>NC_141913.1:34625000-35875000 GCF_057802395.1 Ceratotherium simum simum | reverse complement strand
TTCTAGAAGAGAAGCTTTTTTCTCTCTCTTTCCTTATACCTGACCCACCATAAATTCACCATAAAATGGAGATACTTGGCTAAATTCAAAGGGTAAAAATTAAAGAGAAATGCAAAGCAAGGAATCCTAAAGTTCCTTTGATCTGCAGAATTATACACCTGGCAGGAGTAAGGAATCAATGAGTTGAAAGATTATTTGAGAGAATCTCCAGTATGTGATATGGGCTTGACAAGGGAATTTGTGAGCACCTCCTTACAGTTGCCACATGACCAGAGGGACAGACGGGGCTTAAATTAGAGCAGGAGAGATGTGGGGCAGACTTTTGAGAGAATGTTTTCACTTCTAATAACCATAAAATGCTCATGAGCAACTTATCAAAGAGATTAGGCCTCTGCTCCACCCCTGCCTTGAAGACCAGTAGTAGTCAGTGTGCAGCATTTGCAGTCCAGCCCCCAGCCGGTTGTGGCCTCTGTTTTTAAAAATATGTCTTGTATTCGAGGAAGCATAACAATTGCCATGCAGTGTCATATCTTCAGTGCTGCCTGCATTACCCCCAGGGGCTGATCAGCAGCATCATCTGGAATCAGTCAGCAGTCAAGCAATCAGTCAGCATTGAAGGTCTCATTGTATGTGCAGCACTGTGGGAAGAGCAGTAAAGAATAGATAGAGCATCTCTGAAATGATGAAGCCATTCAGCAGAAAAACAGTGATAGCAACATAAGCAATCTTACCTTCTATTTGCCTGCATTTTACAGTTATTGGTAGCATTGCCCAATCTAGGGCCACTGCATTAAGTTGTGCAGATTGTGTATACAAAAATGTGAATGGCACCATCTAGAGTTGTATGGTGCACAACCTGCCCCATCATTCGTGGCAGCCCTGTCACTCATAGAACCTCATTTAAAGCTTTGCAGGTGTGGAAGTCTTCTTACATTTTAAGTTGGTTTCACATCCATTTGGTCCTCATGACAGTTTTATGCGATTGCAGGGCTAGTGTCATTCTCCCCCAACCACAGATGAAGAAACCAAGTCCCAGAGAGGAGCTGGGACTGCTCTAGGTGGATGGCAGAATGAGATTAGGACCCAGAACTGATAGCTCTTGATTCAGGGCCGTTTCTACTAACCAAATTCACTTAACCCAGTCTTTCAGGAACACAGGTAGGGTGCAAGAGACAGGCTATTGGGTAGTCACTGGGAGCTGAGAGAGGGGCTAAGTAAAGGTCTCTTCTTCTCTCCTGACCCCGAATCTGACCTCCCCCTCACCATGGCCAGCTTCCCTTCTTCATGGCCCTCGTCTCCACCCCCAGATTTGAGCGGGAACAGAACGATACCTTCATCATGGAGATCCTGGACATCGCTCCGTTCACCAAGATGCGGATCCGAATTGATGGCCTGGGCAGCCGGCCTGAGTGGTTCCTGGAGAGGGTAGAACGTGCACCCTCACTCTCCCTTCCACCCACTACTCACTTCTTCTTCCTGCTCTTTTAGGTTGTCAGTGGACCTTGTTAAAGTGCAAATGTCACCTTAGAGGGTTATTACACAGACCCAGCCTATATAATCCAATAAGCTTTTTGGTGTAAATTAATCAGAGATCATAGTTTTATTTATTTGTGTCCAGAGAACACAGCATGCACTGTCAATATGTCATGGAAAGAGATTTGGTGTGGGCTTCTTGGAGGAAGTGAGTTGGGAGGGTTGAGGGGTTGAGAGAGGCACAGCAAGAACTGGGGCAGCGAAAGCCCCCAGTGGTGAGAACTTTAGGCAGGATGGCAGGGGAGCTTTTGGTGCCCTGTGATCACGCAGTCGGGTGGCTGCCTCTTTTTCCGTCTTGGGCCTCTGCTCCCCACTGAGTCAGTCCTCTCATCCCCCGTCCACCAAAGGCCATCTATCCTGAGTCCTCAACCTCCTACTTCCCTGTTCAGCTATTAGCAGATGTTCTTGAGCAAACAATATGGGGCCCACGCCAAGGACAATCCGGCCAACTTCAGTATGCCGTTACCAGGTGTTTGTGGCTGACCGTGGTTTGGTTGGTCCATTCTTCTGTCCTTCATTCAGCAAACAATTCTTGTGCACAGTGATAGGTACCTCTTTGAAATGTGTTTGGACAAATTGCCCATTTCCAAATCCCCAAACTAGGGTAGTCCCAGTGGGGGTTTTAGGCCCCATGCAAGGTATACAGGACAGGATCTTTGTCCTGGAGAGGGCCCTTTCTACACGCCTTGAGCCTAAGTCAGAAGAACCCATCTCAGGTCTGGGATCTTGGGTCTTTGGGGTTCAACGGAGTGGGCTGCATTAGCGGGTGGGGGGCTGGTGGAGGTGAGGGGGGGCTGGTGGAGGTGAGGGAGGGCATTTTCACACCAGCTCCCCCTCATCCAGATCCTCCTGAAGAACATGAATACCGGAGACCTGACCATGTTCTACTATGGAGACTGGCTGTCCCAGCGGAAGGGCAAGAAGACCCTAGTGTGTGAAATGTGTGCCGTCATTGATGGCGAGGAGATGATGGAATGGACTTCCTACACCGTCTCAGTTAAGACCAGTGACATCCTGGGTGAGTCAGGGGGTCCCTCCCGTCTCCCACTCCCACCTCCCACTACCTTTGCCCCTCCTCAAATTCTGGCTCAGGCCCTGGACTCTGGTCAGGGCATTTTTCTTTGGATGCCCTTCCAAAAGCTAGTTAATCCAAGTCCTTTCCACAGTGTGTCACTTTCTGTCTGGACAAAGTATTTTCTCCCAATGCCTTAATTGGCTCTGTCCCTCCTCCTTCAGGGAAATGGAGGAGAACAGTACCATACAGTATGGTCAGCACTTTTGAAAATGGTGCAGGAGCTTGACTCAGAGGCCCTCTGTCTTCCTGCTGCTGCCCAACACCCTTCACCCAGGTGCCAGCCATCTTGGATGCCCTTGGGTTCCTTCCTACATCCCTGCACTTGGCGACCATCTTCTGTGTGCCAGCTTTGGCCCGGGGTATTAGGAGGGAGATATGACCCAGGGCCCTCGTGGATCTGACATTCTAGTGGAGTGATGACAGTGAGGCTTTGACAGAGGTCAGCACAGGTGCTGGGGAACCCTGAGGAGGGCACCTTACCTAGCTGGGGAGCAGAGGCAAGGGTCATGGAGGGCTTTCCAGAGGCGATGCCAAAGTCTAGTCCAGAAAGACAAACAGAAGCCACTGAGGCAGATAGGACATCAGAGGAAGGGCTTTCAAGCAAAAGTACTAGCATATACAAAGGCCTGGAGCTGAGAGGGAATACATTCTTGTCACAGAGGCAGTGCCTCCCACCTACCCACCACTATACCAGGCCTGTTCTCCAGGAGCTGTTGCAAGGAATCTGGCAGACTTGTTCATACTGATTGTAAATGGTAGTGAGGGATTAACTTGTTGGCCCTTGTAGCTTACTTTTTCAACAAAGGAACATTTAGCCAAAGAAATGAAACTCTCATGGTAGGATCTCAGGCATAAGTGATGGGTTAGTACAGTTGGTAGTTTGTTTTTGGCATCTCCCTTCTTCCTTCTCACAGAGAAGCTTTCACTCTTTTTACTTAAAGTTCCCAGTGTCCACGTGTTTTCAAGCTCCTCTATCCTCTGATGATGCACTCAGAAAATAATTGATAAGTTCATTCATAACAGTAGGATATGCATCAGAAAAGATTCAAGAGGTCACCTTTTCCGGAAGCATTTTCTTTTTAACTGGGGTCAGTACCTCTCTTTGGCTTAAGCGAATGATATGAAGTTCTAGTGTAGGAGGTCAACCAGAGATAGATTTGGTGAACAAGGAACTTTCCTATTTTCTTCTGAACCCACATTGTGCAGGAGGGAGCCTGTATTTCTAAACTGTAAAGCCAGTCTGCATGGCACGCCTTTTTTTTTTCTTTTTTTGCTGAGGAAGATTCACCCTGAGTTAACATCTGTCACCAATCTTCCTCTTTTTTTGCTTGAGGAATATTAGCCCTGAGCTAACATCTGTGCCAATCCTCCTCTATTTTATATGTGGGTCACCACCACAGCATGGCTGATGAGGGGTGTAGGTCTGCACCTGGGATCTGAACCCACAAACCTGGGCTGCTGAAGTGGAGTGCACCGAACTTAACCACTATGCCACAGGGCCGGCCCCATGGCAAGCCTTTTAAGTATGGGTGTATTTCTCCAGAACTAGGTGAGTTCTTGCACTAAACCATTCACACTTGCTAACCAGGACTCCAGTTAGCCCAAAAGCATTAACAAGGCACAGAGATAAAATAAAGGATACAGTTGGAGACCTGGGAGTCCCAGGACACTAACCAGCCCTTTCCAACCTCATCCTTGGCCTCATCAACTCTGAACTTGCTCATCTGCACCCCTGGCTCCTCTGAGGAGTCCAGGATTGAGGCCAGAGCAAGAGGGTTGTGTGTCAGAGAGGCCGGCACCCAGAGCCCTTGTCTTGTGCTCCCCCAGGAGCGGGCACTGATGCCAACGTGTTTATCATCATCTTCGGGGAGAATGGGGATAGCGGGATCCTGCCCCTGAAGCAGTCGGCCAACTGGAACAAGTTTGAGCGGAACAACACCGACACATTCAATTTCTCCAACATGCTGAGCCTGGGCCACCTCTGCAAGCTGAGGGTCTGGCACGACAACAAAGGTAACTCCCCTCAAGTTCAGGGTGATGGGGAGGGCAGGCGAGCTCTCCACTCAAGCCTCTCCCCGTTTCCCTGGTAGCATGTGGACTCTCCTACCCCAGGGTGTCAGGCAACTAAAAACAGCTGATTGCCACCATTTTGACACTTCCATCAGTTAGAAGAGCCAATGTTTCTCAACAAATTTTGGAGATGAAGCTTAGTTCCTCCTGCCTTCCCCCGAGGGATGAGTGGTTCCACATTTTCTGTGATGTTGGAGCATTAATTCTACTTAGTTCAGACATAAAAATTAAGGAGAAAAAAAGGCTATATCACCAAATCACTTTCCATGGATTTTCTATAAAGGATTATTCTTGTTTATTTATAATAGCAAGTCTAAAATTAGTCAAATACACTTATAAATATAAATGATGGAATAGGATATAAGCCAAGTGAGAAATTTATTTTTAACTTCAAAGTACCTAGGAAATACTTTGTCACATCTGTAACTGTGATGAAGTTCATATTCTCAACATTTTTGGGGTTATTTTTTTGTCATCTTCAGGCCACTCTGACAATTTTTTCTGGCTTTGGGCCTTTAAGTTCTATTTTATGTAATTAGAGAAGAGTTGTTAAATACTAAATTTCACCTCCTTGAGACATACTGTTTTCTTAATTCTTACTGTTCTAACTCACCTCTCTTCTATTCCATTGAAACTAGCCTCTGCAAAGCTATCCACTCAAAGCCTTCTCCAGTCTTTTCTGAGTCTTCCTGATGAGTGGCCCAGAGCCACCCTGACTGTTGTGTTTGTCCTTACTTCTTCCAAATCCCCACTGAGGACCAATATGTCTGTCATGGTGATTGATGAAGCCAACTTGGCAGTTTGCAACCTTTCTTCCTAAAGGACCTAGACTGTTTTGTGTTAACATGAGTTAAACAATTACATTTTTCCCATAACATGGAATAAGCTCAGATTAGGTGCAGAGAAAATAGCCAGTCTTCAAAGCAATAAAATAACGAATATTTGCACAGCACTCCACAGATTTCAAATCTCAGTCATTCATTTAGTGAACGTTTACAGTGTTCACTATGCCCTGACACTCTGTTAGGTATTACAGATGCAAATATTTGATCCTTACAACAACTTTATGAATTACTGCAGCAAAAGTAATTTATTATCCCTCTTTTCTACAACCAAGGAATATTGAGGCCCTATGAGGTTTGAATTTCTTACTCAGGACCACACGGCAGGAAAGGGACACAGCCAGAACTCAGACCCAAGTCTTCTGATGCCAGATCCGATGCCTGTCCTGGCACACCATGCTGTGATCCCGCCATCACTATTCTGCACCCTCACGTGGCTGCTGTGCCAGCAGGTCAAAAAATATGAGGAGATGAGGGCAGTTTCTTCTATCTCTGTCCGCTATGTGCTCCATATATGTTTATTTTGGGGGTGTATAGGGGGTGTCTTGTCCAAAAAA
The DNA here is from genome assembly GCF_057802395.1 of Ceratotherium simum simum. Lineage (NCBI taxonomy): Eukaryota > Metazoa > Chordata > Mammalia > Perissodactyla > Rhinocerotidae > Ceratotherium > Ceratotherium simum. The sequence continues at coordinate 35,868,923 of NC_141913.1, read as the reverse complement.
GGATGCATTGCAAGGAGACGCTTCTTCCTCACCTGTTCATCCAGGTGTCATTATGAGTCTATGGAAAAAAAACATGCTTGCAAAACATTCTTAAAATATTCCTAATGAATCTCTCCTCTTTCCCAAGAAGGAAACAAGACAAAGACCCCTGAATTCTTTCCCATTCTCTTGTCACTCATTATGATTGTCTTAGGACTAATAGTAGGTTGGCTGGAGGTTGAAAGTCTGGCTTAATAAGAAGAGTCGTAATCATTAAGACCATCTTCTGCCCCAGACACTATACAAGATCAAGATGAGCCGCTGTGCGTTACACTCAACAAATGGCTCACTCAGTCCAGACAATCACTTCAGTGTTTAATTGGGCTGCCAGTGACTCAGTAAAAGCACTGAGCCCCACTGTGTGTGTCACCACAAGCCTAATTAGAGGGATTGAGAGATCAGATTAATGAGAGTGGGTTGGGGATGGGGTCTGTCTACCCTAACATCTGTGCATACAGTTTCCTGTTGCAGTGCCCACACGAGAGGCAAATCATTGTTTTGGAGTATATTCTCAGGAAGTATGCCCCTGCCTTAATCAGAAAGAAGCACTTGTATCTGTGGGCTTCTAACTCTTTGCCAGGCCACGAACACACACTGGCAAGATATCACTACTCTCTAGGGCAAGAGCCATGCCTTGTTCATCTTTATCTTCATAACTGCCTACGATAGTGCCTGTAGCATAGTGGAAACTCATTAAATCTTAGTTTAGTTGAGACCTCCCACCCCTACCAGGAGAGAGCTGAGAAATATCAGGGCCTTTAGTCCTGTTCTGCCCTAGCCCCCACCTCAGAAGCAACAGAGAAGCAAAGGGACTAAAACCTTGAGAAGGAAGGAATATTATTCCCAGCCAGCATGAACAGTGCCCTCAGGGTTCAACCACATGATGAAGTCAGGGTTCAAGAGGCCTCCTGATCACCTCCCGGTCAGGCCAGAAAACTGCATAAGGAAGGATTTCATGTAGACTATGATGACCTCCCTCCGTTTTCCAAGAGGAGAAGACAATGCCAGGGCCATTTTTAACATGAGTGTTTCATTCATAGTAGGTGAGGGTGGAGGGGAAGGCCAGAAAGACTGAGGATGCCTGTGTTAAAGACCACAGTTCTGGATAAATCACTCAACAGTCTTTGGAGCCATGGAGCTGTCCCGGGTCCTGACTCCTTCTCTGGCTTCTCTCAACTGTGGACTCCATAGCCTGTTTCCAGGCTTCCAACCTTGGGGACTGACTATTTTCAACCTGGCTTGTTATAGACATCCCTCAAGCTTGACAGGATGTTCCAGATTGCCATAAAGCCCACCCTCCATTCACAGCAATAAAAAGCAGAGAGTTGCTGATCCAAGATCAGAGCTTATCTCTGTCTCTTGCCTTCAAATGCTACTATCTCCAGTTCCACCTTATCCAACTCTGAACTCCACCTGACTAACCCTTTAAGCCCTACTGATTCTCTGTTCCTTGGATGACTTCTCCTGTTGATGCCATGCTTTCAATGTCTTTCATCACCTTCCATCACAGTTTTTTTCTCACCACAACTTTCCAGAGTCCTTTGGGGCATTCCTGCTCCATGTTGTATCCTTCCTTCTAAACTATCTAGGAAGGTAAAGGCTAGTATAGTAGAAAAATATTCCAGAAAGTCAAGCAGTAACATTTCAAGAGTCAGGGATAATGTTTGTCTGTAGTGATGCCTATTTTTCCCCCTTTCTTGTTTTTCTCCTCCTACCTGACATGTCCTCTCCCCAGATGGTGTGAGCAGTCCAGTTCCTCTACAACTGCAGCCCTAACAATCCTCACGGTTTTATATTGGTATTAGTCAATAAATCAAATGCAATTGATTCTCATTAATTAGCAAACTCTGAACCAATGCTTCTAGGGGAAATACAAGGATAAGTTCCTGCAAATTGCAACATTTTCATCAACTGATCAGTACACAATCTTGTTTTGTGTGTGTTCCTGTTTAAAGATACTTTATTAAATATATATTGTTGATTTATTAAACGTGAAGTCACAGCCAACAACACTATAACTCATGGCTGAACAAAGCTTATCTAGCACATGTATTTTCTCTATGAGGCACATCACAGCCTTCTTCCACTTAGGAACACTAGACAGCACTTCAGCACTATGCTTGGGGGCATTTTAAGCAGCAAACTCACCAATAAAAAGCAAAAAAATGTGAAAAATGCAGCACTAAATAGACCACATAAAAGACTCCTGTTTATAGTATGAGAGCTGAAACAAGAAGGCAGAGCATCATTTTGATCAACTTCAGCTGGCAACATGTGCATCAGACAGCTAAATTTTTTACCACTCTGCACATGTCCATGAATGACTATTAAAGCACTGTGAGTATTGATTATAGGGTTACAAATAAATTTTAGCAAGTAGGTGAATTTGCAAATACGGAATGTACAAATAATGAGGTCCAACTGTATCGAGCACTTACTGTATGTTACTGTGTTCAGTGCTGGGGATACAGTAGTGAACAAGAGGCAAGGTTCTTGCCATCTTGAAAATGACCTTCTAGCAAAAAATACATTTATTAAACAAGTAATTAATTTAAATAATGATGTGTGTTTAAAATGGGGGTACACAGGGTGATAATCTGAGGACTCACAGAAGAGCTCTCTGAAAAAGTGATATTTAAGCTAAGACCTGAAGAATGCATAGGAGTATATACAAGGTGAAGTGTGTGTTTGCCAAAAATGGAGGAGCACTTTTGAAGCAAAGTGAATAGCAAATATAAAATCCCAAAAATAGAATAAGTCTTTTTTTATTGAGATAAAATTGACCTATAACATTATTAGTTTCAGGTGTATAACATAATGATTGGATATTTGTATATATTGTGAAATGATCACCACAATAAGTCTAGTACACATCCATCACCACACATAGTTACGAGTTTTTTTTTCTTGTGATGAGAACTTTAAGATCTACTCTCTTAGTAACTTTCAAATATGAAGCACAGCATTATTAACTATAGTCACCATGATGTACATTACATCCCCATGACTTATTTATTTTATAATTGGAAGTTTTTACCTTTTGACCACCAGAAATCTTGATATGTGCCACAAATGAAAGAAAATTCCAGAATGACTGCAAAGTAGGAAATAGCGTGGGAGCTAGAAAGTAGACAGGAACCAGGCCATGCAAGATGTTATAAGCCATGTCAAGGATTTGGACTTTATCATAATTGTATTGAGAAGCCATCAAAGGATCTCAGGAACAGTAGTCACATAGGGAAGATTATCATAGTGTCCGTAGGGAATAGGTTAGATGGAGAAGAAAATGAACTCAAAAGACTGGTTAAGAGATATTGGGAGATGATGATGTCTTGCACAATGATAGTAACAGTGGGGAGGGAATGAAGAAAAAGGAAAGATTTGAGAAATGATAAGGCAGAGGATTTGTTAAAGGTTTGACTGCAAAAGAGACTTGAACAAGAATGGTAAGGATGCAGGAGGAGATTCTTCATCTTGATGTGTAGAATTTGAAGGTCTGGGAGACATCAAAGAGGTGATGTCCAGTAACAATAGGGTCTGTAGCTCAGGAGGAAAGCTAGTTGGGAGATATTGATCTGAGATATTGATCTGAGAGTTGTTAGTGAAGAGACATATTGAAATCATGAGAGTGAATTAGAGAGTCTGTGGAGGAAGTGCAGCTTGAGAAAAACAAGGGCGGCCTAGAACAGATTCCTGAGAATTCCAACATTTGAGGTTAGATTATGGAAAGGAAGGAAGAAGAGGGAGAGGAGGAAAAGAGGAGGAAAAAGAATTGCCTCCACAGTTTTTACTTCCAAACTGGAATGTGTTTAGGGAGATGGACCCTGTCTGGGGAACCCTGTAATGCTGAGGATTGTTCACTGGATATGAAATCCCAAGGTGTAGTGTGTTGGTTCTTGATGCCATAGTTTCTTGGACATAAATTTAATAAAGGAAACATGAGCCCCATTTTTTTTAAATAGCAAAGCAATTCAAAATATTTAAAATTTGTATTTCTCCCTAGCAAATTCCCAGAATCCCTTGATGAGAAATTTTGTTATACAGCCAAACAATTAAGTCACTGTAACAGGGAGAAAGGAGGAAGAGATGAACAGCCCTCTATCATTTATGGATTCATGTTTATCAGACAAAAATGTTCTTTATTGCCTCCTAAGTACTCCCCGCCCCCCCCACACACACAAAATGTCAGGGAACATTTCTCACCTAACCTCACCCTCTCTGCTCGCTAGTCCCTTTTGTAATGTGGAATTGTCTCTTTATTCCTGACTGCTCCAATCCTTCCAGAGAAAGTTGTGGTACATATGAGTTTGCAGCAATGAGAAATGTCTAAGATGAAATTTTTCCCTTCAAAAGGTTTTCTCTTCTCTTCACTCTCTTCTTTTTCCTAGCTCCGTGAACTCTGAGGCCAGCCCTTATTTAAATTTCACCTGACATGAAATAACTTACATCCTTTGGGCCAAGCTAACAGTCATTCATAAATGGATACCCAGGAGTTGGTTTTGCACCTGAAATTTCCTTCCACTGCTAAATTCTTATGCATCTTTCAAAATCCAGATTAACTATCACATTCTTCATGAAGCTCCCTGATTATACCAAATGAAGTTAGATGCTCCCTACTCCGTGCTCCTAAACTGCTCTGTTCAAACCTCTACTTGTAGCACTCATTATGCTGAATTGTAAATGTCTTGCCAATTACATTTTGAGTCTCTCAAGGGTAGAGACCTTATTTGATCTATATATTCCCAGTGCCTGCAATTAGTATTTAATAATCATATAAATTAACGAATAAATGAATAAGTTGATGTCAAACATTAGCTTGTAGCAGCTTCTGGATCCTAAGTGGATGGCTTCAGAATGCCATCCTTTCCTAGACTTCCATGCAGATCTCTTTCTCCCCTCTAGGTGTTTGAGAACTTTCCAGATGTAACACATAATATCAGACACTCTTATTAAAGCATTTGAAATTTTCCAAGTGTATGTTTAGTTGGTGGAATAGTGTTCCCCCAAATTCTTGTTCACCCAGAACCTCAGAATGTGACCTTAATTGCAAATAGGGTCTTTGCAGATATATTAGTTAAGGATCTCAAGATGAAATCATCCTGGATTTAGGGTAGGCCCTAAATTCAATGACTTGTATCCTTATAAGAAGATGAGAGGACACAGAGAGACATATAGAGAAGAAGGCCATGTGAAGATAGAGGCAGAGACTGCAGCTAGAGATAGCAGCTACAAGCCAAGGAATGCCAAGGATTGCTGGGAGCCACCAAAAGCTAGGAAGAGGCCAGGAGGATTCTTCCCTGGAGCCAAGGGATCATGGCTCTACTGACACCTTGATTTCTGACTTCTAGCCTCCAGGGATGTGAGAGAATACATTTCTGTTGTTTTAAGCCACCGAGTCTGTTGTAACTTGTTACAGCAGCCCCAGGAAACTAACACAGTAGGGAAAGCCCTTCTGGGGAATAATAATAAAGACTTTCCGAGGGCCCCAATTCAGGCATCTCTCTCCAGCAAAGAATCTGCCTCAGAATTTGCTGCTGGGTGGAAAAATATTTAAGGCCACTGGGTCAAGATAAAAGACACAAAATCAGAATGCAGTCCCATCAGAGAACCTAATGTCAATGGGGGTAACTGCAGCAGCTTAAAGTACAGTGAGGCCAGGTGTTCCAGAGTTATAACTCTCAAGGTGGTGTTAAGTAGGGATCTGCTTGACAAACTCACTGCTCTTAGCTTTTGCAGCTGGAGTCTTCAGAGTCCTGCAGGCTGTTCAGTGGTACTGGGGCTCAAAAACCAACTACTCCTTCAAGCAGGAAAAAGAGGAAGAATCTAGAGCCAAAAAGCATCATATACTGGCTTCTATTCCCACTATGGACTTGTCATTTAATTCCAGTCACTGGGACCTCTGCCTTGTGACCTAACTCCTGCCATTCACCCTGCCGTGATTACATCTCCCTATTTATGATTGACAAACTCTCTTATGTCCTCATCTCTTCACTGAAAGTTCTTCCTATTGCATTCTCTAACTTGAACTCCCTCCCGGAACAGTCATCATATTTGTAACTACACGCTTTTTCTCTGTCTCCCTTACTTGACTGTCAGCTCCAAGAGTACCATTGTCTTGCTCGTTGCTCTTTCCTTAACGCCTATCACACTGCCTGTAATACAGTACAGACTTAATATATCTTTAATAGAATTTATTTATACTCCTGTTTCTGTCTCTCAGACCCATTCCTGTCTTTTCATGCTTCAGTCATAGGGAACCAATGTTTCTCCAGAATCAGAGTTTTTCCTTGTGCCTTAGTACTTTCAAAAATTGAGTGCTGGCCATGAACCTCAGGGTCGTAACTAGGTTTTACAATACCAGCTCCCCCTACTCCCAGACACTGATTGTGCACATATATAGACTTTCTCAGTTTTCCTGATCCATTTTTCTTCTATGCGAAGACCCGACAGCCAATTCTTCTTGTGTCATCATTGTCAAAAAAAACCTGAAAGAGGAAAGTGGTGTTTCAGCACCACGGACAGCTCCACACCGGTCCAGCTGTATTGCTTGTTGCAACTCCTATGGTTTAGGTGCCAAGCTCTTCAAAGAGCTTGATTCCTCCCTTGGATAGGCCAAGGGATAAGACTATCTGATTGCCTTGGCCTCATAATGGCTCTTGGAATTACAAAAATCCTGGGTCGCTGATGTGATCCTCTTCCCCTTGTAGGCAGAAAAGCCTCCTCCTCTCCAGACTTTGGATCTGAAAGCAGGACCATATCACTGGTAGGTCTTGAGATTCAACAGGGAAAGGAAGATTTCCCTCACCTCACTGACCCCAAGTGATTGGGATACTGGGGTCAGGATAGGGTCAAGGAAGTTCTGGGGGACAAGTCCAGGTTCTGTGTCCAACTTCCTCTTTATAGGAACTTTCTCTTCCAGGGATGGAAGTTTAAATGTTAACACAAGCTAAGACAGCTAAATATGTCCTTAAGCTCTCTCTATGCCACATTTTTTCATATTTAGTCTAAAAATATTCAAACTAAAATATGCTTCCTTGCATAGAAATTTATGAGGACAAATATATTTCATTTGAGAGTCTTCCACAAAAAAGTTGTGAATCCCTGAACAAATACCATATAAGTCAGGTTTCAAATGTCTACTTAACTTAGCATAGCAATCTTCTCTTTCCCTGAATCTACCTTTCCATCTTTTTTGTTTATCCAATAGTTCTTTTTTATGAAAAATTTAAACATTCATAAAATTGAAGGGAATAGTATAATGAACTTCCACATACCATCACATAGATTCCACCATTATGATTTGTCATACCTACTTTACCCTTTTTACTTTTTCTTTTTTTTCTTAATTTCTTTTTGGTTGCTGAAAGATATAAAATCAAATCCTAAAACTTATGTCATTTAATCTCAAACATATTTAGTATGTTTCTCTTTTTAAAATAGACATTTTCTTGTGAAATCACAATGCCATTATCACACTTAACAACGATTTCTTTGTGTCATCCAATTTCTACTCCATGTGCAAATTTCTTCAATAACATAAAATAGCCCTTGTACTTTTGGTTTTTTTGAATCAGGATGCAAACAAGGTCCACACACTACATTTAGTTGTTATGCCTCTTTAGTCTCCTTTAATGCAGAGCAGTGCCTGCTCCCTTTATTTTTTCATGCCATTGACTTGTTGAAGGAACTGGGTCCAATACCCGTAGAATTTTCACATTCTGGACCTGTCTGCCTGCTTCTTCATGGTGTCATTGCCTCTTTATTCCTCATATTTACTACAATCTGGAAGTCAGCTCTAAAGGATTGATTAGATTCAGGTTCAATCTTCTTTGGCAAGAATACTTTACAGGTGGTATCAGGACTACTTTAAAATGGGACCTGTGTACCTCATATTACATCACAGCAGTCTTGCTTTTACTGATGCTCACATCAAATAGTGGATCCAGGGGCTGTCAACCTGCTGACTCCATTGTAAAGTTCCCCCATAACTCTTTACCTAATGGCTTCACCCAGTGATGCTCAATTAGGGTTACAAGTGGTGATTTTCTAATTCTGTCATTTCTTATCCACTTATTAGCTAGAATTCTTCTGTAAAAAAATTGTCCCTCAGGCTATTTGATTACCATGAAATATAGTTCATAGAGGAAAATCAAGATAAATGATTAATTCTTCCCCTTAATTCTAATTACCCAGATAGCTTCTACAGTACTGAACAAATTATCACACAGAGTGTTTATTTTCTAATTTATCTTGCTCTTCTTCTTTCTTCCCCTTAATGAAAACTCTGATGAAATGAAGAATATTTTTTACCACAAGATGAATTTATATGTTTTCTTTTGCATAATGTAAATTCATAGAAATATAAAGACCCTCAGAAGTCATCTATTTTAACCCACTCACATTGTTTAAGTGAGGAAACTTCCCTGTTGTCTTCACCAGCAAAAACTAGCCATATGACATTGACCTGCCTGTTTCCTGGCAACTAGGCTGTTTCCAGCTGCATGCTTGATAGGTTCTTAGTGGAGAAAGTCATGGTAGGATCCCTGCCAATCATTTCTGAAACAAGTCAACTAAATCAGCAGTGAGAAGAGCTGAGGATGAAGCTTCTTTCCTCTCAAATGTGTTGGGGTTAGCCAGCTTTTTACCATAGAAGGAGTTTCCTTGCAAAATTCTAACTTGAAAAGAGAACTGGGATGGGGTGAGACAATGCCATGCTTTCAGAGGATGGGGAAAGGGGGATGCAGTGGGAAGGGATGCAACCTGCCACTGAACACCAGGGCAACCCAGGCCTAGTAGGCTCCTTCTCTGGTTGTCTTCACCCCTACACTGGGGCACTGAATTGTCTGTGGATAAATTTAAAGCTAGCCCAGAGTCCATTCTTCCCTCAGCTCATGCTTTCCTCTGTCACCACCTTGCCTGGACCCCAGGAGTGTAATTCAGGAGTGAAGACTACTTAGGGTGTAGAGCAGGGTGAATGGTGAGTTCCAGCAACAGAAATGATCTGTGATGACCCACCTCTCCAGTTATTGTCGTCCCCCTTCACTATCACTCATGCACACATTCACACACTCACACACATACTTATATGCTTAAAATTTCCATTGATTCCTGTTGATTATTACTGCCCTGATGTCATAGAATGACCATCACTCCAGAGTCAGAAGAGATGACTCTGGTCCTGATACATTAATCCCGTGGTTCTCAAGGTGTGGTTCTGGGACTACCAGCATGAGCATCACTTGGGAACTGGTTAGAGGGGGAAATTCTTGGATCCCACTACAAATTTACTGAATCAGAATTTCTGGGAGTGGGGCCCAGTAATCTGTGTTTTTAACAAGCCCTCCAGCTGATAGCAATGCAGGCCCAAGTTCACAGCCTTGGCTACACACCAAAATCACCTGGGCAGCTTAAAGGTTGTTGATGCCTGGGTCCCATCCCAGAGATTCTATTGTAGTTGATCTGGGTAAGACCTGAATAGTAAAACCAATCTCTCTCTCTTTCTCTGTCTCTCTGTGTCTCTCTCTGTGTGTGTCTCTGTCTCTCTGTCTCTCTCTCTGTCTCTCTCTCTCTCTCTCTCTCTCACACACACACACACACACACACACAGGGTAGGGGGTGAGGGGAGAGCAAAGAACATCTTCCACTGAGATGTCTCCCAACAGAACCAACGATTTGTCTTCTCTTTCTCTGCCTCACTCTTCACTTGCCTCTTCCTTTCTGTGGTCCACTCTAGAGGCCTTTTAGGGCTGCTTCAATAGGTCTTGTTTGCATCACTTCCAGACTGAATATATCGAGGCTTATTAGGCAGTTTAATCAGTTCCATGATACTATCAGGAACCATCTCAGAAGGCAGCCAATTTACAAACTTACAGGTGGAACTGTCCCTAATGCAGAAAGGTAAAAATATTAAGTTAAAAAAAAAGTTTATTGATAAAATAACTCATCACTGTTTAACACAACAGGAGTGTTTTAAAATTTAACTTAATTGTTTTAGCACTCATTCTTTTCCACTTCAGTAAAGATCTATGTTTAAAAAAGTATGAAGTACTTTTTAATCCCAGCATGAAACTATGCTAGGATCACCAATATGTATGCCCTGCCCACGAGCCTTAATATCTACCCCCTGCAGTCTGGGTTACTGATATGTGTCCATCTTTGTGTGTCTCTTTGTGCTTATAAGACCCTTGAAATGACCAGCAGGAGACATGGTTGTTGCTTTGGGCAGCATCTGGTCCTAGAGAAGGGCTTTTTCACGGGGACAGTGGGACTGCCCCCACAGCCCCAGGTGGCATGTGAGAGCAAGACGTGAGAGTAGATCATATATATATACTTCCTTGTGGGGTTGCTTGTGTTCATATTATGAGCAGCAAGTATCATCACCACAACCTGTCTGGCCGCTGGGATTTCCCCCAACGTGGGGCCCTTTGGCTTTCAGAGTTCTCAAGGACATTGAAGGGTGGAGGGTAACTGAACCAGTACATGGTGCAAATAACATGCAGCTGTCACAGCAAATGCACATTGATTCACGCTTGATAGCTATGATTTGGGGCAAACATTTCTGAAGCAAGCCGTGCCAATTACAACAGAAGCAGCTGTACGTTCAATATTAAGCCAATATATGTCAGGTTTAGCAACATACTTTAAAGAAATAACAGCTTCTGATCTCTTCTATGATTATCAAATAGCCATGGTCCTCAAAGTCATAACATACTCATTCAGCATTCATTGAGCAACTACTCCATGCCACTTGCTATGCTAGGCACTGGGGAGACAAAAACAAGTCCCGGTCCCTGCCGTCAAATGCTCACAACCTGGGAAAGAAACACAGGTAAGCAGTGGGGACACAGGGTGGTCAGGGCTTGGCCAAGGCAGGTGCAGGATGCTATGGGAGCAAGGAGGAGGACACTGATACAGGCCTAGTGGGTTGAGGGGGGCCATTGGGGAAGGCTTCCTGGAGGAGTTAACACCTAAACTGATTCTGGAAGGATAATAGTCGTAAGCTTGGTGAATACTGGTGTCGGGAAGTAATAGGATTCATCCTTCAGCTTCCTGAACTCCAAAAAGGTTTATTTCTTGGATCAGAGACCCCCTATTGTGAATCTGAGGAAAGCTATGAGCCCTCTCCCTGCTAAAATGTCTACATATAATTATAGCACAATTTCTCGGGGACCGTAGACTGCTTAAATCTCATATACAAATACTCTAAGCGTTCATGAACCTCAAGTTAAGGATTTTGCAAAGAGAATTACATCCTCTGGGCTGGAGGACCCCTTAGAGATCATCTAACCCAACTCCTTATTTTATCAACAAGGAGACCAAGGCCCAGAGAGGGCAGAGAACTTGTCCAGGGTTACACAGCCAGTGGGCTGAGGGGAGTGGATGTCTGAAAGGGGAGGGAGAGCACGTTCAGCTCCCAGTTCCCAAGATCTCTCTCCCACAGGGATATTTCCTGGCTGGCACCTGAGCTATGTTGACGTGAAGGACAACTCCCGCGACGAGACCTTCCGCTTCCAATGTGACTGCTGGCTCTCCAAGAGTGAGGGCGACAGACAGACGGTTCGCGACTTTGCCTGTGCCAACAATGAGATCCAGAAAGAGCTGGAGGAGACCAGTATGTGGGGAGACCAGTGGGCTCAGCCTGGCTGTGGTGCCTGGGCTGAATCCTCAGAGTTAAATGCGAGTTCGCTCAGGAGGGAGGTGGGAAATGGTGTTGGAAAGTCTAAAGAGAGACTGTTCCCAGTGGAGGGGAATCAGATGCCCAACGAAGGAAATAATATTGGGGAGGTGCGTAAGTAAACACCCTAAGTTTTGCTTGGTGAACCTGGATCAGCCAAGATACTGGTACCAGATCATGGCCCTGAATCACAGGGACTAATCAGGTAGCAGGCAAACCCACTGGGGGCAAGTTCACTCTGCCCTGAGGGCTGGGCTGGGACATTTAGTGTGAAGCTCTCTCTGGTTTATTTTTATATCATGGACTCCATCCAACTGACGCCTGTGGAAACAGCTGCCAAATCAAGCCTTCCTGCAAACAGAATGTGCAGGGGGAGCCAGCATCTCCATCAGCCACTTCCCCTTTGGTCTCTTCGTCAGGTGATATTTAAAGGGAAAGAGTAATTGATCCCTAAGTTGGGTGGCCATCAAGGATCAGGGAGGTGTTTCTTTAATACAGATGCCAGTGTCTGGGCCCAACAGATTCGAAGAAAGCTTATCAAAGGCAGGTCCCAATGTAAAGAAAGTGTTTTCCAACCTTAATTATTAAGGTAACATTAGCTGCAGTAAGAGATAAACCCCCAAATCTCAATTGCTTAACACAACAAAATTTATTTTACACCCATGTAATAAACAGTCCAGTGTGGGTGTTTGGCAGGAGGTCTTCCATACTGTGATTCAGGGACCCAAGCTCTTTTCATCTGTGTCTCTGCCATTTCCTGGCTCCCACATTTCTTGCAGAAGGGAAAAGAGAGCATGGAGAAGGCATACTCCTCTCCCTTCTGAACACATGGACTCTCTTTCTATTGGTGAGAACTAGTCATGTGGCTCCACCTGGATGCAAGGGCATCTGGGAAATGTAGTCCCTGGCTGGACCCTTCCATGCAAACACGGTACACCATGGAAGGGAAGCATGGATCTTTTGTTGACAACCACCCATCCATCTCTGCCATGCCATCCAAACTATCCAATGGTGAAATTAGCTGCTTTGAGAGGTAGTGAGCACTGAGGTCCCTGGGAGCATTAAAACAAGGGCCAATCACCCATTTGTCAAGTTTACTGTATGAGGATTCCTGCCCTAATTCAGAGGTGGACTCCCAGCTTCTGTAATAGCTCTTACTGAGGAGTTACTGGGTGCCCAGTTTGATTTTACTTATTTTTTTATTGAGGTAACATTGGTTTATAACATTACATAAATTTCGGATATACATCATTATATTTCGATTTCTATATAGACTATATCATGTTCACCATCCAAAGACTAATTACTATCCATCACCATATACGTGTGCCCTATCACCCCTTTTGCCCTCCTCCCTTCCCCCTTCCCCTCTGGTAACCACCAGTCTAATCTCTGTATCTATGGGTTTGTTTGTTGTTGTTGTTGTTGTTTTCTTCTACTTATGAGTGAAATCATATGGTATTTGACTTTCTCCATCTGATTTATGTTACTTAGCATAACATTCTCAAGGTCCATCCCTGTTGTCACGAATGGCAAGATTTCATCTTTTTTTATAGCTGAATAGTACTCCATTGTGTCTATATACTACATCTTCTTTATCCATTCATCCCTTGATAGGCCCTTAGGTTGTTTCCAGGTCTTGGCTATTGTGAGTAATGCTGCAATGAACATAGAGGTGCAAGTATTTTTACGCATTCGTGTTTCCTGATCTTTGGATAAATACCCAGCAGTGGAATAGCTGGATCATATGGTAGTTCTATTCTTAATTTTTTGAGGAATCTCCGTACTATTTTCTATAGTGGCTATACCAGTTTACATTCCCACTAGCAGTATATGAGGGTTCCCTTTCCTCCACATCCTCTCCAACACTTCTTATTCCTTGTCTCGTTAATTATGGCCATTCTGACAGGCACGAGGTGATATCTCATTGTAGTTTTGATTTGCATTTCTCTAATAATTAGTGATGTTGAACATCTTTTCATGTGCCTGTTGGCCATCTGTATATCTTCTTTGGAAAAATGTCTGTTCAGATCCTTTGCCCGTTTTTTAATTGGGTTGTTGGTTCCCAGTTTGATTTTAGGTGCCATGAGTGACGCACACTGCTTTGTGACCTCTAGTTTATTTGTATTGACCATTGCATGTGTGTTAGTCTCTCTACACTACTGTACGCCCTGGGGTCAGAGACAGCATTACTCGTATTTGTGGCCCTCTGCAGCTCTGTAAGCTTTGGGACTCAGTAGATGCACAATTAATTAGTGCTCAGCGAGTGGAAGATGCAGTCCTTTTCCTTAGGGCCTCACAATCTTGTTAGAGGGAGAAGCTTAAGCCCCATACACAATTGCCAAGATGAGCAATATATGCTCCTCACGCCATTGGGGTTCAGAGGAGGAGAGATTTGTGAGGTTTGGAGCGTAATCATTGAGTCTCTTTCACAGATTTCCTGCCAAACAGCTGCTAGGACCTGTGGGATTTGGGTTGGCAGGGAGATTGCAGAAGGGAGACAGCACTTATGTTAGTTCCGGAAAGATGTGTGCAGACTGGAGGTGGGAAAGCAGGGGCACAGAGCCCAGGAGACAGCCTGGATGGATCTGTCTTTACTAGGAGCCTGCAGAGGGCAGAGCTGTGCACAGGGGGTCAGACAGCCACACCTGTGTCCTCAGATGGAGGTTCAGCCTGGGGAGAGCCGTGGATTAGCTCAAGCCAAACATCCCAACCCCCAGCTACCTTTATTTAACCATCTGACAAATACTTATTGAGCATCTACTAAGTGCCACTGGCCTATTCTGAGTTCTGGGGACACACCAATGAATAGAACAGAGACCCTGCCCTTGTGGCCCTTACATTCAGTGTCTGTGACCCAGAGGCACCTCTGGGCACTCAGCTTGTGAGAACAAACACCCTCTCGCGCTTGAACAGAGCTTCATACGTGGAAAGCACTCCCCATGCCTCTTCTCATTAGGTCCTCGCAGCCCCACTCCCAGCCCTTGAGCTAGATAGGGTGCAAACTCACACCTCCATATCATGGATAAGAAAAACAAAAAACCAGAAAGCCGAAGCGACACCTCTAAGGCCCATTCATAACCAGTAGGACCCAGGTGACCTGATTCCTAGACCAAGACTCACTGCCCCATGGCAGGACGTCTTGTCTTTTTGCGGCCTGGCTGGTACTCCAGACTGATCAATTGCCCCACCTCACTGAGCCTCCTATTTCCTGCCTTCACCTCCAACTCTTGTTGGCAGTTCCAGAAGCTGCTCCCGACCTTCTGCAAGCATCTGCCTCTGCAGATGATTCCAATGTGCAGCCAAAGCTGAAAACCACTGACAGTCTTTAAATTATACTGACATCTGGGTCCTATCCCCAGAGATTCTGTTGTAATTGATCCAGGGTAAGGCCTGGACAGTAGGATCGTATGCTCATGTGTGCACGTGCATGCACACACAAACACACATGCATGCACATACACGCACACACACACTTGGGAGGACAAAAATGATCTCTCTTGCCGGGACATCCTCCAGCAGGACCAATGCTTCCCTCTTTACAGCCCTCTTCCTTTTTATTCCCCCACTCTTGAAGCCCTTTAGGACTGTTCAGTCAGCCTTGTCTACAACATTTCCAGCCCAACTACAGTCCAGCTTGATGGCCAACTCCCCAGGGCTGGAGGACTCACTGCTTCACCAGGCAGTTCTGTTAGAAAATCCATCTTCATATTCATGTTTTTGAAGCTTCCATCCTTTGGCAGTTCCAATGGGGTCAAAAAGAAAATTTCAGGAGTGGTCAGGACTCTTCGTTGTATGTGCCGGCACACCAAACCTAAGCTGGCTCCAGCAAAAAGGGAATGTGTTGGTTCCCAGAACTTGGAAGTCTCGGGTAGAGCTGGCTTGGACTTGACTGTCTCCAGAGGCCCCAATGGTGTCAGTATGTCTCTGTCTGCCATTTCCTCTCAGCTCTGTTTTTTTCTTTACATCGTGGGAAGATAGCTGTTGGCAACCCCACAGCCTTCTAGCTTAACAGCCTCAGCTAAGCTAGAAAGAGAAAGAGAGCGTCTCCCAGGGGAAGATTCTGAACAGCCAGGCTCAGGACTCTTAGCCCTGTCCAAACCACATGGCAGGAGCTCCCCAGAGTAAGAACAGTCCTGACAACATGAGGTGGGGAAGGTGATCCAGAGCAGTAATTTCCAGACGCCCAATGGAAACCCAACTGTCCTCCTCCTGGCACTCCCCCACAGCATCACATGTCCCTGTGATTCTTGCCTCAAGAAAAACACATGCTTATTCAGCAGCTGCTCACGTGATGCGATATCGGATGTTCTCAGTACATCCTGTATTGCTTGTTCATCTCCTTCTGCAGATGCCATGCCCAAAGCACAGACAATATTTCAAGGGTGGTCTGCTCTCCCACCTCCTGTCCTGCCACTTGAACCACACTTATGCCCCCTGAGCCCACAGTAGCTTTGCTGGTGGCCCCTTCGTGCTGGTGACTTGGAAGGTGGCTGCTGAGCTCCTTTCTCCAGCTAGGCTTGTCCTGTGGGTGTGCTGGCCCCACGGGTGAGTCTTACATTGATCCCTTTAGACTGTGCTCACCATTCCTACCTGCACCATTCTTTCAGGTCCCTGATCCTCCTCTGTGTCCTCCCAGCAACCTATCAACAGAGTTGAGAGTTATGCCTTCCACATTTTTATCAAGCCATTGATGAAATGGGAAAGAGGGCAAGGTGAAAATATGCTGATTGAAACTCCCTCTCAAAATATGATTGATGCAGCTAGCAACATTTGTTTCTAATCTACCTAGATGTCTTCACTTACAAACCTTACCCTCAGGACCATCAGGAAAGAATGGGTTACAGTCCATACGCACCATTTCTTGCATCTCCTCCTTGAGTTAATCGTAGTGAGCGTGTAGATTCCTAGCATTCCCTGCATCTTCTCAGTGTTGACAAACCATTTCTAGGATCCGCTTTGAATTCACAAGTGTGTGGTTTGCAGAATATGCCTTACTTTCTGTTGGGAAAGCAGAATGACAATGGGAGTAGTCCCCTCCCCGTGATGGCTTCCAGTCACAGCGGTGGTTCAGCCCTTTCACGTTCCTGGGCTGGGATCTGTCAGGCCCTGTAGAGCCCACCCTTCTTCAGGTGCTGTGTGCTCTCTATGGGTCTCTTCTCCTATCTATCTATCATTGGCTGCCTGCCCCTTTGCCGAGATTCATTCTACCTGTTTCAGGTAGCAGATATCCTTGAGAGGCGTCACAAAGGCAAAGGGGTTGCTGAGAGGCTGGGATTGACAGTGCATTGAGCTGAAGGCATAGCATCCCTTCTTTTAATCGTCTTTACTGCATCTCTGAGATAAAGGCACAGAAATAGAGCTATCCCTTTGGATCCAGAATCCCAAACCCTCAACGATTAATTTACTGCTGCAAGAGCTATATGCATGGGGACACTCCAGACAAATATTTGTTGTGTCCTCCTGTGTGCCAGCTCCATCCCCAGCCTGGTCTCTGGGGAGCGAGGCTGGATCACTTGGACTTCACACCCCTCTCACACACCTCAGCTTCTTTACGTATGCTCCTCCCTCCTCCTAGAGCATCCCTCTGTTTTCTGCTGATCGTAATCATGGCTCTTCTCCAAGGCCAAGCTCAAATGCCACCTCCTCCATGGAGCTTCCTGTGATTAGCCCAATCATTCATTCATTCACTCAACAAATATCTATTGAGTGCCTATGTGCCAGGCACTGTTCTGGGCACTTAGGATCTACCAGTGAGCAAAATGAAGATCCCTGCCCTCATGGAGCTTACGTTCAGGTTGGGGGTGGGGGGATACAATAAAGAATAAAAATAGTAGGCAAACTACACAGCACGTTAGAAGGTCCTAGGTGATAAGGGCAAGAGAAAATAATAGAGCACAATAAGGCAGAGCTCCAACGTAGGAGCATGCCTCCGTGCTGCAGGAACAGCGCGGAAGCAGAGGGGCTGGAGTGAGCAAGGGAGAAAGTCCGAGGAGATGAGGAGGTAATGGGAGCCAGATTTTCCTCTTGCCCCATGCTACTTTGGCCCTTAATTGCAAGGTTTCTGACATTGCAATTCTGACATTCTGACATTCTGTCCTACGGTAGAGTCAGTGTTTGTGTCTGGGGCTAGAGATCGAGTTCTAGTGTCACCCAGAGTCTAGGCCAGTCCTGACACTTGGCACCACTTTACAAATGTCTGGTGAATGAGTGCGGACCTGCTTGAGGAAACTGCAGGGGAGGGAGGTTGTGATGCTGAGCGTGACACCAGAGTGAGAGCGGACACAAAAAGGGGAGCGGGACTGCTTGCTAGAGAGACTTGCGGCTCTTCTGGAGTCCTGCCTGCCTGGGTCTTTTCCCTCCCTTTTCTGTAGCTGGGCCCCACCTCTCCTCCCTTCTCTTTGCATATGCTCTCTGCTTTGATTCTCAAGGACTCTTCCATCCCTGAGAGCCAGGCCCCAGCATCTCTCTGAAAACTCATCCTCTCCTCCTACTTCCTGGAGGCAGCAGCAGCTGGTTCTTCACTCTCAGCAGCTCCCATGTTCCCATCAGCTCCCATGTTCACCATGCAAAGAGGTTGCTTCTACAAATAAAATGAGAATGAACATTTTGGCCCCCAAATTGGGGCATGTTTTATTTATAGCACCTTGAGGCAACTTTAACCTACCCACTCCAGGCCGTGGTCTAAGATCCAACGTAGGACCTGGAGGGAGTGGCCATTGTGCTCCTGCCCTGATGGTGGGTGCTGCTGCCCCTCTGCTGACCCTCTCCCACCTTCTCCACTGCAGCCTACGAGATTGTCATAGAAACGGGCAATGGAGGCGAAACCAGGGAGAACGTCTGGCTCATCCTGGAGGGCAGGAAGAACCGATCCAAAGAGTTTCTCGTGGAAAATTCTTCCAGGCAGCGGGCCTTTAGGAAGTAGGAAGAGGGGTGCCCACAGGGGAATGGGGGTGGGTGAGGTGCGTAAGGGAGAGACCCCAAGAATCAAGTACCTTGGTGGGGACCATAAATATATATATGAGCCTAAACCCCAAGTACTTATTGAATACCTACTGCGTGCCGGTCCTGTGCGAGTTCCTAGGGATGAAACAGGAGATTGATAAAAGGGAAAGGAGGGGACTGCCATTTAAAGAGAGCCCGCTCTAAGAGACTAGAACTTAATTATTCCAACCACTAAAAAGAAAGGATAATTATGTAACATGATACAGTTGCTAATTATTGCTACAATGGCAATCATAGTGTGGTATATAAATGTATCAAAATAACATGTTTTACACCTTAAATTTACACAATGTTATATGTCAAATATATTTCAATTAAAAAAAGTTAATGGAAAGCTACAGCAAAAATGAATGAATTAATTAAAGAGAGCCCACTATGCAGCAGGGCTGGGACTCACTGCAGATGTTACCCTGTGCCTGTGCAGACAGGGAGCTCACGGTCTAGTTGAAAAGGAAGATATTTATCCATAAATTTGCAAAAGAATCATAGAAGATAGCACAGAACTAAGTTCTAGGTAGAAGGAGGGAGGGAGGAGAGCATCTCTAGGATACTTTACAGGAAAATCAAAATTGGGTCTCATATAAAGGTGCCTCTACTCACCATTCCCGCTTGCTGGACACAGCCTGGGGAATCTCACATCCTCCACGTTAGAGCCGCCTCTGAACTTCTCAGATGCCCACCTCACCTCCCTACTCCCTCCAGAACTGCTTAAATAACTCTCCTCCTCCCATAACCCCACTATACCTTTTATTCAAACTCTGTCTCCATCGGGATGAAGTCTGAACCTCTTAGACTGGCACTTACAGACCACCAGAGACTGCCACACCCCCACCTTCTTTTCCACTGCCATTTCCCTTGCTGAACTCAAAGTCCACCCAAGCCAGCACTCCCCCAAAAATGTCTGTGCCTCCACACCCCACCATTCTCATCCCATGACTTTGCCGAGTCAAATCCACATCAGAGGACTCCTCCCTTCCTCCTGTCCTTGCGCGCTGTGAATCCCACCACCCTCCTCAGCCCAATGTCCAGGGCCTCACCCTTCTCCTGGCTCCACCTGATGTTACCATTCATTGGTGCTGGGACCAGGCAGCCAGCAGGGCCTTGTAATGGTTGTGATTGTCTTCTTTCAAAACTAGACTGAACCCCTCAAGGAATGGAGGCCTGACATCAAGTCTTGCTTGCCATTCTATCCGTATCCCTCGGACCAGTCCTGGAATGCAGTGGGCACTCAATAAATGCTTACGTCCTTCAGTGGGCATGGGCAGCTCTCATTGGCCATACCTTTGTGTTCTGCAGGGGAACCACAGACACGTTCGAGTTTGACAGTGTCTACTTGGGGGACATTGCCTCCCTCTGCGTGGGCCACCTCGCCAGGGAGAATCGGTTCATCCCCAAGAGAGAGCTGGTCTGGCATGTCAAGACCATCACCATCACAGAGATGGAATACGGCAATGTGTATGTACCGTCCTCCCACCCTGTCTCCTGGGATGTCCCACTCCCTCAGCGGGGAGGGACTGAGGCTGGACCATGGGCAAGATGGCAGCATGCAGGAAGGTGTCCTCTTAAAGACCAAGGTCACCTCACTCAGGAGGTTTATGAGGCAGGAAGGGAGCAGGCAGCTGTGCAGTTCTGGAGCTGTCTGAACCCTAGGCCTATCCCCAGAGACGGGGACTACACCAGATGACCTTGGCTGCTCCAGCCTTTTAACCCAGGGATGCTTCCTTGGAAGAATGCTGAGAAAGACAGGCAGTAGAGACTTTCCTTACCCTCCCCTCCCATTACTGTATAATGACCAAGAAATCCAGGTTTGAAGCTCGCTGTTTCCTCAGTCATAGTCAAAGCCCTCCATCCGGGTGGGCAGGGTAGGGACCAGAGACCAGCTAGGGTAATCCCAGGGCCCCCTGCCTCTGAGGACCCCAGACAAAGAGATTTGCACTTCCCCCACCAGAGCCTTCTGGGAACTCAGGCATTTCTGGAGGATTAAAAGTTTTAGTTACATGGGTAACAGTTCACAGCCATCAGGTTGTCTAATTAAAACCACTTGGTAACCACATTGGAAGCCTGAAAGAGCCCTGAGGCTCTGGAAGCAGGAAAGGCTCTGAGAAAGAACCAGGAGAGTTAGAAGGGGAAGCCGAGGGCAATGCTTGTCTCAGGGGGAGTAGGCCAGAGGAGAGAGCGAGAGCCCAGTTGTACAAGTCCCAGGTCCGGCCTGCTGCTGCTTGCTGGGGCGTCCCCCCCAGAACCGCTGCCAGCCCCTCATCATCCCCCTCATGCCCCCTCCAGGGGCTGGCCATGCTCATGGCAACACCTTTCATGATAAGCACACCAGACAGAAGAAGCAGCCAGGTGCAGGCAAGCCCAGGTGGGTCCCCTGGCTGCAGGCTGCAGCCTTCAGGAGCCCAAGCTTCTCAAAGCAATGTCTGTCCATGCTCGACCTGCCACCTGCAGGCTCCCTCAAATTTCTCACGCTGGCCAGGCTTCCCCTTTGGGAATTGGGCAAGCGAGGGTTCTGACTTCTGAACTTCCATCTTAGCCAGCTCGGACTGCCATAACAAAATACAATTGACTGGGTGGCTCAAACAACAGACATTTTTTCTCACAGTTCTGGAGGCTGGAAGGGTGAGATCAGGGTGCCAGCATGGTTGGGTTCTCTCTTCCTGGCTTGCTTGTCCTCACACGGCAGAGAGGGAGCTCTGGTGTCTCTTCCTCTTCTTATAAGGGTGCTAATCCCATCATGAGGGCCCCACCGTCATGGCCTCATCTAAACCTAATTACCTCCCAAGGCGCCATCTCCAAATGTCATTACATTGGGGGTTAGAGCTTCAACATATGGATTTGAGGGGAAATGATTCAGTCCACAGCAACTTCCCTCTTGGACTGCAATGTTGTTTGTTGCTCTTTTAAAGAAAAACCAGCTGGGGCACAATAAACCTCTAGGAGTTGCTGGGTGTGGCTGCTAGGAGCAGTACTGGTGAGGACTTGAGAGCTGGGACACAGAAGGCCCAGAAGAGTTACCGATTCACCTCGCAAGCCAGGGCCAGGTCAGAGCCCCTTCTGCAACCCGGTACTGCCTCCCAACCACCGGGAACATGGCTGCTGATACTGCTCCTCTGCAAACCCCCAAATAAACAAAACAAAATGCTACAATATAATACAATAATAAAATCGTCACCACTTGAGTTAGCTTTAAACTGACAACATTGGCTGTGAGAGAGAGAGAGAGCCAAAGACCTCAGCACCCCCTGGCACCTTCCAGTCTCAGGAAGAAGGGGAAGTGAAGGCCCAGCCCTCAAACTTCCCACCCCACAGTCCTGGGGCCGCGTTGTAGGATTTCTCATCCAGTGGAAGGAGGACGCTACTCCAAGCATCTTTTCCTACACCCTCGAGAGTGTGGCTGCTTGTCAGTGTGTCACTAGGGCTGGAGAGGGAGGAAGGGATGTCCTTGGGGTGGGGGCTCTTCCCAAAGGGAAGAGGGTGCAGGAAGTCCAGACTCCTGGATACTAGGGCTGTCACCTGGTCAGCTGTGTGGCTTCAGGCAATAGTCCATCACCTCTCTGTGCCTCAGTCTCTCCTTTTGGGAGGAGAGCTGGATGCTCTCTAGAGTCTGGCTGCAGGAAAGGATGGCAGGGTTCCAGCCGGGAAGCTCGCAGAAGTCATGATCCAGCCCACCTGCTTGTGCAGGTCTCAAGCCTATGGGCTCTGATGGATGAGAACCTGTCTCCCTCCAGAAATATTGCCTCCATCCAGAAGGGGGACTGTGCAGGTGTGTTTCATCATTGTGGTTATTTATATGTCACCGTTCTAGAACGCACTTACATTCTGCCATTATAAAAACCACTCACATAGCACTGTATATGTTTCCACGGTTCCTTTCCAACCACCACGTTAACCATAATATTTGGGTTTCTGTGAAATACAAATGAATTCATTCTCAATCTCTTATAAACACAATAATCTCGAATTTTCTTTTTTTTTTTTTTTTTTTTAAAGATTTTATTTATTCAGTTTTTTTCCCCCCAAAGCCCCAGCAGACAGTTGTATGTCATAGGTTCACATCCTTCTAGTTGCTGTACGTGGGACTCGGCCTCACGTTGGACGGAGAAGTGGTGCCTCCGGGCGCTCCCGGGATCCGAACCCAGGCTGCCAGCATCAGAGCGCGCGCACTTAACCGCTAAGCCACGGAGCCGGCCCTCGAATTTTCATCTTCCAACATTTTCCAGTTCTGACTCCTCTTCTGCAATGTGCATTACCTTCTGACCAGTTCTTCGTCGTTAGTGTCCTCAGGATTTTGGTGGGAGGACACACAGAGGAACTTTTATTCCTTTTGTTAAAAGCAAAAACAGGTTTATTATTTTATCGCAATATCATATATAATACATAATCATTATAAAATTCAAATAATACAAAAAAGTGTATACAGGAAAGTAAAAATTTTCTAAAGTCCTACCCATCAGAGACGGCCACCATGAGCATCTGGTGACCCCATTCTCCCTGACAATTTTTAAATATCTCACATCCATACTGTTCACAGAAATGAGATCATATCATCCAGGTTTTTATATATATTTTATTTCTTTTTGTTCATTATTCTCTGCTTTTGCCTTTATTCTTGCTGATGACCCTACCCCCATTTCCACAACGGCCTGGCGTGTGTCCTTCCACAGCTAGAGTCTTGACTCCACAAAGCGCAGAGGTCCCACATTCTGGCGATCTTATAAATTATGTCTATTAGAAAACATTTCCTTATAGCGACACCAGGGAATATTTTTCAGCGGTTAAGAATAATGGATTAAATATGTACCGGATGACTTGGAGCAGTTCCCAGGAAGTGTTGATGAGTGAGGAAAGCAAGATATGGGAAGATGCCATTTTGTACGGGGAACACTAACATCCCGTGTATATCTGTGTCTATGCAGGTCTGTGCAGGGTTGGGTGAAATGGAGGGAAATTTGGCAAGATACACGCGCCACTGTTACATGGGTTATCTGAGGTGACGGCGGGATGCTGAAGTGGAGAGGAGAGAGAGAAAAGGCGATAGAGAGCCAAGCAAAAGGAAAAGAAAAAGAGCTCATTTAGAAAATCGTGCATGTGATCACATGATTTGTGCATTTATATAGAATTATGTATATAAGTGGGCATTTGCATAAAGAAATACGTTTTAAGAGAATTTTTAAACAAAGAACGCGAGTGTATCCCCCTCTAAGAAAGTGTGATATGTAACAACAATCCAGATTTATCAAGTGATAAGTTGGAGGACAACAGATCTCAAAACAGAATAAGGAATTCCTGCGAAGTGTCTTTAAATGGCTGGTTTTTCAGGTGGCCAGGCAGGCTGGCTCTGGGCCCTGGCTCTGGGTCACCTTGGCAGTGACTTCTCTTCTCCAAGCCTTAGTTTCCCCTTCTGTGAAATGGGGGGATGATGCTTACATTTCGGGGCTGTTGTGGGAGTTAATGAGATGCAAGAATACAAAGCCCTGGCATTTAGTAAGCACACAGAAAACCGAGTTCTTTTTGCTGTTATGAATTTTCATCTAAAATTGGGCTTGATTTTGCAGCACTAGGCACGCCCTTTCAGGGCTGCATCCTTGAAGTCATCAGCCAGTGCCAGGATTGCTTATTTCCAAAGCTATTGAAATATTAGTGATTTAGAGTGGGAAGAAACCACAGCAGCTGTTCAGCCCAAATCTTTAGTGTTGCCAATGGGAAAATCAAGGCCCAGGTTAGGGGTGTGACTTGCCCAAGGACACAAAGGCAGTAGGGGGCAGGGCTGGGCAGACCCCAAGCCCCATCACACCCTATGCAGCATTTTCCCACCGTGCCCTCTGACTTCCTCCTTGATAGTTATTGGACTCACTGCCATGACTCAGAGGCTAAAATTGGGGGGGTGTGGGGTTGGGGTAGAGAGGGGACTTTTTGGTCCAAGACCATTTATCTTGGCCTTGGACTTACTTCTGCTTATGGTAGCTTCTTCAGTAGAGGACTTTCTCTTACCCCTTGTACTTTCCATGGGCACATGTATGTGCATGCACACACATGCACGTGCACACACACACACACGCTCTCTTTCTCATAGTTCAACTCAGCCAAGTTCGAGGGATTTGAGAGCACACATTCTGTAGTTATGTTTCCCCTTGGCTTTGCCTGGGATTGTCACTCTGGATCCTGCAGCTGCCTCTGAAGGTGACAACACTGGGTAAAAACATTCTTAAGTCCCTTTGAAAGAGCAAGGGGATCAGCATGGTGGCGTGGAATGAGCTTAGAGGGGAAAGTCAGAAAGGTAAACACTGGGAGGAGGGTCAGATCATGTAGGGTCTTGCAGCCCTTGTAAGGTAGTGGTTTTTACTTAACCTGGAAAGCCACCGGAGGTTTCTGAGCAGAGGAATGACATTCTTGGGTTTACATGTCCACAGAGTCACTTGGCTGCTGTGTAGAGAATTGACCGTGGGTGGCGGGAAGCAGGGACAACAGCTAGGAGGCTGATATATTCCAGGTGGAAGATGGTGGTGACTTGGAGCAGAGGGGCAGCAAGGCAAATACTGAGAGACTGGATAGTTCTTCAAGGAGGCTGAATCTAGATCTGTTTTAAAGACAGGGTCAATGCAATTGGCTGGTGGATTGGATCTAGAGTGTGAGGGGAAAAGTAAAACGAGACTCAAGAAGCAACTGGAAGTATGGAGATGCCACTCACTGCGAATTTTAAGATAAAGAACCCATCCTCACATTTTAATGCAGACATTTCCAGCCAATATCCTGTCACCTGGGGAAGGAATCATTTATGGATGACCAGGGGTCCTGGGGGAGGGCATGAGCCTTGGCTGGTATCCACTGAGCTTCCTCCTTCCTTTTCCCTGCCCAGGTACTTCTTCAACTGTGACTGTCTCATCCCCCTCAAGAGGAAGAGGAAGTACTTCAAGGTATTCGAGGTTACCAAGACGACGGAGAGCTTTGCCAGCAAGGTCCAGAGCCTGGTGCCCGTCAAGTATGAGGTCATCGTGACAACAGGCTACGAGCCAGGGGCGGGCACAGACGCCAACGTCTTCGTGACCATCTTTGGGGCCAATGGGGACACAGGCAAGCGGGAGCTGAAGCAGAAAATGCACAACCTCTTCGAGCGGGGCAGCACCGACCGCTTCTTCCTGGAGACGCTGGAGCTGGGCGAGCTGCGCAAGGTGCGCCTGGAACACGACAGTAGTGGCTACTACTCTGGCTGGCTGGTGGAGAAAGTGGAGGTCACCAACACCAGCACCGGAGTGGCCACCATCTTCAACTGCGGCAGGTGGCTGGACAAGAAGCGGGGGGACGGGCTCACCTGGAGAGACCTCTTTCCTTCTGTCTAAGGGGTTGTAGGCTCTGACTACACCTTCCTGCCCCAACCTTGGCTGTCAACAGTCATTTCCTAAAGCCTCCTAGAGCTGGGACTGGGGGCCAGAAGGGTGGCGTGTGGCACTGTGGACCAGAAATTCATGGTCGTTCGGAGTCCACTGTGGGTAACCATTTGCGGGGTCCTGCCCCTTCCCGGTCTCCTGGACCTACAGGAATCCATCAACGTGTGTCATAATCCCTGGCTGCACCAAAATAACTTTTTGCATTTTCTTTTCCAATTATAGTGGTGACCAGGCTGAGACTTGCTACTGGATGTGGATGGGAAATTGGGGCTTCACCCAGGGGATGGAAGTGGGGAAGAAGAGGCCATCAAGATGGTGTATTTTAAGCAAAAACTAATTAACACCTTTTTCCCAAAAAAGCTGGGCTAATTAAATTATCACCAACCACACCCCACAAAGAACTCATCTTGGCATCTGCTCACTAAGAAATGCATCCCTTTTTCCAGTTTCAATAAATCCAGTGGCAAACAGAGAAAACATTAGGAGGAAGTGTTTCAACTGGGGGGATTTATGAGCCTGTGAAAAGGTACATGATCCTCTTCAACACTTTATAAAGGACGCATCACCAGGTGCCCACTGGTTGCCCCAGCCTGTGATAACGCAGTCGAGACCCGGAGACCTGAGCAGAAGGTGATGGGGACAGGGCCTGGAAAGCCTGGTCACTGCTGCACTCAGGCTGGGAGGGGAGGAGGGGGCATCAGGGTTATTTATCATGTATCACCTGTAGCTCTCTGTGGGCAATGTGGACTGAGAGCTGCCCTCAAGGGGAACGTGACCTAGATGGAGAGGCAGCAGGAAAACCACACACTCACGTGCATGCACAGGCATGTGCATACACACTTACCCTCCTCACTGATAGACAGTCACAAAGGGATCAGGCAGCCAAATTCAGCACCTGACTTCTGATTTTCCTGCAGGGGGTGGACTGAGTGGGAAGGCGAGGCTGCCGTTGGAAGTGCAGCTTCGGAGGCAGCCTGCCCCTGCCTGGGCTTGTGTCCCTGCTCCGCCTCTCACCCGCTGAGAGAGCTTGGCACGTTATTTCATGTCTCGGGCCTCAGTTTCCTCATCTGTCAAACAGAGAGAATGATAATACCTACCTCTTAGGTTATTATGAGGACTAAATGAGTTAATATGCAGACAGTTTTAATCCAGCACCTGTGGTGAAGGGTGAGTGTGTCCATCGTGTCGAACAAGCAGGACTCAAGGGGGCTGGGGTGGGGATGGGAGGAGAAATAATCATTAAACAGCTTTATTTGTATCTTTTCTGTGAAACTGGTTCTTCCCCTGTCCCCAAAGAAAATTTAGGAAAGGCTCTCAATTCTTCTAGACTCTCTTAGGTCATAACAAGTCCAACAACCACTCTAAGTCACAAAGTCCATCTCAATTCTGTAATTTAAATGTCCAGCTCCAATATAAAGGCCAAAATGTCACACTTAGAATTGAGTCTCCTCCCATCCCCTAGCTCATTCCTGTCACAGGCGGGAACCTAAATGAGGGAGGAGTGCGTGTGTGTGAGTGTGTGAGTGTGCACGTGTGTGAGCCACATGTGCGTGTGTGAGTGTGGGGCCAGCTTCACCTTTTTCTCCACCTTGCACTTTTACCCCTGCTCCCCCTTCTTGCTGATGCCATTTCCCACTCTGCCGGGGAAGGGAGGAGAGGTGAAGGGAGCTGGCAGCTTCCTCTTGGAGGGGTGCTGTGTGGTAAGGGTCTTGTTTTCTGGACTGGTGGGTGTTTGGACCCCTCCTCTCACCTGCACTTGGGTGGGCTCTTTCTCAGTCCCTTCACCCCTCCACTCTGTCTTCTTGTTTAGCATCTAAGACCCATTATAAGAGGTCCTTCCACATCCTTTGCTCTGACAAACTGGGCACTCAGGCCACACATCTCTGCCGTCAGCAGCCGACCAGCCATCTCTCATCCCTGTGATTTCTCTGGATGGGGCAGGGCACTGTGTGCCCTGAGGTGGACAGGGCATCCTGTCCAAATGAGGTGGACACATCCCTCTCTCCAAATAGCCCTGTTGAAGCCCCAGTCACTAGCCTTGGGTAAAAGAAGGGGGTACTCCCAGCCCACCCACAGCTCTTTCTGAATGTCCTGTCCTCGTATCTATAGCCCCTTTCTCAGCCTCTCTATCTTCTGTCATAATCTGGAGGAGGATGGTCAGTTCAAAGTTCAAAACAGTTGTCTGCCATGCCCTCTGGCAAGTGCTGTGTGGTCTCACTGAGGAAGGTAGCATCTACTGTCTTGGTGATCCAGCCAAAATTGGTACAGGAGGAGCCTCATGTTATTATTGTATTGCTGATGTGTTCAATAAATGTCTGCTTGCTCTTATTGGGATAGGGCAGGCCTGGTTTGATGACATACTCCATGACCTTAGCCAACGTTCCTTCCATCCTTACCTGCCCTGCCTCCTCTGCTTTCCTCACAGAGGACTTGTCAAGATCTGATGAAACTATTGCTGTGAAAGCCCCATAAAAACTGTCATACCTTTGGTTCATTTAGGTGCACTTTGTTACCCACAGGGCACCTCCCACTCCCCACCTGGTTCCCCAAGTTCCAGGACCTGGGCCATCTCTATTGTGGGCAAGTTACCCACGGCTCCATGCCCAGCGTGTTACCCTCCAGCAATGCCACAGATACTGTCCTCTTTGCTGTGCCTCTGCTAGGACTGTCCCGTCTACTTGAAGTCTCTTTGCCACCCATCCACCCCCCCCATCCTACCATGTTATGAGGCCCCATGCTAGTCCAGTCTCCCTGCTATATAGGAACGGAAACTCAGGACCCGAGTGGGTCTCTGACCCACTGAGGGTCCTATAGGGGCAAAGCTGGGCTTGAACTAGGCTTCTGATGCCCTTCACACTCTGTGGAGGAGGTGGGAGGTGATGTGCATGGTGGTAGAGAGAGGGATAGCAAGGGGGACAGGGAGTCTTGCAGAATTCAACATCTGTCAAGTCTCATCTCCACAGCCCAGCTTCTTTGGGCTGGGTACTGCCTTTCCTTAAGGGCTACTGGGGCCCTTGGTAAGTTATATTGTTCGTACCCTGCAGTCCTCCTTCCTCCACCCACACTGTGCCGAGACTATAGGCAAATAGGGAGAACTGCTTACAAGATTGTTGGGCAGAAGAGTGGAAAAGGCTGACCCCCTGCTGCATTCTGCTCTCAGCTGGCTGCTGCACCCATGCCTGCCCTCTACCCTGAGGAAGGAATGAGGGGCGTTTTCTCCAAACCTCACCCCATCTGCCCCTGGTCTGGGCTTTACCTTTCAATTCCCATCTCTTCCTTGCAGGCAATCACAGGAATACCCCTCTTGGCCAGGGCAGAAAGCAAAGCTGAGATTCAAGTGAAGCAAGCAAGAAGCCCAGGGTGCAAAGTTTAAGGAAGCACTCAGCCTTGGGCTCGTGCAAAGTCAGGGCTGGCACCTGAGAGTGAGGCCTCCTTAAATGTTGCACTCAAGGCACCTCGCTTGCCTCACCCTAGTCTTGGCCCTAGCAGAAAGATATTCTTCTACCTGTAGCTCCCACAAAGCTCTGTACCCCAACAGTCCTAATTTCGAGGCTGAGACCCAACAACTGGCCATGGTGACAGTGATCAAAACCCTTCTCTTGGGAGGGTCCCTCCTGAACCAGTCTTACTCCAATGCCCTGCTGCTGACATAGCCCGTGGTCATTGCTGGGACGGTGGGCCACGGGCAGGGGTTGCTGGAGTGTCACCTCTCCTCCGGCCAAGACAGAGCCCCTCACTAGGGCTCAGGGGGAAGAAAATAAAGGAAGGAAAGGTTTCTCCCTCCCCCAGCACCTCCCTTCTAGTTCCTGCAGTCCTTGCCAGAGCTGCTCATTCCCTCCCCAAACCCCCATGGCACTGACAGCTCACATTGTTAGAAAGTTCTTCCTTATAAGGATGGCTTCTTGAGAGACAAGGTTTTATATCAGCTCCATCTTCCCTCTCCTGATTTAGAGACAAGTCTTCATTAAAGAATATTTGGAGAGAACCTTAATTGTATTGCTTTCCAGTAACTGCTAACAAAGTATTTGCAAATAAATATCCCTGGGGGTCTACATCAAAGAAAAGATGAGACTCATTTGCAATTAGCACAAGCTATTTACATACAAACTGTTGCACCAAGTCTAAAAAATACTTTTGCTCTTAAGTAGTTTAAGCGAAAGCCTTCCAATCTTATTTTCTCAGCTCTTTGGCTGAACAACACTTTTCTTCCAAGATTTTGATAAAAGTAAACAGCCCAGTTCAGATACACCCCTTCTGAGTTCTGATTATGTGGATTCCAAGTGGAGGAGGTCAGAAGTACTATGGATGCCCCACTTCCTGAAGACTCCTAGTGCTGTATGTCCATCCTGAACAGGGACCCCCATTACTTCTCGGCCCCTTGGCAGAGCGTGGCACCAGGTGTCAACCACTCGCAGATACCCAAATGCCCTGAGACAGGGCAAGATAAGGGGGCTTAAGAGGACCAGTAGGGGAACCTCAGCCTTGGACATTGGAAGTAAATAGAACCTACAGGAAAGAAGGAGGTTTGGGACAGATGGGTCTGGAGAGTGAATGACTTTTTAAGGGAGGAAAGAGCATTTTAGCCTTACATTTAAAAGGGGAAGGTTGAGGAGCCACACCTGGATGGTGGGGGAGGCGGTGTTGCTTACGAGATGGAGGGAAGATGGGTTCTGTACTTCCACTCTACAGGCCTCAATGTGGCTTTTCTTCTAGAATCTCTGCTGAATGCGGGAAAAACTATCATGAAGCAGTCACTCCAGAAGTCTTGGTTTTGAGGCCTCTGCCACCAACTCTCCTACTGGACAGGCAGTTGCTGGAGGTTGACCATAGCCTGGGATGGCAAGAGGGGAAGAGTAGACATTGACGGGGCCTGGGAAACTCTCTACGAAAAGGAAGGGGAGGGGAGAACGAGAGGACCAAGGAGAAGGACTGTGGAAAGCAGGGATTTTTTTTAAAAAAATCATCATCATCATAGTTAATATTCATACAGTGCTTACTATGTTCCAGACACGTGTTAATTGCTTCACACATATTAGCTCAATAAATCCTCATAAAGACCTACAAGGCAGGTGCTATTATTATCCAGTTTTAAAGATGAGGAAACTGAAATACAGAGAGTTTAAGTAACTCCCCAAAGTCACACGGCTGGCAGGTGGCATAGGAAGCCCAAGGGCAGGGCTTTTCCTCAAGGGAAATGTTAGATGGAAGCTCAAAATACAACACAGATGAAGGAACGGCTGCTCCATCTGGTTGTGGGGACAAGGGGGAGGTTCCCAGACAGAAGGTGCTCAGCACTGCAGGGCAAGTGTGGGGAAGGAGTGTTATTTGCCGAGGATAAGGCTGCTGAATAGGGCATGCCACCTAGGGCAAAGGGGAGTGGGGAGAGGAAAATGCCCTGGCAAGAGGAGGTTCTTGTCTTCTACTTCCCAGGAGCGGTAGGGGCTTCTCAGGAATGGAGAGTGCTGGGGGGAAGCTGAGAACAAGAAGCGAGGTGTCCTATTGCACGTGGTGGGTGCTGGGTTGCTGGGGGGTGGGGGGTGCTCCTGGGAGACTTCCAAGAGGCCTGGGGGTGAGGTGAGGCTAGTGTGATGGTTAACTTTATATGTCAACCTGACTGGCCACAGGGTGCCCAGATTAAACATCATTTCTGAGTGTGTCTGTGAGGGTATTTCCAGATGAGATGAGCATCTGAGTTAGTGGACTCAGTAAAGTAGATGCCCTCCCCGAAGTGGGTGGGCATCATCCAATGCCTTCAGGGCCTGAATAGAAGAGAAAGCAGAGAAAGGGAGAATTTGTCCCCTTCCTACCTGCCTGCTGGAGCTGGACATCGGTCTTCTCCTGCTGTTGGACTGGGCTTTACACCATCGGCTCCCTGGTTCTCAGGACTTGGACTCAGACTGGAACTACGCTGCCAGCCTTCCTGGGCCTCCAGCTAGCAGACGGCAGATTGTGGGACTGCTCAGCCCCCACAATCACGTGAGCCAATTCTTCTTAATAATAAATCTCCTTTTGGTTGTGTTTGTCTGGAGAGCATTGACTACTGCAGACAGACGCTGTTCCTCCTAACCTCCTGGGGGTCTTCATGGTGACTGGGAGTCACAGGGTGTAAGCAGAGTGGGAGCCTGGATGTTTTCTGAGAAATCTCTTTCCTCCTGGGCACTGAGATGGGAAGGTTGAGGGATGGGAGTGGAGATGAGGAAGGCTGCACTTTGCCCATGTGTTGTGGGGGGCACAAAATTGGGGAAAGAGAATTACTCCTTCCACCCCTCTCCCCCCATGTGAAAGTCACCCAGGCCTTTTCTCGCAGGGTCACCTGCAGTGTAAGTGTAAACAGAGATTAAATGGACAAGGATAACAGAGGGCCGCAGGGCCTATAAATAGAGACCTGTGGAATGTTGGAGCTGGAAGAGCCTAGTCTACCATTCGCATTGTTACGGTTGGCAAAACCAGGGAAGGGGAGTATCTTTCCCACGTCCACAGACTGGTTAGTGGTGGAGCAAGGACTAAGGAGCCCTGGTCATGGATGGTAGGAGACGTAGATGGAAATACGTGGAAAGCTACAGACGGCATTTAGGATCATCTCACTTAAAGAAGAACTAGGGATTTAAACATTCAGTAACCTAATGTAAACTATGGACTTTAGTTAATAATAATGTATCAATATTGGCTCATCAATTGTAACAAATGTACCACATTAAGGCAAGATGTTAATAATTGGAGAAACTGGGGGTGGTAGCGAGAGAGTAAGCGAGAGAGTATATGGGAATTCTCTGTACTTTCTGTTCATTTCTCAGTAAACCTAAAACTGCTCTAAAAAAATCCAATACTTAAAAAAAAGTTCATTAATATGGGTTCTGTCCACAGTTTATGAAAGAAAGCCATCTTTCAGTTCACTGACCCCCACACTAAGAACAGACTCAAGACAACACAGAGAATCTGAGTTTGGGTTCTTACAAAGGAATAAGAAATCCACACCAACTGTGGAAGATCAAATTCCTTCTCTCCTACAGAGAAACTGAGGGGCCCTCCCGTTCAACACAAGAGGTTACATTTGAAATTGATCAAAAGTGGGAAATTTCCCATTTAAGACCCATAAACTAAAGTTTAAGGAACAGGTTAATTAGATGAATGGTCCACAATATGGAACTGATTCTTTGAGCGATAAAGAGGTAAAAGAGAATAATAGATAAGATAGGAGGAGGAGATGGAATGGGCAGAGGAAGAGGAGGATGAGAAGGAAGAGGAGGGGGTGAGGGGAGAGGGAAACAGGTGAAAGACAGGGCGAGAGGATGAGGAAAAAGGGTGGGGAACAGGTCTGTAAGAGGTTTTCTCCAGACTTGCCCTGGGTCTGCATAGAAATAAGCACCCTGCACGAATGAGGTGTAGTTAGCAATGCAGTTCATTTTTATTAGTTATAAATAAAGTACAAAAAATCCACCGAAAGTGAATCTAAGCATTTACACAATTCCTAATGTCTCCGCCTTTTCATTGGTGCACTATTGCTTTAATATTCATAATAAATATTCTTCTAGCTTTCTGCTATAAAATAGTCTATGTAGCAAAATGTTGCACAGCACAACAGAACAGAACAGCAGGAGGATTACAAAAAAGGACAATCAACACTGAGGATAATCCTTTCACTTACCAGGGGCAACCAAATTACCCCCTGGAGGGCCTGGTGCTGTAGGCTCCATAGCTGAGAAATGAGCCAGATCCAAGGCCAGGGGTGGGGCTAGGGGGAGGGGTAGAGGCCAGCCAGGGCAAAGGGCCCCTTCCCACTCTGACCCTGCAGAGCAGCATAAGGCATGTCTGTCCAGGAGCCCTACCAAGGGGGCAGTGTCTGCCAGGCCCGGCAGTGTGGGGGTCATACACCTCCGTGGGCGACTCCACAGGCCGCCTCCAAGGAAAACAAGAGGACAAGGCTCCAGGGCAGAGGCGGAAAGGGAAGCTGGGCAGGCAGCAGGCAGGAAGCCCAGGGAATGGGACCCATAGACCAGCCAGAGCAAAGTTGGCGCTTAGGGACCCTACACAGCCCAGCCCCTCCTGCAAGCCTGGCCAGGCAGTGTGGCAAATCTGGGCCTCTGCTTCCTCCCCCATCAGCACCATCCCAGGGGGCCTCATGTGGAGGGTGGACTTCTCCACCAAGTAAAGGCAGTGATGTCAAGAGGCAAGAGGGAAGGATGACCTGGAAAGGAAGGGAAGGAGGGGAGGAAGGGGGAGGCAGACACGCAGAGAGCACGGCAGTGGCCCTCCCACTCCCAGCTGGGGTCCGAGCCTGCTCAGAAGCTTCTCCTAGGTACATGGACCTCCTCTCCTTTTGGCTCAAAGGCATCTGGGCTTACTGCTGTGCCAGCCATTGTGGCCACTGCTTCCTCAAACCCTCCCCTAGCACTCCTTCTCGGGGGGAGGGAGACTGGAGCGCCCACCCCATCCCATCCTCCATAGCAGCTCTCCTGTCCACAGCCCCCATGAAGCGACGGCAGAGGGTGAAGGAGGAGATGCTGGGGAGGAGAGACCATGAGTCCAAAATCTGTGTCCCAGCCTGTTGTCAAGGGTGATGCCTCAACAATAAATGCTCCAAGAGATGACGGAACGGGAGTGCCAATCCCAAACACCATGGTTTGGGGCTTATATTCTGCCTCCCCCACCCCCCTATCTAACAAGATGTGAATTTCAGCTCACTCTCCAAATGACCTTGTAAAAGTGCATGTCCCGTGTCCAGGGATGCATCCGCCTAATCTGCCTCTCTGTCGCCCACAGGATGCTGCATATAAAAGGATGAAAACCCTTCCGGATGTCTCCTCCAGCAAATCCGCTGGATAGATTCTTAGTCCACTCTCT
Source organism: Ceratotherium simum simum (assembly GCF_057802395.1). Taxonomy (NCBI): domain Eukaryota; kingdom Metazoa; phylum Chordata; class Mammalia; order Perissodactyla; family Rhinocerotidae; genus Ceratotherium; species Ceratotherium simum. The sequence goes on along the minus strand of NC_141913.1, from coordinate 35,833,979 downwards.
TCCTCTCCTTTTTTTTGTTCTTCTCCTTCCCTCCTCCCTCCAGCCTTTCTCCTTCCCTCTCCTCTCTCCTGAGAGGGTAAGATGGCACAGCATGGCGGTCTCCCCCCAGATTTAGGTCATATTCTATTGGAGTCTGAGGGACCCTAGAGATCCTCCAGCTCACCCCCCTCACTCCAGAAAACTGAGACTCAGGGAGGCCAAGTGACTTGCTCAAGGTCACCGGGAAATTTGCAGTAGAGCTGGTCTGAAAACCCCAGTCCAGCCTGATTTTAATAACTCAGGCTTTTTGGCTTTCAAATGCTCCTGCTGGTCATGTCCAAAGGGCCTAATTCTGGAAGCAGAGAGATTTGGAGGCCAGGTGGAGAGAGTGACCTTTAGTGCCCTCGGACCTTCTTCAGAGGATGGAGGTTGAGGCAGGGACCAAGGAAGAAGGAAAAACAGGTTAATGATGGGGGGCTTGGGTGGGGAAGGGTAGCAAGTGAAAGGATTACCCCAGTCTGCTGACGAGTGCAAATTATATTTATATATGTGCTAAATACAGTCACTATATTGGAGTTTTTCACTAGATCACAGCATACAGAATCAAGGTTTGCATTTCGTATGGAATGTATCCCAAGAGGCCAGCACCACAGTAGGACAGCTTGCAATCACACACCCTGATAGTTTGGACGAAATAAAGTTCGCAGAATTTTATTTAAATTTTTTTTTGTATTCGTAGTTGTTTGTCATCGTACCAATGCATGCAAAGCATTCCACTCCCAGAAACAACGCCAAAATGAGGTAATAGGAGTAATAAAAAAAATTAGTATCCTTTCTAAATAAATAAATTATAATTAAAAATGCAAAACAACTATAAAAATAATTAAATAAGAACCCACGATATCTACAAGTTAGTCATAAATTATGATTGTTAAATATAAGGCATTTAAACTCACAAAACCCTGTAAACTAGCAACGTGCCATGTTTTTTGTTTTTTGTGTTTTTTTTTCATTTTTGTTTTTCTATCAGCTGAAATCGCTCTAGCATTTGCTCTACGCGCGCAGGAGATGAAACACGAGGGGGGACCTGACAGACGTTGCTACAGCCCCACACGGGGAGTGTTTGTCCCGCCGGCAGGCGGAGGGTTTGGGGGATTTCTTCAAGAAAAAAAAAATCTGGTGCTTTTTCTTCACCATTGAAAAAACTGTGCTTGTTCATTAGGCGTAAAGAGTTAAGAATACTTGCACGGAGGCTAGGAACATAGAAGAGGAGCTTGAGTCCTGCCACAGGTGGTGGGCAAGGGCTTCAGGGCCCGAGGGGGTCCAGGCTAGTGGAGGAGCCCCGCGGCCCCCCGGCGACCTCTGCCCACGCCAGCCGGGCTCCTGGCGTTGGTTTCATTAATTGGCGTCCTCGGTGCACCTGCTGCCGCCAGGGCTGTGGCTAGGAGGCCCAACTTGAATCCTGGGGCAGCTCTCGCCCCAGAAGGCACTCATGCGTCTCAGTCAAGAAAGGGTTGGAGTCCCTTGAGTTGAGCAGAAGGAGGACTACCAGGGGTCTCCTCTCCTGGAGGTGGTGGGTGTGAGATGCTGAGGCCCGAGCCTGCCTCTTCTCCACTCTTCCCAGGCTCCCGGACAACTGGCGAAGAGGGCTTCATGGGAGCAGAAGCACAGCCTTCTCTCCTCTCCTCTCACCCAGATGGCTGCCCGGCTGCTCGGCTAAGGAAGCCGGGAGCTGGGAGGAGCATGAGTCCATGTCACCTCCTGGACCCATCTGCAGGGTACAAGGGCCCCAGAAAGATGGGGAAGTGGGGGGCTTTGGGATCTACCCCCAAAGTCAGCAGCTGATCTCTCCCGCTCTAGGTGACCCCCACCCCAGTCAGTGCCTAATGTTAGCCTGGGGCACTCAGGGAGCCTGCAGAGAATGGGGAGGAAGGAGGGGACCACACCCCACTCTCAGCCTCTGAAACAGATGTTGGTGTCCACAGAAAGTCATTTTCAATAGTTCAGTTGGCACACAGCTCTACTGACTTGAAAGATGTGTTGATGTTAGGGAGGATCAGAGAATGTGAGTGTTGGAAGGAAATTTAGCAAGCCTCCAATCCAGCCTCCTTGTGTTACAGCTGAGGAAACTGAGGCCCACAGACACAAAGAGGGGTTCCCAGCATGGGCCACTTAGTCAGTGAAGAGCCAAGACTGGATCCCAAGACACCAGCTCTCCCTCCATCTGGCCACCCCACTGACCCCCTGTACCTGCTAGCCTTTCAAACCAGTCTCAGAGAGAAGAGCAGAAGCCGAGACCAGGAGGGGAGTGACCTTCCCTAGATCATCTTGGCTGCCTCTGGGTCCAAGCAGGGTTGGGAGAATTCCAAGCTTACTCCGAAATCCTGACTCAGAAGTACTGTCCCCACTGGTGGGGTTTCCAGCCTTTAGCTCAGGAGACACTGTTCACACTCTGGAATCACCAAATGGGACAATGTAATGCTCGTTGCTGTTAACCCTGAAGCAGACTATTCGCCATTTTTGCACTATTGTATGTGTCTTGGCTCCTCAGCTAGACTGTTAGCTCCTCAAGGCAGGATATCATCTTCTTTGCTATTGGCTCTCCCAGCACCTCAGTCAAGATTGCCTTAGTCTGAGGAAGATCTTTGAGTAGCCCTCCCAGCAGAAGCCATGTCCCCCACTCTCTGCCTGCAGGTGTGCAGAGCAGCCATCCTTCCACTTGACACCTCCGGTTGTGCTCAAAGGTTCTACCTCAAGCCAAAATCTGGCTCCCAGTCATTTTTACCCGTTGGTCCTCATTTTCCCCTTTCTAGCAGCAATGCAGACTCAGATTTCCTTAACCTTACGGAATTTCTTCATATATGTGTTAAGTATCTTGTCCTTCTTAGTCTTCTCTTATTGATAGAAGGGCATTGAGACTGGGGTAAGGGGTGAGGGGAGGGAAGCTTTGAGGGCAGTGCAAATTCGGGAGAGGAGGAGGGAGAGGGGCAAAGAAAGAGAGCAGAGTTCCAGCTGAGCTGGTGTTTTCCACATGTGGATAAGGAAAGTTGGGTTGGGGTTGGAATTTGGTGGATTTTCCCATCTCTATTCTTCTATCCTCCCATCTCTGCTCCCTTTGAGGTTCAGAAAAATTGTGGGGTGGTGCAGAAAGACACACTGCGTGGTGCCACTTGGAACTTCCAGGTCTGTCTCTCCCACCACCCCTCATCCCTAAACCCCAAGGGGCTTCCCAGGAGAGAGCAGAGAATGCATTGGGCAGATATTATTAATCCTCACAACATCTAGGTGAGGTAGAGGAAGTGGAAATGGGGATGCACTGTTGTTTCTCCCCACTCTAGGGAGAAGGAAGCTGAGGCACAGAGAAAGAAATGGACTTGCCCAAGGTTATCAAAGAGTCAGAGAAAGAGCCAGAAGCTAGTGACACAGGGCCTCCCAAACACAGCCAACACAGTCTCAGGGCCGGGGCCATCTGGGAGGGACTCCATCAGGATTTGAGACGTCCCAAAGGAAGCTGAAGGTCCTCCTCAAGGTCCACGGAGTTTGACCTCAGCCCCTGAGTGCTAGTGGAGAGTACTCTGGCCAAGACCAAGTGTCCATCACCTATGCTATCTTATTTTCAGCATACGGTTATTTTTTTGCATAGGGAGGCAGTGGCCAAATTACCTCTTTGTATCAGGGCATGAGCACAGCCAAAAGGAAGAAGTTGGCATGAGCAGGGGCATCCTGGCTCTGAGAACACCGGGCAACTCTTGCTGAAGGGTGGCCCCATCCTGGTTCAGTGTGGAACCGGAGGGATGGCTGGAGCTCAGCAGATCGGCTCCGAAACTTGGGACCCTCCTTCAAGACAGACTTCTCCTCTTCACCTACTCAAACTCTGCCTTCCCAACCTCAGCTGAGCCCCTCAGAGGCCCATCGAAGACCCCCCTCTGCTCCTTTTCCAGTTCTGCCCTTTCCCAGATGCCCCTTTCCATACTCCATGCACTGTAAACATGAGAAAAACAAAAGCAAAGGAAAACACAAAACCAAAAACAAAACGAGAACCCCCCTCCCGCCTCCCAACCTGGGTGAAAAAAAATCCTTTTTCACCGTAAACAGGATTTGGCTTTTTTTTTCCACCTTTGATTCCTTTTTCCTTTTTTCTCCTAAAGACGGGAAGATTTGGGCTGTCGTTGGTTGGTTCAGTCAGGCACCAAAACAAGAAACTCAATGAGAAATATTTGGTGCGAATTCGGTAATAGCGACATGTCCACCACAAGATGACTAGAGCACCACACACAACATTTTTCTTAAGCTAACATGCTCCGGCTGCCATCCACAGAAATAGCTAGAGACCCCTACGTGGTTTCTACGTGGTCAAGAGGTATATATACAATCCTTCAAAGGACAGGATTGAGGGGCCGGTCTATCAGCTAGGATCTTCAGGATCACATCAAGATTCTCAGCAGCGTGGGCCCCCCCTTCCCACCCCTGCTCCGGGCACGGCCAGCTCCCTCCCTCCCATGAGGCGAGGCAGATGGGGGCAGTCACCATTCTGGATGGGTGGGTCCTCCCCCCACCCCCTCCTTTCCCTCAGACACTGATACCACCAACTCCTCTTTCCACAAAATGTGCTTGCAGGCTTATCCTCTACATCAAATGGCTCAGAAGGCAAAGTTTGGCTGCAAGGGCTATGGCCGTGGGGGGACCTGGTGAAGGAAAATGGGGTGTCCACTGGCTAATTCTTCCCTCAGCTGTCGGCTCCCAGTTGTGTCTCAATGTCCACTCGGCAGATGGGGCATTTCTTGCTCATGGCGAGCCACTGGTCCACGCATAGTTGGTGAAAGAGATGCATACAGGGTAGGCGCCTGGAAGACAGGAGGGAGAGTCAGAGGAGTGGTCAGAGGGAAGGTGCCTGGGGCTGTGCCAGGAGCTGAGCGATACAGGCAACTGAGAGGATCAGGATCCCATACCCGGGACCACTGGGGGATTGGCCAAAGAGGGTCTTGGGAGCCCTGCCATGGAGTGAGGCTGTGGCTGGGATGGGAAGTTGTGCACGGAAGCCCTTCCCCATACAGCCCTTTCAGCTCAGCCTGCAACAAAGCCATGACTTTGTCTTAGAGCCATCCAGGCCAAATAGCACTCTGTTCTCTTACACTTCGTGTCCACGAGTCCACACCCATGGGCACCACACATCTAGAATGTTCCTAGAACAACCACAAAGCATACTATGGCACACTTGGCACACTCTCACACATACACCTACAAGCAAACAAGCACCCCCACTCCTGACACATAGCACGGGAGTGATCACCAACACCCAAGATAGAATGGAAGAGTCCAACCTCTTACCTCACATCTTCTCCATCTTCCAGCATAGACAGACAGATTGTGCATTTCTCATCTGTGTCTGACTCCTCCCCCTCTTCCTTCTTGCCCTTGCCATCCTGGGGTCTTCGCTACGAGAAGCAGAGGAGGAGCATTCGTTACCTGGAGCAGACTCACCTGGTGGCCATTGTCTTTCATCCACAGCTTCCCAGTCCCTTGCAGCCTCCTCTTCCTTGTGAGTCAGTGTCTTTAAGTTCCTAAGTAACACCCAGACTTCTTTGCTCTTCCCAGACCCTTCTCCCTGCCTCCTCCCAACCTTCCTCCTTGCTGCAGGATACAGAGTGTTAAAGCCAAGAGAGGAAGAGGCCAAGTTAAGTTGGCCTTTTGTTGTCTCATGTAATTTATTTCCCAGACATAAACTTTATGCTGTCCTAGGGGCATAGAGTTTGGAAAGGAATTGGGTACCTAATGAATCAACCATTTGCAAAACAATGGCTGTGCATAAACAGCTTTCCCTTTTCTGTTCCCCTCGTGCTCTTCACTCCTCCTTACACCCTTTCCAAACTAGATCTCTGCCTCCAGGCTTCTTCCTCCACTTTCAGGTCTGGCATACTTCATCCATCCATCCATCCATTCATCCATCCATCCATCCATTCTTCTTTCCTTTCTTTCTCCCTCCCTCCCTTCCTTCCTGCCTTCCTGCCTTCCTTCCTTTCACTCACTAATGTATATTCATTTATTCATTCGTTACTAGACGAAGGCAAAATTCCTCAACTTGGCATTACATCTGTAATTTGTACCACACTGTTATTTTATATTGTTAGATTTCTCTTCCTATCCAGAAAGTTCCTCTAAGATAGGCACAGTTCCAACATGAGGTGAGACATCATGCAGGCACTCTGTTTAAACTTATTGACTTTAACTGTCCTGTTTTAAATTCTATGATAATTATTTGAATATAGTTAACTACTAAGGAGAAAGTTCTAAGTTCTTAGATGGTATAGACCATGGCTCCCTCTTCTTTAGGCACTGCCCCACACTTGGCCAAGCACAGGTACATCACCGGTGCTTAATAAATATTCTGGGGGTGAAGGAATGTAATCAGTGAATGAAAGCAGCCCACCTTTCATGCGCCCCTCTCCATGCTGTGCAGTGAAACAGTCTGATAACATCCATGTGAAGAAAATTAGCCCTTCTGTCTCCTCTCCAGGCATAAGCAGACTTAAAGGTCATTTGACCAAGAGAAAAATCGGGAGTCACCAGACGAAGGCCACCCAGAGAATGACCACGACCTTGGGGCCAGCCCTAGATGCCAGGTCTCCCCACTCTGATCCTTAGTCCTAAGCTTTAAAGTCCCTTAGTCTGATGTAGTCTGGGGAATATTGTCACCTTGCTGGAAGATACAAGAAAATCTATTCCTTCTGCTCTCAGCCTCCTTGTGCCCTATATATCCCGTTGCAAACCATGTAAGGCTACTACAATAGGTATCCCCTTATCTAGAATCCAGAAAACCAGAAGTACATCCACAGTCCCACATAATTGTCATGGCTTTTGACTATGAATGGAGTCATGATGATGCCTGCCTAAGAGCCCAGCTGTGTTGGCTGGAGGAGTGACCTTCTTTTAGCTGGCCCTGCAAGAAAAGGGATGTTCTGTAAAAGAAACCATTAAGATGCAACTACTTGCCTGTTTTCTATTGTTTTCTTCCCCACTATTATTCATGATTTCATTTTTATGGCTAATAAATTAAATAAATAAATAAATAAAATATTTATTATTATATTTTTATAAAATTATAGTTATAAAATTAATTAAATAAAATATTTATTATTACATTATTAAAATAAATAACAAATTAAATAAATTAATTTTAGCTTAATATTCTTACCTTGTATTACTATGTCTGATCTACATTTCTTTAAATTGTTCTCTTTTTAAATCTTATCCTATTTCCTCTTTTGTATTTTTAGTCTTTTAGGTCTTCTGGTTTTTCTCTTCTCTTTTCATTATCTATGCAACTTTTAACTATACGTTTTTCAGCATTTATTCATTTAGTATTTATTTTATCCCTTTTCCCCTTACCTTCTCATTTTCAATAACATTTGCTTTTCACTTTGATGTTATTGATTTTAATTTTATATGTTGTTTTCATATCTTTTCCTAATTTTTATTCTTTTCATATTTTTCTATTTGACTATATATATTTTTTCCTATATTTTTTGTTCTTTTCCTATCATTACCATTTAAAAATATCCTTTTTGTTTTATATTATTTTACTCTCAGTTTAAATATTTAAAGTTTTTTTTCACATTTCATTTGGGTCCTAGACTTGATCATTTCTCATTCTTTATTTCTCTTATTCTTTATTTCTAATATTTTTATTCCGCTAATTCTTTCTTTATTCTCATAATTTTTTAGCTTGATTCTTTATCTCATTGGTTCAACCCATTTTAGTTTTTCATTCTTAGTGTTTGGTTTTCTTCCTTATCTCCTCCTGACCTGTTGAAATGGTGGCAGGTGAAGCATGTGGCCCCAGACAGGGAAGTAGAAGCTGCTCCTGGCTCCTGAACACGCCTCATTCCCTCCATACTCTTCTCCAATAGCTCAAAGCTCTCTCTCCAGAGAATGACCATTTTCTCCATGCAAATGACACCCTTCATTACTGAAATACTGTCATTTCCTCTATTAACATACTATCCATGGCTGACACATAATAGATAACAAATGTTGGTAGAATCACTTATGGATAAATCCAGTTCCTCCATGAGGAGCTGCAGAGAGCAAGATTCACGGTCTTTGACATTGACACCACTGGCACCTGGGCAAGCCTAGAACAAATGAGCCCCATCTCAAGGCGAGAGCAGCTCGCCATTCCTATGCACTCACCAGGTCCCAGGCACCACGCTAAATTGTGTACTTGCATTGCCCACTGAATCCCCAGAGCACCCCTTATGTAGCTACTAATATATAATTCCCATTTTACATTAAAAAGGGCAGGGAAGGGGCTAGAAAAGCCAAGTAAGTTGTCCAGAGTTACACAGCTGTAAGTGGTGGTTACGGACTAGATGTCTGTGTCCCCCCCAAATTCATATGTTGAAGCCTTCACTCCCAATGTGATGGTATTAGGAGGTGGGGCCCTTGGAAGGTAGTTAGATTTAGATGAGGTCATGAAGGTGGAGCCACCCATCAGGGGATTAGTGCCCTTAAGACAAGAGGAAAAGACACCAGAGCTTCCTCTCTCCACCATTTGAGGATACAGAGAGAAGGCAGCTGTCTACTAGTCAGAAAGAGAGCCCTCACCAAGAACCAAATCTGTAGGTGCCTTGATCTTGGACTTCCTGGCCTCCAGAACTGTAAGAAATAAATGTCTGTTGTTTAAGCCACCCAAGTCAGTAGTATTTTGTTACAGCACCTTGAATTGACTGAGACAGTAGTAAAACTGGCCCTGTCTCACTCCAACACCTAGTGCTCTCAACCATGCATCCTGGGGCCTCGTGAGGAGGTAAAGATAGGCTCTGGTTTGACCATGATGAGCATGTTCCTGCTCCAAGTTTCTCAACACTTGTCAAGTTTTTAACTCCTCCAGGAGGGGGGAAATTTAAAAATTATTTGTTTGTTTGTTTTTATAACAGACTTTATTTTGTAGAGCAGTTTTAGTTTACATAAAAGTTGAGCAAAAGGTACAGTGCTTTTCCATATTCCTCCTCCTCCCAATACACACACAGGTTCCTCTATTATTAACACCTTGCTTTAGTGTGGTACATTTGTTACAATTGATGAACTGATAGTGATACACCGTTGTCAACTAAGTCCATTAGTTTATGTTAGGGTTCATTCTTTGCATTGTACATTCCACGGGTTTTGACAAATGTGTAATGTTATGTGTCCATCATTACAGTACCATACAAAATAGTTTAACTGCCCTCAAAACCCTCTGTGATCCACCTCTTCATTCTTCCCTCCCTCCCCCACAGCCCCTTGGCAACGACAGATCTTTTTACTGTCTCTGGTTTTGCCTTTTTCAGAATGATATATAGTTGGAATCAAACAGCATGCAGCCTTTTCAGGCTGGCTTCTTTCACTTAGAAATATGCATTTAAGTTTCCTCCATGTATTTTCATGGCTTGATAGCTCATTTCTTTTTATCATGGAATAATATTCCACTGTATGGATGTGCCACAGTTTGTTTATCCATTCACTTATTGAAGGACATCTTGGTTGCTTCCAAAATTTTTTATTTATTTTAATTAAAAATTTTTTAATTTTTAATTTAGATTCCCGGGCTTAAATCTACCCCAGATTCCCGGCCAATTACCTTGCAGCATCTACCTCTATAGGCATAGGGTAGAGGCTGTGAGTCTGTGGCTTTAAAAGCTCCCCAGGTGATCCTGATGCTCAGGCAGGATTGGAAACCCCTCCTCTGGAGCCTTAGTTGCCCATTTGTTCATGTGAGATTGGACCCGGAAATCTTTTCTAAGGCAAATCTTAGCCTTTAGTGCAGGTGTTCCCTTTGCCCACCTCATTCAAACACAAACATTTATATGCCTGCACTCCTAGCTAATACACCCACTCACAAGTCCATATGCACAGACACATACCCAGCCTTCTTCCTCTACTGATGAGAGGCCCGCCGCCCCCCCCCCCCCGTCTTCCCTCCTGGTCACACCTGCCAGAGGCAAGAGAGAAGACCCTGGGAAGGTATTGCAACTTCAGCGCATCTAACTAGAGCAAAGCCTTCTAGATTTTGGGCTGTGCCCCTCGGTGGACAACAAGGCCAAGGTCAACTAGACAACTCATACTCCCCACCCCCCCGACTGTGCAGGCTGACCTGCTGGCAGACTCACCTTCTTGTACTTGTGGGGGAAGGTGAACCTCTCAATGGTGTTCTGTACAGCTCCCCGAGTCACATTTCCCAACCTGTCCTCGAGCTGCAGCAGCTCCTGCAGAGAGAAAAATGTGGATGTGTGTCCTGGGCACGCTCAAACACACACATACACACAATAAGGAGGAGGGGCACTGAGAGATGTTTGTTAGCAGGAAGCATTCACATAGCCACTGGGAAGAGCTGGTCAGATGCTGAAAGACCACAATATCTCTACTCTCCCTCTCTCTTTTTCTCTCTCTTACATTCAAGCCTGAGGCTTCCCCTGTGCCCATGCCCTATTCACCAGCAGGGAGAAGGGATAGGAGAGGATGAACAATAATGGCATTTCCACCAACCCAGTTGAAGCCAGGCTGGCAGGAGGATTCCCAGACGGAGAAACATACCTCATAGCTCTCCCGCACGGCGGAGGTGTGTCTGCTGGGATTCAGTCCCTGGAGAGCAAGGAAGTGAAGCTGAGGGTAAGGGTAGTTTCGGATTTCATGGACGACCTGTTGGGGAGAAAATGCCTTGGATAGGATTCAAGGCTCAATGAGCCCAGCATCCAATTCTTCCTCCCATAACAGCCAATCAGCACACTCCTGAGATGCTGCAGGCAGAAGTGCCGTCTTTCCTGCTCCTGTGTTCCCCTCCTCATCAAGAACCAAGCTTATAACTGACCAGCCTCAGAAAGAATAACAAAATCAATAAAGTAACAAATAACCTGGTTGGGCGTTTATTTTCATGATGAGCCCTTCACAAATTTAATTATTTAATTATCTCATCTGATCTACAATGTGGATGCAATTACTATTCTCATTTTACTGATAGGGTAAATGAGACTCAAACAGATTAAGTAAGTGAACCAAGTTATGCCATCAAGTGACAGAATCACTATTTCAAACCCAGGCAGTTGAGTACACAGTCCATTCCCTTCCCTTCTACTCTGCACTGCCCAGACTAGGGTGGGGCAAGTGAGGGCACAAAATATAAAAGGGCACCAAAAGACTCAGGAACCAAGATAAATAATATTTTAATGCAATATTTAAGAAAAAATTAATGCAAAAAATCCATAATGAACAGAATATCAAAATTTTAAGTAAAGACAGGATCTGGCCCTATACTTGCATGGCCCTGCCTCACTCACCTCACCCTCATCCAGCCTGTGAGTCAGAGGGCCAGGTTTCCATCCTAGCTGCTCAACTTACTCACTGTATGACTCTGGGCCAGTTCCTTAACCCTTCTATGCCTCGGTTTGCCAAACTGTAAAATAGGATAATACCCTTTTGTGTGGGGCTACTGAGAGGTTTCAATGAGATAATTCATATAAAGTGCTTAGAACAGTGCCTGGTATGCAGTAGGTGCTCAATAAATGTTAGCTTTTATTCTTAGAAGATGGGGCTTCATAACGCAAACCACAGAACCTCAGAGCTGACAAGGATTTCCAGAATTACTTGTCCCAGCCTCTCATTCTACAAATAAGGAGACGGAGGTGCTGCGTGCCCGATGGAGAGGCAAGGGCTGGAAGGGAGGAATTATGCTTCAGGGCAGCAACATGAGGAAACCGTCTGGAAATAAGAAGAGTTTTCATCAGCCTTTTGCTGCTTTAATGAATATCTTTGCCTTCATTCCGTGCAGCTTGCAACGCCAGGAAGGAGAAGGCCCCCCGCACCCAATCTGATCCTTGGTAGTTGCAGCCCCCTGCAGTGATGAAGGCTGCCCCCTGCAGAAAGCAGGACTGGATCAGCAGGCCAGGCCCAGGGGCTTCCTCTGGGGTCTCTTTTGTTCCTATGCCAGTCCTGTGAGGTGGACGAGGCGGGCGTCTTCATCCCATTTCACAGATAAGTAAAACCAAAGCCCAGGGAGGCACCGACTCTAAGAAATTAACTAAATGAGGTCATATGGAGTCCAGGGACTTCCCTGCCCACTCTTTGCCCTGAGCCTTTTCCCCACAGACCACAGATGCTACACAGTCCCTTTCCACCCCTCCAGGGCCCACCCAGTCCTGTCCATAGTACTAGCTTCAGTCTAGCAGGTTCTCTTTCTTTCCCTTTCAAGCCACAGGAGCTGGAAGGGGAGAGTAACAGTTAAGCTGCCTGGGAGCAGGACACGGGGGAGAACGACACGGGGGGAGGGACACAGAGAAGGGACACAGGGGACAGGGACACGGAGGAGAGGGATACAGCGGGAGCTGCAGACCTCAGCCCACCATTGGCCCCCACCAGGCAGCAAGGAGTCGGTGTCCTGGCAAAGCCCTTTCACTCACCATCTGCGTGGAGGAGGAGTTTCGGGGAAAGTGGTGCATTCGAGGAGTCGCTAGGTAATGCTGATAGTGCTGAGGGATGGGCCGCACCTGGAACTGAGCAGGACTCAAGCCGGCGTCCACACTGAGATCCCTGCGGGGACATGGCCACAGTGAACCACAGGTGGTGTGACTCAGCCATCACGGTGCAGAAGGGACCTCAGACATCAAGCCCCCTGAGTAGAATCAGAGTCACAAACTGCCAGAGCTGCAAGGGGCATCTCACTAGCCCTTCCCCTCTCTTTATGGTGAAGGAGACTGAGATGCAGAGAGGAAAGGGCTCTCAAGGTCTGAAGGAGCTAGAACAGTCTAGACCCCATAAAACTCTGAAACTAGTGCAGCAAAGTGATCTCCCTAGACAAAGCCCCTCCCCAAGAGAAATGCAGAAAGAAGGATCCAAACAGCAAATCAGGGTTACAGAGTAAAGGAAAGACAAGTTCAGACAGAGTGGAGGGGGGAGCAGAGGGCATACTTTTACCACTTTGAGAAAACAACAGAAAAGAGACCTCTACAGCTGTGAGGCAGGAATAGCTATCCTGGATCCCCTCCTACCTCCCACCCCCAAAGTATAGGGAAACTCATTTCACTTAAAAATTAATCAATTAATGCAACTGAAAAGGAGCCAGGGCTCCTCGGAAAATGGCTTATTTCAGGTCTGGGGCAGAAAATGTGCAAAACGAGATTGAAACATCTTGTCATAACTGAAAGCAAGGAAGTTATCAAACACGACCAGGATCAAGTCAAAAGGATTCAGGAAGCATCCTGAAGAGGCTCCCACTGGCCAGAGATTGGACAATCCCCACATCAACGAGCGTAACTGCAATAGACTGAAGTACATCAACTATGTTCAAATCCATGAGAGTGAAATGATGCCAAAGGAAACTGGACCCGTTGAAGGATGCTGGGGAGCCAACTCTTCATTTTGAAAACTAGTCAATAAAGGGAAAGAACTGAGCATTTACCCTGCCTCTCCTCTATTAACTGCTTCAGGGTAACCAAATGGTTGATGAAGGGACATCTCATTTATAAAAGTTTTCTAGCTAATAAATGAGTAAAGAATGATTGAATTATTTGTCACCTTTTTGCAACCCCTAAAGAAGTAAAGGATCTAGGCAAAGATCATCAATTGCTACTAACATCACAGGAGGAGAGACAACCAGCTTTCTGCTGGAAGAACATGCTGCCACCTATGAAGTATTTTTGCCAAGAAATAAGAGCTGAACCTGAATCTGCTCAAGTCTTGATCTAAGTGCCAATGTATAAGGAACAATGGAAATTGAGGAACATCTTAAGTGATAACACCAGAGTGTAACCAGCAAAATCTGATAAGGGGAAACTCTACTAGAAAACAGCCTGATTTCTGCAACAAATACATTAAATATATATATGTGTGTGTGTGTGTGTGTGTGTGTATATATATGAGGGACATTAAAGGAATTTCTGCCTCCAACCCTGATGTATATTTATTATGATGTGTATATATTCCTATATTTCCTATAGCTATAAGCCTGGATCCCTGGAATAACTCCAATGAGTCTGTCATTTGAGAAATGAGCTAAACTCTTGGAGCCAGTTGGAAACAAACTTAGAATTCCTCTAATCCAGCCACTCATTTCTGCTGGCCCATCTGAGGCCTGAAGAAGGGCACCCATGGTCCTGGGCTAGCCACTTAGGGCCACCAGGGTTTCTGCCCCTTGCTGGGGCTCATCCCATTGACCTGCCTCCGGGAAAAGAGTTCCACAGGGCAGAAGCTCCATGTGGCAGAAGCTCCAACTCTCATCATTTACCAGCGGTCTCAGGGAGCCCAGCAAACTCAAAGAAGCAAAGATGTTCAGGGAATTCTACCAAAAGCAAAGTCTCAAGGAACATGGAACAGAGTCACCCCGATTCCAAGAATGCTGACTGGAGAAGCGAAAGGCACCTCAGCTCTCAGATGAGTGGGATGATCTACCCAGGTTGGGCCTGGGTGGGCTCTGGAATCCCCCTTTGACCATCTCATCAGAAAATTCCTTCCTGGACTCAGGATCCCTGAACAGGGGATGTTCCTCGGACCCTAAAGAAACCTGGGTGGGGACTTTCCCCGAGGAGACATCAGCCCCTGGAGAGGCAGTGTCTCCCACCTTTCTGCTCTTCCCACCAGCCTGTGAGAACCTAGCTGAGTTTGGAAAGGGTCATAGAAATACCCCACAGACCTGCAGTCACAGGGTACCCAGAAAGGTGCCCTGGAGAGTTCTTATGGACATTGTCTCAATGCACAGTTCTTATCAGTTGTGTCTGAACATCAAACTGAACTTTATTTTCAAACACTGTCAATGGCCTTGAAGCGTGGTGTGGTCTGGTTTCTACGTAGACCCTTACGTTCTTCCCAGGAAGCTTGCCCCAAAAGTGCGGCAGGGTCTTGTGGCCTGCAGCTCAATTTCTAGAATGACCTAGGGCAGAATTCAGAGGTTTCTGATGGTTCTCTAAAGGAAGAGGGGAAGGGGGGCTGACACTCTCCCCACCTCCTCCCTCCCAGGGCTCCTTGCAAGGGGATGGGAGTGGCCTCTCCTATCATGCATTTCCCGTCATCTGATTTCAAGACTGCACATCTCCTGGCAGAAGAGGACTCTCTGGAAAAGAGGGGTGGGGTACAGTTAGCATGGTCACAATGACAAAAAGCGCCTTGTCACCACTAGTCCTCAGTCCACCTTCCTGGAGCACAGCTAATTACAAGGGAGGAGAAATTGTCACCTCCTCCTCTGGAAAGGTCTTCCTACTTGGGAAGTGGGGACAGGATGGGCAGAAAGGGCCCAGGGGTGGACCCAGATGGATGGGACTCAGGCAGGGCAGGGGCCTCCCAGCGTTCCCCGCTGGGGCACAGACCAGCTTCTCAGGGCTTCAGTCTTTATGTGCCTCAGGGCAAGCAGGGGTCAGGAACACAGAGTGATTGAACGAGCAAGAAGGACCAGGAGACTCGGCTAAATAAAGAGAGCTGACAGTGCTAACACCTGCACTGCTCCCCCTGTCACCTCCCCAGGAGCACTCTCTCCTGTGTCACCTGTCCAGTCCCACTGGCCACGCTGGACCCTGTGTGTTTGTTCAGGTCACTCAGCCATATGCGAGGGCCCTGGGTGCTCCATGCAGGCTGAGTTGAGTTAAACTGCATTGACTTGCCTGCTGAGGGACAGCATTCAGTCCAAACTGCAATTAAATCTTCTTAATTTGAATCAGCTAATTAGAAACAGGCTGGGCTGAAATTGGCCTCGGTGCAAGCTATCTTTTAAAGGAGTGTTCAGTTTAACGGAGTGTACCTGAGAACCAGCAGCGGGCTGGAGACAACAGAACAGGTTAAAACAACTGTTTCCTGCACCTGGAAGCATCTTTACATTGAATCAACCAGAACTCTCCTGCTTTTGAATCATTCCTGGGTGTCCAGTAAGTGACCTTTGACTAAGCCAGTTTGCCTGACTAAATGGCTGAGAAATGACACAACTGCACACTTATTTTTTTTTAATAGTCCATCCCTTTCCATTGAGATTTTTTGTTTGTTTGTTTTTACATTCTTAAAAACAATTTTTTTTTTGACCTCAAAGTTGCAAGAACAGCACAAAGAATTCCTGGATACCCTTCACCCAGATTCCCCAAGTGTTAACGTTTTACTATGTTTCTGCATTTCCATTTCCTTCTCTCTCCATGCATCCACCCATCCATACACCCATACATAGACACACACACTTCTCCAGGGATTTTTTTTTCTGAACTATTTAAAAATAAGTTGCAGGCATGATGCTTTTGACCTCTAAATACTTCAGTGAACTGCATATCTTTTTCAAGTGTTTTAGTGCTTGGATCCAACCCCAGTTTAGGTCAGCCCTCCCCTGAGCTAGAATCAGAGTCCAGTGGGACCAAGAATCCAAAACCGAGCAACACTGCATCCCAGGCCACAAAGACCTCTATCCTGAGTGCAGGAGATGGTGGGAAGACTTCTCAGGGGCCCATTGCCTACAGAGACACCACAACAAAGCTTCAACCTCTCTCCCCAGCTTCTCTCCCCAGTCTTTGCCTCCAACCTGGCTGGCTCTGTCTCCATGAGCCTGTGTTCTGGCTTGTTGGCACTTCTCTGTGGATCCCTCAAGGCCTACCCCCTCCTTCCCTGACCACCCCCAGCTCCTGAGATGCTCCTTTCTGCCCTCCTCCCAGGGACCACTTGTTTCCAGCCCTGACTGAGCTTGGGAACTGTTTTGTATCCCTGTCCCCTCCTTCTCTACAAGACCATGTGTACTGAGCCCAGGCTGGGCACATGATGGCACCCAGCCATATGTGAGCTAATTCCTAGAACTAGGCCCAGTGGGAGGGCCATGTGGCGCTGAGGGTGGCTGGGACAGGGCAAAGGCTGGGGCCTGAGGACTAGACCTCTTGCACCATTCACAGGAAGGAAACGGGAACCCCACGGATCAGGTAAGAACTCTTCCCTCCCTACTCCCCCAGGGGCCCCAAAGACTCACCAGTCGGTGCCCTCAGCCAAATACCTGGGCTGAGGCGTCTGGAGTTGGTGGCCGAAGTCGAAGCTGGGATGGAGTCGGTGGGGGTGGACAGACACGCGCTCCTGACTCCGCCTGCACCAGAGGGGAAGGAGGGCCCTTGGCATCAGGGGCTGCCCAGGGCCAGCCCAGCTCCCAGGAACTCTGAGCCGCCCCAGCCAACCCCAGCCCACAGCCTACAGAGCTTTACCTCTCTTCGCAAACTCCAAGGAAGCTCCCCAGCTGGGCAGCAGCCAATAATCCAGACATTCCCCCTGTCTCCAGGCTGTCCACTGTACTGGGGCCTCTCCATGGTGTGTCTGCTACAGATCACCCGGCTCCACCCAAACTCTCTGCCTCCTCTGCTCCTTGTCCTACTACTCCTCTCTGTCCTTGGTGGGCTGTCTTTAAGACCCACAGATCTGCCTCCTGCAGGCTCTCTCACCTCTGTGCACCCCTCTGCTCCTGCCATGCTCTTCTCCTCTCCTCCACCATTTTCCATGCTCTCCCCAGCTTTCATGGCCCAGGTCAAAGCCCACCTCCTTCAGAAAGGTCTCCCTGAACACTCCAGATCATGGTGACCTCTCCTCCCTCTGACTTCCCACAACACTAACCTTTTGTCCCAGGCACCCCAACCCCTACAGACATGGACACTTAGTGCCTTAGAGATCATCTAGTCCAGCAGTTCTCAAAGTATGCTTCAGGCACCCATGGTGGTCCCCAAGCCTCTTTCATGGGGTTTATGAGGTGAAAACTATAATAAGACCATGATGTTATTTGCTTTTTCACTCTCATTCCCTCACAAGTGAATGGTGGAATTTTCCAGAAACAGATTGACATGTGATTCTGCATGTGACAGATTGACATGTGATTCTGCAACAGATTGAATGCAGAAGCAGACATGAGAACACAGCTGTCTTCTATTAAGCCAAGCATTAAAGAGATTTGCAAATATGTAAAAAAAAAAAAAAAGTAACTCTTCTCACTACATTTATATATAGCTATTTTTCAAAAAAGATATTGGTGTTGACATATGAGTTTGTTATTGTATTTTTGAATGAAGTAATAAATATTTTTTAAATTTCTCAGTTTTATTTTCTAATATGGTAAGTATCAACGTTCATAACCCACATAAACAGAAGCTCGTTGTAACCCTCAACAATTTTCAAGAGTGTAAAGCGTCCTGAGACAAAATAGTTTGAGAACCACTGGTCTCGTCCAACTCTTTCTTGACAGTTGAGGAAGGCTCAGACAGGTCAAGTGACTTGCCCAGGATCCCACAGCTCTGTCAGACCCATCTGATTAGTATTATCTAACTTTAATCTCCATTTGTTTCATAGCTGGTCTCTCCAATCAGACCATGGCTCTTTGAGGGCAGGACTGAACCAGCCATGTCCTTTGGCATCCCTTAGGGATGTTGGGTGTTAGAACCAGGTGATCATCAAGTTGGAGAGGACATAAGGGGTTCCCTAGTCAGATCTCTCACACCGTGCAAAAGTCCACCATGAGCATCATAGACCACCAGTCACACAGCCCCTGTCCCTACACCTGGGTGATGTGACAGGGACACACACTTGCTTTGGAGGGAGTCCATGTCGCGTCAAGGTAGCGACCACTGACTGAAATGAATGCCTCTAAGGGGAGCAAAATCTGCCTTCTGCACAGAGACCCACTTGGTGACTGCGGGCCAAGCCTGACGGGGTAGAAGCCAGGAGTCATTCCCTAAACCCCGCCCCGGCCCTCCTCGCCCCGCCCTGGGCAGCACCTACCTGGGGTGCGAGACGAGCCTGCGGTGCTGGGCTTCCAGGAGCTGCTGCTGCAGGAGGTATTGCTGGTGCAGGGCCTGAGGTAGGAAGGAGGGACCTGTGACGTCCTGGAACTGCAGGGCGGGCAGCGGGGTTAGCGACTGGTGCAGGGCGCCGCTGTGCTGGTGGGCCGGGGCCATGTGGGCGCTGAGGCCCGGCTGCGACTGCACTGGGTGGGCCAGGGGGAAGTCGGGCGCGAGCTGCTGCGGCTGCGGGGGGCCCAGGTGGAAGTGGCGGCAGGAGGTAGCGTGAGGATGCTGAGACCTTTGAAAAGGGGCACCTGGAGAGGCAAGGACAGAGAAGGCTCCATGAGGACCAGCTCTGCGCCCCTCCCCCACAGACCCTGTCCCGCCCTGGGGACACCCTGCAGCTGTCAAGCCCTTCTTTAGAACACAGCAATGTCTTCACTTTTATATACATATGATCATCTTTAATGCTGCCAAGTAAAGGCTCTGTGTGTATATGTGTTGGAGGGGTGAGGAGTGTTTTCCTTAATTAATAGATATGCATCCTTTTTAAAATTAACACACTTACATTAAAGGAGTTTTAAGGTCCCTGAAGGCATTTTGGCTTTCTTGAATTAGACTCCTCCCATGCAACCTCATTGACCTTAGTACCTTTTTTAATAGATGCCCCCTGGAGAAAACTAAGTCCAGTCCAGCCAAGCTCTGAACTTCACTGAAGGCTTGGCTAGCCAGGACCCAGCTATGGGGAACCCTAATTTCCGGAGAGAAAACAACCAGAACCTAATCATGCAAAATAATTTTTATTTAAACAATAATTAAATAATTTGTCATAATATTATAATTTATTTAAAAGCAAACATTTCCAGGAATAAGCTGGGCTCAGGCTACATTGAATCTAGTCTGCACTACTTTTCTAAATAAAATTGACTTTGATGACAAGGAAGCCTTACAAATTCTCCGTGAGCCAAGATCCAGCTTTCAGCGCTGGAGTCCTTTAATAAGGCAAGGAAGAGGACTCGGCACTTCAGAAAAGTTTACAGAGACTTCCTGCTAAACATGGCAGGTTCCACACTATCTGCTCCTTCCCAAACCCCACTACAATGCGAGCAAAGGAATACAGAGAAGACAGACAAGGACAGAGAGAACAGGAGAGGTGGCATGAGCAGGCAACAGATGTCAACAGATTTTTGGAAGATGGAAAGCGGATGAAGGAATTAGCAGAGCTGAGAAATCAGAGACCAAGTGCCTACTGAAGGGAAGTCAACAAGAAGTGGACAAATCCTGCCACACATGCTGGAAGTGTCAGGAATTGGAGGCGGTGGCTACTTCAGACGGCAGAAGAGAGGATGGAGCTGAAAGCTGGGAGGCTGATTACAAGTCCATATAGAAGCACTTCTGCCCAGGGCTTCTCTCCTATTCCATGCATGGCATTGACCACTGCCCCTCCCTCTCCCTGGCATTTTGCGGGGAAACTGAGCCAGGAAAGCTCCCATATAGGAGGGTAGGGGTGCAGCACCCTATACATGGAATTTTGGAAACCCCTCCCCCCTTCTACCACTTGGTTCCAAAAATGCTGTCACCTTGTGCCCCCTCCCTGCACCCCCTACAGTCCCGGGCTGGAAACTGGTTCCAGAAAGAGTTCTATAGATACTTCTGGTTGGGAGTACCCCAATAAAATGGTGTGCCCCCAAGTGGCCACTCTATAATGAAACCCATAAATTGAAAAATTCACACACACACACACACAGCCTCTGGAAGCTTTTAGTGACCTACTCTTCAATATGAACAGACAGTCCAAGGGTGACCAGTCCCTTGAGGAAGATTACAAAGTGAAAAGAGAAAGAGAAAGCACCAAATTAAAAAAATAAGAAGAAGAAAAGGAACTCAGAGGGGCCGGCCCCATGGATTAGTGGTTGGGTGCACGTCCTCCACTACTGGCGGCCCAGGTTCAGATCCTGGGCGCGCACTGATGCACCGTTTGTCGGGCCATGCTGAGGTGGCTTCCCACATACGGCAACTAGAAGGATGTGCAACTGTGACATACAACTATCTACTGGGGCTTTGGGGAGAAAAAGGGGAAAAAAAAAAAAAGGAGGTGGATTGGCAATAGATGTTAGCTCAGGACCGGTCTTCCTCAGCAAAAGGAGGAGGATTGGCATGGATGTTAGCTCAGGGCTGATCTTCCTAACCAAAAAAAAAAAAACGAAAAAGGAAAAGGAACTCAGGGGAACAGAGGTAATGCAAGGACCAGGAAAAAAAACTTCAAAACACTGTAATTAATATCCTCAGAGAAATAAGATGTTGGATCCAGAAAACAACAAGAAGCTCTTTTAAAAGGAGCAATGACAAACAAGAAAGAGAGCCCTTGGAAGTTCTAAATATAAGGGTTGGAAGATAAAGCTGGGGAAATTTTCCAGGGGACAGAACAAGGACACAAGGAGATGGGAAATAGGAGAAGAAAGATGCAAACATTGAAGGATCCCGTCAGAATATTCCACATTTGACTAGTAAGAGAGAAAGAATGAAGGAAACAATAGGGAGGAAATTATGAAAAAAATTTGCACAAAATATTTCCCAGAACTGAAGGTCTGACTTTCTAGACAGGAAAGGCCCTCTGAGTGCCCAGCAAAGTAGATGGGGGAAGAACCCCACACCAAGGCATCTGACTGTGGAATGTCCAAACAGTGGGGGCAAAGAGATGATTCCAACACTATCCAGAGAGAATGCAAACAGGGGCCACATAAAGAGTCAGGAAGCAGAACAGCATGAGATTTTTCAAGAGCAACATTGGAAGCTTGAAAACAGTAGAGCAACTGCCTTCAAGGGACTGAGGGGGGAAAAAAGATTTTCAATCTAGAATTCTATACCCAGCCAAACTATTAATCAAGGCTGAGAATAGAATAAACCCATTTTCAAACATGCAGGGTCTCAAAAGAATTAACCTTCTTGGCACCCTTCCTCAAAAAGGAACTGACACAAACCAAGAGAGAAGAGCAAAGAACTGGGGGTGGCACCCAAAAGAGATGGGGTTTCCCAAGCATACACCTGTGCAGGGATCCTGCAACAATTTCAAAGGAGCAGGAGGGTGGGTGCTCCAAGAGGGTATCTGGGGTCAGGGGATGGAAAATATGAGATTACCGATAACATGAAAATAATATTTGAAGCAATTTTACAATTTTATAGAGAATATGGTAAGAATTTATAAAAATGTCATAGAAAGCAGGCAGTTATTACCTCCGGGAAAAGAAAAAGTTGTGCGAGAAAGTGGAATTGTTATGCACTACTTGGTTCAGCAGTGAGCAATATGTATATATTAATATAAAACAAACACTAATAAACTATATTAAAACAGAAAAGACATTTCTTTCATAATAAGAAAATAGACAATGTCAAAATTGAAAAATCAACAAATAACAGTATAAGAATTTACTTAGAAATTGACTTAGTAATTTGCCTATTTCAGGAAGTAAATACCCAAGGGAGAATTGAAAGTGTTGAGCTTCAGGGAATAAGATTGTGGTGGCAGAGCAAGGGGCAGACAATCGCTGTTTTACTAAGTGTGTCTGATATTGGTGCTGTTCAACTTTGTAAATGACATGCATGTCATTGATAGATTTTTGTTAAATATTTTAAAGATAAATATTTGCAAAACCAAATGAAAATAAAAAGAATTTCTGACTGCCCTCAAGTGAGCCACAAAAGAATTATCTAGAACTTTAATTCCCACAAGTGTTCCAGATATGTCAGGCCTCTCTGCGGTGAATTCTGGCTTCAGTGAGCCCGGGGCTGTGGCCAGAGGAAGCAGGCACCCGATTACCCCTTCTCCCTCCCTCCACCATCTATTGTCACATGTGACCGTAAAAAGAGAAGAAGAAGGCCAATGTGACAGAAGGAAAGAAGGCAAGAGGAGGAGAGGAGAGCTGTTGAAAACTAAAGAAAAGAAGGAAAAGACAGGCATGACTGCAGAGAAAGGGAATGGGGTGGAAAACGGATATTGTAGACTCCAATCCAGCACTGTCCAAAAGAATTATAATGTGAGCCTTGTATGTAATTGTAAATTTTCTAGTAGCCACCTTTAAAAAGGTTAAAAAGAGTCAGGTGAAATTAATTTTAATAATATATGTTACATAACTCAATATATTCAAAATGTTGTTATTTCAACGTCTACTCAATATAAAATATTATTAAGATATTTTACATTGGGGTTTTTTTTGCCCTGTCTTCAAAGTCCAGTGTACATTTTACACTTATAATACATGTCAATTTGGACTAGCCACATTCCAAGGGCTCAATAGCCACTCGTGGTTAGTGGCTTCCATATTGGACAGTCCAGTCCCAAAGAAAGAAAGCCAACTGCCTACATAGAGCAAAGCATTTTAGCTAAGTTTGCTAAGTGGTCTGCCTTCAAATGGGGAGTTCCCCGTTGCTTACAGGCAAGGCACATCTCTTAGCCTGATATTAGCTCCATCCTCCTGATCCCACTAACTCCACCAAGCCCTGCCTCAGCCATCCACGTTGGTCTACTCAAAACTCCAGACACGCCACGCACATGCCCAGTGAGGGGCCTTTGCTCACGCTTCACCAACTGCCTTCTCATTCTTTAAACGTCACCTCTCAGTTCTTCTAAAAATGCCTCCCTTGCCCACGAGCCCCCAGGCACGCCTTCTTTCTCTGAGTTCATGTAGAACGCCCTATCTGTACCACTCATTTGGCACCTGGCAGTGGCTACCTTGAGCTGTTTCTTCACACTCGCCACCCCCAGCTGGCTGAGATTCATGTCTTACTGTTTCTGGATCCCCACGCACCTCTCTTGGAGCTGGCATTCAGTGAAGACCTCGTTGACTGACTGTTGGAGGGACTGAGGGAAAAACAGTGGCTCAAGGGGACTGATGACTGAGGCTGGTTGAAGGTAAACTGGTTTGAAATTGAGAGGGACAGAGAGTGGCAAGTAGGGCCCAGGTGAGCTCTGGGTTTTAAAGCTGTGGCTTGGCAGGGACAGGTCAGGTGGGGCTGGCCAGCGTCCTGCCATGAGGGTGCCCACCCAGTGAGGGGGAGCCTTCAGGTTTCTATAGAGGCCCATTAGGAAGAGGACAGACTCCCCTAGCCTGGAGAGGTTTCCACTCTCCTGCAACCTGTGCCTTCCAGTTGATGCACTGGGAAGTGAGAGCAGGTGCCCTCTCTCTAGGATGGGCAGCAAGAGAAAGGTGAACCAACATACCTATTTGTCCCATAATATTTCAGGAAATTTCTACCTGGAAGGGTCCTCTGACTTCCGTTCTGGGACTTGTGTCCCTCTCCCCTGTCATCTCCATCCCCAGAGGTTCTCAGTCTCATCACCCATGCTCAGAAGGAAATGGAAGCCAGGAGATATCCATTCTGGGGCCCCCGGCCTCTCCTCAGCCCTGTGTCATGTGGGGTCTGTGAAAGTAGCAGATAATAGCTGCTCTATTTGGTCTCTAAGACCAGAAGATGGAAGTTCTTAGTGTAGATATCAAGACTATGACAAGCCAATGATCAGGGATGTCTGAACAACACTGACATCCCAAAAGGTCCCCATCAATAGACAGCCTACAATTTTTCCCATTAGAGTTACTCCTTTGGGTTAAAAAATAATCCCCACATGTCCTGATTACACTATTCATTTATCATATTTCCCCAGGGCTGAAATGCCATCAGCTGAAAGATTTATTATGAGCTAGATAACATTTTTAGCGAGTGGGGAGAAAGAGGAGTCTCCCACAAACAAACAAAGCACCACATTAAAGAAATATGGCAAGTGTAAGACACAAATTCGTTGCAGAAATATAAAGAAAAACATGTGCATCCTAGAGTTCAAGACATCGATGCTGACTATTAGCGCCCCCTGAGAGCTGGCGGGAGCAGCATCTTCAAGGGGCTGGGGTATGAGCGAGGCAGGCAGGGCCGCGGAGGAGGCTTAGGTCTAGCCCTGCACAGCTGGGGCAGGGGGAGCCCACAGTGCGGGGCTCGCCTGATGCCCACCTGGCACACGCGGGAGGCAACAGGCACTCCACAAATGCCAGAGACTGGTGGCTGATTCGTGCCTCGTGGGCAGGGAGCCCGAAGATGCTGACAGCTGGAGAGTGGGTGCATCAGAGGACAGAAGAAACTACATAGTCCCACACGGGCAGGGGAAGGTAAAGAAGAAGCAGAGGACTCTGGGGCCAACGGCAGTGGACAAGTTGGGTGGAGAGAAGAGTGACAGAGGTCTTGAGTCTCTGGAAGGTTCATTGACACTCATCTGGTAAATGAGTGGAGGTTTGAACTGAGGTCTTTCCTGAAAGCCAGTTGTGGGTGGGAGGGAGAGGCCAGAGCCCAGGGAACCAGGAAGCTTGATAAAGCAGAGGTGGCAGAGCAGGGACCTCCCAAGGAGGAAGGTGGTACGGAAATGCAGCCAGGACACCCAGAGGACACACCAGGCCTTTATTTCTGTGTTTTCATCCCACCTGGGGATGAGGAGAATGGAGTCAAGGGGGCCGGAGGAGCCTCAGGGCTGGGCCTGGGCAGGAGGAGAGAGGAGCCAGGCCAAGAAGTCAGAATGCCAGAAACAGTGAAGACTTCTCCAGAGGCTTCTTCAGAGTGGGCAGCCTCCTGAGTTGGAGGAGTATTCTAGCTGTATTCTAATCTGGACCAATGTGGTCACCCCAAAGTAAAAGGGCTTTCATCCTCAAGATTCCAGGGCTGAGAGGCCCCACCTTCAAGCCCTCAGACAAAGAAGGAAGGGGAGGAACAGGTGGGGCTGTGGGGCAAGGACAGGGTAGGAAGCCGACATCTCCTCAACCTGTAGCAGGCCCACCAGCCAACCAGGGCCAGGTCTCCCCTACTCCTCCCAGGGATGTGGGACCCTGGGAGAGTAGGATGGGAACCAAACCCTCCCAGGTCTCCAAGGAAGCCAGCCTGGCGTGTCCCATACTTCCCAGGCTAGTTCTCAGGGCGTCAGGTTCCCTGTTGTCGCTCAGCTCATTGACCCAGCATCACTCTCTCTCTGAGTTGGGGGCAGAACAGGCAGTGGGAAGGGGCAGGTGCCGGGCAGGGCAGAGTCAGAAGGGAGGGGAGGGCCAAAGAGACTCCCTCCCAAAGGATGGTGTGGGGAGAAAGAGGATGGAGGACAGCCAGCCAGCGGGGACAGGGAAGGCTCAGACTTGTCATTACTGAGAGCTTCCTCAAAGTGAGGGCCGGGGTCAGAGTTTACTCCTTTCTGAAAAGCTGGCTTTCAAGCCACAGAGAAAACAGTCTTTTGAAAAGCAGGTTGCTGTCCACAAGAGGTCAGTGAGGAAGGCCTCTGCTTACCAAAGAGGCTTTCAAAGCCAGGCAGAGTTGTCCAGTGTCCTAGAGGCCAGGCTGCCTCCCCTCACAGTCCCCTGGATGGGACCTTGGACTTCTCCGTCCTTAGTTTCCTAGACTTGTGACCTACAATGATGACACCTGATCCTACACACCTGCTCAAGTCTCTCGACTGGCTGGGGCCGCAAACATCTGGCCAGGCCTCTCATCTTATGAGGAGGCCAAGTAGAAAGCAACAACTAGAAGATGTTTGTGAACTGAATGTTGTGACTGCCCCAGGGCCCCACAGCTGGACAGCCCAGACCCAAGTCTCCTGCCTATTGCCCCTGCCCTCCCCCTGTTGAGATAAGCATGTGGTGATGTCCAACATCTGAAGTGGGTTGGGAGCAGTGAGAAGCAGGGCAGACCAGGGCTGACCTTCCAAATCCATCTTCCAAATGGCTACCACACTGTCCTAAAGCCCAATTCTGAGCATTCCATTCCCTGCACAAACTCCCCTCCTGGTGTCTCTCTTGCTACCCTGTGTGACCTTCCCTCTCACCTCTCCTGGATCCCCAGGGGCCTTGGCTGCCTCCGGGCCCTCAACGGCCATTCTCTGCCCCCTGGCACTGCTGCCCTACCCCGCCAGACTGTCGTGTCCTGAACAACCTGGACTACCCGGGCCAGATGTTAACTCTGGGATGGAACCTCCCAGCTGGATGAGACGTCCCAGTCCATTTGACTTGTGGCATTTGCCTATTATACTCGGCATTTTATTTGTGGATAAGTTTTACCTCCAATAAGAAGCTGTGAAGTGAATGCTTTCAGGGCAAATACCATGTAATGAATGTCGTTTGTTTTTAGAAGGGGCTTAGGAATCTTCCAAGAGGGGAGGGAGGGGAAATGAGAGCAAATGAGAGAATGGAGGAGAGAGGAGAAAAGAAAGAGAGAGGGAGGAGGTGGGAAGAAGAGAGAGAAGAAAGGGGAAGGAAGGAAGGAAGGCAGAAAAAGGAAGAAAGACCTTCATTATCTCAGAAATCTTAAGTATTAAATTATTAGCCAGTAAGGAAATATGGTTCTTCACGGAATCATTGACTATTCAAGCTAAATAGGGCTCAGAGAGTGTTCAGCCTTTGTTCTACAGATGAGGACTCCAAAGCCAGGAGATGCAGGGCAGCTTGTCCAAGGGCCGAGTTGAGGCTAGAGTTCTGGCCTTCTGAGTCCACTGCAGTGTGTTGTCCCCCTGCCCTGCCACTTCGGAGTCCCCCTCCCGGCACCCAGACCCTCATAAGCCCATACACGTGCACACATGGTACTTCCAGAGAGGAACTCACCTGCCCAGGAATGACATGCCGTGGCCCCAGTGGTCCCACCTCCCTTCCCCAACCCCCATCCCTCTCCCAAGCTCCCCCAGGAGAAAGCCTGTTCCTGCCTAAGGAAGTCACCATGAAATGGCAAGGGACCAGCTGCTGGTGCCGAGGGGAATGGTTTTGAATCTCTTCTGCAGGAGATACTGAGGAATGGCCATGGTGAGTGAGATTGCTTAGGCTCAGTCCAGTCCACTTTGGCCAGTAGCCCCAGGCCTCCTCCCGGCCCTAAGAAAATGCCCAGGACAAGCCCCAGCTTGTAGGAGTATTCCCAGCCCACTGGGTGCTTCTGTAGCAAGGCAAATCCTACAGGACCCTGGAAATCCTCATGTGTAAGGCTTTAGGCCCTATGTTTCACAGGGTTTAAATGATGAAAAAGGATGGAGGAAACGTCTGGGGTCCTGGCACCAATTCTGGGCGCCTCAAACTAACATGGACGTGGGTAAACTGGACTCTGATGACTAGGATTGTGAGGGGGCTTGAGTTGTCAGATATGAGGAGCAGTTAAAGAATCTGGGTGTGAGCAAGGAAGAGGAGACTGGGTCAGGTAAAGGCTGCAGGCAAAGAGATTAAGCTCTTTCTGGTAGATTTGGGTCAACATAGAGAAGAGATTTCTTAGAATGTCGCTTTGTCCCCCAAAGTTCCTCCTTGCTGGGGATGTCCATGTGGAGGCCAACTAACTGCCCCACAGAGGAGTGTGAACATGGGGCAAGAGATGGCCTGGAGCACCTCCAGGACCCCTTCTACACCCACCATGAGATGATGCAAGTTCACTGCAACATCTATCCCCTGCCTGCTCGTAGTTAGGCCAAACTGGTCTGTGAAGGCACAGGAAGTCTGGCCTGGGTGGTAGGGGAAGGGAGGAAGGAGCATGGCAGCAAGGAGAGAGCAAGTCTGAGTACTCAGGGCCCAAACCTGGAGGCCTGAGCCCAGGTATAAGGAGGAGCTGCAAGCCACAGGCAAGTGTCCAAAGGCAGACCCCTTGTTCTCCTCAGCATGGCCCCCCAGGTGCCTCCTCTGCCCACTGCACTAATACAGCTCAGAGTTCCATTTCTCACATCTTCTGAGCCTCCCCATGGCCCACACTGACTTCTTCAGCCTAGGATACATCCAACTTCCATGGGACTAGATAATGCGTCTTTTGTGATCCATTCAGAGGCAGGATGCCTGGGAAGGCGATACAGGAAAGATGGAGGAGGGGGCAAATTGTGGGGAGTCTTGAATGGCGGGACCAGGAGTCTGGGGTATACTTCATGGGCTAACTGCTTGACTACAAACCAGACAAATCAGAGACGAAGAATGTGGAGACCTAGCCACCTGCCCAGAACCCACCTTTCTAGGCTGTTCTTCCTGGCTACCTTATGTACTCTAGGTAAATTGGTTTAACCTCCTTTTGCCCTAGGCTGATCAACCCCAAGAGGCCCATTCCCTGGACCGACTCCTTGGGCTGCCAGAGGTCTGCTTTCCTCCCTCTCCATAGTTTAGTTCCCTGACAAATGGAGGACACAAGGGCCTGGAAAGGAAATGATATGCCCAAAGGGATCCTTTGCAGCCAAGAGCAGCTTTGTGAATGTTCCCCCAGGGCCAGTCTTTGATCTCTAATGAAAAGCTCAGCTTCTTCCAAGGAACTGAATTCCAGGCTCTCAAAACGCTGATGGGAGGGGACTTTCCATCCTAAGGAAGCCTACTTGCCCATGGGCATGAGACAAATAAACAGCAAACTTCCAGCAAGCAGCAAAGGGCCAGTTTTTTGTTCCTGTTGCCCTCACGGGCCAGGACTGAGGGAAGGGAGCCCAGGAGGAGGTGGTCACCTAGACACAGGATGTGATTACAGAAGAAAACCCCTGTGGGTAATGAGACAGTCTTCCAGGCATCATCCACCCCAGAAAATACCTTTTCTCCATCTAATGCCAAAGAGATCTATAAAAACATTCCCACCGGTCGTAAGAGGGCATTTTGTGGAAGGTATCTATGGTCAGAAGACTTTACTCCACGAAGGCAGGACCTGGTTGATCTCCTTCACCTGTATCCGTAGTGCCTGGCACAGATCTTAATACATAGTAAGAACTAAATGAATGGATGAATGGATGAATGAATCAATGAATGGATGATAATGGACAGTTGAACATATAAGAAGTAGCATCTTGGTCGTGTGCAAAACCGCTGCCTCCCAGCATTTTAGCGCCAATGGTTTGCATGGTGGCAGTGGAACAAATGTAACTAAAAGAGGTGAAGTGCAAGGCAGAAAGACTGACCTGGGAGACATTGCAGGGAAAGACCGGGGTTCTTTCAATGAGTTCAGGGGCCCAGTTGCAAGTCAATATGATCTGGGGTGGCCCAGCACTTGAAGTGGTCAGTGTGAATCACACCAACTAAGGCAGAAGAAGCAGCAGTTTCAGACCCAGGACAGACCCCCTCCTCCTGCCATTCCTGGCCCAGGGAGGAAGGTTATGTACTGTTGATGGCTTTGGTTAGCTTTTGTAAAACTCCTGTAGTTCCTCCTAGGTCATGAGTTAGATACTCTGCTAATAGTCTTGATAAAGACTCAAGTAAATTAAAAAAACCCAAACCCCAACAACATTCAAGCCGTGCTAGGGCGGCTACCTGGGCCCATCTCACATTAGTGTTGCCTGGTGCCCAAAACGGGCAGACCACGTCCAGAAAGCCATTTACACTGGGACCCTTCCTATTGACGTTTGCAGAACACACATTCCGCTCACACAGAGGCCCGGCCCTGTGAACACTGTGGATAGAGCTGAGGGCAACATCGTTCCTCTGCCTCCTGTTTCCCCCAGGAGAACTCTATTTCTTCTGACTACATGTTCTCCTGCGCGCTCCTCTGCCCTGCTCCAAGCCTGGCTCTCAGCTCTGTTCCCTCTGAGGTGCAATGATGGAGAAGAGTTTAGACCGTGGCTTTTCTCAGGATCAGTTGTTTTAGCAAGATTACATCTTGAAGATCTAATGGTGGGATTTCAGAACAGCCAGTGAGTCCAGGCACTGTGGAGCTCCTGGCCTCCCCAGATCCCTGAAATCAAATCACACCAGTGGGTGGGTATCCACTTGCTTTCAGAGGGAGCCATAGGCAATTGAATTAGTTTCCCAACCATTATTGCTCATGGGCATCTCAGTCTATCACCCTGGTGTGTGTGTGTGTGTGTGTGTGTGTGTGTGTGTGTGTGTGTGTGTGTGTGTGACAGAGACAGACACAGAGAGAAAGAAAGGAGTGAGGGAGGCCATTGGTTGAAATATATCAGAGAGGAGAAAGGAAGGCAGGAGACAGAGAAGGCTGCAAGAGAGAACAGGAAGGGAGAGATAACAAAAGGAAGAGAGGGGAGAGAGAGGGGGAAGGGAGAGAGAAGATGCCTGGGAAAGGCAGAGCTAGAGGTGTTTGGGAACTGGCAGATCCCAGATGCCTAATCAGCAGCAAAGGCCCATCTCAAGTCACCTCAAGTGACTCTGTCAGCTTCTCTGCTGTCCCTGGCTTGGCCATGACTGCACCTGCCTTCCCCTCAACACCCAATTGGCCCTCCCTGGGCAGGCTGGTCCAGCTGTACCCCTGTGCTCTCAGCTCATCACTTGGTATCCTGCAGAGTTATCATTTCAGGCCAGTATCCCTTCAGCCAGGTCGCCCCAGCTGCACCAAGAGCACCCGCAGGCCAAGACTGTTCCTGCTCCCATGGAGGACAGCCTGGGGAAGCCCTCAGGAGAGCAGCTGAGCACCTGGCTTCCTAGCTCTGGGCTGCAGCGTTCTTTTCTGCAAAATGAGCATGTCCTGCCTCACTTGCCCACCTGGCAGGGAGAACACTATGAGACACCACCTGTGAAAGTGACTTTCAGGGGACAAACGCTTCTCACCCTCCACTAGGCCTGGCCCAGAGCTGGCTACAGAGAACACCCACTCCTCCCAAGTCCCCTCTCTGCCCACCAAGCCCCAGTGCAGTCCAGAGTGAGACAACAGGCAGGGGAGAGTGGCCCCAGCACCCAGCAACAGGCCACCTAAGGGCTCCCTGCCAACAGAAGCACCTCAGCTGGCCTCCTACTCCTGGGGTGAACCCAGGGACACCAGAGAGATTCATGGTCCAGTACCACCATTGCCACTGGAGCCAAAAATTCTCCAGGAGGGAGTCAGCGCTCTGGACTAAGCTTTGCTCTCTCTCCCTTGCTCTTAAGATGCAAATGCTCCCAAGAAGACAAACGTTAAATCCACAATGTTCAGTGTGGATGAACTCGCAAGGCTTTCTATCTGTCCAGAGAGTGGAAAACCGTGGAGATGCTGAGTGACGTGGCAGGGCTTGGAGAGAAGGACTAACTTTATCCCCTTCACAGCTCTGCCCCCACAGCCCTGAGAAGGAAGATAGCCAGACAACAGCTCTTTTCTGGACCTGAAACTATCAGGCCATATAGTTGCTTTTGATTCCAAACTTGACTTGTTCACTCACCAAATATTTACGGCATGCCTATTCCGTGCCAGGCACTGTTCTAGGTGCTAGGAATGCGGCTGTGAATAAAACAGTCAAAACTCCTTGTCCTCGTGGCACTGTGGTCCAGTTCTGCACTGTCCAGTGTGGTCACCACGTGTGACTGTTCAGCATATGAAACGTGGCTAGTCCAAATTGATATAGGCTGCCAGTGTAAAATATACACCAGCCTTCAAATATGTCGTACCCATGAAATAATGTAGAAAAACCTCACAACTTTTCAAATTACTTATAATTTGAAATGATAGATTTTGGATCTATTGAATTAATAATGTATATAATTAAAGTAAATTTCACCTGTTTCTTTTTACTTTTTTAAGGTGGCTGCTAGAAAAATTTAAATTATATATGTGTCTTAGATTATGTTTCTATTGGACAGCGCTGGTCTAGACAATAAGTAGGTATATAAGAAAATATCTTTATTTATTAAGCATATACATTAATTAATGTATGATGATAAGAGCTATGGAGAAAACTGAAGTAAGGAAGGAGGATGAGTTGGGGGAATGTTTTAATTTTAGATAGGATGGCCAGGAGAGCCTTCCCTGAGAAGGCGACTTTTGCATGAAGAGCTGAGAGAGGGGAAGGACTAAGCATGAAGATATCAGGGGAAGAGCTTTTCAGGCAGATGGAATTGCACGTGTAAAGGCCCTGTGGGAGACATGTCTGGCATTCAGAGGAACATCAGGAGGCCAGTGTGGTTGGGGAGTGAGAGAGAGGAGAGTGGTAGGAATTTAGGTGAGATAGATATTGAGGACTCGAGGAAACAGATCATGCAGGACCTCGTTGGCCATTATAACATGTTGGCTTTTTCTCTAAGTGAGATTAGGAGACAAAGGAGGGTGTCTGAGCAGAGAAATGACGGGATGTGACTTGCTTTGGCTGCTGTGTTGAGAACAGGCTACAGGGGCAAAAGAAAGAAACAGGAACCAAGAAACAGATGATGGTTTCTTGGACCAGGGTGGGAATGGGACAGAGAGAGGAGGGAGTGGTCAGATCCAAAATATGTCAATGATAGGGGAGACCAGGTTTGCTGATGGATTGGATATGGAACATGAGAGAGGACAATGACACCAGATCTTTTGTCCTGTGCATTTAGGATGGTATGGTTGACAGTTTGAAAAGTGGCCCCATTCCTCCCCTCCCCGTATACACACACCTTGCAAGATGACTTTGTAGCTCCTCCCATCAAAAGGTGAAGTCTAGTTCCCCACTCCTTGATTCTGTGCTTGGCCATGTGACTGACTTTGACCAATAGAACATAGTGGTAGTGACATCATGCCCATTCTGAGCCTGGGCCTCAAGCTGTTTCCATTCTCTCTCTGACCCCTGCCTCTACCATATGAACAAACCCAGGCTCAGCACTGGAGGATGAGAGACCCTGTGAAACAGAGATAAACTGTCCTAGCTGAGGCCATCCTAGACCAGTCTGTCCCAGCTGACCCTAGATGTATGAGCAAGTCCAGACAAGACCAAAAGAACTTCCCAGCTGAGGTCTTTGAGCCCAACCCAAATTATGAACCCACTGAATTATGAGCTGAATAAATGATTGTTGTCTTAAAGCCAAGCTTTGGAGGAGTTATTATATAGAAAAAGCTAACTGATGCAGATGATGCTACCATTTACTGAGGTGGGAACTCAATTTGGAGTTATCCAGTAATTGTTTTGAATGTGAATCTGGATGCTTAGAGAGCAAAATCTTTGTCTTCTCTCCCTGCAACACCCAAAGCACCCTCAGGAAAGGACTGGATGGAATCTGAGTGCTCAGTCCATACTTACGGGGTATGTAAATAGATGGATGGATGGAAGGAAAGAAGGACGGACGGATGGACAGAAGGAAGGAAAGAAGGAAGGACACATGGATGGATGGAAGGAAGGAAGGATGGATGGATGGACAGAAGGAAGGAAGGAGTGATGGATGGATGGATGGATGGATGGAAGGAAGAATGGATGGATAACTTATTAATTGATTCCCTATGCACGAGCCACCTCTCTGAATCACCTTTCCCCTGACAAAGCTAGAAGAGCTTTAAATGCTTTCTTTCTCTCTTCCTCCCCCTCCCCCTCCCCCCCCTCTCTCCCCCCCGCCCCACTGGTCCCTCGAGAGTTTGCAGCTGAGCCTTGATTTCCTAGAGCTTTCATCAGCGATACCAACGGAGAATTGAAACCCACAGATCCATGTGTTTCCTGGAGAACATGAAGCACTGATTTTTAGCCTGTTTTGACCTCCCACACTCAGCCTTTTCCCAGATGTGCTGGCAAACAGACAAATCAATTGTTTTGAGTTTTTCCTCCTCTCCACCCCCATGACATGTTAATTAGCAGGGAAAATGCCAACAGCAAAGTCAAAAAGGCTGAGGACAATCCACAGCCCCGAGTAGCCAGCTGGTGCAGCACTGGGCGTCCTGACTTCCGTCCAAGGCTGGTGTCCATTCCCAGGGCCTCAGCACTGTTTCCTGCCTCTCTGCCTGTCTTTCCTCCACCCCTGGTGCACCAGATCCCTCAGGAACTCCACTTCGGTCCCTCTCTGATGCTGACAGTAATGTCAGTGCATCACGTCACCCCTTACAAAGCATTTTGCAAATTCAGCCCCACAACCATCCAGCTCAGTGAATTATGGAGACTGTCTCCATTTTAGAGATGAAGAAACTGAGGCTCAGGGGGTTGACAGACTTACCCAACGTCATTCGCCCAGGGCTTGGAATTTGGAGCCTGGTCTTTCTTTCACTGTCAGCACCATCAAAATATGTTCCCAATAAAGGGCCAAGTACACTGAGAAGAAGGCCTCTTAGGCAAGTTGCTGGTAAGGTTACCATCTTAGGTCTTACACAGACATTGAACTGGGGTCTGTTACTCTGACCAAGGTCATCCAGGCTCAGAGGAGGAGGTACTTTGAGGAGACACAGGGACTCTCCCAGGCCCTGAAGCTGCCCCTGCCCCCATCTCCTCGGATCTAGGTGTCACCTGAAGCTAGGGGTGTGCCCATGAGCCCAGAATAAAGGCCCATCTTGCCAGTTCATTAGATCAAGGCCTGATCCCACACACATTCTCCTGCAGCCCTGGTGTCAAAGCACACTCCCCATTGGCAATGCTGTGACAACACAAAAATGAAGATGTTTACTGGGGGCAAAATGGCCTCCAATGAACCTAATATGGCCCCTCACATGGCCTTTACCAGCCACCACTGCACCCCTCTCTCTCCACTAGGGCAAAGGAAGCGATGAGGAGCAAGGCATTCCACATGCTGTGTGCCCTTCTGGAGCCTGACGGGTATGTGTGGGGCTGCGTGTGAGTGTGTGGTGTGCACATAGAGGGCGGCTGTGACCCTAGTATCCACAACCTGCCCCATGACCTGTTGGGATTAGTCAGGCTGTGCAGTGCCTGCCTACACAAAGTCCTGGTTTGCCAGGTCAATTATTTTTTATTAAATACCTGCTGTATACCCAACACGATTTAGGAGAAGTGAAGTATTTTCTCTCAAGGAAGCAGTGGGATACATCTGCCCAGGGAGTCAAGCAAGTTGTATTCAAGTTTAGTCTTAATCACTCACTCACTGTGTGACCGTAGGCAAGTAGCCTAGCCTCTCTGAACCTCAGCTTCCCAACCTGCAAAATGGACATAAGGATATTGCCATCTCTACCTCCAGGATTGTCATGGAATCAGATGAGATATGCTGGGGTAAGGTGCTTCGGAAATTGTAAAGTGACTTACACGTATGAGACCTAGTATTAAAGATGTTACAACAAATATTTATATTACAGGAACCTGAGGATGCTGCAATAGCTTGAATAGAACTGTGTGGTTTAGATTATAGTGTATGTGCAGGAAAAGTAAATACACAGATGATTTCTGGAAGGATCCATGAGATCTGACAGCAATGGTTGACCATGAGGAGAGAACCTGGGTGGCTGAGGGCAGGGAAGGGATGGGACTGTGGTTTTTTCTGTATATATACATCCTTTTGTACCATGTGCATGTATTATGTGGTTTTTAAAATACACTTAGTAGTTTTAAAAAATAAAATAAAAAATGTAAGTATAGCAAAACGGAAAAGGTCGTCAATCTTCAGTGTCATTCTGTCCCCTTTCTCATCCTCCCACCTCCTTCACTCCAGGTTCCCAGGGCCTCCCACAACTATCTCCCACTCCTCTCCTCAAGTTTCAACTCTCCCTCTCTCCCCAGTTAAAAGATAAGTAAACTGAGATGCAAAGAAAATAAACAACTTGCTACCCCGTATCCCAGGCTCCAAGGCTAACACAAGGTGGTCTGGGTTGGGTTCTACAGAGCTCTGTAGGACTCCAAAGCCAGAGAGTCCCCACCCAGAACCTCCAGCTCAGAATTGCTTAGAAAGCCAAGAAAGGAAGGCCTCTACAGTGGCATGAGTTCGGGCACCAAGTGACAGGCTAGAGCACACATACTTTGGGGTGGAGAGGGTCCTCCCAGGGCCCCACAGATGTCACCACATGTCTACTTCTGGATAAGGCCAGGGTTGAGTGACACTGCTTTATAAAAGATACTTTGGGTGTGAACTTGAGAATCAGTGTCCTTAGACAGGGTCAGGGCAGCCCACCTTATTCTAATTCCACTCGAGAGAGAAGAGGTCCTGGGAGGGTTCCCAGCTTGCAGTGTCTTAACCAAACAATTTTGAAAACTAAGTTCAAGACCTGTCACCCGAAGCAATAAACTTTAATAGTGCCACAGAGCCTAGCTCCTTCTGGCTATGGTGGGAAAATGCGTGGAACACCTCCAGCTTCTCAAAGAGGAGGTTGTGTTGTTTGAAGTTGAAGCATCCTTCATTCTTTGCATTCAAAGCCTCAGGAATTCTGGGGGGTTTTGAGGATCCTTGTCAGGGAGGCAGGGAGAATCTGCCAGTGGCCTTGGCCAAGGGGATCCCCTTTGGGCCTCTATGTCCTCGTCTGTAACAGGGCACAGTGATACCTAGCCTACAGGTGTGACACCTGGAGCAGGGAAGGCACTCACTCCACATTGGCTGCTAATAGCATCTCTGTTTCCATGACAGCTCCTACCTGAGATGGCCTTGTCCCTCCCCAAGAGTGATAGTCAGGGACCATCAGCACTTGCCCTTCCCTTGCCCTGCATCCCCTGGAGGGGGAACATTTCACAGCCAACCTGTGGCTCAGAGGCCCCTCAACCAGCGGCTGCAGCTGCTGTGGGAGCAGGGAGCTGGGAAGAGGAAGTACGGCAAGTAAGAAGAAACAGAGGAATGAGGCAGCCTCATCAGCAGCGTGACTGAGAGCACAGGCCTCCAGGGAGCCCTTTCCACCTCCCTGGGCTGCACGCAGTATGGGGCTCAGCTCTCAGAGGGATGCTTGCCAGGAGGATGCTTGCTCTCTGCTCTGGCTCCCGCTGTCTTCAGAGCCTGACAGGCAGCTGTGAGCTGCTACCAAGAGTCAGAGACAGCGGCAGACGGCAGATGGGCAGGGGCATGTTTGCCTGCCGGCTCAGTGGTGAGCCTCTGGGACTGCCATGCAACCAAAGGACGAGGGCTGTGGGCCTGCCTCTGGCCAGCTGGGCAACCAGCCCAAACCAGGATATATCCCCTGGACCCCGTGGTCCCTGGAGTCCACCCTTCCTCAAACCAGGACATGTGGTCGTGGCAGGATTCATGGGGGATTGCCCAAAGAGAACTGATTTTGAAGGATGGGAGTGGGGAGATGTAAACCTGGTGGGGGCCTGTGCTTTGATTCCCCAGGCTCTGAGATGAGCCATTCTCTCCCGCTGAGCTTGAGATCTGCACTTGGGGATAAGAGGGCGTTTAAAAATAGCACGACTGACTCCAAAACCTCCGCTCCCTGCCTGCTGCAAGTCAGATCCAATTACTCTGCTGACAAGAGGCTTTTAGCCCAGGGAGCCTGGCATATCCTCCATGCCACTCCAGGGGGCTGGATGCCATGGTTCGCCAGCCTCTACTCCTCCCAGTGGACATCCAAGTGTCCAGGAGAAAGGGACCAAGGGGATTTAAAGATCACATACACACATGGCCCAGCCCTAGGCCATAATTCGGGCACATCCAGCTACTTGGCTGAATCTGGTTTCCTTGAACACCCCCACTTTGGTTCACACTGGGTACAGAGCCCCAAATATCTGACCCGTGTCTGAGATTCCACCAGTAGAGCCCACCCCTTTACAATGTGAAGACTTCTTCAAGATTCCCCACTAAGATGCAAGTGACTCTCCCCTGGATGGGTCCTTGATCCCAGTTGGGGACATACATAGAATGTCAAC
The DNA here is from genome assembly GCF_057802395.1 of Ceratotherium simum simum. NCBI lineage: Eukaryota > Metazoa > Chordata > Mammalia > Perissodactyla > Rhinocerotidae > Ceratotherium > Ceratotherium simum. Next base: position 35,795,891 of record NC_141913.1, on the reverse strand, counting down.
TCCATGAGGCAGGACCTCTGCTGTCTGGCTCCCTGCTAGCACATGGTAGGTACTTACCAAATGTGTGTTGAAATGAATGGACCAGCAATAAAGAGGAGTTGGCAAGAAGATGCAAATGGCTCCATGCAACCTCCTCTCAACTGCAAGTGTGAGAAATAATCAACTGACCCAGAAGCATGTGTCCTGTTAATGACCGCCACATGGCATGATCTCAGCAACAAAGGCCAAGTGCAGAGGCCCCTAGGAAATCTTAGCTCTTTCCTTTCTCTAGCCAACACCACTGCAGTTCTCTTTCAGCAAACTCAACCAACCCAAAGCAACTTGCCAGTGACCTGTTAAACCAGCAAATGCTAGAGCTGAAGCTCTCTCCTGCAAGGCCTCACCCACCTTCTCCAGGGAGCTGTCCATTCCTTCACAGTCTGGTTCTCCTTTCATTACACTCTCGAAATTATTGGATGCTCAGGAATGCAAACTAAGAGAGCTGTCATGGGAGGGTGGTTTAGGGGGGGAAATGAATCTGTAGGGCATGTTTTCCTGTCTTGTCTATGACATTTGTCACTCTCCACCCTATGTTTTGTCACAAGAAGCCCTGTCTTAGCAACTTCCCCAGGATGGAGGCAAGGTTTGGTCATCAGCCACCCAGGCACAGCGAGCACCTGGCACACAGTAAAGAATCCCAGGATCTTTTGCTGACCACTTTCATTAGCCTGGACCATTGAGGAAATGATGCATAAAGCGAGTGCACCAGGGGCCATGCCTATGACGAGAATGGGAAGAACCAGCGGCACTTCTACTCACTGGCTCATGTTTACACTTCCTTTGTGATGGATTTCCATTCATGTGTTTGTCAGGGAGCCCCTCCCCCTCAGCTAAGCCCACAGACAGTTCTTTGTGATAGATTTGAGTGTTTCCGGGCATGGCTCTGGGTCACAACCAAGATCTAGGCTCTACCAGCACCTTCCTGGGGTGAAATTGCCATCAAGTATCAGAAGGCTTGTTAGACTAAAGAATGTTGATCATTGTCCTGAAAGCTGTAAGCAGAAGTGTGGATGGTGAATGTGCCCTTCAGTCTCACTGTCTAGGGATCCTGACCTTCACCGTAACACACGCAGCTGGCTGGCCTCCTCTCCCTCCTCCTGCTCCTCCTCCACGCTGACTGTGGGAAGCCAGGTGTGTGTGCACAGAAGGTGGAGTGATGACAGGTGCTGGCACAGCACTGGTAAGACATTGAACACCTGGAACTCTCTCTCATTCATTCACTCTTATTCTCTCGCTCTCTCTCTCTAATTGGGGTGAGCTGGAGAGCAGAAAAACAAGTTCAAGGGAAGAAGCAAGAAGCCAAGCCCAGCCAAACCTTTGGTGCCTTAAGAAAGGGGAGCAGGGGCAGAGCAGGACCGTGACATCAGGGAGCCTTAGAGGTGGAAGGTGTGTTGGAGGAATCACCAAGACATCCCGTCCACAAGCCTCATCACATAACTGAAACAGCGGGGCCCACAACTTGGTGGTAGGAGTATAATTTGGTGCAGCCTCCATGGAGAGTGATTTGGCAATGGCCACGAAAATCACAAATGCACAACCCCCGTCAATGGGCAACTCCACTTGGCATCCTAAGATAAACGCATACAACTCCATAAAGATATATGTACAAAATGTGCACAGTAGCGTAAATGCAGAAGACTAGAAACAACCAAATGTCCACCAATGGGGACGTGTATTCAGGGAATATTATGCAGTCATGAGAAAGAATGACCATGATCTATCTCCACGAGGCCTTGAAGTGAAGAAAGCAGAGAGTCTGAAAGGCCCTCCAAGTCCTTCATTTTATAAATGGGGAGGCTAAGACCCAGAGTGAAGAATGAGCGGCAGAAAGCCACCCCTCTGCTCCTCAGAGTCAGTTCAGTGCTAGGACCCAGGCCACCTGACTCCCAGTCCAGAGGTCCCTCCATTGCACCACAATTTCCGTCCTAGTCAGATGTGGCCAGGACTCCACGGCCCCTTAGTCTCCCCACCCCAATACTTAACGACCCAGAGTCAGACTATTCTATCTCCATCAAATCCAAACTCCTAGTGTCATTGCGTTATTCCATTTCCTCCTGCCCTGGCCTTGGCTGACCTAAGGAAGAATGTGTCATCACCCTTCACCTGCAGATGTGCCCCAGACCTCATAGCATCCTTTGATCCCCTTCCTTCTAGAAGATCATACCAGTCAAATAAAACTTGCGTATTCTAGACCACGCTGGCTGCTCCCCAGGACATCATCCTGTTCTGGTCAAGGTATCTCATATCACTGTGCCTCTATTTTTCCCCTTCAAATAAACTTGTAGACCATCCTTTCTTTGGGAGCAGTGGAGGCATCAACATTCTTTTTCTCAGTCTTAAAGTCTTCTAGTTCTAATGATGGCTGACATTTATACTGCACCGCGTGCCAGGCGCTATTCCATGCTCCACCTGCATTAACTCATATAATTCTCAGGACTCCGTGGTGTAGCGGCTGTTATTGTCCCCACTTAACCAGTGAGGAAGCCAAGGCACAGAGAGGGCAAGTCACTTGCCCATGGACAAACTTCAAGTAGGAAATGGCCCTGAGGGCAGCGAGGCAGTGAACAGGGAACTGAGACTTGAAACAGAAACAACGACTTGCAAAAAGGCCTGTGCAGTGACTCATAAAACAGATAAACGGCACAGCACAGACTATCTAAGCTCGAATTCTTTTGACACCAGCTCATTCGCACCCATATGTTCCAAGATAAGACCACAGACAAACTGATCTGACAGCAATTCCGAATAGGCTTGTGCTTCTAAAGATATGACTTCTGCCTGTTCCAGCAACCCGCTAGTTTACCAACTCTGACCAGGACTGTACTATAATTAACTCCAGCCCCCAAACTCCATAAGTGCCCCACCTTGAACGCCCCCTTTTGAGGTGCCCTGCAGTTTCCTGTGACATATGCTCTCACTTGCTACAGCAGGCTAGTACACATAACTGTGTGTGGCTGCAGATGTGTTCCTGGTGGTCTTGGCTGGCGGGCTCCAATGGGATAGACTTGGAATTTGAATCTAGGAATTCTGGTTCCGTGTGCTGAATGTTTCACCTCTACAGATGGTCAGCTGCCTCCAGGCTGTCATTATAGATGCCATGAACCAAAGTGACACCAGTCAGATTGGCCTGAGACCAGCTCTGGCTCAGGGTAAGAGGGAAGTAGTGCCGAGAGATCGCACGGCAAGGGCTGCTCCCTGGCAGATCCCTCCCTCCACTTCCTCAGTAGCCTCTTCACTCGTCCTTAAAGCAGACCCGTGATTCCTCCTGCTCACCTTCCCCTGAATCAGCAGTCTCTGTCACAGCACCTCTATCAGCTACCTCCATGGTTCCCTACTCCCTCCACGTCAGATGCCTTAGCTGGGCAGTCACGGCCCTTAACATCTGACTCCAGCCCACCATCCTTCCCTCACTGAGCTACATCCAGGCCTCCAGACATGCTGGAGCTTTCCTGCCTCCAAATATCTCCCCAGGCTGTTTCCCTAATCTGAAATACATCCCCTCTCCCCGACATCCATCTGCAAAGGCTTCAAAGCTCAGCCATCATCCCACCTCCCCCAGGAAGGCTTCTCTGACCACCTCACTGGATCTTTGCCACCCTGGATTCCTGAAGGGGCCATCAATCTCTGTGCTTCTCAATAAGCAAGGATCCCCAAGCAGCCTTAGGGCATTCGTCATTACGTCATTACGTAATGCCTGTGATGTCACTCAACTTTTTACCTGGGTGGATCTTGTTACCCCAACTGGAATGCATGCTCTTTCCAGGCAGAAGTTACCTGATATGCCTCAAGGCACTGAACCCAGTGCCAGCTCCCAGCAAGTGCTTCCCTTCTCTTAATTTAAAAAATCCAGCTATGAATAGCAGCTGTGATCTACTTTTTTTCCCATACAAGCCACTGGTGGAGCCGCAGGTCTAGAAATGGCCTTTGCATTAGAAGGGATTAACCTTCAACTTCAAAAAAAAAAAAAAAAAAGCACTAAACTAAACAAGACCTCATCTGCCCAGGGAAAAAATCTAGAAGGAAGTACACCAACAGGTTAACATGGCCTCGTTGGGTGATGGGACTAGGAATGATATTTTCCAAATTTCTTGTTACATGATTTTGTAATGGGGGAAGAAATAAAGCCATATAAGAATAATAAAAACACTATGTGCCAAAGAGAAAAAGCACACGTGAGCAAGCCAGAAAGAGATAATCCCCACGCCACCGGCCACAAGGCTTGGGTGGGATGTCAGGAGACTGGCTAGGAGAGAAAACCTGGTACCTCCCAAAGGGCTGGCTGGGTCTGAAGCGGGCCACCTAGCCCAGAGCTGGTCTCCCACCCTGTGGGATGAAGGCCATGCACACCCTGGAAAGGGAAGCAGTAGCCCTTGTGGCTGATCCCAGTACTTCAAATAGACCTCAAACACAGGGGAATTCAAGGAAAATCAAAGGAAGCCCAACTGTATGCTGTAGGATGCAATTTATAGTCCTCATCTCCCCTCAAGAGGGGGTAGAGGCAGGGGCAAAAGTCAGGTTTGAGAAGGTTTCAGATGACTCTTAAATAAGAGCTCCATAAATAGTTGTTTTTAAAAGGAACTAGGCTGTTCAGGGACAGAGCAAGGATGATGTCAGGAAAGACAACCATGCTTTGCCTACCCTGTCCCCGTGAGTCCCCGTCAGCATCGGGATTCTGGGCTAGATGGGCCAGCACCTGGAGCTGCCTGATACCTGCCCTCACTGCCAACTCCCAGGCACCAGCTGGGCCCCGCCCCAGGGAAGGCAGCGCTGTGGGGGACAGGATAGGAGCATAAGGGGCCCCAACATCTGGTCTCATTGCTGTTGATGGCCCTGTGCCCGACTCTCAACACTTGGGCTCACATCTGATCCCTCTGTGGTCAAACCTGTCAGCCAGGGCGCCCTCCCTGAGAGCTCCCCTTCCCAGATCATGGTGTTCCAGTCCCTGACCTGCCATCGCCTGGCAGGGTGATCTTGGGCAAGTCAGGCCCTCTCTGAACCTCAGTTTTCTCATCTGTAGGATGAGCTAGATGAGCGGCTTTATGTGAACTGTTCAAGTTCCAACACTTTGTTCCACTCTGGAGACACCTGATCTCATGTTTCCTGGAATCCTAGAGTTTAGAAGGACAGAAGAGCCACCAGTCCCTCAGAGGTTCGACTGCAGAAGGCAAGCCCCAGCCGGCACTCACGGAGTCAAGAGCCATTAGGAGGGCCAGCCCGGTGGCTTAGCAGTTAAGTGCGCGCGCTCCACTACTGGCGGCCCGGGTTCGGATCCCGGGCGCACACCGATGCACTGCTTCTCCGGCCATGCTGAGGCCGCGTCCCACATACAGCAACTAGAGGGATGTGCAACTATGACATACAACTATCCACTGGGGCTTTGGGGAAGGAAAAAAAGGAGGAGGATTGGCAATGGATGTTAGCTCAGAGCCGGTCTTCCTCAGCAAAAAGAGGAGGATTACCACGGATGTTAGCTCAGGGCTGATCTCCCTCACAAAAAAAAAAAGAGCCATTAGGAGTTGGGAGCCACCTGTCTATGGAGCTGTTACTCTGCCCAGGGCCTTCAGTCCCGTGATAGTGGCTGAGATAGGAGGCTGAGAAGGGGCTGACTTTATGCAGCAGGAGTGGTTTATGAGTGGGAGTGGGTGATGAGGAAGGGTACCTACGTGTGTGGGGGCGTGTGTGTAAGTGGACGAGTGTATAAATGTTTACAAGTGTGTGAGTGTGAGTGGAAGTGTGTGTGGATGAGGGGAGTGTGTGCATGGGTTGCATGAGTGAGTGGGTAAGGGTGCACACAAAGTGTGTAAGTGTGTATGTGAGTATGTGGGTGAATGTGTGTATGAGGGGACTGTGTATGTGGGTGTGTTAAGGTGTACACATGTGTGGGTGTCAATGTGCAAATATGTACAAGCATGGGAGTGTGTATTAAGGGAGCATGTAAGTACATGTGAGGGGAGTGTGGGTGTGCATATGCATGAGTGTGTATGGGTGTACACAATGTGTTTGCATGTGTACGTGAATGTGTTCTAGTGTGTGAATATGTGTGTAAGAGGAGAGTGTGTATCTGGGGGAATGTGTAAAGGTGTACACATGTGTATATGTATGGGTATGTATGTGAGTGTGTGAATATGTACAAGTGTGTGTATGAGTGTGTGTGGGTTGGTGTGTACGAGTGCACATGTGTGTGTGTGTGTGTATGTGAGTGTGTGACTATGCATGCATATATTAGTGTGTACATGTGAAGGGAGTGTAGGATGTGTGTGGATGAGTGCGTAAAGGTGCACACGTGCACAGACCCCAGCAGAATCTCACTCTGGGCGGGAGAAAGGGAACACTGGTTCTGCAGAGAGGTTTATTGATGGGAAGATCTTACCTACAAATAGCTCTAGACAACAGCCACCTTCACAGCCATAGCCCCCAAAATCTCCCCCACCAGCCCCAGACCTGCAGAAGCTCTTTGCCTGGGTTTCCCAATACACTTCAGACTCAGCCCATCCAAATCAAATATATTTCCCTTCCACCTGCTCCTCCACATGTCTTACCCCTTGGGGTGCACAGAACTCATCTGGACCCATGGCCCAGGGCGGGATCCTGGGAACCTTCCTGGGGTTTCCCTCTTGCTCTCTCCCTCTTTCCTTCACCCTTTGGGTGCAATCCTTCACCCACTTCTGTTGTTTCCACTGCCTCCTCCAACCACTCCCACCCTCCCACCACCACTCCATCCCACCACCTCAGCTGTGTCTACGGCCTCATTGGCCCTCCCTGGGCTGCTGCTGTACCCCTCCCTGGCCCCACTGCCCATCTGGCCCACACTGCCCTGCACACTCCAGCCAGCCACCTTCCAGGTGCCAGCCCGTTGGCTCCCGGCGGCTGTGCTGACTACCTCTCTGGCCACAGACACCCTCAACAGGCACTGCTATTCCTGGGCACTGCTATTACCTCAGAGCTGAAGAATTGCTGACCTCTCCGCTGACCCCACAGCTAAATCTTCTTCTATGGAATTCCCAACAAGTCACTCGACCTCCCTGTGTCCCAGAGAGCAACAACCCAGTCTGCCATACTGTGCACAATAGATGTGTTCAAAAATAATAAACCCATTTTATGAATTAGGTCCTATGTAAAAAGGAATTATATGATGAAACTTATCTCCCCAAAATACGGGTTTTGCCCTATTGTGCTTGCTTCAACTTCCTCTCAGCTCTGTAGTACAGTGGAAAGAATGCAAACTTTGAAGCTAAGCAGAGCTGCATGTGAATTCTGCATATAACGCACAGCCATACCAGCTGTGTGACCTTGAACATCACACTTAACTTCTCTGAACTTCTCAGCCTCAGTTTCTCCAACTCAAAAGTTGGGCTAATAATCCCTACTTCATCAAGGTTGGTGAGGGTGAAATGATACAACGAATACTGAATGCATTGCATGTTTGACACAAAATAAGTGCTTAATACCTATCAAGTTTCCTTCTGTCGCCCTTTCTCCCGTCGTTGACCTACATCCATCAAATTACTGAGAATTCATTAGATTGAGTTAAAAAGAGTGAGAGAGCCATTCAGCACATTTGCTGCACCTCTGTCTTCCAACTTCGTTAAATTATGGTGCAGCACAAGGAAAGGACTCAGAGACGTGACCCGAGAACGTCCAAGCAGGAATCAAGAACCACAGCAGAGGGGCAGGCGTTTTAGACTGTAAATTGTGCTTAAATTTTCCCACAAGGAAAAAAGATGAAATCCAGAAACTTGAAATTGGAATATAAAACACCGTGACAAATTTTTAATGAATTTTAAAATGGTTTGTGATCATTTAAAAGGAGAAGGGAGAGTGAGAGGGGACTGACAATACCTAGGGGCCAGTAGCATTCCCTAAGGAATGAGCTTCGGTGACGGGGTCACCTAGGTTGGGAGAGACAGGTGTCGTGGATCTGATCTTTACCAGCCATCTGGCACATCGCACAAGGAAGCATTCAATAAATATTCACTGAGATGAATAAATCAGAAAACTGAGAAGATTGCTATGAAATGTTTGCAGATAAAAATGAGAAATGTAGCCTGGGTAATAGATACTACACTTAGGTGAGTTGGCCGAAAGAGTGTTGGTTAATGTCAACCTACAGGGAAGTGTGGAGGGAGGGCTCTCTCCAGGGCACATCATAGACATCTGTGCTTCGCCTTGACTTAGTCCACATTTCCACCAGTTATTTGACTGAAGACTTACGAGTCAGGTTTATCAACTTTGAATATATTCTAATCTGGGAGGGATGGACTCTTTGCTAGGTGACAGACTCTGGCTTCCATGAGATTCCAGTGGCCAAGAAGCATGGGCAAACCACCAAGATGAACTATCACCAGCATAGATGGAGAAGCCAAGACTTACTCCAAAACCTCTGCCTACGGGCTAGAGGGGAGGCCTCGGGGATGGCACCCAAAGGCATGTGGGCCGTGGGTTTTGAGTGTGACAAGATCAACAGGAGCCAGAGACATGACTCCAAAAGGCTAACACAATCTCAACATCATTCATCAAATCATGGCATTGAGACCAGAGGAGGTGCTGTCCAGCACTTTGAAGCACCAGGAAGGTTCCGAACACGTGGGAGCACTGAGACCTGTCTTCAAACACCAGCAAGGCTGTCCCTTGGCAGAGGGACCACGGGAATTCTATACTGCTCAAGAGGGTGGAGCTTAGGATTGCTAGTTAGCAAATAAAAAATTCAGGATGCCCAGTCAAATTAGAATTTCAGATAAACAATGAGTAATTTTTTGTATATTATGTCACATGCAATATTTGCATAAGTAGGTCTTATGCAATATTTGAGACATAATTATACAAAACAAACAAACAAAAACCCATCCATTCATTGTTTAATCTGTGATTCTGATTTAACTAAGCATCCTGTACTTTATCTGGCAACCCTAGTGAAGCTGGGCTGGAGAGTAGAATTTAGAGGGAGACAGGTTTTAACTGAATATACGATTGTGTGCACTCAATAAGTAGCTGATCTAATAAATGAAGCTCCCTTCATGTGTTCCTTCACTCTGTTGTCTGACGTGGGTGTGGTCCAGCTGCCCAGCCCAGAGTAGCTGGGTGAGCACAGGCCACTTTGCCTGTCCAGAAGACGGCGAGGGGTTTGCTAAGGTCCTTTTGTGTCCTCATGCTCTTGGTTCCATTGCAGAATTTAAATACAAGGAACCCTCATTCTTAATTGAATGACACTGCGAGGTCTGAAAAATTCCACAACAAGGAAAAAAATGTCCTTGAGTGACACCCGGTGGTTGGAGAAATGGAGGGTGGGAGAAACGCTGCATGACGCCCTCTGACTTCGGCTGGATTTGGTTGGCCGAGCTGCTGAGTTTGGTGTGGACTACAGAGCCTACTGTCTGCTGGGAGGCCCCAGGCCATGCTTGGGCTGGTGTGGCTGGTGAAGTGGCTACCCGGGAAATGGACCTTTGACCCCAGGTCCTCACTCTCAGACAGGGCCTGGTGGAGCAGGCTTTGCCCTCACCTCTGAGCAGGACTAAGCAGGCCCCTCGGGACCCAGGTCCAGTCTTCCTGTGTTCTCACCTCCCTCTAGGTTTCCAGCTCATGTCCTGTGGCCTAGGACTGTCAGCCTGCAGAGTACACCCCTCATTGCTTTGTGGGAAGATCTGGCCTCCCAGCATTTCTACTATAAGGTTCAGCTTGATGGTGGCAATCTTGGCCTCTAATAGCTTTGGCCTCCCTGTATCCCATCCTCTACCCCTTCCACCTGCCTGTCTCGAACGTGCTGTCCCCAATAAACCCAGAGGGAGTGAGTCGTAAATGCCTTCATGAGCCTTATCCTGAGCCCCTTATCAGCAACTTCCGTTCTAACAGAAGACCAAGGAAGGAAAAATTCAAAGAGTTAGAGGAGTAAGATTTAGCCATCAGGAGCACAGTGACAGGGCTGCTGAAAAGCTGGCACAATTTAGGCTGTGTTCAGACCCAGGGAGACGACAGAGGATCCCTGACAGACTCCCTGACTCGGACCCGCCACGCTAAGAGACACATTGACACACCAGGGAATGTTCTGAACATCTGGGGCCCCGTGAGAACGGGGGGCGTTCTAACTGCCTAGAAATGACATCATGTAGACAATGCTGTTCCCTGTTTCTCCTTCTGTTTCTCTGTCCCCCAAAGCATTTAACACGGAATCGGAGGCAGGACACACAACCTTACAAACTGCCCATTAACAGACTGAGGATCCCCGTTGGATCAGAGTCAGAGAGTGGACGACAGCCATAACAACACTTTTTAACAGGCCAGGAAGAAGCCGTTGGAACCCTTAATAAAGCCTCATCTATTTACTGGGAACCTGCTGGGTACCCAGCCCTTCTTCTGGGGACACAGAGAAAAGAGCCATCAAGTCCCTGCCCTTGATGCAGAAACTGGCCAAGCCCAAGTCTAAAGACAGCACCCAGAGATTGCTCATGTGGTCACAGTAAAAGGCTCAGAGAGGAGCCAAGGAGAGGAGAAATAAACATGAGGGTCAGAAATATCCAGCCCGTGTCTAGAAATCAGGGCTGGAACTAAACAGGGAGACCAGGACTTCCCACCCATGAGAAAGGAAACCAGGTGAAGGGTAAGAGATGGGTGAGGGCCCAGCCTGCCCTTGGGGTGCCCTCTCTGAGAGTCAGAGAGCCCAGCACTCCAGGACCCCAAAGACCAGAACACCTGTGGCTGGTCCCATATCTGCACCTCACTAACCCTGAGCCTCAGTTTCTTCATCTGTAAAGTGGAGTTAGCTTGCTGGACCCAGTCACCAGACACAAAGAAACAGTCAGAAACGAGGGAGAAGACCAAGGGCAGGGCCTGGACAAGGAAGGAGGAAAGCACAGCAAGGCTGGATGAATGGCTATTGAATCTGAAACACAAAACCTGAGCATGCGCCCTGAGTCTGCTATTAATGAGGCCTGGCCTTGGGCAGTCATCTCCCCTCTCTGCATCTCGGTTTCCTCACCTATAAAATGGGATGCTTTCCATTTTAACGGTCCACGATTCCAAGAGCTCTGGGGGTCCTCCCAGCCGTAAGAAGGGGAAGAAGCCAACACTTGCCTCTAGGAGTGGTGGCAGGCAGCACTGGACACTGTCATTGCCAACTGACCTTCCTTTCATCTCCATCCCCTTCTCTCCTGTCAGAGTCGACCCATCCTGTGTCCCAGTTCCTCAGGACTCTGTTCTCTCCCACCAGTCAGTAACCATGGCACATTAACTAATCAGATAAAACAGGCTCTCCCCGGGGAGTCACATGCCTTCGCCCAGTTCAAGTGCACACACTCCCAGGACGCCTTGCTGCCTGACTCAGTCTAGTGGGGGTATGTGATGGAGAAGGGCACCCCAGTTCTACTACCTACTGCCCTTGTGATCCTGGCAAGTGCTGCTCCTCACGGGCTCCACTGTCCCCATTCCGAAAATGGGCACAGCTATCCCTGCTCAGCTAACCTCACAGAGCAGCAGGAGTTCTAGGAAAACCCCATAGTTGAAGGTATTTTGCAACATAAAACATCAAAGCAGTTTCCCAGGCCTTCTTGGGAACTTTGGTAAAATACAGATTCCCAGGCCCGGTGGCAGGTGCACTGAACCAGCATCTCCGGCAGCCGTTCTGGGAGCCTGCACCTCAGCAAGCACTCCTGGGAGATTCTTTAGCACAGTCCATTTCACATCCACTGCCCCAGACGTGTGTCCTAGACCGTGACTAGATATTGGTGACATATCTCGTGTGAGATGGTGATCCAAGGAGGAAGGACAGCAGCCAGAGGGAGAAGGGACAGGAAGCACCCACTCCACCCGGGAGGAATGAGCAGAGGAGGCAGGAGTCACAGCATTTGAGATATTTAGCCTCCCCTGTCTCGGGGAGCAGACTCCTTGATGGCAGCAGCCTTATTAAGGCCACCAGTCTCCGCAGAGCCCCTGGGGGCTGGACTGTGTGCTCTCAGTTTCAACAGCAGGCGGCCAATGGGGCTCCCTGCTATTCACAACCCACCAACCCCACAGTGTTACCCAGGCTCAAACCTTCCTCTTCTTCACAATTTCCCTGACCCCCCTCCTCTGTGTCCCTCCAGCCCTAAAGTCCCGGCCACACCATCTGACATTTCATGGGACACTGTCCATCATTACTGGAGGTGGTCTCACCTGTGCCAGATTCATGTCCCCACTGGGAGTGGGCACCTTGGGGACAAGGGACTGGATCTTCTTCTGGACCATCCACAGCTTCCCGCAAAGGCTCAGGCCACCTGTTACACACTTGACCTGTAACAGCTGGTATCCGCTTTTCCTTCTGCCTGCCTCCTTCCTCACACCACGCCGCCTCCCCATGAACACACAGAAACACCCTGCCACCTCCACATAAACACACACACACACTCCATACACCCTGCCACCTCCCTCTACACACACACGCACATCCTCCCATCTTCCCACGACCCACCCCCCACCCTCCCCACACACACACACAAACTCACACACACTGCATACTCCCTGCCCTAAGAGACTCATATTAATGATCTCTGCTCTCAGTCACCACTGAGAAACCACACACACTGGTCTGATGTTTCCTGATCTGGAAGGAATATCACCCCCAGGCCTCACTCCTGACCCTGGGAAAGGCTGAAGCTGGAGATGAGAGAGAGGAATGACATCTAATTAAGGTCCTTCCCTCCTCCTCCAAGCTGGAGAGCAGGAAGAAGAGTCGCCTTTGGTCCTCACGGGCCCCCCGAGCCAACATGAAGCCTGGACTCCAGGCTTGGGCAGAGGAAGTGAACCTCATTGACTCCTGGCAGAAGGCAGCTTCCTGTTTCTAAGAATCTGAGGCTTTGAAAGGCTTCTCCCATCCCAGCCGCCCTGACACAGACAGCATTGTGGTGAATTTCAAGCACGGTCTCAGATTTCCCTTCCAGAGCGCTCAAGCTTTCAAAGGAAAAGGAAGGCCAGCAGGCTGCCGAGACACCCGCTGGAGTTGGCTAAACTGAGACATTTGGAAAATCAGCAGAAAATCCACCCAACCACGTGGTGCCAAGAACTTGGAAAGAGTTTCCAGAGACCCAAGCCTCTGCCATGCCTTTCCTTGGATGGCCCAGACTGTCACAAAACAGGTGTGGTTTGCAAAGCCAGCACAACCAGGGCTGTCTGGATCCCTTCTCTGGAGTCCTCCATCAACCATGCCCGATGCTTTATGGTCCCAACAGCCAAGCTGATAACCGAACATTCTTCTGACTCATGGATTGAGTAGGGCTGAGCTCAATAGACAGTAGGTACTTAACAAAGACCACTGAAATCAAGTGACATTGAATTGAGTTGAGGTGAACTAATTGAATTCATTTTATATTTACCAACTATTGGCCGAGAACCTACTGTGTGCCTGGCACATGCTAGGTTCTTAGGATGGAGAGGAGAACAAAGTCCATATCCTCAACATCTCACTATCCTGAGAGGTGACAGGAGACCTGCTCGCCATCCAGGCAGCTCGAATTTCTCTGCAGAAGCCTGAACCTGCTAATGTTCCCCTTCTCTCTCTCACTGATGGGGTCTGGGCTTCCAGTGGCTGAGCCAGAGGCCAGATGAGCACCAGGGGAGAAGAAATATAAAAATGGCCTCAGTTGCCCCCTCCCAGTCTTCACGTCCTTGCAATGACTTTGCAGCTACTTCCATCAAGAGGCAGAATATTTCCCCACTTTGAATCTGGGCTGGCTTTTCAATTTGTTCTGGCCAATAGAATGAGGCAGAAGTGACTGCTCCAGTTCCAAGCCTAGGCTACAGAGGGCCTTGCATATTTCCTCTCCCTGTTTCTCTCTTTCAGATTCCTGCTTCAACACGTGAGCAAGCCCGAGCTAAGCTGCCATACTATGAGACCCTATAGAACAAAGCAGAGACAGCCCAGTTGTCCCAGCCAAGACCACAGACAGGTGAGAGAACCCAGCCAAGAGCAGCAAACCACACAGGCATGAGTGAGCCCCACTGAGCCTATACGAGGCCAGACGAAATATTCAGGTTTCCTGGAGAATCGTGAGCAACCATAAATGATTCTGGGTCTCAGCCACTGGGTGTTGGGTGACTTAACATGCAGCATGTTCGTGGCACTAGATATCGACACTTCTCATCTCTGCCTGGCCCCAGATAGCCTCTGCAGGAAGAGAATTCATACTTGGGACCCTTGCATTGAACGCCACCTACTAGCTCAAGTCTCCCAAACCCAAGCTGGGTCATTTTCCCAGGCGAACACCAGCTGAGATCCTGGGCTCCTGGGAGCTTCAGAATTTTTTTTTTAATTAATTTATTTTTCCCCCAAAGCCCCGGTAGATAGTTGTATGTCATAGTTGCACATCTTTCTAGTTGCTGTATGTGGGACGCGGCCTCAGCATGGCCGGAGAAGCGGTGCGTTGGTGCGCGCCCAGGATCCCAACCCGGCCGCCAGCAGCGGAGCGCGCGCACTTAACTGCTAAGCCACGGGGCCGGCCCCTGGGAGCTTCAGAGAGTGAACTAGATCTCATCCTCTGCAGCAGGATTCATGGTTAAAATCATGGACTTTGGTGCCAGATGGACTTGGGATTGAGTCCCAGCTCTGCCATTGACTAACTGCAGATAAGTGACTTAACTCACTCAGCCTCGGGGAACTCATCTGTAAAGGGGGGTTGAGATAAAAGTTGCTTCCTCAAAGGATTGCGTGTGATGATATAAGTAGAGCAGCAGTTCTCAAGTGGGGGCAATTTGGTAATATCTGGAGACATTTTTGGTTGTCACAAAGCAGGAGGAGTGGAGTGGCGGGGAGACAGGTGCTGCTACTGGCATCTAGTAGGAGAGGCCAGGGATGCTGCTAAACGTCCTACAATGCACAGGAGAGCCCCCACAATAAAGAATTCTCCAACCCAAAATGTCAGTGGTGCCAAAGTCGAGATGCCCTGAGGTCTCTGGCCCCAGTCCCTGGGACTCAGCAAGCAGCAGTGGAGATGGTCACAGAGCCCCCTGGAGAGGTGGGGCTCAAGGACCCCTGCACCCTTCTTGGGAGGCTCAGGGAAAAGCAGCAATACTGAACTGGGTGCTGATAATAGCTGGCCCACCTTCCATCGTTGAGTCCATCCACCCTATAGGTCCGTAAAATGGGAGTCCAGCAAGTCTGGACTGAGTTTAGGTGTCAGTTTGAATTCCAACAGGGGGGTGGCAGCTGAGATTCTGTGGCCCACAGGTAGCCTTCTCCACAGCTAAGTGAGGCTTTGCATGGGATTTATAGCACATTTGGAGCAAAGCCCCATATATGTAAAAATTCGCATTGATTGAATGCTGCTGGTTCACAGAGTTACCCTGCACCCTCTACCAGGACATCTGTTTTCAAAGAACTACCCTGTAATAAAATACACTGGAGCCTTTGTCTGTTGATTCAGAAGGACTTTGGCTCCTACAGAAACAACCTTGGGGCCATTATTAGGATCCATGGTTGTCCCTGCACGGTGCAGGGGATGTGAAGGGAAGGCTTTGCCTCTCTGGGTTTCCTGCTTGTTTGATTTGGGGTGGAGTATGTAGGGGCCTGTTAAACCCAAATGAGAAGTAAGTAGGAAAAAACCACCAGGGTAGTTAATTTGTTGTGAATATACTTCAAACCAGTTGAAACTGCATTCCATTTGATCAACCTGGGTCTCAGCAGAAATCTCCTCCACTGTAGCTGTGTGGGCAGAGATGAGCTGCGAGCTGAATGAGAGTGAGCCCGGGGGAGGATGGAGACTCAGGACTCACAGAAGCGGAAGTCTCCGAGGATCACTTGGGTGTCAGCCAGCAGACTATTTGGAAGGGAGGGGGAGAGGGGTGGCCTTCCCAGGAGTGAACACTCCAATGTCAGGAACACCTGGCAGGCTAGAAGGAGGGAGGTATCCCAGTCTTGGGTAGCGAGCTGGTGCAGGGGATGGGACACAATTCTTGCTGTGTCTTGCTTGTGCTCTGGAAAGATTACACTTCCATGTAAAATCAGGGCATGCACTTGATCACTTTAGGTTCATGTTTTCATCCTGTTTAAAATCTGTCCCTCTGCAGAAGACGCCCCCATCTGTCTCACCATCACTAGTCATTTGCACCTAAGTGAGAAGAAGATTCTGGAGGGAGGAAATGAGTGAGAGTCTTGTTTGCAGCAGGGTGTGCCCCCCTGAAGGGCAGCGGGAAGCTAAGGGAAAAGTTGGGTCACCTTAAGCAAGCTCTCCCTGCTTCCCATGATGCCAGCAGCCAGCCCACTGGAGCCGCTAAACCCCACCAGGCAGTGGGCACCTGATCTCTTCTAAGCCTCCCATCAGCCAAGGTCCAAAGGGGTTAAGTAACCGCCCAGCTGTTAAGTGGCAGAGAGTCTTTGAACCCAGGTCTGTCAGACTCCAGAGCAGAGCTAGGCAGGATGAGTTCTCATGACTTCCAGTTTCTCCAAACCACAAGTCCACAGTCTTTTCTACCTACTGGACCATCTATCTCCCCACTGACCTCTGCAGAGTAGCCGATAATCCTGGTGATGGGAAATGGCTTCCCTGGGTGGGAGGTTTTAGAACCTGGAGGATACATCAAGGTTTGAGACGCATTTGGAGTGGGGTGACCACATGTCTGAGACCTCACACTTTGATGAGTTAAACAGCATAAGGGTCAGCTCCAGTTCTGCCTGAGGGAGTGGAGAGGGCCATGGCCCGGGCAGAGCAAGAGCATGAGGCTACAGAGAAAAAAGAAGAGAGCCTCCCAGTGCTGAGACCCATGTTTCTAAAACCCTGGGGGAGACGGGAAAACAGTGTGCCTTTCTGAGGTCTGCCCTCTGGAAGGCCTGTTTTGGCAGCCTGCTTCCTACAGAGAGCTCTTGGCAAGGAGGATATCGCCTGGTCAGACACGGCCTGGCTAACTTCCTCAGGGCCCTGGCCCAGCCCTCTCACCTGGGGACCGCTCTCCACCAGCCCAGAACAAGGGTGGGAAGATTCACACTGATAAGCTCTCCTTAAACCTAACTGGATGTTGCCAGCATGAAACCAGTGGGCATATCCTCTTGACAAATATTAGAATTCTTAACACTATGCCCTATGTTGGTGCTGCTTTTAAATACAGAGCCATGATTTAAGCAAATCTGATCCATGAAAAATCTAAATTTGTGAACAATACAGTAGGACGAGGCTCCCCACGTTGGAAAGGGCTCATCCTGCACCAAGTGGTGGGGAGCGGGTCCCTGGGTCCCCCGGGTTTCTGCACCAAAGACGTGAGGAGGCTCCCTGGGGGGCTTCAATTTCCCTCCAAACTCCTTCATGGTGTTTCTTGGGTTTATGGGGCTGGATCCAGAGGGGAGCAGGACCAGGTGTCACTCTTCAAAGGCCAGGACCATGTGTCTCGCTGCAGTTCAGCTCCACGGAGGCTCACCGCCCTCCTGCAAGCAGGCGTGGTGGCACTGGGTGTCTGCTCCCCACACAGGCCCAGTCTGGAGCTAGGTACTTGGCAGGGGCACGACAGAGTATTGAATCGAGGGCCCTGGCACTCAGAAGTGAGGACAGAGAGTGAAGCGGCCACGGACGGCATCAGGATCAGCTGTGAGGCAGGCGCTTGACCTCACTCTGTGGGTCCTCCTCCACAGACTGACCCATCACCCCATACACAGACTCCCTTGGGCAACTTCTGCTGAGTCCATGTTCACGGGCCCAGCAGGATAGGGACACTGGCCACAGGGAGCTTCACGGATTCCAGAGTGGCTCTCAAGAGATGGCAAACAATAAAATGCTCTGAGTATTGTCCACTCTCACCAAGTGTGGTCAACAAGTGACCAAAGGAGGGTACTGATGGCCTTAGCCTGGAGGAGCTTACAGGGGGCACATTCAGGACCATTGCAGGCAAGAAGCCCCGAGGTGAATCCCGTCAAATGCTCCACTGAGCATTCAGAAGGAGAGGGGTCGACATGGGCTGGATTAAGCCAAGCATCTTTGGCAAAGAGGTAGGCTGAAGATCAGCACCAAGTAAGGTGAGGAGGTGAGAAGGGAAAGAGCTTGGAGGTAGGAATGAACGGCTGTGTGTGTGTGTGGAGTGTGTGTGTTTGGTATGTGTATTGTGTGGTGTGTGCATGTGAGTGGTGTTGGGGGGGCAGGGAGAGGCCAGGCTTGGGAAGGGGAGATGAACAGAGGACACTGTCTGGAGATTGACATGTCCCAAGCTCTTTACAGAACACAGCCTAAAAAGTGCCCAAGTGACCATTAGTCAGTGGTGTGCAAACACATTTTACCGTATCAACAGACCAAGTAGAACAGCTCAGGTTGAAGGGAAGGTAGGAGAACCCGGCTGTGCCAGCCACCCCTGCCCCGACCAGGGCCTGCCCCAGGAGGACCCTAGGAGTCCTAGGTCCCCCCAGAGCACAGTTGAGGAGGCACAGAGTGGGTCCAACACACATGACAAATGAGGACACTGCAGTGGTGTAATAGCAATAACTTCAGTGCGGTCATTTCCACCTTGACCCGAGAGTGTACAGTGAACCAGGAACAGTGCTAGGTGCCCTAAGCCTCACCCCTAATTCTCCTAACAATCTCCTGAACGGTGTCATTCCCGCCAGACAGACAGAGAGCGTGTGGTGCAGAGCAGTTAAAGAATGTGCTCCAGGTTACATGCCGCAAGTGAAGGTGCTGAGTCTAGAATCTCAGTCTCCTGCTTTGAGACTAAACAAGATAATTCCTGTGAAATACAACCCATGAGGAAGTGCTTGGTGAACAGTAAAGTGTAAATAATGAATAAAGAAGTGGTGGCCCCCATTTACAGGGCCATGACTGGCGCCATTTTGTCCTCAGCCCTGTGAAGTAGGAAATCTCATCCACAGCCACTCACCTGGCAAAAGCAGAGCCTGATCCAAACCCAGTCTGTCACACTCTCAGACAATTATGAAATGTGAAGTATTTCCTCTGTGCTTATTGCTTTCAAGAATTTTAGTGACCACTCTTATAGGTGGCGGAGGTACAAGTCTATAAAAATACCCTTTAATAGAATAATCACTCTCATTCACTGAGTGCCTCCTCAATGGTTTATATTCATTATCTCATTTGATCCTCACAACCCTGTGAGGCATTCTCATCCCCATTTTACAGATGAGGGAAATTAACTACCGAGACCAAGCGTGCCCGGCTCAGAAGTGGTGCCACAGGAACCTGAGCTGGGCCCATCTGGAATTCTGAGCCCCCGTTCTCCTGCATTTCCTTGGTCTCTCCTTAGTCTTATATTCCACACATAACTGCTAATGAATGGGGGCTGTTGGACTCATTGTCCTACAGGAAAAAAACGTAGAAGGAACTGGCCTATTTCCATCACTCAGAGAAGGGTTAGTGTATCGCGTCACAGAAAGCCAGAAATCCACAGCTTTAAATTCAAGTTCCACTGAAAATAGAATATACATGTCACAGCTTTTATGAACCTAGCCACACCACCTGAGGACACAGGGGCAGTGACCCACCTCCAACCACTGTCATTTGCTGTCAGACCAGCAATGGCCAACGGAGCGGGTTTCCTGAGAGACCCCACCCTGGCTTAATCTCCCACAATGCCCCATTCCTGTGCCAGCTCTGCCCCCAGGGTGGGAGGCTGGAAGGGCAAAGAGTCACAAGGTCTGGAAATGTTAGGGAAGGCTGTGGGGCTTAATCGTGGCCGAGAAAGAAAGGGGAGATTTACACAGTGGTGGGAAGGAGGAGCAGGACATTCTAGGTAAGCGTCAGGGCAGGAATCAACCCAGTGACCACCCACTCCAGTGGGAAGAGTCACAGGGAGTCAGGTAGAGACAGGGGCAGAGAAAAGAGGCCATAAGAAGCTCAGCAGAGGGCAGGGAAGCCAGAGTGCTTTCTGAAGACCCCGGAGAGAAGTGGGGAACAGAGCAGTCACTGGTTAGAAATGGTCATTTTGTTTCTCGGAGAGAGCTTCTCTGGTTTAAATAAAGTCTGAATATAAAGAGGACCCCAGAAAGGCCCTGGGTGAGCCCAAGTCCCTGCAGTTGGGAAGTCTATGCCTGGAGGGGCTTTAGGGGGTGTAACAATCCAGCCCCCACAGTTGCCTTGACAACAGCAAACGCTGGACCAGGACTGGGAGACCGTCCCTACCTCCATCAGTTGTGGGCCTCTAGCTGGGTGGCTCCATCCCACTCTGCCTCCCTTTCTGAGCCTACAAAACAAAGGGCTTGAACCAGATGACTCCAACATGCTTTGTTTCCTATAGCATATTATCTGTCTATCCCAGGGGAAATTATCTAGAGCATATAGAACTTACAGTGATGTTTCATTTATCAGCATTGTTGGGAAAAATTCACATGAGTGAATTTTCCCCACAACAGAAACTTACCCATTTAATCTCCATCATTTAATATGGAAACCTTTCTTAAATGTTCACACACTTACTTTCCTGGCTCCTGAAACAGTGACGATACAATGTATGATTCCCTGTTTCCTTGTGGTCAGAAAGACCTAACAGTGAGTCATGATATAGGATGATTATGGACCCATTCCTCTCAGTTATCATTTCTGTTGTCCCTCACCCTGTCCTCCCCCTTCCAACTGGTTATTTCCAATCCTTTATGGACTGAGAGCCACCATTGGTAGAACTCTTTGTAAACTAAGAGGCAAAAAACTATGAAAGGAATCCAAGAAACTGCGCCAGAGTTAAGCTCATGAGCTCCATGATAGCTATTTCAGTGTTTTATGTCTTTTTGTGTGTGTGTGTCTTTTTTTTTTTAAACCTCTGTGGTCTTAGACCTGTTTTTGACCGCCCCTAAGTGGGGTGTTAAATTTTCACTCACACACACCTCTCCACACAAACACATCTCTTGGAGCTGTCTGCGTTTGCTTCTCACTCTGGGAAATGGAACTTTCCTTAATTTATCCTAAAACCGTCTTCCAAAAGAGCCACTTTTGCTTGTTGACTAGGATTTGGTGAGCAAGCCCATGCCCACCCCATACACACACACACCCTGCACCCCGACCTGAGAAGCCTAAACCACCAGGGCGAAAAGAAGCCATAAAGTTCAATGATTCCACAGACCCAGACTGAGGGTGGCTTTATTTAGCGCCCGTCTCGTGTGTCTCCAGTGCCCTTGAACACGGCTGGGGCAGACCTGAAAACAGCGTGCAGGTGTCTTGCTGCCTAATCTCTTTCCATTCAATCTGCAGGTCCCAACATGTGTTTCAAGAACAAATTGTTCTGCAGGATTGAGCAGCTTCTAGGCCACGAAAGGATCCCGGGACCAAATGCATCTAGGAAGCAGCTGGTTAAAAAAGTTCCAAGCCTTTAATATACTCTGTGGTGAATTTTCAAGACAGAGACGATATTACATACAGGATTTCTCAAACTTACCTAGCCAGGACCCAAGCACCCCTTGATACCACCACCTTACTACGCTGCTACCTCCTTTCACTTCCCAGCCATAATTCTAAATAACCATTGAGTAAGCCACTTTCCCTCTCTCAGCCTCATGCTCTTCACGTGTCAGATGGGGGAGTTCATCTAGGTCGGGATTGGCAAAGAGGCTCGTGTGGAACTCATGTGCCAGCTCGAATCTTAGAACATCCCGGCCTGCGGTGCTGTGTTAAGAATTCTGATGTTCCCTCTAGGCTTGCTGAGATCAGTTAAGTATGTCTGCCCACATCCCAGGAGCGGGGTGGGCAGCCTGCATGCCCCACATTGGCTGTCCCTGACGTGATAACCCCTAAGGTCACCTTCTGCTTCAAGAGTCTGCTTTTGGGTGACTGAACCCTGGGATTTCAGAAATCCTCGATGGCGGAGACTGGAAACCTCTCCTCTCTTAGTCTTTGCCTCCACAACAGAAGCCACCTGCGGTTTCTGTCTGTTCCCCTTCAGTGGGCCCTTGCACCCCTCAGTTGACCTGCTGGCTCAGCTCCAGACTTCCTCCAGTTTAGTGAGCTTTCCTCGCCTCCCACCCTTCAGACCTATGCTCAGGTAGGGTTGGAAGCACAGGAGTGTACATGGTTTGCACAGCTTCGAGGGGACTTAGGCACCAAAGTTTGGACAAGTTTCTCCAGTACAAGTCCTGGAACACTGCAAGTTCTGTGCAAACCCCCTCTCCCCACAGCTAAGTGCTGTTGTCATACTGGATTCACTCCCACAGGCCTCCACTGTCCTGAGGAAAAGCTGCTTTCTCGACATCAGGGCAGCCCCCGCAGCACTGCATGGGAATCATGGGATGGAGGACTTAACGCAATTGCCCACCCCCTATGCCCAGCTCAGCTGGGCGCTGAAGTTGAGAATCACAGGTCATCAAGAAACTTTTCTGCTGAGCCGGCCAGACCAAGGCCCTGTGCTAACAAGGCACATTAGGATGTCACTGCCATGAGACCACCAGAAATCACTGTTTCTCTGACCTGGCCCACTATCCCAGGTCACCTCACTACCCACCCCCTCGGGGAAGTCGTGAGGAATGAATCAGACTAGACATGTTTGCAAAGTGCCTGGTCGGTACCAGCAGTGCCTTCCTCCCCTCAGCTGGTGTTTAGCTGCTCTTCTACCACCCAAATCTTCTCACCATGCCAAAGGTTCTAGAAATAAGAAGGTGGAGGGCTCCCAAAATGACCTAATCCAGTCTGCTGTGGGCAGAAGAAAGGAGGAAATGGTGGGAAGGGAAAACAAAATGGTCCTCTGAGAACCTTGTGTCCAGGCTCCCTCTCCACATTCTGTCTGGTTCTTTCATTCTACAGAGAAGAGAATTCCCACTTAACTGACAGTTTCTAGGGGCAGAGAACAGGTTGTTTTTGTTCAATAGTCTACCCCTCCTACATGCTTGGCATGAGATGGGCTCTTAGTAATTATGTGTTGGATGGATGAATGCATAGATAATTGGTTGGACGGATAGATGGTTGGTTGGATGGATCAATGGATCAATGGATGGATGGTTGCACGGACGGATCTGGGGTCAAGACATAGATACCATAGACAGAGACCTGGATTCTAGTTCTGGCCC
Organism: Ceratotherium simum simum; assembly: GCF_057802395.1. NCBI lineage: Eukaryota > Metazoa > Chordata > Mammalia > Perissodactyla > Rhinocerotidae > Ceratotherium > Ceratotherium simum. The sequence goes on along the minus strand of NC_141913.1, from coordinate 35,772,919 downwards.
CAGTACTTACTGGCCTTAGAAGAAAATTGATATTAACCCCTCTGAGCCACTGCTTCCTATCAAACAATGATGGTTACATCTGCCTCAATATCACCATAGCGGGAGTTTGTGCCTCATATAGGATGACTACATATATGGTGGTACTCGGTAAACCATCCGATTATACAAACGCCAGAGCTGATGGTGATGATGATTAAAGAGTAGCCAGGATGTCAGAGTCTACATATCCTTGTGCATGGATGGGGAAGACTTTCATTCAGCCAGCATTGCCACTGAGGGCAGAGACAGCCAGGAGAGGGTAAACCCTGGCACCATGGGTAGCCATTCCCTTCTCACCCGTGAGAACATTCCCCCTGATCTGATGGGCCAAGGCATTCTGCCAAGGCCCCTTGAAGCTGTGGGTGGACCCCAATACCTCCTTTAGCAAAACAACTGAGAGGGAGGCCCAGATGGCCTGGAAGTTCCCTCCTGTGGACACGGGATCAGAATGTGAGTGCTGGTAGATACCACTAGGAGGTCATGTAGCCCTGTCCCCTCATTTTATGGGGACAATATTACAGTCTTCTTGGTGCATATTAATAAAAGCAGTTCCTGCAGCCCCAGACACTTAGCTGGGCTGAGCTGAAACACTTATCACCTACAGAGGGAAGAAAATCACTTTTCCGAGAGGGAGGCAAACACTGATTTATTAATTAATTACCACCAGAGGGTCCTGCCAAAACTGTAGGAGTGGAGTCAGAGGGTGGGGGAGTGGTGGAGAAGCTCCGGGAGGAGGTGGTGAGTGCTCGGCTCACACTCTAGGGGGTGAGAGCTGACACTTCCAGATGAGGGGCTGTGGGCTTGTGTACAGACTTTCTCTCTGTGCATTTTAAAACAAGGCTTGTTCCTCCGTCCACCCATCAGCAGAGAGGAGCAGAATCTAGGGAATTTAGGGGCTCCAGAGGCTGTTCTCTGTCCACTAGAGTCAGCAGAACCAACATGGAAAGCTCCCAGTCTTAGCCTCAATGTCCTTGTGCATAACCTTCCGCTTCAGAACCCCTCCTTGCATGTGCGCGCACACACACACACACACACACACACACACACACACACACAGTCTTCCTAGTGCCCAGAGCCCTCCAGACAAGACAATCTGTCATCAGTCACTTACACCTAATTGTGAAGGCGTGCCTCCACTTTCATCTCCCAAGAGAACCTACAATGTAACTCTCATTTCTGTGCAATTTGATTTAGGGCCTAGGAAGTAGCTTTGTAATTCGTAGGGTGTGATGGGCTTCTCCTGGCCCCTGACATCACATCGCCTGAAGAACAATATTTTCCAACCCAAGAGACAAGAGCCAGCACCAGTGTGGTGAGCAGGATCTCGGAGAACATGATCCAGTACTGGTTGGACTATCTCCCATGGGGACTTCAAAAGGTTTGCCAACCGAGAGGTTGAAGGGAGCCCTGGAGACGACTCTGGAAATCTCTGAGGGGGAGGGAATAGGGCCACTCTATGTAAATGTGCTATCTGTGCCAGGCACAAAGACGTCCTGCAAGGGAGTGGTGGGGCTGAAGCAGGGTGGTGGGGTGTGTGAGCCCTGGGTCTGGCTGCATCTGCCAGGAGGAAGGAGGGCCACTTTCTAATTCATGCAAAGGTGTAGAATGGGCTGGCCTTGGTCCCAAGTGGGAAGAAGTGGAAGGTAGGGATGGCCCCCTTTCTATTGGGAGGCTGTGCGCTTCACAGAGCATCTGAGTGAGTGGGTTTGCTTCTATGGGGAGTGTTATGTGTGGGCCTGTGTGGTAGGGGTCAGGGGGTATATGTCCACAGAAAAAAATTCAAGGAAAGAGCAATGGATTTGGGAGACAATAGAAAATAGGGACCAGAGGTGTCTCAAGAAAGAAGAGGCTCTCAAGCCGCAGCTCTGAGCAGAGCCCTGGCGGAGAGAGTCCCTGTGATGAAAAGGAAGTGGAACCCCACATGCACATACACACCAGCCCGCAGGTCCTTGGGAAGATGGAGTACCTACAGGGAGCCCCAAATGAGGTCTTAGCATCCCCAGCCCTCTGGGACTCATGCCCATCACAAAGAGACCAGGTTGCTCTAATAACCAGAGTGGAGTGCTAGATGGAGGGAGGGATGAGCACATAGGTAGGGCAGGGCCAGAAGAGGAGGCAGTGGGCTTGGATGGTAAACACCCCACCGTGCCATCTCCATCTTGGGCTCCCTCTGGCTAGAATCCCTCAGTTTCACCTCCTGACTGCTTCTGCCTGCTGTTAAGAAAAAAATCCTAGATTTTGAAGTAAGGCAAAAAGAAGACTGGGCATCCTTTCAAAGTCACACTAGAACATTGTCTAACAGTCCTGCCTAAGAGCCACTTGGCTTTCTAGGGCAATATAACTTTGTCTGACTTACTACTTCCTATTGGTAGAGCCCCGTCTCTGTAAAATTAGACATTATCATTAGAAAATTGATAAGGTGCAAATGAGTTTTGTCCAGTGGAGAATATAACACCAAAGGTTATGGCTTTATTGGCCTGTTGGACATTAACCAGCTTTGTGTCTAACTTAGCAATCTTATTTCAGCATTCTTTCTTTTTCCATTAATGAGTGTGTGTATAGATATATTTTTTATTATTCTTTTGAACTAGGCATATCACTCTGCTGGTTCCCTCATTAACGACTTAAATATCTTTGACTCTTGCTCACTAAATATCTGTAGGAGAATGATGTTTTTTAACATTTTGAAAATTTGACTTGGATACTATCTTGGGCTGAATGCTGACCGCCCCCCACAGCTAGACGGGATCTAACCACGTCTCCATCTTGGGCAGCCATTATCTGGCCTGAGTCTAGTTCATCCACCCAGCTCCTATCCCGGCCTGGGCTGGGCTCTAGGCCTGACCTCGGCCTAGCACGGTGAGAGGAAGGAGGGTACCAGGTAGGTCCCGTGACCTGGCCCAGCTGGCCCCACAGGCTGGAGTGTGAGTGAGGTTCCAGACCTGGGGGCCGGGGACAGAGAGACATCTCAGGCTCTGCCCAGTTGTACTGCCTCTCCACCAGGAGGGAAGCCTGGGGCCAGCACTGAATCTCCATGAGCCTTTCTTTCTTTCCCTGCACGCAGAGGAAATCACACCTCAGGGGGCTGTGGTGGGCATCCAAGAAGATGGACAACAGATGGAAGACGGTTGGAAAACCTGGAAACTTAAGACATGTAAGCGTGGATGGGCAGGATTTTATCTTCAGCAGTAGGTTAAATAAACAACAAGAAAGTAAGAACTGACACTACATGAACGTATTAATTAATTTTAAAATATTAAATGACATGTAAGAAGAAGAATTCCTCTTGGCGAAAAAAAAAAAAAAAAAATCTCATCTCTGAAAGCCACAGGTTTGTGGAAACCCAGGCCCGGCAGGGGCCCAGCCTGGGGCTCTGAGCTCTGCAGTAAATCTGAAGCTAGACACAGCCTGCGGGGTGAGGCTCTGACTGAACCAGCCCAGCATGGTGCCTGATTTCCTCCCCCAGCTGCAGGCCTGAGGGACCCCTGCCTCCCCGGGGCCTGCCCTTCTCAGGAGGAGGGGAAGACAGTGGTCCAGGAGGGATCTACACTGCCAGGGACCCAGCTGTTCAGATGCTAGAACTTGCTGTGTTTGAAATCCTCGCAGTCTCTTATATAAAAAACAAGCTTCCCAAAGCCGCCCAGCTCCACACACTGAGGCAGCACCGAGGAGAACCTGCCCCATCCGCACACCTCTGTCTCCCAGCTGACCTCCAGAGCCCTTGAGGAGGCCTGAGAGAAGAAGCACTGCTAGTGCCTGAGCTGAATCCTGGAGCAGAGAGCCAGGGAAAGTGCATCTCTCCAAAAATACCTTCCCACTGGTGGTCCCTGAAATCCCACCACTGGAGTTTTGCTCCTGAGAATCTTAAAGGATGCTTTTTTCCCTCCAGGAGGGCTCTCTGGAAATAGGAGGACCCTGAGAGGGGCCAAACATTGAGGCAGCTGAGAGCCCAGGGACACTGGGCGAGGGGCAGCCTGTGCTGGTGACCGTGGAGACGAAGGCCCAGGCAGGAGGGAAGGGGCAGAGAATCACAGCACTGCCTGGGCACAAGCCACTGTTTCCTGGGGCTGGTCCTGCCCTCGTGGCCTGAGACAGGGGAGCCTGACTCCTCAGAGACCAGAGCCAGAACAGCAAGTCAGGGCGGAAACCCGGCGTCGGCTGCGGATGACAGAGGACGTGCCTGGCCTTATTTCTAAACAAGGCCAGCAGTGACAGCAACCCCTCCTGAGTTCAGAACAGCTCTGCTTCCCTTCTCCCATTCCACAGGGAGGGCAGAGTGATGGCACTGTCCCCATTTTACAGATAGGGAGACTGAGACCCTGTAAAGTGTCGAGCCCAAGGCTTTGCCACACTCCCACACAAGGCCAGAGGAACCCAAGAGTCAAAGATGTTCTCTGCGATGGATTTGTTTCTGAGAAATAGAGACTCAAGCCAGGCTGGGGTTGCGTTCTAAGTCTCCCTCCGTCCCTTTCCTTCCTTCTCCACCATGGGGCTGGCAATGGGTTCCCCTGAGACTTGGGGAGGAGGGTTGGGGAGAGTGTGAAGGGGACCTGACCCAGGAGGGCAGCCCTCGCCTTCCAGCCTCTCTTGCCCCTTAGCTAGCGGGGCCCCTCACAAGCATCCAGCCCAGGCTGGGTTCAGAGCTCCAGGATCCCAGATAGTGGGAGCTGGCAGACCTCAGAAGTCACTGGCTCCCAGCTCCCACCCACCTGAGATTCTCCGGCGCCCAGCCACGAGCACAACATCGCCCTAAGGCAGCAGGTTCAGAACCTGAGGAAAGACAGGGCCCTGGGCCAGAGTTCACTTAGGTCAAGTGCTGAGAACAGCGCCTGGCACTCTGCAAACGCCACACAAGCGCTTGTTATTACCATTACCACTGTTATTGGTCTTGAGGTTGAGGTTGTCATCATCACTGTTACTTTCACTTCCCTCTCAGTGAAACCTTAAGCAAGTCCTTTTGGGCTTCCTTCAGACCTGTGGACGTCCCTGCACACCTCTACCTAGGTCAACAGAGGAGAAAGGAAGACCACCCAGTCGACATGTTCCTTCAGGGCCCACCTCCAGGCCCCAGCCCCAGCAGTGCTGGAGTGGCCACAGGGGAAGGGTGGAGAAGGTGAGGGGAACCTTGAGACTGCAGCCCCTCCCAGAGGCATCGCCTCCCAAAAGTGCGCATGCGCACAGCGATGGCGTTTTCTTCGTGGTGCCCACGCTTCCCGCCAGTGGTCTTTCCTTTCTCCCCTTGCTTGGAAGTCCTCCAGTCAGAGACTGACAGAGCCAAAAGGTGGTAGAAAGACACTCCAGCCCCACTCTCCTGTTTTATAGAGGAGGAAACTGATGCCCGGGGCGGGGGATGGTGTGGAGAGGGAGGCAGAGGTTCAAGGCTCTTCCACTCTACCCGTTCTGGGAACGGGGTAGTGAGCTGTTTTGTAAAAAGCTTTAACCAGTCAACAGCTTAACCCAACAGCACAGCTCATTGATGGAGAGAATTCGAGACCTAAGGGTCAGGAGGAATTTCAGGGTAGGGGGTGGCCTTTGCCTTTGGACCCTCATCTCTTCTCTTACATTCCAGTTCCATCTGAGATGAGGCCAGCAAGCAGGGCTGGTGGCAGGAACTTCCCAGTGCACCAGGGACCCCAGGGGCAGGACAGCCACTTGCGCAGTTAGAAGTTCAGGAGCAGGCACTCGCAGGACAGCACCTTTTGAAGGGACCCTGAAACAGACCCTTGGCATCAAGCGCCTCTTCCCCTGTCTGTGGTCCTGAGTCACGTCCTTTAGGTTCAGAAAGCTGACTAGCTCCCCAGCGTGGCTGGCTAGACTGTGGCCACCCCTGGAGACTCCATGCCTTTGTAGTTAGCAGGGAGGGCCCTGGGCAGGGAGAAGAATTTGGAAGGTGACCTGAAGGAGGAACTTAGCCATGAGGGCCCCGGAGGAAAGAGAAGGGGTCAGGAGGAAGAGATGAGGACCAGTGCTGCTGTCCAGGCCCAGAGGCCAAATCACCACGTGACATCAGGCAGGCCCCTCAACCTCTGTGGGCTTATTCCCTTATCTGTAAAATGGATGAGGGGGTGGGGGGCATCCTGGGAGGTAAGCAGGGAGCAGGGAGGGGTTTCTCAGAATCTGGGGAAATAAGGTATCAGCCCTGAAAAGAAGCTTTGCCCTATAAGATGGATTTGTTCTCTTCAATTTCAAGGTAAGTTTCAAGGAGCGAGTTTTGTGTTTGCAAAGTGAGAACAAGTGGGGTCAACGAACTTAAAATCTTCTTGACTAGATGCTCCCCAAAAGGGAGTAACAAGGACTTTCCCTGACTGAGTGGCTTGCCAGGACCATAGCGTTTCCAGGTCCTCTCTTTTATGGTGGGGTAGAATCGGGGGTGGGGTGGTGGGGGTGGGGGCTCCCAGTAGGGACAATGAGGCCCTAAAGCCTTCCCTTCCCTTCTCTTCCCCCCCAACTGTGTGTCCTGGGGACCAGGTACTGGCTGCTGCCTTTTGGAGCCCCCCTCCCCTCCCACTCCAGCCCTAATTAGGGGCAAGTGAGCCCCATAAGGGGCTCTGGGGTCCCTCAACTTGTGATTAGTTTCAGCTGCTTATCCATCTGAGCTGCGGTGGGGGATGGGGGAGAGAGGGTGGGAAGTTAGACACTCGGCAGCGAAGACACCTCAGAGCTTCCCCCCCAAGCTCCCTGAAGCCTGTCCAATTTTGGTGGTGATTTATAGAGAAAGAAGTGCCAAAGGCCACCACTTTTCACCCTGCCCCTTGCACAGAGTATGTTCAGAGAGATGAATGTTCTAGAGGATATGCCCCAGGTGCCTGGCTTCTAGCCCTGGGGCTGACCCTGACTGCTCTGTGGCCTTCAGCAGCCTCTCAGCCTCAGTTCTCTCATCTCTAGTATGGGCACAGGGAGAAGTTACTGTGCAGACTAGAGCTAGGCCACCAGAGGGAATGCTGGCATCCTTATCTCGCTTTTGAACACAGACCCTCAAGCTTACTCCCCGGTACAAATTGATAAATGGGTGGGGGTCCCTTGGAGGGTTAAGGGAGTCTGCATTAGGATCTGGCAGAGTAGTTAGCTAAAATGCAAATCCCAAGGCCATCTTCTGCTGGCTTCATCTCTCAACTACTGCGACTCATAGTTGCCAGGACCCATCACCATCTCCTGCAATGCCTCTTGAACCTTCCATGCCCCTCCATTCCTGCACCACCTCCCTCAAGCAGCCCACCATCACCTCCTAGCAATCTCCCAGCCAGATCTTCCCCTTGGACACCTGATCAGGCCAAGTCCCACCCTCTTGTACCCTTCGCCTAGACCTGGTGGCCTGAACATCACACCCTAAATATACCGTGCATTTGTTGGCTCATGCCACTCCGTCTGCTCAGACTGCTCTCAACCTTTGCTAATCAAACTCCTACTCATCCCACAATGCCCCAAACACCAGCCACTCCCTGAAGCCTTTGTCTATCTCCCCACTTCTGCCCTCAAGCAAAATTAATTACACCCTCCCTTGACCTGCCATATGTTTGGTTCCTAGAGCCTTCATACATACTTTTCTCTCTACCTGGTACCCTGTGTCCAGCTGCCCACCTCAACCTCCCACCCTTTCACCTGACAAAGTACTGCTGTCCTTCTAGTCACCTCTCCCACACCACTTCTTCCCAGAAAACTTCCTCCAGCCACTCCCAGCCCCAGATCTGAGGGAGGTACCCTCCTGGGGTTCCTGTGATACCTCTATGCATAGCCATTTCGGAGCAGTGTTGATATTGCCTTTTTTTAAAATAGACTTTTTTTAGAGCAGTTTTAGCTTTGATATTGCCTTTTATTTGTCTGCCTCCCTCACTTCACTGAACGCTCCTTACTCATTGTGTGTCTAGCACATAGCAGATTCCAATAAATACCTGTTGAAGGGCAGGGAGGGAGAGAAAGAGAGAGGGAAGGAGGAAGGGATAATATTAACTCTAATTGTCAAATTTTCAGTCTCGGTTTCACAAAATATTATTCTTTTCATTAAAGGCTATTTACTAAAAATGTAATTAAATGTGATACATTTTATACCTTCTTAGGATATTTCATAGAAATATATTCAAAATTTAAAATAATCCGTTGTCAGTCAGTGTGCTGACCTGGAGTTCAGATGCAGTGGCCATACTTAAGCTTCTCTTAGTGCATATCCAGTGTATTGCCACCTCCTCCCAGTAGCCTGGACATTCCCTAGGGGCAGGGACTGGGGTTTGCATCTTTGAGTCTCTCCCAATTCCTGAACATAAAAGATTCTTTTTGTTTTGTTTTGTTTTGGTGAGGAAGTTTGGCCCTGAGCTGACATCCGTTGCCAATCTTCCTGTTTTTGCTTGAGGAAGATTGGCCCTGAACTGACATCTGTGCCCATGCTTCTCTATTTTGTATGTGGGATGCCGCCACAGCATGGCTTGATGAGCAGTGCATAGGTCCTCCCCTGGGATCTGAACCCGCAAAACGCCCGGCCACAGAAGCAGAGCATGCCAACTTTACCACTACACCACCAGGCTGGCCCCGAAAGATTCTTAACCAGTGCTTGCTGAATTAACTTCGAGTGAACTGAATTGAGGCCCCCAAAGAAATTCCTCTCCAAGTCACAAGGTCATAATTGTGCAACATCCCGCAAATTCTGGTCTAGTATTCCAGTGCACAGGTGCGGTCTAGGGTCCCATCCGGGAGGCTTCAAAAGACCCCTGACAAAAAAAATCTCCCCAAGGAGCTGCATCTTCTGTTTCCTTCATGCCTATGCTCCTCCTTTTTACTCACCAGGAACAAAGCTCAACACTGGGCAGGCCAGGGCGAGGCTGTGGCCTCTACCATGTCCTGATGGTGTTCTCCTGGGCACGCTCCTTAACCACCTGAATGTCAGTTTCCTTGTCTGTAAAGTGGGCACATACTTAGACTTGGCTCACTGAGATTCTTGGCACAGAGAAGCTAGCCATCTAATGCCAGTTCCCTTCCTGCCGTATGTTGATTTTAGAAAGAACTTCAAGTGGACAGAAGGACAGGTGACAGTTTTGTTGTTTAAAAGCCAGGGGCCTAACAGCAGGTACAGAAAGGAGCCTGTTGGCGCCTCAGCCATGGAGAAGGGTGTTACTCAGAGTGGCCAGTGTTGACTGTGCTGGCCTGTTCTGAGCACTCTCCATACTCTGTCTCATCAATCCTTGTACTAGGAGATACTATCATCCCATTTCACAGATAAGGAAATGGAAGCAGAAGGAGATGAAATAACTTGCCCAAAATCACCCAGTCTCATCAAGGGTGGGATCTAAGCCTGTTTTGTTGTTTCTCTGGCCCTTAGCCCAGGGCCTGACACTTGGTGGGTGAGTCAGTGATTGCCATGATGGATTTATGGGACACTCAAAAGGCATTCTACTCCATGTGCTACTCCCATCCCAAAATATCACCCCACCTTGCCTGTGATGAAGTCTGCAATTCTATGTGTGCTCTGGGCCTTCACATAAAACCACCAGGACCCGAGAGTTGTCTGATGAACCTAGAGTGCCCCAGGGTGCCTAAACCCATGCAGCAACTAATATTGCACAAGATGCTTAGGAAATGGAACTCATGACAAGTAATTTTTGATAAAAGGGAAAGGAACTGTCTAGAGCTGATATGTAGATGAGGCCAGTGGGAACAGGACAGAATGGGGCCAGGGCTCCTGGAAGGAGCCCACAGGCTCAGGGCAGGGAGAGTTGGGAGGATAAAAGAGGTGAATGGGGGATGGAGGCGAGGGGAGGCAGGGGACCTCCACCAGGTCCAGGAAAAGACTCAGACAGAAAGATGTAGATAAACCCAGCCCAGGGGAGGTTTGCAAGAAGAACCCCCAAATCCCCCAGCAAAGGACGTTTTTAACTTTCTCTGGAACTTCACTTGTGTTAGGAGGGTCTGGCGGTCCTAGCTGGGCCCAGGAACATGAAGATGACATTTAGGAGGAAAGCGGAGAAGGGAGGAGGGAAGTGCTATGGAGGGAGGCCAGGCCCCTCAGGGCCAGCACGTGGCCCCACCGTCCATCAAATCGTCCCCCAGCCTCTGGGACACGTGGGTCCACCAGGGGCAGAAGGCTGGCTGTGTGCCCAGTAGTTCCTGGAAAGGGTCTCCAGGGACATCAAAGTCAGGGTGTGGAATCCCCAGTTCTCCCCCAATTTGGCCAGAGAACCTCCACTTTTGTGTGCCTGTTTAAGGGCCTCCAGGTGAGATTTTGGAAGGAAGAAAAAAGCTGCGAGAGGATTCCATTGTTTGTTTGTTTTTTTAAGTTTAAAAACTAAAGAATTAGAGCAAAAGGAAGGCATAAAGCCACCTGGCTGGGAAAGGAAGTTCTGACACGAGATACAACATGGAGGAACCTCGAAGACAGTATTCTAAGTGAAATAAGCCAGACACAAAAGGACAAAGATTGTATAATTGCATTTATATGAGGTTCCTAGAGCAGTCAAACTCAAAGAGACAGAACGTAGACTAGAGGTTGCCAGGGGCTGGGGGGAGGGAAATGGGGTGTTAGTGTTTATTGGGAATAGTTTCTGTTGGGGAAGATGGAAACGTTCTGGAGATGGATGGTGGGGACAGTTGTACTACAATGTGAATATACTTAATGCCGCTGAACTGTGCCCTAAAATGGTTAACATGGCAAATTTTATGTTATGTATATTTTACCACCTTACAAAATAATTAATTAATCAATTAAAATAGAACAAATTTAAAAGACAACAAAAGCCGCCTGGTTGGTGCACAAGCTGCCTGGGCCCCTGTTTTCCTGTTTGTGAGAGGGGCTCCATACGGGGACCCTTGATGGGGAGGGGAGGTGGGGGACCAGGATGACAAGAATGCCCCCGCCTGGCCGTGCTCACACCGCGGGAAGAAAAGAACACCGGGAGTAATTAGAAACATGAGGGGCTTGAGTTTGCCATGGGAACTGAGCACGGCGCCACACATGCCCTTTGTGGGAGCGACTGTCCATCTGCTTTTGGGAAAGCAGGCAGCTGCCGGGAGCACTCAAGGGCATGAGGCTGAGGGCTGAGGCCGAGCGAGCGCCCAGGCCCTGAGCCACTGTGAGCCCAGCTTCCCCGCACATGATGCAGATAACAAGTCCTCCCAGACCCTGGATCCTGGGGAGGGTCCAGTCCTGGGAAGAACCGTCCAGGGCTATTTACACCCATGTCTGCTCTGGTGGTACTGGCAGGCTCTGCTGGAGCCCAGGGAGCATCTGTTGGGATGCTCAGCCCCATCCTTGGTGTGAGCAGGGGTTTATTAAGCCCCTTTTCTCCCCAGCACTGTGCTCTCTTGTCACCACTTTCAATTGGGTCATCAATGGCAAGAGACACCATGGCACTGACCTGCTCTCTGGGATACATCCAACTAGGCCAGGCCTCCCAGCCAGGACATGGTGGGCCGCTGAGGAGTCAGAGGCCTGGACAGAGCCCACCACTCGCTGGGCTCCTCCAGCCTGGTCCCTCAGGCCCCTGGGCAGACCAGCACCTTCACAGATAGTTGTCAGGAGGAAAGAGTGATGGACCCTTAGAAAGCCTGCAGGAAGCTATGTGGCAATGTGCATGGTGATTATCCCTAGCCTTTGGCTGGCATTACATTCCCCAAAGGCTGAGCATCAGCCATGCTAGACCAAGAGCTGTGGTATCAAGTTCACGGCCCTGGAGGACCCTGGAGGAGACCACACCCTTGCGAGAGCAGAGTGAGTGGGGCAGGGGGCTCTTCTGCTCAGCTTGGCGTGTGTAATGAGAAAGATGAGGAAGTCCTCTGTCCACTTATCACCTTTGGAGTTTTAAGCCCACATCCTCCTATACACACACACACACACACACAGACACACACACACACACACACACACACACACACAGCTTCCTGTTTCAAAGCAGGAGGCTCCTCTCCCTCAGTGGGGCTGGTGGTGTCACTGAGAGGCTGTGGGAAAAGAAAGCAGAGTGGAGGTGTCAGGGGTGAGCAACCTCATTTTCCCTGTGCCCCAGGAGGCTTCCTGGACACCATGCAGCCCTTACATAACAGCACTGCAGTGTGGTTAAAATAAAAGAAACATGTGGATTTTGTCCCTCTCAAGTGTACCAGGTTTAACAAGTATGGATAAAACAGCCTAACCAGAGGCAACAGAACCTTTAATTCCTGGAGCCAGAGCAAGAGAAGACTCAGTTCCCTAGCCCTGCCTCCCCCCTACCTCGTCCTGGGAGAGAACCCCTAATCTCTCAGGCCAGCCCATCCCAAGACCCACCTGCCTATTGCCAGGATAACATGAGCTAGTTCTACAGATGGTCGTCCTCTCTTCCTGACTGAAACAAGCTCGAATGTGGGGTGAGCTGGGATTGAGCATCAAGTGTCCCACACAGGGGATGATGGAGAGGACAATGATGCCCCGACATCACAGAGCACTGTTCCCAGTCTGTCCTGTGCACCCTTTTATTGGGTCCTCACAGGGCCTTCCTCTGGGAGAGGCAGTGGCAGGTTTATGGCTCCCAGCCCTGAGGCAGGAGGAAACGAAGTGGCTCGCCTGAGGATGCACAGCAAGTGGGTGGTGCGGTCAGCCCTACCACTTAGCTCCCCCATTCTCCAACCAGCCTCTCTTCAGAGGGAGCTCTTGATCAGCACCCTCGGAAGGGCCCCATATGAGAGCTGGTGGGTTCTAGAAGCCCCTAAAGTTGGCATTGCTGAAACATGGCAGACAGCCCGGCTTTTGAGGACCTGCCAGCCAACCCATAGCCCACCAGCACTGCCCTCATGGTGCACTCCTGTGTAGACACCAGTCCCTTGTTCTACCCTAAGGGAACTCTGCCCTGTCCTCAGGACACTCCTGACATGGCCCATCCAGGACTCTATACTCAGCTCTCAGAAATGACATGTGGTCAAGTCCAGCTCATTGTGAGTTAGTATTTGATAAACAGTCATTGGTTGACTGGATATGAGTAAACAAACATGAGGACATTGAGGTTCAATGAGGTTAAATGACTTGCGCTAGGTCACACAGCTAGTGAACGGCAGGGTGGGGCCTGAACCCAAGCATTCGTGCTCCAGATTATAACCCCCACCATCATGATAGACTCTCAGTGCAGGTCGACCCACTTCTTTACTCACAGCCAGGCCTTGGTACACAGTAGGCACTTCACAACCCCCTGTGCAACTGGAAACACGCAACTCCATGGCGTTGTCCTGAAGGGAACAGAACTACAGAACTGAATTGCCTCAGGAGAAGATCCAGCTGGCTTCTCCTAGACAGCTGATGAGGCTGAGGACAAAGCCCATGATGAACCTTGACCAAGGTGACCAAGGACCCCCTGGCCCACAAGAAAGCCAGGGGCACTCGTGGGCTTCTTCCTGCTCCTCTACCCCGTGACTAGGCCCTGTCCTGAAAGTCTTGGTTTCCGACCCAATGGCCCTGGGGGTTTAGGGTGGTGATGTGGGCAGGGGGTGGGAACAAGAAAGGAGGCAGATGGGGGAAGAATAAATGATTTAACCAACATGTTTTATTCTGTGTTCAGGACCCCACCCCAAGCCAATCTCAGCCAACATCAGGCAGGCCCAACCTACATCTCTAGAGATGAACCCACTTAGTGAACTTCCAATAAACTTCTGGGAAAGATTTCTTGACACAAGCGCCAGGGCTCATAGAGGTCCAGGGAAGCAGACATGGCCTAGCACAGTAGTTCTTCCCTGTTTGTGTGCATCAAGATGACCCAGGTACATTCTCATTCTGTGGAGGGGCCCAGGAATCTGCATGTTTAACCAGCTCCCCAGGTGAGGGCTCTGCCGAGGAGACTGCACTTGGAGACTCGCTGGCCTCAAGTAGTGATTCTCAACCCAAGATGGGCATCAAAATCACGTAGGGAGGTGGTTAGAAATATAGATGCCCCACCCCACCCTAGACCAGCTGCAATGAATATCAAGGAGTAGAGCCCAGAAATCTGAATTGTTTAAAGCACTGAAGAGATTCTGATGCTCAAGAAGGCTTGAGAACCATACCTCTACTCTGATATTCGGGGGAGCTGAGGTCTGGTCTTGCTGAAGCACAAAGTCACAGGCTGCTGGTAGGAAAACCAAGGCCAGTTTAATAGAACATGTTGCCAAAGGTTATACAAACGCAACTTGCTCCATGCTGGAAGCTTTATGCAATGTGGGTTTTAAGCCCCAAGTTGGGGGCCACCTTTTCATTGAAACTGCCTGATTATGAAGACACCAGGCTATGAGTCCGATACACCCAACTGTCATTCAAGAACCAATTCTACCCTGCCACAAAGAGTGTCAGCACAAGGCTCTAGCACAAATGCGTGGGACGCAGAGCCGCTTTTCTTCCAAGCAGGAGCCCACTTCCTCTCCAGGTCACTACTATGGACAAATTGTTCCCCACCACCCACGCTGAATGTTAATGCAATCCTTCAATTTGAGCTCAGGTCCTGAAAATCCCTGAATTTTTGAATTTTAAAGCAGATGGAGACCTCAGGGGTCATCTGGTCTACCCAACATCTGGAGAGGACTGAACCAGTTGAATAGGAAGCTAAATCCCAAAAGGTCCTTGGAAACCCCCCAAAACTCTGTGTTTATAAGAAGAGATCCCATATCCCTCCAGCAGATGGGCAGCCTGGGAGAAGTCTTTCATCCACCCAACTCCAGTGTCTTCCTGTTGTGTTTGCTTTATAAGGTCCACAGTGTTGTTTTGCTTGGTGATTTATTTCCTTTTTCTTGGAAATTAAGTATATGATGAATTTCTTCTTGGTGTGAATCCCAGAAGCCCAACAGGAGGACTTGGGCCCTAAGCCAGTTTCAGAAAATCCATTCTTTCCAGCAGGACACCGAAGGCCTTTTGCTAGACTCGCATTTTCACTCTCCAAGACTGTCTTGTTTGCTCTCATTTTCCTAGCCCCGAGCACAGCGCCCGACATATGGTGGACAATCCAGACATGTGTGTTAAGTAAATGAATGAATGAGTGAATGAATGAATGAATCCAACCTAATCTCAGGACTAGGAAGGGTAGAGGAAAGTCTCAAGGCAGAGCTACACTTGAGCCATTCCAGAAAGGAAGGCCTTTCTCCCAGTTTAGAAGCTTTTCAGAAATCCTACTCTTCCTCTCAGTCATGACTCCAGTGTTTGATAACCACTGTGCTAACAAGAAGTTCTCCTAGAATCCGCAGAAGGCACTGCTGGGCATTCCTGTTGACTCAGAGCACAAGGAAACCAGTGAGCAACTCACCATGACCCCTCACCAAGTTCTCGGGCTGATCATGAAATGAACTGCAGCATGCAACGGGGCCTGTGGGGAGAACACGTCCTCTGGGGCTGGGCTGGGCTTGGGGAGGGGTAGGGGTAACACCGTCAGTTGTTGCCAGCTCATCTCTCCCTAATCTTCCAGAGGGCTTAAGCCTGTCTCACAAGAGTTATCTCTTAATTAGACCCCAGCTTGTACTGACTCCCATTGTTTGTTCACAAGGTGTGACATTTCCTTTGCAAATGAATTTAACTTCCTTCAGGGGGACCACCTGGCTTTATACCTCCCCTGCAGTCATCCCTCTCCCTTGCCCACACCTGCACTCTCAGGAAGATCTAGCCACAAAGTTAGAGCTCCCCATTACTGAATGACGATGTGGAACTGCAGAAGAGAGATGTCCAAGGTCACAAAATAAGAAGGAACTCTGGCCAGATTTCAAACTCGGAACCCTGCGTATCAAGACCCAGCATCCTTGTGAAGAAATAACTACATGTGTTCACTTAGCATAGAAAAGGCTTCTGGAGAGACACATCAGTCATCCCAAAACAGAACCCCCGGACCCTTGACCTTATGTGACCCTGAGTCAAGGGTGTGGGGTGGGTAACACAGACAGAGGTGGGTTTCTGAAGAGCTCACATGGGAGCCTCAAGGCCCACAAGGGGCTCGGGCCACCTGCCATCTAGACTCCTGCCATCAGAGCTCCCCCCGCCACAACCAAGTCTGGTTCCACAGAGCAACTCCACTCCTCCTGTAGCAAGGAGGCAGGAAGCTGCTTGGAAAGGAGATGGCAGGAGAAGCAGGCAAAGGTAATAAAGTAGAACCATTCGGGAGAACCAGAGACTCATAGGGCATTAGAAGCAAGGGATGTCCCAGAGACCCCAAGCCACCTATGCTTCTCTTGTCACAGAGAGAGAATCAGACCCCCAAGAGCCTGGGAGGCATGCAGCTGGGACCAGAGGGCCCAGCTCTCCTGAATCCTGTACCAGGGCTCTTTTCCACCACCTGAACCACCCTGAAGTTCCAGGAAACCTGGCCAATCAGTCAGCGGCTTCCTGAGGCCTCCAGCCTGCAGTCCAGAGAGGGGGAGCTCAGAGGAGTCCACTGGACCTGGTTCTTCTGGTGCCTCTATGCTCCCGAGGACCATGTGGTCCTCAGCAAAAGCCGCCCCCAACCAGCACACAAGGACAGGTGTCAGAGGAAGCCTAAGGGCAACCTTGTGAAACCACAAAAGGAGACTCCATGGTCCCTCCAGCTTCTCTTTTGGCCACCTCTGAAGAAAACAAACCCAACTGGAAACCAATCCTAAAATCTGGGCATTGAGCAGAAGGAGGAAGGTGTCTTACAGTGAGGGGTGGGAGAGGACCTGAAATCACTGGCCTGGTGGTCACCTCACCTTTGTGCGATGTGGGCATCACTAAGGGTCCTGTAGGGCCCCCACGGCAAGCCTCTCTGCTGTGTCGCTTTAAAGTGCATGTCCTATGTCCTTGGGGCTTTTTCTTTGAAGCTTTGTTAGATCACGCCAAAACATGTTTGGGGTAACTCTTGAGGATTTTTGACCCAAGCAAACTTCTTCCGGTTGAAGAGGAAGTGGATGGGTAGGGGGTGGGGAGCACAAGAAGACCCCGGAAGACCTTCTGTCCTTAGGAAAGCAGTTCAGGGAACAGAGCATGGGTCTCAGGCCCTCTGAGAGGTGAGTCCGGAGGCCCTAATCTCACTGGTGGCCCCAGCTATTTTGTGTGACTTCCTCAATTCTGCTCAGAAAGTCCAAGGGGACCCAAGACAAAGAGGCATGTTCCCTGTCCTCAGGGAGCTTGCAGCCAGGCTGGGGAGACAAGGCGAGCTGAGTACAACAATGAGAGTCGTAGCTCCTCCGCCAGCCCATGAGCCCCTCCATGAGCTGGGCTGCGACTTGACCACCTGCTCTTCCCCATGTCCCCTCCCCTGGGCCCACAACAGGGCTGCACTCAGAGTAGATAACAACTAACGCAGGAGGCCGGTGTGCAAGGGTGAATCAGGGACCCGGAGACCAAAAGGTGAATCCTGATTCGTAGGTGCCTCAAGTCGAGGAGCAGCGAAGGCCTTGAGAGGCCAGGTACAGACACCACTTCCAGGCCAGCGTAGCTCCCTTGACAGCTGGAGCTCTGCAAACAACAGCGGATCTGGCGGGGGGCACTGCGGTGTGTGCCTGTCAATCTTTTTTTTTTTCCAGTGAGGAAGATTAGCCTTGAGCTAACATCTGTTGCCAATCCTCCTCTTTTTGCTGAGGAAGATCAGCCCTGGGCTAACATCTGTGCCCATCTTCCTCTACTTTATATGTGGGACACCTGCCACAGCATGGCTTGAGAAGTGGTGCATCGGTCCGTGCCTGGGATCCTACCCTGCGGACCCCAGGCCGCCGAGGCAGAGCGTGCAAACTTAACCACTACACCCACTGGCTGGCC
The DNA here is from genome assembly GCF_057802395.1 of Ceratotherium simum simum. Classification (NCBI taxonomy): domain Eukaryota; kingdom Metazoa; phylum Chordata; class Mammalia; order Perissodactyla; family Rhinocerotidae; genus Ceratotherium; species Ceratotherium simum. The sequence goes on along the minus strand of NC_141913.1, from coordinate 35,755,215 downwards.
CCCTGTCAATCTTCTTAACATCTGAAATAGAGTCATCCATTCTGCCAGTGTAGAAGACTTGGCGTCTGCTTCCTCTGTGGCTACTGGAGGTGGAAGAATGAAGAGTGCTCCTCTTCAGGGCCATATTCGAAGCCCGGAGAAGGAGGGATTTTCTTGGCTGACAGCACAGCAAAGCCACATTTCTTTAGACCCCTCTGAGTTAGAAGGTGTTGTAATTCCCATTCATTTGGCCAATTCATATTTATTGAGCATAGCCTGTGTGTCAGCCCTGCGCCAGGCACTGGGGAGACAGCCGTGAACAAATCGGGCAGAACCCCTCCCCTCGCGAGCTCCCTTTCTGTAGCAGTAGAGGCGGCCTTGGTCTAACTCGACATTCTTTCTGCAGTTGTGGAAAGAGCTCCGTGGGCTCCATACAAGAGCCCTGGGGTCTGGCCTGCCCTTTGCCACTGTCTTGTCCTAATGATTTTTCCCCCTCGAGACACAGTCTCTACCTCTGCAAAATGGAGGGGCTGAGTGAATCCATTTCTAAAGTCATTTTGGTTCTGTCCGCTGTGCTTCTGTAATTGAAAGAAAAGGACCCAAGGGGACTGTCGAAAAGAAAGACTTGTCAAGCACTTTGAACACACCTACTTAAACACACTTGAACTTAGTGTGGTTATCACTGATCCCTCTGTGTTCACCGAGGCAGGTTCCTAAAGTTTCGTTGGCCAAGGCTGTTGCCCTGCATCTGTAAGTGACAAGGCTTCAAAGCTTTCACTAGTTCAAATGAGTGAGGTGTGGCTGTGCCACCATCTATGTGGGTGACTTCTATGCTGCTCTTCAGGGTTTTCCAGAACAGACATGAGTCACAAGGAGGATATCCAGGATGGAATTGCAGGCATTGCTAATGAGTGGGCCAGACTCCTGGGACCTGCAGGACCTTTCCACACACACCCCGCCCCCTAACCCACTCTTGGAAGGCAAGCATCTTATGAAAAGTCTGTTAATCCTTTCAGGAGTGCCCTGAGGGACTCGCTTAGCTGGCTCTAGGACAGTAAACCCAGGCCTAAAGAATCTCCAGTAGAAACCAACTTTCTTGCAAAATCTTGAAAGGAAGACCTAGCCTCTTCAAGAATCCATCCCAAGGGCCTGCTGGAGCCCACCGCATGGCCTGGTGGAGAAAAAACTGGACTTGGAGGGGGAAGCCACTGCCCCCTGACCCCCTTGTCACCTTGGACCTGCTCCCAAGCCTGGAGCCTGGGGCCTTCTCACTGCACCCTCCATTTTTGAGTGGGGAGGGGGCGGGGGGTTGCCTTTGGCAGGCCAACTTCAGCCGAATTTGAGCTTCATTTTGCTTACAATCTGTAAGTGCGTTTGAAATCCTTTGGGACACAAATGAGCTATTATCTTCAATGCTGCCCTATTTCTTAATTTCTTTAAGTGGGGAAACGGGGCATGAAGTAGATAATAGGATCATGGAAATGTGAGCTCAAAGGAATCTTCGAGAGCATCTCGCCCAACCCCTTCACTCCCTAGTGCAGGAGACTAAGGTCTGGGGAGAGTCAGAGTCATTCACCCAGGAGCCAGCAGAGGCCCGGGTTGGAGGCCTCCAGAGCCTCCTAGCTCACACCGAGGGAGGGGAGAGGCCAGCACCCTATGCGCTGAGTGGAGCAGGCTCTTCCCCAGCCAGCTGTCCTGCTTCTCTCTCCTTCCGTTGTCATGTATATTTAAAAACAATACTGAGAGTAACATTAACAGGGATCAAGAGGGCCAAATGGAATAAGCATGACCTCCTTGACAGGGTCCAGAGGAAACTGTGGGGGGCCACTGGATGACTGGGCACAGGGGAAGAGGCAGCCCTGCTTTCACTGTGTGCACCCTCTGTCTTTTGGATACTGTATCATCTGCCTATAATACCCAGACAAATATTAATACACATATATACATATACCTATTACATATATATACCCACATATATAATGATCTCTATATCATAAATATATATAATATTTTTTCTTCTTTTTTAGAAAAGCAAGGCTAAGAGATTGAGGTGAAATTTCACTTTGGAGAGCAAAGGTGAGTTCATCTTGTCTTTTTCGTTGTCCCATCTGGAGCTGGGCTGCAGCCCCGCTTAGAGCATCCAAGTGCTCTCGGCAGATCAAGAAGCTATTACCTAATCTAACTCAACTGCAGGCAGTGTGGTGTGAGTGATAAAGCCCCTTACACTGGGCATCAGGAAAATGCACTCACACCCCAGCTTTGCTGCCAGCTAGCAGCGCGGATCCGTGATCTCTGGCAAATCGCTCCCCTCTTCCCAGCCCGTTTCCCACCAGCTGCTCACGGAGGGGCCGGCTGGAGTCTTCAACTTTTCCTAGTTGCAGAGACCTTCCTTTAAATGCAATGTCCGGTGGAAATCCACTTTGAAAGCCAACGGGAAGTTGCCTGCTGTGGGGCTGAAGCCCTGCCCCGGGGCGCCTCCCTCCTCCACAGCTCTGCAGTCCCCAGGGGTCCCCAAGAGCAGCTTGAACACCCCAAGTCTGGGTGGCATTTTGCTCCCTCCCAGCCTGACTCCTCCAGTGCCTGACCCTGCCCAGCACCACCCCAGACAGAATTCCACACCCCACCTCGTGGGCCTGTCGGGGGCAGTCCTGGGGGCCGGGTGGGCTTCTCCCATAGCACCCCACCTCCTGGCCCCCAGGGAAGCTCAGACAACTTTCCTAACACAGGGCTCCTTCACCTCGTGCTGCCCCAAAAGAAAGGAGAGGAGGGCCAGGCTGGAAAGCAGGGGTTGCCATGGAAATGTCTTTGAGAAAAGGACACAAGCAACCTGGGTCTCAAGGTTTGTTTGTAAACGAGGTGTTTGGAATTCCAATTACACTTTCCTTAGGAACCCCGGGTTCCCAGGTTAGCCCACAGAAGCGAGAAGACTGTTTTCCAGTTGGGCCTGACCATCAGTTTAGTTCACTCTCTATAGAACAACCTCTGTTCCTCCACGGCCAGCCATGAATACATTATCCCTCCTCCTCCCATCCCAGCAGCAGGAGTGAAGACCTCCAACAGCCTCAGCACCCTCGGTGGAGTGAGGGTTCCATGGAGGAGAGGATAGCCCTGGAATGAACCACGTTGGTGGGAGGGAGGATGGCTCTCTTTGGAGGAAGGAGCTGGAAGCCCCTCAATAGAGCCAGTACGTGGACTCATGATGCATCTCATGGTGTTCTGGACCTGGAGTGCCCTCATCAATTGAAACAGCAAACATGGTGACTACGGTAGAGGCCATGAACTTATCCCCCAATATCCATCTTCCTCTCTTTCCGCAATAATAGAATCTCTCATTCTTAGCTGGCCCATGCTGTCTGGAATAAAGACACTTTCCTAGATTCCCTGGAAGCCAAGTGTGACCATGTAAATAAAATCTGTCCAATAGGATTTAAATGGAAACGGTGCATGCAATTTCCAGGAAGTACCTAATTTGAGAAAGCGTCTTCATCCCTTCCTCCTTTGTATTTGCTGGGATGTGGACACAAGGGCTGGAGCTTTAACAGTCATTTTAGGTCATGAGTGACTTTGGGAACAGAAGTCATGGCAGAGCAATTACTAGAAGAAGCCAGGTCCCTGACACTATGAGGCACCACACCAGCCTTCGATTGCTACCTCCAAACTTCTTCTAAACAGGTGAGAGAAATAAACTATAGATTTTAAACCAAACCGAATGCTAACTAATACAATGGTCTTTCAGAGGGAGTCCATCTGGGCTCTCTGGCCTCAGTTCTCACAATCCCTTCACTCTCTGTGTTCTGACCACACCAGACTGCCCTCTATTTCTAGGACAGGCCATGAGCTCTAGCCTCCAAGATGCTATTCCCTCTGCTAAGAACTCTTCTCCCTCTCTCTGCCTGGCTACCTCCTCCCCATTGGCCAGGTTCCCTCTTCTGTGCCACCTTCTCGGGAGGGATTTACCTGACACCTGAACCAGCTGAAATCCCTTATGCCCTCTCAGAGTTGCCTGCACTCCCCCTTTGCAGTGTTCATCATTTTGTAAACTCCTTACGTACAATCCATCTTTCCCAGCAGGCAGACCATAACCCCTGCGGGAAGGGAGCAGCCTGCCTTGTCCACCCTGAATCTCCTGGGCCTGGCACAGAGCTCAGATTGCAAAGCAGGAGCTCGGATTATCAGGCTGAATTGAATTGCATAATTCTAGCTTCTTGAAAGCTGTTCGCATTTCCCCCTCATGTACACCCTAGGACGTGGGCATTCCTACCCCCACTTCACAGAGAGGGCAACTGAGGCCCAGGAAGGGAAGTGCCTCACCCAAGCTTCACGTCAGCTCAGCGGCAGTGGCAGGACCCGAGCCCAGTCCTCGTGACATACCAGTGTGCGTGAAGGGCTGAGGGATCTGGGTCTCTGGGACACAAGATCTGAGGGTGTGACTGTTAGGAGAATTTCTGTGGACGTGCTCCAAGCATACGCTTCTCTAGGCGCTGGGGACACAGTAACGAACAAGGTGAGTGTCGTTGCCTGTGAGAAGGGAAGGGGTGGAACAAGAAGGTGGACATAAGAAGGAGAGAAAGAGATGGTCTTGGGTATTTGGAGCATGTCACTGAGGGCCAGAGGCTCTGGGCTCTGGGGGCATGTGTTAGCTCACCCCAGGACCCCAGGTGACAGTCATTGTACCTGAAGGCTGGAGCCAGTAGGAGTTGGGAAAAGTCACAGAGGAAGGGTGAGCACATCCCAGAGCCCCCATTGCTCCCTTCAGGGGAGGAGCAAATGGGTTACCTTTAGGATGTGCTGAAGGCTTCATAATTGCTGTGGCCTCATTTTACTGGACTCATAGTTCTAGAAGGCGGCTCTGTGGAGGTCCTTGGAGCCTCTTCCCTGTATCTGTGTTTGTGCCTCTGCCATCTCTCACTTGTTCACTTGCTCATGCTACATCCTCCTCCCCATGTACGTGAGTCCTCCCCGGCCATTAAGATCTTCCCCTTCCTGAAGCCTGTCCTGCCCATCCCAGTCCGCAGGGACCCAAGCCCCCTTCCCAGAATCCTTGCAGGCCTCACAGGCTAACCCACTTGGTGAGCTTGTGTGTTTCATCCTTGTTGTGGGTTGAGTTGTGTCCCCCCAAAAAAGATATGTTGAAGTCCAAACCCCCAGCACCTGTGAATGTGACCTTGGGTGGAAATAGGATCTTTGCAGATGTGATCAAGTTAAGACAAGGTCACACTGGATTAGAGTGGGCCCTAACCCAATGACTGGTGTCCTTACAAGAAGGCCATGTGGAGACACAGAGACACACAGGGAGAATGCCATGTGATGACAGAGATTGGAGTGATGTGTCTACAAGCCAAGGAATGACAAGGATTGCCAGCAACCACCAGAAGATAGAAGAGGCAAGGAAGAATCCTCCCCTAGAGACTTCAGAGGGAGCATGGCCCTGTCAACACCTTGATTTCAAACTCCTAGCCTCTAGAACTATGAGACAATAAATTTCTATTGTTTTAAGCTACCCAGTTTATGATACTTGGTTACAGCAGCCTTAGGAAACCAATGCGATCCTTATCATGGATGATGTCCTGGCTCGTTAACTGGATGGTGACTCCCAAGCATCGAGAAGGATCTTGCTCTCCTCTGTACCCCAGGCATTGAGTGAGAAGTGAGTGGAGAGGGTCCTGAACCCCCCCCAAATGTTCCTTCAGTGTCACCTGGGATTCTGGACAGGAAATTGGGAAGTCCAATCCCATGGATGGGAAGTCCTCATCCCATCCACCACCACCTCCTCCAGCACAGCCCGCCAAAATGTGGTCATCCCTGATGTTTGCTCTCCTGACACCTGTTCTGTTCATGCCTGACCCTTGTCCCATTTCAAGACTACATAAGTATTTGTTGTCATCTGTTTATGCCCAGTCGCCTCCATGAGACTGTAAGCCCTATGAGGGCAGGGACACATGGGTCTATTCAACACAGGACACATTATGTCTGGCACAGTGCTTGCCACTTAACCAAGGATGAGTATTAAGAATCATTCCCTCTGGGGAGGGACCTGGGAGGCAAAGGTGAGGCGAGGGAGCAGGGGAGAAACTTCCACTGTTCAACAATGAGTCTTCTTACTGCTTATGTTTTTCCATGTGCGTGTCTTTCTTCTTTAATGTCAAAACAACTAGTTTGTATTTAAACTTCATTAATACATAAAAATACAGATTTCTACCTCAGAAAGGTAGCTTTGCTGCAGGGCCTGGGAATATGGATTTTTGCAAGCTCCCCGGGTAACCCTAATGACAAGTATGAGAACCAAAGTCAGTTGTTCCCACCTGAAGTCAAGGCTGCAGCTCAAAGGCACAGACGTGGCCTTTCCAGCCAGGCCTCCGTGTGGCTCTGGAGGGAACATCTCTAACCTTGCGGGTCTCAGTTCTGCTGAGTGTAAAACCTGTCACCTGCACCATGACCGGATGTGACCAAGGTCTAGAATGGAGGCAGGGAGTCAGGGGGAGAAGAGGTGACACCGTGAGAGGAGCAGATGGCAATGCCACTGAGAAGGGCTTGGGGAGGCGGAGCCCTCGGAGGGGTTGCTGAGACCCCAGGCACCTGCTCCACCCTCTGCTGCTTGTTGTAGGCTTGATTCACGGGAGTCCTTGGGGGAATCTGAATACTCCCTTCTGTGTGCACACATGCACTCACACGCATGCACACACATTTGCAAACACATGTGCACACACACACACACACACCTCGTCCTCAGAGATGGTCCCAAGAAGTTGGACCGGTCCACTGTGCTCCCACCTCCTCCCACCACCCCCTCCCATGGCCCTACCACCAGCAAAGAAATCTGACAAAAGGAGGGTGCACTCCAGAAGGACAAGGAGGAGGAGAAGCTTCAAACCTACTTGGTCATTAATCAGTTTGTGGCTTTGAGCAAGTGAATTTGCCTCTCTGGGCCTCCATTTCTGCATACGTAAAGGAGGACGGTGAGCTGTGCACTGAGAAAGGCTCTGAATGCTGTGGTGGGGGCTGCACCAGCCTGTCAGCACCCCTGCCCTGGGGGGTGAGGTGGGGGAGCAGCCGTCTGGCCCCAGGGCTCAGAGAACCCACCAGGCCCAGGGCTGTGACAGAGACACATGGATGCAGGTTAGCAGAGTGGTCACAGCCCAGACTCTGGGGTCTCCTGCCTGAGTCTGTATCCTGACTCAGCCCCTACCAGCTGGTGACCTTACTGTGCCTCAGCTTTCCCATCTGAAAAAGGGGCTAATGACCATATCTACCTCTGGGGGCTAGTATGAGGACTGAGTCAGCCCCTGCTCATAGAAGGGCCTGGTGCAGACAGGGACTCCAGGCCCTCAGCTCAGCATCACCGCCCCCCTTACCCTGTGCTAGTTTGCACCTAGCCTCGTTCACCCCCGACATGCTGTCTGTTTACTCGCTTGCTTATCTGCTGTCTGCTGTCCCCCATTGGAATGTAAGCTCCATAAAGTCAGGGCGGGGGTTCTGACTGTCTTATTCACTGCTGCATCCTCAGTGCCTAGAAAGTGCTTGGAATAGCTGACATTTGTGGAGGAAGTGAATGAACGAATGGAAGGAAGGAAGAGAAGGCAATTTCTTTTTCAGCTTCTGCACAGTTCCTGGCGCAGAGGAGGGGCTTAATAAAGATTTAAGTAATAAATACAGGGGACAATGAGAGCAGAATGGTGGATATTTGGAGCAGGGGCCTGCACTGAGCCACCTTTGTCCTGGCCTAGGGCTGAGGGCCATAGGAACCCTGCCAAGGACCAGCCCCATGGCCTTGGCCCAGCAGCGCCCATCACTTGGCCACAGCTCCACCCACCACAGAGGCCCGTCTGTGTCATTGTCTCGTCATCCGTGCCAGTCAGATACCCTACATGGTGGGGCCCTCCTGGGTATTTTGGTGCAGGCTTCTATAGGCACAGCGGGGCCACAAAAGGCTTTGGCTCATGTGCACAAAGCTGGGTTTAGGGAAGGTCTTGAGGGCACGTGGAGAGATGGAGGGGGAGCTTCCAGGAGGCAGGCAGGCACTGAATGCAGGGGCAGCAGAGGCCCTGAGAAGGGACATCCCAGGACACTGGGAGACCATGGGTGCTGGAGGAGAAGGAGAAGGAGGGGTCAGCATTCCAGAAGGGTCATCCGAATGTCTGGAAGATTGGTGGTCCTCAGATGGGCACAGGAAGGGGGCGTGGACAGCTGGTTTGGGGAGAGAGGGAAGGTTAAGGAAGTGAGCATTTTTTCTAGAATATGAACTCTGAGTCTGTCCTTTCCAAAGCTTTTTAGACAGTTAGTATCCTCTGCGATCCTCACCAGGCCCTGGAGAGTGAGGTAGAAAGGGAGTGCTCCTCCCATTGGACCAGCGAGGAGCCCAAGGCTGCCAGAGAGGTTAACAAGGCTGATCCCCATCAGAAGGGTCCCATCTCCCAATTTGCTGACTTCTGGTCCTCCTGGATCTATCCACCCTTCTGAGTCCTTGGGAGGGGTCTTGAAATGTTAAAAACAAGATGAAGAGGGTGTCTATGGTGAGGAAGAAACCTAGATCTTACGAATCACGGACTGGGCACTGATGTTTGCCTCTCAGGCTTCTACAGACTTATTTGTGGCCCCCAAAGCTTTGTGTACGGGGAGCATAAAAAAAGAATGCCCAATGCCATCAGCTCTCACAGGCCACCAATGGCATGGTGCACCATCACTTTATGAACCACTAACAGATTTTCAAAAGACAATTAAAACTAGGACACACGGACATTTATAAGGCACATCCCAATTTCCAAGATGTGAAATGTGAAAGCATGTGCATCTCAGAAGCTTTCTGCTGCTGCAGCTGACAGCGGTGGTCTGTTCTGTGAAAACCCTGGAGTGTCAGACAGAGCCCCTGGAGATGTCCTAACCAACTACCAAGACTCTTGTAAGGATTTCTCCTGTTTGACCTCTAAGATATAAGGGGACCCGTGTTGTCAAAGCACTGGTAGATTTCAGCACCTACACACCCTGATCATGCTTCCTCCGTCATGTGCTTCGTGCATGAGGATCCTCATATCACAGCCTGAGTGGACAGAAGCCCTCGTGTTTGAATGGCCCCTCAGAGTTGACAAACTTATGTTGGTTAATCCCCATCCTAACCCTGGGAGGCAGGTCTGATTTTGCCCACTCTTGTCCTTCAGGACTCGCCAATGAGCCTCGGAGCTGGCATCTGAGCCCAGGCCCCCAACCCTGACCCTGCAATGCTCCCTCCCCATCACAGCTGCTCCCTCACATGCCCTACCTGGGCCTTCCTTAGACTGGATGCAATGACTACAGCAGTGTGGGGAGAAACAGAATAATTCTTTATTGGGGGCAGAAGGAAGAGGAGAAAAAGAAAAGTGGGGAATGTGGAGACTTTCTGGCTCCTGCCCTCCTGGTCCAGGAGTGAGAGTGGAAAATGAGGGAAGGAGCTTGGGTCTTCATTCCCGCTGAGTGCCCTTCGCCAGTCCCTTCCTCTCTCTGGACCTCTGTTTCCTATAGAATGAGGGGTTTGGGTGATGGGCCAGATATCTCTAGGATCCCTTCCAGCCCTGCCATTCCAAGCTTCCAATAAAAGTCCTGAGAGCTGGGTCTTGGTGGACAGGGTCCAGCCAGGCCACCCACCAGGAACCTCTGCAAACCATGTCCCCAGCCCCAGGTCTCTGGGCTCTCAACATGGGATGTCTGTGTCTGGTTATTGCTTCTGGAGAGCACATCTCAGTTTCCTCACCAGAGGGAGGGCCCAAGGCAGGAGCATGGGATGATGGGCACAATGCTGGCCTAAGGAGCCCAGGTCCTGGTCCTCTACCCACCAGATGCTCATGTCTCTTTGGCCCCATCACTTCCGCTCTGAGAGTCCTCCCCCAGGCCTCCGCCAACCACCTGTAGAGGGATGGAGTAGGGGAATTAAGGATCTTTAGGTGATGTCCCTTATCCCTGGCAGCAGGGTAGGGGACAAGGAGTAAACTAGCCTTCATTGAGTGTCTACTGCTTACCAGACACCTGTGCTAAAAGCTTTGTGCATCCCTTATAATTCTCACAGCAACTTCTCTGGAGAGTACAGAGCCTCCCTCTCACTCAGCAGCCTGACCCAGAGCTGATGCTCTTAACCCCCAGGCCCTCCTGCCTCTGTGGCAGCTACCATTCCTTCTCTGAAGACTGCACCGGGTGCTGCCTGTGGACTCGTACTGAATCTCCCCAACAACCCAAGGGACAGGTCACGATTACATCCCCATTTCTCAGATGAGAAAACTGAAGCTCCGAGAGGTTAAATACCTTGTCCAAGGACACAGAGCTTTGTTGAGGGTCTACTGTACACTATACCCTGGGCTGGGCACTCACGGTCATCATCCTATAGCCCTAACATCCTACTATATTCTTGTGGACAAGGTGGAAAAGGCAAGCCAGTCACCAGGACAACGAGGAGAACTTGTAACTAAATGAATGAATGCATCCAATTAATACAGGTCAGTGGTTCGACACCAACTTGGAGAGTAGCTTCTTGCTTCCTGCCTTGGGGCCCTGTCGCTGCCTGTTAGGTGAAGCCATGGAGGGTGTGCTAGTCCCACCCGCCACGACACTAAACTGAGAGGGTGGACACAGGACAATCTTTTTTTCTGTAGAGAGGGAGTTTGCTTATGACACTATAAGGTTGTCTCATAGGAGAATCTTTAACTAGGATCAATGTAAGGTCTCACTTCTGGGTCCTAAGAACCAACTGAGGGGAAGATAACTAGTTGTCCCCCAATATCTGTTCTCTCCTTCTATGGTCCTAACACCTCCAAATTTAGCTGGCCACATGGCCTTCCAGAATAAAGACTACATTTCCCAGCTTCCTTTGCAGCCATGCATGGTCATGTGACCCAGTTCTGGCCAATGAAATGTGAATGGGGGTCCTGTGCAGCATTACCTCGTGCTCTTCCTGCCCTTTCCCTTCTTCCTCCATCCTGCTGCTTGGAAAGTGGACATGAGGGTGAACCGTCCTGGACGATGCAGAAAAGGGCCACACCCTAGGGAGGGTGGAGCATCAAGAGAGGAGGCTCCTGAGTTCCTGACATCAAGCACCTGGCTGCGGTGCCTGCCCAGGACTACTAACTCCAGGCTGTTCCGACAGAGTTGGTATCCCCTTTAAGCCACCTTTATTTTGAGTCTCTGTCATCAGAACCAAACTTCCACCCTGCCCAACAAACCAACCCCGCTAGGCGAGGACATAAGCATCTCTGTAGGAGTTATTGTCAGACTTGAGAGTTCTGGTCTGCATGAATTAAGCTCAATGATGGGATGATGGATGCCCAAAATATCAGATGCAAACTTAGGCTACATTAATGGAAGTGTAGATTCTCAACAAGGGGAGGGCATCCCATAGAGTCCATACTGGCTTCCTTCCAATTTTATCGGCATTGACCAGCCAGAGTTCATCAAAGTGAGCATCCTAGATGGGACACAAGGCACTCAAGGAGAAGGAACCGGGGATCTTGGCCTGAAGGATTCTCAAAAGTGCCCAGCAGAGCCCCGTGAAGGCTGCAAGAGCCAATGGTGGGGAAGTAAAGGCCAGGGCCTGGGAGGCAGAGGACATTCTGAGGGAACAGGCCCGGGAAATGCAGGGAAAGGCAAAGGGCAAGGTCACTGCCTAGGAGCCACCGATCTCCATCAAGGCAAGACAGGGGTTATGTGTGTGAGTCAGGCCCTCCTGCCCCACAGCCATCTCCCCAACTAACCTGCAGTGACAGGGTCTGCCCGGCCACCAGTGGAGAAGGATCCACTGCATTCTGCTCCGGAGGCCCCCAGGAGAATACACCCATCCTCAGAGGAAGATTCTTACACACGTAGAGCAGGAGAACCCTCTTAACCCCACGAATTCTTGTGGACCCCATCCCAACACTCACCGGTAGTTTTACTGTCTGCTGAGGGATGCAATATCTGTGTGCATGCAGATTCACGGCCAGGCCCTGTCCCCAGGCTGGGAAGACTGTCTCAGGGCATAGAAGGGACCTCAGGGTCCCAGCTGGATTTAAACCCTGGCCTCGGTTTCTAGGCCATGAAATTTAAAACTACCTCTTGCAATGACTGGGTTTTGTATGTATGTTTCAATTGGGTTTAATAAAAGGTAACCCAAAGATCAACATAAGATGACAGACAGATGATGCCTGTAAAGCCCCCAGTGTGACATTCATGAACTGATGCTTCTCTCCTGCACGGCAGGAGGGGCTCACAGCCAGCTGAGGGGTGACAATGCCAGGGGGCTCTGTAGGTGGAAGGAGACAGCCTTTGCTAACTTTACCGTGTTGCTCAAGACCCAACCTCCTTCGCTCTTTACTCTGGGTCTATTCTTTGCCAGCCCTTCTCCTGTCCCTTTCTCTTCAGATATCCAGGAAGGTAAGCCTTTGCTGGGAGCAGGGGGAACCTGGAGGGACCCACTTAGCCATGTCCACAGGCCAAGGCTCATGGAGGCAGGAGTGTACCTGGCAGGCCTCATCTGAGAAAACTCCAGACTTGGGGAAGTGGCAAGCCCTGCTCCCAGAGGTGGTGACTCTGTAGGGCTGGGGGAATCTGCATTTTAACAAGCTTCCAGATGATTCTCACTTGGTGTAGCCTCTGAAATTTGAAGCTCCTTGGCCAGGTAACACCCCCCCCACCCGGGTCTCTCTCCCAGCACGGATGGCTGTGCATCCCTGCCTAGCTCCCTGGGTCTGCAGACCTGCCCACCTGCCAGGGCATCCCTCACCCACACATTGCCAGCCCAGGGAGCTCCCGGGCCTCTGGTCTCAGCGCTGCTGGTGGCTTCCATGATTTATGGCTGTGACACTCCAGGAGCAGGAGAACTCAGCACACTGTTCACAAATTAAATCCAGCCCTCCTCTCCTCCCAGGTAATGGGCCCATCTGATGATAGAAGAGCTTATAAACAGCTATCATCAAATTAATCTTGATGTCGGAGAAATAATAGCAGCAGTAAATAAGACCGAGTGTGCCTGGCTCACCAGCTTGTTAGGGCACTTTATAAAACGGGGCAGCAACATTAATACTGCACGATCTCTTTAATTCCCCCAGCCGCCTGGGTGCAGAGGCTGAGCACTGATCGAGGAGTCTCCCAGCGGGAAGGCCACCTTCGCTCCACTCCACTGCCCAGGGTGGCAGGAGGAAACCTCAGCTGAGCAGGGCTGCTGGCCACTTCCTGGCCCACTGCTTTTTCTTCCACCTCTGCCCAAATTGTCCCCATGACCACTGCCAGCGTTCTCAGTTTGCTCACTCCTCCTGTTGGCTCTCACGCGGTCTCCCCACCTCAACGCCCTCTATTCTCTCACTTTCTATGGACATGGACCTCACTTTTCAACCCCAGCTTGAGACCCACCTCCTCCATGAAGCCCTCCAGGCCACAGAACATCCCAAAGGGGCTTTGTGATGTGGGTTTTATCCGTCACTGGACGGCTATCATGGAGACCACTTATTAGCCTCATTAGCCTACACACAGGCCACTGCCCCTCCTGGGCCTCAACAAGGGCCCGTGGAGATAGCAGAGACCTGAGGACGGTGACAACTGGGTGCCCTAGGCCTGGGCTCTGTGGCAGGCCTGGGTCCCTTAACTCAGCCAGCCTGGCCGGGGCATGTGGACACAGTCCCTCGTGGCTTTATCCTGGCTGAAGGCCTCCATCTCCTTGTTGGAACATCAATTATGTGAATTCAGTGGTGGTGGGGTGGGGGCCTCACAGGGGCACAGGTGACATGTCAGAGAAAAGAAGGGGAGGGGGGCACACCTGGAGACATTTAAGCTTGTATTTCGTGAGATAACGTGTGTAGGTATCACAGGGTGTACCTGCATGTACACATGTATGTGAGCAGCAAGTGGCTAAGTGTGTGCATTTATTTGTATCTGTGCATGTGAATGTGTATATGTACTGCATGGTCTGATTTAGTACAGATATTAACGAGTGTAAATGAGCGTGTGTGCTGATGTTACAAATGTGTGTGGATTGTGCATGAATGGGTATTACCTGGGGACTGTGTGGGGGTGAGTGTGTGTCCAGGGTGAGCATCGGAGTGCGCTATTGTGTGAACATCAAGTGCTTCATGGATCATGTGCAGTGTGTCCAATGAAGCTGTGGGTTAGGGGCACGGGGGCTCACAGCTGGGCAGGGAGAAAGCCCACCCCGGGGAATCTGGACAAGCCCATAAATAAAGCAAAGTGGGAGGGAAGTTCTGGGCAGAGGGGGTCTTTGGTACAATGCCAGTCCCTCCAGTGGCCAAGAGCTCCCTCCAGGGCAGCCTCGGTTCCCTGGCCACCGGCAGAGCTTCCCCGGGCTGGCCAGCAAGGGTGTCCCTGGGAGCAAGTAATCAGCTCACCTCTGACCTCCTGATCTTAGCATCTTCTCTTGAGCAGGTAAGGATGGCACTCCCGGGAGGGCGATTGGGTGGGGGGACTTTGAGACAGGCAGTCACCAACTGCTGAGCCACCGTTCAAGGCCTTTTTCTCAGTCTCCACTTCCTCTCAGTATCAGGAGTTGCTTTGGGCCAGTCTTGAGCTAGATGACCCAGTTACCAGGCTAGCATTTCCCAAACAGTGCTCCATGTGCCAGGTTCAAGGGACGTCTCTAGGAGTCTCACACACACACACACACACACACACACACACACACATGCACGAGTTCTGTTTGGGGAAATGCTACTGAAGTAGAACCAAAAGGCTTTCTTTACTGCGGGACTTATCAGAACCTTTAATGTGCTAAGGTGCATTGGGACTCTCCAAGGCAGGGGTGTAATATGTAGCATTGTCCATATTGTTGGAACATGTAACTCTTTTGCACAAACAACTTTTGACAGCTCGGGGGGTCCCAGCGTCTGGTTGGACAGTGTGGGAAATGCTGCCCCAGGCCCCTGCTTCAAGGGTCAGCTCAATCCCCATGTCCTCCAGGTCTCCCAGACACCACAATCCCCTCCTCCTCCCCTCCTCTGAACTCCTCCCAGCCCTCCCGGCAGCAGGCCATGATAACCCTATTATTATTATTATTATTATTATTATTATTATTATTATTATTATTATGCCACACCATTGCTTCGTAGGGGTTTGTCGAGACTCCAGCTAGTTTTCTAGGTCTTCAACGGCATCGCCCAGGTCTTGCCGTCAGCCCTTAGCTCATACCAGACATACGGAAGCTCTGGGTAGATTGGGTGCACTTCATTCTCCACAAAAGCCAATCAACCAGCAGCAGCGCTGATCAACAGACAATGCTGCTATGCTGACAGGAGTGACACAGCCCCAGCTCCCCAGCAGAACATTAGCCTCCTCCCCATGCCTCCTCTGCAGTGCTCTGCTGCTCAGCCAGCCCTGAGCCCCTGCAGCCCCCCTGCCTGCAACACCCTGCCCCCCACCTGTCCTCCTGGTCAACCCTGAGCATCCCTTAAGACTTGGTCAGCATCAGCTCCTCCAGGCACCGCCTTCCCCAGGATGTCTCCCCTGGGCTGAGAGAGCACCCAGCACACACCTTGGACCTTACTTTCCAATTGTTCGTGTGTCTGTTTCCCAGGAGACTGAGTCTCTTTAGGGCAGGGAAAGTACTTAGGAGCATGCCTGGCACAGAGCAAGTGCGACATGAGCATTTCCTATGCTCTTGTTGTTGTTATTATACCCTAGTGTCTGCAGCACCTGGCACGGCACCTGGTCCAGTGCAGATGCTCAGTGCACATCTGTTAGATGAACCAATCAAATCCATGATCCAATCTGAGCCTCACTATAACCCTGTTGGTGAGTTACCAGGATTGTTCCAATTTTACAGATGAGAACACTGAGGCTCAGAGTTTCTCCCTCCCCCCTTCTGTTCCCTTTACCAAATTCAAAGTGCTTCCCAGGAGCAGGCAGGGGGATTCTGTATGTGGCAACTCCCCAGCAGGTAGCCACATACAACAATAAGAGGAGCCCTGTGCTCCTCGCCAGGCGTTGTGGTGGGTGCGTTACATCCACCGTCTCATTTGACCCTCACTCAGCCTGGAGGCAAGAGTGAGTACCCCATTCTGCAGAGACAGGAACCAATGCCCCGAGAGGGCTGCCCACTGCAGAAAGAGGTCACGAAACCCCCAGCTCCCTTTGGGCATCCTCGCCCTCTGCATGGCTCTCCCCTGGGACACTCAGGCAGTTCAGCTGGGCAGAGGGGTGGGAGAAGAGGCAGAGGACTGCAGGCAAAGTGGCCGGGGTCGGGGGATGGCATGGAGGAAGGGGACTGGAATGGGTGGGATGACAGTGAAATGAGAGGACCCGATAATCCAGAAAAGAAAAAGAAAAATCAGACAAGGTGACAGCCACAGGACTTTGCACATTCACCTCTTGGATCAGATTTGGTTCTACATGGGAGAGGAGGCGGGGAGCAGGCTGACCTGATAGCTCCCTTGGGCAGCTGAGCTACAGCTCTCCTTCCTTGGGGAACAGCTCCAGTTCTGCCTCCTCCAGGAGGCCCTCCTGACTTCTCCAGACCCAGTGACCTCTCCCCATCCTGTGCACCAACCCTGGCAGGTGCCTCCAGGCTGGGCCACACTTTCTGGCCAGCATGACCATCGGCCTGGCCCTCTGTGTAGCCTAATCTGCGGGTTCTCCACCCACTTAGGGGTGCTCAGGGGTCTCCCCAGCTAGGCTGTGGGCCAGAAGCTGTCTGTGCCTGGGTTGCCCACAGCCCAACGTAGATTCTGAGTAACTGCTTACACAATGAAGCTAAAACATCCCCAGCCTTCTTGTCTGCCCCTTTGCACTCCCTTAGGACCCTTAGACTGTTCCAGGACCAAACTAATGGATGTGTGTTCAGAGGGGCCAGGGGAAGTTGGGAATGACCATCTTTTGCTAAGCACCTCCCGGGGTTCTGTATGCTTTGTACTCCATATGCGTCATAATTCTGTTTCATCCTCACCTCCCCATGACACTGGTATTAATAATAATTATCTCCATTTTTTCAGATGAAGAGACTGAAGTTCAGAGAGGTCCAAAGTCACCCGGCTAGTAGGTGGTAAGGCCAAGAGTTGAACCCAAGACTTGCCTGATGCCAAAATCTGTGCATTCTTTGTTACCACTTAGTCTCCCTGCACATCCTCCAGGAGACCCAGCAAGCGCAGCCTTGCCCTGCCCGGAAGCAGGCCTCAAAGTCAAGGGAGCCCTGAGTTTCTGTTTGGGATGATGAAAAAGTTTGGGAAATAGAAAGTGGTGATGGCGGCCCCACCTTGTGAATGTACTTAATGCTACTGAAGTGTACACTGTAAAATGGTTAAAACAGCCAGTTTGATGCTATATATATTTTACCACAGTATAAAAAGAAAGTCATTAGAGTACCAGGGGCAGCCCTCGTGCTGGGTGTCCCCACAGGAAGGCCTCCCTTACACGCCTGTTCACGGGGTTCATCTCCATCCCCTGACCTCCCCCCTCAGTCCCTCGCTCCCAGTGCCGGCCCTGGCTCTCCGGACTAGGGAAGTAAGATGGGGGATCAGCCATCGTATTGAAATGCCACCCCTTCTCCCTCTGCCCAGTCAACCCCCCGCTGTCTTCACTCTCACACAGTCTCCCTTGACGGCCCCTGCTGTAGCCACTGGAGCTCAGGCCACTTCCACCTGGCCTTCAGTCAAGACCCCAGGGGAGCGCTGGCCCTCAGTCAACAGACCCAGGTCCAACCCTGCCCGAGGCTCCAGGGAGCTGGCTTTCCAACTCCAGCCACTGGACAGGCGTGGGTTTCCGGCTCTGTGAGGAGGAGACATTGCAAGACCCCGAGGCACCCCTCACACTCTTCCACAGAAGCCCCCCAGTGTCAGAGGGGTGTGAAATGACCCCAGCCAGAGGGACACGGTAGGGACGGGCCTGCCCAAATGAAATATGTCACTGAAGTTCTGTGTTTTCACTCAAAAGTTCATGTAAAATTTGCAACTGGTGACAATAGTTCCTTGTTTCATTTAATATAAAAATCTCCTTTTCCCCCAATTTAGCGGTAGATCTGGAATGCTATGTTTCTCCTGGGGCGTAGCAAGGCCCTTTTTTGCCCAGAGTCAAGTGTTCTGCTTTCTGTCAGCTGCACACCAGTCTCCTCTCTAGTCTGGATGCTCCCGGAGGACAGGACAGGCCACCCACCCATGGTGAGCCCAAGGCAGGACTCTGCAGGGAGCAGCACAGAACCTAGTGAGTGCCTATGAGAGGATGAGTGGTCCCCACAGCGCACGTCACTAACTTCCTCCTCCCATTTTCCCATCCTTCTTTCTCTTTCTTTCCTCCACCTCTCTCCTAGGGGAAGATTGCACTTGCTAGAGACCCTTCAGGATGGAATGGGGGTTAGAATAGGAAAACACCATGCCAGGTTTGTATCTGGGCTCTCCTCCAGCTTCTCCATCACGTTCCCAGCTCACCTGCCCAGGTGGGACCAAGCTGGGGGCTGGTTGGCTGTTGTTGCCTTCACCCCATATGACCTCTCTTCCCCTCGCCCCTCCCGTAGCCCATTCCTCCTGGTGGGCAGAGGGCTGGATACCTCAGGTCCTAGTGGGGCCCAAGCTCCCTCCCGTGGCGTCTTGCCGCCCTTCCCCTACATCTCCAGCTCCGTGGCAGCCCTGCTTCCCGGCACCCCCACCTGGGACAGCTTCAGTATCTCCTCAGCCAAAGGAAGTCAGGCAGTCCCCTCCCAGGCCCAGCTTCCCCCCAGACCAGCTGACTGAGCCCCCTCTTCAGGCCTGACCTCCACCTATGCCCCAGGGGACGTGAATCCACCAAAGATGAGGCCAAGGCCACAGCCTACCCACCCTGGTGTCCCAGAGGGGCCCTGGTGAACACCGACTGAACCAGGCTCTGTGTAGCTACCTCTTTTTTCTCTCCCCCTCACCATGCTGGGCATGCACACCCAGCATGTGTGTGACAGGCAGTGCAGGAGCTTTGAAGAAGAGGACCAGCCTGTGGGGCCAGGTCTTCCCGGTCACTGCCTCACCCTCCCCAGGCAGAGTTCTCAGCTCTGGTTGGCAGGGCCATGCCTCATAGGTGCAAGGTAGGCCCAGAGAGGCCCAGCGGCCCTCCCTCCTCTGTCCATTCCAGCTCCCCTTCCAGGGAACGCCATGGAGGCTGAAGGCCCCGCTGGAAAGACCACCCTTTGGCTTAGGGAAGGCCAGTGTCTCCAGCCCTGGGTGGGGTGGGCACATTAACCCATTAGTGCCCACAGAGTTTGGGTGCAGACGCAATTGTTCTAGGAGGGGCGTGGTCCTGGGGGGCAGACAGCACCGCGGGGACCCTGAGCAGTGGGGAGGGGGTGGCATGGAGGCCCTGGCAGCTGGGGGAGGAGAGCTGGAGCTAAGCAAGCTGGCTGGGGGGAGGGGAAGACTTGAGAGCACCTCCACCTCCTTCCCTCCCACTCGCAGCCCCAGAGGAGGAGCCACAGCTGTTCCAAAGCTTCCTGCCCTTCCTTGAGACAGGTGTTGGCTGAATTCTCACTTCCTCCCAGCCTCCGAGAGCTCCTCCACCCCCCTCCACGGCAGGCTGGTGCTGAGTCAGCAGCCGCCACTTCCTCCCCTAGGCTCAGAGGGGAGGCTGATGCTGCACCGCCTCCTTGGGGGAGCGGCTGAGCTCTGCGAGGGGGCCGGCCACCGTGTGGGTGACTTCGTGGAGGCTGTCTCCCCTGCTGAGTTGTGGCACACCTCAGGGGAATGTCTAAAGGAAAGGACTGCATTAGGAAGCAATGATGTCCCAGGGAACTTCTTGCTCAGAGGCGGAACAAGAGCAGCAGGACCGACCCTAAGCTCCGACCTCCTGGGGTCAGTGCTCACTGCCTTGGCTGGAGCCCGAGGAGCAAGTGCTGCCCCCCATTCCTCCTACAGCACAGCTGCCCGGCCAGGGGGAGGGCACGTGCCTATCTACTGAGCGCTAAAGAGCCTGGGGCTGCTGCCCCATGAAAGGCAAAAAGGCTACGGAAGTGTAAGTTATTCTTATCCAGAGGAAATCACAGCTTTTTAGAGCAGGAAAGAGCAATTAGGCCAATTATCTCCCTTGGCAGATAGGAAGTGAAGGCACAGAGCCGGCCGATGGGGCCAACATGTCACACGGGGGTTATTGGCAGAGTGGGACAGGAAGCCGGGACTGTTCCCACTGAACTGCACGTCCTGAGGACTGCCACCGTGAAAAATGCCAGTTATTATTGTTCCTGTTGCCTTTGGCTGACTTCTGGCTTTGTTTAATATGCATTACTTCATGTGACAAGTTCTGTAAAATGGAAACGATGGGCCCATCCTACCCATTTCACTGATGGGGAAACTAAGACCCAGTGGGGGAGGTTAACTTGCTCAAGATCACAGCGGAAGTTTGTGGCAGAACAAAGAGGAGAACCCAGATCTCAGAAGAGTTTATCTAAATCTCCTTCCTTCCCCAAGCCTCACCCCTCCTTCCCATCTATTTGGGCCTGTTGATGGAACAGGCTGATGGTGGGCAGAGAGGCTTGGGAGCTGTCAGACCCATTTCACTAACCACCTACTATCTGAGCAAACAGCAGCCCGAGGGAGGTGGTGGGTAGACCAGTACAGCATAGCCCTGCAGTCCTGGGCCGTCTGAGTGCCTCAGAAGCCACCACGCCTGAGTGCAGAGCCACCATTCAAGTGGAATATTATGCAGCCATTAAAAGCGATGCTTGTGAAAACAACACAGGAAAACATGAAAAGGCTTGCGAGATGTTAAATTAAAAAATGCAGAATGCAAAGTTGTATATTACTGTATTTACAGCTCTACAAAAAATATATAAATATGTATGAATAAAAATATGGAAGGCCTTTCACTAACATGATCTCAGAGGGGTGGACTCCTCTGAGATTTAATTTCCTTTGGTCTATTTTCTAAACTTTCCACAACGTAATTCTATTACTTCCATGATATAATGTAGATATAATACGTGAAGCCATCAAGATGACCTAAGAAAGGACAAAAGACGTCCCCATGACTTGGGAGCCAAAGTCCTTGGACGGGAACCTGATTATTTCTGTGGCAACTGGAGCACAGATACCCCCCAGTGAGCTGGCCAGGCCTCTTCTGAACCAGTGTCCGCAGGACTCACCACCCAGGTTCTGGCCCCCTACTCATTTCCTACTCAGGGGGTTCTCTGATCCACCACACACCTTCTCTGTCTCTTAGAGGCCCCTTCTGGGAGGTGCAGGGCTCGATGTTGGGGACTCAGACCCCCTCACAGCTAGGCAGGCCCTGAGCTGGATAGAGGCCTCTCCCAATGTGGACGAGGAGCCTAGCATTCTGAATTGGTCCCCCCGGACACGGAGGAAAAGTGGATTCCTTTCCACTTCTTGTCTTGGTCTCAGCAAGGTTCCCCACAGCATGCAGGACATGGCAGGCAATGCAGGGAGCCACCACTGGGCGTCCGGTCACCTGGTGTCTACTTCCGGCTCAGACATTTACTAGCTGGGAGGAGGGAGGGATGGCAAAGGCTTTCCCCACCCTTGGCCTCAGTTTCCTCCTCTGGTCCCCAATTACCTCCTTGCAGGCTGTGTTGAGGAGGAAACGAGATAAAGGAAGAGAAGGGGCTTGAATTGGGGAAAATCAGCTCTCTGCAGACGGGACCAGTCCTGAGATCAGAGCCCGTGCCCCACCTTTCAGCCCCTGCCCTTGTCCTCAGCTACCACACCCCTGCCCCTCCTCCTTATCCCCCGACTCTGCTATCCAGGGCAGCTCCCTCCAGCTCCTCCTTCTCCCATGGTAGGGGAGGTAGCAAACCTATGGAGGTGATAATTCTGGTACTTGCCCACCTTGGGGTCCCTCTTCTCAAGAAGGGTGAAATTCGATAAAAGTTGTCAATCTGAGCTATCAGGGCGCAGTGCGGCACAGCTCCCAAGGGGGTCAGTGTTGTAAGGAGCCTGCTGAGAGAGTGACCTGTGTAACTAAGGATACATATGCATAACTGAATAAGGGGATTTCAGGCATGGATAGAGAGGTTTTTGAGGAGGTGTCAAGTAAATATGAGGAGGTTTTATTATTGAAGTTAATTTCCTACCCCAACTGGGTACTAGAAGTCTCAGATGCCAGGACATTGCCATGGTCCCCTTCCCTCTGCCACTCTCAGCATCTCAAATTCTGTCTATCTACACACTGAACTCATCTCTCCCCAAAGCTGATTGTTCCTCCCATCTTCCCACTTTGTCTTCATGGTCTTATACTCTCCCAGCACCCCCAGATCTCCCTGCCCCTCACTGCCTCCACATCAACTCTGTTCTGCTTACTTCCTCTTATGGTAAGGCCCCTTGAGCGGGCCTTCTCTCCCATCCCCCTGGACCTTCCCTGTTTGGGCCTTCCATCACCCCTGGAAGCCTGCCCCAGCCTCCTCTCTGGCCACAGCCCCTAGGCTCACCCCTTTGTCATCAGCTGCCAGAATAAGTTGTTGAAACACCACTCTCCCCAGAGAGGTCCCAATGGCTGAAGGAGCAAGTCCAAACTCTACTGGAGCTTCCAAAGGCCTTCAGAAATGCTTCAAAATCTCTTTGAGCCTTTTCTCCCATATTCTCTGGTCCTCGTGCTGCTCAACTCCTTGAGTTGTGCTCTTAGGAGAACCATCCAAAGACAGGACAATGGTGCTGGTAACTCCTGTAGCTGTGCAAGGTGACAGGCCTGCACACATACCTCTACACACACACACACCCATCCTCATAGGCACTTTCTGCTCTTGCCAAGTCAGCAGAGCTACTTGGCCTCGGCCAAAATCTCACTCCTTCCCCACCTGCCACCTGGAGCTCTCCCTCCTCTTCCTCTCTCTCGTATAGACACCACCCTTTGAGGCACATCTCAACCCCACCTCCTCAGCAAGGTCATCTCTGACTTTATTTGATCCCTTAGACCAGTAAATTCCTACATTTGTGGGGGATGGGGAGCAGCCATTTAGCATGCCCTAGGCACCTGCTGTGTGCCAAGTGCCTTCGAATAGTCTAGAAACACCTTAGCAGGTAGACACACCACATCAGGTTATGACAGCCACTGTATAGATAATGCTCAGAGCAGTGGCGTAAGTTCACCCTTCCAGGTCAAGACTGGGCCAGGACTCTACCCCTGGACTGCTCCAAGCTCTTCCCACCTCACCAGTCAGGACGTTCTGCCATCCATTTGGGCGCTCTGGCACAGAACATCTCAGACAGCATCTGGTTTCCTGAGCATCCATCTCCTAGCCTCAGCATACACCTCAGGAGGGCAGGCACCCAGGTCCTGCATTGCTTTTGCATCCCCCTTAGCTTGGCCCCAAGTAGGTATTCAACAAACACTCATTAACTAAATGAACAAACAGGAGAGTGAGTGAATGAATGAACGACTGAATACATGAAGGTACCAGCATTGCGAGTGGTCCAGCTGAGGGGTTATGAATGTTTGCTTTAGCTCTTAAATCATCCTGAAAATCTGAGCCTCCCTAAGGTAAGCCCTCCCCCAGATCCTCTTGGAAATAGACTGGTTCATCTGTGGCTAAACCATACTGGAAACTCATAAATACTAGTTCCCATTCATACTATGTTAGCTAGGGATTTTTAAAGAGCTATTTAGATCCACAGAGAAACGGAGGCACAGGTGTCTTGTGCATTTGTGCTTCAGTGGTTGCGCAGGATTGAGAGATCCATAGTCACACCCTGAATCGGAGTCAAGGGCCTGTGTCTCCTGGCTGAGAAGGGGCCCCACGCTGCACTGGGATCTGGCTTGGAGGTGTTGCTTCCCTAGCCCAGAAAACCATTAGGTTTCCCAATGTGACACTGCAGACTGCTTATTTAAAGACCAGAAGGAGTATGGGGGGGAAGGATGGGGCAGGAGGTAAGGAAACTGCCAAAGGAAGAGAGGTGGCCCAGTCTCTGTCATCTGCGTATGACGGCATTGAGACTCTTGGTGGCCTTTTCCCCTGACATTGAATAGTTAATAGTTTTTGTTGGTTTATGGGAAACTATTATTTAAGAAAACTCATCAATTAAGTGGGCTTATCTGATGCTACTTTCAAGAGAGACATTCTCTTGTTCCAAAGGAAGAGCTATAAATAAGAGCTGTGTGCCATCTTATTACAAAGTCTGTGGTATAGGATCTACGTAACAGATGGCTTTTCCAAAATCCTGGAGTCAAAAGTTACTAAAACAGATTATGTGTCAGATGGTTGAGAGAGTAGATATGAAGTCTAATGGCTTTGTAATGACTGGATTGTCCAGTCAGGGGAAAAGACTCCTTCCTATGAATGTGTTTATTCTGACAATCTGGGTGAAAATATAGTATGCATTTGATAAAAATTGCTAAACCATGACTTCTCATTAACCCACTAGCTTTCTATATTATTACTAGGTTACCAAACCATCCTCGAAATGTATTTATCAAATAATTCTGACATACATAACACTAATTTAGAGAATTAAATCTTAGAGTTGGTTAATATCAATCTAATGAGCCAGTGCTCTCTGGGACAAAAATGATGGTGATCACCTGATTTCGGGTAGTTTTATTATTGTTGAGGTTGCATTGGGTTTATTCTGCTTTCTCAAACTAGAAACAAAATTAAAAGTTTCATGTAAACCAAAAAAAAAAAAAAAGAGGAAGGAGGAAGGGGAGAAGAAACAAAATCATCGAAGACCTGCATCTCTCTTCTTGCACAACTACAGCATGAGCCTCCGCTGGGAACTTCCATGTGTGTCCATGTGTCACAGTAAATCAGCTCAGCCTTCCCACCCGGGCTGGGGAGAGCATGAGAACAAAGGGCCAGAGCAGAAAGGGCAGCCATGGGGGGAGAGGACTGTTGCATCAAGCCACAAAGAAGGCAAGGAAGCACTGTGGTCAAGCAGGAGTGTGACTGTCTGGGGAACGAACGCCTCTCGGCAGAGGAGCAGAGGTCAGCCAGGGTGATAACCTGGAGGAACAAGGAGGCCCCTTGGCCCAAGGAAGAGCGGCTCCAAAATGATGACCCTTTGAAGGAACCATGAATTTCTTTAATCAGCTGATTTCCTCGTTGTCTAAAATGCCTCATTTAGCAACGCTTGTTCTGGGCTGAAATTGAATAGGTGTAATTGACAAATGCTTGAATTTGGGTTCCACTCTGGGGAAAAATACCTCTCCACTGGTTTCTCAAATGTAATTACGAAAAAGAGATACATTTTAAGGGCTCTTCCTCCAATTCAATTTGGGGGTAGGTCCTGACTTCACTCCTGATCCCCCACCATTACCCAAACACACACACACACACACACACACACACACACACACACAGAGACAATGGCAGAAATCGGGCTTTCTTTCTCAAAAGAGGCGCTAGGACCGCAGATGAGGCAGCTGTCAGGGAACTAGGCTATCATCAGTTTTAACTGGCTCACAGCCTGCAGAGGGCACAGACCCTCTTATTTCTACGGTAACAGGTCAGGCTGCTGGCCCTGGGATGAATGTGGGGGTGGTCTGAGTTGGTTTCTGTTTCAGACATCTTCCTTAGGCAGGATCTCAATGCAAAACTTACACTACAGGTCCCAAGAATTTAAATACACACATTGAAGAGGGTACTTTAAAACTCCAGATCATGGCTTCAACTACATGTAACATGTCACCCCCAGCATGATTTATAAGGACAGTAAATCAATGAGACAGTAAAAGGAAAAGTTAAAACACAACTAAAAATGGGTTTTTCAGGTGAGTCTGAAATGCTACAAGATTGCTAGTTAAGAACAGTATCCCTTTTCTCAACCTAAGTGTTATATATCTGTCTCCACCAGCATCATAAACCGAGTGCCCACGTGACTTAGAAACTAAGGTGAAATGTGGAGGCTATTGGGTACACAGGTGGCCAAAGATAGGGGTTCTCTCTACACAGTTGAGCTGTTTCGATGTGACAGGACAACTGACCCTCCCATCGCCCCAGACATCTATTGTCAAAAGATATGGACTGGATGAGATTAAAGTCACCATATCTGTACCACAAATAAATAAATAAATAAAGTTAAAAAAAAAAAAGGCATTCACTCGAATCTTACAATGGGAGGTGGGAGTGGTGGGTGGGTGAGGGTGGGGATAGAAAAGCAGGGGGATATCTAAACAGCAGGATACGACAATAAATGGGAAAACAGCAAGAGAAAAAGCACACTAGGTTAATATAGGAAACTAGTTCTTTATTGAGAGATTGTATATTAGTATTAGTGGAATCTGTGTGTAACAATGTCGTCATGCACACGATACAAAAAAAAAAAGGCTGGGCCCACCATGCTTCGGAAGGGCAACAGAACAAAGCAGCGTACAATGAGCAGATGGCCCCGGGCTACACGACCACAGTACGTTTCAGCAGGGTAACATCTCTAACCGAGCGCTGTACATTGTCAACTGGGGGATGTAAAAAAATACAGATCATGCTTTAGTTTTAGTACAAGAAAAGGTGAAAAAGATACACAACCAAAAGGATATTCGATACAGAAAAAATTACCCACAAAATAAGAACAGGAAGTAATTCAGCACAGCAGAACACGCTATCCCTGTTTAATGGAAAACCATTTTGCTGGAGATTCTCTCCTTTTTTTTTTTTCTCCTCCTTCTTTTCAGATTGCCAAATGGCAATCTGGGGAGGCCACTTGGGACTTTAGTTTGGAAGGGCCCTCGAAGTAGGGGCCTTATTCTTTCATTATTGCTGCTGTTTTGTTTCCGTGTTTAAGCAGGTCTGGCCGGCGAGGCAGCAGAAGGGAGCCGGCTGTTAAAGGGGCAGCTCTGAGGGCCAGGGCGGATGTCCAAAGATGCTCTTGACACTGTACAATTAAACAATTAAGACACCGTGGCCATGGCTCCCCCTTAAGCCAGAGACATTGCTGCATCAAATTTTCAGAAGCTAGGGGGTAGCAGCAACCGTCATTTCACCAAAGATTTTCATATAGATATATTTATTCTTTTCTGCCTCCGACTAAATGTAATCAATCTCTGGTTATGCCTGAGTGCTGCCAGGAAGCTAGCTGATGGCCACCCAGATCTGGGGGAAATGGGGTGCTACAGTCTCCAAGCCAAGGCAAAAGGAATCCACTTAACAGGGATTTACAGTGCAATGTACTCGGCTAAACAAGATGAAGATACAAAAATGGTTATTTCTCTACATCTATTCTGAAATGGCCTACATCCTATACTTCTACAATGGAAACTAAAAAGAACAGATTTAAGCTGGCAGGCTATCTAATAGTTTTACAAGAAGACTGTGGTTTAGGACCTTTTGGGTTAAGCATTAGTATCCTCTATCGGAAGGTCATGAATTCTTATCACATTGTGCTAAATTTTACCCACAGCCCGGTTCACCCCTTAGCTCCAGAATTTCCTGTGGGCACGTCTGCCATGAAAGTAAACTTTGATTGACGGGCAGAATTTGTTTTGTTTTGTTGGATTTGGGGGGGGGGAGTATTAAAAATAAAATTTAAAGGCAGCTGAGCAATTTGAATTTCAAAACATGGAATCGGCATCCTGCAATGGTATTTAGAGATCAGTGGTATTAATGAGGATGATAATGATTTAATCAGGATAATTATACTTTCAGGCTCAACATCCTTCTTAATCATTTTTGAATTTCTGCCTAGTATAATGTTCCACACCCGTTTTAAGAGGAAATGCCAAGCAAAAAGACATAATTGTGTATTGGGGGAGGGGGTTGGCATTTCAAGGGAGATCTCATCCAGCCCCCCCCATTCCTGTTCCCCTGGCACCCACTCCACCACCACCCCCCACTTCTAGGCTGGCCTGAGATAGGGGATACTGCCGCTTAAATAGCAATGCCTTCCTCAGATGGAGACAGGAGATGGTTAAGAGGGGTGTCACAATACAGCTAAATGCGGAGGCAGAAGGGTCACAGCGCACACAGCAGCGAGTTGACCATTCACTGAGCTACACAATGAAGAAAAAAAAAGATTTGATAAATGCAGAATGTCATCATTCTATCATCACACAAAAAAACTGCGGTTCAAACAGGCCTAAGGGGGCCAACCTTGCCTTTTAGGTTCTGGGGAGAGGCGTGGGGCTGGGGACAGCTGGGCTGGAACAGAGGGCTGGGCTTCCATTTTCTCGCCCAATCGGGCCCCTGGGGCGCACCAAGCGCTGGCCCCGCGACCCCACCCCCCACTCTGACTTGGTGGAGCAACTCTGGTCGCCAAGGGAAGACATCATTCTGTGCGTGAGGGAGGGTGGGGGAGGGAGGGCCTTAGCCAGCAGGGATTTAAACAGACGTGGAGTGGGAGAGGATAGCACAAACATTTCCAAGAAGAGAAATGTGAGTCCAGAGGCAGAATACAAAAAGAAAAAAAAAAAAATGAATCTAAATGCATCTCGGATTTGCTTTGGGAGGTGGGAATTTTTGATTAAAAGAAAATGGAAGAAATGTGCGGTGGTTGGGGGAAGAGGGGGAAATCAAGCTATTGTTGTAGCAGAATGTAAGGGAAAGGGGATGTGGGGAAGGGGACGGTGCAAACACACCCCATATATCACAGTTAAAAACAAAGCCGGCGCCGGCCTGCTGCTTGGTCAACGCCTGCCCGGGGCAAAAGGCCTGGCGCGGGGCAGCTTCCCACCTCATCCTTACACATAGTGCAACACCCAAGGGCCGGGCACCCCGCTCCGGCCGGGCCCAGGGGTGCACACCAGGGCACGTCTGACTCTCCGAGGCGCTCACACACTTGCACACGCACACATACACACACGCACACAAGCATCTTGAACCCGTAAATGCAACTGTCATACGAAGACAATTGGGGAGGAAGGGGGGCATAGCACAAGGGCGACACACAAAAAGGGTTAGAGGAGAGAAAAGGATGGGACGGGAAATCGTGCAAGTGCCCAAGAGAGGGTGGGGGCTGGGACATGGGATAGGGCAGATCCCAGATCCCAGCTAACCAGCCATCGGTATCCATGACCAAAAAATGAAATACAAACACGAATAACACAAAACACACATATACCTCAAAAAAAGCAAATCACAGAAAAGCAAGTATGCTTACACACGTGCGCACGCACGCACACACGCACACAGTCATGTATCTCTCTCCGTCTTTCGATCATACAGGGCTAGGTATGCGGGGAAGGGGCTGTGATTTGGGGGAATCGCGTCCGCCGCAAAGAATAAAAAATGGGGCTGGGGAAGGAGGGACCCAAATTCGCCAAGCCCTAACTTCACTACAAAAGCTCCCACGAGGGCGGCCACCCCCACACTGGGGGGTCCCCCCAAAGGTAGAGGGGAGAAGCCACCGCTCGCCCTTCGTCCTCGCGGGTGTGCCCTGCGCCCCCCGCCACCCGCGGCGCCCGCCCCCGCCCCGGTGCCTGCGGCGATCCACGCTCTGAAGCGGACCCCGAAAGGAAAAAGCGATACCTCTGTTTCGCACAGAGCCAAACACTGGAAGCACGAGATAGCCGACGTGGACCAGGACCATCCTGGCTCCTCGCGCGGCGGCGGCGGCGGCTGCGCGCGGGCCCTTTGTGGCGCGGCTCCGGGGCGCGGGCGCGGGCGGCGGCGGGGCTGCGGGAGCCGCCGGGGCGGGAGGCGGAGCGCGGGGCGCGGGCGGCGGTGGGGCGGCGGCTGGCGGGGAGACAGATGGCCCATGGAAAGGCTCCCTTCCCGGCCCCTCTCGACATTCAAAGGCGCTGGGGCCGCAGCTGCCGCCACACAAAGGCGCGCGCAGCCAATGGGAGCGGAGCGCAGCGCGGCGCGGCCTCGCCGGAACCGCGGGGGACAGCGGGGACCGCGGGCGCGCGGGTGGCGGGGAGAGGGAGGGGTGACGGCTGAGAAGGAGCGGGCGGCCAATCGCGGTGGCCCGCGGCCGGGCGCGGGGGGGCAGAGGGGTCAGCCCCCCGGGCCAAGTTGAGCCCAGCGCGGGTCCCTGGCCGCCCGCAGGCTGGAGCGCGCGCGCGTGAAGCGCCCTGCACACAGACACGGGCGGCGTGCACACGGAACTTGCACACACCGAGAAGGACGTGCACCCAGACATGTGGAGGTGCATTCGTGCATGCGGGGAGACAGGCATGAGCGCACCGAGTGCACACGACCCGGAGGTCCTTGCACACCGCGCACGGGTCACTCGGGGACGTGCGCATGGAGGCTGGCGCACGTGCAGAGCCTGACTGCGGGCACAAGTGAAGCTGGAAAGCAAGCAAGCAGCCGCACACAGGACTGTCACACAGAGAGGCACACACCGAAGGCCTTGTTAACGTAGGACACGTGCCAAGAACGCATTCCCAAAGACACACAGAGAGGACACACAATGCAGATATGTACACTCGCAGACTCCCTGCCTGTCGCACCGCTTTGTTACTTTTGCAGAGCACAAAGCTCACAATAATTATTTGCTGAATTGAAAGCCATTCATACACTGAGGTATGTGCACACATTCTGTACAGAGACACACTCACCGGGAAAACCCAGAGCCACACGGCCAACATTCTCCCCACTCTGACACAAGCACAACCAGCCATGTGCACAGACACGCCCACTTTCATAGCCGGCAGGCACACATATGACAGGGCTACAAGGCTCCTCGGATTTACACGTGGCGGTGCAGCCATGGTGTCACGTGTGGGCAGTGGCTGGCCCACCGGGTAAAGCATGATAGGAGCAAAGAGCCTTCGCCCCACAGCCCTGTTGTCAGGCGGGCTGCTAAGACCATGTTCATGCACACTCGGCCCACCTGCTCTGAAAACTCCCAACACGACCCTCAGACCAGGCTCACAGTCCACACAGAGGCCAGAATATGCTTGGGGGGCCCATCCACAGGTGGAAAGATTGAGGCCACTCCCTACATTGGAACTTGTCTTCAAAACCCAGTGGCTCCTTTATGTAACGAGTCTGGTAAAATCACAGTGTATGGAGGCGGGAGAAATCTAATTCAACCCAAATGCCCCCATTTTAGAGATAAGGAAAAAGAGGACCATTCGTTGAATGCATGTTGTGTTGTGTCCAGGCTCAGGGAGGTGATGCAGAGCCTCCTCCTGAGACCCCCACTCTTGCAGCCTCCCCAAAGCCCCCACTCTCACTCTAGACAACATTTCAACCCACTCCTGCCACCAGCTCTTTTCTTTTCTGTTATCTGTCAAATATAATGCTACCAGTAATAAAAATCTGAAGAAATGAAAAGACCTTAACAAACACCTGACCACTGGAATTTTTTCCTGTTCTATTTCAGGCTTTGACAATATGCCTATATATCGGTTCTATCGTCATAATATACATATTTTTTATCCTGCTTTTTAACTTAACATTTTATCAGAAACATTTTCCTGTCCTTCTACATAATTATCTTTGTAATTTTCATCTTAAATGTTTTCATAGTATTCCAACAAGCGAATGTACTATGAAATTACTTAATCACACTCTATTCTTGGGCATTTAATTTGCTTCCAGTTTTCTGTTATTGCTGATCACACAATGAATTTCTTCATGCCTGTAGCTTGTTGCTTTTGTTGAACTATAAGCTTAGAATAAACTTCTAGGACTGGCATTCTTACATTGACAAGTATGGAAACTTTATGGCTCTTGCCACATATTGCTTTATAAAAAGATTAAACTCATTGTCGATGCTACCAGCAATATATGGTGTGCCTATTCCTCTGCAATCTTGCTGGCTTTGCGTGGACATTCTGTTTTTTATCTTACTTTATACCAGCGCAGCTCACAAAAGCTTATGACTACCCATTCTGACCGTGGCAGCAGAGTGGTTAGGGTACAAGCTCTGAAATCAGATTGCCTGGCTTCACATTCTGGCTCTGCTACTTAATAGCTTGGACAAGTTCTTTAATCTTTCTAGGCCTTGGTTTCAATACCTATAACATGGGCATGATTATAGCAACCTTCCTCATAGGATTAATGCAAGGACAAAGTAAGTTAGTACTGGTAGAGTACATAGAACAGTGCCTAGCTATTCAGCTCTTAGTTCTTTCCCCTTTACTTGTCCATCTCTCCTTGCCCACTACCTCTTGCCCTCCTGTTACTATTCGCAATTGCCTTGTTAATGCATTTAGTGTAAATTATGCCATAACGTGGAACATCCATCAGACAAAAGCAGTCATCAAGGAACAGCGCAGCGCTAAACCTAGGGAAATCGTGAGCCCACTACTAACCGCACTCTTCAGATTCACACATCAGAGAAACATAGCAGACAGATGCCCACATTCACCAATACACCAACATTCACGCACAGGCTCGTGCCTCCTGCTGAGAAGGAATTATTGTGGATTAGGAGGAGAAGTTTCATTTTGAATGAAACCTTGGGAAAAACCTACCATTCCTCAGTCTCAATGCACCCATCTGTCTAATGGGGTAATAATAACCACTGTCAGACCTGCCTTAAAGGTTTATTGTGGGGATCAAATGAGAAGATTACTATGGAGTCTGTAAATAATATAGAATATAGAATAATAAGAATATAGGATTCTAGAAGCATAAATAACAGTGGTGTCTCCAAGGATGAAACTTGATTATTGTCTTGCCCATCTCCTTATTTTACAAATAAGGAAACTGAGGCTCAGAAATGGGGTTAAGAACAAGGTCACAACCATTCCTAGCTGAGTTAGAACTAGAATCCATTATTTTCTGCACACAGCCTAGCACTGGTTCTACTTCCCATTTTTTTCATCACGCTGGGATGACTGTTTTCCACTCCTCCTCCCATTAGTTAAAGTCTGTAGAAGTTCAATAAAGCAGATTCCTAAGAATAGAAAGATTTGTAGAAATATTCCCTTCATTGTAGTTTTTTCTTTATGTGGTCTTCCCACACCCCGCTAAAATCTCCAATACCTAGAGCGTGTTTGCAGGCTTAGAATGTAAGACTCTGAAAGAAATATAAAAAATGAAGGGTGAAAGTCTTATCAGTAATTGATAATTCATGATCCCAAATGGAGAAACATGACCCTATAAGGTAGAGAAATCTACAGGACAAACCAACCATTTTCTTCAAAAAATAAATTATAAGGGGAAAAAAGGAGATGGAAGAGGAACCTATAGAGACATAAGGAATATATCAAATGCAACATTTAGACCTCTGTGAAACACGATTAGAACAAATGAGCTATAAAAATAATTGGGGAAATGCAAACAGTGACTGGATATTAACGATATTAAGGAATTGGTTTTTTTACATGGGATAATGGTATTGTGGTCATGTTTATACAAAGTATCCTTATATTTACAGACACCTAACAGATGATAGTAAATGATGTCTGGAAGGTTCTTACCTCTCCTAGTGGGGAGGAGTATAGGTGAAACTAGATTGGCATTGAGTTGATAATTGTTGAAATTGAATGACAGATACATGAGGTTTCATTATATTATTCTCTCTACCTTGTTTATGTGATGGTTAATTTCATGTGTCAACATGAGTGGGCTAAGGGATGCCCAGAGAGCTGGTAAAACGTTACTTCTGGTGTGTCTGTGAGGGTGTTTCTGGAAGAGATTAGCATTTGAATAGGTAGACTGAGTAAAGAAGATTGCACCCGCCAATGTGAGTGGGCATCGTCCAATCCACTAAGGGCCTGAATAGAACAAAAGGCGGAGGAAGGGGGAATTTGCTCTCTTTGCTTGAGCTGGGACCTATCTTCTCCTGCCCTTGGACATTGGTGCTTCCGGTTCTCAGGCCTTAAGACTCAGACTAGGACCTACACTTAGCTCCCTGGTTCTCAGGCCTTCAGGTCTGGACTGGAACTCCACCACCAACTTTCCTGGTTCTCCAGCTCGCAGACGGCGAGTAGTGAGACTTCTCAGTCTCCATAACAGTGAAAGCCAATTCCTCATAACAAATCTCCTTCTACATATCTATAGATATCCCATTGGTCCTGTTTCTCTGGAGAACTCTGATGAATACAATTTATATTTGAAATTTTCCAAAAAATTAGACAGAAAAAGACAACTGGTATGCGTCTTCACACTCTTCAGGCACACAAAAAGGTATTTCCTCTGGTGGGGCAAGTTAGAAAATGGTGCTTCCTCCTCATATTCCTCACAGCCCTAGGCCAGGAGCTCGGGCTGAGTGTCAGCTCCCTCTCACCCGCTCGGATGGTTTCTGCTCCGCTGCATGACTGCTCGGGACCACAGACGGCTCCAGCTCACCACCCATGGCTGCCGTGGACAGTTTATCCACTTCACATCCTTCGTATGAGAGAGAAATAAACTCCTATCTTATTTAAACCACTGTTTCTTTGGGTCTCTGTGTTCACAGCCAAACCTAAACCTAAGTGAGGGTGGAAGTGATGCATACCCTAAAACAGGCACTGAAAATACCGCAGGGGTTCAGATACAGAAAGAGCATATCTGGTCAGGTGGATCGGTTAGCTATCACTACTCAAATATCACATAATAAATAGTTATAAAATCACAGTGGCACGCAACAGTAAGCATTTATCCTCACAAATTTGCGGGCTGGCTGGGGATCGGCTGTGCTGGCCAGCTCCGCCTCTGCTCTGAGGCCACTGTGGTGGTTCTGCTTCTAATGGCTCGTCTGTGGGTTGTTAGGTGGCTCTGCTCCACATGTCTCTCATCCTCCTTCAGGTAGCCAGGTCATGTTCCTCTCTGGCAGTGGTGAATGGAAACTTGCAAAGCCTGTTAAGGTATGCAGAGACCCAGAGAAGCCAAGGACAGGGTGAGTTAAGGAAACAATGAGTGGTTTTATTTGATGGGAATAGAGCGTGTGTGTGTGTGCCTGGTGAAGAAATTAGGAATGTATTTGGTAGACAGAGGGAAGCACTGGAGGTTTCTGAGCAGAGGAGTGAACTGACTAGGAAGAGTAATCTATCTACACACAGTATGAACAGAGGTGAGGGTAGATTCTAGGGGCTGGGAAATCAGGGGGATAAATCATGGTGAGGTGGAAAGTCAGACTTAGGGATGGCACATAGACCCTGAGGGCAAGGGTGTGAAGGAGGAATAGAGGACACATCTGACATTTTTAACCAGAGAAAAGAATGTTCTGCAGGCATGCCTCCCCTTGTGAGGATGTGCAAGTCCAACAGTGGTTCCCAAGCCCTAAAACCAAAGTGTTATATGTACTCGTCTCTGAAAAGTTACTCTCTGCTCTCATTCCCTTTGTAATTATCTGATTCTAACTCTTGCTAACTTTTCCATATTTTCTCTGACTTCACTTTTATTAGACATGAGGCAGCCATATACATTCATAAATCAACTCAAATGTAAGGATCACCACAGCAAACATGCCTCCAATGGAGGAATACTGCAGTGGTGCTGCAGTGCTAGCAGCCCCATTACCTGTTCCCCCCTTCTTCCTTGATAATACAACCTCTGAGTTTTAATTGGACATATGGCCATGGGGAATAAAGACTACATTTCTCAGATTCCTTTGCAGCCAGATGTTGCTGTGTGACTAAGTTCTGACCAATGGGATGTAAGCAGATGTTCATGTGTAACTCCTAGGAAGTGTTCTTTAAGGCGAGGAGGTATGCCTTTCTTCTCCTCTTTATCATTTGTACTAACTGGAAGATGGATGTAAGGTCTGGAACTGCAGCAGCCATATAGGACCATAAAATGGAAGGTGCCTAGTGAATCTCATCCACATGGTGGAGAAGCAAGTTTGAAAGAGCTTGGACTGTGAATGATTTCATACAGCCATTCTATAAGCCCCAAACAGCCTCTCCTTGACTTCTTTGAAATAGAAAAGAATTACATTTTTATCTCATTGAAGCCATGTTATTTTGCAACTTTCACGTTCTCCACATGCAGCCAGGTGTAAAATCACCACACGACCACTGACTCCTGCCTATGTGGGTACGAGACAGAGGTGACATGTTTTGGCTGTGATGCATGGCTTTGTTTTAGTTTATGGAAACGTGCAAGTTGTAAATTCCTAAGTAGAGGCACCACTTTCATGGACATCAACAGGCAATCAGGAAGGGAAAAGCAGGGAGGAAATTGCCCAAATGCAGTCAGCGAACGTTAAGGGCGAATCGAACAAATTGGGTGTGACAGGATGAATAACTTAGCCTGTCCTTGCAGGCAGTGGGGGCATTATGACTTTATCTCAGTTCCTTAGTTCTCTCATTCCCGCTCAGCAGAGGAGTCCTCTGTGGTTGGTGCGGGTGGGGAGGGGTGGAAATCCATGGAGGGGGCAGAGGGTAGTCTCCACATTTACCATCCTTGGGGGCTGGTTCTCACACTTCAATGTCCAGAAGAATCATATACAGAACTTGCCTAAAAGGTAGATCCCCAGCTCCCAGCCCCTGAGATTCTGACTCAGGAGACCCCGGGGCAGGGCCCAGAAACCTGTGCTTTAGCAAGCCCCACCTCCTCCCAGGGGAATCTCTTGCAGATGGTGAGGGGCCATCTGGGAAACTCAGCCGTGAAATGTAGACTGTGGCCCTGCAGGCAGCCTGCATTGTGTCTGCTTTGCTCTCCACCATGTGCCCAGCACCCAGCACTCTGCCAGCACCAATGGCTGCCCAGTGCCTGTCTGTCGGCAATGGGGAGCCTCTGTGCGATCTTGAGCAAGAGAGTGACTTTAAAAACACTTCCACTTCTGCTGGCTCTGCTGTTCTGAGCCTGCTGAGGGAGAACAAAAGACATTTCTAATCCAACAGGAACTGAGGAATTTCTTTTTAAAAAAACCAGATTCTCAGGCCAGCATTTTGATCCTCAACCTACTTTCTGACTTTGCAGCCGGATTGGCCCACAATGAACTCTGTGTTGGTGTTAGGTGACTCATCATTTTGGAGACGGGGTCTGAGAAGACGTTGAGGGAAGAGACAAGGTGTGGAGGTGAGGAGCAGTTTGGGGCCTGAGGCCTCACATTTGCAGAGCCTCCCGTTGGTGCCCTCATGCCATCTCACCTGGCACTCCTCGTCCCTCCCTGCAGTGGGCACGGTGGCTCTACTTGTCCTGGTTTCACGGGTGAGGAGACTGATGCTCTGAGAGGTTAGCTCACTTGATCCAGGTGGAGGGCACAAGATTCACAGCCAGGCGTGCTGCCTAGCCCTGGTCACTCCACCACAGGATACTGCTCGGTGTTGGCATTGTGTCACGCTCTGTCCCAACTCCCAGAACCAGGCTGGGCCCACACCTCATTGAAGGCGTTGGCCTCACTTCACAGTGGAACTTGAGGGGCCCAGGATTCCCACCCTATCCCCTCAACATTTCTCCCCACATCAGATACGGTGCCTTCAAATGCCACCATCCCCCACTCCTTTGGGCTCAATGGTTTAACCAGTGAGCCATTCTGTTAAAAATACAGCCTTGGAAAAAGCAGTAAATGTTCAAGTAAATTTATTCAAGAACCCCCCTCTGACCCGTCAACCCTTTGGAAGCTGAGTCTCCCCACAGCTCAGGAAGCACATGCTCAGCCCTCCTCAGTATGTGTAACAGGTCAGCTGAATTGACCTCCAGAGCCTTTTGTCTCATTCCACTCTCCTGGGTCTTCTGTCCCCCTTCTCTGGGTAGTCTCAGTGCCTTGGGTTAGATTCCAAAGATGGAGTTTCAGGTTTGGGCCAGGCAGGGGGTGGATTCGAGGTCCTCGGAGGCTAGTCCTCAGGATGGGGAGGGAGGTGGAAAGAGGTCAGAGGCCAGCAGGACCTCCTGGGCATGTCCCCCTGCAAGGCAGATGTGGTCCAGGCTTCACCCCACAGTGTGTTCAGGTTGCATCATTAGGGCTGAATTGATGGTTGATTACCAATAATAATGGCTCCAAAGCAAAGCCAGATGGGGAGCGTTCAAATTAAGTGAAGAAGGAAATGAGCTGCCATCCACAGGAAAAATGGCTTCGTGGGGGGCCTTGGATCAGGGACTCTCAGAACCAGAAGGGACAGTTTACAAAATCCAGTCCACCTCCAACTCTGATTCTGGAAGGGAATCTCCACTGTAGTTTCACCCATGAGTGGTCACTCAGCCTTTGCAAGAATACTTCCCGTGACAAGGGGCTCCTACCTCCTATGTCTGTCCTTCTGGGTCCCATCTACTCATCAATACATTGAGGGGTTCATCCAGAGTCCCTGCCTGCTCCAATACTCTCTGACCCTTGGATTCTTTTGGCCCAGAGGACTTGCCCTTAAATGAGGTTACAGCAGTAATGGCTGACGGGAGAGTCTGACGTGGCTAGCCAGGGGTCTGTGGCACATCCAACCTAGGTGCTTCCAAACAAGCCTGCAGGAGTGAGTCCCAGGTCCCTGCACAGCCCAGGGGGCAAAGTGACCCTGAGACACCTGGAAAACACCCGAGGTGAGAGCACAGGGGACCCACAGCCACGTCCTGGCGGGCTACAATCTGGCAGCCCTGGGACGCACAGGGCAGCAGAGGTGGGGGCTTTGTGTGTGTGTGTGTTTAGCCAGCAGAGCCCTGGTTGTGTTTGATTTTTGTTTCCAAGCTCCTCACTCCACCACCTAACCCCACTCCCTACAGTCATACTCCCTATCCAAGCTCACATGTCTCATTTCATTACCTGCCTGCCCCTGGAGGTGTCTGAATTTACCATTCCTGGTGCATCTCTCTACTGGGGATGCCCTCCAAGATCAACACCTCTGTCCCCTGCTCACTCTGGGCTCGTCCTCCCCTCGCCCCTAGCCTGAGGCTAAACCAGCCCTGGGTTATTATTTTGCATGTGTTCTTAAATCCCTTCGTCTGCCCTGCTTCCTCAAAGCCCAGACTGTGTCTGCAGCATTTTTGTTTCTATACGTTGCCAACGGAAGGTGCAAATATTCTCCACCTGGGCAAAATCCGAACCTCACTTTTTTGTTTTGTTTTGTTCATTTTATTTTAGTAAAATATACGTAACATAAAATTTACCATTTTGACCATTTTTAGTGTACATTCACATTCATATTAAGTACATTCACAGTGTGCTTAATCACCATGCAACCATCACCACTTTTTCCAGAACTTTTTCATCACTCCAAGCAGACACTCTGTCCCCATTAAGCACTTCATTCTCCCCTCCTCGCAGTCCCAGGGCACCTCTAATCTGCTTTCTGCCTCTATGCATTTGCCTATTCTAGACACCTCGTATAAGTGGAACCACACAATATTTGACCCTTTTGCTCATTTCACTTAGCATAGTGTCATCATCGTTCATCCATGTCGTAGCATGTGTCAGAACTTCATTCCTTTTTAAGGCAGAATATCATTCCATTGTATGGATGGACCACATTTTGTTTATCCAATCATCTGCGGATGGACATTTGGGTTGTTTCCACCTTTTGGCTACTGTGAATAATGCTGCAATGAACATTGGTGTCCAAGTATCTGTTTGAGTCCCTGTTTTCAGTTGTTTGGGGTATATTTCTGGAATATGGTAATTCTATGCTTAAGTCTAAAGAACCGCCAAACTGTTTTCCTGAGCCTTGCTTTCAAATCCACAAAATATCCCCTCCACTGTGAAGCTTCAGTCCCCAGCTCTCTCCCTATCTCCTAAATCAAAATCGACCAGGCCCTCCTCTGTGCTCCGAGGGACTTGTGCACATGACCAGTGCAGCCCTTGTCACATTGGCCTCTGGTCATCCGTTTGCTAGTGTCTAGACTGTTAAGTGCCCTGAGGGCAGGGACAGGGTCTTCTCCAGTCTCGTGTCCCCAGAGCTTAGTGAGCTCTTGGCTCAGGGTGAGCCAGTGATGAAAAGAATCCACGTTTGTTTGATTGACAGGCTGATCGGTTGCTCACTCACTGACTGACTAGCTGCCTGGTTGACCGACTGAACAAACACAGCACTTTCCCTGTTCTCACTGCCAAATCATATCCTTTTATTCTTGGCTGGAAAAAGGGTACTAATTACCTGTCAACCTGTGAAGTGATGAAGTGTGGGCTCAGGGATCTGATGCTCACTAGCTGTGTGACCATGGAAAAGTTTCTGAAGCTCTCTGAGCCCTCAGTTTCTTTACCTCTATAATGAGGGTAATACCACTACCCACCACAAGCAGTTTGTGTGCAGATTGAATGTGAAAGGCTTTGCAGAGTGCCAGCAATAACCATGCCCTGTCTGTGTCCTGATGCACACAGTAGCAGCATCAGGAGTAATCCTGCTTAGTCTCTTTCTGGTTGATGCCTCCTACATCTTCTTGGTTTGGTATTGGATTTCAAATCTAGTACCTAAATCAGGGCCTGGCACAGAGTAGGCACTCAATAAATATTGAAAGAGTAAATTGCTAGTTTATCTTCAACTCCAGTAGGGCATAGCTTTTGTTATGGACTGAATGCTTGTGTCCCCCCAAAATTCATATGTTGAAACCCTACCCCCAGTGTGATGGTGTTAGGAGGTGGGCCTTTGGGAGGTGATTAGGATTAGATGAGGTCGTGAGGGTGGAGCTGTTATGACTGGGAGAAGTGCCCTTAGAAGAGTCTTGAGAGAGCTTGCTTCTTCTCTTCTCTCTGCCATGTGAGGACACAATGAGAAGTCGGCATCTGCAACCCCGAAGAAGGTCTTCAGCAGAACCTGACCATGCTGGCACCCTGGTCTCAGACTTCCAGCCTCCAGGAATGTGAGAAATAAATTTCTGTTGTTTATAAGGCACCCAGTCTATACTTTGTTATAGCAGCCCAGTCTGACTAAGACAGCTTTTTCCCAGGTACCAGAAGAATCTGAGAGCAGAAACATGGTCTGTGAGTGTTATTAGTCAGGCTGCTTTTAACTGTAATGAACAGAAAATGTTATTAACAGAGGCTTAAACCACAAGTTCATTTATTGTTGACTTGGCAAGTCCTGCAATGGGAGTAAATATGGTATCAGGATGGGTTCACGGGCTCAGCAATGTAATCAAGCTCCATACTCTTTCTACCTTTTGACTCCACTAGCCACAGTGTATAGGCTTTAATTTTCTGGTTTATTGCCTCATGGTCACAAGATGGCTGCCTAGCTCAGGCATCATATCTTCACATGATAGAGTCCGAAACAGGAAGGAAAGGAAAGAGAGAAAGGCTTCTTCTCTGTGCAGCTGTCTCTTTTATCAGAAAGGAAAATCTTTTCCAGAAGTTGCACCACACCGTAACAACCCCCCAGCCCAGACATATCTCATTGGCCAGAACTGGGTGGCATACCCATCCCTGGACCAGTCATGACACAGGGGAATGGGATTGCTATGACCAGCTTTGACCACTTCTGACTCACCCTGGGGTTGGCCTGACGCCAGTTGCACCAATCAATGTTCTCTTAGGCAGGAAGAGAGGCCATGGCTATTGAGTGGGCACAAAGAGTGCCCCATGAATTACACCGTCCCTCAGGGAGAGACATGGGCTGCAGACTCCAGAGCAAGAGCTGCCAGCATATGGGAGGACATCATCACAAGGAAGGAGCTAACCTGACAAACAAGAGTCAGCCCCGGTTCTGAAAAGAAGGAGCCTGGGCCCCCCAGATGATCAGCCTTCAGAAGGCAAGCATTTGAATGAAGACCAGAAAGAACAATGTCAGTGTCTTTCCAGTGTGTGGTCCATGCTCCCTGCCATCCATGGCACCCGGCCACGTGGATGTGAAGGCAACTGTACTGCCCACCCAGGCTGCTACATTGGGCTGTCCTTGGGCATGCCTGGCTGGACTCCATCCCCTCTCCCCAAAGTAGCCCCCACTGGCCTGTGCCTCCCTCCCTCCTAGCTCCCTGTGTAGAGGCTGCAGGTCTTTGGGGCTCTGAGAGGCCTGGTGAGGTTGGGGCTCTGTCCCTAGGGAACCTGTCTCCACCTCCCAGCTGCAGCAATTTGAGAAGCAGCCCACGGGGGCCTGGCCTAACTGCCAGGTGACAGACAGATAAAGTCAGCAGGACTGAAGTTTCTAAAAGGCTCTGGTCACTTGGTAGAACAATCAGAGCACAGTGAGAGGGCAGGCCGAAATGGTAGGCGGAACAACATGCCTAAGTGAGCTCCCTTCCAAAATTCACTAAAACTAAGAAAAAGATTTTTAAAAGACAAACCTACAAGGACAGGGAAAACAGGAGAGGAGAGTGCAGCAACAAATTTGAGGGTCTGGAAGGCAAATGGACAAGTGGTAACTGGAAATGGGCAGGCCCAAGGGAGTAGAAGCCTAAACCCGTGGGAGAAAAACTGAGAAAGGATGTGATTCCACTACAGAATTCTCAAAGGGCTCAAGACCTGACCTTGATGTTACCCTTGGAATTGGGAGTAAGGAGGCTGCAGAAAATTAGGGGATTTGAGAAGCACTCCACAGTGCTGGGCATCTTCCCCCTTCTCCATCAGGTCTGGGGGTCTGGGGGTTTATTCTCTGCAGAAGATAAAGCAGAGAGTCTTTGGGCAGGAATTACTTAGTGCCCCCAACACCACGCCCAAGTTCTCCTTCCCAACTCAGCCTCCACAATACTGGCACCAGAACTTTGCCCTCCAGACAGATCAGAAGAGAACCCTGCGGGCATGTGACCATCCAAAAGGAAAGACCTAAATAAAGGCATTGACCTGGAGGTTCCCTAAAAAGGGCCCACCAAGATCACCCTACAGTGAAGCTTAAAGTCAAAACGCCCCATTCACTACTCAGAGTTTCCAATCAGCATTCTGGTTCCTTTCCGCTCATCACTACACTTAATTATAAGCAGATAATCAAAGGTTACCAGACTTCCTGGTAAAACCTCTAATAAGGAACATAGAGACCAAACGACTTGGAGGCAGCAGAGACTATGCAGGAAGAAGAAAAAAATTTTTTTAAGATCATTAATATCCCCAGAGAAATAAGAGAAGATGTTGCATACTAAGAACAGAATGTTATTTTAAAAAGAACATTTAGAGAACAAAAAAAGAATTCTTGAAAATCAAAAACATGAGAGCAGACATGTGAAACTCAATAGAAGGGTTGGAAGATCAACTTGAGGAAATCTCCCAAAAAGTAGAACAAAAAGACAAAGACATGGAAAACCCAGGAGCTCCAGCGTCAGAATAATAGAACAAATAGAGAGAGAGAGAACACAGAGAAAATGCAGATGATGAAATCATTCTCAAAA
This sequence comes from Ceratotherium simum simum, assembly GCF_057802395.1. Taxonomy (NCBI): domain Eukaryota; kingdom Metazoa; phylum Chordata; class Mammalia; order Perissodactyla; family Rhinocerotidae; genus Ceratotherium; species Ceratotherium simum. Next base: position 35,712,416 of record NC_141913.1, on the reverse strand, counting down.
TAATTTAAGAATATTTCTCCATTGGAAGAACGTGAATTACACAGCTGTTGTAAAAATGGGTCCTTCTGGGTCTTCACCTCTGACATGTACCAGGGTTCAACGAGAATTTCACATCTCCCAGTAAGTGGTAAGGAATAGTCTTTACTGCAGAAAGAGAAGGCCAAATCTGTAAGAAGAGACATGAAGACAAGGAGTGGGAACCCCTGAAAATCCCATCATTCCACAGAGAGGTGTGATGGGGCCAGGCTGCTGCTGGGACACAGTGTGGGTCTGGCTCCAGTGGAGGGACCCTACCTTCACTGTGGGTCTCCCTTTTATAGGCAGCTGTAGGAAAGCAGCCTTCTCAAGGGGGTAATAATAGCCTACTGGGCACCAGGCAGACTGGATTCAGGGTCCTTGATGTTTGCAGTTGTTGGGTAATGCCAGCTGCCCAGCATCTGGTGACCTTGGAGTCTATGGGAATTTGTGGTATACCCCTAGGCCTCACTGGGGAAGGGCAGGAGAGAGGAACCTGTTGGTCCTGTAGGAAGCTAAGCTTAGGTGTAGATTCTCCTCCAGGAGATGGGGACCCTGAGGCCCAGCTGGCTTATGTCTAGGCAACCCAGAGTAGGTTCCCAGGGTCTTTTTAATAATTCTCCACCAAGAAGACTGAATAGCCCAAGGAGCTTCCAGTGTATGGCTGAAAACAGTCCCATTCCAATGCACATCACTGGGAATTTTCAGACCACTGAGGACAGGAGAATATTCTGTAAACTTCCAGGGAGAAAAGCACGAGTCATATATGAGAGGTCAGTGATCCTAATCGATTTGAACTTCTCAGCATCCATACTGGCAGAGAAGACGATTAAGCAAGGCCCTCAACCTTCTAAAGGAACGTGATTTCCACCCCAGATTCTATATCCAGACTAATTATTAATCAGGCGGGAGAGTGGTATTTTTCAGCCATGCAAAGTCTCCAAAAATCACCACTCCAAATCCTTTCTGAGGAAGCTACTAGAAGTTGTTCACCACTAAAACCAAGAAACAAGGCTGCAGAAAACAGGAGATCTAACCAAAAGAAAAGCCAAAGGAATTTTCTGGAGGATAATGGAGGGAGGACCCAGAGGGCAGCTAGTCCAGACTGGGGGTAGTCATTATCTTGCCCTCTGCTGCTATACCATATTGTTTGCCGATGATGTGCTTTACCAAAGCAAGAGAGTAAACCAAGGAAGAGAAAGCCGTGCTCCAGGACACACAGACCCCCAAGTCAAGAGAAAGGCAAAGGGAATTTTAAGGATGACAGAAAAAGGAAGTCCTAGGATAACAACTGGACGGCAGGCCTAGAAAACAGCAAGTCCAGACTGGAGGAAAATGAAGGTCTCCAGGAGGGACAAATCCAGGAAAAAAATTGGACATGATAGATTACCTCCAATGATTGACCTTATGGAAAAGTGTACTGTGGGAAGAAATGCAGAGGGTATAAAGAAAGTTAAGCAAATGAAAACAACAAAGCAATTATTAACTTCAGGAAAAACAAAAGCAAAAAAAAAAGAAAAGAAAAGAAAACAATACCACTCCTTACAAAGTTTAGCTGTAAATAATTTTTGCATGGGCATAATAATATAGACTAAATGTTGACTTAAGCAAAAATTTTAAAATAACCATATTGGAAGGATGAGGGAGGGGAAGGAGAGAGGATATTAGTGTGAGAGCGTTAAACCTCATCTACCATAATAAGGAATCAACTGATAATGCCTATAATTGAGTAATCAAAAGACAACAGCATAGGCATATTCTTCAGACATATAGGAATGGGTTAATTCCAGAAGAAATAGGTAATAGAATCCAGTGGTTGCCTTTAAGGAGGAGAACTGGAAAAGTGGGGAAGGGTGGAGCAGGAAACTACCACATTATGTCATTAGCCTTTTAGTACTATTTGACTTTTTAAAATGTGTGTATGTATTACCTTGAGTTTTGAAATTAATTAAACAAATAAAAGTATAGCAATACTGGAAGGCTATGACTTAGAAATTGTTCCAGTATCTGATCTGACTGACTGACTTGTAAACGCTGTACAAAGACTCACAAATTTGTTCTTACTTAATAGCTTTGGGTCTATGATTCTCCCCAAGAAGGTGACTATTTCCAACATATACAATAAGCATTTGTGGAGTGAACGAATGAACCAACAAATGAACCAACAAGTCAGATAGCCACCAGAAGTAAAGCATAACATACTCATAAGAACGCAGTGGACGCTGGTGTTGTGTGGACAGAAGCCATCTATTAGGCGCCATGGCAGAGACAGCTGCACAAGAGCAGGCAGCATCTTGGTAAGGGACAGTTGGGACCTATAGGAGGTCTTGTGGTCCCAATTCCAAACCCACACAGGACAACTAACCCCACAGCGTGGGTGCCTGTGTCCTCAGGGGCTTGGGCTTTGTTAGTTGGTCTCCTTTGGCAGAAAGAAACCAAGACTCACCTAGATGACCTTAAGAAAGGTGGACACGATGGTCAGGAAATGTGAGGACTGAAACTGGAACGGGATAAGACAGACTGGGAAAGCCACCAGAGGCATCTCTTGGGACCTGTTCCTCTCTGGTGTCACTCCTTCCTGCATGTTCTTCTCTCTGGGAAGTGGACATTGTTGAACATCCTTGCTAGGTTTGGGGAAATTTCCATCCTGATGAGGCCTTCCTCCCCACTGCTGAACCCAGAAACCTTGCTCTGCAGCATCCTTGGCAAGGGCTCAGGCAGGTGACCTAGATTCCACCATTTAGTCTTACCCACTGGCTTTGACCAGACATGAGCACCTGAAGAAGAAAGTACCATGGGGCAGAGGTATCCAGCTTGGGGACAGTGGCACTAGCTTCCTCTATGGCATGGCAAGGGCCATCCTTCCTGGGAGCTAAGGCTCAAGACTGGTTCCCAGCCCTCCAAATGATTCCGTGTGGATCTCGGTTTAGGTTACCCCAGAGTAGACCCTGACTCAAATATTCAATTATAAGTCTATATTTGAGAGGGATCCCAGAAAGACAATGATGGAACAGAGGAGGAGAGAGAGAGAAGGGAAGGAAGCTAATAGAGTATGTCTTATCAAATGTGGCAGGTTGCTTATTTATGGTCCCTTTTTCTCTTATTCCTGTATCCAGGCTCCTTGGTCATGTGACTTTTTACCACTCTTCCCATCCAGGGGTGGAGTGTCTCTCTCCACTCCATGGATCTGGCCAGCCTTGGGACTTGTTTTGACCATTAGAACATGGTAGAAGTGGCATTGAGTTCTGGAGCCTAGGCCTCAAGAAGCTTTGCAGTTTCTGCTTGCGCCCACTTGGAACACTTCTCTGAGACTGCCTCATAAGAAAGCTGGTCTAGCCTACGGGAAGATAAGAGGTCACGTGGAGAGAAACTGAGGCACCCAGCCGACTGCCAGACACATGAGAGAGGCTGTCTTGGACCTTCTACCCTGACCAACCTCCAATGAAATGCAGCTGCACAGGGAAGCTTAGGTGAGACCAGCAGAAGAACTGCCAGCCAATCCACAGAACCATGAGAAATAATTAATCATTACTATACACTACACAATTTTAGGACGGCTTTTACCTAGCAATAGACAACTGTTATATCAAGCTGGTTACCACTCAGGGCAACTAGAGGTCGATCCTGTTGGGGAGTTCTGGGAGACAGTGTGGAACATGCCTTAGATTATCTCAGTTGAGGGAGCCGGGAACTGGGGTATTTATTCACCAACTCCCCATTCGTCACTGGTTCAGAGCTGCTTCCCGGAGCATGAACTCTCCAGCACTTCCGGCTTGCCCTGCACACAGGCCAAGTATGCTCCCTGTGGCCAGAGATCTGTACATTGTCACAGTAACCAGACTTCAGCATGTGGCAGTGAATGCAAGGGGTCCTGGACAGGGCACTGATAGAGCTTGCTACGGTGTGTAACCCAGTGTGGTCTTCAGAAACTTCTTTCTTGTTTAATCAGCTAGTGTCAGTGACTGTTGCTTGCATCCTGGAACTCTGACTGATGAACATGTGCTTCCGTTTCAGTCCTTCCTGGCTACCAGCTGACCTGGTCCCTCTCTATTCCACAGTCCAAATTCTGGAGGCAGCCAACTAGATTGGCTCTGCACACCTCCATCGCCCCTGACGGGCAGAGCTCTTCCAGCCAGATGGTTACCAAGTGGCCTGCACGTGGGCTGCTTGCAATCAGGGGCCTGCCTGGACCAGTCAGGGTTCAGTTACTTCCCTGAGCAGGGCCATTGAGTGTGTGCAGGCACCATGACTGATCTGCTCCAGTGAGGTGGGGAGAGGCATTTATGTCTGAATTCCTGCCCCTGCCTTATCTCATTGTGGGGACTTGGCCCATTGTTCCTCAATTCAGAACCTCTGGGGCATGGAGCCCTCTGTCCACTGTGGGGGAGAAGTAAGGAGCTCCTGGTACCCAAAATACTTGCTCCATCCCCCAGCCTCCCCCAGAAGTCCCCAGCTCCCTGATGTTACTTAGAAGTGAGATGCATGCCTGCACTCCAGATTGGAAGCTGAAATGCGTTTTCCCACATAAACCACATTATAAATGGTGACCAAGTGTAGTTAACATCGCACTGTTAATGATAAACTTCGTGAAGATTATGAGTTAAACAGAAATTTGTGGACTGGCCTGAAAAACCACCCACCATTTATAACTTGGTTTCTATGGGAAAATGCATTCTGAGTTCCAAACAACTTGCTCACATAGAGATTTCTGGAACACAGCCTGGTCACAATGTTGGGAACTGTAGGTGGCTTCTCAGTATACCCAATGAACATGGTCACTGTGGGTAGTTAATAGTGGGCTCTCGCTCCAGGCTTGGCAAGCCCTGAAGAAAGTGGGATACTCTGAGCAACCTTGTGGAGCACCCCATCCCTCCCTTATGGAAGCTTAAGGGACCTTGGAGCTGATGGGGACAGCAAAGGGCATGTAGACCCACATGCTACCCAGGGTAACATTCCTGACAGTCTCTGCTTGTATGCTCCCAAGACTAAGGAGCTCACTGCCTCATAAACAGAGATTTTATAGGGCGGTCACTGTTCAACTGTTCTTTCCTATATTGTACTGAAATTTGTCCTCCTCTTTCTCCCATCCTAATTCCACCCCTGTAATTTCTACTCATCCTTCAAACCTTGCTCAAGTTTTAACTTCCCTGTGAAGCCTTCTCTAACCCCCATCTTCGTCCACATGAGTTAGAGGAACACTATCTGCTGTAACAAATACCTCAAACATTTCAGAATATCTCTCTCCTTATCAAATAGTGGGTGTCCTAGTCAGTTTGGGCTGCTATATCAAAATACTGTAGACTGTGCAGCTTAAACAAGAAACATTTATTTCTCACACTTCTGGAGGCTAGGAGGTCCCACGATCTAGTGCTGGCAGATTCGGTGTCGGGTGAGAACCCGCTTCCTGTTCATAGACACCCGTCTTCTCAGTGTGTGCTCACATGGTGGACAGAGATCATCTCTCTCATGTCTCTTCCTATAAGGGCACTAATCCCCTTGTTGAGGGCTCTACCTCCATGACCTATTCACCTCCCAAAGGCCTCATCTCCAAATACCATCACATTGGAGATTAGAATTTCAACATATGAATCGAGGGGGGACACAAACAGTCAGTCCACAACAGTGAGTGTTCCTGGGTGGCAGGCAGGCAGCACTTCCCATCTGGTGATTTAGGGTTCAAGGCTCCTGCCAACCTGCCAACCTCCCCTCTGCAGAAGGGAAGGAGAGTGGGGAGAAGGCATATCTGCTTCTTAATGGCCAACCTTCTTGTCTTGGAAGTGAGCCATCACTTCTACTTACTGCCATTAGCAAGAACTCATCACATGGCTCCACCCAGGTGAAGACAGAAGAAAGGCCTGGAAATGTCACCCATAGCTAGACAGGTGTTTCTAATGACAACTATAGAATAAGGAAGCTGAAGGACAAAGTTTAGATGGACTTCAAGTTGTCTCACACACACACACACACACACACACACACACACACATACACACACACATACTCCAAGCCTGCTCTCAGCACGTACACAATTCCCAGCCAATCTGCATGTGTTAAGCTATACACTGAGCTCAGTCTTATTGAGGCAAAAGATCAGGCCAATCTCCTTGCCCTAAGTCGATCCATGTGTCCCAGGGGCCACAGGACACCAGGGGGAAAAAAATGAACGCTCTAGGAAACCCTTCCTCTAGCTGGAGACACAATGGGAACAGAAGCCTTCTGAGGAGGGCTGGATCCACCTGCAAATGTACAAGCTTGAGAGAAGCCCTGAGAACTCTCTGTCCCCTAAATGTTCCCTATTGGTGTACGCCAGAAATGGTGGCATTAGAGCAGGCAGCTGTAATGTACTGTACACGGATAATGGGCCAGCAGTAATCATCCCTCATGTTTACCTGGCACTTACTATGTGTCAGCATTGCTCTGAGCACTCGACACTGTTGACTCAATTAACCCTCTTTCACCCTATGACTGAGTTCTCCTATTATGCTGTATGTTACAGATGGGGACGTTGAGGCACCAAGATTAAGTCACTTACCCAACGTCACAGAACCAGGACGTGCAGGAGCTGGGCTACAATCCCAAACTCTGGCTGCAGAACCGTGAGTTGAACCACTGGGCCATACTGCCTGGTTGGACACGCAGAGGGCCCTCATTCTTTTGGACTTCTTCGCAAAGCCGTCCCAGCTCCCTTCCATTCAAGGGAAGGCAGAGAGGAGAGGAAGCATGAAGACTGGAGGCTAGGAGGAGTTCCTCACCATGCACCATTCAGTCCAGAGCTCTGTGCCTCCCCCACCTCTATCCCCCACCTGCCCAGTGCGCCCCAGTTGGCCACCTGTCACCAGAGCATTGCAGAGCAGCTGCGCCCCTGGAGGCCCCCTCTGGCTCCTTACAGAGAGGAGGCCCCAGGCGAAAGAGAGGAGGCCGACTTGGGCTAGAGAACTCTAGTGGGCTTTTCTGCTGGGGCTGGCAGCAAATCCCTAGCCCAAGTTCGCCAGGAGGGAGAGGTCCTCCTGCCCTAGCCCCCCATACCTCCACATGCTGGCAGCCTGAACCAAACCAGCTCCAGACTTGAAGCCCCCCACCCACCCACAAGGATCCTTCTTCCACTCGCAGCCCCAGTGGCTGAGTGTAGGAGACCAGAGGAGTGTGGGTCTCACTGTCCCCAGGATGGGAGGTAGTCCAAGCCACAGCCTGAGGATCAGCGATGGAGACCCTCTGGGAAGCCCCTCCCAGAGACTCCTCCTCATACACAGGGTGGTGAAGAAGGCTCAGAACACTTGGGTTCCAAACTCCTGTGCCAATGACTGGAAAATAGCTTAGAGGGCACATCACCATTTGGGGTCTCAGTTTCCTCCTCTATTAAATGGGCTTACTACCCACGGTCAAAGCCTCCTGGGGCTTTGCACAGTGTTAGATTGTTACTAACCTGATGTCCCCACTGCACCCTCCCTTAAAACAATTTGCCTCCGTAGCAAAAAAGCACCAAAAATTCCTCTGTGTGATATTCTGCAGCCATGAAAATGAATTTCATAGAAAAACACTTCATGTCATGGAAAAATCTTCACTGTATATTGTTGAGTGAAAATGGCAGGTTACAAAGCAGTAGGTTCACATGATCCAAGTTTTATTTAAATATATTTATATATATATGCATCTAAAAATAAAAAGTTTCCATAATGCTTATAAGATGGAATAATTATGGGGAAGTTTTAATTTTTGTGCGTGTGCTTTTCAGCTTTTAAAACACATTTTCTACATGTATTTGTTATCAGATTAAAATTTCTTTTTTCAGGTACCGAAAACCTTAATTTTACTGTGTTCACTCCCCTGCCCCCAAAACACCAAAGAACCAAAGGTTCTTTCTAGCTCACATAATAAAGTCAGTGAGAAACCTTTCATGCTGGAAGCACCTGGAGCAGTGATTTTTACCTCTTTGGGAGCCACAGACCTCTTAGAGAGTCTGATGGAAGTTGTGGGCCTCCCTCCAGAAAAATTCACATAGATGCAAATCTTATGTGATGTGGCAGGAGGTTCTTGGACTCCATGAAGTCTGTCCATGAACTTCAGGTTAAAGGCTTCTGATCCAAGTAAATCCCCAGGTTGTACGGATAAGGAAGCAGGCCAGGAGAAAGTGCAACTTACTGAAGGTTGCCAGCAGGCTAGTGGTGTGCAGGTTCCGTTAAGGCCTCTACAGTCTGGCTCCCACCAACCTTCCCAGCTTTACCTCCCACTTCTCCCCTGAAGACAAACTGGCCTCTACTCAACACACTTGGCCTTCTCCAGGCTTTCCTCCAGCCTCTGCTCTCCACCCTTCTGCTCATGCCCTTTCTCCTCCTCTCTACCTTCCAAATCCTCTTCATCAGTATTAAGATTGCCCTTAGCTGCAAATAAGTGATATGTAATAAGGCTGGCTCAAACACCCAAGGGTATACTCTATCTGGGTAAAGCACGTCTAGAGGTGAGTGATCCAGGGCTGGTCTGGTAACTCCCTAAAGTTGTCAGGAACCAGGCTCCTTCTGCCTTTTTTGCTCTGCCATCCTCAGTGTGCACAGTCCATACCCAAGGTTGTATGGTAGACATCATGGAGCAAGATGTCTACCAGGAAGCAGAAGGAAGGAAGGCAAGAAGAGCAATAAAGACACACCTCCGCCCTGAGTCATTTCTTTCTAAGGAGCCTTCCCAGAAGTCCCACATACCACTTCTGCTGCATTTCATTGATAGAAGCTAGGCTACTGGCCACATCTAATTGCAAAGGAGACTGGGAAATGTAGTCTTTTCAACTGGTACTCTGCTCAGGGCTCTGTTACTGGGGAGGAAGGGTGTGATGGATATTGGCCAGACAATCTTCAGCCTCTGCTGTGTCATCTCTAAAGCCCACTTCATTCGTGAAGCCTTGCCCGCCTACTCCCAGCTGCCAGTGGTCTCCACTTCCTGTGCAACCTCCTAGTCCATGTCTAAGCCTTTTATTTTCCAATTCCGATTCCAGTTATTACTTAAATATTTTATTGCTATCAAATTTTGGGGATTTGATACATTGGAAACATTATTTACCTTTCTAACATTGACACAATTTTTTCTTAAAATCTAAAATTTATATTCCAATTTTGTCAATTGCCCCAATAATTTTTTTTTTATTTATTTATTTTGCTGAGGAAGTGTCTCCCTGAGCTAACATCTGTTGCCAATCTTCCTCTTTTTTTGCTTGAGGAAGATTAGCCCTGAGCTAACATCTGTGCCCATCTTCCTCTATTTTGTATGTGGGTATATGTGGTTGCCGCCACAGCATGGCCACCGATGAGTGGTGTAGGTCCGTGCCTGGGAACCAAACCCTGGGCTGCTGAAGCAGAGTGCACCAAACTTAACCACTAGGCCACGGGGCCAGGCCCATAATTTTCTTTACATCACTATGAAAAGCAAACTTACTAAGAAATCAAGACTTATTTCTGGTTCTTTTTGTCTTTAGACTGAGAGACAAAGTACTGTGTTCAAAAATTACTTGAATTACATTTTTTTTGTTTCAGTGTGGTTATTTTATTTATTTGAAATACAGTTGAATTCATTTATTTCCATTTGAATGCAATTTTAGGGGTTCCCCCATCATAGTTGACTGTATAGTCATTTTTTAATATATAGAATATTAAAATAATTCCAAAAGTTAAAACTACAGAAAATGATATATTCAGAGAAACGTCACTCTCATAAACTCCCCTCTGGCCTCCCTCTCCCACCTACCCCTTGTAGATAACCAATTTCATCAGACTTATCCTTCATGTGCTTCTTTTGAAAAAGAATAAGAAGATATATGCATGTTTTCTTATTTTCTTTCTTGTATAAAAATAGTATATGTTCCTTTTTGCATTTTTGCTGTTTTTACCTAATAGTATATCGTGAAAATCACTCCAAATCAGCTCAAAGAGATCTTCCTCATTCATTTCACAGCTGCATAGTATTCCGCTGTGTGGATGTTCCCCGGTTTATTCAACCAATCTTTTGTGCTTTCACATCTACAGAGTGTCCTATGTTTTACAATCACAAATCATGCTGCCCACCCTGTGTACTTATATATTTCCATATTGCTGAGGTGTATCCTCAGGGTAAGTTCCTGCAATGAGCTTACTGGGTTGAAGGGTAAATGTATACGTAATCTTCTTAGGGGTTGACAAATTCTCCCCCGTGGTGTTGTGCTGTTTTGCATTCCCAACAGGATTGTCTGAGATGGCCTATTTCCCCACAACCCCGCCAACAGATTGATTGTCAAGCTATTGAATTTTTGCCAGTCGATGAGTGAGAAATGGTATTTCAGTGTAGTTTTTTTTTTTTTTTTTTTTAAAGATTTTATTTATTTATTTTTTCCCCCAAAGCCCCAGTAGATAGCTGTGTGTCATAGCTGCACATCCTTCTAGTTGCTGCATGTGGGACGCGGCCTCAGCATGGCCGGAGAAGCAGCGCGTCGGTGCGAGCCCGGGATCCGAACCCGGGTCGCCAGCAGTGGAGCGCGCTCACTTAACCACCAAGCCACGGGGCCGGCCCCTCAGTGTAGTTTTAATTAGCACTTCCCTTAATATTTTCAAATGTTTAAGGGCTATTTTTATATCTTTATGTGTGTGCAAATTATCTGTTCATCTTTTGCCCATTTTTCTATAGAATTTTAAATCTTTTTTTCCTTCAGTTTTTAAATATTCTTTATGTACCATGGATATCCCATTTTATTATTACTGTGTAGTGTCGACCTCTTCTGTGCCAGGCACCATACTGGGGCCTAGGGATGCTATGCCTGAGGTAGTCAAGTTTGGAAGGAGAGAATATCCTAAGAGTTCTAACAGAGACATGAAAAAGGTGGGAAGGACCTCTCTGCCTGATGGAATCCAGGAAGGCTTCACAAAGGAAATGACCTTTAGAAAGCTGACTATCAAAACTACAAAACATAGAAACACAGACAGATGCAAGTGGGGAAAGGCCAGGGAAGAGGAGGGCATGGCCTGGCTCCAGGAGCCTTTCCAGCACCTTCTGACCCCTAGGCTTGGAGGCTGAGCTCAGACCCCTCCCATGCAGCCTTCTTCCTGGGCCATCCTCATGTCCTTCCCTGGAGTCATAGATCTGCCTGGCCTGTGGTCAGCCAAGGCCTGCCAGCTGCCACAGCTACTCTTACTTACCTAAGTTGGTTAAACTAGTGGGGGGCACTGGATTGTGTTCTTTCCTCCTTTAGATCCAAATGCTCAGCTGTTTCAGGCACAACAGGCCTTGCTGTTCTGTTTGTGGGCCTGAAGACATCTGTGTGTGTGTGTGTGTGTGTGTGAGAGAGAGAGAGAGAGACACACACACACACACACACACACGGGGGGGGGGTGCGAGAGGGAAGGGGAGAGGGAGGGGGAATGGGGCACATGCCCAGGAACACCCAAGAGAAATGTAATCCCCTACTGAGAGGTCATGTTTCCCCCCATCTGCCTGCAACCTGTGGGTTTGTAGTTAAAATTAGCTCTCCCCTTCCCTCTGCCACCTGAGACTCCCGCCATCCCAGGCTGGGGAGGATCATGTTCCTGTCTCCCCCACCTCTCTACCCAGGAAAGGGAGGGACTCATGGACTGGCTGGGCAAGGAGGGACAGAGCCATCAGAGGGTTGGCCACAAGTGGTCAGGGAGGGCTTCCAGGCAGACCTGGGGTCTGAACTAAACTGTGAAAGTTGAGTGGGATCTAGAGAAGCTGGAGAGGCAGTGGGGAGTGTGAGCAACAGAAGAAAAGACACGGATCCAGCATCCACCACAGTGAGGCGCCAGCACAGTGTGCGCATTGAGGAAGGTCCATAGCAGCTATGGAGACAGAAGTTGAGACAGACCCAACACAGGTAAAGATGCCTGCAGGTGCAAGCCTGGGAATGCTGGGAGGATTAGTTAGAGCAGGTAAACTGCTGTGAGAAACAGACCCTAGATGCAGAAAGGCTCAAACACAATAGAAATCCATTTCTCATGTCCCAGTCCAGGGCACAATCCAAGCCTGGTCTGGGGACAGCTCTCTCCCATGTGATGATTCAGGCACCCAAGCTCATTCTCTTTCATGACCTAAGGCCTTATTGTGTGCAACTGCCCGAGGGAAAGAAACTTGGAGGAGGCATGCGCACTCCTTAAAGTCCCCGCCCAGAAGTGGCACACATCATTTCCACTCACACTCTAGGAGGTGGTGGCCACCCCTCCAGGTACTTGGGAGGTACTCAGAGGAGCCCTTTTCCTTTAATGGGCTCTGCTGGAGTCACAGACCCCAGGCTCCTCGCCTGCTGACCACGCCCCTGCAAACCTGAGCCTACTCTCTTGCGTCCCCATTCTGGCGTTTGCTGGCCTGCATCTCCATGTTTTCTGGTGACCTAAACTGCAAACTTGGGCTCTCTTCGCTGGATAAGTTTGGACCCTGACACCCCCTACATGCATGCATTTGCGCGTGTGCACATGCACACACACACTAAGACTGGCCAACTTAACAGAAGGCCCCAGACTGCCCTCAACACTTGCCCCTAGAGGAGCCTCCAAAGGGGATCCAATCCCCACAGAGCTTGAAGAATGACGCTCAGCACCAGGTCCAGACCCACCCCTTGGGCTCCTGCTCTTTCAAAGGTGCTGAGAAAGGCTAATTAAGGGAATGTGCCTGGGAAGATGGTCTCATCTGTTCCCCTGCAGATCAAGGGGCCCAAATCAGCTAGCCCTGCTTCCAGGGACAATATCTCCTGCCCAGCCTGGTCAGCCACTGGCTTCTAACACTCATCTCCTCCAGGGAGCCTCCTGGATTAATACCCCTTGACCACAACCTACCATGCAAAGCCTCAGTGAGGGCTTATATATTTGGTTCATGTTTGATCCACGGAAAACTCCAGAGTCATTCAGGCTACAGGAATCCTCTCCCTCATTACAGTATAACTCTCTAGAGCAGAGTGTACACAACTCTCCATTCTCATTTCTTCTTTTTTCCACCTGGTTTAGGTCCCACTGTGGAACTGTTCTGTACCTTCACACGTTCAAAGTCTGAATCTCACTAATAGCACCTTCAAAGGCATCAACACAGGGACAGTGCAGCCAACAGCCACTCGTCTGCGATCTGCTCCATGATGCTCCGTTCCCTTCCTATATGCAGCAAGAGATTTCTTTTTCTGTTTTTAACTATGTTTTAAAGAGAACATTTTACCTGTCTTTTGTCCTTTGTTCTGCAAGCCTTGAAATGGCTTCTGGAGAAAAGAAAAAAAAAAATATGCCCTGGCAACAGACATTAGCTCAGGGCCAATCTTCCTCACACACACAAAAATAAATAAATAGTTAATCAACGCATTTCCCATTTTTGAAAATTGTATAGGCTTTTTTATATAAAAAAAACATGTTAAATAAATCCAAACATTATTCCCAGAAGAAACATTCAGAGGTGATTTTTAAAGAGTTATCCTTCCTCCCTCCCTCCCTCCCTCCTTCCCTTCCTCCTCCCTCCCTCCCTGCCCCCCCTTCTCTCTTTCCCCTCCCACCATCCCTCTCTTCCTCCCTCTCTCTCTCTCTCTCTCTCTCTCCCCTCCCCATAAGGTACCTTTCTAATAGGTTACACATTTTTTACATATGTACGTTCTTGTTTGTGCCACATATCATTTTAATTAAGGTAAGTGGGTTGTGTTATGGATCTCGCTCTCTGACTTTTTCCTCTCTGCTCTGTTTTAAGCTCCTCCATTTGGCTGTCTGTACATCAAATCTGTTACTTCTGACTGCTGCCTGTGGGGAGGCATCAGACAGACCCGAGGATAGAAACGGGAGGCTGGCAGCCAGCACACAGGACTTGTGAGAGTCCAGGGGGTTATCTAAAAGGGCACAGCCCCGAGGCCCTCAAACATTAGATTTGTCTAATCTAATCTCCAGCAGGGCCCAGCTCCTTAGCCACACTGCCAAATGGCTGCTGTGGCTGCTGTGTGTCCATGTCCATCCAATTAAGCTTGGATTAATTTCAGAGGTTTTGGCCTTTGTTGTGGGTAGGGGACAGTGGAGATCAGGGACATCCAGCAGGCATTTCAGGGGAAAGGAGTGAGTGACAGGCGGATATTATAGGGTGGCAGCTCATCTCATCAGCTCAGCTGGGCTCTGGGGAACTGCTTCTAAAGCACTTTCTGTCTATCCTTGATTCCCGGGCAGGGGAGGTGGGAGTGTTGGGGTTAGATCTTCATTTTTGTCCCCTTCTCCCCAGCTCCCAGGGCCAGGGAATAGAAACTTCCAAAGGAGGGCTGTGGACCCCGAGGTTTGGGGCAGAGAGAGCCTGGCACAGGGTCCAGGCCCAAGCATCCAGGAGAGCCCCGCAGGCCAGGAGCTGGCCTGGCAGGGTGGGCAGCAAAGACGGCCCCTCCTCAGTCCCCACTGCCCACTTGCCAAGGGCCCAGCAAGAGTTGGGGAACCCAGTTCAGAGTTCATTCAAGTACTGACTCTGCCCTGACTGGCTTCAGGAGGGGAAGAGGGTGGAATGGCTGAGGAGCCCTCTCTTGTAGAATGGCTGTGCTTCTCAAAATTCACTTCCCCAGCCCTAGGTGCCCACAGAGGCACCTCGAAGATGGTGCCAACCTCCAGTCTCTCCCCAGTCTGAGCCCTTGGGTGAGAGCATTTGAAGAAAGGGCAATGCTGTCATTTGAAAATCACTTCAAGGCATTGCCCTGTCTTAAATGAAATGCAGTTGGTCTTCACCACCTTCATGAAAATGAGTTTATTAAACGCCTTCCCTCCTGAACGGGCACTGTGGTAGTGTGAGGGCCTGAGCACCCTGGGGATCAGGGCTGCCAGAGAGGAGGGAAAGGGGAGGCTGGGGATCCTGAGAAAAACCGCTTCCTTCACAGCAGTGCCAAGACGCCCAGCCGGCACCACCCCCTCCCTGCTCCCCCAGCCTCCTTCTCTGGTTCCAGGCTTCCCACCTGTTCCTGATGAAAAGGAAAGACTGTCTGCAGGCTCTCCCCTGTGTGGGGGACAGCCCCCCGCTGCCTGCAGAAGAGACCGGGATGGGTGACACTAGAGACTCTGGTTCCCCAAACCGGTCTCCCCAGCCCAAGGCAAAAGAGGGTGGTCCTGGCTCAGCTGAAAGGAGATACTGGCTGAGCTGGACTGGATTTCAGGATGAGCCTCTGGCCTTTGGCATCTCGCCTCCTGCCTCCTCCGTGTGAGGGAGGGAGAGGAGCCTGCCGCTAGCAGAGGCCTGAGAGAAAGGAGTATAGCTTTCTCTTCACTTGCAGCTGATGTCAAGGGGGGAAATGACAGCAGGGGCTAACATTTTCGAGTGTAGGTGTCAGAGTCTGTGCTAAGTGCTTTATAAGCTTTATCACATTTGAGTTGAGGTTACAGATAGACAGGCAGATTCCAGGGTTAAGTGACTTGCCAGGGTCAAATGGTTAGTGAGGAGGTGGGTCAGGAATTTGCCCCAGGCAGCCTGGCTCCAAGCACCAGCCATATACACAGCCCCTGCTCCAGCTTGTCTAGGGGCAAATGGCTCCCTTCAGCAGTAAGCAAATGGAGCAAATGGCCGCACGGGTTCTCTGGGCTCTCGGTTACTCCCATGAGCCCCTGAGGCCATGGTTCTCATCCTGAAAGTGAGTGGGTATCAGATTTGCCTGGGAAATTTTCCAAAATGCACCTGTCCTCTCCCCTCTCCAGGTAGTATCAGAATAGGCTGGGGTGAGGTTCACAGTACATACGTGGAAAAGCTCCCCAAAATGATTCTGATGCCGCCCTGCCTGCCCCCATGCCTGCCATCCGGGGACCTGTGCCCATCAGGCCCCTGGGAGAAGCAGCCTCAGTCTCATTTCATGTTCCAAGGGAGCCCCAAGCCTGCCTCTGCCCCGTGGATCAGAGGCTCTGCCCATTTTCAAGCCCGGCAGAGGAGTGTGGATATGACCACATAATCCCACATGTCAAGCACCATGAAGTGTGTGAGCAGCATGGAGAGAGGATTCGGAGCGCAGAGATGTCACTTCGGGCTCCTCCACTGCCTGGCCTAGTGCCACAGGACCTCACCATGCCTGCAGCATGGGCTGTGGTTGGTTATTCCACCTACTTTGGCGTAAATTTGAACATGTCCATAATAAAAAAAAGTGGAGTTTTTTTTTTCCTAATGGTTTGCAGTAAGGCTCAAATGAAATAATAGATGCCATGTGCTTTGCCTCCGCAGGCTTGAGGGATGATGGCAAGATTACCCGGTTTATCTCTTTAATTCTCCCTGGAAGAAGATGTGGTGGAAGGTGAGGGCATCCTGACTGGGAGGAGCGACACAGAGGCCCAACGAGAGTGACCAAGTCATAGATCTGTAGGGCAGGGACAGAGGGGCCTGAAGCTTATACAATGTGTTTTTTTTTCTCGGTGGGGGGACTCTGTAAGAACGAGAATATAAAAATGAAAAATACAAAATTAGTACAAACCTGAAATTTTACCTAAAATGAGAAAAGAAAGCATAGCAAATTACAAATGTTAAAAAGCCAAAAAATACCACAAATATCACAAAATCCAGAAAAATAACATAACATTTTTATTAATTTACAGCCCAATCAACCTCTATTGTACTTTTCTTCTATATTTTTTGGCTGTATACTCTTTGATTACCTCTTCTTGGGACAATTCTGTAATTTTTTTTCAGTAGAAAAAAATGGAAAGATATTCTAGTCTTTGCTCTAACGTGATTGATCCAATTTTTTTTTCTGGATAGTCCAGAAAATGTTCATGTTCACAAATTATTATTGGTATTGTCCTGTAAATGTTTAGGATTGTTGCTAAACTTGGGAAAACATCTATCAGTTTCTTTTGTATGTGAGCTATAGGAATTCAGGGCATTTCAAGCTTTCCTATTCAAATCAGCCAGAAATTTAAACACAAAAAATCTGATAAATTCTATTTCACGTGATTCCCACTTAAAAAAAAATATGGTGTGTATTATGTTAAAAAAAATTATTCATGACACTTGTTAAAGATGGTGAGGCAGACTTTATTCAAGGGGAGCTACCACAGTGGGATTTTGTAGTAGTTGAGAGAGAACAGGCTCAACTCCGAATACAACAAGGAAAAGTGGAAATTTATAGCCAAGGAGCAGGAATAGGGGTCAGTGGATGGAAAATTACTAAGAGAAAATATCAGGGGTAAGGGGGGATTCTGGCTAAACCGATGTAGCAGGATTCTTGCCAAAATCGGACAATGCGGAGATGAACACGGAAGCCCAAAAGTCAGGGCCTAACTGAGAAGAGAATTCAGAGGAGCCTGACTAGAGTTTGGTCAAGGAGAGAATCTTGGTCAGTTACAGGATTGCACTTCCATTTTGAGTAGGGATTGATAAGAACCAAAGTTTCTCATCTTATGTATTTGATGATCAGAAGAATGTTCCCCAGACTAGCTTCTGGCTCCACCATTTCAAACTTTATTTCTCCTACAATGCCCACATGTTCCATAGTCCAGCCTCAGGGGACACACTAATGTTGTGATACAACCTCTGCCCCGCACCTTCGTGTCATGGTGCTCACAGTGAGCCGCAGGAATATTCCTGGAAGCCATTTCTACATTGGGATGACGGACAATAAGCTAACTGTAACTGGAAGTGACTACCAGCCCTTCCTCCACCACAGTAACTTCCTACTACCTGCCAAATGTCTGTTGAGTGCCAACTGTTCAGGGTCCTGAAAGGACCCTTAGTGCAACCATGAAGCAAGCAAAGCCCATCTTCAAATATCACCAGAATTCCTATTCTCCCCATCCCAATTCCTGAGACTCACAACTGCTCACCTGAATTTGCAGGGACCTATACTCGGCCATTTTACCATCATCTTCTAGCATGTCCTGCACTCAGCTTCCAAAAGACCTGATCGCATTGGGTGCACAGCATAGTGTCTCCCATACAGCTAGGGCTTAATAAAGGTTACTTAACTGAATGAATGAATAAGCAAATGAATATCACTCCCTTGAGAATCCTATAAGCCTTCCTACTGTAACACTGATTTTCTGGGAGTTTTGCAATTTTAGTTACTGTATGCTGTCCTCTCATCCCCCTAAATATGCTGTTATCTGTCAGATATCGGTCCCGAGTTTGGTTCAATAAATAAGGTCATTTGCTGACCTTATCATTGCCATTGTAGTGACCATCCATCAAACCCAAACAGCTCTGCCTGACTTTCAAGGCCCTCTACAATCAACCCCAATGGAGGTATCTATCTAGAATATGCTCCCTTACCCCCTCCTAGTCTATTGTTTCGGTAAAGAAAGTATCCTCACACATGGAGGAGATACATTTACTTTAATATGACATTTATTGGATTTTAAAATAAGTCAACTGTAGAAAAGTTGGGAAAATCAAAATAGCCCAAAGGTAAAAAGCATCTCCCACAGTCCAAGCAGGAATATTCATTTTCTTGCCATCTCTTTTTAATGAACATGTACTTAACTCTATGCTTCTAACAAAATGGAGAGCACACTGTTTTGCAACATGCTCGTTTCCATTAGCAATAACTGAACACATTTCTTTCTGCCTCCATGTCTTCACCTCTACATACACGAATCTTAGAGGTGAAAGGAACCAGAGCAGGGCAAGGAATCTTCAGTAACAGTCAGAGAAGAAAGTAGCTAAGAATGAGCTTGGGCTTGAATACTCCCAGTGAATGGGAACCCCTCCCTCCCAAGGCAGCTTGTCCCACTGGTGGGCGGAATGACTTCCTGGAAGGCTCTTTCATTCTCTGTGTGCTGAGATTGGCCTCGTGGAGCCTCTGTGTTCTAGTCCCACCCTCTTGAGCAGTACAGGATAGCCTACACATTCCTCCTGACAGCCTGTCAACTCTTCAAAGACTGATAAGCAAGAACTCTTCCCTATGTTCAACAATCCTGAACTCCTCGCAATCTTAAATATCACCCGATTCCCATTCTCACTCTTCTTCTTAGTCATGCTATTAAACCATGCCATTCAGGGAGAATTATAAGTGTCTTTTAGTTACTTCTTTCTAATCTTCCATATTTTCCAAATTTTCAACCATAAGCTTATATACTCCCATTATTAGAAAAAATAATTTAAGGTATAATGTTACTTCTCTGCTCTTCTGCTTTTAATTATTTTTTGCTCTTAATTAGCTGAATCCTTAAGTGCCAATGATGTACTCAATTGTGCCATGCCTCCCCGCCATGTGCTGCCTTTGGCTCTTCAGACTGGACTAGATCCCCGTGGCCTGCCACCAGGGACAGCTCTGCAGGTTGATATTGATCTGCTCACCCAGCTCTTGGAGAGAAACTGTTCATATTGTTACAGACCTCACCTACCTGAGCATCACCTGCTCACATTCTCTCATGTCCACACGGATAGCAAGGAAACTTCGTTCAGTGCCTTACCAAGATATCCTCTGCCTTTCCTAATATGCTGATGACAAATATGTTGAGTGAATGAAAAAAAAATCCCTTGATAATGGGAGTTTGGTTTGACATAATTTAATGAATTAACTCTGGAATGAGCCTGGTTCTCTGTAAAGTGCTCCCAGACCATCTGTGTAATAATTCTAGAATGCTGTTGAGTGACATTAAGCTTATATCCCAGGAACCATATTCTCTTTTTGAAAATCAGGACATTTTGCTCCCTCCGGGCTGGTTAGTCCTTGGTCTCTTCTCTAACGCATCCTACAAGCCCTGTGTCCTCAGGTCATTTGGGATCATTTGGTGGATTCACCCTTTCCTGAACTCCTGTAATCATTCATAACCAGAAGGAAATAGCAGCTACCACTGTTATTTGTAACCACTACCACTTCCTTATTAGAGTTTGCTCTGTGCCTGACATTTTGCTGAAGGACTTGACATACTTTATCGCATGTATCATTTAATCATTGTATCATACTTTTGAATATACATGATTAACATTTCAATCACTTGAATAACAGGGCTATTATCATCCCCCTTTAGCAGATGAAGAAACTGAGATTCAGAGAGGTTCAGGTTCCTGCCTTGCTCACCATCCCTGAACTGGTCAACAAACCCTGGTCTGTCTGGGTCCAAAGTCCAAGCTCTCACTTCCGTACCACCCAGGCATTAGCATCTGTGTTACACAAGTCAGTCCTTCATTTTGTACCATTCTCCTATAGTTTCTAGGGATTTAGTCTTAATATTTCTGGCCTGTCCTAAGCAGCACCTAACACGGCCATAGGCACATAGTCATTGGGTCCTTAGCGGCTCAGTGGTTTTTCTTGAGCCACTGCCTCTGGTCCTGCTCGCCCCTTGCTGGAGCATCCATCACCTCCACTGCCAGGCACTGGGAGAAGCCGCCTTGGAGGGGGTTGGACAGGGGCGCAGAGAGGGCTCAGCTACCTCCACCCCTCGCTGCAGGATGAAGGAGGGACCACATTACAGAAACCAGGGAGATATACCCAACCCCCCAAGACCTGGGGAGGACAACACTGTGGAAAGTTTCCATCTTCTGTTCTCTCCCAGAGCCCCTAGGGGCCAAGGCCCCAGCTGACAATTCTGATAATCTAATTCTCAACAAGACCTTCCTGGCTGGTAATTGAATTCTGTGTTTTCCTCTCAACCCAATCAGGGGGCCTTACCCCCACATCTGCTCGACATAACACCAGGCCAGGCATCTTGGACTAGGCAGAGGCGTGGAGACCATCCAGCCTCCAGGGACTTATATTTCAGGTGCCCTGAGTGGCATGTCCATGACTGCTGTCCTTTCCAGGACAATCACTGTGGTCAGGAGGGCTTCAGGAGGTGAGCCCCCTGGAGTGTGTCTGTGGAGAAGGGGGACGGACTGAAGGGAAGATTCTGAGGGACGGGAGGAATGGCGGAGGCATGGCCAACGGCATGGAGACGGGAACATGCACGACACACTCAAGTGACAAGAAGTGAACCTGCCTGGATGGGCCTTCACCGTCTTCAACCAAGGAATGACTCCAAAATGCTGAAACGGTTTCCAGTAAGTGTGTGTGCATATGGGGGGGTGGGGGGAGAGTGTGTCAAAAGGTCCCCTCTGACCACGCCTATCACCCGCCAGTCTACAGAAGGAAGAGAAACCTGGGCTGGGGCTGAGTGTAGAGGGTGTGTGCCCCAACTCAGTACATGGACCACCCGGTTTGTCCAGCCCAGAAATGGGACATATCCTCACCTCCAAGTCCTGCCTATTTCACCAGCTTAATAGATCTTCTATCACCCCCCTACCCGCCAGGCAGGCCACCATCTCTTGTGACCTGCCTCATGCCTCTCTGATCACTCTCCTCCAACCCTGTTGCTCTCTAGCACATTCTCCACATACATCTCCACATGGTCCCTCCTGCACCTGAGACTCTCCAATGGCTTCCCAGAGCCTTTAGGTCGAGAGCGTGGGGATAAAGGCTTTTGTGGCTTTGTCCCCCCATCTCTCCAGTGTCATCTCTTGTCACACTAAGCTCCCCAGATATTATGGCTCATGCCTGGGCCTTTAGCTCAACTTATAAATATAATCCCAACATCCCAACAGTAATAAGCATTATTTATTAAGTGTGCTTAATCCTCACGGGAACCCCACGTGGATGAGGAACAGAGAGGTTAAGTGACTTGCTGGCAGTCATACTACCTAGTGAGGGTGCAACAGGATTCGCACCCAGATGGCTTGTCTCCAGAGCCCAGCTTCTTCAACACTAGATTACAGTCCCTTTGGAACCTTCTATGGGCACCAGCAACCCCCTCACCCCTCCACATTCCCCTCCAACCCGTGATCACTTGTAAGCCCCCACAGCATTTAAGGTTTCTGCCTATATGACACCCCCTCCAGGAAGCTTTCTCAGATGCCCCACCCCCTGGGTTTGGGTTCGGGCAGCGGTTGCTCTACTTTGGTACACACTGGAATCACCTGGGCATCTTTTTAAAAACTACTGATGCCTGACTCCAACTCTCAGACGTCATGATTAAATTGGTACTGGGTGCCCCCCAGATGACTCGAAAGTGCACCCAAGTCTGGAAACCAGTGGCAGTCATTCTCAGATGGAAGTGTGTATCAGCATCACTGGGAGGACTTCTTAAAACAGACAGCCGGGCCCACCCCCAGGTTTCTGACTCTACATTTGGGTGAAGGCCTGAGAAGTTGCATTTCCAACAAGTTTCCAGGTTCTGCTGCTGCTGCGGATCTGGGGGACCACGCTTTGAGAGCTGCTAAGCTAAGGAGTCCTCCACGCATCCACATGTTCCTAGAGTGCCCAACGCCCATCACCACCTTATCACTTCTGTTGTAATTATGTGCGTGCTTCTTGGCCACCTCGGCCAGGCCCGGAGCTTTCTGCTCAGTTATCTTCGGTACCAGGTGTCAACATATGTTGGATCAATGAATCCAGGCAGGCTTTGCGGTGATTGGCACTCTGCGGCAATCCTTGTTTCTGAGTGGAAAAGGAGCTGTTGTTATCACCAGTGCTGTCTTTCACCAAGCACAGACAGGTGCAGGAGGTCGTCCAGGCCACAGATGGAGAAAAGGGCAGAGCTGGGATTCCACGTGGCAGCCTGGCTCTGAAGCCCATGCTTTTAACTTCTGTACTGAGAGGTCCTTTTCAGGAGACCCTAAATCTTCCCCACCCCTGTCCCCACTCCTCCAGCTTAGACTCCCAGTGGGTTTCAGAATATGGGTCTTAATCTATTTGGGGGGTGTGAGCAGCATTTTTTAAATGACCAGATCTCAGACAGAACTGAACAAACTAGAAATAGATGAGAGTGCAGCCATGTCATAAGGGTAAGTGTTGCTCAGCAAAATACACATGTGCATAAACCTATACCGGGTCCTGACATAAAATGCACGTCTTACTGTGGTTCATGGTCAGAAAGTCTGCCAAACCCCAGCTTAGAGAAAGAGCCTCCACCAAATCTCTGCGCAGCCAGCTGTTCTCCCGCGAGCCGGAGATGGGGAAGAGCTAGGCCGGCCCCTGCTGGGCGCCGCCAGCATTGCACCAGGAGCCCTAAACTGCCGCTTGGTGGGAGAGGGCCCGGCCTGACTTGGTGTGTGGGTGTGGGTAGGCAGCACCAATTTCCTCATGGAAGAATATCAAAATACAAACAAATTTTTAAACAAAATATTAATCAATTTTAATTTCCAAAATAACTGCCCTGCTCATCTGCTCTGATCATCAGTCCCACACTCAGTCTTCACTGTGGTCTGATCGCTTTGTCTAATAATCTCATATCCCCAGGGAGAGCTGAAGTTCTTGAGGGCATCTTGGGTTCTTACATCTCCCCCGGAGACCACTGTGGTGAGGTATGGTATGAGTGTTCAACCCTCATTTGCTGACTGATTGGACAGCACTGAAGAAGGAAGTTGTCAAGGGTCACCAAACATTTAGCTGCTGATTCTGAGCACCCAAGCAAGAAATGTTAAGGCTCATGTCTTTTTCTCGTTGCAAAAGCAGAGGGGAATGTGGTGTCTAGAACATATTAAGGAGCTACTATGAGGCAGGTATTCATATATCCTATTTCATTAAGTCTTTGTCCCTCCCTTATTATCCTCACTTTACAGATGAGAACATCGAGGCCTAAGATCACAAGGCTGATGAGGTGCAAGTTCCAGAAGCAGGACCTTCTGATTTCTAGGTCAGCCCTTTGGAGACAAGAGGAGGGAGTAGGGTTGGTTGAGACCCTTTCCCCAGCTGGGCCTCTTATTCGCCTCTAGCTTTGCTCTGCCTTTCACCTTCTCCTTGCACTGTCCCTGGGAGAGCTAATACTTTGCAAGGTGAGATGATGATCTTGAAGGGTGGGGCATTCCATTTAGAGTGAGTAGCTGTGGTAGGTTTGGGCATAAATCTTAGAGGTCCCCAAACCCTAACTGCTGAATCTGTAGTCTTACGGAAAGCACATTTTCATGATTTTTAACCATAACTACTTTCTATTGGAGAATGAATCTGTCTAATAGGAAGCTTTCTTGTCTACTGCGTACCATGAGGGTTTGGGCTAAGCCTGTTTGGGGGTGGGGAGCTCAGGAGGGCTGAGTAAACAGAAGGAGAAGGATTTGGAGATGAGGGAAATTTGCGAGAAACAGATGAGGAGCAGTGAAGGGAAGAGGAAGAGCAAGGTGCTCACAAAATGGCACAAGGGTGGGCACTGCAAGCCCCCAGACCCGGCCACACACCCAAACGCTTGGTGTGAGGTGGTTTTGCAAAACTAGAGAAGAGTTTCACCTCCAAATTTAAATCTGTGGCAGAACAGAGAGAGCACACAGACCTCGGAACCAGGAGGCAGAGGGAACCCGAAAAATCTAAACCCCAAGTCCACAAACATCTTGGAGACAACTTGGAATGTCCACAGGCATTCCACAGAGAAGGAGCGTTTCAGCTGACGTCTCAGGGGAGGCCTGAGTTTCCGCAACAGCCTTGTGCTCACCTCTGGGGCATACCAGCAAGAAAAAGGACCAACTCCCCAAAGAGACTCTTTGGGGAGAGCAGAGCATACAAATCATAATAGACAACCATATATAACCAATCAATAAGTAGTTCTTAATCTCAAGCCTCTTACCCCACCACTCTCCCATTACCCTGCAGACACCTGTCTCCTAGACATGCAAAGAACACAGACGCCTCAAGTTAACCCCTCAACAGTCTACACTGTCTCCTCAACAACTGTATGTATAACTACACCCACCCTTGCCTCCTTCCACCTTCAGAAGGAAGAAGTTTTCCTTACCTGATCCAAGTTAGTGCACCTGTGCTCTGGTTTTGGGTACCACAGATGTCCCTGGGCTCTCTCTTCCTTTGATCATCCCCTTTCCTGTATCCCTACCGGTTCTTTACCATCGGCATATACAGGATGTCTGTCTTTTCAGTGTCCTTTTAAACTCTTCCTCCACTCTACAGCTCCTTCTAGCTAATCCCAACACCCCTTCCTTTCCTTCACCTCAAAGCTCCTGGAAGAGTCTGTACTTGTCTTTACTAACTGCCTTCCAGTCATGCCTTCCCCCATGCCATACTGACTTCTGCCCCACGTTGCTGACGAAACTGCTTTAGCAGAAGTCCTTGCTGCTAAACTAAACGAACAATTACTAGTTCCTACCAACCCTGACCCCTCAGCATTGACCTGCTGGCCCTTCTGGCTCCAGAAAACTCTGGATTTCACGGCACAGCACCACTCTCTCCTGATTTTCTTCCTGCCACTCTCGCTGCTCCTTTGTAATCTTCTTAGAATAGTTTCTCAACCTCAGCACTATTGACATTTTGGGTTGATAATTCTTTGTTATGGGGATCTGACCTATGCATTGTAGGACGTTTAGCAGCATCTCTGACTTCTACCTACGAGATACTAGTAGCAGCATCCATCTCCCCCCACCCCTCCCACCATGCTGTGACAACTAAAAATGTCCTCAGGCATTGTCAAATGGCCCCTGGGTGAGAACCACTGCCTTAGAAGGGTGCTTCTCCTCCACTGGCCTCTTAAATATGTTTTCCCTGGGCCTGTGGGTTTATCTGCCACCTTATGCTAACATATAAGTCTACATCTCCAAAAGTCATGTGGCCACTGGCTGCCGCTCTTTTCCACTGGATGTCTCTTCAGCATGTCAAGCTCAGAGTGAACTCAGCCTCTCCCTCCTTTAGTTTCGATTCTCCAGAAGCACAGCCTGAGACAAAGACTCAGGTGCAGGACGTTTAATTGGGAGGAAACGGGAGGGAGGAATGAGAGTGAGAGAGCAGAGGAGTAAAAGCCAATATAAGGTCCATCATCAAAGTCATTGCTGTGAGCAGTGGGGGCTCAACTCCACTGGGATCTCCTAACAAGCATGCAGAATACCTCCCAGAATTGTCCAACCACAAGATGTAAGGCTTGGCACTTAGCCCCTGGCTAGGGCATGTGAGGCAGGGGCATCTATCCACTGGTTCCCATTCTCCTTTGTTGAGGGTTGTCTCAGAGCCATTAACTCTCCTAACTTCTGGGCTGTGTTTGAGCCACGCAAGCCAGACTCCTGTGGCTTTGAAGAAGGCCCCATGAAGTGCATGGAGATGCACTCCATGTGCTTCAATTGGGGGTGCTGTCAGCATGAGTCCAAGCTCACAAAGGACTGTCTACCATGGCTGCAGATGAAATCAGAGGTTGACAAAGGGAATGTGATGCAAGGCACCCAAAACGGTCTATCCAGTCTGCCCCGAGGAGCAGTCTGATCCACTTATGCCCCACATTAATTCTATTCAGCCACTTGAGTCTCCAGTGGCCAGCCATAATCTTGTGAAACGTTGTACAGGAGACTTACTGGGACAAGCTACAACCCCACTCACTGCTGCAGCAAGTCCACAGGCTGAAATTACTGTTATCTTCCTTCTCCACCTATTCTAGATTTTCCTCACTGTCAGCTGGTCTAGGTTGTTTGCCAGATGGGTATCTCAGACCTACATCTGTGAGGGGTCTGAGCCCTCTGATGACTTGGCCTTCTCAGGCCATGGTTGCTGCAAGGGCCCATTCTCTGATATCACCAAGCATGGAAGCCCCAAATTCCAGACATTCCTGTGTGAATCTCCTGAGTCTAGACATCCTCTTACCTGGTGCAAGTGGACCATTGAGACTGACGATGAGAGGGACCAATCCTACCCCCACCCTTGATTTCTGGACCAGGGTATTCTAGTAATTGGGACACAGCACCATAGATCAGCTATATGCCAAATGACATCACACAACCTCAGTGTCATCCTTGGGCTGGACCTTAGCTGAGTTTTTTATAAACCATTCCATCATGCTATTAGGTCTACTGCTTCCAGTGATTTCGTATATACCAGACCAGTGGATCCTGTGGTCACACACCCATTGTCGCACCTCCTTTGCTATAAAATGGACCTGTTAGTCTGAGGTGATGTTATGAGGCATCATATGTAGATAAATCAGGCACTCTGAAAACCCTCAGATTAACGCTAGAGTAGGTATCAATCCCAGGAAGGAGGATTCGCTGCTCTTTCCAAGGTGGAAGAGGCCTGATGTAATCTACTTCCCTCAAGAAGCTGGCTGATCAAGGGCTAGGGGCCCGTCTCTGTGCTGACAGATCAGTTAGCAGTGCCAGTCACCAGATCTGCCTTGAGAGAGAACCTGTGCTGTTGGGCCCATGCCTGGCCTCCATCCCTCACCATAGCTATCCCACTCATGGGCTTATCGTGCAAGCCCTGAGATGGTTGAGGGCCAGGCTGACCTCCACAGGGCGTCATGCTGTCCACCTGGTTGTTTGGCACCTCCTCTGTGGTGGGTGCTCTTTGACAAGCATTAGCATGAACATAAAGACCCGTATGCTTTGTGCCCACTCGCATAGGATTATCCACATGCCCCTTCCCCTGACCTCCTTGTCTCTCTTCCTCTCATCTTCTTCCTTTCAGACCCCTGACCAACCAACCAAGCCTTTTGTCATTGCCCAAGGTACGTATCCTTACGGAATACATACCGTTTCTTCTTCTAGACTACATTGATGAACACGTATACCGTTTGAAGTTCTGCCCACTGAGAGAGGTTCCACTAACCACTGTCTTTCAGGGCTACCCTGACTGGGGCTTTAGTGAAACTAGCCGTCCGTTTTTGGCTAATATCAACACACTGAACCAGGCCTAGGATCTTTCTTCCTCCACCAGATGATCACAAGAACATGCTTGGTGTGAACAGAGGGAGAGTCACTGATGCAACAGGGGGGTGTGCCTTGGAGGTTTGGGGAAGAGGCATGTGCAGCTAGTCTACCTGTGCAGCTTACTTGTACCCTCTGGCCCTGCTCACACCCAATCCTAGATGTACCACTTCCATCTTAAAATGGACTGCTGTTGGGCCTACTTGGATTTACGTGAATGGTACAAAACCCAGCTCAGGATGAGCAGTTCTGATGCCTAGGTCAATTGATATCCCACGGTCAGGGCCCAAGAGCATACTGGAAGCTGCTTTTCAAATGGTGAATAGAAGGCATAGCCTTGCTCCAAAACCCGTAAAGTCCATGATACACCTCTCCTACTGGGGCTTGCCAGAGACTCCACACTGCATCCTATCCACGTGAATACCCCAACACCCCTGGATTTGCTGGGTCATATGGTCCAAGCAGCAGGGCAGCCTAGGCTTGTAGCCTAGGCTTGCTGCAGAGCCCGCCCTTGCTCCAAGTCACTCAATGAATGGGCTGGAGCAGGATTTCCAAATATGGTCTGTATTGTGTCCCAAAGCCAAAGAGGTCCACCAAGCGCCGTCTCCTTCTTAATGGGATAGGGTACAAAGGGCAAAAACTTGTCCTCATCTTAGAGGGGTGTGATATGGGACACCAAAAAGCCTCTGCTACATTCTCCAAACCTGATCCCTTTTCTGCATTCCTACTCAGGGAATGAAATAACCTGGAAGCCTCTCTTCCTGACTCTTCTTCCTCACTCACTCACATGCACTGCACCCCTCAACCTCCCAACACTCTGTCACCAAGTCCTGAAGATTCATCAACCTCTTAAATTTCTTTATTCTGACCTCTCCTCCCTGTTTTCTTCCCACCATCTTGATTCAGCCGTCTTCATTTATCTGTTCAATTCCTGCAGAAGCTTCCTAATCAAATTCCCCACTTCCAATCTCAATTCTCTAAATCACCCCCACATTTTATTGCCAGGGAGAGTTGTGTATTCCTCCCCTCCATACAATACCTTAGTGCTCCCATCATTTCGGAGGTACACCTTTACTGCGTTTAGACGTTCATTTTCTGCCTCTACATGTAAGCTTTTTGAGGGTAATGTACATGTTCTATTGGTGGAGACCAACACCCAGAGTGTGTGTGGGATGTTAGTGAGGTGTTCAAGGCCCTTCGCTGCATGGCTCCCAGCTAGATCTCCAGCTTACTCCCCACCACTCACCCCTTCTCCCACCTAGCAATTCCTCTACTGAGCCATGCTTTTTCTCACCTCCATGCTTCGCCTGAGCTTTGTGCCTGGAATGACACCCACCCATATCCTCCACTCTCTACTTCCCCTGACTGCATAGCTCCTACCCATCCTGCAAACTTAGCTCAACCGTCACCTTCTGCAGGAGCTCTTTCCCCATTTATTCATTCCACCCCAAGGCTGGCTTAGAGAGCTTTTTTTTTTTTTTTTTAATTTTTATTTATTTATTTTTCCCCCAAAGCCCAGTAGATAGTTGTATATCATAGCTGCACAACCTTCTAGTTGCTGTATGTGGGACGCGGCCTCAGCATGGCCAGAGAAGCAGTGCGTCGGTGCGCGCCCGGGATCCGAACCCAGGCCGCCAGCGGCAGAGCGCGTGCACTTAACCCATCAGCCACGGGGCCGGCCCAAGAGCCTTTTGTTCCCATTGCATCGAGCTCTGTCTTAGCTCTTGTCAGGCTTTGTGACAAGTTTGTTACACCAGACAGAGCGAGTTACTTGAGGTTGAGGACTGGCTTCCAGTCACCTTCATGTCCCTGGGGTCTGGCTCAGTGCCTAGCACACAGCACTTATTTACTAAGTGTTTGCTGAAACCCTGAAATTTGCATGGTGCAGACGTAGCAAGCTGGCAGCGTGCAGGCTGAATCAGGCCTGAAAAGTTGTATTTGGCCCACACAGTTCCTGGCTGAGCTAGGCCAAATAGCACTGATCCAGGCTACAGGGCTGGTGAGATTGATGACACAGAATTGGCCTCTATTCCCTTTGGTTGACTCAGGCAATACACCACACCAAGGATTCAAGTGACTATAGCTCCCTGGGGTGCCCTCTGTCCCTTACAGTAGAGACTCACTTGCAGCTCGAAAGTCTCAGCAGCCTGTAGAGAATGAGGATTGGAGCACCAGACCACCCCACTGCTTTTTATCCCATGCCAGAAGGACTCACGGGGTGGGGAGTGGGGGTGGTGGTGGCACAGGTCCACCCTATTTTTATTTCTCCTGTACCAACAGGTCTACTCAAGCTGTATATTCAGCAGGTCTGTCTGACCAAAGCCACACAAGAACATCTACAAATCAGAAATTTCACATTTACATTTTAAAAATCCAGATTTCTGTTTTCTCTTGAAAAATCCATAGATGTGGCAACAATCAAGCCTGTACTCTCATGACAAGAGATGCAGTTTCCCCTTAGGACAAAGCACAGCTCTCTCCAGTTTGCCACACTCCATTTGTCTGGCCCAATGCACCCCTTCCATTACCAGCCTTGCTTCTGTAGTCATCTGACTCTATGACTCCTAGAGTGCTTTCAATCATCCTATGCTAGTCTCTTATCTTAATTGATCCCCCTACCCCCCACCCCGGTGGTAGGCCTGCAAGTATCCTCCCTTCATAGATGAAGAAGTTGAGACCCAAAATGTGACTGACCTTGGTACATCACACAGCTTGTTAGCAATGAAGGCAGGACTCAAACCCAGATCTTGGGTTTTATTTTTCACCATCCCATGCCAGTTATCACATATCCAAACTTTGCTTGATTCTTTAAAGCACTTCACTTCTGTTCCAAGAATGTTGTAAAGATTTAACTTTGCTGCCAGGAAATTGTTCGCAGCCTACAGACAACTTTTATTTGGTCTACATGCTTCCCGGCCGAGCTAGCCAAATAACAAGGGCTGGTGTGGGGCTGGCAAGACTGGTGGCATGGACTTGACCTCCATTCATTTACTCCTTATGACAATCCTACAAGGTGGTATATACTATTATCCTCATCTTATGGGTGAGGAACCTGAGGCACAGAGGTTAGGCAAATGCAAGACTGATATTCTGATAGTATACATGTTTGGTTCTATCAGTTGTTAAAATAATGACATATTTCAACTGTAGCTGGCAGACAGCCCCGGCCCTGAGCCCTTGAGCGCCTTCCCCACCACGCTAGTGGCTCCCCCAGGACCCGCAGTCTAGCAATGATAGGGTTAATCCCATACCTGCCACAGGGGCCTGTGCCAGCCATACTTCCAGTGCTAGTTCTGACTGGTTGGTGCCCATGCTGAAAGAATTTTGAATATTTCACTGCTGAGTGAAAGGTTTGTATTTTTAACAGTATACATTTTTAATGTCACAACAAACAAATGTACTCTGCCAAGAGCCCAAAGAGCTAATCAGTAGAATTTAGCCATCTACTTTGGGATGTGGAAATTTACTAAATGGATGAAAGAAAACAGGTACTACCCAGCACTGCCTAAAGTCCATGTCCCAACACGTTTTCTGCCTCAGAATCTCTGAGGGACACCACCAACTCTCAGCAGCAAGTCAGCACCAACTTTCAGCAGCTTACAACCAAGAGAATGGGTGGGGATCACTGCGGCAGAGTCTCAGAGGAGGCCGGGGCATGTATAATGAGCAACTGCCCCCAGTCCCACCCCACTGTAACTCACTGCCTAAAGGATGCAGTTACGGCCACTCTGGCAGGATGTCAGCTGTTAGAGTGGCTACAAATATCCTGGGCAAAAGCCAGGGGTGGGTCCCAGGAGCTCACAGGCTAGGGCTAGGGGCAAGCACTCACATTTCAGTGGGGAATGGTTGGGCTCTTTCTATAATCTTCACCTTGGGTGGCAGGTTTGAATGGGAGGGAAACCTCAGCAAGTCACATATCTCTTCACAGAAGGTAGGTCCTCTCCTAAAGCTGTATCTCAGGGTCAGGGCAGTCTGCATCCAGTGAGGAAGTTGGTCATGCTTGCCTTCAATTACTGTCATCTTAGACTCCTGAGTCCTTTTTCATAGCTGGGTTGCGACTTCCTACTTTTTACGCCCCAACTAACTAAACCCCTTTCCTGCAGAGTGTGTGGTACCCATTCATGCCAAGATATTAAGAGCTTAAAGCAGCTTAAAGCATGGTGCCCTCAATTCCAAAAGTAATTCGTATTTCTTATAACAGCTTTATTAAGATATAGTTCACATACCATAAAATTCACCCTTTTATTAAAGTTTATGATTCAGTAGTTTTTAGTATATTCAGAGTGGTGCAACATTTTAGAATATTTTCTTCACCTCAAAAAGAAACCTCTTACCCATCAGCAATCACTCCCTATTTCCACATCCCATTAGCCCGTGGCAACCACTAATCTACTTCGTTTCTATAGATTTGTCTGTTCTGGACATTTCCTATAAATGAAAGAATATGCAGACTTTTGTAACTGGTTTCTGTCATTTAACATGTTTTCAAGGTTCATCCACATGCTGTAGCATGTATCAGTACTTTATTCCTATCTATAGCCAAATAATACTCAATTGTATGGTTATATCGCATTTTGCTTATCCATTCATCAGTTGATGGACATTTAGGTTGTTGCCACCTTTTAGCTATTATGAATAATGCTGCTATACACATTTGTGTACAGGTTTTTATGTGGATATATTTCTTCATTTCTTTTGGGTATATATATAGGAGTGGAATGACTGAGTCACACGGTAACTCTATGTTTACCCATTTGAGGAACAGTCAAACCATTTCCCAAAGTGGCTGCACTGTTTTATACTCCCACCAATGTATGAGGGTTCTGATTTCTCTACTTCCTCACCAACATTTATTGTTATTTGACTTGGAATTTAGCTGTCCTAGCAGGTGTGAAACGGTATCTCACTGTGGTCTTGATTTGCATTTCCCTGATGACTAATGATGTTGAGCATTTTTTCATGTGTTATGGACCAACTGCATATCTTCCATGGACACATGTCTATTCAGACCCTTTGTCCATTTTTTTTAATTGGGTTGTCTTTGTATTACTGAGTTGTAAGAGTTCTTTATATATTCTAGATACAAGTCCCTTATCAGATATAAGATTTGCAAATATTTTATCCCATTCTGTGGGTTGTCTTTCCACTTTCCTGATGGTGTCTTTTGAAATACAAAATTAATTTTGATAAAGTCCAATTTTTCAAATTTATTTTTTGTTGTTGCTTATACTCTTGGTAACATATCCAAAAAATGTTCAGGGCATCTAAAAAGAATCAGCTTCAGATCTTAGTCATTCCCACTAATATCATCTGGAAAGTCATAAAGAACTTTATTCCCTCTACTTCAGACAGAGAAAAAATTTTGATTTATGTAGAAATATAGCTCTTGTCCATTAATTTCCACAGTAGCTAAACATTGTATAAATACATTGTTTACTCATCCTATAGATGGACATCCATGTTGAAATAGTCAAAATCCGAGAAAAATGACACTAAACATTTTTGAGCACATAAACTGGTTTCTGTAGAACCATGGCTTTCCATATCTTTTTGACTGTAACCCAGAGTAAAAAGTGCATTTTGTATCTTGACCCTATGTGCACATATATATATTTGTGTGTTGATGTATATCAGCATATAACAAAAGTTTCATGTAACAACTGTCTCCTGTTATCTTCTATGTTGTTATATTTCCTTAGATAAACAAAGGTTTATAGACAATTAATCGATTTCATGACTTCCCTATATAGGCTACCACCACACTTTGAAAACTGCTCAAGGGTATTATCCCAAGGAGTGGAACTGCTGGGTCATGTGGTGTGTCTGAGCTCGGATTGCCATAACAAAATACTATAGAGTGGGTGGCTTAAACAACAGACATTTTTTTCTCACAGTTCTGGAGGCTGGAAGTCCAAGATCAGGGTGCCAGCATGGTCAGATTTGGGTGAGAGCCCTCTTCCTGGCTTGCAGACAGCTGCCTTCCTACTGTGTCCTCACATGTAAGGCTCAGGTCTCCTCCTCTTCTTATAAGAGCACTATTCCCATCATGGGGGCTCCACCCTTATGATCTCATCTAAACAATTACCTCCCAAGGCCCCATCTCCAAATAATACCACATTGGGGAGTAGGGTTTCAACATACGAATTTTGGGGGGATATATTCGGTCCACAGCTTGAGGTATACACATATTCAACTTTACTAGACAATACCACTGTTTTCCACAATAGTTATATAGGAAATTACGCCCACCTAAGAAAACAAGCAAGTTGCCATTGTTCTGCCTCCTCGCTGGATTTAAATGTAATCCTATCTGATTCTCCTATGTGAAACGGGCATCTTGTAACGTAAGTATGCATTTCCATAATTAGTAGTGAGCCCAAGCATCTTTCCTATGTTTATTGGCCATCTGTATATCCCTGTTCCATAAACTATGAGACAGGAAATCTATCTATAGAAAAAGTTTCCATGGCCATTCCAGAGCCTGAGTTAGGACACATACTCAGGTGTGTGGCTCTGATGTTTAAATCTGTGACCACTTGCCCAAGAGAAAAGGCAACCAGTCAAACATTACCTTCTCAAGAAGACTTCCAATTCTTCTCAGGCCAGAGCAAAGTAGAATCAGCAGCAAAAAGAATGAAGAAAAACCAGCTGGAAAAAAGAGATTTTCTTTTTCTTAAAACTAAAATGTCCTGATTTGGACCACAGGAAAAATCTGCTCTTGGTAAGGTTAGCTATGTAAATCTGAATAAGTTGTTATTCTTCACTGTTCTCAGTCTTCCAATCTGCAAAATTAGGAAAACAATCTGTACCACTTCTTACCCCCATGCAGAAATTTTGAAATAAACATTCTTTTAAAACTTTGAAAATAAAGAGTTTGTAGAAATTCGAGGTTCTGTGGGCATTAGTCATCCAATGCCTTCCAAAAGCTTAAGTGAGATGATGGAACTGTAGACCTCTGAACAGCTTTTTGGAGTGAGCAGCTCTCCTGAATTCCTGCCTGAAAGGCCT
The DNA here is from genome assembly GCF_057802395.1 of Ceratotherium simum simum. Lineage (NCBI taxonomy): Eukaryota > Metazoa > Chordata > Mammalia > Perissodactyla > Rhinocerotidae > Ceratotherium > Ceratotherium simum. The sequence goes on along the minus strand of NC_141913.1, from coordinate 35,677,868 downwards.
GATGGCTCCGCAGAACAAAGAATTATCCCCCCAAATAACACAGCCCTACCTTTTAGTCTCAGAAATCTAAGAAATTCTTCATCTTCAGGCATAGAAATCAAATCCCTTAGTGGTCAGATGGCCTTTCTGGGGTTTCTTGTTCTCTGGTTCAGGCTTTTTATACACGTCAGTCACCCCACCCTTTGGTCTGATCCCCTTCATGCTGCAGATGCCAAGATCCATCCTAAAGTCAGACTTGCTTTTTTTAGTCTTAATCACAAGAGTAAGGGCTCTGCAGTCGACAGCACCTTCCCACTCTTAGGATGGAGCAATCATAGAAAGGAAACAGAAATGACTCCTCTGAAGTATCAATTATCAAAGCACAAAGGAAAAAGCTGGTACCAAATAGCCTTTCTTTACCAAAGAATAAGAAGCTAGATCTATATAATTTACAACCAAGGGGTGTTCCCAACTAGCAGGCCAGGATCACACCAGCTGCTGCTGTCACACCTCCTTTCTGAGGTTTGACCTCACTGCCAAGCACTCACTCTCATCATTTACTCACATCAACCCCACCAAATGGGGTCTCAAGGCTTGGCAGAAAGAAATAATCAGTGAATCCTCAGCATACAAAGGGAACCTGCCTAAAGCCATCTCCAGCTAGAAGGTATGCCGCCTGCAGAGTAGTACAAAGGCAGCTGAATTGAGCCAAGTGTCACAACCTCTGCTGGGCTAATGGGTGCTCCTCCCTCATCTCTATGATGTTCACGATCAGCACTTGCATCTTTTTCTGAGCTCATTGCTCCTTCCAGTATTACTATTGACTTCTTTCGCTCTAGGCAGACTCTCCCAGCCAAAGTTCCACCTTAGATCAGGAACTTCTCTAATTCTGTGAATCAGTTCTCTAAAACATGGAGTTAAGGAAGTAAAGAAAATTATACCTATCAATGACCCAGGAAGATCACTCCTTCATAGATCAGTAACATGGTTAAAACAAAACCTAGGAGAAATTCACTTAACTTTGGTTGCAAAACTGGAGCTCAAGAGATATTTATGTATTTGGTAAAGATTTATCTATAATTTTTCTCTGTTTGGACTAAAATTATAAATAGCTGTCTTCTACTATGCAAAATATACAAATAAGGGATGGCAAGGCCAAAAAAAGCCAGCAAACAGGAGGAGGAAGCCAGAATGAGATTAAGTACTAGATACAGATTATTTCACTTACTTATGCCTTGTCTATTCTTCAGAAGCAGCATCTAAGGACAAAAGGTTCAAAAGCAAGGCTGTAGGTAAACAATTTTCTTCTAGAGCCCAAGAAAAGAAGTTTCTCATAAGCACTAATATGCTAATATGTCTAGGTCTCAGATACAAGATAGTACAAAAGAACCATTTCAAAAAACTGAAAATATTTCCTAATTGTTAACAGATCTCTTTCCAATGCAAGTAGAACTAAAAATTCTTGAGGAACACTAAGAGATCCAGGAATGAGTGTTTTAATAAATACAGGCCTCGCTCTCCCCGGTTCCTCATTCTCCTCTATGTGAACATAAGTTACAAAAGTCATGAGATGTTGTTAATATGGTAGTTCCTATTATTTTGATAACCAAATAAAAAATATGACAACAGAACCAAATTAGGGGAAAAGTTTTTTAAGCTATTTTTGAAACACCCTATATATTTGTTTCAAAGTTCAACCTCATGCAAAGTGTGTGCAGTTACCGCGTTTTACCCTGGTGCGCCGGTCTCTGGGAAATAACTGTCAGCTGAGTTTTGTTCCCAGGAGCAAAGGTGCCTAGCACTAGGGAGCCTTCAGCCCTCTTTGAAATTCACTGGTCCTAGCTGGAAAGGGAGGTGGGGGCTACAGGACAGCTAACGCAAAGCTAATTTTATCTAGATCTAACAGACAAAAGGCCACTTGCAAAACATTTTGGCAATACGATACAGCTATTGCTTGGAAAAATCAGGCATCTTATAACAACAAGATCTGATAACAAAATATAATTCACTTTCACATCCAAAAGCTAACTTGGGAGCTGCTCCAGGCACCATCTAATTAACTGAAGCAGATAGAAAAAAAAAATCCTCAGAAATTATCATTGTTTAAATACACTCTATTTTATTTTGTCTTAAAATAGTTTAACCTTTATGCTACAGACTTATTTCAAAAAACAGAAAATCTTATCTTGCACCAAAAAATATATATATAACACTCTGTTTTATTATTTTTTTCTCCAAAGACCATTAAATACTAAATGGAAACAAAAACTAAATAATGAATGTAAAGAAGAACCAAATTTTGTTTTAAAAACTAGAGTTGCACATTTTAAAACATTAATTCTAAGCAATGATTTGTCGTCACTGCATCAAGTCCACGCTCACACTCCAGCAACAGCAGATCTGTTAACCACCAAGTGCATTGGTTCCTAGCCATACAATGGCTAACATTTCATTTTCACGGTAAGAGGAGCAAAAGGCTTCAATGACCTTTGTACTCTTTTAAAAAACAAAGCAAAACAACAACAAAAATATTTCCTAGTTATCCAGTGATTTTTTTTTAAGATCACTACCCTTTAAAATTTGTTAAAAGAATAAGTACGTAGTGTTTTAAATAAAATGAAAAAATACAACAGCATTGGACTAAAATACGTAATTATTTTAAACAAACAGTGCACAATCTGAGGAAGTCTGGTTAGGGCGTGATCATTTTTATATATACATGGAAGTCACATCATACACATACTGGAAAACAGGGATTAGGGGCTCTTTGCCTTTAAAAAAAAGTTTAAACTGAAAGTCAAAATTGTGTCCCGAGCTTTTTGAAAAACCTTGTGACACAGTATAAAAAAGCAGGCAACAATTCATTTTTAAGTTACCTATGGAGCTAATCTGCTAAAAGTAACAATGAACAATTGACTAAATTAGCAAATCAGCCAGTTCATATTCACAACTGATAATAATAAAAGCAGAGTTTATGGGATGCTCAATTGTAAAGAATAATGGAGTCCATTCAGTCTGGCCCCTTCCATCAAAATGAAAAGACAACTACTGGTGAGCAGCAATTATATGTTATAGGGCAGTCATGATGATTCAACAGCTAAGTTACAGCTTTGTGGTTTCAAATTGGGGGAGGGGGGGACAGACACGACGGGACAACCAAATTAGTGCCATAAACCAATCTGTGATCCAAGTGTACCATTTTAGCAGATATTACTTTGAACAATGTCCTGTGAAGCATAAAGAAGTATTTATGCTACCAAATGCAAAACTTTGGTGAAAAAAGATTCCTTTAAAAAAAAAAATTCAAATGTCACAGGAGTTGTTTACCACAGAATTTTATCATTAATAAATACCTTGCCAGAAACAACATCCCCATTCCACAAGTTCTGGCAATGAAATAAGAGTTGAAACATAGTCTCTCTATAGTTAGTTAGTAACTATAACTATTGGAAAAGTCCCAACCTGGTAGAGAAAAAGCTAATTATCTCTACCATCCCTTCCCCTCCCCTTTTTGCATCTTCATTTCTAAATCTCTGTTCTGGTGCATCAAGTCAGGTAGTCTTGGTGCTGGAATAGGGACAGATGAGGGCAAAGTGCAACCTGATATAAAAGCAAAAGGACAGAAAAGAGCTTGGTTACAACTGCACTCTCTGATCCCAATCCACAGTGCACACAGCACACCAAAAGAATTCTCTTTAGAGGATGATTTTTAGTGGCTAAAGAAAGTATGTCATGGGAAATCACATGCTGTATAGAATAAGACAAAACATACTGTTAACATAAGAACAGGTAATGCAAAAACCTTCTTTATAATGGGGCTCTGCCCTGATACCGGGGAATAATTAAGCTGCAAAAACTTCAAGTCATATGATCCACTCTATTCTTGTCCCAATGATTTTCCTGGAAAACACAGACCAGAAATGGTACATTTCTGCTTTGTCTAGCATTTTAATTCAAGTCAAAAACAACATGTAACAGTAAAATTCAATAAATTAATCCTAAAGTAAAACATGAAGGTCCAAGTTACACCAGTAGTGAATCTGCAGAAGGTCCTATTTCGCTCTGGCCTCTGGGTCTTTGGTTTTGTCTAGAATTGTGGCCATGAGAGACTTGATATACGAGGTGCTAAAACTGGAGGTTCATGATCTTTTAAAAGCCTGATCTATTAAAAGTAGATTGACAGAAAAATAAAAAGTTGATGAAGAACAGAGGCCAGAATCCAATGAGATGCTATCAGAGAAGATCAAAGAACACATGCTTAAATGCACTCCTATGAAAGAGGTATAAGGAAGAATTAAAGCAGCAGGAAGTAGAGTAAAGAGAGAATCGAGTCTTTACAAAAAATAGAAGAAAAGGCCAGCCAGGTGGAGCCAGGCAGACTCTGATGCATGCGCACGCAGGAGTGTCTCATTCATCTCAGCAGCCCCACAGCACCCACCCCGCACAGTGCCTTACACAGAATAGGCACTTGGTAAATGTGTGTCCGCTGAATGAAAACTGAAAACGGTAGTTCCCATGCTCTTATGATAAGAAAGAGCCACCAAGGCATTTGGGGAGGGAGGCAAAGGGCTAAAGCAACATTATATGGTAAAAATAGAAAGAAAAACAGCAAATAAAAACTGTGGAAAAACAAAAGGTGAGGTCTTCTAAGCCAATATTACTTCACTCCTCCCTGTGCACAGTACATAGTGTTCTAACTTTAGGTATTGCTTGTAAAATAATTCACTACTAACTATAACATGTTATAGGAAAAAAGGTAGTAACTAATGCCACAAAACTCCAACACTGGCATTTCCTGAATTCCCTGAAGCTCCTACTACCCTTTGCTATTCCTTTCAGGTACTATAAAACCTACAGTGCCAATAATGTGCTTTGCATATGGTTTCTTATGGTGTATTTTGATTTTTCCACTTTTAGAAGGTAGAGGAGAAAAATACCCAAATATAGCATCAGGTCACCTTCAGCTCAAGTGTTAAACAGTTGTTGAACATCCTTTATGGAGAGACTAGCTATGAAAGGCGGCACTGTCCTCTCAGATTTGCAAGTGCCCATAGCCTCAGAAACCACACAACTTTTTATATTCTACCTAAGTAATAGGTTTCTATGTTCTCCCATTATTTGAATAAACCAGGAAAAAAAGCTGAAGGAGAGAGATTTTCCTACTGATTTCTCAATACTCTCTTCAGATGCCCAGAAAACCTCATGGTGGGTATCTATCAGAAATGCCTCTGCCCCAAAAGGAGACATTTGCCAAAGAGTTATGAATTATTGCAACAAGGAGACCAACTAAGTCACCTTAGCAGTTTTTATAAACACAAAGGGGCATGACAATTATTTGTGTTGTGGGAAGTCAGCCAGGAGCAAAGTCAGGAAAGAAGGCAGAAGACTTAAGCTAGAAGAAAATACTTCTGTCTTCTATTTTTAAGGACAGGTTTTCAAATGCACATGCCCTAGTAGGTGCCAATAAAGACCTGACTAACATGTGTGCAGATGCCCTAAGGTGGGAGTGCCAATGGGTGGGCTGACAGTGGTCAAGTCTAGACATTAATTTTATTACACAGAAAAATAAATACAAGTTTCAAAAACTGAAATCCATTTCACCTGGTAATTGAAATATTATTCTAAAAGGAAGGCAGAGTTTCCTAAGATTAAAAGTCACCAAGTAAAATGAAGCTGTCTAATAAAATTCATCATTCTCATATTCCTACTGAAGGAAAGAAGAAATTCTTTTCTCTGTGATAAGTTATTTTCCTAAGTGACTTCTTTTAATTAAAAAAAAAAAGGAGGGGGGCAATTTTCCATGAGTTTTGATTATACAAATGCCACAAACAGCTTCTGAGGCTGAAGCTATGACAATGAACTTCCATGTCACAAAGAGGAGGAGGAGGAAGTGGAAGGGAACAGTGCAGAGGAAACACAGCGACATTGTATTACAGTAGGTATTTACGTCTGCTATCCTCATCCAAGGTAAGGTCAACAACTTCTGCAGGTGAAGCCCAAGTCTGCTGGGGAGTCACAGCAGTCCATGACTGTGTTTGCCGGCTGCTAACATACTGCGTGCCCGAGCCATGCTTCCACGAAGAAACACTCTGAATCACACCCCCTCGAGGATGAACACACCTGCAATTGAGATGAGGAACAAAAGCATGGTTAATCCTACCATAGGAAAAATAGAAGGCAACACAGCTTCAGGAGCACTGAGCAATACTCTCACTAAGATAAGCCTACTACTATACAAGTTCATGAAACCCACAGCCAATATCCTTTTTTTCTTCCCTCTCTCCATGTCTGTCTGTCTGTTTCCCTCCTCCCTCTCTGTTTAGCCTTAAAAAAGGCCAAGAGTCTTGTCAGAAACTACTGAGCTATAAAACTCAGTCAAAAACTCCTGAGTTACGTCTAGATCTGTTGCTGACAATGGTTAAGATGATGTTTCTCTGAATTCATTTAAACCTCTGGAATCTTCAGGACAGGTCAGCATATAAAATCCAGAGCAAAATTAAGATGCCCAAACAATCTGAGTCTGAACAAATGAAACAGTAAGAAATACAGGTGAAACTTGTTCTTAAAATAAGTTCTGTAACATACTTGGTAATAACAACTTCAAAGACACTAATAGTAATGTGTCTTTACAGATTAAATTTCTAAAAGTCTCTACTAGGTCATGCATAATCGATCAATTTCCCTCATCATGAAGGTCACAACAAAAACACTTGGCTGCTTATGCTTTAGCTCAGTGAAAGTAACACAGCTGAAGTACTCAGTTAAATTCTCTAAAAAGTGTTCTACCAGAGGGACAGACTGCCTTGCTGACAAACCTCACCAAGAGTTCAATGGAAGAAAATTGTTTCAGAAACCCAGACATGTTGAATTCCACATTCCAGTCAAAAGACAGAACTGTGAGCCTCCAGGATGAACCACTGAGTAAGTTTTGATTCAAACAAGAAGCAGGTAGGCAGCTCAAGCTATCATTGCTACTTATGCCCTCACATCTAAATTACTGACCAGTGTCTACGTAGCATATGTGAGAAGAGACAAGTGGCATGATTCTGGTCACATAAACTACTACGACAGATCTTGAGCAGCTGTTCTGACAACGTATATACGATGAGTGATGCTGGGTCACTTGAAAATTCCAGCTTTGATTCAATGCTACCTCACTACTAGGTTTAAAAGAACATTAGGGTAACAACAATGGACAAGGTTCAGTGGCAGAACTGCCCCCAAGATCCTTAAAATACTGGAAACGCTAGCCTGAAAATGACTCCCTTACGAAGAGCGGTGCTGAACAGCAGATCTCTTGGGGCCAGAGCAGGGAAGAATGTAGATTTGCTACAGTCCCAGAGGCCCATCATCTGCTTAGAAATGGGCTAAGTAGCTACTAACCCAGAGGCTACTGCATTTTCAAAGATTAGCTAGTGAAAAGCATTAAAATAAGGGACATCAAGTCCAAAGTTTACTCCAAATCTGTCCAATCCATTAAGTACACTCAGATTAAGTGATCACATAGTCATGGAAGAATGTCAGCCAAAGGAGTCCATTCAACATTTATAGAAATGGTTTTGATGACTGATGGTAACAGAATACTAAGTTTATTAAGTAGTTTCACCTCAGTTGACAATCCCAACAGACCTCTGAATTAGAAGCGGAAGTAATTATCCATATTCTACAGACAGGGAAACTGAGGATTAAAGAGGTTACATGATTTGCCCAGAGTCACATTGCTTGAAAGTGGTAGGCTAAGGATCTTCAAAGCCAGGTCTGATTTCAGGCTTTGTTTTCCGCAACATCATGTTGTCACTTTACAAATCTGTGTATTAAATTAGGTAAGGCAAACAGCAAGAGTCAGCAGAGTGCAAAGACAGGCCCAGACTAACAATTTAGAAATATAAAGTTCTTCAACAGTTCAAAAGCTCATCTGTACATGTACTAATTGAAGTAAAGCTGGCTAGAAACTTAAGGAGGAATTCAGGGAATGAATGGCTACAAAGAGAGTCAGTATAATCTCTGGCAGAATTCCTAGAAATATCTCTGAATTAAAGAGGTATTTAGTCCCAACTGTTAATCTGTGCTGCTCCCTAAGTGACCATATAATGTAACATCAGGTAGTGGCTTTATTTTTTTTTTTTTTTTTTTTTTTTTTTAAAGATTTTATTTATTTATTTTTCCCCCAAAGCCCCAGTACATAGTTGTCTGTCATAGCTGCACATCCTTCTAGTTGCTGTATGTGGGACGCGGCCTCAGCATGGCTGGAGGAGTGGTGCCTCGGTGCGCACCCGGGATCCGAACCCGGGCCGCCGGCAGCAGAGCGCACGCACTTAACCGCTAAGCCACGGGGCCGGCCCCCAGGTAGTGGCTTTAAAAGGGATCTGATCCAAACTGCTCACTTTACAGAAGAGAAAACCAAGACCAAAAGACAACTGCCCTGGGTCTTAAGCAAGTTAAGCACAGAACCAGAACAAAATCAGGTCTCCACCGGGGAGTTTATTTTCCACTAAATAACGATACCTTGCTCAGACTACACCTAAAGTACTATACTATGTTTGATTGTTAACGGCACTGCCTGGCCCCTGGGGGTGATTCAATAACCAGCAAAGCAGATTCTAGAAGTACCCAGTGTAGGAGAGTGACAGGTTTAGAGACAGTATTAACTACTAAGAAATGGCTGAGAAGGAAAGAGAAGAATAAAGACACAAGGTACTTCCTCAACTATTCAAAAATAGATCACTTTTGTAGTTATGTTACAAAGGGTTCAAGTTACCAGACAACAACTTGGGCTACTTTAAGCAAAAATAAGAATTTATTGGAAAGACACTGGAGCACCTCAAAGAACCTAAGGATGATGGAACAACTACGCCTCATTCATTTGACTCAAGCCCCAACTCTCTCAGTCTGTTTCTGTTACTTCAAAATTTCTGATTCTCTGGAGAATGTGGTGATCCCATCTTTAGTCAAAAGCTTTCCTGGCTCCTATTTACTGCAGCTGGAAGGGCAGCTCCTAAAGAAGAGAAAATCATCATGAAAGGTGGCTACTCCACCTTGTACAGAGATCTCAAGAGCAGAATAAGAACCATGAATCAGTTCCTGGAAGGCAAGTTTTAGATGATCATTACTACACCACAATTACAGCCACCACCAAATGGAATAAACTGCCTTTTAAATGTTTAAATGTTCAAGCAATTGCTGGGCCGTCTGTCAAGATCGTTAAAAAGGATTCTAAGATGACTTCTAAGGTTATCAGCAACTTTAAGATTTTGAACAACACAGGCAAAACCATCCCGTTAGAAGTCAGGACGGTAGTTACAGGGGACGAGGTTCAGGGGAGGTTGTGACTGGAAGGTGGCACAAGGGGGACTTCTGTTCTATTTCTTGATCTGAGTGCTAGTTACCTAGGTATGAGCAGTCTGCAAAAATTAAAGTGTACACTTATGACTTTTCTCTGTGTGTTATAAGCCCATAAACATTCAAACAATTTTTTATGATTTAATGACCTTGACTATCTTAAATAAATGGTAGCTAGGAGATGGATGAGGACAGAACACGGTTTTTAACAAAATTTTTTTTTAAAAAAGGAAAAAGAAGGTCAAGCTACTAAACAAAAGAGTGCTGGAGAAACATTTCAACTATTTTGTAAGACAGTGTACATTACAAAACAACTCATCAGATAGAGAAAGAACACATTTCAGGAAGAAATGGAACCACAACAATTGTTATAAGCCTACGAAGATGCTCTATAAAGGATGTGAGAGGCTCAAAATTTTGTAAGGCAACTAACATAAAGCACAGATTTTCACGTATTATCACATATCCTTTTTCTATATTATGAAAAATACAGGGTGAGAGGATATTCAGCTATTTTTTAATTGGCCCAATCCAACTGTAGTGCAGATACCGGCTTTGTTCTCATAAAGCATTTAATCTGCATATAACTGGTGATAGGCACAAAACACAAGGGAGAGTCATATTTTCAGTCTTATAACCAAGAAAATGCTTGGGCCTCACTTCCCAAAAAAGCACTTTCTAAACACTAAGTTTTTATTCTTTTTTTTTTTTTTTTTTTGTGGGGAAGATCAGCCCTGAGCTATCATCCATGCCAATCCTCCTCTTTTTGCAGAGGAAGACTCGCCCTGGGCTAACATCTGTGCCTATCTTCCTCCACTTTATATGGGAGGCCGCCACAGCATGGCCTGACAAGTGGTGCATCAGCACGCGCCCGGGATCCAAACCCGGGCCGCCAGCAGCAGAGCACAAGCACTTAACCGCCACGCCATGGGATCGGCCCCTAAACTCTAAATTTTGATAGAATAATTCCTGCTCTTCATACATTAAAACCAAAAAAGGAGAGACTTCACAATGGAAAAGAAGAAAAAACACAGAAAGAGGGCAGGCCCTGATGGTCAGCTTTTGATACAGTTAGCTCACTATTCTAAGAAAACAACATTAAAAATTAATCATTTTTGCTCTCATTTACAGAGCCTGAGGGTGACCTCTCAGATAACATTCCTACTTATTTTTCCTAACTGAGGATGAAATGAATCCTTGCGGCTTTAGGAAAATGCTTGTCGGCCTCCCTTGCTTTTTTTAGGGTTAATGTTAGCAATTGGTTGTAGGAAGCAACCAGTCTTAAATGCAAAAGCCTTCTGGCATCAATTCTTTTGCTGAGAGATGAACCAACAGTAACACCAATGACCACAGGACCAAAGACTACAGTGAAATGAGGTAAAGGTCTGATTAGCCACAGAAGCTTCAGAGAACAAGTACTGAAGGAACTGTTCCAACACAGTTCCACGACAGAAAGATGTGCACTATATGGATTCATCCTCCTACAGCAATTACCAATGAGGCTGATAGAAGGAAAAAGGACCAAGGACAAAGAAGAACATTGGCATAAAGGTCATAAATTAAAACGTCTGGCAAAATTAAGTGGGCACAGAAGAACTAGAGATGCTGGAAAAATCTCCATCTCATGGCAAAGTGCATCTTGTGAAACAAGACTGCCCAAAAATTAACACTTGAAAAATGGTAACGTTAAGGTAACATCAAGAGTTCATCACAGCAATACAAGGCAGCCATAAAAGATGCATTCAACCATTAGTTCAGAAAGCATGCTTTCTAGTCTATGACTAGAAGAAACACGAATGCTAAGTGAACACATCAAAATTTAACGTAAAAGAGCAGGGAAAGATATTAACATGCAAGAAAAGAAAAACAGCTATCAAAAAAAAAGGCACATCACAACTGGAATTAGTGAGTGCAAAGGTCAAACAAAATGCTTCCAAATATGGAAAAATGGCACCCAGCACAAGTCAGAGCAACCACAATCCCAAAGAGAACAACTCAAGGACCAAGTCTGAGTTTTTAAAAACTCTCAGGAAGCTCATAAGGTAAAATATTGAAAGAAAAAATAAGAACAGGACAACTAAATCCAAACAAAACATCTACGCATGCAAATCAAATTAGAACAAAAAGATGTGGATCAAAACCTAAAACCTTTTTCCAAGCGATAACCCTGCCAGAAGCCCATCAATACTTCATAACTGCAACCCTAGACCTGTAAAAGAAATAAATTCCAGATGAGATACAGGCAGCCAAAGGGGCAATTCTGAAGCAACCAAAAAGAAAGCCTCTTCCCCACCTGATACTCAGCTTTTTAACCTCAATGTCTAAAAGATTATCAGGCTTCTTCTTAAGAAACTGCAGAAAAAATTTTCAGAAAGACAGAGCAAAATCAGTGAGACTCTACTCAGTCTTAGACTCGAAGACCAAAATAAAAGATCCCCTTAAAATGATACAGGAGTCAATTCAAAGTACTCCAATGGAATCTGCCAACCCTACATTTCATTGTACGGACAGTATTAACCACCACTGAGATTTCAGAATGGACTTGTCACCTCCAAGATATGATTTCCCCAGAATTCAAACCAAAGGATCAGAACAAAACACATTTTTATGCTTCAGAGCCTGTAAGAAAAAGTTCTTGAAAGTCATGTTATAGCATGTTATTTAAAATGTAGCCAAAGTCACTTGACTTAGTTGAAGAGTAGAACAAAGATGCTTATAGAGTAAAATAACAATCTGGATAAAAGACCTAACAAGTTCAGAGAAGGGTGAAATAAAGATAATTGTATGTATGTGTGTGCGTATGTTGGAGGTGAGGAGGAACTTGGAATTTAAATTTCCAAGTTTTAATAGACAGATAATGATAATTTTAACTCCAGATACCAAAAATATTGGTAGAAAAAGAAGCTAAAGATTTCATGATGGAAGAAAAGTTGAACAAAGAAGCTGAAAAAGAAGGGTGGCTCACTCTATAATATTTCTAGGCATAAGGAAACAGTAAAGAAGGAAGACTTGGTAAGAGTTAATAAAGAACTGGACCTAGCGATGTCTCAGCATAGACTAAGAGATTAGATAAACAACACAGATTATTACCTACTCTTTCCTACGTAAGTAGGAACACATGAGTAACAATGAATTCAAATTTGAAATGTAACTCCAGGGGAAGCTGATGAATGGATAATGTGCTCCTGGCACAACTAGACATAATTTACTTATATCAATCTGTCAACAGGCAAGGTAAGTTTTATAGTAGAGAGTCTGAAATAAAAATACTATAATATTCTAGAAAGATCCTGACATGGGGCTTAAAACTAGTACCTTCTATGTTATAAGGAACAATGGTGAAATAGATTAATGGCAAATACCTGCTGAAGTAAAGGAAGAAATCAGAAGTTCTATCTTCCTCATCTGATGGATAAGTCAGCTTCAACGGAATAGATGGAAAAATGGAAAAGAATTTACAGGAAAAAGTTTTTGATTAAGGCAGAAAAACAGATACAAAAGAATGAGATACAAGAAAGATGGAGGAATGAAAATTCTTTCCCACCAGAATAGGGGAAATGACCATTAAAAAAGAAAAGAGTGGGGGCTGGCCCGGTGGCATAGCAGTTAAGTTCGTGCTCCACTCTGGGGTTCGTAGGTTCGGATCCCAGGCGCGGACTGACGCACTGCTTGTCAAGCCATGCTGTGGTGGTGTCCCATAAAAAGTAGAGGAAGATGGGCCCAGATGTTAGCCCAGGGCCAATCTTCCTCAGCAAAAAGAGGAGGATGGGCATTGGATGTTAGCTCAGGGCTGATCTTCCTCACAAAAAAAAAAAAAAAGAAAGAAAGAAAAGAGGGGCTGGCCCTGTGGCCTAATGGTTAAGTTCAGCGTGCTCCACTTCAGTGGCCTGGGTTCAGTTCCTAGGTGTGGACCTACACCACTCATCAGTGGCTGTGCTGTGGCAGCAACCCAAGTACAAAATAGAAGACGACTGGCACAGATGTTAGCTCAGGGCGAATGTTCTTCAGCAAAAAGAAAGAAAGAAAAAAGGAAGCAGCTACGCAGGTACACTTATGGCATAAATACAGGACAGAGGACGAAGTGCTAGGACAATACTAGTTCTGATAAAGAGAACTGGCCACTTTTGGGGAGATAGCACATTAAATTATGACTTTACATCCTTTAGGTCCCTATTGTTTAACAGAAAATTGCTCTCAGAAAGTATAGTCAGTTCTCATTAGAAAAAGATTCCCTCAATTTATGTGCCTGTGTATTTTGCCTCCACTCTCTCTACTCTTTTTATATAAGCAACAAAGGAAATGCTGGTGAATGTTTTATTACCTTGCTAACCAAACAGTAAAATCAGCTCTAAGAGCAACGTAATGTAGATACTGGGTTATATACCTACTTAGAGAAATAACGACTTAATTCTTGTGGCATAGGAGAAAAGTTGTTTGATATATAAAATACAGACTTCTCAAAGCCTAAATTTTTGTTGTGTGTGTGTGTTAAATGTTCCTGAGGAAGCCTTCCTCTGAGAAGGCTGCAACCAATTCTTAGGAACATATCTTAAAAGCAAAAGTCAGTAAATTTTTTCTGCAAAGGGTAGACAGTAAATATCTTCAGCTTTGAGGACTATAAGGTATCTGTTGAAACTTCTCAATTCTGCCAATGAAGTGCAAAAACAGCCAGAGACAATAAGTAAATGAACACACATGGCTCTGTTCCATAAACTTTATTTATGGATAAATAAATTTTACTTTAATTTCATATAATTTTCACATGTCACAAAACACCACTCTTCTTTTGATGTTTTTCCCCCCAAGCATTTAAAAATGTAAAAACCAGGGGCCGGCCTTGTGGCATAGAGGTTAGTTTGTGCGCTCCGCTTCAGTGGCCCGGGGTTCACAGGTTCGGATCCCCGGCGTGGACCTACACACTGCTTGTCAAGCCATGCTGTGGCAGTGTCCCATATAAAGTAGAGCAAGATGAGCACGGATGTTAGCCCAGGACCCGTCTTCCTCAACAAGAAGAGGAGGATTGGCAACGGATGTTAGCTCAGGGCTAATCTTCTTCACAAAAAAAAAAAAAAAAAAAGTGAAAACCACTCTTAGGTCAAGGTCCATACAAAAAAAGGCAGCAGGCCAGATATGTCCCATGGATCATAGTTTGCTGACCCCTACACCTTAAAGAATGACAAACTTCATAAAATTATTTTTATAATACTACACACTAATTTGATGGCTTGTGGCTTTTTTTTTTATCCTAAGAAACAGGCCTCCCTGAGTCACATGAACATCGCTAGAATTAGGAACAGACCAAAGTAACATGCAAGTTTCCATGAAAGACAAGGAGAGGTGCTCTAGGAAACAAGCAAAAGAGGTATGATGTCAGATGCATATTTCCCAATTGTTTACTCCCAATATATTTCAAGATAAAGTGAAAGGCAAGAAAATATGAATGAGAGGGAAAAAAAGTATGGTGATGGTTAAGCCATAAGAGAAAAATTTGTCAAGCCATCTAGACATTTGCTGAAAATAAGAGAAAAACATCAGTTATAGTTCACATACACATATGGTTGAGATGTTTTTGATATGAGACAATATGTAAAACATTCTGAAGCTCATATCATGTCTAATCAGCCTACCATTTTCTTCTCACTTGTTTTATGGTCCAAGTAAAATTCAGAATTTAAAATATCAGAACACTCCAATTAATATCCTACCTTGCATGTTCCTGAACTCCCACGATCTCCACTTCACTGTCTGAAGAGGCAATATTAATTTCTTCATTGAGTGGTGCATTGCCAGCAGATGTTTTGTCACTTGCTAGGAATCCTGGATCCAAATGACCTGAGAGACAAAGGGAAAAGATAAGCACTACATTTGACTTCTTACAAGCAGCAGAAATAACTCACTGACAGATTTCTCATCCATGTTTAATCATAGAAACAGAATGGCCTTATGAGAGCTTGCCACAGTGAAACTGGTACCCACGTCAAATGAGCTGGGCCAGTGTTCTGTTAAAAAAAAGAGGTTTTAAAAAATTAAACAGAATACATGCTTATGGCTAAAAGAATGTTCAAACAACATGGAAGTACATAAAACTAAGAACTCCAAGTCTCTCACTCTCTAACTCCCATTCCTTAGGAGAAAAAAAACTTTGAGTACTTTGATAAATATGTATATCTAAATATAGGTATATATAAACTGTGATAATAGTTTCTGTTTTATTCCATAATGCTTTTTGTTTTAAAAGACGTGCATAACAGGTCTGTCACCACCTAGAGGGCAATGGGGTTCTCTGCTGCTTATCATTTTAATAGAACAAAATTCTAAACCAGGAAAGCTCAAAGGCATAAATCAAATAAATAATAGAAGTAATCATTAATATCAAATTTATACTGGGATGCTTTATGAAAGATTTAACAATTTTCTCTAAATTTTAAACAATTTTCTCTAAAGGAATGCAAATTTGACAAAATCTGACCCAAAACTACACCTAAAAGGGAAGGCTAGAGGCAGATCACAATTTTTGCTCTGGGCAACTGAAATATAACCTGTATGTTGCTGACAGTCCTCATTAGACAGAAACAAATTACATACGCTGGGGAAAGCACAACAGTTTGGGGCACTCGGGCATGTAAGGACTTTTCCACAAGGGTCTTCACAAAGCATCTATTACATGGTGCAATAAAACACATTACCCAACATCACAGAAAACAGGAGCTTCGTAGAACTCTCTTTCAATAAACGCTAATGGCACAGCACCAAAATACACAGCTCCATTAACAATTCTAGCAAGAGTTAGGAGAATTCAGCCTATGTATCCAGCTCTTGAATATTCTGACTTCGAAAATAATAAATTTTAGAATATCTAGAAGTTAACATAGAATAAACAGAGTTGCAACAGGTACAAATTTTCATTTACCCTTTAAAGGGTATTTTCATTTAAATATAGTCATCTGATATAAAATTATTTCTCCATATTTAAAAAAAATCCTTTGTGATACCTCATATAAACGAAACCAATGTCAATAAGATTTTACACACACAACTCCCCCCTTCCCTCTCCCTCACCTCACTCATTCCAATGCTTCAAGGTCACTGAGAAACCTGGTATTTTCATACTCCTGCCGACTTTTAGTGTAACTCTTTTGGAAAATTATAGACAATCCCAAAGCAAAAGCCTTACAACTTTTACACTCTCTGATCCTGTAATCCCATCTCTGAGAGTTTAGTGTAAGGGAGACAATTTTAAACAAGCGAAACGTTATGATGTCCAAAGACAGCCACTAGAAACGCTATGTAGAAACTTGGGAAAAGAGTATGCATAAATACAGTGTCACATAGAACACTATAAAAATATGTAGGTGCTGGGTAAAAGCTGTAAACAGTAACCAAGTTTGAATATGAGTGTGGGATTATTTTTACTTTTTTTCTTCTATTAAAAATGATGCACATACGAGAAAACAGAAGATTAAAAAGACTTCTAGAGGGCCGGCCCCATGGCTTAGCAGTTAAGTGCGTGCGCTCCGCTGCTGGCGGCCCGGGTTCGGATCCCGGGCGCACACCGAGGAACTGCTTCTCTGGCCATGCTGAGGCCGTGTCCCACATACAGCAACCAGAAGGATGTGCAACCATGACATACAACTATCTACTGGGGCTTTGGGGGAAAAATAAATAAATAAATAAACAATGGGTAAGTTTATCATGCAGAAAAAATAAATAAAAAATAAAAAAATAAATAAAAAAATAAAAAGACTTCTAGATACAATTGGTGACTGAGATTATATTACAGTCCGCACAGGTTTGTTAACCTTCTGTACTAAAGAATAATCTAGATAGGATTCTATGTGGCACTGGCGCCAGGCACATATCTTTGCACCCTACAAGCATACAAAAGGTGGCATTAACCAGACAAAACCCAGTTTTGTTAAATCTAGGGTGGTCACTTAAATGGAGTTTGGTTAAGTCCGGATTAGGCACCCCTAGATTATGGCTCTGATCCCAATATACCTTGCTTGTGGCCAAGTCTTTTACCTAATTTCTACTTCAATGCTGTGGTTACAACTATCATCAAGCACACTGTTCCTACTGCACCACTAGGGAGGAATACCAATTGAGTCTCTTTTTTTTTCAAACCTTCAACTTGTCCATATTCAATATTCGAGCAGCTTTATTTATGCAACTACAACAGTTTACTTCATCTGTTTGTTCCTACAATAAATACTTGTTTATGACATCCTACGTACTGTGCTAGGTGCTAGGAATACTATGGGGAACAAACGAGGCAGGCATAGTCTCTACCTTCAATGAGCTTACAATACATTCAGGGATAATAAAAAGCAGTCCTCTGCATTATGACTTGAAACTGTTCTGATAGGGAGGTAAAGAGTGCCCTGGAAGCATACGAAAAGGAACATTTCCCAGACTTGACAATAATCAAGGATCTGAGCTCTCAGGGAAGAGTAGCCACAGGTGAGGGGAAGTAGCATAAGGAATATTGTGTTGCCCTTTAAGGTATACCAGTTGGGTGAAATTCGGGGTAATGGTAGTAAAAAGAGTAATGAGAAATGAGGCTGGCAAAGTCAGTAGAGGTCAGATTGTGGTAGAGTCTGAACCTGACCTTGAGAAGTAGGAAGCCACCGAAGGATTTAAGCAGAAGAGTGAGATGATCTGGTTTTCCATTAAAAAAAATTTCCTTTTGGAGTGTAGAAATGGAACTAATAGCAGGCAGGGAACACCAGAGGCAAGGAAACCAGTTAGACGGCTATAGTTTCCTGGGTGAGAAATGACCACAGCTGAACTAGGAAAGAAAGAAAAGGGGGAATACCTTGTGTTTGTGTATGTACGGAAGATTAGTAATGTTGGGAATCAGGCAAATGAAAGAACACGACAAGTAAAAAACAATGCCTAGGTTTCTGATTTAGGAACTGGATAGAGTCACAGTGCCATTCAGTGAGCCAATAAACAGCTGAGGCTGCTTAGGTCATGATGATGACGTGACTCTGAGATGTCCAATAGGCAGTTGGAGGTATCGTTTGTGCTAGAGCTCAGGTCAGAGGTCTAGAGAGGAAATATAGATTTGGTAAGTCTCAGCAATAGATGGGAAGATAAAGGTCATCCAGAGGAGTGAAGGAGGCCTGAAACAGAACCCTGAAGCACATCAATAATTAAGGGATGGGCAGAGGAAAGGAAGCTCGCCAAGGTAAGCGAGAAATAGAAAGAAAACCTGACGATATGAAGCCAAGACACCATGGAAAGAGCATTTCTAGGAAGTGCTCAACAATGTCCAATGGAGAGGTGTGATAAGAAGAGGAACTAAGTAGAGTCCACTAGAATCTGCTATAAGACGACCATACAGGACTTGGGCAAGGGGAGCCTCAGAGGAGTGATGGGGCAGAAGCCAATATAGCAAAGCAAGCTGAAGAAGAAAAGAAGGGAAGGAAGAGCAGACACATTTGAAGAAGTCTGGCTACAGAGGAAAAGGCAATAGGATAGTATCGAGAGGAAGACGGGTTTGAGGGAAGGGGATGTGTATGTATGCACAGATTTTAAAGATGGGAGAGATCTGGCCATATTTAGAAAAAAGGCCGAGGGCCGGCCCGTGGCTTAGCAGTTTAATGCGTGCATTCTGCTACTGGCAGCCGGGGTTAGGATCCCGGGCGCGCACCGATGCACCGCTTCTCTGGCCATGCTGAGGCCGTGTCCTACATACAGCAACTAGAAGGATGTGCAACTATGACATACAACTATCTACTGGGGCTTTGGGGAAAAAAAAGGAGGAGGATTGGCAATAGATGTTAGCTCAGAGCCGGTCTTCCTCAGCAAAAAGAGGAGGATTAACATGGATGTTAGCTCAGGGCTGATCTTCCTCACAAAAAAGAAAAGAAAAAAGGCCGAGAACAAACATGGCAGAAAGCTGAGGCAATCTTGATCTGTGAGGAATGCGGCAAGGCCATCTGCAGAGCACAGGCGTGGGTAAGGAGGCAAGGTAGGGGTTTAGAAAAGCAAGTAGCCGCTATGAAGAAAGAATGCTGCCCAAGGAAAGGGATGGAGTGCTGGGCAGCAGAGAGCCAAGATGAGGTTGCGGATTAGGACGTTAACATGACCCTTAACTCTGCAACTAGGTGATTTTTTCCAGCTAGGCTTAGCAGTTTGGAAAAAGGCTCCAAGTGTGCGTCCAGGGATCAGACTTTGCCAGCTGGGTACAACAAGAAAGCCACCTAATCAAGGAGCTGAGGATACTGGCAAAGGAGAGTTGGGCTTATATATTCTAGATATGAAAAGAAGTGAAGCTAGGAGGAGACTGATAATGGACTGCTGGATGGGTTCAATGAGGTAAAAGAGTAGTATAGTGAAGTAACAGTGTGAGAGTACAGAAAAGCCCCCAATGAAAAGGAGAAAGCATTAGGAAGAGACAGGAGGAAAACCAATGGGTATGAGAAGTAAAACACTGTACTTCCACCCTCTCAGCCACCCACAAAATAAAGCTTCTGGGACCATCCATTTTTCTCACATCTTATCCCTCACTCTGTTGTTACTCCCCTTTGTTCCAGCCACCCACTACTCACGTTCTTACAACTTTTCCACTGCCCTCTGGAATGCCAGCTCCATGGAAAACTGCACTGAACTTTCTCTTCAGCTCCTTGCGGAAACCTGACTCTTCTGAAAATGCTGCCTCCCCTGCAGTCCTCTGAAGCTGCTCCTACACCTCAGTCTTGGGTCCTCCATCCTCATGTGCCAACACCAGCAGCCCTTATCTTCCAGGATGCTTCCCTTTCACTGTCATAGATTATGAGTCCAGCACAATTTCACCTATTCATGAAACATGACTGGCACCTGGCTTAGTTTGTCTCTCTCCACTTTAAGTCTTGCTATCATTGTTACTCACTATTCATATGGATAACCACACCAAAACTTTCCATGCCTACTCACTAAGAACCAAGGAGCCAAGCCCCAAGAGACACTTAAAGCCCCCTGTGGTAGACTCACAGCAAGGGGCTCAGCCCTTACCATCCTAAAAAACAAGCTAATTGAATTAAACCAAAGAAAAAGGCAGATTGTAGGAGTCATGGTTGCTATAACCAAACTCTTCCTCCTTGATTACTCGATGCTTTTAAACAACAGTAATGAGAAAACACAATGAGAACATGACAGAATTAGTTAATTCTTAGTATCTCTGTGCCCAGTTCTATCCCCATAGTTCTAATTTATAATCCTAACTTGTGGACTGTTCTGTGAAATGTCTCAGTCATCGATATTTCTGAAAAACCAGTCTTCACTGATTAAGTCCATCATCCTGACCCTACCACCTACATAGCTTCATTTCAGATCTGGAATTATCAACACTACACCTTTTTTTTTTTTTTTTAAGAAGGAGGAAGAAATAAAAAATTACTATGCTGCTTTTGCTCGTAATTTTATAATATCTTAGGAAAAATAAGGTAACCATCACCAACATTTAAGATTCTTCTAACTTTAATTCATCCATTATGGATCCAGAAACTAATAATTTACCTACTGCTTTCACATTATTAGATCAATACAAACCATTTTGGCAGTGCAATTTTGGCCATAAAAATTACAATCTAATCCTGCTGGCGTTTAGTATTGTTACAGAACCTGTATGATGCTCTAAAATTGATGACCAAAAAATCAGGGTCTGCTCTTGTAGTCAATATCTTTATTATTGTAATATGTGCCACCCAGAAAACAAGTCAGCTGGGACCCACACTAAGTCTGCGGGCCACCACGCTCTAGAAGAGACACCAAGGCGTTCTCCAATAGCCAAGAATGCATCCTCTCTTCTGTCTATTTCAGAACCAGGACAATTAGTCCTTTTCTCTCAATGTAACCCTCTTCAGCAAGTCACATTCCTTTGGAAGCTCCTGTGCAGAGCCTGATGTTCTCTGGCCTTTGGGCCATCCCCCAGTGCCACCCCACCCCATGACCTCAGAGGAATCTAACGGCAGTGCAGTGCCTAAAGCACATACAAAAGTGAGTCAAAGATGCTATGAGGTTCTTCAAATACTGTCAGTGGTAGTAATCTATTCCTGTTCTAGGACAAGAATAAGCCCTGTAGAAAAAGTGTAAATACCACAATTACCATATATTAAACTGAAAATAAAGTGGAGGACTTAACATTTAGCTATTGTGGCAGCTGGTTGTCTCTGTGTAGGTCTTTGCCTGTGTGGCTCTTTGGAAAGATAACTTCTTAGACTATGAGAAAATTCTAAATTTTTGTCCTCCAACTACAGATCTTTCAACACATAAGTCAGAAAGAAGCAGCATAGAAAAAGCAGTAACTAAATTATTATGGCAAACATTTTCTTTCTGTCTTCAAAAGAAATGATGTAGCTACTTTTTAAATCACATTCTACTGGGTAAGAACTAGTCTTGAGCTTATTTGCAGCACATTAAAGGAAATTATTACATATTGGATGACAGTGGAGTGTTAGGCATAAAAAAGGTTAATATCTTAAGTCACTGCTCATTTAGCTTTGAAACAAGCAAATTATTACCTTGTGTTTAGTTTTTTTTCAACAAGAATTTAAAAACAACTTTAAAAAGTAGAGGAGGGGCCGGCCCCGTGGCTTAGCGGTTAAGTGCGCACGCTCTGCTACTGGCGGCCCGGGTTCGGATCCCGGGCGCGCACCAAGGCACCGCTTCTCCGGCCATGCTGAGGCTGCGTCCCACATACAGCAACTAGAAGGATGTGCAACTATGACATAACAACTATCTGCTGGGGCTTTGGGGAAAAAAAAAGGAGGAGGATTGGCAATAGATGTTAGCTCAGAGCCGGTCTTCCTCAGCAAAAAGAGGAGGATTGGCATGGATGTTAGCTCAGGGCTGATCTTCCTCGGGGAGAAAAAAAAAAAAAGTGGAGGAAAAGGAGGTCAGAAACTAAAATCTTACAGTCCCTAAGAAGCAGGTAAACAAGAGGAATCTGACCAAACTTGATCTCCTTCACAAGACTGATACAATGATTTTAAAGTGCCAATAATACATGGCCATTCTGGTCTGATTATAAAAAAATAAAAAGCCTTACACTAAGAACAGGAAACTCAAGATTTGTTTTTCTGCACTATAACTAAGCCTGTGTTATGGACAAATCGAGATTACCATCCCTATTTTAAGGAAGGGGAAAATGCTCATAGCCTACCTTCTTGACAAGAAGGCTGACAGAAAAAACTAGATCATTTGTTAAGAATTTTTAATTTCCCAGGAAAAACAAACTAAATAAATTTAGTTTACCATAATTATAAGCCTTCCACACCAAGAGTACTTCAGACTTCTGTTTCTCTTAGCTTCATCTACATTTATGTTTATAGTGAGCTATTAATAGCAATAAAAAATTAAGCCATTTTCAGATATACTGGTAGTTTCCTAAACAGGTTCAATGCAAGAGATACCTGGGGGTGATTATTACAAACAGATTCCAAACCCCATTTCAGATCTACTTACAAGAATCTTCAGGGAGAAACCTAGGAGTCTGAATAGTTATAGTCACCCCAGGTAATTTCCATGCTCAGGCAAAGTTTAGGAAATACTGTAGCAAGAGCAACTAATTCCAAGGCAGGACAGTAAATTAAAAATCCACTAATTGGGTCCATTAATCACTTCTTTACTCTGTCTACTACAGCATAAATATATTAACAACGCTGGTTAGCATTCCTGAGGGCCTACTGTGTGCTGTATCCTGTACTAAGCACATTATATATGTTATTTCATTTAATGGTAACAATAACCTTTGGGGTGGATATCAGCTTTATCCCCATTTTGTAGTTTTGTAGATAGGGAAAACTGAGGCATTACATAATTTACCTGAGGTCACACAGTTTCTAAGTAGCTGCTGGTTCAAAACCAGGCTGTTTGTTGGCAGCAGCTACCACCCAATGCACTGTCCAATTCTAGCATCAAGTGAGAAAAGTGAACACATGGCAAGAGTTGAAATGGAAAGTTTAGGCCTTTTGTTCACCATAGGCTTTCCTAATTCCAACTCTTTTGCCTTGGTTAAAAAACTAAACTGTAAAAACTATTTTGCATACAAAAATATCATCTAATTGCTTGGAAAAAGAGGCAAGCTACTCTTATCTCCAATGATTACTTATGTGATCCTAAACGGAGTAGGGCTGCAGACCTGGTCTGAGAAGCTGATATTGATCAACCCCTGAATAGTCTGTTCAGTGACTGGGTTTTTATTTTGTTGGGAGAGAGAGAAGGAGGGCTCAGATTAACCATTACAACCACAAGAATGACCATCTAATTAATACTAATAGTCCAAATCTCAAAACTGTAAACTGGTAATCGAGCATAAATTCTACTAATATTTTGCTGTGACACTAAGTATATTCAAATTCACAAGATGGGTTTCCACTATGACAGTTTCATCAAGATTAGAGGGTGTTATTAAGTTTTATTTATTACTCATATACCTGCATTGTCAGATTTAGAAAAAAAAAAAGACTCTGAATGAACCAATAAATGGCTTCATAGGAAAACATCATGAGGATCTGTTGAACAATACTGACCACGTCCCATGATATACAAAAATTTACGGCCCAATACATTGTGCCATATGTTCTGTTATATCCTAGAGAAATTATCACACACATGTACCAAGAGACACGTACAAGAAATGTTAATGGCAGCAATAATTTGGACTAGCACCCTACACGGCCAATAAGAGAATGGGTAAGTCAACTGTGATATATTCATACAGTGGAATACTAAATAGCAGTGAAAACTGAATGAACTAGGACCACACTTATCAACAAGAACAAAACTCACAAAATGTTGAACTAAAAAAAGCAAGTTGCAAATGATTACCTTCAATGTAATACCAATTAGTATTAAAACATGCTTGTTCACAGATACATAACAAATGCAGTAAAAATATAAAGAAATACACAGGAATACCAAACATCAAATACCACATTCAGGACACCTTTGGAGTGAAGAGGGTAAAAGGAAGGGGAACAGAGTCAAAGCCATGGGTGTTTCCCTCCTCACATATTTTTGCCATGTTCTATTTCTTAGAGCTTGGAGCTAAGCACACAGAGGCTAGTGATGTTTTTAAATAATCAAGCTAACAATCACTTGAATCTGAAAATGTGATGCCACCCCCAACACTGATGACTTTAATGATACTTTAAGACCCCAAACCTTGCACTATTAGGTTAAATCAGATGAAAGCTGGGTTTGTTGTAGGTCAAAAAGTCAAAATATTAACAATTCCATATGGCTCAAACTAATATTAAAATTCTCTATATGAAAAGCAAAGGAAAAAAAGATAATTGTTCATGTCTTTCCCAAGAATTTACTATAAAATGGTCTATATTTAATAGCAAGACTAAGGAAACAGGGAAATAAAACTGAAGCAGATTGGATCACTTAATTGCCAATGGATGAAAAATGAAGATAAACTATTCAGTGTACAGAAGAAATTAACTCAGAAAAACATATAACACCTAATGTAGTCAAACTGCTCTCCTTTGATATAAAGCATTAATACTTAATTCTTTTCCAAGTACTTATACATACTAATAAATCCTTAAAAATCCTTGTTGGGCAAAGCAAGTATGTATACATATAAAAATTGAAGTCGAGGAGCCGGCCCAGTGGCACAGCAGTTGAGTTCATGTGCTCTGCTTCAGTGGCCCAGGGTTCGTCGGTTCAGATCTTGGGCACTGACCTAAACACCGTTTGTCAAGCCATGCTGTGGCGGCATCCCACGCATAAAGTAAAGGAAGACAGGCACAGATGTTAGCCCAGGGCCAATCTTCCTCAGCAAAAAAGAGAAGGCTTGGCAATGGATGTTAGCTCAGGGCTAATCTTCCTCACAAAAAAAAAAAAAAATTTGAAGTCCAGAGGAGAAATGCTTTGTCCAAGGTCAAATAGGCAGTTAACAGTCAAAACACAGTTAAAACTAAACCCAGGTCCTGTTCCAAAATTAGCCACAATAAATTAATCAGAAGCTCAACAAATGAGAGATTTTTATTTAGTTCCAATCACAGATTATGAAAGGAACAATTAAGGACAACGATCTGTGGAGTTCTCCTTTTTTATTTCCCAACAATTTCAATATATAGAGTTCTAAACTATAACTCATTGTTATTTTTGTAACACAAAACTCATTTCCCATAACAAAATATTTTAGGTAGTAATTAAGTTACTAAATTAGCTCACAAAAGCCAATGCAATTTATAATTTAACTAGAAAACTACAGTTCTTCCATAACACTAAAGTAAGAAAATACACACTACATAAGCAGTCTGTGTCTCAATCCCCTCCCTTTCTTTTCTTAAACTAAAGCACTAGTACTTTTATTAAAAAGGTTTAAATTAGAAAGAATGTTGAAAGAAATAGTTTTGAAGAACATATTGAAGGAGTCTTACAGGCACTGGGCAAGGTTTTCAAAGGTAATAGCAATGGGTTTTTTTAGTGAATAAACATCACTCTTCAGAATCATCACAGGGCCGGCCCCATGGCTTAGCGGTTAAGTGCGTGCACTCCGCTACTGGTGGCCCGGGGTTCGGATCTGGGCGCGCACCGACGCACCATTTCTCGGGCCATGCTGAGGCCGCGTCCCACATAGAGCAACTAGAAGGATGTGCAGCTATGACGTACAACTATCTACTGGGGCTTTGCGGGGGAGGGATTAAAAAAATTAAAAAAAAAAAGAATCATCACAGAACCGAGATAAACAATGCAAGACAGGGAAAGACATTTTCCTGAGATGATAGAGGCAGAAACTGAAAGAAAAAGGTTAAAAAAGACAAATACAAGAACCACTGTAGAGGAATTAACAGGGACACTGCACACTGAGAGGCAGAAGAAGCAGTGCAGCACTGCATAAGAACAGCCCCACAGGGCAGGTTTAAACAGTTCCCTCCCCAAGCTGCAAGGTCACTGTGCAGAGTTGATTCAGGGAAACCACTGAGAAATGGGGATGGGATTGGGTTGAGGGGGAAGGGCGAGTAACAGGTCATCTGGGTATTTTTACATGTTAGGCATTTTTAACCCAAGAAGTATGTCTACTGAAATCTACCTATGCCCACGATTAATGTCTTATGTATTTTCATTTTGCTTCCTCATGATTAGGAAAGATGCAAGACATACTACTCAAAACTCTTTTTCAGTTATAGAAGGCACCCTGGACAGTCACAATCATCTAATGTCAGATGTCTCTGCTTGGCCTGCTCTCCTCAGCAGGGTCCACTACAAGAAAAACAGCTGCCAGGACACATGCACATTACACCATTAGTGAAGGGGGAGGGGAGGGAGACCAACCTGCCTCAGCATTCAGCTCCTCTAGAAGCCCGCTGGTCCTCCAGGTACCTCCTGTGTCCTGGCCTCCTACAGAATTACTGTGCTCTTGAACTACTGCAGCCGCCAATAAATTGTCCACATTTACCACTTCTGGGTCAGAGCTGGTGTCAGACATATCATAATGAGCTACAACTGGAGGTCCATCTAGGGAGGAAAAAAAATGTATACTTGTATCTAACTTGTGGGGTGAAAAATACTTCTGAAACTAAGAGCCCTCTAAATGCCAATGGCCTTTATCTTATTATTCTACCTCATCAGAAAGCTGTACTTTATATATACATCTACTATTTTGTACATGATGTGAAAGTGGAAAAGATAACCCAAGCTTACAAAGATGAGGGACACGTTCGGGAAGGAGGAGAAGGAGTGTTATTATGAAGAACAGAGGACAAGACTATACTGAACAATGTTACACTGAATTCCTGTCATACTTCTAAAGAGCAAAAGATTAAGAAAAAGGGGAAGACTCCACAGAGAAAGTAAAACAGATTTTTTTAAAGGAAAAAACTGATGCAAACTATTAAAATTCAATTTATACTTTTTTAAGAGAATGAATCTAGTTCTTTCTCT
This sequence comes from Ceratotherium simum simum, assembly GCF_057802395.1. Taxonomy (NCBI): domain Eukaryota; kingdom Metazoa; phylum Chordata; class Mammalia; order Perissodactyla; family Rhinocerotidae; genus Ceratotherium; species Ceratotherium simum. The sequence goes on along the minus strand of NC_141913.1, from coordinate 35,650,664 downwards.
TAGTGGCTAACACTAAAAGTCCCTAATAGATTCAGAGAAGAAAATCAAATACTTTTCCTCTTTCTAAAGAAAAGAGATTAACACTAAGAGCTCTACTTGACTATCTATTTCCAGTAAAGGCCTTTTATAATATCAGGGATGTTATGCATTTTACAACATTGTACAAAAAGACAATACTCACAAAACCCATCTTCAGGATTTTGCTTTGGATGTCTTATGAGGGATATTTATATTTTCTTTTCCCTGAGAAAGACAACCAGCTGACACTCCAAGGAAATGATAGGCAATCTTACGGGTTATTTTAGAGGAAGATATTAAGAGTTCTTACTGGAAAAGTAAGAGATCCCTTCCACCTCCAAACCACCCTAACTAGCTGAAAAAGGCAGCTGAGTTCCAAAGTAATTACACTGCAGTGACTCATACTAAAATAACTCAATATTCATGCTTGTAGAATATATACATGCTTTAAAATGCTAACGCTCCCTTTTTCTAATATAACAGCAAAAAGCAAAAATAAAGTTTTCATTCAAGTACGAAATACATCCCTTACTACTACCTCCATTTTAGAATAAAGCAGAAACAAAGGAATGCTGTTTCTCCCCCAGCTATTTATGAAGTGCAGGCAAATCATTTATTTCCATAAAGATTTTTTAGTATCATCCAACAAAGTAACATTAAACACATCTATTTTATGAAACTCTTGACTATGAAGGAATACATATGCCAATGAATCATTAAAATAGAACAGAATGAAGGACTACTGTTTTAATACAAACATCCATTGTGTAAATTGTCACTGAACAAAACATGGAACACACTTGGGGTATTTATCCCTTATAACTAAGTTCCCAAACCATAGGTTTATGTAGCAACATTTTTAAAATAAAAAATGACCAAACATAAAAGCAAATGGGTTGTTAGGTGCCACCGTGTAAAGAACAGACATGTCACAACATGAAATTCTGACGATCATGACAATTTCAGTTGACTACTTAAAAATAATTTCCAATTCTCCCAAAAGGGTAAATCAAGTTCATAAAATTCAACAGTGTGACCTCGGTAGCAGTTGGTAATGGATTTTAGTTCAAATAGCAAAAAATTGGTTCATATTTGAGGTTTTTCTTTTCTAAAAAAAGAAAAGAAAGCTGTATCATTTATGGAGTTCTCGTCAGAGTTCAAAACGACTATTATGGAATCAAGATACCGTGTGATATCCAAATACTTGAGTGCAGAAGATAAGAGGGTCAAGTACAATATTGACTATTTGACCAAATGTTCTATTTTATAAAGGGCTTTATTAAGTGTTTTGTGTTTGCAAAAAAATTTGTGATTGATTTTAAAATTTATATCACAAATACCATTCACAGACTTGCCCTCACATCGTCACCACAACCACCAAATTGAGGCAACAGGTCAACAGTCAAGTCAAAATTGTACCACTCCTATATGTATAATCATGCAAATAGTATAAGTGTATATGTACATGCAGAGTAACATCACCTACCCACGGGAATAACTTGTCTGAAAGTCTTCATCAGTAGGAAATACAAGCATAAACTTGTTATCTGGCTTCATTCTTGTATCTTCCATATTTCCAAACAGCACACCTTATAGCTTAGCTTAAATTTAGTATTCATCATAAACAAAGACAGTAATATTTTCATATTTTAATTACACTTTAAAATAAATTGTTAACACTGTCACTTTTCATTTTCAGTATATTCAAATGATGACAACTCAATACTATACAAACTTTAATAAAAGAATGGTTGCCTTTCCAACTTTGTCTTCCAACAAGAAACCACAATTAAGGATCTTGTGTTCCAAGGTCATCTTACACTTATCATTAGCAAACCAAGATTATATAAGATATGTTTAAAACCCTTAGCAGGAGCGCTTGGACTTTGAACCACTAAGTGAATATTAGCTAAATGATGGTGACAATTTGTGATACTTTTTTAAAATGTGATTCTTGCTGCAGAGCAGAATTAAGAGACATATAAGATGCTGTAATGATTTTATCTGCCTTTTAAAAGAAGAATCTTGGGGGGGGGGGTTGGAATCACACCACTGAGGAGGAGCTAGGAAAACTCAGCACATTAGTAACAGAGGCAGCTATCTATGCTTCCAATTTGACTCTATCAATTCATTACAGAATGGAATAAACATGGAGGTACTGTCCTTCCTCTCACTTGATTACCCCTCTTTGCTATGAAAACAATTACACTGCTCCTAAGATTATTTGACTTTCAAATACATCAAAAAATAGTCACTTCAAGTAAAGTTACACGTGGAAACATTTCCAATTTAAAATTCAGTCACTAATGTAAGCACATCCATGTTTACAACATTTAAGGCTATTCAAACTGCACATTCTCCCATCTGCTAACTCTGAAATGTCACAATTTTAAAACATAAATTTATAATAATGAACTTACTACTTTTTCTATGACCATTAAAAGCATCTCTCTATAAAGGTAAATTTAACACAACTAGTTAATAACTATTTGGTCTGTGGTTATTCAAGTGCTGTTTCTTCTCCTGACTGAAATTTTTGCTGCTCGTTACAACTACAAGGCAAGAAAAATTAAAGTCAAGCAATCCACCAACTATTTTTTATTTAAGAACATCAACTCGTCCATTTTATGCCAGAAATAGGTTTGTACCCTGTCACTGACCTCCTAGCCTATAAATAGTTCCTAACTTTTCAAATACCAAAATACAGATGTATCTGTGTCATCATACGTTCCTGATACAGTGAGGTTTACCCTTTTGTGACCTTAAACCTTCTGTATTATTGTCATCAAATGTTTAATTTTATAAATTAGTTTTCTTTCAGTCAAATATGTTCTCTTCTAAGTCTCATGGAAACAATCTGAATAATGAAAACAAAAAACAAAGCAAAACAAAACCTAACACTCTTTACTGTGTTTATCCCTGACAACTCCCTCTTTTCAAATTTGACAACCAAAAGCTCAGAATTTTTAAACTATATAAGATAATACATAATTTACCACTCTCATCTTATAGATGAGAAATTTGAGTCCTAGTTAGGTGGAACCAGAGTAGACTCTAGTTGTTCTCATTGTCGAGGGAACAGGGAATATACAGGATGAGACTGGGAGCGGCACAGCAAGTACATACAGATTTTTGGCAGGAAACATATAGGTTAAGGTCTTGCCTACTACTACTTAGCTGTGTGACTTAGTTTCTTCACAGGATTACGATTAGGGTTAAAGAAGACATGACACAGAACACAACAGGAGATCAAATATTGGTCTACTGCCCCACCTTTCTATTATAATTAGCACCTGCTCTACTTCATTACTTGTTTGCTTATCTTTGCATGTAAACTCTGCTGAAAACAGCCTACAAGCAAGAAGCTGTGAGAAAATATCAATGCTTGGGCTGGTGCCCTATACTGGTCATAGATTAACACAAACTGTTAAGTAAATGCTTTGCTGGGGGGCCGGCCCCATGGCTTAGCGGTTCAGTGCGCCGTGCTCTGCTGCTGGTGGCCCGGGTTTGGATCCGGGCGCGCACCGACGCACCGCTTCTCCGGCCATGCTGAGGCCGCGTCCCACATACAGCAACTAGAGGGATGTGCAGCTATGTCATACAACTATCTACTGGGGCTTTGGGGGAAAAAAATAAATAAATAAAATTATTTTTTAAAAAAATGCTTTGCTGGGATTAATGAGATCATCACAAATGTGGCTTTTGTATTTTTATTTTTGTTTGAAGTGCAATGTCAGCTTGGATGTATTCATACAAAAGTGTTTCAAAGCCAAAAAGAGATCATTTTGGATTATTTCATATTTAGCATCATCCTTGCCTACACAGGTCTTTCGCTAACAAAGTGTCGTCAGTCTCTCGGTATGAATTCTAATTACATCTAGGAAAAAGGAATTCCTCTTGTATCCCAGAAACACCTGGAAATGTCACTCCACCTTCTCTCTCTATTGCTAAGTCTTAGGCCCAAGAAAAGGTGGGGCAATGGTTTGCCCCTTCAACTCCCATTTCAACGGCTAGAGTAATATACAATAAAGCCCAGAGAAAATTCCTTCTCTCCTCTCTACTACAGCCAATCTCCTACAACCCCTCACTAGAAGAGGAAAAATCTATCTTGTTGCTGCCAAAGGACTCCATACAGTGCCATTTTCTACAACATCAAGAGAAAGGGAGAGAGGGTGGAAATCATACTCAGCTTCAATCCAGACAGCAAGATTCAAAAAAAATTACACCTGAAAGAAGAGTTCTTAGCGATTACATAGCCAAGGGGTCTCATAAGGGGGAGTGTGCGTGGGGTGGCCAGGTGAAGGGAAGAAGTGTGGGCGAATGAGGTGTGGGCACGAAGGACTGAAGGAAAAGAGCAAGCACCTCAAGAGTTGCGGAAGGGAATTTGCATTTTGGTAGAACCTACCCAAGAAAAAACGTCTTTTTCATTACACACCAAAATATTTACCAAGATGAAAATTTATATTTGCAAATTACAAAGAATATTTGAGAATACTTATGCTGTATTTTTATTACTATCAATCAAAAGTAAAATATACATACATGGAACAATATGAATAAATAGAAAGCAGTCATTTTCAAAGCATCTCCTAGAAAAGATGAATAATTACACCAACCAGAAAAGACAAAAATCTATACAGAAAAATGCCATCTCTAGAAAAACAGCTTTAATGCCAAAAACTGTGTGTGTATATCTTCTTAAGAATAGGGCAAGCCCCGTGGCTTAGCGGTTAAGTGCAGGCGCTCTGCTTCTGGCGGCCCGGGTTCGGATCCCGGGCGCGCACCGACGCACCGCTTCTCCGGCCACGCTGAGGCCGCGTCCCACATACAGCAACTAGAAGGATGTGCAACTACGACATACAACTATCTACTGGGGCTTTGGGGAAAAATAAATAAATAAATAAAATTATAAAAAAAAAAAAGAATAATATCATAAAGGGGCCGGCCCCGTGGCTTAGCAGTTAAGTGTGCGCGCTCCGCTACTGGCGGCCCGGGGTTCAGATCCCCGGCGCGCACCGACGCACCGCTTCTCCGGCCATGGTGAGACCACGTCCCACATACAGCAACTAGAAGGATGTGCAACTATGACGTACAACTATCTACTGGGGCTTTGGGGAAAAAAAGGAGGAGGATTGGCAATAGATGTTAGCTCAGAGCCGGTCTTCCTCAGCAAAAACAGGAGGACTGGCATGGATGTTAGCTCAGGGCTGATCTTCCTCACAAAAAAAACAAAAAAAGAATAATATCATAAAGCTCTTTTAGTAAAAAAGAAAAATGTCTAAGATAGGGCTAAATGAAAATGAAAGGCAGCAATATGCACTGAAATTTTACATTTAGGAGTTAAGTCACTTTTAAAATAAAACTGAATCGGGCCGGCCCTGTGGCTTGGTGGTTAAGTGCACGCGCTGCGATGCTGGTGGCCCGGGTTCGGATCCCGGGTGCGCATCGAGGCACCACTTCTCCGTTCATCCTGAGGCCGAGTCCCACATACAGCAACTGGAAGGATGCGCAGCTACGACATACAACTACCCACTGGGGCTTTGGGGGGAAAAAATAAAATAAATAAAATCTTTAAAAAAAATAAAATAAAAAAAAAAATAAAATAAAACTGAATCAACGTTTATTTTGTTTTTCCATTATACTCATCCCAATTATTAAAAATTTACATGTTATAAAGTTTCCAAGGTGGGAATAAGGTTTTAAGGATTATATCTGTCCTTATATCATATTGGTAAAAGACCATTTTGTCCACCCAGAAAAGTTACCTGTGATATTGATGAAGAGTTAATTTTGAAAGGATCAGAAAAGAGGTAAAAGCAAATACTCAAGATTATCAGAGTAGTTAAAAAGCTGATCACAAGAAAGAAAATTTAATTTTAACCCCTCACCACTAACTACAGAGTTGGGGAAACTGAATCAAGAGAGGTTATTCAAAAGATAACTCAGGTGATTTATCTGGATATTCGAGGGAACCTATAAATACAGAAAAGAGGGCACTTGAAGAGGTCACCGTCTTTCAATTTACCTTTCTATGTGAGGGACAAATCCACGACCTATGGCTTTGAGGATTCAGATCTATAGAGAACAAAACTAAAATATCTGCACTACATAACATGAAGGAAGAACACAAAAACGAGATATGATTTTAGCCACATCCTCATGTCTATGTACCTTGCTACAGAGACATCCATTCCAGCTTTTTGATAACTCCTCAAAGTAGTTTAAATTGTGCTGCTTTCTAATTATTCCTGTAACTTTCATGTAACTGTACCATTAGGCAAATTTAGCTGTATATTAAAAGTGAAAATTATCAGTAATACTAATTTGGGGTGCTTTGTTTACTCAACAAAAGGATTCACTATAGTATTTCTTTCATTAACAAGCAAATTTAATACATTTTAAATGATTTCATTTCTAATATTCTGACTTGCATACAAATTTTAAGTAAAAATCTTACGTAAATCGATATACTTAGACCCAGAGACCCTTCCTGTTAAATCTATATAACAGTAGGGAATAACAAAAGCAATGAGGCAAAATAAATTAGTTCTTGTATAATCTTTTACTCAGTCTGCTAGTGAAACAAACAAGAGGTCAGAATCTTTACTTGACAATTAAAAAAAAAAAACAGATTAACTTTTTTCTCAGATTTAATCACCCTAACTAGGTTTACGTACGGGCAACTCTTTTTTTCTTACATACATTTAGGAAGCAATAAATGGATATTATATGAATGACCTGAATCCACTAAAATCCCTATAGACTACTGCACAGTTATCTGTCTCCAGCAACTTGTCAAATATAACAATAAAAATACAGAATTAACTCAGAATTCTGAACGTGAATACACATACATGTACACACACACACACACTCCCACACACCCTTGAGACTAGACTCATTCCTCTGACTTGGTTACAAAAAAAATAGGCTTTTCTCTTGGATCCCCTAAATGACAGAATCCTTTATTCTACTAATAAGTTAAAAAAAAACACTTCACGCAAAATATTAAATCTTAAGATTTAAATTTCACTGTGTTATGTTCTAAAGTAAAATTTTCTTTGGGCTTTTATTACACTCATTTTTAATACTGCACACAAAGTACGCATCCATATAATTAAGAGTTATTATTATCTAATAAGTGGCTCAAATAACCAGATCATTCTAATCTGTTCGTTAAATTCTCTTAAAATGATTAGGTATCTAATGTCTTAGAACACTGAACTAGTACAAACCAGGCAGAAAGCAGTCTGTAGACAGATTATCACAAAACACATCTACCTTTAGTGAGGGGATGATGCTCCCTTTTAATACTAGCAACTAAATTCCATATGCACAAATTAGAGAAATGAAATAATCCAAATATGGGATTTTAATCTTAAATAAAAAGCATTTCAATCATGTCTAAATTAATGTCATATATAGGATGAAAGAAGTTTCTTTCCAGCATTAGCCCTTTATAGACTACTAAAAAATCCAAACGGGATACATTCCTTATCCTTCTTAAAATTCTAGAGAAATTATAGGAAAACCATACTAGGCACTTCTAAAACAATAACTACATAAAAATGCTACCACATAACCCAAAAGTAACCCCCACTTCTTAGTATTTGTACTTATAAGTACTTATAATCTTAAGAATATAAACTGTGCCTCAGTGAAAGAGAATTCAATCCACAACAGCAGTCAACTTAAAAAAAAAAAAGTATTGAAACTACTTCAAATACTTGTTACTTCTTTAAATGTCCATAATACAAAAACAAACTTTTTTTAGAAAGAATTACTTTTAAATGGAAAAGGTATAATCATTTTAAAGGACAACTCATATAAAAACCCATTGTTTTCCAAAACAATACTCCTTAAGACAGTAACACATTTTCAAGGCACTGTGAGAAACTAAAAATCAGGATAAAATTTGTATGTATGTTTCTGCTACAAAATTATTCTTAAGTTAAACTCTCCAAACCACAAAATATCAAGTTTTACTTTAGAATAAGTTATAATATTTTGGCATATATTCTATGAACTAAATCAATGTATTCTAGTGTTCCTTTTCTTTCTACAAAAACCTTTATTTCCACATCTTTATCCAAAATTATGTAGAAAAGGCTTCCCAAAATATTAGTGTAACACCTTCTCAAAATGTTATTCTTAAAATGTTATTTAAAATGTTATTCTTACCTTGAACATCAATTATTAAAACCTATGTTTGATAATTCCACTCCATTAAAATTTTTTCATTTTTCTCTATCTGTAGGCTTCTTACTCAATTATCTAATAATAACAAAAACTAAAATATGTCCAGTCACTACTAGGAATAATTTCTCTATATGTTATTCTTAAAAGATGAACTCATATTTTCTATTTTAAAAATAAAAAGGATTTCAGTACATGCTTAATATATCAAATATTTAAATCATGAAAAAAAAACAAACCTGGTAAGTGCCTGAAGTAGTTTACACATGCATAGAAAAGTAGTCACATTAACATGCTGAAATTAAATTAATATTTTCTCATGTCTAGTAAAATCTGTGATCCCAGGTAGAAGTTGAAGATAGAACAAACTTCCCTGAAAACATCTCATCTTCAAGTAAAGATTATCGATTAGTTAAAATCTGGTCAGTCATACAAAACTACCATGCTCTTCCCACTGATATAATGCTCTTCCCACTGATATAAAACTTAATTTTAAAAAAATATTAGCTGAAGTAGTTCACAAGTGTTGCACTATCATTTTACAGAAAAATCCATCAGTTATAAGAAACTCCTACATATTTTATGGTGAAAATTCACACTAACATTATGTATGGGCTTAGCATATGTTAAGAAATTTACTGCAAGTTGCACTGGTGTTCAAACCTTATCCCTATTTATGAATATTAAGTTCAGGAAATCTGATAGTCATTACACAATAAAGAAGATACTACTAGTCTTTTTCATAAATGAGAACTGAGCACACTAAGAAGCCTTTGCCAAAGTTAACTCCCAATTCTCATATATCAAGTTCTAAAAAGAAAAAAACCAAATCACACAATCATTTTTCAGTTCAAAACTAGGAAAGGAAAAAAAATGAGCTCAGGCTATTACAGCTAATTTACAAGTTACAAATATTTGGATAGAGAAATGAAGAGAAAAAGGGGTGACAGGTTTTCTGAGTAAAGTTACTGAAAAAATAATAAAAATAAACGTCTTGATTGTTTATATATGAAACTCCAAATATGCCACCTATCCTTCCCCTTACAAAACACAGAATTAGGTTTTTTCCCCAAACTGTAACTTCATTAAATATTAAAATAAACCTTTTTCATATTGAGAAATTAAGTTATAAATTTGAAGGGAAAGATTAATAAATTTTTATTGTAAGTAAATCCAGTAGAAAGAACAATTTTTAAGAAACTGGTGTTAGCAAAGAGACATATTCCTATTGAAAAATTTCATGCTAATTTAGCTGTTTCTCACAATATTCCTACCAACGCATAAAAGATAAAATCCCAGTATTTCCCAATCCTAGGCAGCACATAAAAACAGATACCATGTTGCAAGAGTTTCAATCCTGTGATATTTTCTTCCCTTTGACACACTCCATGGGTCCTTTAACATGCTGAACGGCCATTTATTTTCAGTCCAGGAATTGAAAACAAAGTTAAATTAGTAGTACATTAGCTAATACACTTAGTCACTAGTACCTTAAACACCCATTCAATACATATGCTTAACAGAGTGACCATTGAATCTGTATCCTCTAGAGGTACCCTTTATATCAGGGTACCAGACAATTTTCTGCCAAGTTATTGCCTCAGGCACTGAGCTTTAAGTTAAAGCTCAAGATAAAAATTTACTTATGTAGCAATGAAAAATACTATTTTTCTCATGCATGATATCAATCTCCAATCTGCTCTCCCTACAATATCTTGCATAGTAGGTACAGAGCATATATTTGCTCAAAAATTAATTTATTCTTCCTGCATACAAATGCTATTTAATATTATAACTCATTATAGACTAGCAACAAACTAGTTCATTAAATGACATATGGAAGAATGATATAAAAATATTCATGCAGTACATTCATTCATGATCTTCAGGGTAGGGTTAATTACATGATTCCCCCCCACCAGAAGCAGGAGAGAGTCAACAGTGTTTGTAGAGAATAAATGCTTAACTCAAGGAATTAACTACTTACCTATTTGGATTCACTAAGATTCCCTAATTTTATATCTTATTTATATTTTTGGCAGGAAAAAAGCACAAAGATGAGGGTCATTCCTATTATCGTATAAATATGGTTCTATGTTCCAACCATATGTAACAAAACTCAAGCTAAAATTTGTCAAACTCTGCTGCTTTCTGTTTTGAATATCTAATTTTTAAAAAAGAAACTGTTTACTATTATAATTTTTAAAACATCATCAAAAGAAACTTAGAATGGGCAAAAGCATTTTCTCTCTCATACAATCCAAAAAGCAGACAGTTAACACAATTTTGTGATAGATTCAAAGGTTGTTCTGTAATATTCCCATTTTCACCAAACTTAACTGGAAAACTGTTATAAGCCCTTGGGAATTCTAATGTACTGTCAACATTTCGACAAGTCACATAAGAACCAAAGGGCTGCTGTGGCAGTTCTTGAGAATCAGGCATCTGCATGTAAGCATGTGATCGGGTGATAGGGGAAATTCTTTGGCCAACTAGTTGTATTTAAGTTCCCTGTGGTCCAGTAGCTGCTTGTTTTCTTCGCCAGTGTCAAGGTGAGTTAGCTTTTCCATCCACACGCAGAACTTCTCCTCTGTCTGCCTCTGCATCTCGGAAAAACAGCTCATGGCCTCTTCTAGGACACTGCCTACGCAGTTCCTATCACACACAGCACCCCTGTCAAGTAATCCTGGAATTTCCCTGGGCGCTCCTTCAGATCCCCCAGCACGACTGAAGTCAGCTTTAAAGACATTGAGCCATTTGATAAAACATTATTAATTCAGAAAGTTGTAATTACTTTTATTAAGACATCTTATTCAGGAAAATGGTATAACTATTACTAAGAACAGCCATACAAATATAGCATTGATAAGCAACATTTAAATTAACCAAACAAAACTAATTCCAAGAAAACTAAAATAACTAACATAACACTACCATTTTTCATAGCTTCAATATATCTGCCTGGGAATGTGTATTCTGTTACTATACAACTAACTATTAATCTATAACTGGTTTTCAACCTTTGCTGAACATAAAAACCTGGAGTGGTTTAACAAATACCAAACCCTAGGCTGGCTCCAATGCATTGGAGGTCTGTTTTGTTTTGTTTTAAGCTCTCAGACGATTTTAATAAGACAGCCTTGGTTGAGAACCACTGTATTCTTGAATATTTTCACTGCTTTGACTTTAAAATTCTCAAAGTCATTTTGGCAGCTAACTTATACTAAATTCAGTCTACAATCAACTGATTGATTCTTATCAAACCCTCTTGTTTTAGGGTAAAAAAAAAAATTCCTTATGGAAAACCACATAAAGGATATACACAATCCATGTATATTTCCTGGGTCAGCTTTTTAGAAACCCTTGTTAAAAGGTATGCCTCAAAAACAAAACAAAATTTTGTGGTTTAGTTTGGGATATGCTACAAATCATATCCTCCCCCTCTGGAGAGCACATTAATGGCTCCGAGTTGTCCTGCAGTAAAAAAAAAACACCTGTTTCCACATGATCCAGCACTTCCCAAATGTGTGATAGTGTACAGCTATTAATATCCAGTAGAACAGTAGTTTCATAGGATTCCAGTTTAGGAGATGCTCCTCTACATATACTGTTTTATCCTTGAACTAGGCCAGATCATCTTTAGTCTGGGTCTCATATAGTTTGGGTCTCTAATAAAACTAATTCTACTGAACTCTTCATTTCTTCAGGGAGCTATTAAAAATGTTACCCCCTCAGACCACTTGACTACACTATCTAAAATGGCTTTTCTACCTTATTCCTAGTCAATCTCTTATCTCTTATATCTTGCTTTATTATTATTTATAGTGCATATTCCTACCTGATAGCATGTGATGAATTCATTTACTGTCTGTCTCCTCAAAAAAGATCAAGTTCCATGAGGGCAGGAACTTTTCATTTACTGTTGCATTCCCAATGCTGCAAAGTAGGTGCTCAAATATTTGCTGAATAAATCAAAGACTGATGGAATCAATCAGTCTTGGCCTCATACCATCTACCTACATCAAGAAGTCTTACAGAGAACAGTCCTATGATATATTCTATTGTATTTATCCCAGGGTATTTCTTTTTTTTATTTTTTTAAGACACAGGAAGACTCTTTTATTTTTTTTTTTTTCTGGTGAGAAAGACTGGCCCTGAGCTAACATCTGTGCCCATCTTCCTCTGTTTTGTATGTGGGATGCTGCCACAGCATGGCTTGATGAGCAGCACAACAGTCCACGCCCAGGATTCGAACCTGCAAACCCCGGGCTGCAGAAGCAGAGCACACAAACTTAACCACTACACCACCAGGTTGGCCCCTCCCAGGGTATTTCTGAAAATACGGTTTGCTTTATCTCCTAGTGGCTTTTTAAGGAGATGCAAAAGAAAAATTTACCAGGTCTCAGTAGCAAGAATAGCAGTGTTTCTCCTGGACAACGAGAAGTGTTTAATCAGTCATACTACCTCTTTTCAATGCCTAAAAGGCTATGGAACAAATTTTTAGCCCAATTCTATCTAGCAAATAAAAATCTCACAAAGTTTATTGTTACCAATCTTCCCTCTAACTTCATCTTGTTTATATGTAAACTTCCTCAAGAGGGACATACGTTTCCCTAAAGTGTAGTATATTTAAGCTTATGGAAAGATTAAATGGAATTTAAAGAATATTAAACCTTTAAGCAGTTTATCCCCATTTTAAGTGCTGAGTGAACTTAATTATATAGGACAGGAAATCAGACAGCTACTTTGGTCTGTTTCAGATTCTAGCACTATTTCTCAACAAGCATTGAAAAATGGGTATTTAAAAGCTGAATTCAGAAAATGGTGTTAAAATACTTATGCTGGGGACAGTGAAATAAGTTGCAGCCTCATAAAGATGACTACCAGCAATAAACACTGACAAGCAAGACATCTTAAGGTCTTAAAAATAGGGACCAATTATACATTTGTGAAAACCCATAAAATGTACACCACCAAGAGTGAATCCTAATGTAAACTATGAACTCTGAGTGATGATGTGTCAATGTAGGTTCATCAACTGTAACAAATGTACCACTCCGGTGGCGGATGTTGATAGTGGAGAGGATGCGCATATGTGAGGGAAGGGCGTATATGGGAAATGTCTGTACCTTTGCTCAGTTTTATGTGAACCTAAAACTGCTCTAAAAAATAAAGTCTCTTAAAGACAACAACAAAAAATGGGGACCATATTCTCACCTTAAACACACATATGTCCTTTTATTAATACTAAGATATATCCTACTCTGAGAAAAAAAATTATATCAAAAGCAAAGCTTACCTCATACAAAGAATATTGGCACTCACTTCAGGAAATAAGTTAGGAAAAGCAGACCAAAAATAATTCCTTGGTGCTTTAATATTAAAGATTACCAAAGGACAACCATCAGTAAGATTTCAAAGCTTCTAAATGTAAGGTAACATTATCCAGACATTGTAGCATAGAGAAAATCACATTTAAACAATGCATGTTTTTAAAATAATCACTTGAATGGAAGAAAAGAAAAAAGTACTTATGCTTGTTAATTAATATAGAACTGTACTGTGGCTTTTATAACTAATAAGATTTTTAAAAACGCGACTCCGCTGTTCAGAACTTGATACCCATTAGCAGTAACCGAACTTAACTGAACCAGACTACCAGTTTCACCATGATTTTTAGCTATAGGAGACTTAATATATCACTGCTCAGCTGAGTAGTTCTCAGCCCTGGCTGCTCACTGTCCTCACCAGGGAGCTTTAAAAATGCTGATGTCTTTACGCTAAGTGAAATAAGTCAGACAGAGAAATATAAATACTGTATGATTTCACTTATATGTGGAATCTGAAAAAATGAAACTCATAGAAATAGAGTACATTGGTGGTTGGGGGTTGAGGGCAGGGATGGGATGGGTGAAGGTGATCAAAGGGTACAAACTTCTAGTGATAAGGTGAATAAGTTCTGGGGATGTAATGTACAGCATGGTGACTGTAGTTAACAATACTGTATTGTATATTTGAGAGTTGCTAAGAGAGCAGATCTTAAAAGTTCGCAACACACACACAAATTATAACTATGTGAAGTGATGGATGTGTTAACTAACCTTATTGTGGTAATCATTTCATAATATATACATATATCAAATAATCACATTGTACACCTTAAATTTACACAATGTTGTATGTCAACTATATCTCAAAAAAGCTGGGAAAAAAATGCTGATGCTTGGGTCAGACCCAGAGAATCTGATTTAATTGGTCTGGAGTGGGCTCGGGGCATCATAAGTTTTAAATACTCCCAAGCGATTCTAATATATAGCCAGATTGAAAACTGCATGGACTTTACCTGCCTTGTTGGCATTTACTAAGCTGAAAATAGGCAGTTTTCACTTATTACTCCATCTCAGTATTTTGTTATCAATATACTTAGTAAGTCTTCTAAATGGCTACCAAAATACAATCATATTATAAGAGGCTTAAAATGGGGACTTGGGGCTTTTAGCCACTTCATAGTCAATCTAGGAAAAAGGTCATGAGATTCCCAATGTGAATCTGGGGTCTTATGTTCTACAATGAGTCCCCACTGCTTAAATTAATATTCAATTTTTTCCAAGTAATTCAATTCCCAAGGTTAAGAACCCTTCCAGGGCCGGCCCCATGGCTTAGTGGTTAAGTGCACGCACTCCGCTGCTGGCAGCCCGGGTTCGGATCCCGGGCGCGCACCGCTTCTCCGGCCATGCTGGGGCCACGTCCCACATACAGCAACTGGAAGGATGTGCAGCTATGACATACAATTATCTACTGGGGCTTTGGGGGGAAAAAATAAATAAATAAAATCTTTAAAAAAAAAAAAAGAACCCTTCCAAATCAATAAGAAAAACAAATGTGGCAGGAGGAAAAAGTACAAAGAACATGAACAGACTGTCTACCAAAAGAATACAAATGGCAAACATGATTTTTCAACTTCACTAGTGATCAAAGAAATGCAAATCACTAGTGATCAAAGAAATGCAAATTAACACTAAGATACAATTCTTCCATCAAATCAGCAAGATTTTTAAAAAAACACTCAGGGCCGGCCCCGTGGCTTAGCGGTTAAGTGCCCGCGTTTGGCTACTGGTGGCCCGGGTTTGGATCCCAGGCACGCACGGACGCACCGCCTGTCCGGCCATGCTGAGGCCGCGTCCCACATACAGCAACTAGAAGGATGTGCAACTATGACATGCAACTATCTACTGGGGCTTTGGGGGAAAAATAAATAAATAAATAAATAAATAAAAGGTTAAAAAAAAAAAAAGGTTAAAAAAATACTCAATAGGAAGAATATGATACTCAAGCTCCTGGATGGAATAAACAATATATTCTTAAAAAGCAGTTTGGCAATATGTGTAAGAGCCTTAAAGTGTTCATGCCCTTTCTGATAAAAGCAAAAACTAAAAACAGCCCAAAGGATCAACATTAGGGAAGTTATTTTATACTAAATTCATCAAAATCTATATATTTTAAGGAGAATATTGTGTTTTGGTTAAATGCTCAAAATGCAATGTTAAGAGGGAAAGGAAGATAGAAGTATATACCTAGTATGACGAGTTTTGTTATATATTATGGAAGGCAACATACTGAAATGTTAACAAAAGCAGGATTACAGGTGATTTTAGTTTTCTACTTCACCTTTTCCTATTTTCAAAAAAGGATTCAATACTTAAAAAAAATTTTTTTTTAAATTTCCAAGCAAGAGTTAATTGATCAAGCATAAGTTTCTACCTCAGAAAAACTGTGAAGTAAGATGATAACTTATCATGATGCATTTCAGTACATAAATGTGTATGGGGAGTAATGGGTGCTGAGATCCTGGCTTCAGTGGGACTGAGCTGTTCTGACCTGTTCACATGGATTGAGAAGTCAGGTGATCTTAGATAGCTGTCCTCAACAGCTCCCTAACATTCTCCAATAGACCAATCAGATTTTCTAAATGCAAAACAGCCAAGACAACTGACTCTTACCTACCAAGGTAGGTACTATTTTTGGAACCTCAGTCTGAGTAGGCATTTACAGTCATGTGTCACTTAACGACCAGGATACGTTCTGCAAAAGGCATCATGCAAACATCATAGAGTTACACAAACTTAGATGTTATAGCCTACTACAGACCTAGGCTATTTGGTACTAATCTTATGGGACCACTGTCATATACCCTTCCAACGTTAACCAAAATGTTGTTATGCTGTGCATGACTGTACTGGTGACTATTAAATCACACAAAAGCAGATCATTTTAGCCAAGACAAGATGAAGCTACCCTGAGGTCTGCTCTATGCTAAATATTTACAAAAAACAACAGTTACTGGAAAAATTTTTCCCCGCTGCCCATGTACACCGATGCATGGAAGTTAGTCTGTTCACAGAACTAATTTCTTGAACTGAATGAAGTCTGATGTCCATTATTCATATTCACTAAAATCAAAATTCCCTGCAAGAGCAGACTTTACAGATCTAGTCTCAACTTAAACTGATTTTACAGAGAAACTGCCCCACTCAGGAGAAATAATGCTCTAATCGTAAAACTGCAGAGTGATTAATAGTACAAAAGATCATCTATAAAGATAAATGAGACATTTGTTAAAAGGCTTGAATACTCAAGACCACCACATAGTATTTTTACATTAATATTCATTACAAAATACTCTATTTTTGCTCATCTCCAAGTCCCCCAAAGGAAAGAAATGCCAGAATTATCTTGATATGATACCTCCAAGCAGATTCTTAAAACAGTAATATATTTTCAAAAACTTCAAGGAGAGAATGATCTAGTGTAGATACTAACTCGCCTGTGAGTTAACTCTTAACTATTAAAAAAAAAAAAAAAAACTTCATAAACTTCTGTTGCCCAGACATCAAGCTCAACTATTAAGCATTATCATGCACTATATGTCTGCATCATTAATTATTTTCACTCTTTAAAAGAAAATGCATTAATTTTTAAATTATTTGTCATAAGAGAACACTTAGCATAACTCCTTCAAAGTTTAAGCTGCTGCCAAACAAAGCTTATAAATAAAGCATTTTCTGAATGACTAAATTAGTTGTACCTTGATGAGAGAGTATAGCAAGAATATTAGTTTTTACTTGTCCTCTTGGTTTCCATTCTGTGTAAACAGCTGGATTCAAATTTCAACATCCAAAGAGATTCTCCATTAGGCACATTCCATTTAAATTCACCTGAATATCCATGCTGTTGCACTCAAGTCAGTTCATAATTTATCCTATCGTTACAATTTATATAACTTTTCAACAACTGCCCTTGCTATAACGGTGACTATATCCCCCCTTCCCCACAATCATAACAGTGACTCAGGAAAAAGTGGGGTACACATAATTATTACATTAAAAATGCACAATGTTGCAATTTTTCAGGGGTAACAATATGGACAGTTGAAAGGAACTTCCTAAGATTTAAACTTAGGCTGTTCCATCTTTGCTGCTTTGCACAATTCCGGGAAAGAACACTCACCTTTGTCTTATGTGAACAGTACCTCCTGAAACTGTGCAGTGCACAGCCTAGGTAGTCATATACAATGGCCCTGCACCTTACCTACTATTTGATTCTCCATGATTACCGTAGAAAACTCTACATATTTTCAAAAGCCACAAACTTAATAAATGGTGTGAACAATAGAAACTAAATCACAGATTCAGATAATTTACTTTGGTGTTTTGGTCGGTATACAATTCAGAAGAAACAGACCACTGGTGTTTTAGAAGTTTTAAACACCAATCAAGGTAGTCAATTAGGAAAGAAGTTTGGAAAACACAAACAAAGCACACCTAACCTACGTAAGCCAGATAGGAGGAGTGCCATGAAGACATTTCTCATGCTACCACTACAACGGGGTCTACCTTCAAAAAGAATTTTGTTCACCCACCTTCTTCTCCCTGTCCATAAAAAGGTAAAGTACTGGGTAGTTACATAAAAATCTGTTTAGTGAGTGGAAGTAAGCACTATAACAAGAGATCCATCATGATCTTGATTAACAGATTAGAACAGGACATAAAAGGCATGAACAAACAATTTGACAGATATTAATAAAGCTTTCTTAAAAATATTATTAAATGTAAAACTGAAATGTACCTAGAACCTGCCTTACAACCCCAAAGTCTGCGTCTCTCATGCATTCAACTGATGAGCTTCAATTAAATCCCCTCTCCAGTAATTTTAACACAAGTAGAACTACCAAAGCAATTCAATAGATATTAAAACCGTAAGCATTTCTAATGACTATTAAAAAACTCATATTTAATATACTATATGCATGAGACTTTTATTATTATACTTTGAACACCTATAAAGTGCTTTAAAATCAGTCATTTTTGTTACTGAGTTTATATAAGTTTGGTTAGCTATAAATTTAATTAACCAATATGATTTTTCTTGAAATAGTCTTTGTATATCAGCAATATGCTGTCTTCATGTGTAGAAACAGAAACCTTTCAGAAAACTAGGAGGAAAAAACAGTCACCCATAAAACTATGAAAACCAAAACTTCCCCCTCTTTAATGTAGCAATAAACAATGCCGTCATGATCTATTAAATGCCACGTAGTTTACAGAATGTTCCTAATCGTTAACAGTCTCTTTAATAATGAGAATTCACCAATTAAGAACTGTTCAGAACTCTTCTTCTACTATGAAATCGCAAGACTGTCTTTGTAGTACACAGTACCACACATGTAATATGGAGAAAGCAGATATGTCAAACGTAATAAATTACAGACCCTTATATCAATGACAGCTGGAACAAGCAGATTTCCATCAAACTTTTTAAAGCTTGGGGGAATATGGGGAAATTTTGCAAAAAAAAACCAGTCTTTTCAATGCGAGTAACAACTTAGAAAAGAAAAATATGCAACAAGGAAAACTAGCTTATCACGCACTGAATGAGGGGAAAACATAAAAAACTCATTTTAGGAGGAATAGTTAATCAAAACCTTTAACAAAAGACAGAACATGTTATTTCAGACACCATAAGCTCAAGTGCACTGGCTATATAATATAGCAAGGTGCCTATTCCTGAGGAGAATGTACTTAATAATAATGCTGAACAGTGAGTATTAAATCTAAGCTGTGCTAAAAAGGCAATGATCAGAGCTCAGGTAATGTGTTACAGAGAAAGAGACGTGTGAGAAATTCCATGACTTAAAAATAATCTTGTCCCTATCATTAACCATTTAAATATTTTTTTGCTGATGTGCTAAAGTGCACTGGAAACCTCAGAACAGGTTTTGTAAATTGGCCATGTCTTGTTAACACACTGCAGTCTTCAAATTTACACAGAGCTGCAGGTCTCCTGGATTTTTTCAAGTGTCACTCATCTAACTGAGCCTGACAGCCAAGAAATGCCATCAGGTACTCTACAGTCAGTTTAAAAAACATCCTCTACCTGGTATCTCTGCCGTGATTGTCTTGCTGCTCCCTGAAACCTCTTCATCATCATCTGACGAGCTCGTGCTTGAGTCACAAGTCAGGTCACTATCACTGGTACTACTGTCCTGCAACAGGTTATATTTCTTCCGAGCAGCAGCCTCCCGTTTCTGTCTCAGTAGCCTGATTCTCTCCTTGTGCTTTTGGCTCCGATGACCTTTAACCTTGGCGACTCGGCCATTCTGTTTATCACTGGATTGCCGGTTTTTCTTGGCAGCCATAGTGGATGTTTCACTTTCAGATCGAGACCGCCGAGACTTACGCCCAACTGTGGCACCAGACACTCCAGAAGGGTCTCCTTCTACCGCTGTTTCTGCCTGGGAGGGTTCATTCTCTTCTGCAGAAGACAACGTATCTGAATCAGCCAGGTGACCACTAGAGGAAGGGGAAAGCATGCAGTGATTAGAGGAGTCACTCTCATAAACTCGGCCAGTTGTCGGCTTATCACTCTCTGTGGACGCTAACTGAGACTCAGAAGAGTCTCTTCTCAGTTCCATCAACAAGCAGGGCATTGAAGAAAGAACTGTAGAATCCACCACACCATCTTTCTGAACTTGAGGTTCCAGTTCTACAGATCCATCTTCCTCCTTAGTTGTCTCTTGTTCAGATGTTTTTGGTGGGACTTCAGACTCAATGAGTTCTTCAACTTTTCCCACTGCCTCCTCCATCTTCATTTCAGACTTTCAAGTTAAATCATAGAGCAGAGTCTAGGAAACTACGTCAAAGATGCAACAGGAAAGCAACCTGTACAAAAACACACAAAATCAATAAACAGAAATGGCAGACTGTTTAATCAATACAACATGCCTACCTTTCTAAGTGGGTGGCAAAAGTTACCATGATGCAGGCCTTTAAAATATACGTATCTAGTATGTGCTTCATCAACAGTCAAATTCAAAGGACTTAAAACTATCAAAATACCAGCATACACAGCTACTAAAAATGGTACAATATTAATCCTCTATTATTGAACTTGCAAGGCCAGCAAAGCAACCAAACAAGGATTTTCAACTTTAAAACTTTCAAGTATTCAAGAAAGGGATCCTCAAAACTCTGCTATAGTTAATATGTATGTTTTGATTTTAAAATAAAATATGTATGTTTTGATTTTAAAATAAATGAAAAAATGCTTCAAAAAAACTGGTCTAGAAAACAAGTTAACTGGAATGATTACTTTTATACTCAAATCCTCAAAGAAAGGACGGAAAAGGGGAAGTTACAGTGGAGTTACATCAAATATACACTGAGATCAAAAAAATAAACAACTTCAGCTACATGCATTTGGCAAATGAGCAACCAAAGTAATTATATGAATCAAAGCTGTCTGCTATTCCTCTCACTAGCAGTTGCTCTAGAGGGGGCATTAAGATGAAAGGCTTGAAGCTGCTATTTCCTCAGTCCTTAGTTCTCACACACCTCTCATCAACCTGATTGTGAGTCTAGTGTTTAAATAAATGTTTTGTTCCATAAACAATAGCCACTAAATACAAATCTGCTACTTTGTGAACCCAGAAAACCTAGTACACTCTATGAATGAATGACTTAAGGGGTTTAAGAGAAAACACCCTACATCCATTTTCCACCTTATATGCTAACTTTAGAACCTAACATACCTCCCCATTTGCATGTGCTACAACTCCACTTAATCATGGAGAAACAGGATATAATCTTTAACTACAAGAGTTGTGACCTATACAGCGTAAACTTCATTAACTGGTGGCTTTTAAGAGGATGCTAAGAATCTGCAAGGCAAGTAAATAACTCACCCTGTACATGTGATGTTAAAGAAGGCAGTTATCGTCATGTCTCATAGGTTACAAACAGACACAAACATTAAGCCAGATGGTACGCTAGTCAGGTGCAACAAGACATCCCCATCATTTCACTCCATCACATTACTTAACAGTTCAATATACGGCAGACAAGAACTAGAAGATACCTGAAAAATCCTTTTATGGATCTCATATGCCAAGCCTACTTTTTGCTTACTATAAATATGAATATTCTATATACCTGTTTTTTGTTTTTCATAGCCCTGTTCTGAGCTGCAAATAAAACAGGCATTCTTTTTTTTTGTTTTTTTTTTTGGGGGGGGGTCAGCCCTGAGCTAACATCCATGCTAATCCTCCTCTTTTTGTGGAGGAAGACTGGCCCTGAGCTAACATCTATTGCCAATCCTCCTCCTCCTTTTTCTCCCCAAAGCCCCAGTAGATAGTTGTATGTCATAGTTGCACATCCTTCTAGTTGCTGTATGTGGGGCGCCACCTCAGCATGGCCAGACAAGCGGTGCATCGGTGCACGCCTGGGATCCGAACCCAGGCCACCAGTAGCGGAGTGCGCGAACTTAACTGCTAAGCCACAGGGCTGGTCCCAAAACAGGCATTCTGATGAAGTTTTCTTAACACATTCACGAAAACCAGAAGATTCATG
This sequence comes from Ceratotherium simum simum, assembly GCF_057802395.1. Taxonomy (NCBI): domain Eukaryota; kingdom Metazoa; phylum Chordata; class Mammalia; order Perissodactyla; family Rhinocerotidae; genus Ceratotherium; species Ceratotherium simum. The sequence continues at coordinate 35,628,546 of NC_141913.1, read as the reverse complement.
ACCACTGAAAACATTAATTTAAAATAATCTTATGTGTAGCCTATTTCATAAGCATATTTGCATCATTACCAATTTTTGAGTTAAATGAAAATAAACATAAGCCTAACACTATTCCAAAAGGAATGTAACACCTCTGAATGCCAACAGAGGGAGTAAAAGTTAAACCAACAAATTGCCAGTGTCATAAATAAAGCACGCTGGCGATACAAACAGGAAATAAAATATGCATAGATATGAAATACCCCCAGGTATGAGGAATAAGCCTAAGATTTTCTAAAGATTTTATTTATTTATTTTTTCCCCCCAAAGCCCCAGTAGATAGTTGTATGTCATAGCTGCACATCCTTCTAGTTGCTGTATGTGGGACTCGGCCTCAGGATGGACGGAGAAGTGGTGCCTCGGCGCGCGCCCGGGATCCGAACCCAGGCCACCAGCATCGGAGCGCGTGCACCTAACCACCAAGCCACGGGGCCGGCCCAGCCTAAGATTTTCTAACTGAATAAAAATGAGAGTTGACTCTTCTGTGGAGAGCAAAGTTATATATTCTGGAATAAAGATTTTTCTTAAAGCTGAAATATCTAAGAAATATGCTCAAATGAAATTAATGTCAGCCATAAAAGCACAAGCATCAAAAGTCTCAAATTAATTTCTGAAAGCAGAAAGTACTGGACCTTTTCAAAGTAGATAATATAACATCAGGTTGAAAAGTAAATTTGTTAAAATGACCATAAAACTCGTTTCTTCAGTAAATAAATTGTATGGGTAGCATAAATGAATCTAGATTGTTTTTCCTTGAAAGAAAACAGGACAATATCAATGGCTTTCAATATGACACGTCAATCAAAAGATTATCTTTCATGGCCGGCCCCGTGGCTTAGCAGTTAAGTGCACGCGCTCCGCTGCTGGCGGCCCGGGTTCGGATCCCGAGCGTGCACCGACGCAACGCTTCTCCAGCCATGCTGAGGCCGTGTGCCACATACAGCAACTAGAAGGACGTGCAGCTATGACATACAACTATCTACTGGGGCTTTGGGGGAAAATAAATAAATAAATAAAATTACAAAAAAAAAAAAAAAGATTATCTTTCAAGTTCCTTAAATTTAAGTGTTAATTTAGATTTACAATGATTTCTGCTGCCTAAACAAGCAACCAGTATTGTAGTCAAAACCACTTAAATATGCCCAAGTCAATCACAAACACTGGCATCAACCATAAATACGATGCCAGTTAGCTCATGGTATGTCCATACAATGCGGCCATAAAGAATGAAAATGAGGGGCTGGCCCAGGCGCGCAAGCGGTTAAGTGCGCACGCTCCACTGCGGTGGCCCAGGGTTCGCGGGTTCCAATCCCAGGCGCACACCAAGGCACCGCTTGTCAAGCCATGCTGTGGCGGTGTCCCATATAAAGTGGAGGAAGATGGGCATGGATGTTAGCCCAGAGCCAGTCTTCCTCAGCAAAAAGAGGAGGATTGGCAGATGTTAGCTCAGGGCCGATCTTCCTCACAAAAAAAAAAAAAAAAAGAAGAATGAAAATGATATGGATCAATTTTCAATACATAACGTTAAATGAACAAAAAAGGTACATTATACCATTTCTGTAAATAACAAACAAAATTATATTTTACACAGAATCTCTAGGAGGATACTTTTTTTTTTTTTTTTTTGGTGAGGAAGATTGGCCCTGAGCTAACATCTGTTACCAATCCTCCTCTTTTTGCTTGAGGAAGATTGTCACTGAGCTAACATCTGTGCCAATCTTCCTCTATTTTTTGTACACGGGACACCACCACAGCAGGGCCTGATGAGCAGTGTGTAGGTCCACATCCAGCATCTGAACCCACGAACCCTGGGCTGCCAAAGTAAAAAGCGTGAACTTAGCCACTATGCCATGGGGCTCTCTAAGAGAATACTTAAGAAAATGGTAACACCAGCTGCCTTGACAAGGAAAGAAAGTGAATGAGGGTACAGGAGTCAGACTTTTTACTGTATGTAGTTTTGTACCTCTTGATTTTTAGACCACATACAAGTATTATCTATTCAAAAATCCATTCTAACATAAAAGACTACTGAAAAGTCTTCTGAAAAAAAGGAGGTGTACATTTTCTGCTCTTAACACCAACGACTATTCAGGTCATATTTAGTCAGTGAATTCTATTAGAATTTCCCCCTGTAGTGGAATTTTGTTATAATTCATAAAACGTAAGAAAAAGAAAGTCACAGGAAGTGGAAATACAAGCTCTGACAAAACTTCCTACAGTGGAATAAAAATGAAGTACCCTAAGCACAGGGGAAAAAGATGTCATATGTACAGATTAATCTTCCCAAACAACCAGATTATTTACCTAGTATATTGTTTTTAGTCGGGGGGAAAAAGTGGATTTTTCTGATAGAGGTAGTCAAAAGTAGATGGCGGTAGAAAATGATAAAATTATCAAATGGGAGTTGCATCTTGTAAATGGGACAAAAGGCTCTCAACCCTCTGGTTTAACGTTCAAAGTGAATTTACAATGCAAGTACTAAATACACAACATATAGCATTCTTCCTATTGGAAAGCATTTTCCCCCATCTTATTCTTCCCTCCAATCTAAAGGCAATCCTCTTCTATATGGATATTACAGTTCATCTCCCTAGAACCTTACACTATTGATTATTCCTTGGCACTCATCCACCTCTCACACTCAAATGGACTGTTCGTTCATTTGTTCATTCGTTCAAAAGAATCCTCCTTCTACCTACCATCTCAACCTCACATCTCCTCCTCCAGGTACCATTCTCTTCTTCCACAGCCAACCTTATCAAGAGAGTTGTCTCAACTCCCTCTATCTCCTTAGGTCTCACACTCCCTCTCCAACTCAATCCTCTCTCACATCTGCTTCTATCAAACCAGTAAAACAGTTCTTACCAGGGTCATTAATGATCCCCATACCTCTAAATCCAGCATAGGTTGGTCCTCATCTTACTTAATGTCTCAGCAGCATTCTATACCTAACCACTCTCTCTCCTCCTCAAACTAATGTCTTTGTTTGGATTCCACAGTTTTCCCTATTTTTCTGGCTGCTCCTTCTCAGCCTACTTTGTAGCCTTAACTTCCTCTACACCAAACCTCAGGCATTCCTAGGGCCATGTCCTTTTCCTACCCACCAAAGTGACCTCTTCTGCACCCACAGTTTCCAATACCATCCCTATACTAGTAATTTTGTTTCTCCATCTCAGACCTTCTCTGAGCTCTATCCCAGTCCACCCAAATAGCCACTTGCCACCTCCATTTAGATTTCACAAGGGCACCACAATCTCATGTCCAAAATCAAATTAGTCATCTCTGAACTACCCTACTCTGCTCCTTCTCTAATTTTCCCTAGCTCAGTAAACAGTACCACTATTATCTCAGTCGCTCATGTCAAAAACCTGAAGGTTATTCCTGACAATGCCTCCGCCTTTACTCATTGCACCCCATCATTCACTAACTCCTATCAATCCTACCTCTTCAGATTTCTAGCCTGTCCACTATTCTCCACCTCCACTGTCAACCACTATAAACACAACCTCCATCATTTATTTTTAAATGGAATGACTGACAACCATCTCCTGTCTCTCCATACCCAGTCTTGCTCCTACCCACCAACCTGTTCTCCATACAGCAGGCAGAACAATACTTTTACACAGCAAATATGACATGTTTACATGAGAAAGTATTTTTTTTTTTTTTAGATTCCACATATAGAGTACTTTTTAAATGTCCTATATAAGGTTGGGGTGGAGGGAATGACCAAGAGGAGAGTAGTTAAAGGCAAATTGAGCTTTATATGATGTTTTTCTCTCCCCCTTAAAAATAGGATAATATGCAATAATTTTTTTAAAAACCAGGCAGTCCAGGTCTACTGGGACCACGGAAACTGAAGAAAAAATAAGCAAGTGGGACTTCATCAGATTAAAGAGCTTCTACAAGACGAAACCAGGATCAAAATGAATAGACAACCTACCAGCTGGGAGAAAATATCTGCAAAACATATACCCAACAAAGGGTTAATCTCCATAACATATTAAAGAACTCACACAACTGAACAACAAAAAAAAACAAACAACCTGATTAAAAAATGGGCAGAAGAAATGAACAGACACTTCTCCAAAAAAGATATACAGATGGCCAAGAGGCATATGAAAAGATGTTCAACATCACTAATCATCAAGGAAATGCAAATCAAAACAACACTAAGATATCACCTCACACCCGTTAGAATGGCTATAATCACCAAGACAAAAAACAACAAATGTCGGAAAGGATGTGGAAAAAACGGGAACCCTCATACACTGCTGGTGGGAATGCAAACTGGTGCAGCCTCTATGGAAAACAGTATGGAGATTCCTCAAAAAATTAAAAATAGGGGCTGGCCTGGTGGCAAGCGGTTAAGGGTGTGCGCTCCACTTCGGCAGCCCGGGGTTTGCAGGTTCGGATCCCGGGATCACACCAATGCACCACTTGTCAAGTCATGCTATGGCGGCGTCCCATATAAAGTAGAGGAAGATGGGCACAGATGTTAGCCCAAGGCCAATCTCCCTCAGCTAAAAAGAGGAGGATTGGCATCAGATGTTAGCTCAGGGCTGATCTTCCTCGCAAAAATAAAAAATAATTAAAAATAGAAATACCCTATGATCCAGCTATCCCACTACTAGGGATCTATCCAATGAACCTGAAATCAACAAGGCAAAGAGGCTTATGCACCCCTATGTTCATTGCAGCACTATTCACTATAGCCAAGAAGTGGAAGCAACCCAAATGTCCCTCGACTGATGATTAGATCAAGAAGATGTGTTGTATATATATATATATATAATGGAATACTACTCAGCCATAAAAAAAAAGACAAAATCGTCCCATTTGCAACAACATGGGTGGACCTGGGGGGTATTATGTTAAGTGAAATAAGCCAGAGAGAGAAAGACAAACACCGCATGATCTCACTCATATGTGGAATATAAACCAACACACGGACAGACAAAACTGTATAGTGGTTACCAGAGGCAAGGGGGTTGGGGGGTCAACACAAGGGGTGAAGGGAGACATGTATATGGTGATTCGCAAACAATAATGTACAACCAAAATTTCACAATGTTATAAACTATTAAGACATCAATAAAAAAAAAAACAGGCTGTCAATTCTGGACAATGAAAATGCAGCATTTGTTTTATTAGTCCTTGTACTCATTAAGAAACTAGGATGACAGAAGATGAGGACAGGTAGAAGAGTTAAACCATGGGAATGAAGCAGTGTACTGTCCCCTCTGAGGAGACAGAGAAGTGGAAAGTGTAAGGCTGAATGAGGCTACTGTGAAAATCTGGAGGAAATCTGCTTCATGTCAGACTTCCTTGGTCTGCAAAGCTTAATACAAGGTGAAAAAGAATGCAGGTTTGGGGGTTTGTGAAAAATGGAAATGGGTTATATCATTTGCTACAGAAAATCTGATGGAGGTTAAAACTGCTAAGTACAATAAGGTACATGGAGTCAAAAAAACAATTCACAATACTCAATTTCCAAGCTATGCAGGGACTATTAACACAGACTTAACGGGGGGAAATGTGATTGTTCTCCCTGCTTAAAACCTCTACCCAAACCTCCAGTTTCATCTTGGGCCACTCACACCCTAGCTCTCTCCAGCTACAAATAAATGTCATGTAAACAATTTTTTCAGATCTCTGGGATTTCACACTCATTTTGTGCTGCCCTCTTGCTGGCTACTCTTTTTGCAGATATCAGAGTATTACTTCCTTGGGGTAGGCTTTGGTACCTTACAGAGTAATAAGATCCCTATCATATACATATTACACACCTATTTTCCTTCATGATACTTTGCATACTATAGTTAAGTAACTGTTATTATTTAATGTCCACCCCCATACATACGGACATATAAAGGTTTAAAGGAAAAGAATAGAAAATTATATAACCAACCCCCACCAGCTGATTTATCTCTATGACTAACAGGCAAAGCAGACCTTAAGGCAAAAATTATCATCAAAACAAAAGGTGTCATTCTAATCTTGCATGGCCCAATGATAAACATAACGGGAATCTGTGGAAGTTCTCTTCTGACTGCAGATTTCCCAAAGAAGAAGAAAGCAAGGTCATCAGTTATGAGTGAGGATGAATGAGGTGGTGGTGAGGTTGATCAGAGGACCAGGTGTGAAAGAGCAGTGAGAAAGTGAAGAAACTAGGGAAATACAGTATATGATTTCCAGACAATAATAAGACCCCACTTTAAGGGTTGCAGCCATGAACTTAAAATGAGATTGGTACACATGGGTGTGTTTTTCTCCTTTCAAGTTCAGCTGTATAAGTCCAAGTGCAGAGGAGGTAGAAATTGGATTTAATCAGAATTGTTTTGCCAAGCAAGTAGAACAAAGCAAGAAAGAAGTAAGAGTATGTGCAAGGAAATGATTTTAATGATCACATCAAGAAGGTACAGGGCATGGGCCGGCCCCGTGGCGTAGCGGTTAAGTGCGTGCCCTCCGCTGCTGGCAGCCCGGGTTCGGATCCCAGGCGCGCACTGACGCACCGCTTCTCCGGCCATGCTGAGGCCACGTCCCACATACAGCAACTAGAAGGATGTGCAGCTATGACATACAACTACCTACTGGGACTTTGGGGGGAAAATAAATAAATAAATAAAACTATAAAAAAAAAGAAGGTACAGGGCAGTGAAAACGTGGTAGGACCAATGAAACAGACATCCCAGAGGAGCCAGGGTACTATAGAGAGTGAGCTGCAAAGACAGAAAGCGGTAATCCAAGAGCGCTCTGAATGAAACTGAGATTAAGGAAGGGCTACAGTTATTAGTAACTGACAAGATTTAAAACAGTGCTACTCAAAGTGTTGTCCCTGAATGACTGCCTGCAATGAGAGACGTAAAGAAATTAAGAGTAATCGATTAGAAACTTACAGCAATTTGATATTGTTGTGACCACCAAATAGCATTTCAATTTCCTAGTAATTGATTTTGACTATATTTTACCCAAAAAAAATCCACCAATGATAGATTGGAAATAAAAATATATAGGTCCTTCACAACAGATAGTTCAAGAAGCAATGGTTAGAATATGACTATGAAAGTAAGTGGCTGAGGTAGGGTAGAGAATAAAATCATTATGGGAGAGTTCACAGACAAGAGAGGGCAGTGTCAGAAGGATCATCTATGTGTATACTGAAATCACCAAGAATTAAGAAAAGACTAATAATGGACAAAATGACATGAAGCAAGGAACAAAAATTGTCACAACATAAAGGGTTCAGTGATCAAAAGATGACAGTAATATGGGGATAAATGGAAGAGAAAAACTATCTGAAAAGTAGCAACAAGGAACAAGGAAATCATTTACCCCTCCTTCTCCAGGCCAGAGGATAAGGACTAGAGGAGAAAAAAAACACAGCTACCTTTTGCAAGTTGAAGCAGTGCCCACAGGAGAAAGCCAGGTTGTTATTAGTATAAGCAGGTAAAGCAAAAGTTCAGAGAGGAGGCTGATAATGCTGATGATGAACCAGAGCACAAACTGGAAGGGAGCTGGAGACGGAGTGGAGGGAACAGAACAGGGAATGTGCAGTGCTTTCTGGAGATTAGAGTGCAGAAATAAGGGGTGACTTAGAAGTCTGGAGCTTGTCATGACATTCACGAAACAAAAACCTATGTAAAGCACTCAGATATTTTCTTTTCCACTCTATATATTTAAAAACTTTAGTGCTTGTCATGACTCAGGAAACTGATTATACAATCAATAGGTGGCAACCTGAAGCTTGAAAAACACTGTCTAGAGAAACACATGTGTCATAGCAGCACTGATTTTGTGATAGACAAAACAAAAACAAAACCTCTACTAACAGTAGAATGGAAAGATAAATTATGGTACATTCCTAAAATGAAGGAGCATATAGCAGTGGAAACAAATAAAAGATAACTATATCAACAGGGATGAATATCAAAAACAATGTTAAGCTAAAAAAAAAAAAGAAACTGCAAAAGAACTTACAGTATGATTCAATGTATATAAAGTTGAAAATCAGACAAAATGAAAATGACATATTATATATGAATACTTGGTTGTGCAGTAAAACTATTTTTAAAAGCAAGGAAATAGTTACCAAACTGTCAGGATAATGGTTATCTCTGGGTGGAGGAGATATGATAGATTATATGAGTATATAGGGTTTCCTAAGTATTGGCAGGGCAAGACTTCTGGCTATGGGCAAGTGATAGGGTCAGCAAATCTTCTCCCCAAAATGTAACTATAAAGCATGACAAAATTGACAAAACTAACCATTTCACTGCTCTGGAAATTGGTCTAAAGCTTACATAAACCTAAGTGTTAATGCTTGAAAACGTGCAGAATTTTGATTAAGAACAGTGGGAGTCCATGGTGTTCTTGCGTGGGGCTGCAACCATTTCTCCTCACCTCCCAGTTTAGTAGGTCTGCCTACTGAGGTGGGGCAGGCCCTGAGAATCTGCTGGTTTGCACTTACACAGGGGCCTCATTCAATTTGGAATGGTCGCGGCCCAGCCCCGTGGCTTAGTGGTTAAGTGTGTGGGCTCCGCTGCTGGCGGCCCGGGTTCGGATCCCGGGCGCGCACCGACGCACTGCTTCTCTGGCCATGCTGAGGCCGCGTCCCACATACAGCAACTAGAAGGATTGTGCAGCTATGACATACAACTATCTACTGGGGCTTTAGGGGAAAAAAAATACATAAATAAAAAATTAAAAAAAAAAAAATTTGGAATGGTCGGCTACACCTTTGCCCAGTGGCATTGTAAGTGTAAGTGACAATCTCAGCAGCAGGCAATCAGGGCAGTCAAGGGTTCTACTAGCCTGAGGATGTGGTCATGAATGGGTCAAGCATATTCTTGGCTGAAGCTGCATGACTATGCACAGGAGATGACAAAGGGTCCAAGCGAAAGTAAAAAAGCCCAGGCAGACTTGAAAATGGCCTGAACTTTAAAATGCGCTCCCCATAGGCAGAGAACAAAAATCCTTACTGGCAGGAGGTGTTTGAGCACTTGTGTCCAAGCACTGGCTGACCAGTAAGCTATGCTAGAAAGGACAAGAGCAACCACCAGAAAGCCAGGCTTAATATTCAAAATAAGAAAAAACAAAAAAACTGAGCAGAGACAGAAGCAACAACACACTGCAGGAGAAACAGATTTCACAGATTTATCCCAGTTACCTAAACAAACAGCAACGACACTTTCAGGGGCCAGCCCCATGGCTTAGCAGTTAAGTGTGCACACTCCACTACTGGCGGCCTGGGTTTGGATCCCAGGCGCACACCAATGCACCACTTGTCCGGCCATGCTGAGGTGGCGCCCCACATACAGCAACTAGAAGCATGTGCAACTGTGACATACAACTATCTACTGGGGCTTTAGGGAGAAAAAGGAGGAGGATTGGCAATAGATGTTAGCTCAGGGCTGGTCTTCCTCAGCAAAAACAAGAGGAGGATTGGTGTGGATGTTAGCTCAGGGCTGATCTTCCTCACAAAAAAAAAAAAAAAATCACTTTCAAAGGGAAAAATAATCATAATCCAAAGTAAATATATTATCTAAAATGTCCAGTTTTCAACAAAAAATCAAGAGACTTTAGAAGAAACGGGAACTGTAACCCATACACAGGAGATAAAAAAGGAGCCACTAGAAAAATGAGTGTCCTCAGATGTTAGACTTAACAAAGACTTCAAAAGAGCTATTTTAAATGTTCAAAGAACTACAGAAAAATGTTTTAAAAATTAAAGGAAAGTATGATAATAAATCGACATCTCAATAAGGAGACAAAAAGTATTAAACGAGGCCCAAGTGGACATTCTGTAGCTGAAAAGTACAAAAACTGAAAGGAAAAATTCACTAGAAGGGCTCAACAGGTTCAAGATAGAATAAAGAATCAGTGAACATAATGATAGGTCAATAGAAATTGCGTGATCTGAAGACTAGAGAGAAAAAAAATTAAAGAAAAATGAACAGAGCCTCAGAAACTTATGGAACAACATCAAGAATACCAACATGTGTGTAACAGGAATTCCAGAGAGAGAGTGAGAAAGAGGTAGAAAAAAATATTTGAAAAAATAATAGCCCAAAATCCCCTCTAAATTTGTTGAGAAACATTAATCCACACATCCAAGAAGCTCAACAAATCTCAAGCAGGATAAACAGAGATCCACAGACACATCACAGCCAAACAAGTGAAAAAGACAGAGAAAAGTCTTGAAAGCAATAAAAGAAAAATAACTCATCATACACAAGGAAAATACAATTAGATTAACAGTTCATTTCTCACCTGAAACACTAGAGACCAGAAGGAAGTGGAATGACATTCCAAGTGCTGGGGAGAAATAAAAACTATTAACTAAGAATTGTATATCCAACCAAACTATTCTTTCAAAATGAGGGTAAAAAGAAAGAAATTCTCAGATAAACAAAGAGTAAGAGATTTCATTGGTAGCAGACCTACTTTATAAGAAATAATAAAGGAAATTACTTAGGCTGAAAGGAAATGATGATACCATACTGTGACTCAAATCCATAAAAAGAAATTCAGACAACAAAAAATGGTAAATATGTAAATTAATATAAAAGACTTTAAATAATTTTTATTTCTTCTCTTATCTTCTTTCAAAAAGCTTAAGATTGTACAAAGCAATAATTGTAACACTGTATTGCTAGGTTTATAATACACAAAGATACTACATTTATATAAATAATAGCATAAAAGAGAGAGAAGAGATGGAGCTCTTCCATACTGGAGCAATGTTTCTATATTTTATTGGAATTAAGTAAGTATTAATTTGAAAAAAACTGTGATAAATGAAGACACAGATGCAGTAATCCCTAGAGCAACCACTAAGAAAATAATTCAAAAAATATAGTTAAAATCTAACCCTCAGGACCAGCCCCATGGCCTAGTGGTTAAGTTTGAAGCACTGCACTTCAGAGGCCCAGGTTCAGTTCCCAGGCGCAGACCTACACCACTCAGTGGCGGCAATGCTGTGGCAGCAACCCACATACAAAACAGAGGAAGACTGGCACAGATGTTAGCTCAGAGCAAATCTTCCTCAAGCAAAAGGAGGAGGATTGGCAACAGATGTTAGCTCAGGGCAAATCTTCGTTAGAAAAACAGCCAAAAACTAACCTCCCAAAAAGGCAGTAAAGGAGGTACAGAAGAACAAGGACAAAAACAAGAGATATTAGAAAATAAATAACAAAATGGCATATATAAATCCAATCATATTAATAATTACATTAAACGTGAACAGCCTGAACACTCCAATCAAAAGGCAGAGATTGTCAGACTAGATAAAAAAGATCCAAGTATATGCAGTCTACAATAAACATACCTTACATTCAAAGATATAATCAGTTTGGGCCGGCCCGTTGGCTTAGCGGTTAAGTGCACACACTCCGCTACTGGCAGCCCAGGTTCGGATCCCAGGCGCACACCAATGCACCGCTCCTCCGGCCATGCTGAGGCCGCGTCCCATATACAGCAACTAGAAGGATGTGCAAATATGACATACAACTATCTACTGGGGCTTTGCGGGGGAACAAAAAGGAGGAGGACTGGCAATAGATGTTAGCTCAGAGCCGGTCTTCCTCAGCAAAAAGAGGAGGATTAGCATGGATGTTAGCTCAGGGCTGATCTTCCTTCCATCCTTCCATCCATCCATCCATCCATCCATCCATGCATACATACATACATACATAAATAAATAAATAAATAAAAAAGATATAATCGGTTGAAAGAAAAGAATGGAAAAAGATATAATATGCAAAGAGCAACCACAGGAGAGCTGAAACCTCTATATCAGCATTAGACAAAATAGACTTTAAGACAAAAAATATTACTAGAGACAAAGAGGGGCATTTCATAATAATACACAACTATATCAGGAAAATCTAAAAACTATAAATGTATACATATTTATAAATATATATGCAGTTAACAAAGGCTCAAAATATATAAAGTAAAAACTAACAGAATGGAAAGGAGACAGTTCAATACTAACAGTTGCAGATCTCAATTCCTCATTCTAAATGGATAAAACTAGATAGAAAATCAGCAAAAATATAGAAGACCTGGACATTATCAACCAACTCAACCCATATGATAAATATAGAACACTCCACTCCTTGGATGGTTATTGGCATATACATATAACTGGGTACAGGGTAAACCCAATTAAGACGTGTACTACAGGAAGAGTAAAAAGAGAAATAATCAACTTTGATTTGAACTAGATAATGCTCATAGGAACACAGGTCTCCAAGAAAAGATATATAGAAATACAGATTTGGACATTATCAATATAAGTAGAGGTGGTAGCTGAATAAACAAGCCCATCAAGGAAGAAAGCGTAGAGTGAACAGAGAATAGACTTTAACAGACTTTTTATAAATGTGAACTAGTTGCTTTAGTGTATAAACTGGTAGGTAAGAAATTATCCTTGGAGAAAAAAGAAGATATGAAAATACCCATAAAACACACACGAAGGAGAAAGTCTTCCTTCTCACAACATATTCTTAGATGTTTAACAACTTCCTATAGACTTAGAATTGTGAGACAGGACTATGATTAAAGGAGTCTTATCTAAGACCAACCACTACAGAAAACCCTCCTGTGGGTTTTGACGTAGCAATGTTAAAATCTTTAAGCACTCAACATAAGAAAGGCTTGCCTTTTACACCTTTCAATTTTACCCCTTGTGAGCAACAAGCATCATTAACATCCTTTATCACCACTATAACGAAACAAAAATGAATGAATAAACTGAAACTGTATTGTCCTTCCTGATGTGACAAAGGCAAACTGAAGTCATTTGCTGTTACAAGTTTACTGTTGCTACAAGCACTTTTCCGTTGAAACCACAAGGTGACACAAGCACAGCCCATCAAATGAAACTGCTTCTAGGCAAGATTTTGCTGTACAGTCATGTAAAATGGGGCATTCTAATTGCTAGTACTCCTGCATCTCTTTATTTCATATCATCACCCTAGAACTGTAAGAAATACAAGCAGCTAATGCCTCAAACATGATCTATATGAACCAGTTAACTTACACTGCTTCTCCACATGTACAAGCCACAGTATTAGATAATTCATGAATTCCAACTTCGCTCTCTTGCACAAAACAATGCTCTGAACTAAATATGGCTTTCTATTTAGACAAAAAAGCAACTTTAAAGAGAGTAAATGTTTTACTGACAAAATAAGAATGCTTTTGCCCACTAGAGTAGAGGTAGAGGCTATAATATTTTCCCTATCACAGAAATTTAATTTAAAGAAAAAAAGCCTTACAAGTGATCCTGTCTATTCCCCTGCAAGCAGGATTGGTCCAAATAGGACACCTACTATTTTATCTAATCTAGCTTCAAATACCAAGTGATAGGGCTTATACCAACGTCCCTTGAGAGAACACTATGTTTCAAACAATTTATGACAGAGTTTTTTCCAAGATTTAGTCTACTGCAGTTCATTTTATTTAAAATTTATACTAAACATTCTGTGTATGTCTGTGACCAAAAACCATCCAACATAAAAAGTCTCAAAGATACACACTAAAATCAACCTTTCATGTGAGTCTGCTCTTATTTTCAATATTTAAATTGTCTACCCACATCCCTCCCCCCAAAAAATTTATACTCACAAATTTTCAAAACTAGTTAGTAGATGTCAGACCACTAAAAAACAAACTTGGGTACTGAGTTTTTTGCTCTTCAAATCAAAATAGTCAGACTCTCTCCTCTAAGATTTTTCTTTAAGAAATATTTGATTGAATATTACCAAAGAGAACTGTACACATTGCAAGTATGCAACTTGATGGATTTCACAAAATGAACATATCCATGTAATGACCACGCAGATACAGGACATTCCCAAAACCCCAGAAGCCTCCCTCATGCCGCCTCTAAGTCATTACTTGCCCCTAGAAGTTACCATTATTTTGACCTTTATTATCACAAATCAATTTTGCCTGTTCTTAATCTTCAAGATGATATAAATAAATGGGGGAATATTCTGTGTTAATGGATTGGAAAAACCATATAAACTATGGTAAGACAAAAGACCCAGAACAGTCAACACAATACTGAAGGTTGAAGGACTGATACTACCCAACTTCAAGACTTACTATAAAGCTACAGTACTCAAGACAGTATAGTACTACCTAAAGAACAGATACATAGATCAATGAAACAGAATATAGAGAGCCCAGAAATAGATCCAAACACAGTCAACTGACCTTTGACAAAAGAGCAAAAGCAATTCAATGGAGAAAGAAGTCTATTCAACAAATAGTACTGGAACAAATGAACACCCAACAAAAAAAAAATTAATCTAGACACAGACTTTATTATACCTTTCAGAAAAATTAACTCAAAATGGATTATAGACATAAATGTCTATATATAAAGAACTCTAGACATTTACAAGATCAGAACTAGAAAAAGTGTCTATGAAGCAGGTAATAATTTAACTGCTCTTAGAAAGGTAAGAATGATTTCAATAAATAAAAGCAAGAATAAAAAGGGCTATTACAGAATCTTAAACCTATACTCCATAACAAGAGAGCCATGAGAAAAATCACAAGAAACAGGAAAGGTCAGAGACATTGGACTCAAAATCCAAGAATGGATTTCAAAGCTTCACTTGAAATAGCTTAAAGTTGATTAGATTTAGATGAGAGGTCTATTTTAGCAAAGACAATAATTCTGCAGAGACAAACGTGCTGTCAGTCACTTTTCATCAGTTACTCTCAGAACTAATACGGTGGTAGCCATGAGATATGGTGATCTAACATCTTTCAAAAATAAAAACAAATAAAAGTTCATAAAAACACCAGTCCTAAGGCTAGAAAAAAAGGGAATTTGAAGTGCTATGTGTCTACTGACAAATTATTGTTCTTTAACTCAGTTTCCTTGTTTGTAAAACTTCAGTCCTTGGTAGGATGAAACGAGTAACACATTTATAATTTTATTTATTTATTTATTTTTCCCCGAAAGCCCCAGTAGATAGTTGTAGGTCATAGCTGCACATCCTTCTAGTTGCTGTATGTGGGACGCGGCCTCAGCATGGCCGGACAAGCGGTACGTCGGTGCGCGCCCGGGATCCGAACCCAGGCCACCAGCAGTGGAGCGCACGCACTTAACCGTTAAGCCACGAGGCCGGCCCGAAACGAGTAACACATTTAAAGCACCAAGTATGAAGTACAAGCACAAAGTCAAATTTCAAGAAACAGTATTTTTTAATCTTTATATTCTCTCTTCCTCCTCTTCACTTCAAGTCCATCATAGAACTAACAAGTCAATTCTCTACAACCAAGGATTCATTCATGCGTTCAATACATATTTCTTGAGTACCTAGTGTCAGCTACTATGCCAGGCACTGGGAAATACACAGTACCTTTCTAACAGAACTTACAGTCTAAGGAAGAGACTACTGAATAGCCACACAATTGAATAATCACACAAATAAATATAAAATTTATGACTGTGGTAAGTCCAGCAGGGAGAAGGAATGCTGGTACCATGAAAGGAGAAAAAAGAGGAGGAATGTAACATAGCCAGGAGATCTAGGAAGGCTTCCCTGTGGAGTAAACAGGAACCCACTGTTTTATAGGGGAGGGAGACATCGATTTAAGCTGATTTGTACTTCAATGAAGAAGACTACTCTGGCTGCAGGGTGGAGACTGGACGGAAAAGGAGACAAAAATAATTGTCAGTAGAATAATGTGAAGGCAAGGCAAAAAATTAGAGTAGCTCTGGACTGATGGTGGTGGCAACAGAGAGATGTGGATGGACCTGAGAGACCACAGAGCAAATACAGGGGGTGAAATAGGCAGGTGTCAAGGACAAGTCTTTGGTTTCTGGATTCTGCAACTAGACTGACGGTAGAACCAATCACTCAGGGAACATGAAAGACCTGTGTAGTGAATGGAGAAGGGAAAGGGACATCAAGAGTCTGGTATTAGGCACAGGGAGTTTAAAGTGCCTTTGAAACATCCAAAGAAATGCTGAGGATGCACTAAGCTATTTAATATTTAGGTCTAAAGCTGAGGACAGGTTGGGGATGGACTGTCCTGCCAATAACATTAAAGTATCGTTGGCATTTCTAAGAAAATGCCAAATAAAACAGTGAATTAGAAAAATTCAAATCTTTGAGAATCAGTACCATTTTCTCTACTTCTCTCTCTGCAGCTGACTCGCACCGTACTTAAAAGTAATGCCAGATGAACAAGAAAGGCAGCAAAGTAGAGAAAAAAAAAATCTAGGTAGGAGTCAGAAACGGGTTCTAATCTTAGCTCTGCCACTAACTGTATAACCTAGGATGAGTACCTTTGTTCTTTAGTTCCTAACCTGTAAAACTTAAAAAGGAGTAGGGAGTAGGAATACAGACTCTAATGGTTGTTAAGGGAAACAGACAAGTTATTATGAAACAATGTAAGATGCCTTAAAAAGTCTAAAGCACCACAGACATATAATGTACTGCTCAAGCACACTACTTAGACACTTCTTAATACACACTTGTATGTATGTAGGAAAGAGGAGCAGTTGTTTTAGTAGTATTTTAGTACTAAACTTACATTCTTATAAAACTAACTGCAGAGAATTCAGCCTTTGGCATGACTGGATCAGACTGTTTGACGCCCAAGGAGATATAACATAATGTGTTTGTAGATATAAAAACAATAACATTATTAAAATCAAGCACTCTTTAATTTCCAGAAAATCAGCTAAGCATTTAAATGCATAACCTACCCCCAACAACCCTATAAGGTAAATATTACTACTCCATTTTACAGATAGGTACAAAGTTAGGGAATCTGCAAAACTTAAGAGCCAATACTGGAGTCAGGATTTTAACAGAAATGACTCCAAAGTCCAAGTTCTTCACCATTCATCACTCCATGGTATATGTCACCTAGCACTAAACCTTAAAATAATGAGCTGCTCAATAAATATTTGCTATTGATAACAGTAATAAGGTCAAGAAAAAAGGGTGCTTCTGCTTTTTAATTCTACTCTTTAATCTTGTGATTTTCAGTCAAAAATGCTGAAGGATGTACTGCGAAAACTTGGAAGCAACCAAGATGTCCTCCAGTAGGCAAATAGATAAACTGCGGTACATCCAGACAATGGAATATTATTCAGCGCTAAAAAGAAATGAGCTATCAAGCCATAGAAGACATGAAGAAAACTTAAGTGCATATTACTAACTGAAAGAAGCCAATCTGAAAAGGTACATAATGTATAATTCCAACTAGATGACATCCTGGAAAAAGCAAAACTATGGCGAGATAGTAAAAAGACCAGTGGTTGCCAGAGGTTCCGGGGAAGGAGACATGAACAAGCAAAGCACAGAGGATTTTTAGGGCAGTCAAGCTACTCTGTATGATACTATAACGGTAGATACATATCATTTTACACTTATCAAAACCTATAAACTGTACAATACCAAGAGTGAACCCTAATGTTAACTCTGGGTGATAATGATGTGTCAATGTAGGTTCCTCAATTGTAACAAATGTACCACTCTGGTGGGGGATGTTGATAATGGGGGAGACTACGCATGTGTGGGGACAGGGGTATATGGAAAACCTCTGTACCTTCCATTCAATTTTGCTGTGAACCTAAAACTGCTCTAAAAAAATAAAGTCTATTAAAATAAAGTCTGTTAAAAAAAAAGATCAGCGGTTGCCAGGGGAGCATGGAGAAGGGGGAGGAATGAATAAGCGGAGCAAAGGAGATCTTTAGAGCAATGAAATTATTCTGTTAGATACTGTAATGATGGATAGGCATCAGGCACTTGTCAAAACCCATAGAACTGTTATTCCATTATCCAACATACTATTTCTGTTTTTCAACACAAACAGTGAGCCCTAATGTAAACTTGGACTTTAATAATGTGTCAGTATCAGTTCATCAACTGTAACAAAAGAACCAAACTAATGCAATATGTTAATAACAGGGGAAACTGAGGAGTGGGGTATACAGGAACTCTGTATTTTCTGCAAACCTAAAACTGCTCTAAAAAATAAAGTCTATTAATTTTCTTAAAAAACACTGAGGAAACTTGTTAGCTTGGAGCTGCTGGCGGACGAACTCTGCCCTCATGAGAGGAAAGCCTGGCTGAAAAGAAAGCCCACAAAGAAAAGCAGTAGGGAGCCAGTACACAAAGAGAGAAAAATAGTCCCCAGATGATACCAAATGCTCCTGGATATCCAACAGGGCAGAGGCCAGTTGCACATTGGACTAATCACAGTTAAATGAACCTATTAAAACTCACTTTTGGCCCATAGAATATACAGCGCCAAGAGCCAACCCTAATGTAATCTATGGATTTGGGGTGATGATGTCTCCACATAGGTTCGTTGATTGTAACAAATGAACCACTACGGTGCAGGATACTGATAGTGAGGGAGGCTTTGGGTAAGTAAGGGCAGGAAGTATATGGGCACTTTCTGTACTTCCCGCTCAATTTTTCTGCGAACCTAAAACTATTCTAAAAAATAAAGTTTATTAAAAGAACTAAATACAAAATTAAAAAAAAAAAAAAAAAAAAAAAACAACTCACTTTTGGGCCGGTCCAGTGGCTTAGTCGTTAAGTGTGTGCGCTCCACTGTGGCAGCCCTGGGTTCAGATCCCGGGCATGCACCGACACACTGCTTGTCAAGCCACGTTGTGGCGGCGCCCCATATAAAGTGGAGGGAGATGGGCATGGATGTTAGCCCAGGGCCAGTCTTCCTCAGCAAAAAGAGGAGGATTGGCAACAGATGTTAGCTCAGGGCTGATCTTCCTCAAAAAAAAACCAAAAACCTCACTTTTGCTCTTAGAAAAATGCATGTGCTGCTACATTATATACATTACAGTCATCTTCTGCATAAACATTTTTGTAGGAGCTAGGGTCACAGCATACAGAAAACCACTGCAGTTAATGGCCCTACTTGTAGACTTCATGGAAAAGGCAACATGAGAGCAATCTGCATTACCCTGGCCTTTGCTTCTCAGCATCGGAAAACTGGTGCTGCTGGTAAATTTTAGACACCGCATAAATCCTCAACCATGAATTAGCCAAGACCTCAATGTTTTCAAAAAGTTTCAAGGGATATTTTAAAAAGCAAAAAAGATATAGACAATTTCATTTGAAAAACCCACTAAAAGAATGCTTCACTCACTAATGATTTAAAAAAGAAATCAATGAATGTTTTACTGCTTATTTGTAGGCTTTTTTAAAAGCTGAATTTAAAAAGATACACAGAGGGCCGGCCCCGTGGCTTAGCGGTTAAGTGCGCGCGCTCCACTGCTGGCGGCCTGGGGGTTGGATCCCGGGCGCACACCAACGCACCGCTTCTCCAGCCATGCTGAGGCTGTGTCCCACATACAGCAACTAGAAGGATGTGCAGCTATGACATACAACTATCTACTGGGGCTTTGGGGGGAAAATAAATAAATAAATAAAATCTTTAAAAAAAAATAAAAAATAAAAAGATACACAGAATAAGTGGTCTACCCATACTGACAAATATCTAAACAATGCTATTTAGGTTTTCAGAACATTTTAATTATTTTTATTAATTATTGCTCACAATTAACCTGAAATGTATAATCCTCATTTCTAAGAAAAGAGTATGTAGGTCAATGGCCAAGACAGATTTAGGTAGATTTAGATAGATATATTTAGAACAGTTTCTGAATTTCCAACCTGCTTCTTAACCTAAGACTAGATCATGCTACACAAGTAGCCTCCTTTAACCAAAATCGAAGTTCTGAATACCTGGATCTTTACAAAAGATAAATTAGGTTATATATTTAAAAGATAAAGTTTTAATACAGACTCCTTTAATATAAGTTTTCCTAACATATTTGAAGTTTGATATTTAAAATTTGGTTTTGCCCACAAATATACAAGACTATATTTCCTGTGTAAATCAAGGCACATCTACATTTTACACTGAAGAAGGTAAGTAAACAAGACTGCTCCTTGCTTAGACCTACAGTTTCTTTACATGCATCTCCTTACAATTAGAATAAAATTTGAATTTTTTTTTAAAGCCTACAAGGTACATATTGCTCAAATCTCACTTCAACATCATTTTGCCTCATTAGGCCCCAAATACTTCAACACACCAAGATCTTTTCTGATTCAGAAGATTTTGCACTTGCTGTTCCCACTGCCAGAAAAGCACTTCCCAGCTCTTTGTGAAGACGGCTCTTTCTTATATTTCAGGTCTCAATTCAAATTCACCTTAAAAAGGCCTTCCCTAAATACACTAAATGCCTTCTCTCGCCCATACTCCACAATTCTCTATTTTTTTTAAAGTGTCTAAAATTACCTTGGTTATTTATGTGTCCAGTTTACTGTCTGTCTGCTTCATAGAATATAAGATAGAAGAGGGCAGGGACTTTGTCTCATTGATTGCTTTACCCACAGCACCTAGAAAAATACCCAACACATAGCCAGACAATTAATATTTGTTAAACAACAAATACTTATATTCAGTATTTATTCATCGAAAGATATTTCGCTAGGCCCTGTGGTTAAGCAGTCCCATGTCATTTAAAAATAAAATGTTTGGGCCGGCTCCGTGGCTTAGCGGTTAAGTGAGCACGCTCTGATGCTGGCGGCCCGGGTTCGGATCCCGGGCAAGCCCCAAGGCGCCACTTCTCCGTCCAACGCGAGGCCGAGTCCCACGTGCAGCAACTAGAAGGATGTGAACCTATGACATACAACTATCTACTGGGGCTTTGGGGGGAAAAAATGAATAAATAAAATCTTAAAAAATTTAAAAAAAAAAATAAAATAAAATAAAATGTTTTATTAAAATAAAATCTTAAGGACATTTTTATTTTTACAAAATTGACATTTTAAAATCCCATATATTGGGCCGGCCCCGTGGCTTGGCGGTTAAGTGCGCGCGCTCCGCTGTTGGCGGCCTGGGTTCGGATCCCGGGCGCGCACCGACGCACGGCTTCTCTGGCCACGCTGAGGCCGTGTCCCACATACAGCAACTAGAAGGATGTACAGCTATGACATACAATTATCTACTGGGGCTTTGGGGGGAAAATAAATAAATAAATTATAAAAAATAATAATAAATAAAATAAAATCCCATATATTTGTTAATAATTTCCAAACCATTAAAAATTTTTAAGGACACGGGGCCGGCCCTGTGGCGTAGCAGTTAAGTGCGCATGCTCCGCTGCTGGCAGCCCCGGTTCGGATCCCAGGTGTGCACCAACAAACTGCTTGTCAGGCCATGCTGTGGCAGCGTCCCACATAAAGTGGAGGAAGGTGGGCACGGATGTTAGCTCAGCACCAGTCTTCCTCAGCAAAAAGAGGAGGATTGGCGGTTAAGCGGTTAAGTGCCTCACCAAAAAAAAAAATTTTTTAAGGACAAACTGCTAAGAGCGCAGTTACCATTTACTTCAGCTCTGACTTTATCTACAAATGTATCATTAGCATAACATGTGCCCTTCAGATATGCATCATAATGATAAAAGGCCTTAAAAATGAATTATTTTTTCAAAATAGCAGCCACAGGATATGCAAATGATATGCCATATCCTTGCTTAGATCTATGGCTCAATTAGTACAAGCTATTAATGTTTAAATAACAAATACTAAGTCACTTCATAATTTGGTTTTCTTCACAAATATACATCTTTTGTGTAAATCAAGGCATATCTACATTTTACACTTAAGAAGGTAAACAAGACTGTTCCTTTCATAACTTCCCCTAAAAACAAAACATCAATTGTTTTGATTCATTTTACAGAAACCACACAACCACCATTTCTTTGATATCTTTATATTTGAAGAAAACTGTAGTTTTCTATACCGCACTTAAAATTATGCCAAAGGCACACCAAATGGTTAATCAATGAAAGAAAAACTGCCATATAAGGAGGGAAGAAGGAGTTATTAAGCAAAGGAGTTGCAGTCTAAATAGCCTCACAGTAGTCTAGCATAAACAAATTTTTTTAAGTTATTTTTTTAATAGGCTTAGCTTCAAAATCTAAAAATTGTTAGCTGGCTAACAATATTCAACTATGCACGTCTATTACCGAATCTATGATTCAAAAATTATGCACTCTCCTAGCACTAAAAACCAAAGTATTTGAACTGCTTCTAGACTGTCGTAAAAACACTTACATCTGATACGGATGGGACCAAAAAGAACAGTCACGAGACTACCACCAAGAATGTAGCCAACTCTAAGATAACAGAAGTTTCTGCCTCCAAGACAATTATGATATAAAACAGGTTATAGCTTGCATCCATCGCTAACTCATCTTTTTAAAGTAGTAGTAAGTGACTTTCCTAATAATTGAGACCAAGGTTAAAAAAACAAAATCCACAACAATCAGTTGTGGGTCTCTGAAACCACTCTCTTAGCTCTTTGTCCAATTTTACCTACTCTACACCTAGAAACTTTAAAAGAAAAAGAAAAAAGGCCCAAGTTAAGGTGTTTTGAAGTTTTGCTTGGTTTTGTTTTTTAAATATAAACCAGACCAGGAGATAGGGACCAAGAGACAAATCATAACCCATGAAGATAAAACTAGAATGAAGCAGGGCTTTCAAACAATATTGTGTGCCTACTTCCTGCTGGCGTGTGCAACTGTCACAGAAGATTATAAAGTGATTCTTCAGTGTTAGACAAGTTGGATATCAGAATAGATATTGTGACAATCTAATGGTGGAGGAGAATCACAATACTAGTAACCACGCAAAAAAATTAGCAGCTAACAATTAGTACCTGGTTTTTCTGACTGTGGTACACAAATATACTGCTGTTAAGAGGGTGTTTTTTTTTTTTGAGGGAGATTGGCCTTGAGCTAACATCTGTTGCCAATCTTCCTCTTTTTCTTTTTTTCTCCCCAAAGCCCCAGTACATAGTTCTATATCCTAGTTGTAGGTCCTTCTAGTTCTTTTATGTGGGACATTGCCTCAGCATGGCTTGATGAGCGGTGAGTCGGTCCGCACCCAGGATCCGAACTGGTGAACCCTAGGCCGAGGAAGCAGAACGCGCAAACTTAACCACTACACCACCGGACGGGCCCCAAGAGGGTGACTTTAAAGTGAACACACACACACACACACACAGCAATGACTGCAAAAATTTAAGCCCAAGAAATTAAGTTAACCTTATATGTAGGGGAGGAGGGAAATAGCACATTATAAGGAAAGCAATTAAAAACAAGTTATTTGTGTAAATGTTTTTACTCACTCCCTCAGCCCCATTATATTACAATCTCCTTTGAAAACAGGAATTATGTTAATCATCTTCAGTTCACTTACAGTTCCTAACAATTAACATTTAATAAGTACTTGTTGAACTGATGAACTAAATCATTTTTAAAAATCACCAAGACCACTAATGAAATCTTTGTTTGCTTAATAGTACTAATGACTTGTATATAAAAATATATTCCACTACACAGAATCAATGTGATTTCTGAAAGAGTAACTCTCCTTTTATCTTTCCACATAAAAACATAAGACAAGGACCAGCCCCGTGGCTTAGCGGTTAAGTGCGCGCGCTCCGCTGCTGGCGGCCCGGGTTCGGATCCCGGGCGCGCACTGACGCACCGCTTCTCCGGCCATGCTGAGGCCGTGTCCCACATACAGCAACTGGAAGGATGTGCAGCTATGACATACAACTATCTACTGGGGCTTTGGGGGAAAATAAATAAATAAATAAAATCTTTAAAAAAAAAAAAAAAAAGACAAAAACTGACACAACCATTAACAGCCTAATGAAGCTGTTTGCTTATATTCAGAATACTGTATATAAAGTGATTGTGTATTTATGCATAAAGATGCAAAAATTAGACACCACAAAACTAAATATCTTAAGCCTCATTAACGCAAATAAGATAAAAAGCAGTATCTCACTAAAAATCAAAATGAAGTCCCCTCTCCCCAGACGTTCAGTTCTAGGAAGAGATTCATTCAACAGTGATGTTCCCAAAGCTTTTGAAATAGAAAAATTAACCTCTTTTCTAATTTTGATAAGTAAACACTAACTTACTTTAATGACAACAGTACTCATCTTAAATAAGCAACAATATCTCAAAACAAATTTTGCTTTCGAAGGACCTCTTTCGGTTATTTGTCAGGATTTGGGGTTACTTTTTCCACTGAGAAGCTGTAGCATGGATAATGTTGGACAGGGCAGGACCAAAGATGAGGACTGAAATAAAAACACCTACAGAATTACAATATAGTGGAAATAGTTGCTTTTCTCCACAGCAACTCATCCCTTCCCTTCACTTAGCTCTCAAAAGGAAGAGGTTGAAGAGGCTATAAACAAGATACAGTATAAAAGACTGAGCATGGGAATGATGAAAGGCATTAAGAGTGAGGAATTATGAGTAACTGATCAATTAATTAAAGTATTTTTGCCCCCTTAAACGAGAAAAAAAAATGAGAGAGAATATACATTATAGAAAGGAACCTGATCAAGCCTCTAAACCTAACAGAAATTAACAAGAACCTCAGGGGAGAGGAGCATGTTTAACAT
This sequence comes from Ceratotherium simum simum, assembly GCF_057802395.1. NCBI lineage: Eukaryota > Metazoa > Chordata > Mammalia > Perissodactyla > Rhinocerotidae > Ceratotherium > Ceratotherium simum. The sequence continues at coordinate 35,603,997 of NC_141913.1, read as the reverse complement.
CATCACAGGAATGTAACTCACAAATCCAAATTGTGGGAAAACTCCTATTTTGTCAACAAATAATTTGCCAGGAAAAAGAAATAGAGGGGGAACCTATAGATTACAAAACAATGCACAGACCTTATTTGACTCCTGATCTGAATAACTGTAAAAACACGTTTATGAGATAATGGAAAAATCTGAATACCATATGATATTAAGGAATTATTGCTAATTATTTTTCAGTGTGATAAGTTATATGGTTTTTTCCTTCAAGAGTGAAGTTGACTAAGAAACTGGAGTGCCAAAAGGTTGGAGTACGGAAAGGGAACACTAAAAATTAATGCAGCTGAATGGATTTGGTCTACCTGGAACTGAAATATAAACTGTGAGACTGCAACCATGGGAAGAGAGCAGCTTTGCCTGCTTACCAGCCAACCTTCTCTCCACTGATATAAGCTCTATAAATAGGCCAAGAGTGATAATGGCTGCTCAAATCACTTCATGATGCAGATACTACCACTACTGACATGCATCTGGCCCAGCACCAGGGCTGTGAAAAAACCAGCATCAAGTAAGAAGCCAAACAAGCTACCAAATGCAAAGAATGCACCATGGCTAACGAGAGACCCTCTAAGTACTCAAAAGCACCATCAGTGTAAATCAAGAATAACTGAAAACAAAGGTTCTAGATTTCCTCCAAGATTTCTGCTCTGGCCATTTTCTATCTCCCTCAGAAAACAGTACACATAAAGATGGGTCACCACATGCTGGGACCTGAGGTCCCCAAGACAAATGTTGCCAAAAACCTATTCACTGTACATGCCCTCAGGCTCACAGTAAATTAGTGGATTGCAGTGGAGAAAAATAATGGGAAACCCTTGATGAAAAAACATTGATTTAAGAATAAACTATGCAGGGCTGGCCCAGCAGTGTAGCGGTTAAGGTCGTGCGCTCCGCTTTGGCAGCCCGGAGTTCGCGGGTTCCGATCCTGGGTGCAGACCTACGTACCGCTTATCAAGCCATGCTGTGGCAGGTGTCCCACGTATAAAGTAGAGGAAGATGGGCACGGATGTTAGCCCAGGGTCAATCTTCCTCAGCAAAAAGAGGAGGATGGGCAACAGATGTTAGCTGAGGGCTAACATTCCTCACAAAAAAAAAGAAAAAAAAAGAATAAACTACGCTTCTATGCTAGGTTAAAACTAAGGTAGACAGGATACTGCTTAGAATCTTAACCACACGAGGTTTTCGTTCTTAACACAGAAATGAAAACAGTCCTGTTTTCCTCGAGTTTTAGTCCACACCCAACTTCCCTATCCCCAACAATACCTTTCTCTAATTACAAGGCATCTAACAAAATGCTGACTTTGGACATCATAAAAGTTATTTTTTTTAAACCAGACAACTCAGTAAAAAATAACTTCTACTGATTCCTTTGGTCAGTATCTTGTTTCCCTAATGTTAACCATGCTAATAAAAACTTAAATTTCTAGATTACCTAGACACAATCCTAGTTTATCCATATTCTTGGGAATGGCTGCTATAAGTAAGTTTTAACAGATTTAATTTTGTTGCTCTTTGAACAACAATCAGGCATAATTTACTAATACATGGACTTGAAGTCTACACAGAGAAAAGAATATCTTATAATGAACTGGCAGTACAAAAACAGAACATCCAAGTCTCCAATCATTTTCCTTTAAGCTTAGAGACCCATTTAAGAAAAATGCTATTTTCCATTACCTTATTTGAAATGATTTTATAAAGAAAAAGACTAACTCCATAATATAGTTGTTCTGTTTTACAGTACTTTTTTCTCCTACAGCCTGCTTTTCTTCTCCACATTTTAGAGCAGGAAAGAAACAGAAATCATCTGGTTCACTAGACTTGAGCTCCTTGGGCAGAAATGGTTTCTTTTATCTTTGTACCCCTTCCCATTCGGCACCTAAATGCTCAACAAACGGGTTCTTAATTTAACCAGGTATAAATACTCCCATATACAAAGAGGTAAGTTCTGCGGATAGATTTCTACTTCTGGTTAATCTTCCTTTAACTAGAAAATACTCATCCAGGTAGTTTTAAAATTAAATTAAGTCAAATTAATAACTCAGGATTTATACCATCTATCTGTTGGCTATTAAGTGACAGAATCTGAGAAAAGAGGAATGAGGTCCCTATTTTGAATAAAGACATGAAAGAGAATAAAAACAAAACTTTAACACTGTAAATTAAAACCACAAACCCTGGGGCTGGCCCTGTGGCTTGGCGGTTAAGTTCGTGCGCTGTGCTGCTGGCAGCCCGGGTTCGGATCCCGGGTGTGCACCGACGCACTGCTTCTCCGGCCATGCTGAGGCCGCATCCCACATACAGCAACTAGAAGGATGTGCAGCTATCTACTGGGGCTTTGGGGGGAAAATAAATAAATAAATAAAATCTTAAAAAAAAAAAAAAAAAACCACAAACCCTAAATAATAAAACCATGAAATCTGAGTCATACTGGTTATTTTACAGTTTTTTTAAATCACATTTACTATTATCAGCTGCTACTAATATGTTATGATACGTATGTGTAATATATATATAACACACATTTCCTCTCCTAGCTAGTTCAGGAATATACAAGAGAATAAAACAAGCAAGATACTTTTAGTTTCACCCTGCTCCTTCCTTTTACCACAAGGACCTGTAGGCTGAGTGTGAGAACTGACTGAACATCAATCCCACTTCTGCTGAGAAGCTGCCCACACAGAAGCAGAAAACACTGTTTATTTCCCTTAAGTTCAGTCATGACTCCTGAAAGAGTAAGGAAAGTAGGTACATGGGCCGGCTCCGTGGCTTAGCGGTTAAGTGTGCGCGCTCTGATGCTGGCGGCCCGGGTTCGGATCCCGGGAGCGCCCCGAGGCACCACTTCTCCGTCCAACGTGAGGCCGAGTCCCACGTACAGCAACTAGAAGGATGTGAACCTATGACATACAACTATCTACTGGGGCTTTGGGGGGAAAAAACTGAATAAATAAAATCTTTAAAAAAAAAAAAAAGAAAGTAGGTACAACTAAAGGTAAAGACTAAAATGATTTAGAAAAGTTTCAAGACAACAGTCAAATTTAAATTTAAGACTGGAATTTGACGACTACAGAATAACTATCAAATTACTTTAGTCTGATGATCAAGAATCAACCCAAAATAAATAAAATTTCTACTCACTGAACTTAAGGATAAAGAAAAATCTTTCAAAAGGAATGCCTAGCTCATCCTTCATATTCCACCTGAGTTTTTTCCCCTAAAAGAAGAAAATTAATAACTCATTAGCAGACTAAGGTACCTTCACAACCTGGCCCTACCTTCATCTACCCTACCTATTCCTCTGGAAACTCAAGGCATTGGCCACACTTAACCATTTAAGATCACTGATACTCGTAACTTTGCTTAGGCTGTTTCCTGGCCTGGAATGCCCACCTGGAAATCCATCTCAAACTGTTTAAGTTCCTTTAGCATCTGGACCTCGTCAGTCTTACTCACCACTATAGCTCTAGCAACCAAAGCACTACCACGCACAGTAAGCAATCAATAAATTCATGTTGTAAAAATAAAGAGGTTCCACCCGAATATTTTGTCCTCTATGTTTTCCCAATAACTCTTCCTTTCTATAGTCCTACAGCTTTTCACTTAGTTATTAATATGTCTGTTTCCAGTACATAATTACAGCTACCGAAGAAACGTTATTTGGCCCCAAACGCTTTCCTAAAATAATAGAGAATACCGAAATCATTATGGTTCAAAAGAATATACATTAATAGTACAATTAACAGGTTTTCTCAAGTACTGTCAATTTAGTAAACACGATTATATGTTGTTTTCATATCTCTAGTTAAGGGCAGGAAAATTAGGAAAGTCTAAGATGATTTATCAAAGTTATAAATGTAGGGTTTCAGTCTCTAGTATATACCAGTTCCAATTTTAAAAAGAAAAAACAAAAACATTCTAACTGACCATCTGTCAAGTCTCTTCATGCACAAGTCAAAATAAAACCATAAGATTGAAGATCCCAGCAAAACAACCCCTTGAATAATAAATGACTACACAAGCTCCCAGAAGTTACTAGTCATATAATAAAAGAGACTTAAGGTACCAATGTCACTTATGAAACAGAAACCTTTGAAGGACATACATTGAGGACTCAGTTCTAACAGAACTGCATTAAATTAGAATCTAAAGCTAAATTTATCTTTAATATACGAGTCTTGGATTAATCATGAAGACTATAAAACAAAGAGAATGATTATGACACTGTTTCATAAATGCATTTAAGAGTAATATAAACCGAACTAGTGAGTAATGTAACAACCACACTATGAAGCTAACAATGGGGAAAGTTTCCGGCTCCAAAATCCAGTCCATTCCATTTTTCACAAAAAGATGTCAAGAAAAAAAAATTTCCATTAAGAAATCATATTTAGCTGATGCATTAAGTATAATTACCCTTGAAGTTTTTCCCTGTCTTTCATACTGTACACGCCTATTTTGAAGTTTACATCTATAATACGTTATAAAAAAGACATGGTTTGAAGTTTTAAGACTACAGAGGTACTGAGAAGCACTCTGAAGGAACCTGATTTAGAAAGATCTAAAAATATTTTTATTTCTCACTTAATAGAACTGCATGAAATTTCACTAAGGTTCTTTTTAATGCAGCATAGAAGTCATTGCAGTAAATTCCATCTTAGTTTCCTGAATTCAAATTTAATTCATTATTTTATATTTACTGAGCGCCTACTGTGCATAAAGCACTCAACTAGACATTGTGTTGGCCAGATTACTCAACCAAAATATTACACTTCCTACTAAGCACTGTGACTCCTCAGGACATCAGATAATAACCATCAATTGTAGGCCTCTAAAAATGCTTGTTAAACCAAAAGGCAATGCCCTCACTGGAGGAAGCCAGATTGCCACGATCAGCAAAACTACATTAGAAAGTTAACAGCCTCCATTCTTAAAATATCCCAGAAGAAAGGGAATGATTCAAACTGCTAGCATGTGCATTCAAACTGTTAGCATGTGCCCAACAACACTACACAGTACCAGCCTAAGCAAAACTGCCAGATGTATTTGTAATTAAGGGGTTCAACCTTGACAAAGCATCATCAGTGGGATTTTTCATCCTACTGGGTGGAAGGATTCAGAAAGCAAAAGCTCATCCAAGCATAAAGTGCTCAAGCGTTTCAATCTGGGAGAACAAGTACAGACGTTCATTCCTTCAACCTGGGAGCATCTATCCTGTGACAGCAGAAAGGACGATTTAAAGGGAGAATGTATGACGTACGGTTCTCTGGAGGGCTGCTACCCCAACAATATACTGAGGTCGGTGCTATAAGAAATAAAGTACCGAATACGAAGCGCTACTGGGGAAGACAAGAGAACTCTCTCTGGGAAGAGTCAGAGAAGACGATGATCTTTAACCTGGGGCTCGTCAGTTTACATCCTCCCCGGTTTTCTAAATAAAGTTGACAAACTCGCCAGAAGAGGTCAATTTTGGAGACTGACACATCCCTCCCATGGACCAGAGGCGTCTGCCGACCGAAGGCTGTGGAAGCGCCGAGAGGCAGGCGGCGCCCAGCCTGAGAAAGCCTCCTCTCCCTCCTCCTAGGCCCCGGGGGCTGCGGCGCTGGGGCGGCCCCAAAGCTCGCAGGAGCAGGGGCAGGTGCCGGCGTCAGACCCCGGCTCGCGGGGCTGGCTGAATTAGCAGAACTGCCGCCACCGCTTCCCCGGCAGCCCGAGGCGCCGGAAAGTTGCGTGAAGACAACTCCGGGGCTGCAAAGCCGCTGCCCCGCGCGGCCCGCGGGCTGCGGCCCCCCCAGCCTCCTCTCGCCTCGCCCGGGCCCCAGCGGCCCAGGGAAGGGGGAGCTCGGCCAGCCAACTCGGCCAGGAGGACGCCAGGGTCACCAGCGGGCGGGCAGCAAAGAGTCAGGGCTGTGCCGCCCCCCTCGGTAGCCCCGCCGGGGCCGAGCCTCCCGCCACGTCCGGGCACGAACGCCTGGCGCCCCCGAGCCGGGCCCGGCACGACCCCCGCGCCCGGACGCCGCAGAGCCCTCCCCGCGGCCCGCAGCGCTCCAACCCCTCCCCGGGACGCCGCCCGCTCCCACGGCTCGACCGGCAGCCGGGCCGCGGCCCTGCGCCCCTTCCCGCCTCACCTGCGATCCGCGGCGGCTCCGCACCTCCTCGCCCGCTCCGCACGCCCCGTCGGGGCACGCACCGACCCCCCGGCCGGGACGCTCCCGGCCGCGGTGACTCGGGACGCGACGGCCACCGCCGCCTTCTCCTCCGCAGCACAAGCCCCGGCGGCGAGCAAAGGGTCGCGGTCAGAGCTCCGCCAGAGGCAAAGCTAATCTCGCCGCCTCCGCAACCTCCACCACCAACTCCCTTCACTCGTCCGCACCGCCCGGAGAAAATGTCACCAGAGGCCGTTCCGCTCGGCGCCTCACTTCCGCCCGGAACCACAGAGCCCGCGCCGCTCGGCTAGAGCGGCCGCTGCGGCGGAGGCCTCTGGGGACTGGAGAGGGAGGCCACGGGAAAGCCAGACAGCGCCATCTGGCGGGAGGGAAACCGCGCTCCTCCCGCTGCAGAGCGCCAGGCGCGCGGGCACCGGCTCCCCGGGCTTCTTCCCGGGCTCCCTCCATCTTATCAGGCAGCTCCTTTTCAGAAATGTCTTTCCCAGAGGGTCGGAAGGCCAGTCAATGCAAGCCAAGGACAGTGCTCTAAGAAAAGGACAGCGCTCCGTTTTCCGTGCCCCGCTCAGTACTCACCCCTCCTGAAGCCTTCCCGAATGGAGCTAGTGGTGTCTCAATCCTTGAGTCACTCCAGCCGCAAGTCAGCGCCCTTCTCTCCCCACTTTTTTGCGGATGCCGACAGCTCGGCTCGGGAAGACTCGACTGTGATCTTATGCAGTGGCATCAACATCCCGTTCAAGTTTCTGGACGGGAACCTTGCAGGCCTCGCAGATAGACCGCCACCTGCTGGCGAGACAGGGTCCGCCGGGGAGGCCGCGCTCCGCCCCTACGCGCGTTGCAGACGCCCCAAATTCCACCTCTGCAGAGTCACTCCTCTCATTTGCAGTTCACCCTGGGAAGGGTGATGCCCTGGCGTTCTCTATGAATTTTCGAAGCCCTTCCTTGAGGTCTGAGGTGGGGGAAACGTGCTGGACACGGGACCCCAAAGAAAGGTGAGGTGGGCGCAGGCCACCTGGCGGGTGCAGGCCACCTGGCGGGTGCAGGGCTGAGAAAGAAGAGGTGCTGAGAAGAAACCTCACAACTCAAGATCTGGCCAAGGGCCCTCGCTCCGTAAAAGCAGGGTTTTGAGAAATAAATGAATAAATAAGGGCTTGAGGAGAAAATGTAAAAGGCCTTTACGTTTTCAGGAGCCATGCTGGGACCTGGGGTGATTCTCCCAAAGAAGAGATTCTGAAAATCACAGGGCTGGCCCCACGCTTCCCTAACCTCGGTCTCCCCTTTAGATCAGGCCCTTCAGCTCCTCCAGTTCACTTATTTATGGTAACTCCATACAAGCATGGGAGCTTTCCTTCCCTGACTAAATGTGTAAATTGATAAAATAATTTTATAATAATAGCTAGCTTTTCTTTAATGCCTACAATGTGCCATGCACTGTACTGTGCATTTAAATGGATTCATTCAGTTAATCCTTACAACAAACCTATGAGTTTGGTAGTATTACTAGCCCCAGGTGACAAAGGTGGAAACTGAGGCACAGAGTGGTAAAGGGCCCTGCCCAAGGTCACGCTTCAGTAAGTGGCAGGACTGGACTCCAACACAGACTGAGCCTGCCCTCTCCACCAACAGCACCAACTGCCTCCTTGAGATTCGCTGAGATGGTACTGTGTGCCAGATAAACATTTCGTCTATGTATGTTATTTCACCTGGTCATTCTTTCGTTTATTCATGCATTCCTCTGCTACCTTAGTCTTCAAGGAATTTGAGAGGTTGTGGGGTAGTGATAAGAACGAAGACTCTTTCAGGAGACAAAGAGAAAAGAAACTAACTAGCTACTAAGATCACAGCTGTCAGTCTTGAAGTGAATGAATGAATGTGGACTAATAGATTCAGTTTTAAAACAACTCCTGACTCCTGAGGTACCATCTTGGCTCCTTTTCCTGTTTGATACCCATAAGTCTATTCCCTTCAGTGAATGGACTGTACATATTTTTGGAGGCTGGGGCATTTGATATCCTAGTTACTGATATTCCTATTACTAGCATAGTCAGATTGCTATGTAGGGCAATTGCTTTTTTCCCCTTTTGGAGGAGAAGGAAGGACTGGGCCGTTGATCCTACTTCTGCCTTGGAATTGTCTCCTAGAATCTCCTGTGCATCACATTCTCAGCTCTCCGAGCTCCTGAATCCCATCTCCATAAAACCAGCCCAGACACCGGCCACATCACCACCACGCTAACCACCCTCTCCATCCTGTTGCCTCTACAGAAATTTCTGCCAAGACTCCTCTGCTCACAGACACTGTCCTACAAACAGGTCCACCCCTTGGCCAATCTACAGTGTTACCACTGAATCATACAGTGTTACTGCCGCCATTTGCCCCTGTGAGGTGGATGATTGAGGCTCCTCTGTCTTGGGCTCCAAGTCCCTCTTTGCAATCAGGTGATCCCCCTGACACCCCTTCTATGTGGAACGTCTGTAACTCCTAGTATAAAGTGGAAATAACTGCAAAGGACTGTTTTAAATTTTTCAACAGTGTGTATTGGTCTCTCATCTTTTAATGAAAAGAATAGCTCTGTATGACACAGCGCCCGACCTTAAGGGACCTCCAGGGTAGGAGAGGGAGGGACTTTTCTGACACCCCATCTAAACCAGCACCCCATTGTTTGCTCCCTGCATAATATTTGCCCTCCTGTGTACTTGTCGTACATATTCTTCTTTCTCATCCATCTGACGCACAGGAGAGTAGAACAGGGGCCGGACTGTGTTGTCCTGCTCTGCAGCAGGCACACGCAGTACACGGTGTGAATGGAGGAAGTCCTTCTAAGCATCTAGCTGGGGAGACACAGAAACCTGAAGGGATGTCAAAACAGGGAAGTGGTGCCAGGTGCCAAGTGGATGAGAGGCTGGGAGGAGGGCGGGAGGCCTGCGGGTGACGGTATTCGGGGAATGCCTCAGGGAGGACCTGGGTCTCACCTGACAGCTATTGAAAAGGAGGAAGAGATTCAGTGCCTCAAGGGCAGAGCCCATGCCATCCTTCCTCGGAGCCTCCTTGGTGTCCAGCACAGGGCCTGGCAGATGGGACACATTCAATAAATGTTTGTGACCGAAGGAACAAGTGTGCAGAGGAGCTGACCTTGGGGGGAAAAGGGGTGAGAGACGGAAAAGCCTTGGGATGTTTGAAGGATGAAAACCCAAGGGCCAGGCTGCTTGTGGCCGAACAGGGGAGGAGTGAGGAGAGAGAAAGCCGGGGAAGGGAGGCTGGGGGCTGGGTGTGAGTGTAAGGAGTCCGGGCTTCATGTTTTAAGCACTAAGGGGGAAGCAGGGTGTGACATTCTCACCTGGACTTCTGCCGAGTGTATGGTCAAGACCAGCGGAAAGCGGACCCTCCCCAGCCACTGACAACTTGGAGAGGAAGGAGAGCGGCTGACCCCACGCTGACCATGCCAGGGAGCAGGTGGAGCTCTGGGGGCGGGGGGGGGGGGGGGGGGGGGTTGCTAAAACTGAGGACTGCTGAGAAGAAAGCAAGCAATAGGAAAGAAGGGAAGGGCCTGCACTCTAGGGACCTTCCCACAAGGTCAAGACACACTGTGATTTGAAAGAAAGGACTCGTAAGGACTTCAAAGAAGTTGAAACACCATCTTTAAAGAGAACATCTCCAGTCCTCCACCTTCCCCTCTTCAGCTCTGAAAACTATGGTATTTAAGTAAGAACATCAGGGGGTCTGTGATGTAATTAAAAATATACATTTGGTCTTTGTCCTCAGTCCCTGGCACAGAGCTCCTAAAACGCTTGAAATTTCCTGAGTGGTGGGAGTGTCTTTTGTTATTCATAAAGAGCCCCTTTCAACCACACCTGAGTTTATGCTAACGAGATGACTCTTGCTGGGCCCCTAGGTAGCTTCAGGATGGGGGCTGGTGGCCAGAGAAAGCAACCTCGTGATAAGAGAGTTGGAACTTTCAGCCCCACCCCCCACCTCCGGGAAGGAGAGAAGGGCTGGAGATGGACTTCAATCACTAATGGCCAATGATTTAATTAATCATGCCCACATAATAAAATCTCCATAAAAACCCCCAAATGATGGGGTTCAGAGAGCTTCCAGGTTAATGAACACATTGAGATGCAGGGAGGGTGGCGCACTCAGAGAGGGTGTGGAAGCCCTGCGCCAATGCCCCCCTCCTCCCCTCCACATTTCTTTTCCCTTTGGCTGTTCCTGAGTTGCATCCTTTATGATAAACCAGCAATAGTGAGTGAAGTGCTTCCCTGAGTTCTGAGTCATTCTAGCGAATCATGGAACTTAAGGGGGAGTCATAGGAACCCCGAATTTATAGTCTGTAGAGCATAAGTGTGGGTAGCCTGGGGACCCCACTTGTGGCTGGCATCTGAAGTGGACAGACTTCTGGGACTGAGCCCTAAACCTGTGGGGTCTGCGCTAACTCTGGGTAGTTAATGTCAGAATTGAACTGAATTGTTGGACACCCAGTTGTTGGAGAATGGGTGTCAGGAAAAAAACACACAAGATCCTGAAACTTTGATTTTAAATAAATGTGTTATATTTGGTTTTAAATAAACATGTGACATGAGGCAACACCAGTTCTGCCAAGTCTCTCTTCAGAATCCTCACCTCCCCCCCACACCCATGACCGTGGCCACCATCACCCAAGACTCCAGAAGGGCGAGTGGTTGAATGCTTCGCCTCTCCCCGTGGTATTGAAACATCAAGGAGTGCCTTTGAGGAGGAATTAATATTAACTGGTGACACTTCAGGTACCAAATCCTGGGTGGGGAAAATATTACTGGGTGGGGATCATCCCGACATTCCTCATTTGCGCATATTAAGTGGCCACCTCCTCTATGTGCATATTAGGAGCCCAACAAAGCATGCATGCTGTTCAGTTTTATTCAGAAGCCGTCTATGGGAAGGCTGCCCATTAAACACAAGGCGCACTGTGCTGGACCCTTGACGTGCAGTATTTCATCTTCACAACCGTCAGCAAGGATAGGTAGGTTTTACAGAGAAGGAAACTGAGGCTCAGAGAAGACAGTGCCCCTGACAGAGGTCACATGAGCTAAAGGGGCAGAGCCAGGATTCCTGGAAGAGAACATGGCCATCTCCCTCAAGAACACTACTGTCTGACTAAGAGCAGGACTTCATCTAGAAACACATAACAATAGTTCACAGGTGGAACACAGCAATGGCTGAAACAGAGGAGGGACACGTGGGATGGAGAAATTAATTCCCAAGAGCAAGAAGGACTTCATGGAAGCAGAAGCTTTTGATGAGGGCCTTGGAGCAAGAGAGGGGCTTCCAAGGACAGAGATGAAGAGAAAGGAGTCCTGGGCAAAGTCTGGCTTGACTCAGGACTGTGCAGGGCACAGCAGGACAGCCCGAAAGAGGAGTGTGTCTCGTACAAGCGACACACTGAGAGCTGTGGTTTGGGCCTTCACCCCCCACCCCTCCAAGTTTGTTTTATCTTTTTGCAAATTAACACCAATATTGTACGTTTGTATAGCGTTCACCTTGAACACTTCGTAAGTATGATTTCATTAGCTCCTCTAAACAGTCCTGAAAGGTAGTGAGGATGGGTATTGTTACCATTTTGCGAAGATTATGTGACTGACACAAGGAGATTCTGAATAAATGCTTATTGAATGAATGAATGAATGACTTGCCCAAGGTCACCAGCACTAAACAGGAGAGTCAGGACCAAACCTTGCTCTGCTGCCTCCAAATCCCAGACTCTTTTCACGTCCGTCCATATCTGAGGGACTTAGCGATGCCATTGTGTATGTGTGTGTGTGTGTGTGTGTGTGTGTGTGTGTGTATTGGGGGGTGGGGAATTAGACTCATTATTGTGTTTTATAATGTGCTGATCATTTGAAAAAGGCTCTCAGCGTGAAAACAATACAAGCATTCATTAAAGTACTTCAGTAGACTGACAGCAACAACAATAACCTAAAATTAAATGAAGCTGAGTGTCTCATGTGACTCCTCTCTTGAGGAGTCAGTGCAAAAGCACTAGGCTTTGGGGAAACAGGATGGGGCCTCCTAGGAGAGAGACAAAGCGGAGATTTACAGAACCTGTGTGGGGGCAGCAGGCTGGGAGGGCCCCCACTCGCCAGGGGGACAAGCCCCCAGGACCACAGGACACCAGGCGGCTTCCAGAGGCCTCCCCTCCTCCTGAGTAACTGTCATTTGCTGGTAACCACAAGTAACCACCAGCCCAAGAAGGGGACCATAGAGATCGCCCTCTTATTTTGCAGAAAAAATGGTATCTTTTTACTAATTTTACTTTTGGGAGAAATGTGTCTCTTAAAGCACTTAGTAAAGCTGTTCTGACTTCTTAATTCTGCCTGTGGTTTCTGCCATGAGTCCTTGAAATCACCAGAAAGGCAAAAGTCTGACTCTGCAGAGAGGCATCTCAAGATCCCTCCCTGGGGTGATGGGGAGGCCTCACTGAGTGTAGCCAGGCCCACCATAAGTCCAGGAAGCCTGCAGAGCTGGAGGGTGAGTTGAAAGCTGGCTCCATTCTTGTAACCCGAGAGAACACACACCCATGCACTGAGGGCCAGACTGAGGGAGATAGAAGATGTACAATCATCACTTGGTATCCGCAGAGGACTGGTTCCAGGACCCTGCCCCCTGTGGATACCAAAATCCACGGATGCTCAAGTGCCTTATATAAAATGGCATAGTGGAAGGAAGGGGAATAAAAAAATAAAAATAAATAAAATAAAATAAAATAAAATGGGATAGTATTTGCATATACTAGTGATCTAGTGGTTAAGATTCGGCACTCTCACTGTCTCGGCCCAGGTTCGTTTCCCAGTCAGGGAACCACACCACCCGTCTGTCGGTTGTCATACTGTGGTGGCTGCTTGTTGCTGTGATGCTGAAAGCTATGCCACTGGTATTTGAAATACCAGCGGGGTGTCCCATGGTGGACAGATTTCAGCAGAGCTTCCAAGGTAAGACAGACTAGGAAGAAGGACCTGACCACCCACTTCCAAAAAAATTGGCCATGAAAATCCTATGAATAGCAGCAAAGCATTGTCTGATATAGCACCAGAAGGTGAGAAGACGGTGCAAAAAGACCGGGCAGGGTTCTGCTCTATTGTACACAGGGTCACTAGGAGTCGGAATTGACTCAATGGCACTAACAATAAATTTGCATATAATCTAGTACATCCTCCTGTATACTTTAATCTCTAGATTACTTATAATACTGAATACAATGTAAATGCTGTGTAAATAGTTGTTATACTGTATTGTTTAGGGAATAACGACAAGAAAAAAAAGTCTGTACGTGTTCAGTACAGACGCAACCATCTAGGCCTTTCCATCCCGGGTTGGTTGAATCTTCGGAAGCAGAACCCCTGGATACAGAGGACCAACTGTATACTGGCCAGTTCCTGCCCTCAGAGAACTAAGGCCTTGTTAGTGGAATGTACAGAACACTGTCTCCTAAGTGAGTTACTCCACTATAGAGGTGGCCTTACCTAAGGCAAAGTAGTAAAATCAAAGTTTGTCTTTGGTGTGTCTTTTCCTACTGTATCCAGGACACTCCTTGACCCAGTCAGTGCCTTCACCTCTCACCACTCAAGACACCAGGACTTTAGCCCTCCTTGCCTCTCTCCCCACTCTTCTGACAACCAGATCTTTCTGGCCTAGGACTCAATCTCTAAGGCTTCTAGTCTCCATGTCTTAACAACAATTAGTTAAAGAATCTAATTCTTACTAGAGTGATAGCTGACTAATATATTACCCCTCCCAGGTGACAGAATACTTTGTCCAACTGAAATAAACACTTCTTAGAAGCCATCGGGAGTGACATACAAGGTAGGAATTTCAGACAGCAAGACAGGTCAGCTAGGGAGAGGTAAATATTTTTGGTTAGCCAGGTTTTTCAGGATTCTCAAATCACAAGATTCTGACAGCCTAGGAGGGCAGGTCTAACACACATTCATCTGTGCATTCTTACCGAGCCTCAACCCCAACTGTTTGGCAGTCATGGTCTACCAGGAACCTGGGAAATACAAAGAAGCTCTAGAATTTACAATCCAAGAAGATGAGAATAACTCAAAGGGAAAGAACAATAAGAGGACAGTTGAGAGCTAAATCTGTGCTGTTGATTACTGGTGCTATAATAATTCAGAGAAGGAAAAGATCAATGATGTATAGGAAGAGTCCCACTCAATGGTGGGATGAGACTGGGTCTAAAGTATAGATAGAATACAAATATGGAATGTTCCAGGCCTTTATAAACTTCAGAAGCTTCAAGGGCCTATCTCTTCAAATCTACCCAAGACCAAGGGTTTGGAGGGGGGTGGCAACCATAACCCAAACTGGATTTCCCGTTGCTACAAGGCCTGTAGGAAGCTTGCTTCCATTCTGGCAGGTCATGATCATTCTGTATAATCTGTGACTTCAACCTGCCCCTTGGGTGAAGTGTGTTCTCAGCCAGAAACCCTAAGTTGACAATGTTGAACTGGAAGAGCTAGGACCATCAAGGAGATAGCTTATCTTCCTAGGAGGCCCAAAAGAGATTGTCCCTGGCTATAACGTGGTGGGGATGGACAGTCACTGCCAAGTCTACCCTGTCCCTGCCAGCGGGCCTGCCAGAGTCTAGGGCGGAAATGACTGTGGCACTGAGGGCTCACCCCAGCCAGTTCCAAGAGCTCTGCAGAGGGTCTCCAGCTGCTAAAGGGCTGCCTCTGTCCTGCTCATATCTCTCCCCAAAACAGAGACTGTTCCTGTTTGTCTTGTCCTCCTCTCCCCATCACCGCCCCCTCTTTCCCTTCCTCCTTGCATCCTTTTGCTACATCTTCTTCTTTGCCCTCCTCTCTCGCATGGTGCCCCGGCTCACATCTTCTTGGCCCACGTTTTCACTCCAGCTGTGTGCCACTGTCACCTGCCCTGAGGCTTCTCTCCTGGAGCACTCAGATGACCATGAACAAATCTGGAAGAGAGAAGGAATTAATACTCCACGGGGTGACCCTTGGCCAGCAGAGGCTGGAGTTGGTAGATCAACGTCCCGTCTTCTTTCCTTCAGGTGGACGTTTCTGCAGCCTGTTCTGCAGGGCTCCTCAGATGCAAACGGCAGGACCAGGCCCCAGTGGGCCTCATTGGAGATCAACTTGGTAGCACACCCTGGAAATGGCTCTCCCTCCTTCCTCAAGCTGCTCTTCCCAGTCCCTCTTTGCTGTTCCTGGGGAACTTCCCAAAATCAACTACCTGCCTGCATGCTCTTGTCTCTGTTCTGCTTTTGGGGGGACCCAAATCCACAGCTCCCCTCCCTCTCTCCTGTCCCCCCCCACTCTCCACTGGGGGGGCTTCCCCTCTTCTCTTTGTTGTTCTGTTCTCTTCTCAACATGTATTCCCTCCCCAGTCTACCTAGGAGACAGATGCTGTGTCCTCTGTTCCATCACCACATTGTACCTGGGCACCTCTGGTCTCCGCATCGAGGTAGAGGAGGGCAGCAAGGACAAGAGGGGGGCTAAAGAGAGGAGGGAGATGCTTTGGGTTTCCAAGATGTCTTAACTGGGGTAGAGGTGACTAGTCAGGCCTGAGAGAGAGAGATCTATTGATTTCATGTTCTTCCCGGGCACCCTGTTCCCTGGAGGAAGGCCTCGTGCTGGCTGGAGGGATCCTTTCTGTCCTGCCTCACCCCCACCCCACCAGGGCTCATTCCCTGTGGAGCTGCTTCTCCAGCCTCCCCAGGGTGCCTCATCCTTTCAGGGGTGAGGCTTGACCTAGAGCACCCCCTCCACTCTCTGTCCTCATTGAGGGAACAGTAGAAGAACTTTCCTTCTGCGGCCTTCAGTCTCTGGCAGGAAACACCCATCAGCTAAAGATTCCCCTTCTGGGGCTGCTGTGAGGATATGTCACCATACAGTCTGAGAATAATAAAATATTCCCCAAACTTCCACATTCCAGGAAACAGGTGAGAGGAGGATGGAGTAAATTCTGAGGCAGCTCAGGCCTTGGCAAAATTTCTGGGGTAGAATTGGACAGGTTAGGGGGCAATATTTCAGGACCTAAACAAAGGATTCAGAATTCATTTCTAGTGGATGATAATCTAGTCCTCCAACTCAAATATGCAAGGAACATCACTTTCTTCATGTCCTATAAGTCAATTTAATATCCACTCTAAGGCCCCCACCTGGCGGGAAAGTCCATGTCAGGCATTGCTGAAGTCTCATTTTCCTTCCCCACCCAGGATCCCCAGAACCCAAGTGCCCTGAAAGTAGGCTCAGGTCTAGTCTTCCATCCATGCAGATACATCATTTGCCAGTGGTGAGTGATAGCTGGGCTCTGTTTCCACGTCATGTATGGGGAGCAGAAATCTTTGCCAAGACTGGGATCCCCAAAGGCCCCCCACCCCATGAAGGTGGACTGGCCACCTCCATCATGGATGGCTGTGCAGGGGTGAGGGGACCCCCACCTCTCTCCCTTTCCAGGCCCTCATGATTTCTTCTCTTTCAAAGGTCATCTGCCCTCCTCACTCTTCCCTTCCCCCACGACACACATGAAACCCAGTGAGTTTAGATTTTTTTCAAAGGACAGGGAGAGTCATTGACCTCAGGCTCCTTCTGCTTTTCACCATGCCCAAATCCCTGAGACAGAGAATTGCCAACCTGGCAGTCTACTTGAAATGGAAGGGGTGGGCAGAATACTAAGAGAAACACATAAATCAATGTGTCAAAATGTCATCTTACCACTCATTCATCCTTCAACACTTTATGGACACCCACTTTGGAGACGAGCACAATACACATCTGGGGACACAGCTGTGACCAAAGGATGTCACATCTTGGTCATCCTTTGACCTTCTGGGTTCAGTGTTCAACCTAGTCTGTCCTAGTGGGGAAGACAGACATAAGGTCACCTAACTTTAGGACTATATGACAATATCATAGAAATATGCGCTCAGAGTCATAGGAGCTGAGAGGAGGAAGCTGCAAACTTGGCCTGGGCCCCAAGGAGGACTCAGCTAGGAGAATTCTGAGCCAAGACTCTAAGAATGAAGAGAATTTTGCAGCACAGAGAAGAAGAGGAAAGGCATTGTAGGCAGATGTCACAGTGGAAGCAAAGAGCCAGGCCATTCTGGGAATTAGTGGGCCCAGAAGTAGAGTGCTCATCTGGGAGTGGTGAGGGCAAGGGCGAGAGAGGAATTTAGAAAAAAGAACAAAATCCCCAAGGAAGACTTATTTGTAACAAGGGTTGTGATGGTTTTTCTTTTTTTTTCTTGCTGGGATGGGGGTAGAGGTGCAATAAATAACCCTCTCTCTTCCTCTCCTCAAGTTCGGAACCAACTGAGAAATAAGACACAGGAAAGAGGTGAACATTTAAATGTCATAAAAGCTAGGTTGGAGGACACGGTGCAGATGTGCAGTCCCCATGGACTTCCTCATATGTCATGGCCACTGTAGACAGACATTCACCCAGCTGCAGACAGACCTGGACAATCTCAGCCCTTCCCCCAAGTGGCAGATTTGCTGTATGATGAGCAATCCAGAACATACCCGCCCTGTAGGCAGGCAAGTCCAAAAGAGAGAATATGTTCTCAAGTCCTAAAGAGAGTATTGTATTGGTTCACTAGGGTTGCCAGGATAAAGTACCACAGACTGGGTGACTCAACAACAGAAATTTATTTCCTCACAGTTCTGGAGTCTAGAAGTCCAAGATCAAGGCGTGAGCAAGTTTGGTTTCTTCTGAGGCCTCTCTCCTTGGCTTACAGATGGCCACCTTCCTGTTGTGTCTTCACATGGTCCCCCCTTAGTCTGTGTCCTGATCTCCTCTTATAAGGTCATATTGCGTTAGAGCCCACTCTTTTTTTTTTTTTTTAAAGATTTTATTTATTTATTTTTTCCCCCAAAGCCCCAGTAGATAGTTGTATGTCATAGCTGCACATCCTTCTAGTTGCTGTATGTGGGACGCAGCCTCAGCATGGCCGGAGAAGCGGTGCGTCGGTGCGCGCCCGGGATCCGAACCCGGGCCGCCAGCAGCGGAGCGCGTGCACTTAACCGCTAAGCCATGGGGCCGGCCCTGCTTTAGAGCCCACTCTAAGTTAATTAGGGCCCATTTTAACTTAATCACTTTAAAGGCCCTATCTCCAAATACAGTGACATTCTGAGGTACTGGGGGTTATGAATTTGGGGAGAATATCAACACATGAATTTGGGGAGAACACAATTTAGCCCATTAAAATTACCCAGCTGGTCTTAGTGGAGCATGCTCAGTTCCTTCCCTCAACTTTTCCAATCAGATGTCTTTCCAAGAAAGAGAGAGACAGACAGAGAGACAGAGAGGCCAGAGAGACTCCAGAAGTGTAGCTCAAATGGAGCCCCTCTACCTGGAAACACAAGGAGTAGAGAATGGAGGTTCCATGTCACACCCACATCCACTCTGTGGGTGCTCACATTATTATCGTTTTCTGAAATAAAGGATTACCTCACATTTATGTAGAAATCAAACTTTTCATAGCATTTTCACATGCATAAAACAAGGCATAAAAAGAAAGGTAGAAGAGTTTTCAAATATCACCTAATCCTACTCCCTCCTTCTACAAATGAGAGAGTCCAGGTCTAGAAGTTTAAGAGACCAGCCAAGGCCACACAATTAATGGATGGTCATCTGTCTTCCAGCACTACCAAATTCACAAGTTCATTTGACTTTAAGGTCCCCAACAAAACTTTCTTCCATCTTTATATCCTCTTCTCTGGTGCACTTATCCTGAAGATCAGCACAGCTGTTTGAAAAGGGAATTGAAGTAAAAGAGATTCTGAGATCGGCTCACTGCTCTGAATGTACTCAAGTCGCTTGGCCTAAGAAGTGTGTTTATTTATACAGATGTGCACTGCATAACAACATTTCAGTCAACAACAAACTGCATATACAACAGTGGTCCCATAAGATTAGTAGCACACAGCCTAGGTGTGTAGCAGGCTATACCATCTAGGTTTGTGTGAGTACACTCTACAATGTTTGCACAACGATGACATCACCTAAGGACACATTTCTCAGAACGTATCCCCATCATCAAGCAATGCATGGCTGTATTTCCATTACCCAGTGTTCAGCATAGTGTCTGACCCACAGTGGGTACTCAATTCACACTAGCGGCATGCATGCATGCGAGAATGAATGAATGCTTGAAGAGCCAGAAGACTGGAGACAGAAATGTCATTTTTTTCAGAAGTGGTGAAGAGGGATTCTTTAAACAATAGTGCCGTGAACTTGGCATTGATCTGAGTCCTCTGCTGGGCTTGTACTCTGGTACGTCTCCCTATTGTCCAGGGTTCGTTCAAGGTCATCTTGGGCTCTTTCCTCTCCTTCATCTCGATATCGAATTTGTTTCCAAGTTCTCTAATATCGCTTTCTTTTCCATCTCTGTTGCCATATCCTGGCCTAGGCCCTTATCACTTCATGCTGGTCTGGACTCATGTGTCGGCACAGGGTGGAGCACAGAGGCCTAGGAGGCAGTTAGGAGGCTATCTCAGCAGATCAGGCTGCAGGGGACCTTGTTTTGTCTTCCCTCTCCCTCCACGGCCTGTGTCTTCCTCCTTATCAGCTCCTCTCATATGTAACCCCTGCTTCCTCCTTCCAACCAGCTCCCATCTCCTCACTCAGCCAGTTACACTCCCACCCTTTCAGGCTTTCTCTACCATCTCACTCGTGCCTACCCCTCCCCCCAACCCCTACCTCAGGTTTCAATTAACTAGCTGCCCATAGAAAGATTCCAGCAAATGTATTCTCCCTGAAATAGAAGTGACCCATAACAAGGCTTAATGAGATCATCCCCCAAGGAATTTAATAAGGGACAATCGCTTCAGCCAGTCAAGTGAGAGTGTCAGCTGTGTCTGAGGGAGTATTTGAGGAGGGAGGGCAGCGAGTTGATGCTCCACCTCTGGGGCGCGATGGTGGTCTGGGATCCCCATACAGGAGGCAGGAGTATGGAAAGCAGGGAGACATGGCAGATCAGCTTGGTGAGAGAACATAGAAGCGCAACCTCACCCACTTCAGAGATTTGCCAAGAGCTCACAGGAAACCTGATGCCCTTCCTGACTCAGCTTCCTGTGAGTTCCTCAGGTCAGTTCCTGAGGTGACCAGCCTGAGAGCTTTAGATGCCTTGAGATGAAGATTGCTGAGAATGGATCTTGTGCCCCCATCTAAACTGGCAGAGATGGCAACAGATGCCCAGCATGGTGGAGCTTCCCTTACAGACCAGGGAAAAGAGAATGCTTGTTTTTCCTGTTCTTGAAAGATGATCGTCTCTGCAGCCAAGAGCGGTGCCAGCTGTGGTCAGTGTCCAGCCTGGCAGATGGGTCATCAGGGACACAGGGTGAGTCCTCAGCTGTCTGCATTTTTCTCTGCCTGTGCACCAGCCACCTCAACAGCACACCTCGTTGGCACCCACAGCCCCCTGCCCCACATCTGCTCACCCATTAGAGGACCATTCTCCCTTCTCCCAACACCGAAGCACCCAGCATCTGCCTCATACATAGAGTCTCCAAAAGCTGGAGCTGGAAAGACTCCTAGATGCAACCTAGTCCAAGCATTTTCCCAATTTGCAGATAAGCAACTGGAGCCCAGGGAGGTTAAGGGATGGTGCTAGTTCTCTATGTTGCATAACCAATGACCACAATCTAGTGGAGTCTGAGCTTGGCTCAGCCGGTTCCCTGCTCCAGGGTTTCTCCAGGCTGAAATCAAGGTTTCAGCTGGGGCTGCCATCTCATCAGAGTCTCAAGTGGGGAAAGATCTGCTTTCAAGCTCCCTCAGGCTGTTGGCAGAATTCATCTTCTCGCAGTTGCAGGACTGAAGTCCCCATTTTCTTGCTGGTGGTCAGCCAGATGCTCTCAGTGACTAAAGGCTGCCCATGGTTCCTTGCCAAATGGCCCTCTCCATAGGCCCTCTCACAGCCTGGCAACTTCTTCAAAGCAACAACTGAGAGAGTCTTCGACCTCAGGGAGGGCCCATTTCCTCTTTTATTTTTATTTCTTTCTTTATTTTTTTTGTGTGTGAGGAAGATCAGCCCTGAGCTAACATCCATGCCAATCCTCCTCTTTTTGCTGAGGAAGGCTGGCCCTGGGCTAACATCCGTGCCCACCCTCCTCCACTTTATGTGGGAGGCCGCCCCAGCATGGCCTGACAAGCGGTGATTCGGTGCACGCCCAGGATCCGGGCTGGGCCGCCAGCAGCGGAACGTGCGCACTTAACCGCTATGCCACGGGGCCGCCCCCCTACCTTCCTCTTTTAAAGGCTTTTACCTGAGTAAGTCAGGCCTACTCAGGATAATCTCCCCTTTAAATAAATAAAAAGCAACTGATTTGAGATCTTAATTACATCTTCAAAATCTCTTCACTTTTGTCATATTCTTTTAGTTAGAAGCAAGTCACAGGTCCCGCCCCCACTCAAAGGAAGAGGATCATACGGGGCATGAATAATGCAGGAGATATGAATCTTAGGGCCACTCTAGGGTCTGATACCACATCTAATGTCACACAGCTAAATAGCAGAGAGAAGCTATAGAACCTAGATTTCATGTAGAAACAAGTCCCGGGGGCCAGTTATGTTTCAGAATTCAGAATGTTCCGGATTTTGGAAAGACAATCAGGTGCTTACACCACAGACACACAACACCCACAGTGGAGTCTGGGACAGCACCCTATAATTAAACACTTTAGATTTCTGCAGCGAAATATATGAGTACTCCCACCAAGTGGTACATGTAGACCAAGATTAGCTGCATGGCAGTTCAGGTGAAGTTTTGCTGCCAAATAAATTCAGGTCAGGTTAGGTTTTGCCAAATGAATTATGAAAGACCTTTGGGTTTTTAGAGCTTTGGGGGTTTTGGGAATTCCAGTAAGGAATTGTGGATATAGAACAACTAACACTCATTGGGTTCTTGCCCTACGCCAGACCTGGGCTATGTCTTGTGCATTCTCACAACCCTGTGGAAGGAGAATATTTTTGAAATATTAACCATTTTCCTCCTCTTTCCTTCTTCTCATTCAAGCAGGCTCTGCCTTCACTGATGGGGGGGCTGGGTGGTGAAAGAGCCTTTCTCTTGCTTGTTCCCAAAGCTGCTCAAGCCCACTGTTGGGGAGGGGGTGTGGGGCTTTGATAAAACACTTTGGACAAACCCAAACCAAACCAAAACAAAACAAGATACTGGAAATAGATCCCTCAACTAGGCTAGGGAGAAGAGAGAGAAGGGCTGGAGGCTCCTGGAAGCATCCCTACGCTGGCAGGACCCCAAGAGTAAGGGCTGCATGCTGTGTCTAGGGAAGCTGGAGTCTTGGGTGGCCTCTCGGTGTGTTTCCCCTGGGACAGAGGAAAGGGGCATCCTGACTGGACACTGGCTTGGGGCTGCCCTGACAGCTTTCTCATAATGTTGTGCAAGCAAGGTCTCTCTTTGTAGCCAGAACAAGTCTGTTTTTCTCCCGCCCCATACAGAGCTGGTTTTTGAAGAGTAGGTAGTGCTCCATAAATGCTCCTTGACTGACTCTCTTCAGTGAAGTCTTAAAAGGTGGTGGGTGTGTGGGTGCCCTAGTTCCCTGCGTCTAGGGGCTCCTGTGCAGTTAACTTCTTCTGAAGTGTTGGTTAGGGAGACTCTCTGATCTGTTTCACTGTGGCCTGTGTCAGGTTTTGTTACAACATCCTCCACTCAAGCGACCAGAGCCTCGTGATAAACTGGTGCAATCCCCAGGCCTGAAATGGGAGAGTGGTTTGGGTCCTGGGCTTGCGTCCCCGTTGGAGTCAATCCCATCATATGATTTGACTCTGGTCTTGGGACCCCAGGGACAGCCTTTCAAGGAATGGGTTTGTCCTTTCTCTTCCCCTTTGAAAGTATTTTTAAAATATGACTGCCCTCTGGTGGCTAAAATTGTATGTGTAAATGCCCCATGTCCTCCCAACGCGATCCAGACATGTGATGTGTGTTACAGAAATGAGATAGTTGCTAGATCAGGTTACTGAGTTTGTTTGGGATTAGGGGTGAGAGAGTGGCAGAGTGAGGGGTAACACCTCTTTCTGTGTTTGCTGGCACAAAGACCAGACTTCTGATAGTTAATTGGATCTGGATCATTTCGGCTATAAACAACGAGGGCTGGGAAGCACTTCTGTTTTGGCTCAGTGTTTTATCCCAGTGCCCAGCAGGGTATCTGGCACACAATAAGTGCTCAGAAGTATTTCCTGAATGAATGAACGAACTGCAGGCACACTTTGAAGGGAGCAACCACAACCGCATTCATTTTACCTTATTTTGCTGCCTCCTCATAGATGCTACATAGATGCTGAAAAGGCATTTGAAAAAATTCACCGTCTATTGTTTATTTTAAGAAAACTCAATAAAATTGGAATGGAAGGACTTCCTTGACATGATAAACAAATAAATCTGAACCCACGCTTAAAGGTAAAGTCCCTTTAGTGGGAGAATTTTCACTCAACTTAGGAACACAACAAGGCTGTTCCTTTTGACAGACTGTATTTTCCAAAGGTGGCCACAACAATATTTTCCATCCCACACACTCTTCTTAGAATGTAATCCTATCAACCCACCCACCAGAAGTGGAGTCTATGTCCTGTTCCCTTGACTCTGTGGGTGGACTTTTGTGTCTGCTTTGATTGATATAGTATGGTGGAAGAAATGCTTTGTGGCTTTCAAGGTTAGATCATAAAAATGGTATATACTTCTGCCTTACTCTGTTGAGATGTTCACTCTTAAAAGCCAGCTACCATGTTGGGAAGAAGCGCAAACTAGTCATCATGGAGCGACCACTCAGGGAGGTCATGTGTAAGTGTTCTAGCCAGAGGCCAACAGCCTAACTGATACCCCAGCCAAGAGCCACCAAAAACTGCCAGACATGTGAGTGAAGACATCTCTGATGATTCTACCCCTCAGCTATTGAATCATCTCCAGCCTTTAAATCTTCCCAACTTAAGGCACCAGATAGTAAGGAGCAAAGATAAGCCAGGCCCACTGTGCCCTGTCCAGATTCCTCACCCACAGAATCTGTGATTGTTTTGTGCCAGTTTGGGGGTAGTTTGTCACACAGCAATAATGACTAAAACATTTACCACCATTACCACATTGGTATTACCATAACACAACAGCACCTCCTGAGAAAAAAAATTATAAGAACAAAAATTGATAAAGAGGAAATAAATTTATCATCATTTGCATGTGAAATAATTACATATCTAGAACAGTCAAGAGAAGCAACTGAAAAAGTATTAGAATAATAAGAGAATTCAATGAGGGGCTGGGTTCAAAACCTAATTTCTTTCCGGTTTTTACTTGTGTCAATGACCAATTAAAGTTGTGACTCCCATTGTCAAGAGTTCTGTAATGTTGGCTGCTCACAACTGGAATTCTAATTTAGAGACACCAACAGTGGAGAATACACACTGGTTGCCAGTTTAGCGAATAAAAATACAAGATGCCCAGTTAAATCTGAATTTCAGAGAAAAAACAAAGACAGTTTTAGTATAACTATGTCCCGTGAGTTTTACTTGTTAGAAGGAAGTCAATCAGCTCAGCGCACACTCAAGGTGAGGGGTGTAGACAAAGATGGGGATACCGGAAGGCCGAGATCATTGGGGGCCATCTTAGAGGGCCCCTGGCCATACCCCCCTTCATAAATTCTCCAGAGAAATCCATTTTATTCCAAATAGATATTGTTGCTCAGAGAGCAAGCCTGGATACCTCCCTTCTGGAATTTCTTCCTTGGGCAATGATTTTATTAGATGAATCAAGGGCTTAGAGGTTTTCCCACTAGGTTTTCATCTACCAATGTTGAATTGAATGGGTGTGTTGTTACTTGCATCCCCTGTGAATAATAAAAGGAGAGATGAAAGATGAATTACAGTGTTGGCAGTTTATATGTCCACAGTGTTGCTGAGGTCTCTAAGTCAGTGATAAATATATGTCTGATTGATATCAGAGTTGTGAGATGATATTTGCTTCCTATAAAAGGATGTGAACTGAAGTGGTAAACTTCAGACCGGGGCGGGGGGTGGTATAGAGAAATCAATGTTACAGTATAAATGCAGGTCTGTGTGGGTGGATCAATTTTGCTGAGAACAACTAGAAAGTCTAGAAAAATGAAAATTAGAAAATTCTGTTTGAAGGGATCAGACAGCTGCCTAGGCAGCCAGCACTCAAAGAGCCAAGATTCCAGAGAGAAGAGCAACTCTAGGAGCTGAGTACTTTTCCTCTTTGAGGAATGCTCTGAGTTACAAATGGTGTGGGATAGAGATGCTGAAAAGCTGAGCAAAAATTGATTGCCAAGAGGTGGGAATGTGAGCAGAGATTTTGCTGGTCTCAATGGGCTGGGAAGAAGAAATCCGGAGTTGCAGACAACCAAAGCAGTCAGAACTTGAGATGCCAAGATCCCAGAAAGAAAGGAAGCTCAGAGAAGCAAACTCAACAGTCTGAATTGTTTTTTTTCTCTTTAAGGCGTTCTTCTATTTGTAAGCAGCACAAGTCCAGAGGCAGAGGACTGAGCATAGGAATCAGCGGTCTCATAGTGCTGGGGAGATAAACCCGGGAGTTTAGGGGCCGCCATAGTAGAGGGGTCATGTAGAGGAAGTCCTGAAGGGCTAGACTCTGGAAGTAAGCGTAAATGGGAAACAAAACAGATTTCACAGATACTGAACCCCAACCTGACTTCAGCTCAGTCTCTGCTCCTATTCAAACTACCTGCCAGAAATTAAAGAACTATCCCACGAGGAGGAAGATGATCTCGTAGAGTACAGTGCTCTTCAAACTTCAGCATGCATCGGAATCACCCAGAGGGCTTGTTAAAACACAGATCACTGGGATCTGTCCCAGAGTTTCTGATTCAGCAGGTCTGGGGTAGGACCAAGAATTTTCATTCTTAACAAGTTCCCAGGGAATGCAGATGCCAGACTTTCAGAGCCACTGATCTAAAAGCTCTCCAGTTTTTCATACTCAGTGTCTAGTATCCAGTCAAAAATTACCAAGAAATTACTATGCCAAGAGACAGGACCAAGAAGAGACAGGACCAAGGAGAACAGCAGCAGATCCAGGGAGATCAAGACACTGGAGTGTCAGATATGGGCTTTAAAACAAATGTGATTAACGTGTTCGAGAAAAGAAAAGACAAAGTAGAGACCCTCACCAGAGAACTGGAAATTATACATTAAAAAAAAGAACAAAATGGAAATTATACACTGAAAAATATAATAACTGAACTTAATAATGCAATAGGTATATCTAACAGCAAATAAACGAGAACAAGATTAGTGACGTGGAAGACAGGTTAGTAAAAATATCCAGACCAAAGGAAAGAAAAAAGATGGAAAACAATTGAAAGAAAAAAAGGATGGAAAATATAGAAAACAGTGTAAGATATATATGAGATACGGTGAGAAAGTCAAACATCTAGGTAATTGGGAGTACCAGGATGGGAAGAGATAATGAAGCAGAAGCAATACTTAGATGACAAAATGGCTGAATTTTCCCAAATAGATGAAAAATATCAAGCCACTAATACAAGTTTTATGAATCTTAATTAAGAGAAGTTCAAAGAAAAACATACCTAGAACATCATAGGATCACTGAAAACCAAAGATAAAGAGAAAATCTTAAAAGCAGCCACAAAAAAAATACACATTACTTTCAGAGGCACAATGTTAAGACAGACGGGTGACTTCTCAGTAGAGATAATGTGTAGACAGACTCTTAGATGGCCCCCATGATCCTTGCCTGTTGGTGTTCACACCCTCTGTGCAATCTACTGTTTTTTTTTTGCAGGGAAAGATTCCCCCTGAGTTAACATCTCTTGCCAATCTTCCTCCTTTTTTTTTCTTCTTTCCTCCCCAAAGCCCCACTGCATGGTTGTATATCCTAGTTGTAAGTCCTTCTAGTTCTATATGAGCCACCACCACAGCATGGCAACTGACAGATGTGTGGTGTGGTTCTGCGACCGGGAACTGCACCCAGGCTGTTGAAGTAGTGAGAGTGCCAAACTTCAACCATCAGTTAAGCCAGCAAGGGAGGCACCAGCCTCCCTTGCTGGCTTTGAGAAGTAAGCAGCCATGTTGGGGAATCTCACTTGGCAAGGGACTTTGGATGGCTACCAGGAGCTGAGGGCAGCCTCAGCCAATAGTTAGCAAGAAACTGAAGCTCTTAGTCCTACAACCTCAAGGAATTGAATTCAGCCAACAAACTGAATGAACATGGAAGCAGATCCTTTTCTAGTAAAGCCCCAGATGACATTGCCAAAAGTGTCCTGGGGGGATTAAATCATCCTCTCTCCCTGTTGAGAGTCACTGCTCTAAAGCAATCAAAATAAACAAACTTCTGCTATCCATAACACTGCAGACAAATCTCAATTATAAAATGTTGTGTGGAAGGAGTTAGACACAGAAGGGTACATGTTGCATGATTTCATTTAAATAAAGTTCTCAAACAGGGTAAATTAATCTATGTGATAGAAGCTGGGATTTTCATTACTTTTGGGAGAGTAATGACCGGGAGGGGGCATATGGAAGGTGGTCTCTTGATAATTTTATATATATATATATATCCTAATCTGGGTAAAGTTCACATGGGTGTGTTCACTTTGAAAATTCATCAAGTTATCCCCTTCTGATTTTGCTATACATGCTCTGCTTAAAAAAAAGTTACTTGGGCCGGCCCCCTGGCTTGGCGGTTAAGTGCTCGCGCTCCGCTGCTGGCGGCCCGGGTTCGGATCCCGGGCGCGCACCAACGCACCGCTTCTCCGGCTATGCTGAGGCCGAGTCCCACATACAGCAACTAGAAGGATGTGCAACTACGACATACAACTATCTACTGGGGCTTTTGGGGGAAAAAAAAAGGAGGAGGATTGGCAATAGATGTTAGCTCAGAGCCGGTCTTCCTCAGCAAAAAGAGGAGGATTAGCACGGATGTTAGCTCAGGGCTGATCTACCTCACCAAAAAAAAAAAAAAAAAAAAAAAAAAAAAGTTACTTAAGAATATATATTTGTAAACCTAGACATGAAGAGAGAGATAATTCTAGAATATGAAGCAAATGTTAAAGAGTTACTTTAAAAATACAAACAGGAGGGAGTCCAACATCTCAAATTGGAAGAGAAAGAAAAACTGAGCTTTGTTAGAATAAAACGTGGCAGAAAGAGAAGGAGCAAAGCTGAATAAAAAGAAAGAAAGGGTGACAGTCCAGTGGTGTAGTGGTTAAGTTCACGCGCTCCGCTTTGGCGGCCTGGGGTTTCCAGCTACGGATCCCGGGAGCGGATCTACGTACCGCTCATCAAGCCATGCTATGGTGGCGTCCCATATACAAAATAGAGGAAGATGGGTACAGATGTTAGCTCAGGTCTAATCTTCCTCAGCACAAAGAGGAAGATTGGCAACAGATGTTAGCTCAGGGCCAATCTTCCTCACAAAAAAAAAAAGAAAAGAAAAAAGAAAGACAGGAAATCTTATTTTTATGAAGAACAAAATGGGAGCTAAAAGAGAAAATTCAACCCAGGACTGGGAGGTAAAAGGATTTCTACTGTGGTAGGGACTTCTAGTTACCTACTTGTTAATCCTCCTTTTCACTCTTCCTTAACTAACAGAACTCCAAATTTATTCTGTGCAACAATGTGCCCATGAAAATACATTTTCCAGCCCCCTCTTACAGCTAGAGTTGCCCAAAGCAATGTGGACATGAAAGTTGGTGCTGCAGCAACCATCATACAGCTCTGAGGTGACTTTGAGAATGGAAACCTGTGCCAAAACATAGTGGACCACAAAGAAACTGGAGTCCCTGATGACCAGAGAGGTCCCCATCTCCATCCTGAACTGCCTGCTTCTGGTATTTTACATGAAAGATAAACCTCACTTTTGTTTAAGTCGTGTCTTTGTGTTTTCTGTCATATGCAGCTAAATGCAATTCAAAACTGATACAATGACTCAGAGGGACCTGTTGGCCAATATAGAGCATTGGTATTATAAATTCTTGCTAATGATCCTTGGCAGCACTAGAGTAGTGGTCACCAGCAAAGAAACAGGGATGGGACAGGGACAACAAAGTTATCAAGAAGGACCCAGAATCTATCTACACACACAGAAAAACCTGTAGGCTGAATATACACCATGTGTCACACACATATAAAAACTATTTTTCAAATATCTGTAGATGCTGTTTTGATGAATAAGTTCCAATTGATATAAAAATGGTATTAATTTCTGAATTCATATTAGCTTTTTGTTATTATATATTTTCTCAATCATTAGATACTAATTTTGCAAGCTTATTGGGGTTGGGGGTATCTGATAATTTCTGATGTTTATAAAGTATTTTAGATTGGAGACTATCTAAAAGTCATAGAGCATAATATATCTATATGTTGAAATACTACACAATATTAAAAATAGTATAAAAATATGAGTCCATGTTGGATTTGCATAGATAAAAATCTAGAAGGATTCACTCTAATGATAGTATAGTTACTCTTGGGAAGCAGAGTTGGGGATACTAGTAAGAAAGAGCTTAGACTTTTAAATTTTATATATTTTTGAATTGTTGGAATTACTTACAATAAGCAGGTATTACTTTTGTGGTTCAAAGTGGTTTGGAGTTTTTTGTTATTTTCTTAGGGAAGTTTTTTTGTTTTTTTTTACATTTGAGGAGCTTGGGCAACCCCAGTCTAGATTTCTAAAGTAGTTAAAAGCTGAGTGGGGAGATTGAGCCTTATTACAGCTTAGCCAAAAGCAGGTGATGCAGAGGCAAGATCCTTGGGTTGGGAAATAAGCAATCTGGGTTCCAATCCCGACTCGGTTAGTGACTGGGTGTGACATCTGGGCAGGCGTTTTACTTCTTTGGGCCTCAGTTTCCTTGTCTATGAGACTAAAATTTGGACTGGACAGTCCCTTCCAGTCTGATATTCTGTGACTTTATAAACTGCCTCTCTGAGAATGAGGGAAAATTCTTATGCATCTTTGTGGCTCCATTACCTAACACATAGTATTTAATAAAACTTGTTAATAAATAAGTGAATGAATGAATGGGATAAGGGAGGTAGGGCAAATATTCTATCCATTTGACACTTGAGAGTTTACGTGATGTCTTTAAGGTCACATTGCTAGGTAGCATGAGAGTTAGGTGTCGTGCCCAGTGTCTGAACATGTTATGGAAAATCTGGATCCTGAGGAGGCAGAGAGAGCAATTCTCTCTCCCAACGCAGTGGAGGCAGGCTGTCAGCCCACAACTGCTGCTGCAGAATTTAAAGAAACCGTAAATATGAGAGCTGGGCAGTGAAAAATAAGCCTAAAAATATAGACCTGTACAATGTGCGAGGAAGCTGCGCTAAGATCAGAAGGACATCTGTGCATCATGGTACTAAATGGAACTGGCAGAGGGGCCTCTTTGGGTTGTGTCTTATCAAAGCCAGGACATCAGCAGCCCAGGCACAGGGTTATAGCCAGGCTATGGTCAACTCTCTGTCACATGCTCCCAGGATAACCCACAAGAAAAAGTTCCCCTGGTAACCAAACAGGCTCCAAGGATATCCACACACAATCCTCAGTCTACTCTTAAAATAGCTTCAGACACATTTTGATAAGGAACATCTTTTCATTCACTCTGCACTTTTTACCCAATATCCATCTTCACGTGCTTCCCAAGGAGCAGAAGCTGTAATAGCTAACTCCATTCTGCCGGTAACTCCAGCCCTGCCTAGGTCATGAGTTCTTCATTCAGTATAGACCAAGGCAAACCTATTGACAGTACTGGCCCTCCCACAGGGTAGAATGCTGGGCAAAGGATAGTGACCCTTCAGGGCTTGGACTTCAATATGCAATGGTCCCTAGATTTATGCCACCCTGGTTGGACTAGCTTCAACAGCTAAATTTGTGGGGAAAAAAGCTTCATAGACCTAGAAATGGGGTTCTAATGAAGCAGTAAAAGCAAAATGGTCAAAACCAAGTATCAAAAGCAGGCTTAAGACAGACACAACCACACACAATGGAAACAGTTGTTATAAAGCACGTTATGGAGACAAGTGGAGAAATTTGAGTACGGACTACATATTAGATATTTTATCAATGTTAAATTTTCTGAATTTGATCATTTTACTGTGATTATCTAAGAATGCCTCTGTTCTTAGGATGTAAATGCAGAGTATTTAGGGGTAAAGCAGTGGTTGTCTACAGACAGGCATGCAGTCCAGGCGTCAGAAGTAGAAACAAGAAAAACAGGTTCCCTGTCACACACACCATCATACAGATGGGTATGTTTGGTGTACCCAGGAAATATGCAGGTTAGAGACCTAGAAATGGAATTTAGCAAAAAGGTTTAATTCTGGCTGCTTTGGATGTTTGCTTGCCCACACCCCATACCCTTCCTGCCACGTCAAGGCAAATAGACAGAAGGTCTGCCTGAGCCACTGCCCCTGACTCCTCCATGATCGTTCCACTTCTCTTTGTTCTCTGGACCCAGGTTTCTTGGCTTCCTAGACCACTTCCTTTTTTTAACCCCAAATTTTGTTGGAACAAATAACCAAAAGAGATTCACTTTAGATTCTGGAGACAAGAGAATATCATGAGCAATGCCATATCTATACATTTAAAAATTTAGATGATATGATAAATTTCCTAGTTTGTTTCAAAGAACCAACTTTTGACTTTGTTGATCCTCTTCATTGTATTTACTTTGTTTCATTAATTTTTGCTCTTATCTTTATTATTTCTTCCTGCTAGTTTCTTCGAGTTTATTTTGCTCTTCTTTTCCTAACTTCCTGGGATGGACGTTCACTTCACTAACTTCATCTGCGAATAAACACAGTTCTACTTCTTCCTTGTTAATCTGCATACCTTTTCTTCAACAGCTTTATTGATATAATTCACATACCATACAATTCGCCCATTTAAAATGTGTAATTCAATGGTTTTCAATAGATTCACAGGCTTGTGCAACCATTACCTCATAAGGAACTCTGTATGCTTTTACTATCACCCCCACAGCCTTAAGCAACCATGAATTTGCTATCACTATAAATTTCTGGACATTTCATATGAATGAGTTAATCCTATAATATGTGCTTCTTTTGTGATTGGCTTCTTTCACTTAGCATAATGATTTTAAGGTTCATCCACGTTGGAGAATGTATCAGTACTTCATTCCTTTTTGTGGTTGAATGATATTCAATTGTATGCATATACCATTTTGTTTATCCATTCATCAGTTGATGGACATTTGAGTTAACGAATAATGATGCTGCAAACGTGTAAGTTTTTGTGTAGACATGTGTTTTCATTTCTCTTGGGGATATACCTTGGAGTTGAATTGATGGGTCATATGTTATGTTAACTCTATGTTTAATCATATGAGACTGTGCCAAACTGTTTTCCGAAGTGACTGTACCATTTTACATTTCTACCATTAGCGTGTGAAGGTTCTAATTTGTCCACATCCTCATCAACATTTGTTAATATCTGTCTCTCTTATTCTAGCCATTTTAGTGGGTATGAGGCAGTATCTCATTGTGGTTTTGATTTTTATTTCCCTGATAACTAATGATGTCAAGTATCTTTTCACGTGCTTATTGGGCATTTGTATACCTTCATTGGAGAAATGTCTATTCAAATCCCTTATCCATTTTTTAATTGGATTATTTGCTCTTTATTATTGAGTTCTAAGAGGTTTTATAGATTCTGGATACAAGTCCCTTATCAGATACATGATTTGCAAATATTTTCCCCCGTTCTGTGGATTGTCTATTCACTTTCTTAATGGTGTGCTTTGAAACACAAAAGTTTTTAATTTTCATGAAGTCCAACTATCTATTTTTTCTTTTGTTGCTTGTGTTTTTGGCATCAGAGCTAAGGATTCTTTGCCAAATCCAATATCAGGAAGATTTGTCTCTCTTTTCTTCTACGAGTGTTATAACTTGAGTTCTTATATTGAGGGCTTTGATGCATTTTGACCGAATTTTTTTATATAGTGTGAAGTAAGGGTCCAACTTTACTCTTTTGCATGTGGATATCCAGTTGTCCCAGCACCATTTGTTAAAGACTATTCTTTCCCCATTTGATGGTCTTGGCATTCCTTTTTTTTTTTTTCCCCAAAGCCCCAGTAGATAGTTGTATGTCATAGCTGCACATCCTTCTAGTTGCTGTATGTGGGACGTGGCCTCAGCATGGCCAGAGAAGCAGTGCGTCAGTGTGTGCCCGGGATCCAAACCTGGGCCACCAGTAGCGGAGTGCATGCACTTAACCTCTAAGCCACGGGGCCAGCCCGGCATTCTTATCATTATGAGATGTCCATCTTTATCCCTGGTAATACTCCAGTTCTGACATCTATTTTGATATTACTGTAAAATTTTGATTACTGTTTATATTGTATACTTTTCCCATGATTTTACTTTTAACCTATCTGTATCTTTATCTTTAGAGGGGGTTGTTTGTAGACAGCATTTAACTGAGTTTTGATTTCTTTATTCAAGCTGACAGTCTCTGCCTTTGTTTTGTTTTGTTTTGGTGAGGAAGATCAGCCCTGAGCTAACATCCAATGCCAATCCTCTTCTTTCTGCTGAGGAAGATTGGCCCTGGGCTAACATCCGTGCTCATCTTCCTCTACTTTATTTTTTTTTTAATTTATTTATTTTTTTAAAGATTTTATTTATTTTATTTTTTCCCCCCAAAGCCCCAGTAGATAGTTGTATGTCATAGCTGCACATCCTTCTAGTTGCTGTATGTGGGACTCGGCCTCAGGATGGACGGAGAAGTGGTGCCTTGATGTGCACCCGGGATCCGAACCCGGGCCACCAGCATTGCAGCGCGCGCACTTAACCACCAAGCCACAGGGCCGGCCCTTCCTCTACTTTAGATGTGGGATGGCTGCCATAGCATGGCTTGATAAGCAGTGCATAGGTCTGCACCCAGGATCCGAACCTGCAAACCCTGGGCCAACAAAGCAGAGTGTGAGAACTTAACCAGTACATCACTGGGCCAGCCCCAGTCTCTGCATTTTAATCGGAATGTTTAAACGATTTGCATTTAATGTGATTGATATGGTTGTCTATAAATCTACTGTGTTATTTTTTTTCTATTTGTCCCCTCTCTTCTTGGCTCTTTTGCCTGCTTTCTTTCGGACTGAGCTTTTTTCTTTTTTTTTTTATCTCTGTCCTTGCCTATTATTATTATTTTTTTATTGTGAAATTTTTATTGTACATTATTGTTTATCAGTCACCACATAAGTGCATCCCTCCACCCCTTGTGCCCACCCCCCAACCCCCTAGCCCCTGGTAACCACCATACAGTTCTATCTGTGTGTGTGTTGGTTTATCTTCCACATATGAGTGAAATCACGCCCTGTTTGTCTTTCTCTTTCTGGCTTATTTCACTTAACATAATACCCTCCAGGTCCATCCATGTTGTTGCAAATGGGACGATTTTGTCTTTCTTTATGGCTGAGTAGTATTCCATAGTATATATATACCACATCTTCTTTATCCATTCATCAGTCGAGGGACACTTGGGTTGCTTCCATGTCTTGGCTATAGTGAATAATGCTGTGTTGAACATAGGGGTGCATAAGCCTCTTTGGATTGTTGATTTCAGGTTCGTTGGGTAGATACCCAGTAATGGGATGGCTGGATCATAAGGTATTTCTATTTTTAATTTTTTGAGGAATCTCCATACTGTTTTCCATAAAGACTGCAACAGTTTGCATTCCCACCAGCAGTGGATTAGGGTTCCCATTTCTCCACAGCCTGGACTGAGCATTTTTTATGATTCCATTTTATCTCCACTATTGGCTTATTAGCTATACCTCTTTGTTTTAGTTTTGCAGCTATTGTAGGGCAGGAGTTGGCAAACTACTGCCCGTGGGCCAAATCTGGCTTGCCATCTGTTTTTGTAAGTACAGTTTTATTAGAACACAGCCACACTCATTTGTTATGTATGTTCTACGGCTGCCTTCATGTTAGCATGGGTTTGGAACTAATTTGGCACTACTACTAAGGCAAATACCCTTCTGAAGACCCTACTCAATGTTCTACGTAGTAGGAAGTGGTTCCACTCTGGCTCATAGGAACATGAAGTATTCCCAGCCTTTTGTGTGTTCTAGTTTTTTCAGCCTGCTCCTTTCCAGTGGTTCTTTCAGTGGCTTCAGGTGGTCCTCATATGTATGTACAAATCAGTAGTTCAGCCAAAGACTTGAGGAAACACCTCTGCAGATCTCCAGAGCTCTCCATTATTTTGTCTCCCAAATCTTACTTCGGTTTCCTCAAATTCCCATCTCTCTCCTCCACAAGGCAAGACCACCAGGCTGTGTGGGCTCTCCCTCCCTGAGCTACAGACCAGAAACTCTCTCTATGCAGTAAGCTGGGACTTACCAGGGCTCACCTTGTTTCTTTCTCTTCTCTCGTGGGTTAACGTCCTATGCTTCTTTGTTTTCAAAATATGGAGACAGTAGTTTCCTACTTTTTGTTTGTTTTTCTAGCTATTGAAAGCCAGACAGTCAATCTGATCATTCTTACTCCAACATGGCCAAAAGTAGAAATCCACAAGTTTTGATATATAGAATTTTCATTATTGTTCAGTTCTAAACATTTTCTAATTTATAATTTCTTTGACTCATAAATTAGTTAGAATGTATTTCTTAAATTCTAAACATACAATTTTTCAATTATTTATTTTTACCTAATTGCATTGTGGTGAGAAAACATGCTGTGTATGATTTCAGTCCTTTCGTAGTAGTTGAGATTTCTTTTACTGCCCATTATTTGGACAATTTTTATAAATGTTCTGGATGCACTTGAAAAGAACATGTATTCTGTGGCAGTTTGGTATAGAATTCTTTATATGTCCATTCGATCAAGTTTGTTAACTGTGTTATTTAAATATTCTGTATCCTTGCTGATTTTTTTTCTGCCTGTTCTATCCATTACTGAGAGAAGTATATAATCTATCTACTATGATTGTGGATCCATTTATCCTTATTTTTAAGATATTTCTCTCATGTACAGTATATACTCAGAGGTTTTTTAAAAAACCTATTCTTTCAATCTTTGTCTTTTAACTAAAACATTTTCTCACTTACATTTAATATAACTACTGTTTTATAAAATTATGCTTGTCCCAAGTTTCTTTTTTGATTCTTATATTGTACATTTTCTGTCCTCCTTTTTCTTTAAACATTAATTTCAAAAGCTACTTTTATCAATTAGCTACTGCAGCTAACAAACGGCCCAAAACTTAAAATAAACTTCAAACAACAATCATTTATTATTTCTCATGATTCTGTGGGTTGACTCTGTGGGCTTCTGGCCTGGGCCAGCTTGGTTGATCTCTGCAGTCTGCTGGTGGTTTGACTGGGGCTGGACAGTCCAAGAAGGCCTCATTCACACATTTGACAGTTCGCAGCCTGTTTGATCTTGGGGTGGGGGCAGGACTCAGCTAGAATTACTTGTCTCTGCTCCACATAGTTTTTCATCCTCCAATGATCTAGCTTTCTTTACATGGTGATCTCAGAATTCCAGAGTAGTAAGAGGGCAAGCGTCAATGCAAAAGTCATTTTCAATCCTTTGCTTTTGGGGGCCGGTCCCATGGCCTAGTGGTTAAGTTCAGTGTGCTCTGCTTCAGCAGCCTGGGTTCAGTTCCTGGGCGCAGACCCATACCACTCGTTAGCCGCCATGCTGTGGCAGCGACCCATGTACAAAATAGAGGAAGACTGGCATAGATGTTAGCTCGGGGTGAATTTTCCTCAGGAAAAAAAAATCTTCAATCTTTTGCTTTTATCAAATTTGCTATTGTCTCATTGGCCAAAACAAATCATAGGGCCAAGCCAGATACAAGAGGTGGAGATACAGACTCCGTCTCTTGATGGGAGAAGTGGCAAAGTCACAATACAAAGAGTGAGCACACAGGGATGGGAGAAATCATTGTGGTCATTTCCACAATCAATCTAACAAGCTGCCTTACCAAAAGCACTGCAATTAAGTCAAAAGACAAATGACAAACTTGGAGAAATACTTACAACTCTAATCACAAAAGATTAATTTAGCTAATACATAAGGAGCGCCCATAAATTGTTAAGAAAAAGACCAGGACTGGCCCTGTGGCATAGTGGTTAAGTTCAGTGCACTCTGCTTCAGTGGCCCAGGTTTGCGGGTTCAGATCCAGGGTACAGACTGACACCACTCATCAGCCATGCTAAGGCGGCAACTCACATACAAAATGGAGGAAGGCTGGCACAGATGTTAGCTCAGTGCAAATCTTCCTCCCCCCACTCCCCCCCTAAAAAAAGAAAAAGATCAAACCATAATACCTAAAAGGTTAAAGGATATGGATAGTTTCCAAAAAAGGAAATACAAATATCTTTTTATTTTGTATTATATTTAGCCACATATTTGTGGAAAAGGAGAAGAGGGAAATTTTTAAAGTCATTTAGATAATCTTTAAAATACTGATTGCTTCTTCTACCCAAGTGCCCAACAATAGACGAATGGTTAAAGAAGATGTGGTATATATATATATATATAATGTTTATATATGTACATATATATACATAAAGACAAAATTGTGCCATTTGTAACAACAGGGATGGACCTTGAGGGTATTATGCTAAGTGAAATAAGTCAGACAGAGAAAGACAAATACCATATGATTTCACTCATGTGTGGAAGATAAACAAACAAATGCACAGACAGAGAACAGATTGGTGGTTACCAGAGGGGAAGGGGGTCGGGGGAGGGCAAAAGGGGTAGAGGGGCACATATGTACGATGACAGATGGAAACTAGACTTTTGGTGATGAACATGATGCAGTCTATACAGAAACTGATATATAACAAGGTACGCCTGAAATTTATACAATGTTATAAACCAATGTGACCTCAATAAAATAATTTAAAAAAAACTGACTGCTTCTTAAAGATTTTATTTATTCATTTTTTCCCCCCCAAAGCCCCAGTAGATAGTTGCATGTCATAGGTTCACATCCTTCTAGTTGCTGTACGTGGGACTCGGCCTCGCGTTGGACGGAGAAGTGGTGCCTCGGGGCGCGCCCGGGATCCGAACCCGGGCCGCCAGCATCAGAGCGCACGCACTTAACTGCTAAGCCACGGAGCCGGCCTGACTGCTTCTTAAACACACGGTACAAAATTTTTAAAAGTACCGAAAGGCACACAGTGAAAAATCTCTCTTTCTTCTCCCTACACCACATTTGTCATGTCTTGATTTAACTTATGAAAGATTTTGTGATGCAGGAATTTTTAATATTTCAAAATTTTCAAACATTTCAGTCATTTCATTTATGACTCCTGGATTTTAGTTATATGTTTCTGACTCTAAGATTATTTAAAAATCAAAACATTAAAACTCCTCCACGACTTATTTTACTATCTTTTTTTTTTTTTAATATTTAAATCTTTGATCCTTTGGAATTATCCTGACATAAGGTGCGAAATATGGATCCAGCACCACGTGTTGAATTATCCATCTCTCTACTGTTGATCTAAAAGGTCATCTTTTTCATAAACTAAATTCCTGCATATATTAACATTTGGAGGTAGGCAGGTGAGCTGATCAGAAAGAATGACAGCAAACCACTGGAGACGGAAGGCTGGGAGAAACATAACTGGAGATACAGAACCTGTCCTTTTCACTTAGCCGACCTAACG
The DNA here is from genome assembly GCF_057802395.1 of Ceratotherium simum simum. Lineage (NCBI taxonomy): Eukaryota > Metazoa > Chordata > Mammalia > Perissodactyla > Rhinocerotidae > Ceratotherium > Ceratotherium simum. Next base: position 35,565,155 of record NC_141913.1, on the reverse strand, counting down.
AGCGACTGCATGACAACTGTCATAATGTTCACCTAACAGAACTACTGAAGGACACTTAACGACCAGCAATATAGAAAACCAACAACACTTTTTAATATGAAAATGATTAGGGCACAAAAATGCAATACACAACCAGAAACCACTATTCTATCAATAATGACATTATTATCTTACCTAAGAACACAAAAATTGAGTTATTAAGGAATGCCAAGGGGAAACAATTCTTTAAAGTGCTATTCAATTTACTTTGTTAGGGAAGATGAAGTTTATTTGGCTCTGGTCACAGTTCCATCATGTTTACTCTCTTTGTAAGTTCAGCTTCAATGGTATTCTAAAGGAAGAAAGAAACACCATAAATACTATAAACAAGGACAGAAAACAGGTGCTCTAACTTCTTATGTTATTTAAAATAAAGGAACCAAAAAAGAAAAACATTAAACAGAAATTTTTAAAAATACCATTATGAATCAATATTAAATATACTTTTAGACATTCCCTTGCTTTTATATCTGCCCCCCCCCCACTTCCCACACCCTGAAAGTTTTTTTTTTTTTTTTAATTTTTTTTTATTTATTTATTTTTCCCCTAAAGCCCCAGGCGATAGTTGTATGTCATAGTTGCACATTCTTCTAGTTGCTGTATGTGGGACGCGGCCTCAGCATGGCCGGAGAAGCAGTGCGTCTGTGCGCGCCCGGGATCCGAACCCGGGCAGCCTGCATCGGAGCGCACGCACTTAACCGCTAAGCCACGGGGCCGGCCCACCCTGAAAGTTTTGACTCCTGATTCTAATAAACACCTAAAGGAGGAAAAAAACCCTTTAGAGAGATGAATCACTGTAATGATACACGAATAGATTTTTCTGAGCTTTACTCCTTAAGCAAGGTACTTTTGCAATGTCTCTCACATCACCTCTTTTCCATTCTCATTGCTAATGTTCTCATTACTTCTCATCTGGCCTAAACAGGCCAGTTGGTTTCTGCAATTTTCTTTCTCCCTCCTCCAATCTACCCTATATACTTATTCCATAATAATCTTCCTAAAGAACTGGCCTGATCAAAAAAGCACAGCTTTGATCACATTTCCCTTTAGCTTAAAAAACAAGGAAACACACAGCAACTTTCAGTGATCCCCTACAGCCTCCAAGTTCAACCCTGTTTATATTGAAGGTCCTTTATATCATAAACCAATTGACCCTCTTCAGCCTTATCTTCCATTGCTACTCCTAAGCAGCTGGACTCGATCACTTGCCAAAGCTTGCAAAAGTCCTCCATTTTTCAGCTATTATGCCTTTGCTAATTCATTTTGCCTAGAATATCCTATGTCTCTCAACCCCTCTTTTCCACTCAGGAAAATCTATGCAAAATTTTAAAAGACATAAAAGACCACTGTGTATTTTATACACATATGCCAAAATATATATATACACATACGCCAAAAAAGTATTAAAAGATGCATAGGAATGATACACAGCAACTTTGGGACTATGGTTTACCTCTGAGGAAGGAAAAAAGAAGGATGAACGGAGCTTTAGCTATATCAGCATTTATTTTATTTCTTGTAAAAAAATTTGAAGGAAAAAATGGAACTACTTACTAATTCTCGCTTTGCTTCTTCAATTTTCACCTGAGCAAGAGATGGATTCTTTTAAAGAAAAATAAAACAAAGAAAGGTTATATTGCCTCAACAAGGACTCAAGGGGGAAAAAATGCAACAATTGTTTTCAAAAGGCAAAAAACCTTACAGAGTTTATCCAAAGTACATATAATACTGAAATTCAGCACCGACTTTAAGTCCTTAAACATGAACCCAGTATTTTCATGATCATTTAGTGCTCTTGGGGAAAGTTGGAGATGACTTTTTTTTAATTCACAAAAATAATTACCGGCATTAAATCTAAATAGGAATCCAATTTTTTCTTCAAAGGTATAGTCTGTTGTTTTAGTTCTGCCAATTTCTGAGGATAAAAAAACAAAGAGTCACAGAGTATTAGCGATATTCACAATGCAACTAAACATTGCCCATTTCTGAAATAAAACACAATGGAGCACTAACATTAGAATATTTTAAATAATATAACAAAGAGCTTCAAAGACAGATAACAGATTCACTTCCAATGGAAACATCCTCATAAGCTGCTTAAAATGGGAAAGTTATACTCCCATTTATTAAGAATAGGATTTAAGTATGCTGTCTAGGAATACAAAATAATGTGATGAAGAGGAATCAGAATGTAAAGGAACAATTAGAGTCTCAAATATGAATTGTCAACTTCAGATTCCAAAAACCAAAGTACAAAAGGATCTTAAGAATAATTTAAAAAAAACCCAAATCCCCTATTTTTCTTTCTTCCCACCAAGATAGATAAAACCCTTACACAACCTAAAAACCAGAATTGCATTCTACAGGAGTTTTGGGGCCTGAATTTCTACTCCACACTGAAAGAGAAGAGGAGGACCTAGATAGTTAGCACACAGTCCTTCAATAAATTTGTTTAATAAATAAATCAATAATATATAACTGACTCCAGCGAAGAGTTTCTAGCATAGAATAATAAATAAATGAAACCAAACAAAAGTGAGGATATATACAGCTAAACAGGTAATAAAGATATAAATATTGGTGAACACAAAGCACAGAGGTAAAGGAAAAGAAATCAGGTCAATAGCGAATAAAGCTCTAAAAAAAGAAACAAATGAAAAAGCAGATTGTGCACTAAGATTTTAAAGCAAGTTAAACTGGGTTAAAATAAGCTCACCTCTGAAAGTGCTACTAGTGACTGATGAGACAGAGAGGCATCCATGCCTCTGGCGGAAAGTTGCTCCTACGGTTACAAAAAAGCAAGTTCAGCTAAAACAATTATTTTGAAAGTGACCATCATGAAATATTTTCAACATAAAACACAGTAAAGAGAAGATACAAATCATAATGAAAAACTATACATGCATCTAAGCACTTCTATGGTGCATATGAATAATTTCAAGCAGTCACAGATTTGTGACAGGATGGGCGCAGTGCCAAAGAGCCTGAGCTTCAGGGCCTGGCTGCCTGTGTTTGAATCTGGATCTGCCGCTAAGCAGCTATGTAACCTTGGGCAAGCTACCTGTCTTCTCTGTAGTTTCCGTGTCTGTAAAAAGGGAATAATAATACCACCTAGTTGTGAGGATGAAGGTCAAAAAGAAGTCTGAAGACAGCTAAATATATTCAGTCCTTCATACAAACCTCTGCAGCTCTGATTCCAAATCTGAACTCCTCTGACTTCGCTTTTAGGAAGTCCATGTTCTGAAGACGATTGTCAACTTTGGCCCTTTCCGTAGACAGATGCAACTCTGCTTTCTTGAGATCCCTTTAAAATGTAAAGTGGGAAACATTTTCTTCTCCTCAGTAAAATTATTATAAAAAAGAAACTCTACAACTTTTTGGATTCAACTCTGGATTAGCCAAGAGTAGATAACATACTTGCTGGATTTCCTACCATAAATTTTATATCCCAGACTAGCTACCATGCATTCTTCCTGGTCATCTTCTCCTCCATGTTGCCATCTGAGATTTTTCTCAAGGAATACTAAATAATTTTAAGATCAATCTATGCCAATTATTCTTGGAGAAAGTAAAGCTGCTGCTCAAAAAAGTGATTTAATATATCCTATAGCTAATTTGAATTATGGAAGTCTCAAAGGCCTCTCTCCTAAATGTGGCAAGACACAGTGCCTTGCATACACATATTCAATATTTGTTGAATAAATGTGCACACCACCCAATTATTTATGCATACACTTTCTCCTGATCCACAGCATCTAATATCTGGGGCAACCGGGACCTAAAGAAGGTCCAGAGCACCAAGAAGGATACCAGAGCTTCAATAAGAAAGGGCAACAAGATAAATGTGACTTTAAGTTGCACCATAGTTTATAAGGAAAAAAAAAATTCACATTTTTTAAAAAATTTTTTGTTTATTGAAGTAACATTGGTTTATAACAAAAATTTCAGGTGTACATCATTATACTTCTATTTCTGCATAGATTACATCAATTCACATACATTTTGATAACTATAAAACCCAGGTTATTTGTAAAAAAAAAAAAAAAGGTAAGAAATTGTGTGAAGTAAAAGGTGAAAGTCTGTACCCAACCACCCCCTACCTCTACTCAAGTCATTTTCTACTTAAAAAAACATTTTATGGACCCCATTTCCTAATGTGTTGTTATAAATCGTATCTACTGCCAAAACGAAATCTGACAATGGCCCTTTACCGCCTTTATAATAAAAACTGTCACCACTTTCAACTCAATTACTTACTCTCGTAGACATTTTTCTAATACTAAAGTTGCAGTTAGATTTTTTTCAAGTTTTGTCAATTCAAGCTTGATTTCTTCATTTTTGGATTTGGTGCGAAAAAGATCAGAGGTCAAATCATTCACTGCAGGGAAAAAACTAAAAAAAAGAATCAGGTCACATAAATGGACATTAAGGACAATAATTACAATTATTCCTCATTTCTAACAATGATTTTATCTCTACATGGATTCTTCTACAACCACGCTGTTTCATACCGCTGTGCATTTTTTATATGCTGTTCCTATTGCCAGGAAAGTCCTTCTTCAACTGGCAAATTTCCATTTGTCCTTCAGAACTCAAATAAGATTTACTCCCATTCTGGAATTCACCACCCCTTTCTCTGTGCCGCTTAGCTACAGCTTGTACATTCTTGTTGCAACTGTCATGCTATGTTGTAGTTTTACATGTCCATCTTCCTTATTGGACCATGAGCAGAGACTGTCAATGCTGGCAGTTATTATCCTGTTCATCTCTGCTTCCCCAGTGCCTACATATGTATATATAGTTATATGCCTAGCATATAACTGGTATTTGGTATCTGCTGAATTGACTTAATTCAAGTCTAGATTTCTGCTGCCATACAGCCTACATGTTCTTGCGCCTGAAACACTACTCTGAGCATCTATATAAAGTCCAAGCCCTTATATTGGCAATTAAGTAGAATAGCTGTACACTTCTCTGATTATAAGTTGTAGTGGTCATCCTAGCTAAGATATGGCCACCAGTGACAGTCATATGGACTTTGGAGTCAGACTGGGTTTGAATCCCAACTCCACCATTTACCAGCTTGGAGAAGTTATTTATCAAATCCCTCCTGAGCTTCAGTTTCCTCTTAGGGTTGCTGGAAGAATAATGTCATCATACAGGTGAAATGCCAGTCACAAATTAAGGTCTTTAACCTACCCTACCCAATGGAGGATGGGTGATCAAAATTTGCTATGCTCAACCAGATGATTTAGCCTACTGCTTTCCTTATTGTTTATAGGGAACAATGTAAGTGATACCTAATCTCTTTTCAATTATACAGGAGAACCACCTTCACAAACCTCATCCTGGAAGAAGAAAACATGAAAATTTAACCAATACCAAGTTTATCTGAATTAATAATACATACTCACTAGAACGATGAGTTAATTGAATTCAGTGTTTTTGCATTTATTGCTAATTTCTTATATAGAATTACATTGAGACACAAAAAGTCCTTAGCTCAAGACCTTATAGCACATATGATTGCAAAAATTAAAACTTCCACAAGAATTACCTAGCTAGTGAGGTATCCTTTGTTTCAAGGGCCACTGCACTGTCAACCAAAGCATTCAGATATCTAGAACCAGTGTTAGAGAGATTGGCAGGGGAAAAATTCACACTCTCCATGAGAAGGTCCTGAAGATGCTTGGCTGAAAAGATATAAGAGTTCTATGGTGACTAGGATGTTTTTTTTGTTTTAATTTTTAACAGCTTTATTGAAATCTTTCACATATAATACAATCCACCCACCTAAAGTATATAAATTAATGGCTTTTAGTATATTCACAGAGTTGTGCGCCCATTGTATTGATCAGTTTTAGAATATTTTCATCACCCCAAAAAGAAACCCCATATTTCTTAGTCATCATTTCCAATTCCCCAACCTATGAAGCCCTAGCAACCACTAATCTACATTCTGTCTCTATTCATTTGCCTATTCTGGACATTTCATATAAATGGTATCATACAATATGTGCTCCTTTGTGACTGGCTTCTCTCACTTAGCATTATGGTTTCAAGGTTTACCCATGCTGTAGCAGGTATCAGTACGTCATTCCTTTTTATGGCTGAATAATATTCCATTGGATGGGTCTACCACATTTTATTTATCCATTCATCCATTGACGAACATTAAGTTGCTTCCACATTTTGACTATGATGAATAGTGCTGCTATAAACATTCACGTATAAGTTTTTATATAGACGTATGTTTTCATTTCTCTTGGGATATACCTAGGAGTAGAACTGCTAGTTATATGGTAACTCTATGTTTAACCATTTGAGGAATTGCCAGACTGTTTTCCAAAGTAACTGTATGATTTTACATTCCCACCAGAGGTGTACAAGAGTTCCAATTTCTCCACATCTTCACCAACAGTTATTATTTGTCTTTTTTTTTCTTTGCATAGTAACCATTCACAGAACTGAGTAATGATCAATGAAACGGCAACTCAAGACCTAAATATTTGTCTTTTTGATTACTGCCCTCCTTGTAGGTGTGAAGTGGAACTGTGGTTTTGATTTGCATTTCCCTGATGGCTAATGATACTGTGCTTACTGGTCATTTGTATGTCTTCCTGGGAGAACTGTATATTCATATCCCTTACCCATTTTTACCTAGGTTATTTGTCTTTTATTATTGAGTTATAACGGTTCTTTATATGTTGGAGATACAAGTCCCTTATCAGATATATGATTTGCAAATATTCTCTCCCATTCTGTGGGTTGTCTTTTCATTTACTTGATGGTGTCCCTTGAGAACAAGTTTTAAATTTTGATGATGTCCAATTTACCAATTAGTAAATTTACCAATTTACTTTTTCTTTTGTTGCTTGTGGTTTTGGTATCATAGCTAAGAAACCATTGCCAAACCCAAGGTCACGAAGATATACACCTATGCTGTCTTCTGAGTTTTAGGTTTAGCTCTTACATTTAGGTTTTTCATTCATTTTGAGTTAATTCTTATATATGATGTGAGGCAGGGTCCAACTTAATTCTTGTACATGTGGATATCCAGTTATTCCAGCACTATTCATTGAAAACGTTTTTCTTTCCTCCATTGAATTGTCTTGTCACCCTGATCAAAAATCAATTGACCAGGAGTTTGACCTCCAGTCTAACAGCGCGAGAAGCTCTGCTGACCTGCTCTCCAGTGAAACTGGTGAATATTGTTAAAAAAATAAAAAATAAAAACAACCCCCACAATCATTTATAGCCTCTGGAAACGGTCCTAAGGACAAACAGCAAATGAAGAAACATCTATTCAAGAAAATCTATGAAAATTCAGTAAGGAAGGTAAGTTTGAGGGATCTGAACCAAGACCACTCTCTTCTCTCCCCTCCCAGCTCAGTGAGGTGGAGATTCCACCGCAGACTGCCACAGTCAAGAACACAGGGCTCCCTTTGCCCCCAGCTCCCAGTGAGAGGGCTTTCTTTCTAGGAGGAACAGGACTTCAATGTTTCTCATCCTGCCACCAGCTATCTGTTGTTGAGACTAAGTCCTAGATGAATGTGGTTGAGAGGAGTTGGCTCTCTTCCTCCACTCAACCATTGCTCTTGGAACGGAAGCTTCACCTTGGGTGAGGTACACTGAGAATACTGGGGTCCTGATGGCCCTCGCACCAGCTCATGAAGGCATTGGGTTCCACACTAGTAAAGGCAAGCCAAGAAGACCTAGGACTGCTACACTCCCCCTCCACCAAGCACTCAGCATCTACATTGGGGGTGTCACTCAGAGAAAATCTTGCTATAGTCTCTATCCCCAGCTCCAGAGATTTTGTCTGGAGGAAAAAGCAAGCCATAAACAGATAGCTCCCAATATCTTCCCAAAGGAACTGACTTTCATTTGCAACAAAGCCTGGAGAAGTTCAAGCCTAAGGACACTCTCAAGAACAGTGGAAGTTGTAGTAAAAGGCATTGGGAGGAGAGCCAAGATACAGGTTAAACTGTAGGCCAGCTAATTTGCATGGAAGAACCAGAAACTCAGACATCTAGGAGGAGCCATCCTAGGGTCAGAACAAATATCAAACATTGACCTTAGAAACTATTCCATTAAGAGTGCCAGAATTTGATTATATTAGCTTATAGAGCAACTAATGACCCAAGGCATTGTTGAAAACAATAATCAACTGTCAATTAGTGAGATTTTATGGCTGAATGTGGTCTGTGAAAGAGAGGAAGACAGTCCTACCAAAACCACTGTCATCACAGTGACTGTGGGCATACTCAAGTACGTGACTCCCTGAGGAGCAACATCAGAGGCTTAACACTGTTAGGGGTAAACAGACTTCACTAAAACAATCCAGTAAGTCATTAAACAAATAAACAAGAAAATAACAATAACAAGCTCTCGGGGGACTAGTACCCTGAGTTGCTACAATATATTACCTAAAATATCCAGTTACCAACAAGAAAATATGAGGAATGCAAAAAACAAGAAAGCATGACCTATGTTAAAAAGTAAGCAAAAGAAACAGCCTGTGAGAATGATCAGATGTTGGATTTGTCAGAAAAGACTTCAAAATAGCCATAATTAACATGTTCACAGTACTAAAGGAAACCATGATTCAAGAAGTAACAAAAGGTATGATGATTACGTTGCATCAAATAGAGAATATTAATAAAGAGATAAATAATAAAAAAAGAACTACATGGAAATTCTAGAGTTGAAGAGTAAAATAACTGAAATGAAAAATTCACTAGAGAGGATTGACAATAGATTTGAAGTGGCAGAAGAAAGAATAAGTGAACTTGAAGATAGAGCAACAGAGATTATGGAAGCTAAAGAACAAAGAGAAAAAAGAATGAAAGAAAAGAGAGCCTCAGAGAAATGTGGAACACTATTAGGCACACCAACAAATGAACAATGGGAGGAGAGAAAAGAGAAAGAAGCAGAAGAAACAAAGAAATAATGCTTGAAAACTTACCATATTTATTGAAAAACAATAACTTACATATCCAGGAATAACTTAAATAACACAACAAATCCAAGTAGCGTAAATGCAAAGAGATCCACAAACAGACATATCAGAGTAGAAATACTGAAGTAAAAGCTAAAAAAATCTCGAAAACTGCAAAAGAAAAATGACTTGTTATTTACAAGGAAACCCCAATAAGATTCATTTTGAGTTAATTCTTTTTTTTTTTTTTTTTGTGAGGAAGATCAGTCCTGAGCTAACATCCATGCCGATCCTCCTCTTTTTGCTGAGGAAGACTGGCCCTGGGCTAACATCTGTGCCCATCTTCCTCCACTTTATGTGGGATGCCGCCACAGCGTGGCCTGACAAGTGGTGCATGGGTGCGCACCCGGGATCCGAACCCGGGCCGCCAGCAGCGGAGCGCACGCCCTTAACTGCTATGCCATGGGGCTGGCCCCTTGAGTTAGTTCTTATATATGATGTGAGGCACGGTCCATCTTCATTCTTGTACATGTGGGTATCCAGTTATTCCAGCGCTATTGATCCTAAAAGGATCAAAACAATACAAAGTATTCCCTGATCACAATGGAATAAAATTAGAAATTAGAAAGAACTTTGGGAAATTCATAAATATGTAGAATTAAACAACATACTACTAATAAGGTTAACAGTTGACTTCTCAGCAGAAACAATGGAGTCCAGAAAACAATACATTAGAAAATATTTGGACCAGCCCCGTGGCTTAGCGGTTAAGCGCATGTGCTCCGCTGCTGGCAGCCCGGGTTCGGATCCCGGGCGCGCACCGACGCACCGCTTCTCTGGCCATGCTGAGGCCGCGTCCCACATACAGCAACTAGAAGGATGTGCAGCTATGACGTACAACTATCTACTGGGGCTTTGGGGGAAAATAAATAAATAAATAAATAAAATTATAAAAAAAAAATTTACTTAATGTAAAAGAAAGCAGTAAAGGAAGAATAAAGGAACGACAACAAAACAAGACAGGCAACACATAGAAAACAAAAAGTAAATTGGCAGATGGAAGTCCAACTATATCAATAAGAACATTAAATGGGAATGGATTAAAAAATCTAACCAAAAGGCAGAAATTAGCAGACTGAATAAAAAACACGATCCAACTATATGCTATGGGAGACACACTTCAGATTCAAAGATACAAATAAACTGAAAATAAAGGATGGAAAGATATACCATGCAAACAGCAACCACAAGAAAGCTGAAGTGGTTATACTAATATCAGACAAAATAGACTTTATAACAAAAAATGTTACTAGAGATAAAGAGGGACATTTTATAACGATAAAACAGTCAATCCTTCAAAAGATACAACAATTATAAACATGCAGGCACCTAATAACAGAGCATCAAAAGACATGAAACAAAAACTAAAAGAAGAAGGGATAAATAGACGATTCAACAATAATAGCTGGAGACTTCAATAGTCCAATTTCAATAATGGAAAGAACCCCTAGGTAGAAAACTGACAAAGAAACAGAAGACCTGAACAACAGTATAAGTAACTAACCTTATGTCCAACAGACACTTTTAGAACCCTCCACTCAACAACAACAGAATATACATTCTTCTCAAGTGAATACGGAATATTTTCCAGTATATGGCTTTATGTTAGGCCATAAAACAAACCTCAATAAATTTAAAAGGATCAAAACAATGCAAAGTATTCCCTGATCACAATGGAATAAAATTAGAAATTAGAAAGAACTTTGGGAAATTCATAAATATGTAGAACTAAACAACATACTACTAATAACCAATTGGTCAAGAAGAAATCAAAACTGAAATTAGAAAATACTTAGAGAAGAATGAAAATGAAGACACAACATACCAAAAGTTATGGGATGCATCTAAAACAGTGCTTAGGGGGAAATTTATAGTTGTAAATTCCTATATTAAGAAAGAAGAGGGGCTGGCCTGGTGGCGTAGTCATTAAGTGCGCATGCTCTGCTTCAGCGGCCCGGGGTTCACAGGTTCGGATCCCGGGCACGCACCGATGCACCACTTGTCAAGCCATGCTGTGGCAGTGTCCCATATAAAGTAGAGGAGGATGGGCACAGATGTTAGCCCAGGGCCATTCTTCCTCAGCGAAAAGAGGAGGATTGGCAACAGATGTTAGCTCAGGGGTAATCTTCCTCACACACACAAAAAAAAAAGAACGAAGAAAGATCTCAAATCAATAGCCTAACTTTCCACCTTAAGACATTGAAAAAGGAAGAGCAGACTAAGCCTAAAAGCAGCTAAAGGAGGGAAATAATAAAGATTCGTGTTAAAATTAATGAAATAAGAAACAGAAAAATAGAGAAAAATCAATGAAACTAAAAGCTAGAATGAAAACTATAAAACACTGCTGAGGGCCGGCCCCGTGGCTTAGCGGTTAAGTGCGTGCGCTCCACTCCTGGCGGCCCAGGTTTGGATCCCGGGTGCGCGCCAATGCACCACTTCTCCGGCCATGCTGAGGCCGCGTCCCACATACATCAATTAGAAGGATGTGCAGCTATGACATACAACTATCTACTGGGGCTTTGGGGGGAAAATAAATAAATAAATGAAATCTTTAAAAAAAAAAAAAATTTAAAATTTAAAACTGCTGAAAGAAATTGAAGAAGACACAAAGAAATGGAAAGATATTCTGTGCTCTTGGATTGGAAGAATTAACATAGTTAAGATGTCCATACTTCCTAAAACAATCTATAGATTCAATGCAATCCCTATCAAAGTCCCAACAACATTTTTCATAGAAATAGAACAAAGAATCCTAAAATTTATATGGAACAACAAAAGACGCCAAATTGCTAAAGGAATCCTGAGAAAAAAGAACAAAAGCTGGAGGGCCAGCCCTGTGGCTTAGCGGTTAAGTGTGCGTGCTCCGCTACTGGCAGGCCAGGTTCGGATCCCAGGTGCGCACCAACGCACCACTTCTCCGGCCATGCTGAGGCTGCGTCCCACATACAGCAACTAGAAGGATGTGCAACTATGACATACAACTATCTACTGGGGCTTTGGGGAAAAAAAGGAGGATTGGCAATAGATGTTAGCTCAGAGCTGGTCTTCCTCAGCAAAAAGAGGAGGATTAGCACGGATGTTAGTTCAGGGCTGATCTTCCTCACCAAAAAAAAAAAGAAGAACAAAGCTGGAGGTATCACACTCCCTGATTTCAAAATATACTACAAAGCTATAGTAACCAAAACAGCATGGTACTGGCACAAAAACAGACACACAGATCAATGGAATAGAATCGGAAGCCCAGAAATAAACCCACACATCTATGGACAGCTAATCTTCGACAAAGGAACCAAGAACATACAATGGAGAAAGGCAAGTCTCTTCAACCAATGGTGTTGGGAAAACTGGACAGCCACATGCAAAAAAATGAAAGTAGACCATTACCTTACACCATACACAAAAACTAACTCAAAATGGATTAAAGACTTGAATGTGAGACCTGAAACTATGAAACGTCTAGAAGAAAACACAGGCAGTACGCTCTTTGACATTGGTCTTAGCAACATATTTTCAAGCACCATGTCTGACTGGGCAAGAGAAACAATAGAAAAAATAAACAAATGGGACACATCAAACTAAAAAGCTTCTGCACAGCAAAGGAAACCATCAACAAAACGAAAAGACAACCTAACAATTGGGAGAAGGTATTCGCAAGCCATACATCTGATAAGGGGTTAATCTCTAAAATATATAAAGAACTCATGCATCTCAACAACAAAAAAACTAACAACCCAATTAAAAAATGGGCAAAAGACCTGAACAGACATTTCTCCAAAGAAGATATACAGATGGCCAACAGGCACATGAAAAGATGTTCAACATCATTAACTATCAGGGAAATGCAAATCAAAACTACAATGAGATATCACCTCACTCCCATCAGAATGGCTATAATTAACAAGACAGGAAACAACAAGTGTTGGAGAGGATGTGGAGAGAAGGGAACTCTCATACACTGCTGGTGGGAGTGCAGACTGGTGCAGCCACAATGGAAAACAGTCTGCAGATTCCTCAAAAAATTAAGGGTAGAACTACCATACGATCCAGCTATTCCACTGCTGAGTATTTATCCAAAGAACGTGAAAACACCAGTGCGTAAAGATACATGCACCCCTGTGTTCACTGCAGCGTTATTCACAATAGCCAAGACTTGGAAGCAACCTAAGTGCCCATCAAGGGACGAATGGATAATGATGATGTGGTATATATACACAATGGAATACTACTCAGCCATAAGAAATGATGAAATCCAGCCATTTGTGACAACATGGATGGACATTGAGAGTACTACGCAAAGTGAAATAAGTCAGAGGGACAAGGTCAAATACCGTATGATCTCACTCATTAAGTAGTAGATAATAACAACCACAAACAAACACAAAGAGACAGAGATTGGATTGGTGGTTACCAGAGGGGAAGGGGGGAGGGAGGAGGGCGAAAGGGATAATTAGGAACATGTGTGTGGTGATGGATTGTAATTAATATCTGGGTGGTGAACATGAGAACATGATGTAATCCATGCAGAAATAGAAGTATAACGATGTACACCTGAAATGTATACAGTGTTATTGCAATAAACAAAAAACAAAAACAAAAACAAAAAAAAGAAAAACCTTCACCTAGATTGACTAAGAAGAAAAGAAAGAAGGGTCATATGACTAGAATCATAAATGAAAGATAGGACATCCCACTGACTTACCTACTTACTAAAAAGGATCGTAAAGGAATACTATGAACACTTGTACCCAACAATTTAGATAACCCAGATGAAATGGACAAATTCCAAAAAGGACACAAACTACAGAAACTAACTCAAGAACAAACAGACAATCTGGATAGACACATAACAAGTGAAGTGATTGAATTAATAATCAAAAGCTACCCACAAAGAAAAACTCAGGCCCAGATGGCTTTTCCACTAAATTCTATCAAATATATAAAGAAGTAATACCAGTTCTTCACCAACTCTTCTAAGAAATAGACAAGAAGGAACACTTCTCCACTCTATGAGGCCAGTATTATCCTGATACCAAAACCAGACAAAGACATCACAAGGAAAGAAAACTACAGACCAATATTTCTTACAAATATGAATGCAAAACTCCTCCACAAAATACTAGCAAATGGAATCCAGCAACCTACAAAAAAAATTATACACCATCAGGACGTGGATTTATCTTAACGATAAATGTTGGTTCAACATCTGAAAGTCAATTAATATACTAAATCAATAGAATAAAAAACAAAAGTGACACAATCATCTCAATAGACACAGAAAAAGCATTTGACAAAATCCAAAACCCTTTCATGATAAAGGCACTCAACAAACTAGGAAGAGAAGGGAACTTCCCCAACTTGATAAAAGCCATCTAAAAAAAACCCAGAGCTAACATTATACTTAGTGGCAAAGACTGGATGATTTCCCTCTAAGATCATTAAGAAGATAAGGATGTCCACTCTTGCCACATCTACTCAACATTTTGTCGGAGGTTCTAGCCAGGACAATTTCTTTTCATTTTCCTCCTCAACTGAAGAACTGGCAGCATGAAGGATGAATGGTTTCAACAGTTTCATCTCTAGTTTCATCATCATGATTAAAAAGTCTTCAAACAAAAGTTTTACATCCTTTCCCAATTTCTGAAAATATTTCCAATCTCACGTGCTGCAAAGAACTGCACTGTGCAGAAATAAAAACTGCATCAAAAAATAATTTTTAGCTCAAAACTCATTCAAGTTCAGAGAGCTATATGGTATCACTACTCAGAATTTAATATTATAAACTGAGGAAGTAGGAACTCCTTCACAGTATACATGAACCTATACTTCTTACAAGGTTCCACAAATTGTCTGTTATCTGTTCAATACCTTCATTATCTAAAAGGAAAAACTTAGAAAAGAGGAGTACTTATTCAAGTACATGAAGTTCAGAGTTAACAGATATCAATGATGGTGGGGCTCTTCTAGATATTTAAGTGTGGAAAATTGTGTCAAAATTTTGTATATGTTAATAGAAACATTTGCTATTTAATATGCGTTACCCTAAAAGGTACTTAAGGACAGACATAAATAATCTTACTTTGAAAATCCTTAGATTTTTCATTACAGGATATTATAGACAAAAAGAAAGCTCATAAAATAACATTTTTCTGGACTCAAAGTCTCTTTCTCCATACTGTAATTTACTAACTACAAAAATAAAATGATTTAAAAATAAAACAAGTTTACAAGCACATATATCAGAGAATATGATTATCAAGGAGCATCATAGGGGAGGTTTTTGGGGGTGATAGAACTGCTCTGCGGGGGTGGTTCCCAGCATCCGTGTGTTCACCAAAACAAAAGGCAAATTAATGTATGTTAATTTTAAAAAGAAAATGAGAGAAAAAGCACAAACGCAATAGAATTACAATATAAATTGCACTACATTCAAAACATTGTATGTAACACATGCCATACACTTGGTTAAATTTAGGGCAAATACAGGTCTCCCTTTCTCTTTTGTATATTCCTACCCATAAAAAGGTTTTTATCAATCTTTATTTTTGTGGTTTGTGTTATAAAAATAGGTGTGTTGAATACTTTTTCAAACTACATATGCACAGCAGAAAATTCTAATGCAATCCTACGAATACATAGCAACAGAGCGATTTGTTCAAGTCTCACAGTTCATGGCTGCCACCTCAGGTGTCCTGATGGCTCATTATGACTAAAGCATTGGGATTGGAAACAGACCAAAAAAATATACAAGTGAAAAACTACAGGCATCTTGTATGAGGCTAATAAGTTTAGACTCTTATCTTTTAGGGCTTACTGTTTTGCTATCAGAGTACCAATAAAATATATAACTATAATGAAAGTTATGATTTATTAAGTTACTATAACACCAGAGTGGAAAACAAATCTGGTAAAATAAAGAGGCAAAGCTAACAAGAAGTCTACACTAAATTAATCCTGTATACTTAAGTGTTATAAAATTTGGTTACCTCTAGTTATTATCTCATTCAAAACTGTAATAAATCTCACCTTCTGATTCATACTCGCTTGCTTTCTGTTTCAAGTCCTCTATTACCAGGTAGACATCCCTGTCCCGGACCCTGTTGCGTTCTGCAAGGTGATGTAAAATCTCTGTGGTCCGTGGATTCACCTCATATTGTGGAATGGGATGATCTCCAAATATTTTTTTCAACCACGCAGCAACCTAACCATGAAAAGGAAGAAAATATTAAAAGCCTTGTTTATTGTAATAGCACAAAGCAAATACGACAAAGAGGTGATCAAAAGCAAACTAAACGCTGTCTACGAATACTCTGGTGTCCTAGTAACTTCACATCCTACCTTGTCGTTAGGGAGATACTAGATGTCAGAAAACACTTAAAAAGTGAGCAAGCACAATGAACAATGGTACAAGTCAAAATTACCAGAAAACAATCCATCCTTTCCCAAAGCTACAAAACCAGTATAGGCTAATAATTTGCATCACTCGAATAATTTTAAAGCTCAATATGCAGGTGCTAGAGCATTATTATACGTGCAAAGTCTGAAAAAAGAGTTACCCTCAACACACCATAAGCCCCGCAGTGCCGGGAGGCTCCTAGAGCTGGGATGCGGGACACGGAAGCAGGTGAGGTGTGATAATTCTAGTGGAAAGCAGCAGTGAACGGCGAGGCTTGGCGGGAAGGTGGGTTTGGGTTCAGAAGTCCCACTCCAGTCTCCTGGGAGGGGTTTCGTACCAAGGGTCTCCTCAACCCCTCTCCAAGCCCAAGTGAAAGCAAGGGAAGGCCCAGGAAGGACGGGAAACGCCCTTTTCAGGAGGGTCTAAGCAGAGTGGGGCTCTCAGATCGCGAAGGCGGCACCGAAGATGGACGAGCTGAGTAGGAGGAGAAAAAAAGTAGACGTGGCCCGCCCTACAGATCCGCCAGCTGGGCGAGTGTGTCAAAGACAAACGTTTCCAGGAGGCAGCAAATCCCCGCTCCCGCCCCATCACCTGCGCCTCTTTCTCCTCTTGCGCCTCCATAGCCGCCACTCCCGCCACTTCTCGAGAGGCTCCTCGCGGGAGATGCGCCCGGTTTCCGAAGGCCCCGCCCACACACCGTTGGCCCCGCCCCCTATGGGCCTGGGATTTCTGGGAGTTGTAGTTTTTACTAGGACTCCGGGCAGCGGAGCCCTTGGATAAGGCTGGTCCAAGGCTTCAGCCCTGTAAAGCCTCTGTTTGCTTGCCACCTTGCCGCTGTCTCCGCTCTCCTTGGTATAATCTCCAAGACGAGAAATAGAGCCGCCTAGAACCAGGCTGTTTTTTTTCTTATATTTTTATTTCCCACTTGAATCACTTGTCTTTTTTTTTTTTTTAAAGATTTTATTTATTTGTTTTTCCCCCCAAAGCCCCAGCAGATAGTTGTATGTCATAGCTGCACATCCCTCTAGTTGCTGTATGTGGGACTCGGCCTCAGCATGGCCGGAGAAGCGGTGCGTTGGTGCACACCCGGGATCCGAACCCAGGCCGCCAGCAGCGGAGCGCGTGCACTTAACCACTAAGCCACCGGGCCGGCCCTGAATCACTTGTCTTAAAAAAATACCTGAAACTTGGTTTTGGGGTAGCAGATGTTTATGTTTCTTCCACACCGAGTGCATTAACTTAAAATTTTTATTGGCAATATGAGTTGCAGCAATCTTAACTGTATCCGTTAGTTTCCACTACCAAAGAGCTAAATGTGCTGGAAACTGTTGTAAAACGGTTGACAGCATCCAACTGCTGGCACTGTTACTGCCACTCAGCCGTTCATTTCTTGCCTTCCCTTAAGCTCTCTCCTCTCTCCGTCACTCTGTACTTCACACAGTGAGAGGTTCTTTATATTTCTACAGCAATGCACAGTTTTCTATGTGTTTTCCTATTTTTGTTTCATTCTTACAGGAATCCCGTAAAATAGATGGACCCACTTTATTTTACCTATTTTTACACTAAAAATGGACACACATGGATAAAATGAATTGACCAAGATTAGGTCGTAGAGCTGGAACCTGACTTCAGTGTTCTGGCTCCAAGTGGGTGTTTCAGTCTCCTCTAGGTCATATCACACTGCTGCCGGAAACCTCCAGTAGTGTACAGTGTTACATTAGGAAAGGTAGACCTTGTACTCAACTTTCTGGGGTGTGTAGTTTAACATCAAATTGTGGATCAGACTTAGCACCAAGCATCTTTCTCCTAAGTCATATGTGTATTTAAAATGATTACACCTTTCTTTTCAAAGGAATTTTACTAACCAATACCATATTGTATGGCTTTCTTATTCTTTTTGTTTCAGTTAAGTATCTCTCTGCTCAGTAACCAAATTTCAGATAAGTTGGTACTTCCGTTGAGTGTGGGGAAAAAAGTTATCTTTATACCCTTTGTCCACTTTCATCACTACAAATTTTACAAAATATCCCTGCAACTTTGTTGTTTTTACAAACCAAAATTTTTCCTATTCCTATCTTCTATTCCCACCCCTGATTCCCAGGAGAATTGTCATATTTACCACGGCTCACCTTGTAAAGGAAGTACAATATTAAAGGGATTGGTGACCATAAATGTGCCAGCTATGTTTTAGGAGATGACATTTTTAACCCAGATATTCATATGCTCCACCCAAATTAAGGTTTTGGGTGTAAACCAGGATTTGGTTTGAATGAAGCTGAAAGAGCAGTTACAAGTGAAGACATCGTTGATATTCTCCACTATCACAAAATACCCAACATCTCCCCAAAATTCTGTACATATCACAAAAATCTCAGTACCACAAAAATTCTGTGGGGAAAAAAAAGACCGGCCCCAATCTTATTGGGTGGGTATAGAAAGTTATTGTCATCATTTCCGTTTTACTCCAAATGAAGAGTAGAGTCCCTACTGTCGTGAAAATAGTTGCTTGTGGAGGAAAACTTGAGCCCTAGTCCAGTCTAGAGTGAGACTGCTGATTCCAGACCCTTCTTCTCAGTAGGATCGGCAACCACGCTACTCGAACTCCTTGAGCTTGTTACAATTTTTAAACAATTGGCTCTAATTCGCAGACAGGATTCTTTTGGATCTAATCTAAAAAAAAAAAAAACTGCGATTCTCCAACTTGAGTGCATAACGCATCACCTAGAACGGTGTGGATGCTTGTCAAAAATTCAGATTGCCCCAAATTTTCGACTCAGAGGGTCTGGGGTAGGCCAGCGATCTGCGGATTAACCAGCGCGGCAGGAAACGTCCTCCGTACGACCCGCCCGGGAGGATAACTGTTGACTGTTGCTACAGCACCAAGTTTTAACAGCTGTAGTCTCGGACCCGACACTATCAATCCCCCGTCACCGTGTAGCCTGCCGCGCCCCCGGATGGGTGACGCCAGCATCATCTCATACCCCGGATGGGACCTGGGCGCTGCTTCTTAGCGGGTTCCGCTACTCACGTGGTCGCCCCGGGCAACCACAAGGTCGACTCGAAAGACCAAAATAAATGTGTAACGAATGCCTGCCCCAAAGCTGGGAAAGCTCTAATCACTCATTTTGAGGTTTAATCTAAAAATAATACATAAAAAAAGCTACCCACTCCCCCCTGCAAAAGGCCGATTCGCGTCCGGAGGTGAAAGCGAGGGGCGGTACTTCCGGGTCACATGGGCCGGCCGCCTTGACCTTCCTTGCCGCTCGGCCATTTTGTCCCAGTCAGTCCGGAGGCTGCGGCTGAGGAGGAGCCACTGGGGAAGAAGCTGCAAAGATGCTGTCCGTGCGCGTCGCCGCGGCCGTGGCCCGTGCCCTCCCTCGGCGGGCCGGGCTGGTGAGCGCGGGGGAGCGGCGGGCGGGAGGTGGGCGGGCTGCGGCGGCGGGAGGGTGGGTGGTGCGCTGGATCGGAGCTCTTTCTGCAGGGAGGGTGAGGGGCTGTGGCGGGCGCCGCCATCTTGCACCCCTGGCTGTTCGGCAGGGCAGGGCGGGCGGTGGAAGGGCCGTTTTGCTCGTCCCCCGAACGGGCTGCTGCAGAGTGGTGCAGGGGAGACAGTGACCGCGATGCTGTCTAGAGATGGGGCCTCAGGAGGATTCCCGTCTCCCTCGGGGCGGCCTGAGAGGGGCCTCGGGTGAAGGTCAGCGCTTAGGCGCCAGCTCTCCGAGGCCTGCTCCGAAACGGCGAGGCTCGGCCCCGCTGGTTCTCCGGGACAATCTCGCTGAAGGTCAAAGCCCTGTCGTCAGCGGTTGTTGAAGCGAGCTAGGGAAGGCTGACATTGTGTGAAGGTCAGCGGCCCCGGGAGTTCGCCTCTGCCCGGAGGTCGGTTCGGAGGCAAGCGATGAATGAAGGTGGTTTTCTGACTACGGCAGTAGGCGATCTTTCAATGCTGAATGCTGAAACGGTTGTGCAAACGGTTGTGGAAATAACGCATTTCACGTGGCCGAGACCGTGACAGCAGTGAAGCTGGCTTCTAAATTGTTCTCAGTCTGACAGAAAGAAGACTTTGCTTTGTGGTACTTGGACATTTTTCATGATTTCGTTCTCGAGGAATCGTTCAAGACAGTGATTGAGAACTCAAGTAGAATATAGAACATAGGTCAGAAAATACTTGTAAAGGGCAATGCCCTTCATTATTTATCTTCCTTGAAGTTGAGAGCATAACCCTTAAGTCCTGTGTAAACGCTTTTACATTTACTTAGGTTTTCATCTTAAAAGCAACATCAATTTGAAAGGTGAAATAAACGTACCGGCCATTATACTGAGCTTACAGCCGCTGGTAGCATCTTGGATTTCTGTTAGTAAAAAGCATTTTTAATGACTTTCATCCAAGTCCTATAGAAGGTTGTAGCTTCAGAATTAGCAGTGACCAGTCACAGCATTACAACTTGAAGGAGAAGGAAGGGTTCAGATTGCTGCCAGTTTTGTTGAAGAAAGTACAAAAAAAAAAAGTGCATATGCCATACTTCTTAGGTTCTAATCAAACTCTTAACATTTACAATTTTTGTTTGCTTGTTTTGTTTTGTATTTTTTAAATAAAATAGGAAATCTATTGAGATATGTTTCTTTTAGGAAGCAGTTTATCTTACTGAGAATTTCCACAACTCAATTTAAAAATATCTGAAGTTAAAATTATAGTACCTGATGCCCTTGAAGGGAAAGATACTCTTTAATGGTCGCTTTTTAAAATGTAGTTTTTATAGGGTACTTACAGTGTCCCAGGAACTGTGTAATAGATTTTCACATATATTGATGCTTTCTCATGTGATTAAGTCTTCCACTTTTAAGCAGAATATTTTGAATAATTGACATTTTTGCTGATAATGTGATCAAACTAAAGCTGTATTTAAGCTTGCCAGTTTTATAAAGGCTTTTTGAAAAATCAGATTTTTAAAAATATTCTTGCACTAGGTCTCCAAAAATGCTTTGGGATCATCCTTCATTGCTGCAAGGAACCTCCACGCTTCTAACACTCGTCTTCAGAAGACTGGTAAGTCATTTCTGTGTCTGCATCACACTTACTACCTTGTATTTAAATGGAAAAATAAGTTACATAGGTTCCATAATTGTTATGGGTTTTGTTTTTTTTCATTTAATTTTTTCTCTCAATTTTAGTTACTACGGAATCTCAGATTCTTAACCCGTAAGGTGCCCTTTAGCCCTGTCTTGGTAGGTGTTTTTGTTCTAGTGAAATGAACCATAGTTATATATTTCTCCTTCAATGTTAGTACAGCTTTTTTTTCTGATAATGTCCCTGGGGTGGAAACAAAGTACACATGTCAGATGGTGGGCATCATTTCTGATCTATGAAAGATTTCTTTTTTTCCCCCTCCTAAAACACATTAAAAAAAAGTAATTTTTACCTCTGTGTTTTTCAAAGGCAATAGCTGCTAACCTACACCTTGCAGTCTGAATTTGCAAATGGCAAATGCGATAGACAAATAGGGAGGTGAGCATAGGAAGATAGTGTAGGTTGGGAATTTCTTTTGAGATGTGTATTAGGTATTTTGGAATAAAAATATGTATCTCCCCTGTGCTAAAATCAGGAATTGTACCTGCAGACCTTTAGAGGGAAAGATAGTTAACACTGTTAACAGTTGCTTTTTAAAATAGACTTCACTTTAAAAATATGCTCTTTATAGAATTGAGCTAAAAATTCGGGTTTCAACGTAGATACAGATTCCTTAGGAATTAAACCAAAGAATTCAAAGATAGGGCCGGCCCCGTGGCTTAGCGGTTAAGTGCTCGCGCTCCGATGCTGGCTGCCCGGGTTGGGATCCCGGGTGCGCACCGACACACCGCTTCTCCGGCCATGCTGAGGCCGCGTCCCACATACAGCAACTAGAAGGATGTGCAACTATGACATACAACTATCTACTGGGGCTTTGGGGGAAAAATAAATAAATAAATAAATTATTAAAAAAGAATTCAAAGATAGAAAACATTTATTTTAAGGGTATTGTTTAGTTTTATTAGCTTCTTATCTGGTTTTCATTTGTTTTGTGAAGTTTTTCTCTCAGTCACTTGGATTCATTATCATATTGATAAGTATCAAGCCTTTTTGAATAGAATCATGTATGTTACAGTTTAGAGTGTAATTTGATTATTGTGATCACAGAACTATAGGTTTTCTGTTGTCGGGGAAATGGATTTTGAAAAGATCTTGGGACCAGGTTACTTTGTTAATGGAATTGTCCTCTCTCAATAGGCGCTGCTGAGATGTCCTCTATTCTTGAAGAGCGTATTCTTGGAGCTGATACCTCTGTTGACCTTGAAGAGACTGGGCGCGTCTTAAGTATTGGTGACGGTATTGCCCGTGTACATGGACTGAGAAATGTTCAAGCAGAAGAAATGGTAGAGTTTTCTTCAGGTTTAAAGGTAAATTATACAGTGAGATTTTGATGTTTTAGCATTAGTGTCTTTTTGGTTATTCATTTGATAATTCAGAGATTGTGTCAGTTTTTTTTTTTTTTTTTTTTTTTAAGTTTAAATCTCAATCTGCTTTAGTGTTTTTTGACTTCGTTTTTGTCATTATTATGGGGTGTGAAAAGAATAAACAGAAGGGTTTTGGTTAACCAAGTTTTTTACCCTGGGGACTGATTTATACTAAGTTGTAGCCACTAGCACCGAATTACCAAATTGAATAAACTTCACCCAAATTCTAAGAAGTTGTCTGTTCTTTGTAGCTGTTAAGATCCTCTCATACAAAAGCATGTGATAACTTCAATTAAATTTATTTTTGTTGGAAAGTTGAAGCTCATTGACTACGTATTTGTAAGAGTAGACCTATTATCATTTAGAGGTGAGTTAGTGGTGTAGCTGTCAGAAGCTCTCTGATGATACAACTTTACTTCTTGCTATTAGGTTTAGCCTAGTTGGCCAGTGGGATGAGAAGTAAAAGTTATAGGGGTCATGGGTTCTCTAAGGAAAGCAGAGAATGGTATCCAAGTGGACCAAGGGCAGTAGGATTATCTAGTAAGCACACAGATAGGAGAAAAGATAGTCTTAGTGTCCAGTATGGAAAAAGAGCCTTTTGATGTGGAAGACTAATTATAGAGCCAAAAGTTTTGTTAGTGCTATAAGACCTTGGCTGAGAATTTAACCTGTCTTATCTTCAGTGTATATACCTTAAGTATCTTTGAAAGATGAGGCTGAAATAGATGAACTCAGTTTCCTTTTAGCTTTTAAGATCCAGTAGTCTGGACTAGTATCGCTCAATAGAACTTGCTGCAGTGATGGAAATGTTCTATGTGCTGGTTAAATACAGTAGCTACTATACATATGGGCTATTGAGTGTGTAAACTGTGGAGTTTTTCTCACTGAGAAAGTGAGAGTAGGTGATAAGTAGAGACGTTAATAATTGGAGGCAAAAGTAAGTTTCTCTGACTTTGGTAACATGGCATTTATTAATTTAAATTTTAAATAGCCGTGTGTGGTTAGTGACTATTAAACATGAGAGATTTAGACTAAAGATTTTGTACCTGCAGTGATAACTCCATGATATTCCTCTGTGTTTATTCTAAGTACTTCTCTAGAGCTTTCGTTACTGACCAGACTTGGTTCCTGGAATAGGCTTTTTGCTTTAGTCATGATTTAGGGACCTAAAATCTTACCATTTTGAAACAAGATTGTAATGATGAGCGATGACCCAGTGCTGTTATATTATGAAAATTTGTTCTTGATTGAATAGCTTTTAATTTCACTTTCTGTTAACCTGATGAGTACAGGTTCAGATTAGTTAATTTTTGAAACTGTTGATAATAGAGTTGCTCACAGATAAAAAGACATGAATCAAGTGTGTTTTAAAATTTCCTGTTGACCTTGATCACTTTATTTTATACTGATCACCCAGTTCAAAAGCCAGAGTCAAAGAAAATGCAGTGGAAAAAGCTTAATCTTTTCAATTTGTTTGCTTCTTTTACTTCTTTGAGGATGTGATAAGGAGCATGTTACGCTTATCATAATGCTATCCTAAGGTTATTCAAGGGAATGTGTTGCTATTTTAAAAGTCTTAACCAAAGAAGGTTAGTTGGTGTTGGAAAAGTACTCGAGTAAACCAGATCTAAAGATCAATAGAATTTTTTTCCCTAGCTATTTTCGTATCATGTGGTGTTGGTACACGGGACGAAGTGCCACTCAAGTTTCGTGGGTGTTCACTTGTGTCTTTTGTATAGGGTATGTCTCTGAACTTGGAACCTGACAATGTTGGTGTTGTCGTGTTTGGAAATGATAAACTAATTAAAGAAGGAGATATTGTCAAGAGAACAGGAGCCATTGTGGATGTTCCAGTTGGCGAGGAGCTGTTGGGTCGTGTAGTAGATGCCCTTGGTAATGCCATTGATGGAAAGGTAGGTTTAACATTTATTAGATGTGGTTGTAGCTTCTAACGGACATCAAAACTGATTGTTCTGGGGGTTCTTTTTTTATTGTCCAACAGGGTCCAATTGGTTCCAAGACCCGAAGGCGAGTTGGCCTGAAAGCCCCTGGGATCATTCCTCGAATCTCTGTGCGTGAACCAATGCAGACTGGCATTAAGGCTGTGGATAGCTTGGTGCCGATTGGTCGTGGTCAGCGTGAGCTGATTATTGGTGACCGACAGACTGGGTAAAGACTCAATAGCTTGTTAAAAGTTCTAACTAAAATTTATTCTATGGAAAGATTATTTCTTAGGTATGGAATGGTAAATGCTTTGGAAATAATGGGAAGAGAATAGAATGTGATGTGAGGATTAGTACTAGTGAAATTTAAGTTGGGAAATGCTTTGAAGTGTTAAGTAAGATTTATGTTTACTTTCTCTTTTTAAAGCAAAACATCAATTGCTATTGACACAATCATCAACCAGAAACGTTTCAATGATGGAACTGATGAAAAGAAGAAGCTATACTGTATCTACGTTGCTATTGGTCAGAAGAGATCCACTGTTGCCCAGTTGGTGAAGAGACTGACAGATGCAGGTATTAACAAACTTTAGTCCCATTGCTGTTAACTGGGAGTCCTATTGCTGCTAATCTTAGGATAACTTCTACTTAATGAAGGCTGATTTTAATTACTCCCTAATGAACTGAACTTGCTACTAATATAAAAATCAATAAGTAAAACAAAAGAAAAGTAATAAGTAAAAAACTAGAGTAAAACAATAGTAATTTTTAGAGTTTTGTCAGTTTTTAGAGTAGAAACTGTTTGACTCTGGTTAATGTTAATAGTAAATCACTTAGTAATAAAGGACTTAGATAATTTTTGTTATAGTAGCTCCTAATTTAAAATCACAATATTGATAACCTTGTAAAACTTAAAATTTATTTTCTTCTCAGATGCCATGAAGTACACCATTGTGGTTTCAGCCACTGCTTCTGATGCTGCCCCACTTCAGTACCTGGCTCCTTATTCTGGCTGTTCTATGGGAGAATATTTTAGGGATAATGGCAAACATGCTTTGATCATCTACGACGACTTATCCAAACAGGTCAAAGGAAATGTATCTTTAGAATCTGTTTGTGTGTTTGCACCACAATGAAAGTTGACAAATGTAGCTACTGCCTAATAGGTGAACTTCACACAACCTTTTTCTGTACTGTAGGCTGTTGCTTATCGTCAGATGTCCCTGCTGCTCCGCCGACCCCCTGGTCGTGAGGCCTATCCTGGTGATGTGTTCTACCTGCACTCCCGTCTGCTAGAGAGAGCAGCCAAAATGAATGATGCTTTTGGTGGTGGCTCCTTGACTGCTTTACCAGTCATAGAAACACAGGCTGGTGATGTATCTGCTTACATTCCAACGAATGTCATTTCTATCACTGATGGACAGGTATTATTTTTATGATTATAAAGTAAGTGTAAAAGCTTTGGGTGATTCCAAGGCATTGATTGAGACTAGTGGTTATGAACTGATTTGTTAAATGCCTTCTACTTTTTATTATGGAAAATTTCAAATGTAAGAAAAATAGTATAATGAAACCCCACATATCTCACCTGCTTATCAGTTCATGGTATGGTGTACAGTCACGCACTGTTTAACAATGTTTTGGTCAGCAACGGACCACGAGTGTGGTCCCATAAGATCAGTACCGTAGAGCCTAGTAGGCTATACTGTCTAGGTTTGTATACACTCTAGGATGTTGGCACAGTGACGAGATTGCCTAACGACGCATTTCTCGGAATGTATTCCCTTCATAAGCAACTCGTGACTGTACTTCATTCTTCGTTTGTACCCACTACTGTTTTCTCCCCTAGATCATTTTGAAGTAAATCCCAGCAATCATATCACTTCACCTGTATATATTTTGATACAAATATGTTACTTGTTTTTCTTGTCTCATGCACATCTCCTAATCTCAGCAATAGAAGATGTAGGTTTATTTGGGTTGTGAAAGATTTAGGGGCTCTTTACCATAAGAAAGAAACTTAGCATTCTTTCTCAGAGATTTTGGGCTTCAGTTTTTTGGCACAGTGACTTAATCTTGAAAATAGTTGATTGCTAGCATGTGTCTTCTCCTTACGTTGTAGATCTTCTTGGAAACAGAATTGTTTTACAAAGGTATCCGCCCTGCCATTAATGTTGGTTTGTCTGTGTCTCGTGTCGGATCTGCTGCCCAAACCAGGGCCATGAAGCAGGTAATTTTTGCATCACTTTGTCAGGGAGAAGGGGTCAGGGAGAAGGGGTATCATTAGGTTAAAATCAAAGTGTATTTGTTTAGTGCTCTGTGTCATTGAGTTAAGTATTTTTGTATTGTGTGAGTTAACCATTTCTGTATTGCAGGTGGCAGGTACCATGAAGCTGGAATTGGCTCAGTATCGTGAGGTTGCTGCTTTTGCTCAGTTCGGTTCTGACCTCGATGCTGCCACTCAACAACTCTTGAGCCGCGGGGTGCGTCTGACTGAGTTGCTGAAGCAAGGACAGTATGGTGAGTTGCTCTCTTCATTTGGTCATGTTCCTACTGTGTGTTAGGGCCTGGGAATGTCACATAGCTCCCTACAAGCCAAAATACATGCTGTTGTCTTTCTTTAAAAGTACTGCCTTTTGAATGCGAGTAGTGTGTATTTTACTTAAAGTATAGTCCTTATCATCATTTGCGTGTAAATCCTATAAATTTAATAACCAGGAAAACTTACTTATTAAGTGTACTTAATACCTTTCTTTTGGTAATTAAGACCTAGTAGATATCCCGCCTTCTTGGCTGTATGAGTGGAATTCAGCAGATTTAAAGGAATGTTAGTATGTATTTATCTTGCTATAAAATTTCAGCAGATTATTTATACCCAAAACAATATAAACACTGCCAGATGATAAACTGCTTATAGACTATCTCCAAAGGTTAAACTTCAAGGCTTGCAAATATAAGGGAATAAAACTGTGTCCTGGAGAGGGAGGTGGAAAGGAGTATTAATGTGGAGTTTCTCACTAAGTGAGAGTAGGTGATATGTAGAGACATGTTGATAACTGGAGGAAAAAGTAAGTTTCTCTGACACATGGCATTCAGTTGGCATTCTTTTGTTTCTTTCCAGCTCCCATGGCTATTGAAGAACAAGTGGCTGTTATCTATGCTGGTGTAAGGGGGTATCTTGATAAACTGGAGCCCAGCAAGATCACTAAGTTTGAGAATGCCTTCTTGGCACATGTTATCAGCCAACACCAAGCCCTGTTGGGTACTATCAGGTATGAACACAATTGATAGCCTCTTTTTTGTAAGTTTTAAGATGTAAAGTCTTGTTAAAATTCTTTTGAATTGTGTAATTAGGCTAGTCATTGACTTTTTGTCCAGGTCAGAACTGATGATCTACTTTTATTTCAAAATAGGACTGATGGAAAGATCTCAGAACAGACAGATGCAAAGCTGAAAGAGGTTGTAACAAACTTCTTGGCTGGATTTGAAGCTTAAACTCCTATGGATTCACATCAAATACCAGTTTGGTTTTGTCGTTGTTTCTTCTAGTAATCAGTTCCATTTGTGAAAGGATTACTCATACTCCAGATGTACAGAAATCACGTTAAAAATAAAGTTCCATTTTGCTTGGTGGATTTCTGTAGTTTGAATGATTCTCTAAAAGAACTGAGATTACTTTGAGGAATTGGTAAACATACTTAGCTTATTTTACTTGAATATTACAGTCAGCAGGCCTAGATAATTCAAGGCTGAGCTCTTTGCAAGATTTAGAGTGCTTTGTGATGGATTAAATTCATCGACTGGATATATGTGGCAAAGTTCACATTTGATAATGTTGAAGAGCCTGACTGCCTTGTCTGCCCAGAAGTTTAATCTGCATGAAGCGGTACTATAGTAAAAAAAGAATAAGACAACTAAAATTCTCAAGGAAATGAAAAAAATGCTAAGTGAAGTACGAAAGATTAGGACAAAAATTGAGAAAGATATCAGAAAGAATAGAATTATGAACACCTGTCAACATCTTCTCATTGTGTAGTTTGTTGGTTTTACCTTTTATAAGCAACAGTTCTTAATTATAGTGTAATTGAGTTAGTTTTTATGGTTAGTATTTTGGTCTTATTTAGGAAATCTTTACAATCACGAAGATAACTATATTTTCTACTAACAGTTTTGAAGATTTGTTTTTGTCATATAAGAGCTTTATCCACATATCACAGTTCTCAAGAAATAGAAACAAATAGGATGTGTACAGAGAGATTGTAGGGGCTGGCAAGTTCGAAAGAGTAGATGGGCAGGTTGGTGTTCCAGGGAAGAGTTGCATCTGGAGGCGGAATTCCTTAGTGGACCTCAGGTTTGTCTCTTAAGGCCTTCAGCTGGATGAGACCCACCCACGTAATGAAGAGTAACCTGATTTACTCAAAGTCTACTGATTTTTTAAGTGTTAATCACATCTAAAAAATACCTTCACAGCAGTATCTAGACTGGTGTTTGGCCAAAAACTGGATATCATTGGCTAGCCAAGTACATATAAGATAGACCATCATAATCCATCTGGAGTTATATTTTTGTGTAAAGGTCAGAAATCTATTTTTTTCCTTTTCCATATGCATATCCAGTTTTTTCAGCTCCATTTATTAAATGGCACCTCCTCACTTAACCTCCTATGACACCTGTGTCATATTTAAGTTTCACCCATGCCTGAATCTTTCTGGGCTCTATTCATTTTTAAATTGTTACAGGCATATTAAAGAATTGAAAAGACAAGGCTATTTATGAAAAATGGCAATACCTTGCTTGCCTACCCCCAACTTGCTCCTATTGTCCAAAAGCGACTCATTTTTTGTGTGTGTGTGTGTGTGGGAGGAACATCAGCCCTGAGCTAACATCCATGCCAATCCTCCTGTTTTTGCTGAGGAAGACTCGCCCTGGGCTAACCCATGCCCATCTTCCTCTACTTTATGTGGGATGCCTGCCACAGCATGGCTTGACAAGCAGTGCGTCAGTGTGTGCCGGGATCCGAACCTGGGCTGCCAGCAGCAGAGCATGCACACTTAACCGCTACGCCATGGGGCCCTGAAAACGACTAATTTCTATGCATTTATTTCTTCTGTCACCTCCATATTGTAATTATTTGCCATTTCTTGACTGTTATATGGGTCATCTATTGATTTCACGCAATGGATGGTGAGAATTTTGCATGTGCGTGCTCATACGCTACACACTCCACCGTAATTCTCTTTTATCATTATAATATGAACAGATTATGATTTGGGATGAAGAGAAATGCAGCTTTTATGACTTATGAGCTGATGAAAGCTGAAATGCTTATTTTTACCTACTTCTGAGCTTTCGTAGGATCTTTGTATACAATATTTTAAAACAGGTCTGGTTGAATTTGTCTAATGAGAGAAGGACAAACAATGCTAAAAGCAAATATGCCATGTGAAAAGAATGGAAGTGTGGTCATCTGGATTTTGGTTTACTGTCCACGAGCTGTGAATTCGCTAAGTCATTTAAGCATTTGTTTATGTAAGTTAAGAATTGTGCTGGAAGATGTCAAGAGTTCCCCTAAAGATACACGGCCCTTTCTCTGGTTTTACTAAGCCAGAGCCCAGCCCATTCTATTGCAGCAATGACCCAGGAAAAACAAATTCTGAGATTCACATGGTTTTTTTTATTAATTAGTCAGAGACTAATGCGATGGGAGCTTTCACAGGTACCTGGCTGTTACCAAGAGGCAGGCTTGAATACTCTGCCTAATGGCCCTCCTTTGTGGCAGCCAAATGGTTGTCATAAAATGTTTTTGTACAGCTTATTATTGAAGAGTGGTGAACATCAGAGGAATAAGGCACTTGACCTTTGAAATTTGAGGTTATTATGGCTTTCAGATTCGCTTTTTAAAATCTGTTGATTGTGAAGTCTTTCTAGCTCTGCAGAAGGCCACTAATGTCTCAAGTCATAATCTGCCATTGTAAGAATATTAAGATAGGCATATTTTAAATAGTACTTAGTTGAGCTATTTATCAACTTCAACCATGAGATGAGCACTAAAGAGGATACAAAGTAAGACACAGAAGGACCCTCTCAGTAACTTACCTAGGGGTAAAGATGGAGGACAAAGGCAAATTTATTGTAATGACTGTAAATACTATGAAATTACTATACAGAAATAAAAGTAAGATGCAGTAAGTGAGCAATATGAAGTGCCATTTGGATTAAAAAATACATACCTATTGGCAGAACTGGAGAAGAGTTCCTGGAGGAATTGGCCTTTGGCAAGAGGTAGACTAGTTACTTCTTTTTTAATTATGAAAATACTCAGACCTAAAAGTTGAAAGAATAGTATAATACCCATTTAGTCTTCATCAATATATACCGCTTGTTAATATTTTGATGCATTTGCTTGATTGATTTATTCATTTTTCTGGTGAACCACTTGACAGTAAGTTGCAGGCATCCTGACACTTCTGACATTTTGCCTAAAAAATTTCAGCATCTGTGTCCTAAGAACAAAGACATTCATCTATGTAACCACAACACCATCATTACAGCTGAGAAAACTAACATTGATTCAGTAATATGCAGTCCATATTAAAATTTCCCTAGTTGTCTCCCCAGCATCTTTTATAATAGTTATTTTTTTTAATTATGTGAATATCTTGTTCCCCAACGAACTTTGAGTGGTTTTGGGATCTGTTGATTCTTGCCTGAAATAGTTATTGGGAGTTGTAGAGTGGTGACTTTATAATTCCTTTCTACATTTACCAGCTGGAATTCTCTCCAGGGAAGCTTTCCGTCTCATTAGTATGGACCATGGATTGTGAAATGTAATGCAAAAATAAGGACTAACGCCTGGAGGGAACCAAGCACCAGCTCTCAAGAGTCCTCTCCCAGTGGAGTCACACAGGACACACTTAATTCCTCCAGCAACGAATGGTGACAGTGTACATGAAGTGTTTTCTACCAGGGAAGCTCATTAGAAACTCAATGCCCAAGGTTTCCATTGGGACTGGTCACATGAGCACCCTCTGCCTAACATCTTCCAAAATTCCAGCATAAGCCACATTGTACAAACCATTTAGGCACAGTGAGCCACTGTTACCATTTAAGGAAAGTTACATCAATGTTGGGAACTCTTTACCAGTCAAATTCCCAGACAAGGGAGCCCTTGATTGGCTAACCTTGCAAGCAGGGTTTTCTCAGGCTAGCAGTCCCAGGCCTGCTATGTTAACTCCTCTGCACAGACATCTTCAAAACAAAATTATCATCAGTAGAACTCTGAGGCAGAGTGAGACCACTCTGCAGTATTGACCTCAGTCATGGTCTGCAGGAGTCCTGGATTTAGCCAGTTAAAACAAATCCTATTAACCATAAAGGTCTTTTAGAAAACGGGCTTCCGCAAGTTTCTGTATGAACCTTTTTCATTTGGTCAAGGTATCAACTCAGGCCCAGCATAACTCTGGGCAGTAAACTGAAGCTGACCTGAATGCCTTCCTGGGCTGAGGCAGGTCATGGTAGTACATTAGTATGGTGTATTGTCACAACTAATGAACCCATATTGATACATTATTGTTGACGGAAGTCAATACTTTATTCAGATTTTCGTAGTTTCGTTTTTTCCCCCATGGATTTCCTTAGTTTTACCTAATGCCCCTTTTCTGTTCCAAGATGCCATCCAGGATCCCACATTAGTCCTCATGTCTTCTTAGGCTCCTCTGAGCTGTGATGGTTTCTTACACTTCCCTTGTTTGTGATGACCTTGACAGTTTTGAGGGGTGTTAATCAGGTATTTTCTAGAATGTCTGAAAAACTTGAGTTTGTCTGATATTCTCCTCAAGATTAGACTGGGGTTATGGGTGTTTGGGTGGAAGACCACACAGGTCAAGAGCCATCCTCATCACATGGTATCAAGGGTACATGCTGTCAAGATGAATTATCACTGTTGATGTTAACCTTGATCACCTGCCTGAGGTAGTGTTTGTCAGGCTTTTCCACTATAACGTTACTCTCCCCCCACCCCCTTCCACCCTGTATTCCCTAGAAGTCACTATTCATAATTCCCACTTAAAGGTGGGGAATTATGCTCTACCTCCTTGAAGGCAGAGTAGCTACAGAGATTATTGGAGTATTTCTGCACAAGAGATTTGTATATTCTCTATGTATTCAATCACCTATTTATATCAGCATGGACTCACAGTTATTATATACTTTGATTTATAAGCCAATATTTCTTTTGTTGTTCAAATTGTTCTAGCTTTGGCCATTGGGAGCTCTTTCAATTGGCTCCTGTGTCCCTTGATATTGATATACCCCCCAGTTGTTGAGTGTGTGTGCTTTCTAGCACTACAAGATGCTCCAGGCTTGTATATTTCCTGCCCCAAGCCCAAGGAACAGTCCCTATGGCTGTTTTTTTTTCTTCATCATGTTGCCTCGTGGGGTTTTTTTTTTTTTTTTTTTTTTTGAGTTTTACAAGTTCCTTATATATATCTACTGGATATGAGTCCTTTGTAGGACAAATGTATCATAAATTTTTTCTCCTTTTCTGTGGCTTGCCTTTCACTCTCTTAATGGTGGTTTTTGATGGAAAAAAAAAAGCCCCCACATAGAGTAGATTGTCTTCTGTGAAGGTAGATCTCAGAGTGTTCCCATCTTTAAAGTACTTTGACCAGGAATGGATCCTTTGAGTCCTTACCTCACTTTCACTTAGGAAAATTCTAATCTTTTTGAAAAATTTTTTTTAATTGAAGTAACATTTTATAACATTATATAAATTTCAGATGTACATCATTATATTTTGACTTCTGTATAGACTGCATCATGTTCCCCAAAGTCTGGTTGCCATCCATCACCATACACATGTGCCCTATACCTCTTTTGCCCTCCCTCCATCCCCCCTCCCCTCTGGTAACCACCAATCTATTCTCTAACTATGTGTTTATCTTCTACATATGAGTAAAATACACTGTTTGGCTTTCTCTGTCTAACTTATTTTGCTTAGCATAATACCCTCACGGTACATCTGTGTCATTGAAAAAGGCAAGATTTCATCTTTTTTTTAATGGCTGAATAGTATTCCATTATATTTATATACCACCTCTTCTTTATCCACTCATCTGCCAGTGGGCGCTTAGGTTGTTTCCAAGTCTTGGCTATTGTGAATAATGCTGCAATGACCATAGGGGTGCATATATCTTTTCATGAAAATTCCAATCTTGATGGTATCCACCCTAACCTTTGCTTTGATCCAGGGCAGATCTCCTCACCCGCCACACAGCTAGCCCTTGGGCTTCAACCTCCTTCTAGATGTTTGTCCCTTGTATTCCATTCCTGGCCTGTCCTGATGCTCTGCTTTATTCTTCAGTCTACTCAGCTTCAAACTTAATGACAAAATCCAGCCTCAGCTTTTGACATTGGCTTGGCAGACCTAATAACAGAGCTTACTCCTGCCCTCTGGTGCTTTTGAACCATGGCCTCTGCTTGGCCAGGTTTTGGTCCTGGGATCCTGTCTGGCTTTAGCTACTTGGCTGGTACCCATGCCAAGTTTGCCCCTGCTTCCTGGAGGGGGGGATCAGACTATGGGGACTGAAATAAAAATTGGTACTGCTGTTGATGATCAGAGGGAATTTATTGAATTCCCTGGCTGGCTCCATCATTGTCTAATCTATGACAGTACATGAGAAAATATCACCCTTGTCTTGAGTGCTTTGCAGCTTAGGTAAGACATCCGAGAGGAACAGAAATTAGAGAAGAAGAACATAAGGATATAAGTTATATATGATTAACAGCCAGTTTGTGTGATAAAGATGACAAGTTCTAGAAATTTGAGAAGTGAGAAGATACAGGGCTGGAGAAGGTGGGAAAGTCGTGATGAGGTGGAAGTTGAGCAGGAGGAAGAGTGACCCAGGTAGCCTGCAAAGCACGAGCAAAGATGGGGTGGAAGGACAGAAGAGAGCCTGACTGGCTTAGGGTGGAGGAAGGGTAGGAAGCTGGGGAATGAGATGGGAAAGGTCAGGGCAGGGCCAGACTCAAGAAGCTCTTGAGAGTCAGGCAGAGGCATTTAGGACTTAATTCTGATGGGGCAATAGGGAAAGTTGGTGGCTTTGTGAGGAGAGAGAGACAATGAAGAAAACTTTTTTTTTTTTTTTTTGTGAGGAAGATCAGCCCTGAGCTAACATCCATGCTAATCTTCCTCTTTTTACTGAGGAAGACCGGCTCTTAGCTAACATCCACTGCCAATCCTCCTTTTTTTCCCCAAAGACCCAGTAGATAGTTGTATGTCATAGTTGCACATCTTCTAGTTGCTGTATGTGGGACGTGGTCTCAGCATGGCTGGAGAAGCAGTGCGTCGGTGCATGCCCAGGATCCGAACCCGGGCCGCCAGTAGTGGAGCACGTGCACTTAACCGCTAAGCCATGGGGCCGGCCCAAAAGCAGTGTTTTAAGGATGAAAGATTAAGAAGAGTAACCTGATGATCAGTATGGGGTTGGATTGGTGGAGGGAAGGAGAAGGAGGAAGAGGGATGTAGATATCAGGTTTTTAAAAGTATGAAAGGAAATGTGGTAATTTTAGTGGGCATTTGTTATTTTTGCCACCCACCATCCATTTATCCCATTTCAGTGAAAAAATCCCTAATTTGCTCTGGGGAAGCCCTCCCCATCCTCCACTGCTGAGAGTATAGACGGATACAACTTTTCTGGAAACAACTTGGCATATATTTCAAGGACTTTAAAGCTATGAGGAATTTTAACAAAGATTTATATAAAAGGTATTTATCACAGTAATATTTCCAAAAGCATTAGGGAAATGCTAAGAAAGTATTGGTATATTCACTTGATGGGAAATTATCGAAAAATTGAAATGGTATTGAAGAGTTTTCTTTTTAACTTTTTGGGTTTTGTAATAAACTCACATGGTACTAATTCTGAGGTCCAAAAGGGCATGAAGTAAAAAGTAGGTCTCCCTCCCAACTGTCTCTCAGCCCTGATCCCTTCCTCAGAGGGAACCATTTAAAACATGTGTGTGTGTTTATTCTTTTTTCTCCTCAAGCAAATGGCAGCTTGTTTTACATCTTGTTTTTTTCTACTTAATAATATATCTGGTGATTGTTCCATATCAACACACAAAAAGCTTCCTCATTTTTTTAATGCTTGAATATAATTTCATTGTACAGATATAACACAATATATTGAGGTAGTTCTTCATCGATGGACATTTAGTTGTTTCGAATCTTGCTAGAATAATCATGCTGCTAGAAATAACTATATACATATTTCACTTTGCACATGTGAGAATATATTTGGAGGGTAAATTCTTTGACATGGAATTGTTGGGTCAAAATATAGGTGCATTTTATAGAAATACGATATGATCCAGCTATTCTACTACTGGGTATGTATCCAAAGAACATGAAATCAATAATTCAAAAAGATATATGCAGAGGAGTGATGTCAATATCATGGTGGAGTGAGCAGTTCCCTTAGTCTCCCCCTGCTAAGATACAACCAAACAGACATTGATTAATCAACAGAGGATTCCTTACAAAGCACAATAGGACATCTGAGAGATCCACACAGCCATACATCTGAAGGTGGGCATACTGGATCCCGAGGAAGCAGTGGGAGGGGGTGAGTGGATCCCCTCTCCCTCCCCAGTGGCAGTGATCTAGGTCATGGGTCCTCACACAGCAGCCATTGCACAACTGTAAGAGGAGGCAGGGGAGCAAGCAGGCCTGTGCACGAATGCTTTTGCTTTTAGAGTTGTAGCCTGGCCCGCGGGAACACTCCACACTGAGTGGTGTGGGTAAGCCACCATGTGGG
The DNA here is from genome assembly GCF_057802395.1 of Ceratotherium simum simum. Classification (NCBI taxonomy): domain Eukaryota; kingdom Metazoa; phylum Chordata; class Mammalia; order Perissodactyla; family Rhinocerotidae; genus Ceratotherium; species Ceratotherium simum. The sequence continues at coordinate 35,528,474 of NC_141913.1, read as the reverse complement.
CACCCCCACCAAGTGCAGCAGCCCAGGTGAACTGCCCATGTGTGCAGTGTGGGCCTGAGTACATACGAAAAAAAGCACCCCTCACCTCCTGCCTAGCACTCCAGTTCAGCCTGTCCCTGCCCAAGGCAGTGGATATATACCAGAGTGCCTTTGGGTGGGTGTGTGACCCGCCAAGGGGCTGAGGCCAGTGGGCAAATGCAGATGAGCCCTATCAGCACAACTTTGAGCAGACGTGGGTTCAGAAAACACAGCTCATGTTGTCCTCCCCCCAGTGGTGGCAGGTGGAATCTGCAACCTGATACTACCACTATGCATCAGCAAAGGATCACCTCATCACACACCATGAAGAACTACATTAACATACCAGAGCAGAAGGAAAATGACAAGTCTCTAGAAACCGATCCTGAACTTAACAGAAATTTAAACTCTAAATGACAGAGAATTCAAAATAGTTGTCACAAAGAAATTCAACGAGTTACAAGAAAACTCAGAAAGACAGTTCAATTAACTCAAGAATAAAATTAATGAGTAGAAGGAATTCTTCACCAAAAGGATTGAAACTCCAAAAAACAACCAAACAAATTCTGTAGATGAAGAACACAATGAATGAGATAAAACACAATGTAGAAACTTTAAAAAACAGAGCTGATGTTATGGAGGACAGGATTAGTAATTTAGAGGACAGAAATATAAAAATGCTTCACATGGAGGAGAGAGAACTAAGACTTTAAAGAAATGAAGAAATTCTTTGAGAAATATCTGACTCAATTAGGAAATGCAACATAAGGATTATAAGTATTCCACAGGGAGAAGAGAGGGAGAAAGGAGCACAGAGCTTATTCAAAGAATAATAGCTGAGAACTTCCCAAACCAGGAGAAGGAACTAGACTTACAAGTACATGAAGCCAACAGAACTCCTAACTACATCAATGCAAAAAGACCTTCTCCAAGGTGTATAATAGTAAAACTGGCAAAAATCAATGACAAAGAAAAAATATTAAGGGCAGCAAGGGAGAAGAGAATAATCTACAAAGGAACCCCTATCAGACTTTGAGCAGATTTCTCAGCAGAAACCTTACAGGCTAGGAGAGATTGGCATGATACATTCAAAATACTGAAAGACAAAAACTTCCAGCCAAGAATATTCTATCCAGTCAAACTATCCTTCAGATATGATGGATAAATAAAAACTTTCCCAGATAAACAAAAGCTGAGGGAGTTCATTGCCACTAGACCTCTCTTACAAGAAATGACTAAGGAAGCCCTCATACCTGAAACAAAAAGGCAAAGGTTTACAAAGCCTTGAGCAAGGAGATAAATAGACAGAATCAGAAAATTGCAGCTCTCTTTCAGAGCAGGTTAGCAAACACTTAATTATAACATAAAAGATAAAGGGAAGGAAAGCATCAAAAATAACTATAAACACTTCATTTTAATCACAAACTCACAACACATAAAAGAATAATTTGTGACAACGATAACTTAGGGAAGAGGAAAGGGATGGAACCTGCTTAGGCCAATGGTGATAAGAGGCTATCAGAAAATGGACTACCTCATCTATGATATCTTTTATACAAACCTCATGGGAACCACTACATAAAAAATCAGAGCAGAGAAACAAATCATAAATAAAGAGAAAACTGAGAAAAAACACCAAACTGAAATGGCAGTCAGAAATACAAGGGAAGAGAAACAAATATAGGACAACCTATATAGAAATATAGGACAACCAGAAAACAAGAGATAAAATGGCAGTATTAAGCCCTCAAATATCAATAATCACTCTAAATAAGCCCAATCAAATAGTCAAATCAAGTAAGTCAAATCAAATCTAAATATAAATCCAATCAAAAGACACAGAGTGGCTGGATGGATTAAAAAACAAGACCCAACAATATGCTGCCTCCAAGAAACACATCTTGGGTCTAAAGAAAAACACAAGCTCAGAGTGAAGGGATGGAAGATGATACTGCAAGCAAATGGCAAGCAGAAGAAAGCAGATGTTGCCAAAATTATATCAGACAAAGCAGACTTCCAGGTAGAAAAGACAATGAGAGAGAAAGAGGGGCAGTATATAATGATAAAAGGGACATTCCACCAAGAGGAAATAACACTTATGAATATATATGCACCTAACACAGGAACACTAAAGTATGTAAAGCAACTATTAACAGACCTAAAGGGAGAAATTAAGAGCAACACGATCATAGTAGGGGACCTCAACACCCCACTTACATCAGTGGATAGATAATCCAGACAGAAAGTCAACAAGGAAATAGTGGACTTGAATGAAAAACTGGACCAGATTGACTTAACAGATATATATACAGAACACTCCATCCAGAAACAGCAGAATACACATTCTTTTCAAGTGCATGTGGAACATTCTTAAAGATAGACCATATGTTGGGAAACAAGGCAAGCCTCAATAAATTTAAGAAGATCGAAATCATATCAAGCATCTTTTCTGATCATAATGCTATGAAACTAGAAATCAACTACAAGAAAAAAGCTGGGAAAGTCACAAATATGTGGAGACTAAACAATATGCTACTGAACAACCAATGGATCATTGAAGAAATTAAAGGAGAAATAAAAAAATATCTGGAGACAAATGAAAATGAAAATACATCATACCAACTCTTATGGGGTGCAGCAAAAGCAGTTCTAAGAGGGAAATTCATAGCAATACAGGCCCACTGCAAAAAACAAGAAAAATCTCCAATAAGTAATCTTAAATGACAGCTAACAGAACTAGAAAAAGAAGAGCAAACAAAGCCCAAAGTCAGCAGAAGGAGAGAAATAGTAAAAATTAGAGCAGAGATAAATGAAATATATACCGAAAAAACAGTAGAAAGGATCAATGAAACTAAGAGCTGATTCTTTGAGAAGATAAACACGATTGACAAAACCTTAGCAAGAATCATTAAGAAAAAAGGAGAGAAGGCCCAAATAAATAAAATTAGAAACGAAAGAGGAGAAATTACAATGGATACCACAGAAATACAAAGGATTTTAAGAGAATACTGTGAAAAACCATATGACAACAAATTGGATAACCTAGAAGAAATTCTTAAACTCATACAACCTCACAAAACTGAATCAAAAAGAAATAGAGAATCTGAATAGACAAATCACAACTAAAGAGATCAAAACAGTAATAAAAAACATTCCAAAAAACACAAGTCCAGGACCAGATGGCTTCTCTGGAGAATTCCACCATTCATTCAAAGATTTAATACCTATCCTCAAACTATTTCAAAAAATTGAAGAAGACGAAACACTTCCTAACTCATTCTGTGAGGCCAACATTACCCTCACACTAAAACCAGACCAGGACAACACAAAGAAGGAAAATTATAGGCCAATATTGCTGGTGAACATAGAGGCAAAAATCCTCAACAAAATCTTGGCAAACCGAATATGGCAATACATTAAAAGGATCATACACCATGATCAAGTGTGATTTATACCAGGGATGCAGGGATGGTTCAACATCCACAAATCAATCAATGTGATACACTACATTAACAAAATGAGGAATAAAAATCACATGATCATCTCAATAGATGTAGAGAAAGCATTTGACAAGATCTAACATCCATTTATGATAAAGACTCTCAACAAAATGGTATGGAAGGAAAGTACCTCAACATAATAAAGGCTATATGTGACAAACCAACAGCCAACGTCATACTTAACAGTGAAAAACTAAAAGCTATCCCACTGAGAACAGGAACAAGACAAGGGTGCCCACTCTCGTCACTCCTCTTCAACATAGTACTGGAGGTTTTGGCCAGAGCAATTAGGCAATAAAAAAAAAAAAAGAAGTATTCATGTTGGAAGGGAATAAGTGAAACTCTTGCTGTTTTCAGATGACATGATTCTATATATAGAAAACCCTGAAGAATCCACCAGAAAAGTATTAGAAATAATTAACAACTACAGCAAAGTTGCAGAGTATGAAATCAACTTACAAAAATCAGTTGCATTTCTATACACTAATAATGAACTAGTAGAAAGAGAAGTCAAGGATACAACCCTATTTACAATTGCAACAAAAAGAATAAAATATCTAGGGGTAAATTTAACCAAGGAGGTGAAAGACCTATACACTGAAAAGTGTAGCACATTATTGAAAGAAATCAAAGATGACATGAAGAAATGAAAAGATATTCCATGCACATGGATTGGACGAATAAACATAGTTAAAATCTTCATGGGGGCCGGCCTGGTGGCGTGGCGGTTAAGTGTGTGTACTCTGCTGCTGTAGCCCGGGGTTCGCAGTTTTGGATCTCAGGTGCGCACCGACGCACCACTTGTCAACCCACGCTGTGGCAGCATCCCATATACAGTAGAGGAAGATGGGCACAGATCTTAGCCCAGGGCCAATCTTCCTCAGCAAAAAGAGGAGGATTGGCATCGCTTGTTAGTTCAGGGCTAATCTTCCTCACACACACAAAAAAATCTTCATATTACCTAAAACAATCTACAGATTTAGTGCAATCCCAATCACATTCTTCACAGAAACAGAGCAAAGAATCCTAAAATTGATGTGGAACAACAAAAGACCCCAAATAGCAAAAGCAATCCTGAGAAAAAAGAACAAAGCTGGAGGCATCACAATACCTGACTTCAAAATATACTACAAAGCGATAGTAATCAAAACAGCATGACACTGGCACAAAAACATGCACACAGATCAATGGAATAGAATTGAAAGCCCAGAAATAAACCCACACATCTATGGACAGCTAATCTTTGACGTAGGAGCCAAGAACATACAACGGAGAAAGGAAAGTCTCTTCAATAAATAGTGTTTGGAAAACTGGACAGCCATGTGCAAAAGAATGAAAGTATACCATTATCTTACACCATACACAAAAATTAACTCCAAATGGATTAAAGATTGGAATGTAAGACCTGAAACCATAAAATTCTTAGAAGAGAATACAGGCAGTACACTCTTTGACATCAGTCTTAGCATCATCTTTTTGAATACCATGTCTACTCAGGCAAGGGAAACAAAAGAAAAAATAAACAAATAGAATTACATCATACTAAGAGCTTCTGCAAGGCAAAGCAAACGATGAACAAAACGAAAAGACAGACCACCAACTGGGAGAAAATATTTGCAAATCATGTATCTGACGAGAGATTGATTTCCAAAATATGTAAAGAACTCATATATCTCAAAAACAAAGAAACAAACAACCTGATCAAAAAATGGGCAGAGGATATAACAGACATTTTTCCAGAGAAGATATACAGATGGCCAATAGGCACATGAAAAGATGTTTGACATCACTAACTATTACGGAAATGCAAATCAAAACCACAATGAGATATCCCCTTACACCTGTCAGAGTGGCCATAATTACCAAGACAAAAAATAACAAATGTTGGAGAGGATGTGGAGAAAAGGGAATCCTCATACATGGCTGGTGGGAACGTAAACTGGTTCAGCCACTATGGAAAACAGTATGGAGACCTCTCAAAAAATTAGAAACAGAAATACCATATGATCCAGCTATCCCACTACTGAGTATTTATCCAAAGAACTTGAAACCTACAATTCAAAGAAACTTATGCACCCCTGTGTTCATTGCAGCATTACTCACAATAGCCAAGACGTGGAAGCAACCCAAGTGCCTGTCAACTGATCAATGGATAAAGATGTGGTATGTATGTATGTGTGTATACACACACACACACACACACACACACACACACACACACAGTGGAATACTACTCAGCCATAAAAAAGACAAAATCATCTCATTTGCAACAACGTGGATGGACCTTGAGGGTATGATGTTAAGCAAAATAAGTCAGACAGAGAAAGACAAACACTGCATGATTTCATTCACATGTGGAAGATAAACAAGCACATGGATAAAGAGAACAGATTAGTAGTTACCAGAGGGGAAGGGGGTGGGAGAAGAGTGAAAGGAGTAAAGGGACACACATGTATGCTTTCGGATAACAACTAGACTATTGGTGAACACGATGTATTCTACACAGAAACTGAAATATAGTGATGTACACCTGAAATTTACACAATGTTATAAGCCAATATGACCTCACTAAAAAAAAAAAGGTCCATTTTAAATTTTGATGACGTGGCCAAATGTCTGTTCACAGAGGTTTTCAATTTTTACATGCAAGAGCATCTGTCCATTTGGTCAGCACTGTGTGCTATCAAACTTTTGTTAGGAAAAATGTATTTAAGGACTTTAGAAAATACTTATGAAGTATTGTTAAGTTAAAAAAGCAAGACCCAAAATTTTATGTACAGCAAATGCAAATGTATATTGGAAGAGATTATGCCGAAATATTAGCAGTGGTTATCTTAAATGTATTGATCATTAAATTTCATGTCATAATTACTTTAGTAGTGTTATTTAACTTCGTTAGCAAAATTTCCCAAATTTTTTATAGACCCTTGGATATAGTACACATTTTACTTGTGTTTTTTTTTCCACAACACCTCTGCAGGTGATAAGCTTAAGTGTTGCAGGAATGAATGAGTAGTATTTTCCAGCAGCAAGGACAACCATTTGCAATTTGCAATCTTGCCACCAGGTGGTGGAGGAGAGTTAAAATTCAGGGATCTTTGAGGCCTGAGAGGCGAAAATCAAGTAGAACTACCGTGAAAGCTTGTAAGGCTTTCTAAGACTTAAAAATATACGTATTAAAAATTAAAACTTAGACAATTAGAATTGTATCTAAACTGTTTGTTCCAAAATCTTCAAAACTTCCAGGAAAAATCTTGGTCCTGTCTTTGGCACTTTCGGTTTTTTTTGTTTTTTTATAATTTTATTATTTTTTTCCCCAAAGCCCCAGTAGATAGTTGTATGTCATAGCTGCACGTTCTTCTAGTTGGTGTATTTGGGACCTGGCCACCGCCGGGGGTTCCCAACCCGGGCCGCCAGCAGCGGAGCGCGCGCGCTTAGCCGCTAAGCCACGGTCAGGCCCTACACTTCGGCTTCTTCCATCTCCCTGGTTAGCGGCTATTTCTCACACCTCCTGTGGCTTAGTTTGTTTACTGTGGCCTCTCCTGCACCCGGATGGTGCTGCCAGGCTTCTCTGCCTTCCTTCTAACCCCACTGCTCTCCAAAGACATGAACAACCAGATAAATGGATGCGTGCCCTTGGAATAACCCAGGGCTGGAGGACCCCTCTCCGTCTTTGTAGGTGTGGATGACTCTACAGGTGGGATTCATTACAGTGGGACTGGGGGTGGTTTTACCAGGCAGAACCTTTTAGCTGTCCTTCAAATCACCCCTTTCAAAAGCGATTGCCCTTTCACTGTGTCTAGAATGAGCTAGAACCTGATTAAGAAGCAAATGCTTGCCTCTCCAGGCCCTGGGTTGTGCGCTGGGCATCAGCACTCAGTCTTGGTCCTGGTGACCTTCATCCAGCACCTACTCTCTGCTTAGGGTGGATCTGCCCCAGGAGCGGTGTTCGTCTTTGGCCCTGGCCCCCTTTAGAAGGCTGGAGCTCTAAGCCAGCCCTTTATCCCTTAAATACTCTGTGATCTTAGACAAGTCATTCAGCCTCTCTGGGTCTCAGTTTTGGCTCAGAGAGTGTAGCAGGCAGCAGTACTTTGTCCCAGAGTGCCTTATTACTACAAAGCAAGGAGGAGTCTGCCTCGCCCTGGGGTTATGTTTTTAGGGGTGGAAGTGGAGGGAGAGGAAGGAAGCTCTGGGCTCCTATTGCTGAGGTGGGATTGCTGGGAAGGGTCTTGGGTCCTGAGAATGAGGAAGGGGTCAGGGAGGGGCTGAGCTCCTGGACGCCCTGAAAGGGCCTCACTAAGGGACCTAGAGTCAAGGGGAAACAATATCAATGACCTTTCCACGGCTTTTAGACTAAAAAGTGGCCGAAGGGCTGATCTGCAGCGGGTGCACCTGAGGTCGTGCACACGACTCGCTGAAGTGTCTTCACCTCACGCGACCGCTGGCATTGTCAGTCCCCAGGCTTTACGGAACTGACTCCTGGTCCACGCGACCACTTTTCCATCAGGCGAGGACTCCGCTGAGCCTGAATTTCTCTGCGAGGAATTCGGTCTGGGGAACAGGGAGCTTGTGGGCAGTAACTGAGCCTACTTGGGGCAGGCCACAGGATCAGTTCCTTCCAATCCTCAAAGTCTTCCTGAAAGAGGGGGAAATTTAGGGTTCCCTAGTTGAGCGTTGCCTGACGCCCGGGGCTTGAAATCTGCCTAGGTCCCCGCACGGGACACGAGGGCGGCGCGTCCAGGCTTGGGTTTCCCGCGGGGCGGGAGCGAGCAGCGCGGAATCGGGCGTGGTCTAGGACCCAGGGCGGGCCTCCGGCCGGCTGTGGGACTCCGAGGAGGCGGCTGCGGGACCGCGGGCCGTGACTGTCCGGCTGTGACCCGCCGCCCCGGCTCCGCTCCAGCTCCGCTCCGCACCCCCGACGCACGGCCATGACGGGCTCCCTGTTCAAGGGGAACTTCTGGGTAAGTCGGCGGGGCGGGCGGCCGGTCGCCGGCTCGGGACCCCGGGCGGGGGGGCCAGCGCGGCGCCACTCCAGGACTGTGCGCGGAGCCGGCTGGGGACCGTGTCCCGAGCGCACGCCGGCCCGCCGGTCCCTCTCCGCCGGCCCCCCGCCGCCGCGCGTCCTCGCGTCCCCGGGCTCCGGGCTCCGGTCCCCGGACCCCCAGCAGCGCGTCCTCCCGCGGGCGGCTGTAGCCCGAGCCTCGTCGAGTCGGGACATCCACCCTCATCGCGCAGGTGAGGAAACCGAGACCCAAAGGGAGCGGCGACCTGTCCGGGGAGAGTCGCCGGTGGCCCCGGAGGCTGCGCCGCGCGCGGATTTGGGGAGACTTGACAGCGGCAGTCACCCCGAGGGTCCGCGGGAACGCACAGTCCGTCCCAGCCCCGTTAGCGCCAGACTTCCCCCGCAGACCCTCGAGGGCTTCTCTTGCAGAAGCGTCCTCCCGTCGGGCAGCCGTGTTTCCTGAGCCCCCTCCCCGGGCCTTGGCCCAGCCCAGAGGGAGGCGATGCCTGTGTGAGACACTCCCAGCTGGGGGGGCCATCACAGGAGGTAGCACCGGTCCAGCTAGTAGGCAGCAGGTCTGCTTGTCCCCCTTCCTCTGTCTAGTGCCCCCTTCCCCTCTCCTCTCACTCCCCAGGTGCCCCTCAGGGTCTGTATCCCCTCCGGAGGAGGAACCACTCTCATCCCTTTAAGGCAGAAGCAAGAAGGAAACACACCTCAGAGCTGACCTACAGCTGCCAAGTGGCCCGACTTCTTACTTGGGACCCTGCTTGCCCTCCATTTAGCTTCACAGCTGCCTGGCAGGTCCCTATCCCCCCTCGTGGGTTGCTGGGTCGAGAAACCTGGCTCTGTGGCCTCAGGGACACAGTTTAGACCCTTTTTCTAGAGTTTTCAAAGTTCTTCTGGGGCACTACCCACTTCTAGGGTGCAGGGCTGTGGAGCATCACGGAGAGGGTGAATGACCTCACAGTTGGCCCTGTGAGGAGGCCTGGGAATTCGTCAGGTAGATTATAGGACTTTTGGGTCCCAAAACAGACATTATGGGAAAAAGCAGGGCAGAGAGACCTGCCTTTCCCCACCTCAAAAAGTGTGACACCCAGTTTTCAGATCTCAGCCCAAGTATGACCCTTCAGGGAAGCCTTTCCTGATTGCACCCGATAGGCCCTGTCACCTGCTCACATGGCACACATTCTGTTCCTTTTTTTTTTTTTTTTTTTTTTTTTTAAAGATTTTATTTATTTTATTTTTTCCCCCCAAAGCCCCAGTAGATAGTTGTATGTCACAGCTGCACATCCTTCTAGTTGCTGTATGTGGGACTCGGCCTCAGGATGGACGGAGAAGTGGTGCCTCAATGTGCACCCGGGATCCGAACCCGGGCCACCAGCATTGCAGCGCGCGCACTTAACCACCAAGCCACAGGGCCGGCCCGATTCTGTTCCTTTATAGCATTTGTTCATTTATAGTTTTGAATTCGGGGGCCTACAAACATGTGAGCATGTTGTGGACAGGTACTGTGCTGGCTCTCAGTGCCACCGCCCCTTGCACAGGCTGACCACAGTGGGTGCTCAGCAAATAGTTGTTGAATGACTAAAGTGGATCTGTAAGGCCCACAGGGCATGTGACCAGGGGAGAGCAGCAGCCTCCATCCCCTGAGGGCTCCCAGGCCGCTGTAAAGCTGCTCCCAATGCGTACTTGCAGGAGTGGTTAGGGGAGGGGCAGAAATGAGGTCTGGGTTGGGACTTAGCCGTTGGGTGAAGGTCTGGGGGAAAGGACTTTCTCGGCTTATGCTTTGAGAAGGTGTCTGACATCCTGAGAAATAGTTTGCAAAGGTGATCCTCCATCTCTAATTTCCAGGGACGCTTTCTGTCAAATAATAAAAACAATAATAGCTAACATTCCTGTGTACAGTCTGTGGCATACACCTTTCTAAATGCTTTACACACGCTACTCATTTAAGCTTCACAATTACCCTATGGGGTAGATTACTTACTATCCCACTTTAAATTTTTTTTCTTTCCCGCAAAGCCCCAGTAGATAGTTGTATGTCATAGCTGCACATCCTTCTAGTTGCTGTACGTGGGACGCGGCCTCAGCGTGGCTGGAGAAGCGCTGCGTCTGTGCGTGCCCGGGATCCGAACCTGGGCCGCCAGCAGCGGAGCGCGCGCAGTTAACCGCTAAGCCACGGGGCCGGCCCTTACTATCACATTTTACAGATGAGGAAACTGAGTGGCAGAAAGGTTAAGCAACATTTGCAAGGTCCTAGAGCTGTTAAATGGTCGAGCAGGACTCTGCATGGACTAAATGCTCAGTGGGTGCCTTCAACAAGGCTGGTGCTCAGCGAGAGTGTCCCAGCATAGCTGTCTGCATGGCCCCTTTGGCACTGCCAGAGGTAGACAGTCGGTCACCATTGGACCTTCACGTGAATGTTTCTTTCTCCTCCAGCTCCAACCATGAGCTCCTGGAGGGTAGGCACTGGGTGTCACCATCAGCTGAGCCTCCAGCACCTGCCATAGTGCCTTACATATGGATGCACAGGAATCAGGCAGACAGGACAGTCAGCCAGGACCTGGGAGAAACTGCTGGGGACCTCAGGGGCTGCCTGCAAGGCTTTCAAAACACTCTCAGGAGATGGGGGGGTGGGCAAGGCTGTTGTGAGCACTGAGGGGATGGAGATAACTTTCAGGTTTCAAGGATGAGAAAGTTGTGATTAGATAAGGTAGAAACCTTTGGAAACACAAGTGGGAATCAGTTGATTGAATTTAATAAATATTTATGACATACTTTCTCTGTGTAAGGAGCTCTAATGGAGGTGGCATTTGTAGGAGTAAGACCACCATCTTGGTTAGATTCCTCCTGAGCAAGCGAGGAAGGGAGGGCAGGCTTTGGCCTTGATGCCTGGCCTCAAGGATGTGGAGGAGGAAGGGGCAGGAGGTGGCAGAAGAGGGTAGAAGAGGTCCGTTCCAGGGTGGAGACCACAGGGAGGGGGAGAGGAGGAGGCAGGTGGGAGGAACGCAGAGGGTAGAAGAGGTCAAAGCCACAGGACAAGGTTACCAGTTGAAGGTGGGCAGTAGGAGAGAGGAAAGGAGGGCTGGGAGGAGGCTCTGTGTAAGGTGAACTGGAGAATGGGGTGTGGGGCCCCAAAATGAGGAAGTCGGGAGGAGGAACTGGTTTTTGGGGAAAGAAGGAGGAGGAGGAGGCAGAAGCGATATTAACAATATTTAACCACAGGGGTAGCACTGGCGAGGACCAAAGCCGCAGCATCCTGAAGCTCCCCCCAGCCTTTGGCCCCCAGTACCGTGCCAGGGTTGTTTGCTATGGGGAGATCTTGGGAGGGGAGTGTCCTGGGCAGGGGGCAGGGTGCCAGGTGGCAGAGTTTGGAAGTATTTTAATGTTTTAACAACCAGTGCAAACATGTCAATGAGTATTCCCTGGTGTCTGGCCGTCAACATGCTGGATTTGAGGGGCTGGTGGAGATGGCCCCTGCCCCTTGGAAAGGGTGTCCAGCGAAGAGTTCACAGAACAGGATTAAGTACAGAAGTGTCATCAGTGACCAGCAGGGGCTCTGAGGTGGACTGGCCAGGTCTGAATCCCGGATCTGCCCCTTACTAGCTGGGTGACCTTGGGCAGGTTACTTCAACGTCTGAAGCCTCAGTTTTTCCATGAATGAAAATAGGGATAATAACAGTGTCTACTCCATAGGATTTTGCGAGGATTAAACCAGAGTTTAGTAAGTGCCTGGCACATGGTGAGCACTTGTGATTGTCAGCTATTATTATCATCAGCACAGAGGTGACAATTAAAGGAAGTGTATGACAGTCATTCAAGGAGACAGAATGAAGAGTTAAGAAGCACTCTTGGTGAATGCCTGTGTTTAGGCCAGAGGAGAGAAGGGACATTTCGAGAAAGAGAGGCAGACATGTAGGGATACAACTGGGACAGAGCCATCACAGACAGGCCCAAGAGAGGAATGTTCCATGGAAGTTTGCAGGCCCACAGTCAAGTTAGGTAGATCTTTCTGAAAAGCTATGAGTCAGCACATACTTTATAATCACATTCAAATGCCATGGGGAGTTTATTTAAAGGAACCTTTTGGTAGATCTGTTTGAAAAGGGAATAGTCTGTTCTTTAAAACTGGGATCGGCCCCAACTGAGTTTCCTGACATGAAGCTCACCTGTGTGTCGTTTCTCTTCCCTCTTTTCCTATACGTACCTTCTTTGTGGCCATGCAGTTAAGCCGTGCTGTGTAATTTATCTTGGTTAACGTTGATGGTACCTTGTCAAAATAAGATGGTGATTTTGGATGTGGTTTCTAGGGCTCCGGGGAAGTGGCCAGGCCACAGTAGAGGAAAAAATCCCAGACTTTGGCATCATCTGACACAAGTGTCTTCCACATGTGGACATGCACAGGTGACTGTAGAACCTGTGCGAGAAGAGGTTGACGTCCTCCCACTACAGGAGATTCCCATGCTCCTCACTTGGGTGTGAGGCCTGACCTGTCTGTGTACGTCCTTTATTTTTTATTTTATTTTATTTTATTTATTTTTTTCCCCCAAAGCCCCAGTAGGTAGTTGTATGTCATAGCTGCACATCCTTCTAGTTGCTGTATGTGGGACTCGGCCTCAGCATGGCCGGAGAAGTGGTGCGTTGGTGCACGCCCGGGATCCGAACACCGGCTGCCAGCAGCAGAGCGCGCGCACTTAACCGCTAAGCCACGGGGCCGGCCCCTATGTATGTCCTTTAGATCCTCATTTTGACCCAGCCTTCCTGATTCTCAAGGCTCTTGGTCTAGACCAGCTTCCTAGTCCCTGTCGCAGCACTCTCCCCCCACCGTCTGCATCTGCAGCAGGCTGGGCCTCTCTGCTCTGCCTGGGGAGTGACCAGGGCAAGTCTTGGGCCTGTTTGAACTGCTCATTGCCCCCTGTCCACCCAGAGCTGTCCTTCTGCTCCAAATCTTTGACCAGTTTGGAATCTTGTCATTCTGGGACTGACCAGAGCTTGAGCTGCGGCTGCATCCAGCTTTGCTTAATGACTTTTCTCTATACAGTGCCCTAGATCAGTACGGGAAGCTGCTTTTTCCCCCCTTAAACAAACAGAGAAGAAAACAGGTTATAAGGTAGACCCTTCATGCTGACCCCAAGTGCTATTTTACACAGTGGTTGGGCTGTTGCTTTAATTTTTTTAATACTCTCTCTTGGAAACACATGGATAGGGCTATTTTGTATTGTCTTGCCTAGTGGCAAAACGCAAGATGAAGTCACTGACAATTACCTCACTCCAATTCATTCTGCAGCCAATGGGATCCATCTTGAAAATAATTATCAAAATCCTTTTTTCTTGTTTTATTTTCCTAAAAATTTAATAAGAGAGGCATAGGACCTATCTTTTAAGGAAAGTAAAAAATTCCAGCTTTTCTCAACATCATTATGCAGAAACTCCTTAGCTCTTCCTTCTGGTAGTCACCACCATTTTATAAAATAATATGATTAGACTGCACTTTCTCGATAGAGTAGTTTTAAACATTATCTATTGACTTTCTGCTGAAATAGACATTTAGCTCTTTTATATCACCGCATCTACTTCCCTATATAATTATATTGCTAGTCATAACTCTTTATTTAGAAATAATTTTGAAGTTACAGAAATCTTGAGTATAAAGAATTCACATATACCCTTCACTCAGATTCCCCAGTATTAAACCCAACTTGCTTTATTAGTCTCTGTCTCTCAATAGATATATATATTTTTCCCTAAACCATTGAAAATAAATATCGCTGTTTTGAAATCGGTAATCACTGTTTATGTTGTCGTAGCATACAAAGACTGTTTACTTCAAATCTAAGTAGCATGCTGTGATTACATCTCCATTCTTGTTTTTCCTGGACTTTCTAATTGCCTTTCTTTTTGTCATTATTCACCTTTGTCAGAGACTTTTTTTTAATACTCTAGCATATAAGGTGTTTAACAAACGAGAGTTTATTCACAGATTGAATTTACATAGTGAATGCAGAGTTCAGAGGTTGGTGTCTCAGAGGCTCATTATTGAAAGGACTAAAAATACATACAATACATGCATACATAAATACATACAGAGTAGTAAAAATTCATCCTGAAGTCAAAAGGATTTAGTATTTGCGAAACATGGTATAAGTGTGTATGGTGGATGCCTGTTAATTTATGAATTTTTCTGGTGAAAGCATCTATAGATTTTATCAGCCAGTCAAGGCAATATATTGGTTACAGTTGTTTCTTGGTATCTGCCCCAGGGGTTGGTTCCAGGACCCCAGCAGATACCAAAATACGCAGATGCTCAAGTCCCTTATATAAAATGGCATAGCATTTGCATATAACCTACATACATCCTCTGGTATACTTTAAATCATCTTTATATTACTTATAATACATAATACAATGTCAATGCATGTAAATAGTTGTTATACTGTATTGTTTAGAGAATAATGACAGGAAAAAACGTCTGTACATGTTCAGGACAGTGGCAGCCATCATAGGCCCTTGGATCCGAGGTTGGTTGAATCTGCAGATGAGAAACTTGCGGATGTGGAGGGCTGATTGTATGTATATTCAAATATATACAATATCCAAAGTACCTCTATTTATACGACAATGGATAGTTTTGCAATTAATTTTTGTAATTCTCATTTCCTATCTTCTAAATGCAATCAGAATGTCATTTTAATACATACTTTTTTACAGCATAAGTATCATCTAAATTTCAGTATTAATGAAAAGCTCACCCTGAGTAGGAAATGGCTGACATTTTTCTTTCTTTACCTACACAAGAAATCTCTAGCTTTAACAAAAAAGGAGCTTTAAATAAGAGGATCTGTTGGTTAGCTTCATAGAATGTCATTGTAATTTTTAAAAATATTGAACTATTAAAAATTTCTAACTAAATAAATGAGGATGCTTTAAGTTAAATAAGTAAGATATTGTTGCCAGGAATTTAAAAACTCTTACATAATAAAATCCTTGAAGACTGCAGAGCCGTACATCTCACTCCAGAAAAGTCAGGCAGCAGGAGACCAGATATTTTGGACAGCAGGGTTCAAATAGCTGCTGTGAGTCCTTCAACCTCCAACAACGGCTTTGTAACGTACCTCAGAGTCATAGGCTTCTTGTTTCCCAAACATCATGTATGTGAGAAAGTAGGAAAATCAGACTTCTCCAAGACACAGTAGACTTTGGCTTGTGTGTTTAAACCTGCTTTTTGGGATTAGCTCTGTCTTACTTTGTGCATTTGGGGCTGAAGGTCAGACAGGGGTCAAGAATGAGATTTCAACACATCTGATAGAGGTTTCTTCTTCACAAGAAGAGGAAAGCTTTTCCCCAGTTGGCCCTAATGTTCTTGTCTTAAACTCTTTGCACCATTTGTATGTATAAGGAGGCTCAGGGCAGCACAGGGCGATTTTAAAGTCCAATGCACAAATCCATAACATTCATCATTATCTGTCCTTGGGCACTATTATACAGCCTCATAGCTCATTTTCAAATATGGCTGTTGCATTAGCATTGACCAGGTCACGCTGGATTGCATTTGCAAATTAGAAACCAAGTAAAGACTTTCTTTTCTAACAGAAATTATCACAGCTAAATATTTGTGAAAGTAAAACAAAGGAGTATTCTCAGATATTTAAATGCTATATTTACTTGCTATTCTTTTTTTTTAAAAAAAGGCTGAAATGATCTTAAATATTTTTTCACAGATGACTGTTCATTCTTTAAACATATTACTGTTTGTTTATGGGGGTAGATTCCAGTTTCAAGTGCTTTTGTAATTCCCAAGATTGGTACTAGAAGTTCCACCTACCTCAATGACATCACTGATTTTACAACTATATTTTAGGAGAGGGAGACACACGCAGAGAGAATAAAGAATAATAAAAGTTGTAATGACAGAGCATGGCTGACTTCTGCCTCACACCCTCAATGTTCACACTGTGAAGTGCAGCCACAAAAAACTACTTGCTACACCCTCAGAGGACTGGGGAAGCAGAGTGGGGAGATGTTCTCTTGGCCCCGTTCCCAAGCCTTTGTATTGACCTCTACTCCTGCCTCCAGGTCTTGGTTAGGAGAATTTTTCTGAAAGTCCGATGCATACTTTTTTTTTTTTTTAAACCTTATTTATTTATTTTTCCCCCCAAAGCCCCAGTAGATAGTTGTATGTCACAGCTGCACATCCTTCCAGCTGCTGTATGTGGGACACGGCCTCAGAATGGCTGGATAAGTGGTGTGTTGGTGCGCGCCAGGGATCCGAACTGGGCCGCCAGTAGCGGAGCGTGCGCACTTAACCGCTAAGCCACGGGGCTGGTCCCCGGATGCGTACTTCTGACAGTACACTTATCCCCCTATATTTAATCATCTGTTTCCTTCCCTGTCTTCCTTGTTAGACTATGGTGAACTTCTGCTGCATTTGCCTCTGTGTCCCTAGAGCTTGACACAGTTCTGAGAACAGCGTATGTACTCAATAAATGAACACTGAAGTCTCATCTACTTGATTTAAAAAGAGGCACCCACTGCCCTTCACGTCCTGTACACACTTACATATACGTACTATTCATGGGCCGTGCAACTGAATTCCACATATTAACTAGTTGTGTTGCCTTTTTTTTTAAGTCTGATACTCATTTTTGTTGTTGTGGTAAAATACACATAACATAAAATTTACCATCTTAACTTTTTTTAAGTACAGTTTAGCGGTATTAGATACATTCACATTGTTGTGCAACCATCACCACCATCCATCCCCATAACTCTTCATCTTGTAAAACTTTAGACGAAAGTCTAAACCCGTTAAACAATAACTTTGCATTCTTCTTTACCCCATTCCCTGGCAACCACCATTATATTTCTGTCACTATGATTTTGACTGCTCTAAGAACCTCATATAAATGGGGTTGTACGATTGTACAGTATTTGTCTTTTTGTGACTGGCTTATTTCACGTAGCATAATGTCCTTAAGGTTCATCCGTGTTGTAGCATATGTAAGAATTTCCTAACTTTTTAAGGCTGAATAATATTCCATGGTATGTATATACCACATTTTGCTAATCCATTCATCCGTTGATGGACATTTGGGTTACTTTCACATTTTAGCTACTGTGAATAATGCTGCTATGAATTGTACAAATATATTTCTTCAAGACCTTGCTTTCAGTTCTTTTTGGTATACACCCAGAAGTGTAATTGCTGGATTATATGTTAATTCTATTTTTAATTTTGTGAGGAGCTGCCATATGTTTCCCACAGTGGCTGTACCATTTTACATTCCCACCAACAGTGCAGAAGGGTTCCAGTTTCTCCACGTCAACACCAACACTTGTTGTTTTCTATTTTTTTTGTTAGTAGCCATCCTATTGGGTGGGATCTCATTGTAGTTTTGATTTGCATTTCCCTAATGATTAATGATGTTAAGCTTAATTGTCCGTCGTGTATCTTCTTTGAAGAAATGTCTGTTCAAGTCCTTTGCCCGCTTTTGAATTGGCTTGTTTGTTTTTTGTTGTTGAGTTTTAGGAGTTCTGTATATATTCTGGACACTAATCCTTTATCATAAGATGTATGATTTGCAAATATTTTCTCCCATTCTGTGGATTGCCTTTTTATCCTGTTAGTGTCTTTTGATGCACAAAATTTTTAAATTTTCATGAAGTGTAATTTGTCTATTTTTTCTTTTGTGACCTGTGCCTTTGGTGTCATATGCAAGAAATCATTGCCAAGTCCAATGCTGTGAAGTTTTTGTCCTATGTTGTCTTCTAAGAGTTTTATTGTTTTAGGTCTTACATTTGGGTCCTTGATCCATTTTGAGTTAATTTTTGTATGTGGTATTATGTAAGTGTCCAACTTCATTCTTTTGCATGTAGATATCCAGTTTTCCCAGCACCATTTGTTGAAAAGACTATCCTTTCCCAGTTGAATGGTCGTGGCACCCTTGTCAAAAGTTATTTGACTATGTATGTGAGGATTTATTTCTGGGCTCTCTATTCTATTCCATTGGTCTATATGTCTGTCTTTATGCCAGTACCACACTGTTTTGATTACTGTAGCTTTGTAGTAAGTTTTGAGATCAGGAAGTGTGAGTCTTCCAGTTTTGTTCTTCTTTTTCAAGATTGTTTTGGCTCTTCAGGGTCCCTTGAGATTCCATACGAATTTAGGCATGGCCTTTTCTATTTCTGCAAATTATTCCCCTTATCAGAGACTCTTTTTTCTTTTTTTAATGCTCCAGCCTATCAGGTATTTAAAAAAATCCTCCCCACCCCCATCCTCCTCTGGAGACTCCCTTCTTGGAGTCCTCTGTTCCCCATTCCAGTCTGAACTGGCTATTTTCCAGGCCTGCTGCATAGCTGTCATCCTGGGCTTCCCTTCAGTGCTCTCTTGAGTTGGAGCCACTGTTTTCTAGGTCTCATGTCTCTTAAAGAGCTCTTAAAAACATAAATCAAGTCATATCATTCCCCTGCTTAATTTCCTCCAATGGCCTCCATGGCACTTGGAGTCTGCTAGTCTGACCATGGACTATAGACTTTGCCTGACCAGCCTAGCCTGCCTCTCTGGACTTATCTCACACAGCCTCCTGCTCACTTACTCTACTGCGCACTCCTAGGTCAATTACCAAATAATGAATTATTGTTTCCAGCTAACCAATTAGCTTGCCCCTGCTGCCTGTTCCCACAATCCATGGTATTGTAATTACCTCTTTAACGCCTGAGTCGCATAAGACTGAAAGCTCCATCAGGTGTGCCTGACTTTTCAGCTCTGTATCCCCCGTACTTAGCAAGGTGCCTGGCAGGTAGCAGACACTCAACAAATATCAGAGTGGACGAATGAACAAATGAAGGAACAGTGGAAGACATTTGTGGCAGTGAATGGAGGTTACTCATCCAAGTAAATGCACTCCCTTTAGTCAGAAGTGTCATTCCATGCTTTTAAAGAACCTGTCCACTATGACTGGCTGGGCGTCTTGTGCGTGGGAGAATGATATTGTCAAGGATGGGCTCTGGCTCCACTAGAAGCCCCATACCCAAAGAAAGGCAGAGCACTCACATAAAGAGCAAAGCCCATGCACTATGTGCTGACCACTTGGTAAGAGACCCTGTAGCCAGCAGAGAAATACAACACTGGTCGAAGAAGGGAAGGTTCTTCCCCAGTCATCTCAGGCAGTTCAACTCAATAACTATCTATGAAGCACTGAGTACCAGCCCTGGGTAGCTGCTATGGTCGCAGAGAGAGACACACATCTCACCTTTTAGAGATTATTACCTACTCAAGGAGATGAATCTCACATGCTATTTTAAAATAATAGTTTTTAATATTAACATAACAAAATTAAGGAAATTAAAAATATATTAGTACAGTCATGTGTCGCTTAACAACAGGGACACCTTCTGAGAAATGCGTCGTTAAGCAATTTTGTCGTTGTGCGAACATCATGGAGTGTACTCACACAAACCTAGATGGTATAGCCTAGTACACACCTAGGCTGTATGGTACTAATCTTACAAAACACTGTCGTATATGGGGTCCATCGTTGACTGAAATGTCGTTATGTGGCACATGACTGTAATTTGGTACTTTTCCCAATTTTTTCCTCCGTGGGTAGTTGTAATCATAGTGTATTACTATTTTGTATTCCACTGTTTCAATATAATACATAGAATACAAATATGATAAAATATCATACGTTTATTTTATTTATTGCTATCTATTTTTCCTAACAATCATTTAAAAAATTATAAGTAATGTAACTATTCTCTTGCTGTTTGGCATTTATGTAATTTCTGAAGTTTTCTATAGTAAATAATGTTGCAATGCACATCTTCATTCAGAGTATTTAAAGAGTGGATTCTTTCAGTATATGTTTCTGGAAACTCATGAAAGAACTTGTCACTGCCCAGCCATTTTACTATGTGTCTCTAATAAGGTCACTCTCTCTTTTCACAGTGATAATTTCATACCTTTTCCACTCTACTCAGACCTCACTTCCCTCCCCCCTCACTCTGTTTTGATAATCTTGCCTCCTACTCTGCTAAGAAACCAGACACCAGCTGGTGAAAGCTCACTTACCTTCTATATAAATAGGGTTATGTTCGGTCATGAGCAACAGAAAACGTCAAAACAACAGAGGCCTAGACAGGGACAATGTTTATTTCTCTCTCACATATACTGCGTCCCTGGCTGGTCATTCCAGGGCTGGCATGGCTATCCATGGTGTCAGGACCCATACTCCTGGACTGCAGGGGTACCTGGTTCAACGCTCAGCATAAAATTGATTCACAGTAATGACTGTTGAATGGCAGAAAATGCTGTTCATTAACAGCAGGACATTTAAAAACTTTTGATATATAGAACCAAATTGATTTTCCTAAAGGACAGACGTATTCTCAGTGTCCCCATTAATATCTGAAGATACCAGTTTCACTCCATCAGTCATGGCCTTGTGTTTTTTTTACCTGCTCATTGAATAAGCAAAGAAGGTTGCCTTATTAAACTTTCCTTTGCATTTGTATCACCAGGGAGAGTGAACATTTATTTTCTTGTTGTATTTCCTCTTTTAAAGATGGTTTTGTTTCCTTCCACATGCTTTACTTATAACTCTACATAGGCTTTGAAAAATGATAAAGACATTTTTTGTCAGTGACTACCAATATTTGAATATATATTCTTGTGTATACATACATGTGTATGTGTAATTCACGTGTTCTAGCACCCAGTAAATATGGCATGCAGGAGGGAAAGGCAGTCCCTAGACCCTGGAGCTTTGGAGCTGGACACTCCTGGGTTGGAATTCCAGCTCTGCTCCTTTCCAGCTGAGATATGTGCCCTTGTCCAAATTCCTCAACCTTCCTAAGCTTAGTATCCTCATCTGTAAAATGATAATTATATTTAAATATGTATGTGTATTTTGAAAACACTTTATACAGTCAAGTTTGTTGAGCTAATCTTTTGTGATTTCATCTATTATGCATCAAGGTTTAAAAACTCCTCCCCCTGCTGAAAGCTTGATAAACACTAAATTTTTTTTTTTTTTAGCTTTTCTATGGTCAGAGTTTTACTCAGTATTTAATTGTCTTTGTACGAGCCCTTAGATGTTCTGACATTCGCAGAAGCCAGAGGTCTGTGTGGACCTCTAAAGTCAGGAGAAGATTGACCTCTGCCCTCAGGGGTCCCACACTTTTGTTAAGGGCAAACACACATGTATGACGCTAATCAGAAACAGGCTGACCTCCTCTCCTCGTGCGAAAAGGAGTGGGTTGGCAGGGCAAGATTATGGGGCAGGCCCAGCTGGGTGGGGGCTATGGGGTACCAGTCCCTAAAAAGTGCTAAAATAGCACTGGGCACGTGATAAGATTGGAAATCTATGTTTCCAGAACACCTCACAGGGAGGGTCTGGCATGGCATGGGGCTGGAAGGAATACTTGAATAAGCTGCTTAGAGTGGGGGAACTGAGACCCTACCCCTACCTGCAGGTCATGCTGGAGTGAAGACAGTTGATATCTGGCTGCCCTCTGAGGCACAGCCTGGTTAGCTTTTGGGCTTGGTTTTGCTGAGTGATGGATGTAGCCAACACGTCGGGAAAACAGTCACCACGGTCTCTCCTCTCCACTCCCGCCCTGCGGAGCTGAGTCTCTACTCTTATTTGAACACTGCTTTTTCTATTTAAAGAATAGCTGCTTGAAGTGACAGGTTCATAAGTGGCCACAAATGTCTACAAACCCTAGACATACAGGCGTCTAAGTCCCTTCTCTCTTCCAGGCCTTGGTTGCCCCACCTCTTGGAATCTGCTCTGAGGGTATATCTCTGGTTATCAAACACAGACACTAAGTTTTTTCCATCCCAAGAGATCCAGGTCCTGAACTAGGGGTCCAAAATGACTAAGCTCTCTGGAATAAAAAGTATTTACTTCAGGCCTTTGTCAGTACTTCTGCTGATGGCCAGATCTGAACACTGCCAGTTCTGTGGGCTGCCTGTCTCCAGCTCAGGCTTCCTCATCTACCTGTCCTATGTTAGCATCTACCTGTTTAATCAGGATTTCCATCTAATTCCTCCTTGTAAGACTGGTCAGCCTTGTTTCTGACTGGCTGCAGGCTGCAGCCCAGGGCCATTGTCTTGGCCAGTAGGCCTCTCCCTGGCTGAACACGCTGGTACTGTCCTTACCAGGGCAGCATGCAGGGGGAGTCTGTCTATGAGGGGCAATGGGTTCCTCCCAGACGTGCTCAGCTTTGAGTCAAAGGGAGAAGATGCGTCACAGACTCAGGGCACCTGCCTGTGAGCCACCTTGCCCCTTCTGCAGAAACTAAACTGAAAGGCCCAGGGCCCATGGGCTCAGCCAGCTGGAAGCAAAGAAATGAGTCCTGCGGGTGGGGTTTCAGATGGGGAAGCTGGAAGCCTGGAAAGACCAGGGGGCCTGAGAGAGGCTGAGTGTACAAGGCTGCAGCTATTCAGACGGAATTATGATTGACTTGGAAGGAACGGGAAGTGGGGAGGGAGAGGCCGCCAGCCACCGGCAGCTGCAGCCTTCCCCGCCCTGGCTACGTATCATTCCTACTCTACCTCAGACGAAGTGAGTGACTTGCCCAAAGCCACCCAGCTAACCATTCTGGGCTTGAGCTTCCTGTCGTGCAGTGAGGATAATACTATCTGGCCAGCCCAATCCTAGGACAGTAGTATGTCTCAGTTGATAATATATATTATAGTTGTGGTAAAGAGGTGGAATCGTCAGTAATGCATTAGTTTGTCATTATTGAAGTGTTTTTTGCAGTTAAATTAATTTTTAAAATTGAGATAGTGAATGAAAATGGTGAGTGGAAATCATTTTTAGAAATTTAAGGAATTGTTAGAACAGGTGAAATATAGTCCCTAACCCCTAAAAATTATAATTTAAAACAAGTACCAGGGAAGATATTGATAAGATATTAAGTTTAAAAAAGTTACTAACCAATTGTAAAATAAGGCTTCATTTTTATTTAAAAAATATGAAGACATAGTTATATGTCATTAGGAAAATATCTGGGGGTATATGGTAAAATGTAAACTGTTGTTTTCTCTGGGATTTCACATGATAGGAAATATATAATTATTTTCTTTTTGCTTATCTGCACTTTTCAATTTTTCTACAATAAAATGAATGTAACTTTTAAAATAAAGAATTAAAAAGTTTTAAAAAAAATTATTAAAAGAAGAGCAAGTACATGTGTTCAGGTTGTAGAATAAAATTACCACACCCAGAGAGACAAGGACCAGCCTGCAGGGAAGGGGCCTTGCCACCTGCCTATGCCAAGGCCAAGGCTTTCCTTTTAGGGTGCAAAGGGACCCCACCTGGCTTGGGGGATTCAAGTCCAGGGGACACCCCCCTCCTGCTCCCACATACACTGGGAACAGGACCAGCCCCCTCATAGTGACCTTTCCAGCCAGACCTTGCCTTACCACCTGGCCTGTAAGCAGAGAGAACCACTTGCAGATACAGTGGGTCATTTGTTTTTTTTTTTAAAGATTTTGTTTATTTATTTTTTCCCCCCAAAGCCCCAGTAAATAGTTATATGTCATAGCTGCACATCCTTCTAGTTTCTGTATGTGGGACGCGGCCTCAGCATGGCCAGAGAAGCGGTGTGTTGGTGTGCGCCCGGGATCCAAACCCCGGGCCGCCAGCAGCGGAGCGCGCGCACTTAACCGCTAAGCCACGGGGCCGGCCCATGGGTCATTTGTTTTTAATTTTTATTGATACTTTAAAAAAGTAGGAATGTAACACATGCTCATTGTAAAATAGCAAAACAATACAGAGGCATACATAGTAAAAAAATCATATGTGAAAGTCCCTCCCTCAGCACCTCAAATCCCAACGTCCGGGGTAAATTGTAGAGTAACTTTCTAGAGGACTTTCTGAGTGTACCTGATCCTGTATACATATACCAGGATAGCTTGTCCATATAGCTGTTGAAGAAGCGTATTTATGATCATAGTGAGGAAGAGCAGGTTATAAAGCCATCCTTCCCCCTAACTCAGCATTTTTGTATTTTTTAAAAGCATATAAATGGAAGTTATCTCTGGTTTTCAAGATTATGAGTGATTTTGATTTTCCTTTTTGCCAATGTGTTCATTGTGGAATAATCATATATCTGTAAATTAAAAAAAAGTTTTAAGGGCTTCCTCCCAAGATATGTAGTGGTTAAGTCATCTGTACCTTAGTGTGACTGAGGGAGGACCTTGGTGGAGGGAGGGGTCCCTGCTGCGTGGGAGGAAGGCAGGGCCAGGACTAGAGTGAGGCATCCGCCTTGGGCATAAAATTCATAGCAGTGACAACCCCCCCCCCCCAAATTATAACAATATACTGTAATAAAAGTTACCGTAGATCTTAGCAATCTCAGCATATGATTTTTTTTTCTTTCTTTATTAAGTCAAGAACTTTTACCTTTTCGCTTAAAGGAAGCACTTTACGGCTTCCCTTTGGCATATCCACATTGCCAGCATCACTGCTCTTGTGCTTTGGGGCCGTTATTAAGTAAAAAAAGGGTGACCTGAACACAGGCACTGTGATACCTAGACAGTCAATCTGGTAACCCAGACATCTACTAAGTGACTAATGGGTGGGTAGTATATAGAGCATGGAAACACTGGACAAAGGGGTGATTCACGTCCTCGGCAGGATGGAGCAGGATAGTGTGAGATTTCATCACACTACTCAGAACAGTGCTAACTTAAAACTTATGAATTGTTCATTTCTAGAATTTTCCGTTTACTATTTTTGGACCACGGTTGACAGCCAGTGACTGAAACCGTGGAAAGCAAAACAGTGGATAAGGCGAGACTACTGTACCTAGAAGGCTAAAGCATGCTGTGTTAACAAGGGTAGTTTCAACAATTTTTCTTGTTAATAGGTTTTATTATTTAGAGCAGTTTTAGGTTTACAGAAAAACTGGACAGAAGTACAGAGTTCCCATGTTACTCCCCTGCTAGTTTCCTGCATTACCGATATTTTGCATTAGTGTGGTACGTTTGTTACAATTGCTGCACCAATATGAATACATTATTCTTAGCTAAAGTCCATATTTTACATTAAGGTTCACTCTTTGTTTTCCATGGGTTTTGACAAATGCATAATGTCATGTATCCACCATTACAGTATCGTACAGAATAGTTTCATTGACCTGAAAAATCTCTTGTTCATCCTTCCTTCCTTCCCTCCTCTGAACCCCTGGCAACCACTGACCTTTTTGTTGTCTCCATAGTTTTGCTTTTTACACAATATCGTATAGTTGGAATCATACAGTATGTAGCCTTTTTAGATTGACTTCTTTCATTTATTGATACGCATTTAAGATTCTTCCATGTCTTTTCGTGGCTGGATAGCTCATTTCTTCTCACTGAATATGATTCCATGGTATGTATGCACCACAGTTTGTTTATCTGTTCACCTATTATATTGAAGGATATACTGATTGCTTCCAATTTGGGGCAATTACAAATAAAGATGCTGTAAACATTAGTGTGTAGGTTTGTGTGGACATAAGTTTTCAACACGTTTTAGTTGAGGTTTAGTCTAATGAGTTAGATTTATTGATCCAGCTCAGTTGAATGTCATTTTAACATGTGTTTTATGTTTAAGATGCCTGACTATTTTCTGTGCTCAAAATTCATGCAAAATGTTCGTTGGATCAAGCTGGGTAAGAAATCGTCAAGTTAGAGAAGGAGAAAAGGCAGTGGACTCAAATGAACATGTATTGGAAGAAGTACTTCCTATTTGCTTTTAAAACTTGCTTCTAAAATCCTGACATTTAAGACATGCACGAGTCTGAAATTTGAATATAAAAACATTTGCATTCCCAAAAGTCATGGACCGTAAGTTCAGAAAACCCAAAATATACTGAGCTTGGGCTGGCCTCAGTGAAATGCAAATGATGAAACTGAAAATAAACAATCTAAAACTTGACTAAATTTAAACTTTGAAAAAACCCTAAAGGACAGCACAGATTGTCCATTTTATAGAGTCAGTAGGAACAAGTAGAAACAAGAGTGACATATTTCAGAGGTCGGGGAAGGCTGAGTCACTGAGACATGGAGGATGAGTAATTTCTGGAATAAAAAAGGGGGTTACTTGGGCCCGGCCCTGTAGCGTAGTGGTTGAGGTCAGTGCACTCTGCTTTGGCGGCCCGGTTTCGCGGGTTTGGATCCCAGGCATGGACCTACACCACTCATCAGCCATGCTGTGGCAGCAACCCACACGCAAAGTAGGGAAATATTGGCGCGGATGTTAGCTCAGGGCTAATCTTCCTGAAGCAAAAAAAAGAGGAGGATTGGCAACAGATGTTAGCTCAGGGCGAGTTTTCCTCGGCAAAAAAAAAAAAAAAAAAAGTGGGTTGTTTGGTGTTATTTCTTAAAACAAAAGTTAATCAGCCTGATGTGAAAATTTGGAGTTTATTTGAATGTTGGTGGTTGAGTGATACTTTTTTGCATTTGTGTTTTCTATTCATGTTAAGAATATAATGACTGGTCAAGTTGCAACCTAGGCCTCAGTTTCTTCTTTTGTGAAAGGATAGAAATTAATTATATGGTTGAGCTCCAAGATGTTCTCTAATATACTAGCACTCCAAGGCTAGAACACTGTAGGAAAGTAAATAGACTCTTTGGTTACCTAAATTGTTTAGGAAATGGGATATTCTGACTCATTGCGCTTTCTAATCAGTTGATAATTAACCCCGATTCAGTTTTGGTTCCAAATTTGTTAGAAATTATAAGTCTACTTCTGCCTTGGAGAATCCAAATCCAGAGAATGTAAGGGAATATTTTTGAGGATTCTTCCAAGTATGCATTAGGATTTCAGAAATGGAGATGGATAAGATGGAAAAAAATGAATAGGAATGAATGCACTGAGGCCAGGTTTTACTTTAAAGATTTTATTTATTTTATTTTTTTCCCCCCAAAGCCCCAGTGGATAGTTGTATGTTGTAGCTGCACATCCTTCTAGTTGCTGTATGCGGGACTCGGCCTCAGGATGAACGGACAAGTGGTGCCTCGATGCGCACCCGGAATCCAAACCCGGGCCACCAGCATCGCAGCGTGCGCACTTAACCACCAAGCCACAGGGCCGGCCCAAGGTTTTACTTTAGACAGAGTAATTTTCATTAACATTATTTTCTATTAATTTGCAATTTCTTTACTTCTGAGAAGTTGTTGTGGAAAAAAATCCAGGCAATTGAATATCCAGATTACTTGAGCGTGGGATAAGGAGTTAAACTGTGGTTTCTCAATTAGCAGCTGTGAAATGCATCCTAGCCATTACTTCTGCAAGAATGTGGCTACTTACGTCTTCACAGTTATATATTGTCTTAACACTTCAAGATTTATTCTTCTTTGCATGTCTGGTTTGCTTAATAGGTTAATGAGAAGGAGGGTAGATAGAGATTAAAGGCCTTCAAAATTGTATTGCAGTGGGGATGTGACTTGGAGGGTCTTAGGCTGTTGGGAATTTTTATGGATTGGGCCCAAACTTCCCACCTGGAGTGAGAGGGAATACAAGTTAGCTGGTGCGATAACTTTGGACATTCCCCTGGGTTTGACCTACTCTGGATTTCTGGCTCTCAGTTCTGTATTTGCTTTGACAGTAGTGGCAGTATATTCGGTGTTTGATCTTGCTTGCTCTCTTGGCTTTGCTGGCTGGACTGCTGGGTTTGGAGACTCACTCTGTTATTCCCTTGGCCCCATATTTAAGAACCTACTTCCAGTTTCAGGTACAGCCTCTCTCTGGCACTTGCTTGCCTCTCCATTCCTAGGCAGTGGCTTGGGCATGTGTGGGGCATTTTCCAGGGAATGCCATGGGCCAGAAGGAGGGCTGTTGGGTCTTTATTTTTTTTATTTTTATTTTTTTAAAGATTTTATTTATTTATTTTTTCCCCCCAAAGCCCCAGTAGATAGTTGTGTGTCACAGCTGCACATCCTTCTAGTTGCTGTATGTGGGACGCGGCCTCAGCATGGCCGGAGAAGCAGCGCGTCGGTGCGAGCCCGGGATCCGAACGCGGGTCGCCAGCAGCGGAGCGCGCTCACTTAACCACCAAGCCACTGGGCCGGCCGGGTCTTTATTTCTGGGCATTGACACATCACTGATTTTACCCTGTGATATGTTTGGTCATGTACGTCTCAGGGGTAACCTTCAGCTTGTTTTTATTAACTGGAACAGTCTTAGTGCTAACATTAGCAGTGCTCTCGGGGGTGGTCTAACGTTCCTTATGAATTAAAACACCCACCTTCAATTCTCAGATTTTCCTCTCCAAATGGATTTGTGAATCAAATTTCTCATATCCCTGAGGGCCTGTGTGTGTGTGTGTGTGTGTGTACATGTGACATCTGGATCATGTTGAAGCTTAGGTGGGTAATGTTGAACATTAGTCAACTTTTGGAACATCGACATCTTCTAAATCTTATGCTTCCTGTGTTAAATTTGCAAGGATAATCATCTTTCACAAAGTCGTGATCTCACCATACATACTAGAAATTAATCTCCATTTAGTAAATTGTGAAGTTGTTTCTAGTTTTGTGTCCCGTTTTGTTATATGAATCCAAACAGTTCAGAAATAGAGGTTGCCACTAGTAAATGTGTGGTATGTTCCTTTCTAGACTTTTGTCTTTGCAGTTATGTACAATGTACCTATATATTTTTTCATAACAAATATGAGCTCACTTATTATGGGCTCATATATGCAACTTTCATTTTTCTTGTAACAATGTGTTGTGAATATCTTTTTGTTACTATGTGTAATTCTGCTTTATTCTAATATATGTTTAGTTCTCCACTGTATGATAGTCATAATTTATTTAAACAATCTTTATTGCTGAATATATATGTATTTTTTTTGTGAGGAAGATTGGCCTTGGGCTAACATCTGCCAATCCTCCTCTTTTTGCCGAGGAAGACTGGCCCTGGGCTAACATCCATGCCCATGTTCCTCCACTTTACATGGAATGCCACCACAGCATGGCTTGACAAGTGGTGCGTCGGTGCGCTCCCAGGATCCGAACCGGCGAACCCTGGGCTGCTGGCAGCGGAGCCTGCGCATTTAACCGCTTGCGCCACCGGGCCGGCCCCTATTGCTGAATATTTAAGTTGTTTCCAATTCTTTGTCATTATGACACCCTTGTGTATGTATCTTTTCAGATCTGTCTAGTTATTTATATAGGATGAATTCTTACTAGTCAAAGGCTATACACATTTAAAATTTTAATGGATATTGCTAATTTGCCCTCCAAAAAGGTTGTGCCAATGTACAGTCCGGCCAGTAGAATATGATAGTGACTGTTTCCTTACACTTGCTTGCCAATGTTAGATATTGTCAACCTTTTCCAGTCTGATGGGTGAAAAATTATATCTTATTTGTTTGCATTTCTTTGATTATTAGTAGTGTTGATTCTCTTTTAAAAAGTGCTTATTGGCTATTTGTTTTTCTTTTTAAGGGTACTGCCTGTTTATATCTCTTACCGATTTGAAAAAATCTGTCTTTACATCTTCACAACTTCACTATCACATCTGTAAAATCTGTTTAGTCATGTTGGGAAACATGTTCATAGGTTCTGGAGATTAGGATGTAGACATTTTTAGGGGGCCATTATATATATATATAGTATATGTAAATTTGTATATATATATATAGTATATGTAAATTTGTATATATATATGTATAATATACACACATACAGACATACACATTTATTTTTTCTGAACCATTTAAAAGTTGGAGGCATGATTTCCCTTTATCCACAAATACTTCATTGCATATTTCTTAAATATAAGGATATTTTTTTACATAATCACATACTGCAAAACTCTACTTAAATATATATATATATAATATATATATATATAATATATATAATATATAAACTCTACTTAAATTTCCCCTGTAATGTCCTTTATAGCAAAAGAAGAAACCATTTCCAATCCAGGATTCTGCGTTGCTTTTAGTTGTCAGGTCCCTTCAGTTTTCTTTAATCTGGAACAGTTCCTCAGTCTTTCTTTGTCATTTATGACTCTGACATTTTTGAAGAGTACAGGACAGTTATTTTCTAGAGTGCCCCTGAGTTTTCTTGTTTCCTTATGATTAGATTCAGGCTATGCACTTTGAGCAGGAATTTCACAGAAATGATGCTGTGTTATTCTCAATATCAGGGGGCAACATGATGTTTATTTGTCCTGTTACTGGTGGTGGTAACTTTGGTCTTTTGGAGGTGGTTGTGTTAGTTTCCTGTTGCTGCTGTAACAAATTACCACAAGTTTAGTGGCTTAAAACAAGACAATTTATTATCTAACAGTTCTGGAGTAAGAAGTCTGAAGTAGGTTTCACTTGGCTAATGTCAACATGTCGGCAAGGCTAGTTTCTTCTGGAGGCGCTAGAGGATAATCTCTTTTCTTGCCTTTTCCAGCTTCTAGAGGCTGCCTGCATGTATTGGCTTGTGGCCCTGTCCCCCGTCTTCAAGCCAGCAGCGTAGCATCTTCAAATCTCTCTCTCCCTGAGTTCTGCACCTGTTGTCACATTTCTTACTCTGACTTTCCCGCCTCCTTCTTGTATGGAACCCTGTGATTACATTGGGCCCACCTGGATAGACCAAGATACTCTCTCCATCTCAAGATCCTTAATTTAATCACATCTGTAAAATCCTTTCTGTCATGTAGGGAAACATATTCACAGGTTCTGGGGATTAGACATGGACATCTTTTGTGGGACATTATTTAATCTACCACAGTGGTGTTTTCTAGATTTCTCCACTGTAAAATTACTGTTTTCTCCTTTGTAATTAATAAGTAATTGACGTAATTATATAAATTATATAAAATAATGTAACTAATAAGTATCTTAAGGGGAGATACTTTGAAATTATGTAAATATACTACTTTCCTCAAACTTTCATCCATTAGTTTTAACGTCCATTGATGATTCTTCCCTTAATCAATGATTATTGAGGTGTTTGTTAAATGGTGATTAAAGTTTTTTAACAATTTTATTGAAGAATAATTGACATATAATAAACTGCCCGTATTTAAAGTATACAGTTTAATAGGTTTTCACATGTGTATACCATCCATGAAACCATCACCACAATTAAGATAGTGAATCTATCATCCCCCCAAATTTTGTCATGTCCCTTTGAAATCCCTCCGACCTCATCAGCCTCTCCCTCGGCAAGCACCGATCTGCTTTCTGTCACTATAGATTGGCTGCATTTTCTAGAATTTATATGATTGAAGCACAGTAAGTACTCTTTTTTTGCCTGACTTCTTTCATTTAACAAAATTATTTTGAGATTCCTCCATGTTGTTGTGTGTATTAATAGTTTGTTCTTTTTTTATTACTGAGTAATAGTCCATTTTATGGACATATCACAGTTTGTTTATCCATTGATCTGTTGATGGATATTTGGGTTGTTTCTAGTTTTTAGCTATTACAAATAAAGCTGCTATGACCATTAGTGTACAAGTCTTTGTATGCTGATTTTCTAATTCCATTTGCATAATAAAGTTGGCTTTCTATTGTAAGGAAGAGCTTTTCCTTCTCTCTCTCTCTCTGTTAGTATGGATACAAGGATTCTTATTTTATTCAATGGATTATAATATGTTACCATCATTATTTATCTTGATGCTCAAATTTATCTTGATGCTCCTAGATTTGGGTAGTGGGGAGCCTCTCTAAATTGGATTCTGTGTCCTAGGTCCTATGTCCTTTTGATATATTCCCATGATTCTTTGAGCACTCCTTGCTATCTGGCACAAGATATTACCAGCTTAATAGCTAATTTCTCTGCCCTAGTCCTGGAATCTGCCATTTCTCCAAAGAGCCCTGGTTCCTTTTAGCAGAGAATAGTATTTAGAAACAATTATTTGTGCTCTAGTTATGCTCCTTGTCACTTGGAATTCATTGTTTCTAGGCCCTCTCAACAGACAGAGTGAGGAAATATAAGTGTGTCTAACGATACCTTCAATTCCATTCCAATATAACAGGGTTATTCTAGCCTTCCCTCACTTGCTGTATTTTCCAATCCCTTCCAGCGATGTGCTGGTAAATGTTTAACAACCAGCTCTCCAGTGGATAAAAACTCTGATTTGCAGCACTTGCCAATTTCCACGGTGTAAAAACTCCCTCCATGGCCGGTTTTAAGCCAGCAGTGTGACATCACTGAACGAGGAGTTAGGAAGAGATGTGCACAATTGGTCCTCACTTACTGGTGTGGCTCGGCTCTAGCAAACCCCTGCTCCCTTTTCTGAGAGAAACCTGACTCGCATTATCCACTATATATTTACTCAGTCCTAAGACACATAGAAAGTAGTTTCAGAATTGCTAACCAATACGACTGTGAAAAACAAGCTAGAGTTTGTGTGTACTTTTTTTTGTCTTTGGCTGAGAATGTATAGTCAAAATACTGTGTAAAACAGTTGCTTGGTTAGTTCTCCCTTCTACTCCTTCAGTGTGGTTATTTTATTCATTTAAATGAGGTTATTTTATTCATTTTAGAGGTTTCTACCATCTTTGCATGTGTGTTTCCAGTATTTTCCGCTATGTAAAGTATTAACATGATTTCCAAAGTTAGAACAACTTAAACAGGTGTACCCAGAGAAGCATCACCTTCCCCCATTCCTTCTACCCCAATTCTACTCCCTATCTTGTCCACTGTGATCTCATTTACCTCTTGTGATTAATTTCATTAATTTCTGGTTTATTTTTCTTCTATTTCTTTTTGCACAAATGAGCAGATACATATCTATTTTCTCATTGTCTCTTGTTTTTTTTTTTTTACAAAGGATAGTATGCTATACAGAACGGCCACAAAGTCTGGAAATGTATGTTATTGTTTCATGTTTTGGAACTGAACCTCCTTGATTACTTTCGGGGCATGCTAATGACATAGGTTTATTCAGTGAAAATCAGAAACATGAATCCATTGAAGCAATGCATCAAAGATGTATGTGCAGGGGTTGATAGAAATGCTATGTTAATGAGCCATGTTCATAGCAGTTTTGCATAGTGCTTTAGACTGTGCATTGCTAATCATAGGTTGAACATATCATATGATGTCATTGAACATGTTTTGTAATGTAATAGCAGTAAATTATTTATTATGTATATTTGCCTGTGTTTCTAGACTTCATGGCCACATTGCAGCCCTTTGCTTTTTTCACTTTAAAATATTGACTGGAAATCTCTCCATATCAGTTTTTAGAGATATTCCTCATTATTTCTTATAGGTACATAGAGCTCCATTGTGTGGATAAACTCCATAGTTTATCAACCACTCTCCTATGTGTGAGCATTTACAAACAGTACTGCAATGAATGACCTGTGCATATGTATTTTGGTTTTGTTGGAAGTGTATCTTCAGGGCAAATTCCTAGAAGTGGGATAGCTGGTTCAAAAGGCAAACAAATATGTGGTTTGGTTAGATATTGTTGAATTCACTCTCCTAAAGTTTGAACCATTTTTCACTCTCACCAGCAATATATGAGAGTGGCTGCTTCCCACAGTCTCGTCAACAGAATGTGTTGTCATACTTGTTCATTTTGCTGTTCTGATGGGTGAGAAATGGCATCTCAGTTAAGTTTTCATTGGCATTTCTCTTTTTTGGGATAAGATTGTTTATTTTTCTATATATTTAAGGAACACATACACACAAAGTAAATCATCTGTTCATATCCCTTGCCCATTTTTTTGGTTCTTTTCCATCAATTTTAAGGAATTATTTCTATATTAGAGATATTAGCCCTTTAGCTGTCATTTTGTTGCAAATATTTTCTCTTATTTTGTCAGTTGTCTTTTCATGTTGTTTATTATTTTTGCTATGAAAACGTTTTTATTTACAGGTGGTCAAATTTATGAATCTTTTTTTATTGCATTTTGATTTTAAGTCATAGTTAGAAAACCTTTTGGAATGTTTACTTCTAGTACTTGTATGGTTTCATATTTTACATTTAAATCTCTGATCCATTTTGAATTTGTTCTTGTGTATGATGTAAGAGTTGGATCTATTTTTATCATTTTCTAAGTGGCTGACAGTTGTCCCAGCACCAGTTATGAAAAAGTCCATTTTTGCCCCAGTGATGTGAGATGCTCCCTTTAGCATATATTAAATTTCCATGTGTACTTGGGTCTATTTCTGGACTTTATATTCCATTCCACTGGTCTGTTTGACTATTTATGCAATAGTACCGCACTGTTTTAATTATGGAGGCCTTATAATATGTTTAAATATCTGGCAGGGCTGGCTTCCCCTCATATCTTTTCCTTCTCAGTATTTTCCCGGCTATTTTTACATTTTTTTGTTTTCCATATGAACTTTGTTTAGTTACATAAGAAAATAACTTGTTGCTATTTTTATCAGGATAGGAGTACATTTATAAATTAACTAGGAACTGACATTTTAATTACATTGAGTCATCCTACCCCAAAACAAAGAATATCTTTCCATTTGTATTATACCGTCTGCAAGTAGAGAGGGGTTTTCTTCTTTTCCAGCTCATATGCTTCTAATCGATTTATCTTCTCAAATTGCAGGGGTTAATACCTCCACTATAAAGTAGTGGAGATATGGGCATTCTTGCTTTATTCCCCATCCTAAGGCAAATTCCTCTAGTGTTTTTCCTTTAAGTAAGATACTGGCTTTAGGCATAAGGGATATATATATTTTATCATCTTAAGAAAGTGCCATCAATTCCTATTTTCTTGACTTTCTTTTAAAATCAGGAACAGGTGTTGAATACTGTCAAAGGCTTTTTTGGCCTTGCATTACTTTGCTGTGGCTGCTGTAACAAGTTACTACAAACTTGGTGGCTTAAAGCAACAGAAATTTATTCTCTCACAGTTATGGAGGCCAAACGTCCAAAATCAGTATCATGAGGATAAACTCAAGATATCAGCAGGGCCGTGCTCCCTTTGGAGGCTCTAGGGGAGAATCCGTCCCTTGTATTTTCCAGCTTCTAGTAGATGCCGGCATTTCTTGGTTTGTGGCCACATCACTCTCATCTTGCCTCCATGATCACATGCCTTTTCCTCTTCGGTGTCAACTCTCCCTCTTCTTCCCTCTTATAAGAAAATTTGTGATTGCAGTTAGAGCCCACCTAGATAATCTAGGGTAATCTCATTTCAATAGCCTTAACTTAAGGCTCTTGAACTTAAGACTCTTTTTCCATATAAGATAAAGTTCATGAAGTCCAGGGATTAAGACCTGGATATATGTGGGGTCCATTATTCAGACTACCATAGGCAGCTATGGAGAAAGTCATGATTTTTCTTCTTAGATTTATTAGGTTAATGAATTTCCTAATATCGAACCAACTTTGCATTCCTGGAATAAATCCCATTTAGTCATGGTATTTTCTTAATGTGATATGGGATTTTTTTAGCTAATATTTTATTTGGCACTTTTTGGTTAATATTCCTAAGTGATATTGGTCTGTAACTTTCTTTTTTGTACTCTATCAAGTTTAAGTATTGCGTTATACTTGCTTTATCAAATGAATTAGGACATTTTCTTTCGTTTCCAATCAGTTTATGGACCTTGGGAATATCTTTTTTTTTTTTTTTCCTGAAAGTCTGGTAGAATTCCATTCCCCTGTGAAAACACCCAGTTCTGTTGCTTTTTCCGCTCCTTGATTACTTTCTCTTTTTCTTCTATGAAAATTGGTCTAAGTTTTCTATCTCAAATGGAGTCAATTTTGATGAACTGTATTTTCAAATAGGCTAATTTGTTAGTCTTTTATGTCTTCTCTGTTTGGAGTCATACTTAGAAAAATCTCTTCTTCAATATTTAAAAAATATCTATACTCTATATTTTCTTCTTATATGTTTATGATCTCCATCTTTAGGCCTTTCATTCATCATATATTTATTTTAGAGTATGATGCTAGAAAGGGCTCAATATTTGGTTTTGGGCAAAATAGATAGTCATTGTCACAGTAACATTTGTTGAAGAAGCCATCCTTTGCTTTCTGGTTTCAAATGCTTCCTTTATCATATATTAAATCCCATATGTACATAAGGCCATTTCTGGACTATTGCTGTTTTATTTACTTGATTATCAATTCTCAATATCAGTAACATACTTTATATATTTT
Source organism: Ceratotherium simum simum (assembly GCF_057802395.1). Classification (NCBI taxonomy): domain Eukaryota; kingdom Metazoa; phylum Chordata; class Mammalia; order Perissodactyla; family Rhinocerotidae; genus Ceratotherium; species Ceratotherium simum. The sequence continues at coordinate 35,491,866 of NC_141913.1, read as the reverse complement.
TTTTAATTTTATTTATTTATTCATTTTTTCCCCCACAGCCCCAGTAGATAGTTGTATGTCATAGCTGCACATCCTTCTAGTTGCTGTATGTGGGACACGGCCTCAGCATGGCTGGAGAAGCAGTGTGTCGGTGCGCGCCAGGGATCTGAACCCGGGCCGCCAGCAGCAGAGCACGCACTCTTAACTGCTAAACCACGGGGCCGGCCCATCAGTAACATACTTTAAAAAATTTTTGTTACTTTATAATGTTTTTTATATGGTATGGTAAGTCTTCACTCATTATTATCTTTTCAACATTTTACGGGCTATTTTAATTCACCTACTCTTTTTAGGTGGGCTTTAGAATGACATTAAATTTAAAAAGAAATCCCATTAGGATTTTGATTTTGGTTGAAACTATTTTAACTTTATAGATTTACTTGGGGAGATTTGAATCTCTCTAATATTAGATTCTCCCATCCTGGACTAGGATATATTTCTAGATGTGTTGAGATCTTTGTCTGTATTTTTTGGTAATATTTTATAGTTTTCCTTCAAAAAGGCTTATTCCTAGGTGCTTTATAGGTTTTGCTGGCATTGTGACTAGGATTTTATATTTTAAATTACATTTGTAAATGGTTATTGTTGATGTATAAGGAAGGTATTGCTTTTTAAAAAATATTTAATTCAGTTCCTAGCTTTTCACTTGATAATCTCTGGTTTTCTAAGTAGATACTTGTATCATCTAGACATAATGACAATTTCTGACATTTTTGCCTCTGTCTGGAGTGAGAAAGTGGGAAAGGTGTTACCCTGGAAATGAATGGCATTTTCAGGACTTTAGAACTGTGCAGAACCTTTTCTTCTTTCGGTCTTGGCTGTGGACGCTTTGACGGTGGCTAGGACAGTGCCCCGTTGCTGTTCTGGTCTTTGTGTTCTTGCTGGGAGCCTGCTGCAGGGTGGAGTCCTCACCAGCTGCGGCTTTGGCACAAGTGCCGGAATCAGCTGTTCTGCTTCCATCCCGAGTGGGGCAGGGCGCTGGCCGGGCCCCTGGTGTCCTACGTACACCCTGCTGATTTCTCCGTGGCTGCTCCAGTTTCAGCCTCTGCTGATTTGAGCTTGGGGTTTTCTAGTGCTTTGCTGGGAAAGTTTGCGTAGGTTGGGATACTGGCTTCTGACCTCTGTCCATCTAGTCCCATCTGCTTTTTATATTACAGAAATTCCTGCAAATCTCCAGCTTCCTCATTGCGTGCTTCCCTCTTTTCTGTGGTTGCTATGGATCATTGTTATTTTAGTGGGGCCTGGAGAGAGAGAAGAAAGACTTCAGTTGGCCATTCTTCAGGGATGGAGGTAGGGAGAAAGACTTGAGATAATAGTCACATAAGTATATTGTAGAAAATTTAGAAAGTGCAGGAATGTGCTAAGAAGAGAACTGCTTTCAACATCTTAGTGCACATCCTCCTAGTCATTTTTTTCCGAACGTGGAGTTTTTGCGTTGCACAATTGCTTTCCTAGGTTTTACTTTCACTTAACATATTTTCAACTGAGTGGCGTTGCCTTTTTAATCGACCTGCTAACTTGACCGAAGGGACATTTAGACGTGAAAATGTCGAGCGTGGGGGCCTGCCCAGTGGCTTAGTGGTTAAGTTCACACTCTCTGCTTCTATGGCCCCGGGGTTCACGAGTTTGGATCCTGGGGATGGACCTAACACCTCTCATCAAGCCATGCTGTGGCGGCATCCCACATACAAAAAGAAAATTGGCAACAGATGTTAGCTCAGGGTCAATCTTCCTCACCAAAAAAAAAAAAAAAAAATGTCGAGTGTGGATCCAGGCTAGACAGAGCTGGGGATGTCTGAGTGAGGGTGTAGGAGGTGAGGGGGCACACTGTGGGCTTGTAGAAAAAGGCTGGAGTGGGACGTGGGCTGGGGTTTCCTTCTTGCCTTTACCACCCACTATTATTACTTAAGAGAAGGCTTAAGGACACAACCATTGTGGTAATTTTGACTTTAAGCTTAGGAAGACCTGGCTGAGAACGGCAGTTTCCATACCCCTTGCTGAGGTATCTCTGACACCTTTCCAGCTGCTTCTTCAGATGATGACATACTTATTTTTGAATAGCTAACAGGCTACATTTATTTCACTGCTGTCTGCTTTCAGTGAAAAAATTCACATGGTCCAAACACATGTGCTTTTCTGCTTATGTGGTCCGGTCTTGAAAAATTCAAATGTGTCTCCCTTCATTCCTTTAGTTCTTGAAGGATTTGACAAACTCAGAGCAAATTTTCTCATTTGATCCTACCAGTAATCCCCATTTTACAGTCTAGTAAATTAACACTAAGAGAGATCAAGCTATTAGCTCAAAGCCACCTAGCTTGTGTGTGGTGGAAGTGGGACTCAACCCAAGTCTGGCATTAAAGCCTGAGTGTGTCCCATTTAGAACTGTGGGGAAATGGACTAACTGACAAAAAGTTGGATACGGTCCTTGTCCTCCAATAAGAGAGGCTGTGTGGTTGAGTGGTTTAAGAATACAGACTTTGATCCTCAGTTTCTTGTCCTATAAAATGAAGATAATAATAATACCTATGTCATAGGATTATTATAAGAATTAAGCAAGATATTCTATGCAAAGTACTTGGTATGCTGGTTGGAATACAGCAAGTATTCAATGTATATTATGCCTAATTATTAATATTAATTAACAATAATCGATATTTGCAGATAAGTTGAGTTTGATCCATTTTGGGTGATAGAGATGGGAAAGTGAGGAGGAAAGAAAGGTCAAGGTCAAGAGCACAGGGAGGTAAAGTGAATGCCTCAGTCTTGATCCCAGATCTACTGTTGCCACATAGCTCTTAATAAATAACAGAGATTTGGATATTGTTGGTTGAGAGTTAAAATCGTCCATTGTGGTTGGAGGCCGTGATAGGGAGAACTTCTCTTCCTAGTGTTGTATTTCCTCCAGCTGTAAAACATGGAAATAGGTCCTATCTCACTGTGTTTATGCAATGCGTTGTGGTCCTTTAATGCAAAGTGCAACACACATAAGCAACATATGCCCAGGTGCAAACAAAGGCAGGCTTTGAATGGAATGCAAAGTCAGCCGCCTCTTCCCCCTTCTAGTAGGGCTCTCTGGGCTTCCAAAAGGCATTGATGCCAATTTGCATTTTTTACTCAAAATCAGAGGTTTTAAAATGAAATGCAAACCATGGAGAGTCTTCTCTGCCCTCTTCTCCTTTGCCCTTTCCTAACAGTCATTCTCTCGTGGCTCCTTCTGCTGTGTTCTCTAGTTTCATGTGCATGTATCCTACTTTCTTCTTGTAGTCAGCTCCACCAGGTGGGAACCATGACTGTTCTTTTGTCTTTTATAATTTCTATGGCAGCAGTTCTCAAATGACGTTACAGACACTGGGAAGGAATGTAAAACTGGAGATTCCCCCAACCCGGGTTCAGAATCAGCAGGTCTGGGGTAGGACCTAGGGATCTGCATCTTTGCCTAGCTGCCCAGTGATTGTGGTGCAGGTGGTCCTTGGAGCCCACGCTTAGAGAAACTGTGTAGCAGACATCCTGATAGGATGGTGTGAGATGCAGCACAGAACCAGATGTGGGCATGCTCTGGCGGCAGCACCTGTAACTCCAATGGCGCCTTTGGAGGCTGCAGGTACTCCTTGCTTCCCCTCTGCCTCTACACCTTCTGCCCAGAGGTGGAAAAGGAGTCTGGAAACAAGTTCTCAGAGGCCCCTGCAGAGTGAGGCTCAGGGCTGGGCAGGAAGGAGGGGTACATGTGCCTGGACTGAGTGAGTGAAACCAGACCTGAGTGTTACAGCTGGGGGCCGGGGAGCCCGCCAGCTGTGAAGTTACCCTCTACCATGCAGCCACGGAGACTTCCTCCTTCTCTGAACCCATGCCACCGTGGTCTCGACTGCCCGCTGGAGTGTTCACAACATGACTGTTTTTATTATTCTTTGGTTAACACATCTGCTGGATGTGGCACACAGGTGCTCACGGCTAGATCTGCTCACTGCTAAATTTTAAGACAAATGTTTTGTCTTAAAAAAAATTAAGCAGCTTTATGGTTAAAGTACTAATCCATTGATTAAAACTTGCTGGGTGCTTGGGTCTGCTGTCTCTTCTTTTTTTTTTTTTTTTTTTTTTTGGTGAGGAAGATTAGCCCTGAGCTAACGTCTGTTGCCAATCCTCCTCTTTTTGCTGAGGAAGATTGACCCTGGGCTAACATCCGTGCCCATCTTCCTCTGCTTTGTATGGAATGCCGCCACAGCATGGCTTGATGAGTGGTGCGTTGGTCTTTGCACAGGATCCGAGCCTGCAAACCCTGGGCCGCCAAAGCAGAGCATGCAAACTTAACCACTATACCAGCCGGCTGGCCCCAGCCTTTTAATATTTTTGAGGTATAATTTACATAAGATGAAATGCACAGATCAATGCGTTTTGGAAACTGCATACACCTGAACAGCCCACACCTCTGTAGAAAGAGCTTGATAGGAATGTGGGTCACCAGGGTGTATGTATTTCCATATTCTGGGAAGTTCCCTCATGATCCTTTCCAGTCTACCCTCAATTTCTCCCTTGACTCAGGCAATCACTATTCTTATTTCTTTTATCGTAAAAATAGGTCCTAGAACTGCTTGCCTGTCCTACAACTTCATATAAATGGAATCATACAGTAAATACTTTTTGTGTCTAGCATCTTTCACTAGCATAATGTTTTTGAGATTCATCCATGTTGTTTCATATATTGGTAGTTCTTCCCTTTTTATTGCTGAGTAGTATTCCATTGTATGAATATACCACAAATTGTTTATCCTTCATCAGTCGTTAGACATTTAGGTTGTTTCCAGTTTTTGCCATTGTGAATAAAACTTCTGTGAACATTCTTGTACAAGTCTTTTTGTGGGCATATGTTTTCATTTCGCTTGGGTAAATGCTTAGGAGTAGAACTTCGGGTCATAGGGTATGTGTATGTTTAGCTTTTTGAGAAGTCTGCATTTCTCAAAAATGATTGTGCCATTTTTACATTCCCGTCAGCAATGCATGAGTGTTCTGATAGTTCAGCATCCTTGCCTGCATTCAATGCTGACTTTTTCATTTTAGCTGTTCTAGCTGGCATGAAGTAGCTATCACTGTGACTTTAATTTGAATTTCCCTGTGATGTTGAGAAACTTCTCATGAACTTTTTGGCCAAAGGAATATCTTTTATGAAGTGTCTTTTTATGAAGTGTTTATGAAGTACAAGTATTATGCCCAATTTTTATTGGGTTGCTTATATTTTTATTTTTAATTTCTTGGAGTTATTTATATATTCCGGATACAAGTCCTTTGACCGACATATGTATTGTGAATATTTTCTCCCAGCCTGTGGCTTGCCATTTAATTTTCTTAACAATCACTTTTTTTTTTTTTTTTTTTTTTTTAAAGATTTTATTTATTCATTTTTTCCCCCCAAAGCCCCAGTAGACAGTTGTATGTCGTAGGTTCACATCCTTCTAGTTGCTGTACGTGGGACTCGGCCTCGCGTTGGACGGAGAAGTGGTGCCTTGGGGCGCGCCCGGGATCCGAACCCGGGCCGCCAGCATCAGAGCGCACGCCCTTAACCGCTAAGCCACGGAGCCGGCCCTTAACAATCACTTTTGATGAGCAGAGGTTTTCAATTTTGATGAAGTCAATTTTTCAGTTTTTCTTTTGTAGTTCATATTTTTTGTGTCCTCTCTAAGAAATCTTTTCCTACCTGAAGGTCTGAAAGGTATTTTCCTTCTGAAAACTTTATATTTAAGTTTTACATTTGAGTCTATGATCTATCTCAAATTAATTTTTGTGTATAGTGTGAGGAATGAATAGAGGCTCTTTTCTCCCAAAGGTTTATGCTTTCGTTCCAGGACCATTTGTTGAAAAGACTATCACTTCCCCCATTGAATAGCTTCGGCGCCTTTGTTGAAAGTCAATTGACAAGTGAGTCTGTTTCTGGATTCTAATCTGATCTGTTTGTCTATTTTCAGATCAGTACCGTACCATTTTGATTACTATAACTTCATGGAAAATTCTGAAGTCGGGTGGTGTGAATTCTCCAGCTTTGTTCTTCTTTTTAAAAGAATTGTTTTACCTGTTCTAAGTCCTTTGTAATTCTACAAAAATTTTAGCCTAACTTGCAAATTTCTACAGAAAAGACTTTTCGGATTTCGATGGGATTGTGTTGAATCTATACACCAATGTGGAGAAAATTGATATTTTAACAATATTTACTCTTCAGTCCACAAACATGGTGTACATCTACATATAATGAGATCTTCTTTCGTTTCTTTCTGTAATGCATTGTAATTTTCAGTGAAGAAATCTTATATAACCTCTTAAATATTTGTTCCTGAATATTTTATATCGTTTTTGCCATTGTAGATGATGTTTATTCATTTATTTATTTTTCGCTGCTGGTATACAGAAATATAATTGATTTTTGTATATTGACCTTGTGTCTTGCAACCTTGTTATATTTATTTATTAGTTCTAGTTATTTTTTTTTTGTAAATTCTTTAGGACTTTCTGTGTATACAATCATGTCTACAAATAAAGGCAGTTTTAACTTTTTCATTTCCAATATGTATGCTCTTTCTTTCTTTTTCGTGCCTTATTTCCTCCTTATTAGGAGGAAAGAGTTCAGTCTTTTACCGTTAAGTAGATTGTTAGCTGTAGGGTTTTTGTAGATGCCCTTTGTCAGATTGAAGACATTGGTAATTTGTGCTTTTTCTTTCTCTCTCTCTTGTTTTTCGATCAACCTAGCTATGGGTTTATCGACTTTATTAAGCTTTTCAAAAGACTAACTTTTGGTTTCATTCCTTTCTCTATTGTATGTCCATTTCTATTTCATTATGTTCCGCTATTTTAATTTCATTCCTTCTACTTACTACAGGTTTAATTTGTTTGTTTAATTTGTTAAATCTTATTTCTTCTCTTTTCTGATGACCCTAGCCTATTCTCTCTTTTCTACCTCATTCATTATATATTTTCTGTATATGTATTGTTTTAGTGTCTAATTTTATATAGTGTTTTATATAGTAATTTTATATACTGTTTTAGTGTCTAATTTTCCTTATGCATACATGTTTGTCTTATGCTCCTGTCTTTTTCTGACTCCCTAAATGAAGGACAGGCTTCCTGATTGCAAGAACTCTGTCTTCTGCTGGCTTTGTAACCTTTTTAGTACCTTGTCTGTGGGTTGGTATACAATTAACAAACGTTTCTCAAGCACCATTACTGTGGAAGCTACTGTGGATGGTACAGATCGGGTATAATCCAGATACCCTTTAAGAAGTTAACTACGGGCCCTGTGGCTTGGTGGTTAAGTGCACGCGCTGCGATGCTGGCGGCCCGGGTTCGGATCCCGGGTGCGCATCGAGGCACCACTTCTCTGTCCAGCCTGAGGCCGAGTCCCACATACAGCAACTAGAAGGATGTGCAGCTGTGACATACAACTATCTACTGGGGCTTTGGGGGGCAAAAAATAAATAAAATCTTTAAAAAAAAAAAAAAGTTAACTACGTTTTTAAAAGATGTTAACTAATGACACAAAATAACATGTAATAAGAGCCAAATGACAGGAATAAGCATTAAACACTCCAGGTATCCAGAAGAGGGTGAGGGGACTATAGGGTGAATTATTTGAGGAAGACTTCAGAGAGGAAATGGGATTTGAACTGGCCCTGAAGCAAAGGTAGGATTTAAGTTAAGAGGAGGAGATGTCATTCCCATTGTGGGAAAAGCACGTGCGAAGGTCCTGGGGTAGAAATGTACACTGCCCATTTGGAGGACAAGGAAGAGACCAGTGTGGGAAAACCTGGGTGAGAGAAGTCAGGGATATTGTGTAGAGGGCTCTGATCACCAAGCCGAGGATATTGGGGTTATGGGTTTGGCACACTCATTTCTGATGGCAGATCTGTGATGCCTGCGTGCTGCTCATGCAGTCTTCTTGCCTGTTTAGCCCTCCTATTCTGATTTCTGCCAGTCAGAGCTTGCCACTCATGCTTTCTGAGTAGCATAGGAGGGAGATTCTAGGCCAAATCCTCCACCTGGAGGATTGAACTTGTCCTTGGGCACTCTTTGTTTTCTCTTGGGGATTTCCTTTCTTGGTTGCCTCTGTAGCCCAGCCACTCCTCTGAAGCAGTAATTCTGTTTTTTTAAGGCTGGCAGCCAGGAGGCCTGGTGTTCTGGTTTGTTTCCAGGAAACTCTAGTCTAGCTCCACCCGTCCAGCTCAAATTGTGTTCACACCCTTAATTAAAAAAAAGGAAACCACCTTTCCAAATGAATGTCATAAGACAGGGAACCAAAGTATCTTTCTCTGGGAAGAGCAAAGCACTTCTGTCTACAAACTAACTTTGACATTGACCCTTTGCACCCATTCATTCATCCATTCATTCCGTCAGGAGTCTTTGTTTTCATTGTTGTCTTCTGATGCATCTGGCTGGCACCGCAATAGGCATTTTCATCCTGCAGAATTTTACTGTAGACCTTTGGTGTGCGTATAGTAAACTATATTTTTGGGGGGAGGTGTGCAGGTGTGGTCCGAGACTTGGAAGAAGCCTCAGGCACTTGCAGTAGAGCTGGGACAGCAAGGCTACTCACCTGGGGGTACCGAACAGCAAATTCAGAAGCTGTGTGCTCTGAGAGCACAGAGGAGGGGGAGGTCAGAGAGGGCGTTCAGAAAACTTGGGGGTTGAGAGGCTGGATTTGGACTTAGGAGGGGCTAATGCAAGCATCATCTTGGAGTTGCCACTGAGCACTGCCTTTCAGGGGGCAGTGGGGGACCTACCTGGCTGAGACAGAAGAGCATGCATGGAGGGGACGGGTGGAGAAATGAAGCTTTGGTGGACACTATTTCTTTAGGCTTCCCAAGGTCTACATCTATACCCAAACAGCAGCCAGAACCCATAGAATTAAATGTGTTTCTAACTCAGATTTATTTATATGCCTGTGTATAAAATTTATTATACTTATAATAACCCATTTTAAAAAATTCCACATGAGTTATAGTCAGTTAAGTTTCCAAAAGCCATGTTGAAATCGGCCTCAGGCCTTGCTCCTGCTGGGTCTCTCTGGGACCCTTGTCTGCTCAGCCAGGTCGTCACGAGTGGCAGCAAATGAAAGAGAGGAATTCTGCTTCTCCAGTGTCCAGCGCTGGGTGGAGAGGTATCTTCAGGAGTCCCCCACGCCCACCCAACAGCAGAATCGAAGCTCCCTCTGCAGACTGGGGACTGGGAAGGGACAGTCCAACTTGGCTGGGCTGGGGGTAGGGGAGAAGCTCCCCAGGGCACACCCAGAGGCAGCCTAACCAACCTCCCTAAGGGACTGGAGCCTGAATTAGGCAACCTCCTGTATACATTCGGGGGTAGAAACCAGGGAACCAGCCTCATTAGGGGACACTTCGACGTTCTTCAGAGCCCCTGATCTATTGGTTTGGGTTGCTGAGGGGACTTTGATTTTTAAAATGTACTGCATCTGGGGCTACTGCTTTAGGAGACTTAGCCAGCTCCCTCCAACCTCGGAGCGCACAGTAGAATAAAATATGAATAAACTGCTAATTTAAAATTTTAAAGAACTCCTTTCCACCATGTTGGGGCCAGTGACGATACAGAGCATGCTGGCTGCTGGGCTCCCCTTCACGATTCATAGTGAGAAGCCAGCCCTTCTCTCCCACTCCTGGGCCTTACTCACGGCTCAGAGCTGCTTGCCTTTTGCAGCAATAGCCTCGACCCTCAGACTGGGCCTATTGGCTATGGGAAGAGATGTCAGGGTCAAGCTCTGTGACAGGTTTAAGGACAAAGTGAAAGTTGTATAGCCCCTGGTTAAAGTGGACCTGTGGCATGAGTGGGTTTCCACTCAGCAGGCTGAAGGAGCACTCTGCAGAAGGCTGGGGTGGGTGACCACTTCCTGCTCCCTGTCCTGGCCTGACTTCAGTCCTGGGTAGGGGCCCAGAGAGGGACCCAAGCCCGCCAGCTCCCTCATCCATGTGCCTCTCAATCCTCTGTCACTTCCTTCCTGTTTTGTGGCCCTCCAGTTTCATAATTTTAAAAACTCTCCCACAGCTACATACATTCTTACTTCTTCTATTTTGTTCTTTTTGGTAACATATGTCTTGGAGGTAAATGTTTCAGAAACTTCCCATTGCTGGCTTCCCCTGTGTCCACTCTTCGGGCCTTGGGGCTGCTGTCATTGCTGTTCCTCGTCTGAAACAATGTTGTTTTTCTCACCAGAGTTCGGACATCCTCAGCAACATTGGCTATGACAGCATCATCCAGCATCTGAACAATGGGCGCAAGAACTGCAAAGAGTTTGAAGACTTTTTAAAAGAAAGGTACATGCTGTTCCTCTCTGAAGACGAAGGGGAGGACAAAATGCTCCCGCACGAACAAGGAACAATGTACTGTTTTTAACAGTTCACAAGACCCTCTCTTGTAGGTTATGGAATGATACCCAAGAAGTAAATGATATCTCGGTTTGAGAGAGAAGATTTATAGATGAAACAGCAAACAAAATATAATAAAATACTAAGTTATATGATAGGCATAACACTGAAAGACCTCACGGGAGAGGGGCAATTGTGGAGGACCGGCCAAAAAAGGGGAGGCCAGCTGCATACAACAGGAGTTCTTTGAGGTGGCCCTTGGGGGGTGGATTTGATAGCTGGAGGAGTATCCAGGTATCTGTGGAAGAACAGCAAGTTTGGAGATGTGAATGAGCATGACCCATGTGGTGGGAGGGAGGCAGAGCCTGATTCAGAGACCACTGTGGGGAGGGAGCAGTGAGAAAGATGAGGGCCAGATCATGGTGCTCCAGAGGGCATGGGGCTTGGTGGTCCAGGGGGAACTGGCATGGTTTAGAGGATTTTTTCTTTTCTTTTCTTAATGGATAAGATTTTTTTTTTCAATTCTATGCTTAATGGGGTAAGTTAGTTTTATGGGAAATCTTATTTATCTGGACTACTCCATTTCCCAGTGATTCTAGATGAAGGAGTACTGTAGGGGGATTTTTGGCCAGAGATTCGGGACATTGCCAGGACCCAAATGAATTAACAGGTTCTATTTGTAAGTCAGTGAGTGAGAGATTCATAACTTGGAGATACGGACATCACAGTGTTTTCGAGCAAGTGTCTATTTTCTACTCAAGAGAACATTAGGTTACATCAGACTCACACTAGTTGCCCGCTCTCAGATGGTGAGGCCTCCCTCCTTGAACTGTTTCAAAGGTCCGGGGGAGCTGGAGCACTGCCACACTGTGCGTCTCAGGAGGGGTGGAAAGAGAGAGGTCTGTCCACTGTCAGGCTCCATGGAGCTGGTCACTGCGCCTCCTCCTTTGAGGGACCAGCCTCCCTATTCTACCCAAGCTGGTTGACGGTGGTGACACCAAGATACAACTTTCCTTTCTCTTGACGGGCACTGGAGGTGGCCCTGCTTCCTTCAGCAGAGCTCTGACAAAGTAGCAAGCAAACGAGAGTTTCTAGACTGTGCAGGACATAGAGATTTCAGAATACCCCTTGCTTTTTGTGTTGCTCCTCCAGCTACGGCTTTTATAAATTTTCTCCTGGGAAACAAATAGCCTTGCCATATACATCCATGAAGGAGGTGTTGGCTAAAGGCCAAGGCTTCCGCTGCCCTGGCAGGACTGTCCAAGGGTCCCCTGATACAATAGAGATGTTGGTCTAAATCAGTGGTGTCCACATTTTTTTGAATGTAACCCTCAGTAAGAAATAGATTTTACACTGCTACCCAGTACACACGTGCATAAAACAAAAGTTTAATAAAATTTTACTACCCTAGTATTTTATTTAATTCTATTTCATTAAAACCTGTGTTCATAACCCGTTGAATTGATTGGGTTGTTCCTTGGTCATACTTAGATTGATTGCAGTAAATCCATCTACAGTCATTTGGGGATGGACAGAACAATCACCTTGGTCTGGAGTGGGCAGGAATGCTGCCTCTCTTGCATCTGTATCTCTGAGCCCTGGGCCATGTCTCAGTACTTGCTCTGTAGCTGATCAGTGCCCAGTTAGTTCTGGATGACTTATTATAACACAACAAGTGAGTAACAAAACAGAGTAACGAACAATCCGTCTGTAAATTGTAAATGTGCCTAGTTTACCCTTCTATCAGCTGCAAAGGCTTAATGATGAAATAGATGATGACAACAACAACCAACGTCTGAAGAGCTACATTATAATAACCACATATTGAGCCTTTGCCATATGCTGTGCTAGGAGCTTCCTCTCAGTATCTCTATTACTGTAACATTGAGGTTGACACACCCCTTTGAAATATTCTTCTTTGACACACATCAACTGCATGAGATCCTATTATTTCCATTTTCTTTGCATGAAAGTGTAGCTTTTAAAATGAGGTTGGATAAGTAATTTACCATGGGAACCTAGAAAGTGACAGAATCCAGAACATCTCCAGGGTGTCTCACACAGATCCTGGGTTTGTGACTCATCAACTCTGGGCAGAAGGGCTGGTGACTTTCTGGAGGGATGGGCTTGTTCCCAGCACAGAGATGGTCTCTCCCTCCCTTTTCTTTCTGTTTCATACATTCTCACACATTACACTCCATCTGTCTATTCCAGCCAGACAGCTTGATTGGTGAGCATGTGTTGGATGTCTCTGCCTCTACGTCTTTACTCCATCTTTTCCCCACCTGGAATGTCCTTCTTCCTCCCCGATGCCTAAGTATTCTCCCCATCCTTCAAAGGTCAGGTCAATTTTTTCTCTTCTTCTTTTCTTTTGTTTTTTTTTCCATCATGTATCTTTTTATTCCTTCTTTACTTTTCAATCCTTATGTATGCTTATGTTTTCTTCCCCCAGTTTTATTGAGAAATAATTGACATACAGCGCTGTATAAGTTTAAGGCATACAGCGCGATGGTTTGATTTACATATATTGTGAAATGATAACCACAATAGGTTCAGCTAACATCTGTCCTTCTTGTCTTGGTTTCTGTGGTGCAGGAAGGTGCTTCAGCCTCACTCCCATGTTCTGGGAGTCTCTCGGTGTCTTGTTCTTGAACAGTTGTTAGTTGTTCTTCCTGTGAGGGGGAGTGAAGTTAGGAACAACCTATGTGGCCATCTTGGTAGTGTCACTTTCCTTTTTTTCTTTAAAGGAAGCATTCTACATAGCATTCCATTCTGAGGTCTTCCACTGGTTAACAATTAAAATGAACTTGTCTTGTTACTGGCAGTCCAGGCCCATGGACTCTCCCACCCCTGGATCCCCAGGTGGGGCCCGGCAGTACGTACTGAACTCCTAATATGAGCAGGAAATGAGAAATATAAAAAAGAGGATAATCATATCACAGAGGGTAGTTAGGGGTGATTAAATGAGATTATCTTAATAGCTGCCATTTATTGAAGGCTTACTAGATACAAGCTACCATGTATTTTAAATATATATTCTCATTTACTTCTCATAATAACCCTGTATGGCAAGTTTTATCATCCTTATTTTACAGTTGAAGAAGCTGAGGTTCAGAAAGGTTGTGTCATTTGCCTAAGGTCAGACAGGTAATAAGGGATAGATCTCGTTTCAAACCTAGGAAAGTTGGCCCTAGAATCTGTGCTGTTAACCACTTCAGTATGCCTAGTACAGTTCCTGGTATGCAATAAGTATGGGTAAATGGTACCCATTACTAATGTTGTTATATTAAGCCTAGAAGGTAGGTAGAGAATATATCATTAGCTCCATTTTACAGATGAGAACACTGAGGTTGAGTGGGGGTTTAAATGACTTGCCCAAGATTACAAAAGCAGTAAGTAGTGGAGCCAGGACTTCTGTTAACCCCATGTCTAATGGTTTTTCCACTTTACTTAATGGTCTCCTAAGAAGGCCGTGTATATTCTCTGAAAGGGGGTTTCCACCAGGAACTTGGTGGCCAGGTCAGCTCTCTTAACTGTGTGTTGCAACACGATCTTTGGTAGAGAGGAGGGATGAGTGCTTCTGGAACCCCTTTGCACCTGGAATTCTGTACCACTTGTAGGTTAGTGGCTACACCTATGGGCTGGGGGTCCCCAGCCCCAGTGTCTTGGGACTTTGTGCTCTTCCTATGAGCTCTGTACATCCTATTGATCCTTTTAAGAGAGAGATCAACCTGTCTTGTTATAGCTCATTCTGGGATCCTCACTGTGGGTCAGCTGTCTCTCAGGATGGGCTTAAGAATAACAGATTGCCAGGGTGGGAATGACAGACTCCCTTAGACATTAGCACCCTGTGGGGAAGTTACTGTCAAGCCATTATGTACTGTCTGAGTTTCCTAGGGCTGCTGTAACAAATTGCCACAAACTAGGTGGCTTAAAACAACAGAAATTTATTCTCTCATAGTTCTGGAGGTCAGAAGTCTGAAATCAAGATGTCTGCAGGATCATGCTTTCACGAAGGCTCTAGGAGAGGATCTGTTCCATGTCTTTTTCTTAGCTTTTAGTGTGGCTGGCAATCCTTAATGTGCCTTGGTTTGCAGCTGCTGACTCTAATCTCTTCTTCCATTGTTACATGGCATTCTTCTCCTGTGTCTTCATATCATCTTATAAGGACACCAGTCATGTTGGATTAAGGGCCCATCCTACTCCAGTGTAACCTCAACTAATTAAATCTGCAATGATCCAATTTCCAAATAAAGTCTTATTCTGAGATATTGGGGGTTAGGACTTCAACATATTTTTTTTGAGGGGGGAACAATTCAACCCATAACTTGTACCCAGTAGAATGGGCTGGAGGCTGAGACCTACAAGGGAAGTAGAGGGCTGGGATGAGAGTCCAGATACCTGGGTCTTCTAATCCTGGCTTCCTCAGTAGCCAGCAGTGATATCAGTCAAGGGCCTAGACCTTTCTTGGTGTCAGTTTCCTCCTCTGTAAAATGAATGGACTGTATTAGATGTTCTGTAAGATCTCCTCTGGATCTAACAATGTGGTTCTTCTCAAGGAATTTATAATTCACTTGAGGTGCTGTGGTTGATATTTACAGTAAAAATGAGCAAAATATCTAAGTGTCAGGTTTTATAGCAAAAGATTCCATCTTATACTCCCACTCTGACTTTGGAGCTGCCTGAAGCACTGTGTTGAGGATCACCCTGGGGTTGCTTTCAGCCCTGATGGAAAAGGCCAAATCTGACCATGGTTGCTGTGCGTCATTGAAGGGGAAATGGTACCTGGATTATTCCTGGTCTGGGAATTTGAGTAGGGGAGAGGAAAAAGTGAGCTGGAGCTTTCAAGGAAGGCTTTGTGAAGAAAGTGTAGCCAGCTAAGTGCTAAGAGGAGTAGTATTCCCTTTTCTGTTTCTATACTATACGATTTTGTGCATTTTCATTATGGCTCTTGTTATGTGGTAGTAAACTAAAGTATTGGTTTACATCTATCTTCCCCACCAGATTATGAGCTCTTCTAGGCAGGTCTCATATTTCAGTCATCTCTGTGTTCTCATAATATGATGACTGGCACATAGTGGATGTTCAATAAATGAAAAATTGATCAACAGATGAGAGGGAAAATTTGGATAGATAGCAGGAGGGTGATCTAGGTAAAGGCTTACCTATTCGAGGGTGACTTTTGCAAAGTCCTACTGATTCCTTCATTGGCTGTAGACTCCTGGACTCCACTGCTTCCTATTTGCTGGGGAAACACCTTCTCACTCTTGTGGTTGTTCCCCTGATTTCATGAGGATGAGTCTGTAGTTTCACATTCATTAAAGCTCCTTCTTTTCTCCAAAGAGCACAGCATTGTGGAACTCATTACTTACCAGCTTCTAGGACTTGCCATGGGGATCAGATGCTGCCTGTGGTGTGTTCAGTTTCATGGTACCTTAATGTTAAAGGAAGGGGTTGAGTAACTTCTCTTTCTGAAAACCACAACATATTATCAAGAAATCTTAATGGATATAATTTTGAAAGGATAAAAGACATGCATATATATATATATTTTAAATGAAAATAGCCTTAACATCTTTTTACATGTAAAAATATTAAATATTCATTGTAGAGTATCATACATTTTTATATGGATATAGTGAATAGGGATTCAGAAAGGTAGAAATAGTTTCTAGGGAGTTAAAATGCATCTTTTCTGACAACTAGAGTCAATTTTAGGTGCACTTCACTTTGTATTATCAGGAGCTGGCCAAAAACTTTAGAAATGAATCTACGAGTAGAGACCCAAGAAAAAATAGATTCTTGCTCAGACTGTAGTACTGAGGGGAAGCACTATATAAGATCAGAAGGGCCTGAAGGAGAATTCACTCACTTGATCTCAGAGCAAATAGATAGGGTTGCCCACAGTACCAGGAGCAAGATGAACCCAAGTGACACAACAGCCATGCAAAAGTACCTCAGTCAACAAAAGGAGAGAGGGAGGGAAGGAAGGAAAAAAGGAAGGGAGGGAAATATGAAGTCAAAGACAGCAAAGAACCAGGGCCTGTAAGTCAAGAACAGATAGCCAAAGACAATCCAACATCTGGGTAACTGATCCCAAGTAGAAAATTTACCAAAGGGAACAGAAAAATTATTTAGAGGTACAAGCCAGAAAAAAATTTATGAAATAAAGAACTAAATAGATCTGAAGGGCACACTATAGACCAGGAAATATTAATACACAGTAATCAATATTGATTGTCATTACGTAAGAATCAACATTAACACACATCCTGGTTAAGTTATTGAATTAAAGAAAGAATTCTTCAAGTATCCAGGAAGGGTAAAAACAAGTTGTCCCTCCAGGAATGGGCAGGGAGGAAGCAAGATGGCCTCAGACTTCTCTACAATGACAGAAGCCAATGGAACAAGTTTGGCGAGTTCTGAGAGAAAGTTTAAGAACATTCATTACACCAGTGAGGTTGTCATTCAGATATAAAGGCCACAGATAAATGGTCTCAAATATGAAAGAACTCATGAAATACTGACACCCCCCCCCACCACATACCCAGAGCCATTTTGGCAAAAGATCACAAAGTGATGGAATTCAGCCAACCAAAAAATGAACCAAGATCAAATCTTAGGGATGGAGAAGTCATGGTAACAGGACTGGTGGTGAGCAGCTAATCCATTTCAATAAAGAGTTAACACTAGGGCCGGCCCCGTGGCTTAGCAGTGAAGTGCACGTGCTCCGCTACTGGTGGCCGGGGTTCGGATGCACCGCTTCTCCGGCCATGCTGGGGCCGCGTCCCACATACAGCAACTAGAAGGATGTGCACCTATGACATACAACTATCTACTGGGGCTTTGGGGGAAAAATAAATAAATAAATAAAATTATAAAAAAAAAAAAAGAGTTAACACTGAACAGCTAGGGGAATTATGACTGGAGAACAGAGCACGGTTACAAACGCAAATGAAGTAACAATAACGTAAACAACAGTAGGAGGCGGTGGAAGTGCAGTAGTGCTAATCATCCTTCACGGGGGCTGTCAGCTGTCAAAAACTATCTAACACTGAAACAAGTAGTTCAAGTATTTTATTTTATTTATTTATTATTTTTTTTTAAATAATTTTATTTATTTATTTATTTTTCCCCCCAAAGCCCTAGTAGATAGTTGTAGGTCATAGTTGCACATCCTTCTAGTTGCTGTATGTGGGACACGGCCTCAGCATGGCCAGAGAAGCGGTGTGTCAGTGCACGCCCGGGATCTGAACCCGGGCCGCCAGCAGCGGAGCGCGCGCACTTAACCGCTAAGCCACGGGGCCGGCCCGAGTTCAAGTATTTTAAAGTCTCAATTCTCTTAATTATTTTCATAATTTTTTTTTAACCTCAGAAGGATCTTTAGGAATTCATTTTTCCTGTGGCAAAGAAACACTTATTTGAAATTCAGCAATTCCTTCAGCTTCATCTCAGTTTCCTTTTCTTCTGTGAAATTCAAATAAAATCAGGCTTAACGCTCTATTTTTTAAAAAGTGTGTAGAGTATGGTATCATTCTTTTAAAATTATTTATGCCTTGTCTATCTGTCCATCCATCCTATCTGCATACCTGCATAAAGAAATGTCCATTACAACCATCACCAAATGTTAATACTAATTATTTTTAGTTGGTGGAATTTTGGACAGTTTGTTGCTTTGTTCTTTGTATTTTTCTTTTTGCCTATTTTTTTTTTTTGATTTTTTTTTTTTTGATTGCAGTAACATTGGTTTATAACATTGTAAAAATTTCAGGTGTACATCATTGTACTTCTATTTCTGCATGGACTACATCCTGTTCACCACCAAAATACTAATTACAACCCATCACCACACACATGTACCGAATTATCCCTTTCACCCTCCTCCCTCCCCCCTTCCCCTCTGGTAACCACCAATCCAATCTCTGTCCCTATGTGTTTGTTTATTGTTGTTATTATCTACTACTTAATGAAGGAAATCATACGGTATTTGACCTTCTCCCTCTGACTTATTTCACTTTGCATTATACCCTCAATGTCCATCCGTGTTGTCACAAATGGCTGGATTTCATCGTTTCTTATGGCTGAGTAGTATTCCATTGTGTATATATACCACATCTTCTTTATCCATTCGTCCCTTGATGGGCACTTATTGCCTATTTTTTGAATAATGAGCATGTATCATTTTAATAAAATGGATAAAGTCATTATTTAGAAAAGACAAATGACAGAATGGAATAAACTTTGTAACATATGTAAGAATAAGTATTAATATTCATATTATATAAAGAACTACCAAATAATAGGAAAAAAGTAAAACAGTTGAAAAATTGGGGTGATATGAACAGGTAACTTATAGAAGAAATACAAATGTCCAATAAACACAAAATGATGCACAACCAGACTAGAAATCAGGAAAATGCAAATTAAAATGAGATTCTTTTTTTTTTTTTTACGTCTTCCCCCAGAGTGATAATAATTTAAAAAGACTGTTAATATCCAGTGTGGGTGAGCGTTTCTGGGAATGGGAGCTCATACACTTTTGGTGGAATATGAATTGAGAAGGCTTTTTTGGAGGACAATTTGGCACTATTTGCCAAAATTCAAAACACATATCCTTCTGATGTAGTAAATCCACTTTCTTAGAAGTTCTGTCCTAGAGAAACACTCTCAGAGATGCCCAAGAATATCTGTCCAAGGGGGGAAATCGGGATGGTCTGAGGCTTCTTTACAATGACAGAAGCCAATGGAAGGATGTTGATTTAGCTTTTGTTGGTGGTAGTAAAAAACAAAACAAATAGGGAGACCCTGAACTAAGGAAAACTCTGGATTATGAACACAGTGGATCTATATGTACTGATAAGGGAAGTTCTATATGATGTATTACTAGGTGAAAAACAGAACAGCAAACAATAGAATGATCTCAATCATGTAGCCATAGAAAGTTATGTCTATGTGTATACGTGAGATATAGGTATGTAAAGGCAGAGAGAAAAGACTGGAAGGATACATACCAAGCTTAACAGTGGCTACCCCTGGGGACAGAGGTGGGGTTGGGAAAGAGCATGAGGGGGTATTTTCATGTTTTAGTCCATATAACTTTGTGTTGTTTGAATCTTTTGCAGTGAAGATGTATTCATTTATTACTTGTATACTTTTTTTAAATTTGAAGAAAGAAAGTGGGGTAGATGAACCTAAAGCCCCAGAAGCTGATAGTATGGTTTAGATGAGGCTGGGGTGGGACACAAGGTAGAGATGGTGACAAAGGACAATGGGGAGAGGGAAAGTCAGGAAAGAGGGAATGGTTAGCGGTTTAGACAGACCCGTGCCACACTGAGTAATGATCAGTTGTTTTTGTGAGACATGCCAACTGCAGAGTTTATATTGCTGAAATTCCCCTCTTTGGTGCAGTTTAGCTGTGCATTTGAATTGACTGTGAGGAACTCTATAGGAGGGTGAAAGCGTACTCTTAGAGAAGGTGGGAGGAGGGGTGCACCTCAGGAGGGCATTTGATGGAATAGCTCTTACTCTACTTTTTAAAAAATATCTATACCTCCTTGGATCATAATTTTGAAAATTTAGTCTGTAATGTAGTAGCCTGAGCTTGTCAGGGGGCCATGCTCAGTTTTGCTGTAACATCCATGCTAGGGACTTCTAGCTGGAGAAGACCACCTTAGAGATGAAGGCTACTGGGCTTTTACAGTTCTTCCCTGTTATGTAGAGGGAGGTTTGTATTTTACACATTAGTGTTCTATCTGAGCTTCTACTGTCAGAAGGGCAGTTTTGCCTTCAAGGGGAGTGCAGTGTATCTTAACTAAGAATCAGTCCTGAGAAGGACTCATAATCCTCTCTTCTCTTCCCACCAGGGCATCAATTGAAGAGAAATATGGCAAAGATCTGCTCAACCTCTCTAGGAAGAAGCCATGTGGACAGTCTGAGATCAAGTAGGTGCCACATTTCTTTCTGGTGTCCATGGGGGCTAATACTGCCCAGGAGCCCCTATCACTTCAGCAGACAGGGTTGGCCAGTAGGGTGAAGCGTGTTGGTGAAATAATTTTTAATTATTTTTTTTCTTATTTCCATTTGTGAAAAACATAGAAAAGTAGAAAGAAGACTAAAATGAACTACGAAGCCACAACCCATTATTAATATTTTCTAAATTTTCCTTGAAGTCCTTTTCTATGTATACTTTTTCATAGACAGGAATATATTATATATAATTTTATACTAGAAATTTAATAGAGGGGCTTCTACACATAAACACACACACACATATACACATATATAGTTTGTGATAACTACGAGAGACTGTCTTTGCACCATTTTATACTTCTCACCACCAATGTGAGATTTCTGTATCACAATTATTTATTCTTCCATCATTCACTGAATACTCTGAGGATACAGAAGTGGCCAGGACAAGGGTCTACTTTAGGAACACACTCCCTTATATACAGGGCTGGCTTCATGGGCAGTCGTAGAGGATCTCACACTTAAAAAAGGTCCATAATTGGTTTAATGCTCTTTTCTGTCACCATTTTGAAATTCTTAATAATAATTTATAACAAGGGGTTCGTGTTTTCATTTTGCAGTGGCCCTCACAAATTATGTAGCCACTCCTACTCATATGGAAATTTCTAGATTCCTTCTCCAACATACACATGTTGAGAGAGGCTTGGGAGAAATAGTTCAGGCAGACCTTCGGAGGTCTCCGCGGGCCTAATCATCTCACATACTGACCTGCATACTGCTTTGGCTGGGCTGTAGACAGCTGCACAGATGCCCTAATGTCTGTGTCCCCTCAGAGGTCCTAATGGAGGCAGACAAGACATTGCTCTCCCTCTTCTTTTCTCTTGCTTCTAACACACACACACACACATCCCAGACTGCAAAGAAAAGTACTGAAGGAGGAAAACATTGGGAGATATTTAAAATTTTAATAGTTATGTAAGCCTAAAAAACTTGTCACCCTCAGACATAGGACATTAGTACAAGGAGAATTTGTTTATTGATTTATTGTACAAGGAGAATTTGTTTATTGATTTATTGATTATATTATATTTTATTTTTGATATTTTAAATGAAAAATTTAAAACACACTGGAAAGTAAAAAGACAAACATAAGGAATGGCTATATACCTATCACCTAGATTTAACAATTATTCACATTTTCCGTATTTTCTTAATATAATTTTTTTGTGAAAATGTTTAAATTTAAACACTTTAAATTTAAACCTGGAATCATCTATTTCTGAAAGTATATCTGGTTTCTTTTAGTGATTAATCATATTTGGAGATGAAACTCTGAGTTCTAGCCTTGGTCATTGTCACAGAGATGTTACTATCTCTAGGCCCTTTCAGGGGGCAGATTTTAAAAACATGAGTTCATATTGATATTTCCAATTATAATTTAACTTTACAGGATTTTACTTCTTTAATTTTATTTCCTCTTGCACTGAAAATCTTGGTTCCTGACAATATTAGCATAGTTTGCTTTATAGGACAATATAGAGTAAAATATTTCAAAATAACAATACCAATATTGCTATTAAACAATATAAAACTTCTGAATGAATTTTAACATTTCTTTGTAGTTCCTTTTGATCTTGGAATATATCCCACTAAGAATACTGTGTTCTAAGGTCACTTAAAAAGTTTATTTTCTCTATGTGATTGTGTAAATGATTTCATATATAGTTAAGTTTATTTCAGTTTGTTTTAAATTTTAAGGATTGTTTTCTTTTCCCTGTTTGATTTAGTTTTATTTTTTGAATATGTAAAACATTTACATGTTCAAAGGTCAAAACTGCATAGACTTAGATAAGTTTCACTGTCATTTAAGGAGAGTTTAGGTAATTTCAAGGAAGATTAGTGGATCAGTTGACCAAAAAACTTATTTATAAAGAAAGCATAAGCTGTTTGGGAAGATATCTAGAAAGTTTTGAGGTGATGGAAAACAGCCATATTCCCTCACAGAGTACTTCTTGGAAAAGATATTTAGCAGACTGAGTCTGATCCAAAATGATATTTCTTGTATTCTTACACATGACTTATAGCTTAGTAAATTCATAGAGAGACTCTAGCACTGTTCCCTTATGTTCTGTGACAGAAGCCAGCCAGTTTTCCTTCTAAGAATATAGCTCAGAGAGGAAGATGCAGCAGGATATGAGAGCTGGGGCCTGTCTTTCCAAGAATGAAGTGAAAAACCATTTAGGTGACTTCTGTTTTTGTCACCTCCAGGATGATCTTTAGGAAGGTGCCCTAGATGAGAGTGCATGACTATGCTTATCTATGGACTAGGAAGGATATTTTTACCTCAGTGGCCACTTTGAAAGACTCTGGCTTCTGATGGGCCTTGTTAGGGTTTAGGGGCAAAGTTCTTATGAAAAGGGTGGTAGGATATTTTCTTTTCCTACAAGTAAGGAGAACACCAAGGAGAAGAGTGGCTGGATGTTGTTAGAGCACCATCCCCAAGGTTCAGATTCTATCCTTGGATTGTCATCATGTCCTGAACACAGGAAATGGCAATGAAGTGATGACGTGCGACAACAAAGCTAATGACAAACTAAAGGGAGACTGGGGCTGCTCTTTTAGTGGCCCTACAGGCAGTCACTTAGGGTGAGAGAAAAATTTTAGACCCTGGACAGACTATTTATCTATAAGGCTGGCTTTTCAACTCCATGACTCACTGTGGGGAAAGACTTCCAATTGTATCTGCTGCCATATCCATCTTTCTTTCTCAGCAATTCCATTAATAAGTTTGCTCTTCAGTGCTGCTCATTCATCCTTCTGGACCATTGGTGCATTTGTTTGGATATGGACACTTTTCTAGAGCATTGCGTTCCTTGAAAAATTGTACCATAAGATGGGTAAATTTTATGGAGAATGTGCATTTATGTTTTTCTTCTTGATGTGTTTGTAATAATTGGAAATGTTTGTGTGAGAAAAGGCAGGGAGAAATAAGAATGCTTTGTTTTGGGATAAATAAACAGAGTGGGAAAAGTGAGGTAGCTAAAAGAAGGGGCCAGCTAGAAAATACAAGTGTTTTTACTTTGCAAAATAGCAGAACTTGCTACGTATGTATATATGTATAGAAAATGATCCGTGATCCTATGCTGTTGTGGCTAGGGGACCATGAATTCACAAAGTCTCATTCCTACCCGAGTGGCTAGACTGAGCCCAGTGATATCTGCTTCCATGAAGGCAGCAATGAACAAGAAAATTCCCAGGGCCAAGTCACCTCTGAAGGAGGTTTACTTAAGGAAGTGTAGGGTGAGGGAGAACTAAAACCATGGGCAGGGGGAGCTATAAGGGAGGAGGAGCAATGGGCTATAACACAGAGGAAAGGGGATTGAGAGAATGTATGAAAAATGTGTCACGGTCTTCTCCATCGAAACTGAGATAATAAATGTGTACTGTTTTAAGCTGCTAAATTTGTTGGTAGTTTGTTGTTCATCAATAGAACACTAATACAGTGTGTTTAATATCTGTCTCCTCCATTAGACTCTAAGGTCTGGGACGTTGTCTGTCTTGTACCATTGAATCACCACCATCTGACACAATGCGTGGACCATAGTTTATGCTCAATAAGTTTGTGACGATTGATGAATGGATGGAAAAGGAGGTGATCAGGAGCCAGAGATTGAACCCTTCCTTTACTGGCTTGTATCCATATTTCTAACTACCATACTTTAAAGAATGATTGATATTCTTATGAGAAAGAGATCATAACTCCTCTATTATCATTGGCGGAAATGAAGCATAAAGAATGTTGGCTTCTTGCTCTACCCAGGTAGACAGTGAAGATTTATGATTCTTGTGCTGGGATTGAGAGAGTAAGAAAGAGGAGACTGGACTGAAGAGGTCTTGATCTGTTGCTGTCTTCTCAAGCTCATGGGCAAAGATGAGTCTGTAGGCTATAAGTGAAGATGTGGGCAGAGAGAAGCATGCAGGGCATTATAATAAGATGGTACAGCCAATTTCCAGAACTGAAATTATATGTGCTTGTTTTTTAGCACCCTGAAGCGGGCCCTTGACGTCTTCAAGCAGCGTAAGTGATTCTTTAAAAATGTATTTGCAGGGCTGGCCTGGTGGCATAGTGGACAAGTTTGTGTGCTCCACTTCAGCAGCCTGGGGTTCTCTGGTTTGAATCCCGGGCGTGGAGCGATGCACTGCTCATCAAGCCATGCTGTGGCAGCCTCCCACATAAAAAAATAGAGGAAGATGGGCACAGTTGTTAGCTCAGAGCCAATCTTCCTCACACACACACACATACGCACACACAAAATGTATTTGCTGTCTTTGGCAATCTCTGTCTCTGTCATAAAAGGTGGGTTTCAATTTGAACAGCGATCTCATATTGGGTGAAAAAAAAATTAGAGCAATCCTAAGGTGAGAAGTAGCTCTGCAGAGCTGAAATGAGCTGAAAATCCCCCACAGCTGCACATGATGATGTGCATTTGACCAACTTAGAGCAGTGGTTCTCACACCTGAAATCCAGGGTGAGGCCCTGGCACTTTGATCTTCAAGGGGTCCTGCCCAGTTCTAATATCCCCCAGGCCTCTGATTCAGAAACTGTCTTTAGGGATTTCTGTTCTTCACAATACTTGGTGCTTCCAAGCTAATGATTTTAACAAGACATAATGTGTGTGGTATGGGCTCGAAGTGTCTCTGTACCCAGTTGAGTGGTTCTAGACCTTTGTAAAGGTTAGCTAAATAAATATTGATCTTAACTTTCCCATAGATGGTGTCCTCTTCCCTCTTTAACTCATCAATGAATACTTTTCTCAAGGTAGGGACAGTATCTTTTCGTGTTTCTTATATGCACTGCAAGGCCAACCATGGCGTGGCCTGAGGGGACTACAGCACAGGCTGGGTCTCCTAAGCTTATATATTTGCTGTTACTTTTCTTTCCCCCACCCAAAATAGTTTCATTTTCTTATTATTAAAATAATTTATATTTATCTTAAAAATTCAAATGAGACAACTAACTATAAAGAAGATAAAATAACTAACTATAAAGAAAACACTCGAATTTCCACTTCTTAGTGATAAGCAGTTCTGGGTAAATATACCTCCAGACATTTTTATGCAATTAAACATATGCATATGTATACTACATATGTATCTATTCATATAAATAAATAGGATTATACCATGGCAGTGGTTCAGAATCTATGGGGTGGGGCCAGAGCATATGTTTTTAAAATGAAAATATCAACTTTTAATCATGCTGCAGTTTGGTATGTATCTTTCCAGACCTTTTTCTATGCATTTACAATTATCTTTCTCTCTCTCTTAATTGCAGCCAGACACACACAAACAAGAGTGAGCTTTTGTATAAGTGAGATCATACTATACACATCTCTCTGCTATTTGCTTTTTTACTTAACAATATATCTAGACATCTTTCCATTTCAGTTCGTATAGATCTGCCTTTTTCTTTTACATTAAAATTTTTTTTTTCCTGAGGAAGAGTCTCCCTGAGCTAACATCTGTGCCAATCTTCCTCTATTTTGTATGTGGGTTGCCACCACAGCATGGCTGCTGACGAGTAGAGTAGGTCCACACCTGGCAACCAAACCTGGGCCGCTAAAGTGGAGCATGCCAAACTTAACCACTAGGCCACTGGGCTGGCCTCAACATTTAAAATTTTTGAGTCTATCAAATGCCAAATTTCCTCCAGAAAGGTTGTACTGATTTTCCCCCCACCAACGGTGCTGTTTGTCCCCATGCTTGCCAATACCAAGAATTTTCATGCTTTTAAAATGTTGCCAAACTAAAAGGTAAAAAAATTATGTATTTCTGGGTTTCAAAGTTTTACAATTTTTTCAATAGTTTTAAGGCTGAATATATTTTCAAATGTTTATTGGCCATTTAGACAATCTGTTTAAAATTTCATATTACTTAACCAGTTTTCTATATTGGAATATATATATATTTCTTTTGATTTGTGAAAGCTCTTTTATATAGCTATTTACTCTGTTATATAAATTGCAAATATTTTTCCAGATTTTCATGTATCTTCTAACCAAGGTTGTTTTGACACATACAAGTTTAAAATTTTTTCTTAGGTCAGATCTATCAGTCTTTCTAGCTTTAATGCTATGCTTTGATTGGTTTTCTTAGAACAAGTAAAATAAAAATTTTAGTTTTTCTACCATAAAGGTAAGCCATGCTCATTGCAAAGATCTTAGAAAATAAAGGGAAAAAAATCACCAATAATCTTTCTATCTAGAGATAATTATTGGTAGCCAAAATTTTGGTGTATGACCTTTCTTACAAATGCTCAGGCTCATGAGATGTTATAGATGGAAAGAACCTTAGAGTCATCGAATGAGAAATAAGGATCGAATTTGACATCGCAGATGTCAACCTGCTTTGCAGGTTTAGTAATGTCTCCTAGCATGTACGCTCTGTGAGCTGGGGCCTTGGCCGTGTTTTCCTCCCCAGCCCTGGGCATACACTAGGTTAGGAACAGTTACTGGTAGGAGGCTAAGCTAAAGATTTACTAGCTCGGTCTTGGTGGCCGGGGCAATGCTGGGCACATGGAGGGGCTCAATAAATGTTTGCAACCAAATGAAGTAGGTTAATTTTACCACTAGCTCCAGTATTTTGTATATATTTTTAAATTTTGTGTGGTTTTATATATTTAAATTCAGACATATATAGATCTTGTTTATTTTTTAACAATTCTTTTTGCAGAAGTAGACAATGTGGCACAATATCACATTCAGCTTGCACAGACCCTAAGAGAAGAGGCCAGGAAGATGGAAGAATTCAGGGAAAAGCAAAAGCTGCAACGGAAAAAGGTTGGGTTTGCATATGTGTTAAAATGTTGCTTTTCCTCTGGCAGAAAACTCCAGGCTTGTTTGTTCATTAAACAACTTGACTCACTCCTGCCCTCATGCAGCCATGCTCTTATTTTAACCCATGAGATTATTTATTGGGGAACCGTGTGGGGACTCAATCTAGATGGTTATGCCTCTGTGCCTATTTGCCCCCCAGACCAGTTCTTTTTCAATTCTTGCAGGATTCAGGAGTCTGGACTGCTTTCCTCTTCTTTTCATATCTGCTGCCAGCATTCAGACTGTGACTGGAAAGGGGAACCCTTTGTCTTCACTAGAGTCTAGCACAGCTGAGCTGGAAGGTTCGCAGACCACACTCCTCCTCCTGGACAAGGCAGTAATGGAAGGGCGAGAAGTGGAGGAGACTCACATTGTCCCTGGAGACCATAATGTCCAACCACCCTGTTTTACAAATAGGGAAACAGAGGCCCTGGGAAATCCAAGTCCTTTTTGTCTTCAAAGCAGATGTGCATAGGCTCTTTTTCATTGATGAGGTTTACTTTGGCCAACTACGTGGAAGGAGATGAGAGTGAGCAAGAGTTAATAAAACCGGCCAACTTTTGGGAAGTTATAAGGATCAAGAAAAGAAGTCCAGATTTCTATTCAAGTATTCCAGCCACTGTTCTGATTCCCTTCTATTTTGTTCCTAAAAGACTTGTATATTCAGGTTGGCCTGGCAGCCAAGTAGCACCCTTCCAGAATTTCCTTTTTTATATCTGGTCTCCAAGGCTGGAACCCTGCTTCACATAGGGTACAAGCTCTTCCCTATATGGCATCCAAAGATTTCCACCCAGGTCTCCCCAGACACTTCTGCATGGACTTTTTGGAACCTTTCCTCATCTTGACCCTTTACTGTCCCAAGGTCTTTGTCTGTAGTGTGTGTATCCAATAAACATCCAGCTGTTAAGGCTGATTCTACCCATACCTCAGTCTCAGCAACTTTGCCTGTGGTTCCAAGTCAGAGTCTATTCCAGCTTCCTTGGTGGAATGCCCCTCCCTTGGCATTTTGAGTGGCGGCAGCATCTTAAGAGCCTGACTGTGTTACCTCTATTGTCATTTCGTGAGCTGCTCTTACAGCTGTGCTTCTTACTAGGAAGCAAGGGCGGAAACTAACATTTAAGGAACACTGTATCAAGTGCTTTCCCACACACTCAAGCTTCGTTTATCAGGTTTGAGGGATGCATCTGGCCCTAAGTATTTTTCAGAGCAGAAACAATATGTTTATTGCACTCACCCATGGGATGGTCACACTCTTTTTGGCTGACATTGCCAATTCTGCCTACCTGTCTAGAGGAATCCAATTTTTCAGAAGCCAAATGCCTTAGACAACCAGAGTCTATGCACACATGATTTCCACTAAGAGGAGAGGAAGGTCATTTCTTAATATTCTCAAGGGCCCTCAGTAGCCTTAGTCATTTAAGGGAGAGTTTTGTTAATTTTGCAAGGCTTCTGAAACTTCACCTCCTAACAAGCTACAACGACCAAATTCTCACAGCTAGAAGAACATGCTCCGAATTCTCTTAAGCAATAGAGGACCCTGTGCTCAATCTACCACCTCACCCAAGCTCCTTATATTCCATGTCCTCTCTGCAGCAGGAAAAGATCTTCCAAGCTTTCTTTGAAAAGTCCAAGGTTTATTAATAAACCTGTAATTACTTGTGTCACAATGAACTCTGGGTTGTACCACTTCTGTATTTAGATACTTAAAAAAAAAATCCAACTTTGGGAGAAAATGTGTCAGTGCCAACTTCTCATTTTCATTGGTCAAACCCTGCACACTTTGGTCTTTCACTTCTTGGAAATTAAACCATTTCCACTTATCAAGGAAAGCCATTAGTTGGTAAACTGGGGTGGGGGAGGTGCAGGTAGAATGGCTGCTCAGAAGTTTATGGCGTACTCACACTTATACAACTGATGTTTTCCGAGGGTGGTCAACAGTACAGACATGGTCATCCTTCCCTCACTGAGCATGGCCAGAAAGACTGACATGACGTAGTAATCATCCTGGAGTGTGATGAGCCTTAAATGGTAGGGGAAGTGAAGGTGCCATCTGAACATACAGTGGAGACACCTAACCTAATCTGTGGGGCTGGGGACACCTCCTGGAAGAAATGACCTTGAAGCTAAAACCAGGAGATTGAAAGGCAGTATAGGTGAGACAAGGCTGTCATCACTGGGGGTTGGCAGGGTAGGGAGGGGTCTTAGGAGCCATTCTCAGGAGTCTCGATGTTGTAGGGTACTGAGGTGTCTTCCCCAGCCCAGAATGTCCTAAACCTGACAAAGAAAGCATGTGGTCAGTCACTTTCTCCTCTGGTCCCACATCTTCTTTACCATTGCAGCTAAGATTGGGATAATCACAGCATGCTCTGCTTGTGTAGATTGCAATATCCAAAGAAAGGAACCTCCTTGGTAACATAGTGATGCTTCCAGTTTTCAGAATACAGTCTGAATGTGGGTAGACAGACAGACACACCACTAAGCAGCTACTTCAATGATTTGCTGCAGGGTCTTTTATAAATCACTTCTTCCTTTGCCCCTCCCTCTTGCTTCTCCCCACCCTATAGCAGGTATGATTGTCTTTTTGCACTACTTTGTGTTATTAAACAATATCAAATTCCCATTGGATTTGGTCTGAGCAGAAAGTCTCAAGTCCTAAAAGAAGGACTTCCTTGAGGGGACCTGAAAGAGAACCCTTGACTTACTGGGGTCATCATGAGTAGGTCACCCGATAGGTGAACGTGGACATGAGGAGACTTAAACCAAGGTGGTATAGCAGACGGGGCTGGACTTGGTGTCACCGAGTGGTCTGAGCAAAGGATGTCACCCCTTGGGCCCCAGGGGTCATACTTGTCAGATTAGAGTTGGATTGCTGCTCTCTAGGATGCTGCTGGCATAAAATGCCAGGAGTCCTTGAAGGCAGAGAGAGGAACAGTGTGAAGTGAAAAGGTTTGGCTAATAAAACTTTGTGGCCACCTAAGAGATGCTGAAGCAGGTTAACAGCTGTAGAACTCGGAGATAAGGAAGCCTGGCTGGGGCCGTAAACTGTAGAAGAGTAGCAGCTTCTGAACTGGAAGAATGGCAATGTGTATATTCGGACTAGAAAGGACCACAGAATAGACCAACATTGCTAACCGATCTGCTCTGTGGAGCCTGGGAAATCAGGAACCATTAATTAAATAAATAAACCCAGCTTCTCCTCCTGGCAGAGGAACATATACACCACACAGCACCTGTCTGTGATGACCAGGATCCGCCCATGAGTCTTTCCATGTGGGGCTCATGTTGGAGCCCCATCTGTTCTCTGTGACTATGGTGTCTTCACCATTAGCAGGTGCATGGCCACCTCCTGGTGCCTCACTTTCAGCAGGGTTGGAAGATGACTGCTTGGTTCTCTGAGGGCCCCTTGGAGCTCCCCTGAGGGAATTTCATATATTCCACAATGCTCATATTTGAAGTGAGACCATCCCAAATAGTCCATCCAGATATCTTTTTTTTTAAACATTCTGTTTTTATTTATTTATTTATTATTTTTTTGTGAGGAAGATCAGCCCTGAGCTAACAACCATGCCAATCCTTCTCTTTTTACTGAGGAAGACTGGCCCTGAGCTAACATCTGTGCCCATCTTCCTCCACTTTATGTGGGAGGTCGCCACAGCATGGCCCGACAAGCGGCGTGTCGGTGCGCGCCCGGGATCCGAACCCGGGCTGCCAGCAGCAGAGTGCGCGCACTTAACCGCTACGCCATGGGGCCGGCCCCCCATCCAGATATCTTGAAAATCCATCCAACCGTGTTCATGTGTTATGGTAACAGACAAAAACATAATTTTCCAGAAGAAAGAGAAACCACATTTTAATTTAGTTTTCAATATTATTATTTTGCATTATAACATTTTACACAAGAGCAATGTCATAGGTCGTTTTGAATTATCGCGTCTCTTGGTCTTTTTATGTATCCATTTGGTTTTACAGAGCTATCATAAGGATAATGGTAGTTTAGGGTAATGACTAGGAACAAGGGCACAGGAGTCAGGCTGTGCCCAAATCCCAACTCTATTACTTGCTGAGAGTGTCACCTTGGGCAAATTAATCCACCTCAGTTTACTGTCAAGAAAATGGGGATAAGAGTACTCACAGTTGTTGTGATACATGAAAACTGCTTAGAACATAATGCCTGGTAAATGGGAACTACTATCATTATGTCTGAGAGGGGCATTTTTGTTATTAGCTCCATTATTTTTACTAAGGAAAGTATTAACGTCACAGCCACAACAAAGAAACTGCTCCCATGTGAACTTGATAAAGTAGCTTCCCTTTCCTGGGTTAGATGGCGTAAGAGTAGAACGACTTCTTTTAGCTGTCCTGCAAACATTTCTTCCCTTTGTACTGCCTGGGCTCCTTGCTGGTTAAGTGTGTGTCATTGACAGAAGCCAGAGAAGTGAATGTTTGTGATTGTGGATAAATTGTGTCCAAATTTAACTGTGTTGACATAAGCTTACAGAATAAAGATCTCTTTTCAAATATAAATGGCACTTTAACAAAAGTTTTAAACTCTGTTTTTGAAACCAAAGTTCCTTGATTCCAGATTTATTGAAGAGACTGCTCTAAAGAGATCAATGATTCTCAATGGTGACTGCCCAAGTTCAAAGGCAGACCCCACCATTAACCAGCCATAAGACCTTGGACAAATTGTTCAGCCTCTCTGTGCTGCAATTTCCTCATTTGTGAAATGGGAGTAATAAATAGCACATCTACCTTCTGGGTTGTGTGAGGACTAAATGAGATAGTTGAACATTTAACCCTCAAGATAAGCTGGTATTAACAATAATTTCTGTTTTTATTATTAATAGCGCTTCTTCTCTCTTCACAGACAGAGCTTACAATGGATGCTGCTCATAAACAAAAGAGCTTACAATTCAAGAAAACCATGGATGTGAGTCATACTCTATTGCCTTTTTTTGTAATGGTGGTACTTTCTGAAATCCTGTGCTGTGTATGAGCATATTCCTAAAAATAACATTTCAATAATGTTATTATTCATTAGGGCAATGTTTTAGAGAAAACAACCTCTAGTGGTTTAACTTTCCTTCCTTTTTGTTAGAGTTTTTTTTTTTGAGGAAGATTGGCCCCGAGCTAACATCTGTTGCTAATCTTCCTCCTTTTTTCCTTTTTTTTCCCCAAAGCCCCAGTAGACAGTTGCATGTCATAGCTGTACATCCTTCTAGTTGCTCTGTATGGGATGCCACCTCAGCGTGGCTTGATGAGTGGTACGTAGGTCCGCTCCCAGGATCTGAATCAGCAGACTCCGGGCTGCTGAAGTGGAGTGCGCGAACTTAACTGCTATTTTGCTAGGCCGGCCCCAATGACTTTCCTTCTTTTTAAGGCCTTGGAAAGATTGAAGATGAAACTAGATAGAGGAAACACAATGATGTTATCTTTCTGGTAACCTGGGAAAGTACAGCAAGTCAATTTAAATATTTCAGGCCAAGACACAAAAGCATATACTGTATGATGCCATTTACCTTGTTGGATTTGAGCTTTTTCCCTGTAACTGTTTTGAATCTTGATTTCTTACCTATTTTATTGAGAGACCCCTTCCTGTTTTAAGATATCTGCAAATTGTAAAAGCCCCTTTCCTTTAAGTAATTTATAACAAAAATGCTTAGCAGGGGCCGGCCTGGTGGTGTAGAGGTTAAGTGCACACGCTCTGCTGTGGCGGCCGGGGTTTGGGTCTCTGGAGTGCACCGATGCACTGCTTGTCAAGCCATGCTGTGGCGGCATCCCATATAAAGTGGAGGAAGATGGGCATAGATGTTATCCCAGGGCCAGTCTTCCTCAGCATAAAGAGGAGGATTGGCGACAGATGTTAGCTCAGGGCTAATCTTCCTCGCACACACACACAAAATGCTTAAGACAGAGCTAAGACAAGTTGCTAGGGACCTGACTCTTGCTTTTCATGAATCTGTCAACTCTGGATACAATGAACTCTGTTATTGGAACATCTATGATTCCATCTTTGTACAGAAGTATCATCATGATATTCTATGACTATGACGTGATATCTGGTAACCCAGTCAAAAAAGAAAATATCATCAATGTTAATGGCATATGCAGTCTGTTCTGCATTATTTTTTTCTTTGATGCAGATCACCTCAGAAGCAATTGATAAATAGGGAATGATGTCAGTGTAATGCAGAAATAGTGTTGGTTGGTATATGATTGTTCCCAGACCTTTTATGTTTTGAGCAGTCTGGGGCAAGCTTTCTCACAATTAAAGAGAAAGCCTTATTGAAATATAATTTTCTTAACTATTTCTTCTACCTACATTTAGAGCCATATCAGTGTTACAATTTTTGCTTCAACTGTCAAAAATAATTTGGAAAACTCAAGAAGAGAAAGAAAGACTATTGTATTTACCCATTTTTTGCTTAGCATGTTCTTTTTTACTTCTGATGTTCTAAGGTTTCTTATTTTGGTTTCCTTTTGTTTAGAGAACTTCCTTTAGCCATTCTTCAGGATAGGTCTGCTAGTGACAAATATCTTAGTTTTCCATTATCTGATAATGTCTTGATTTCCCCTTCATTCTTAAAGGATACTTTCACTGGATATAGGATTGTGTGTTGACAATTTTTTTCTTTTGGTACTTGAAATGTGTTGTGCCACTTCCTCATGGCCTCCATAGTTTCTCATAAAAAATCTGCTATAATCCAAATTGATTTTCCTTTATAGGTAAGGTGTCATTTCTGTTTTAAGATATTTTCTTTGTTTTTAGTTTTTGGAAATTCACCTATGTGTCTTGCCATGGATTTCTTTGGGTTTATCTTGTTTGGGATTTGATCAACTTCTTGAATCTGTAGGTTTATATCTCTTGCCAAATTGGAAAGTTTTCAGCCATTATTTCTTCAAGTACTTTTTCAGCCCACCCTCCTCTCCTAGGATTCCAAGGACGTGAATCTTAGATCTTTTGTTATCATGCCAAAGGTCCATGAGGCTCTGTTCATTTTTTTCAGCCTATTTTCTCTCTGTAGTTCAGATTAAGTAATTTCCATTGTTCTATCTTCCAGTTTACCAGTTCTTTCTTCTGTCTCTTCCATTCTTTTCTTAAGCCCATCCATTGAGTTTTTTATTTCAGTTAGTTTATTTTTCAGTTCTAAAATTTCCTTTTGGTTCTTCTTTATACCTTCTATTTCTTTGCTGAGTTTTTCTATTTCTTTGCCAAGACTACCTATTTTTTCATTTGTTTCAAGTGTCTTTGTAATTGCTTGTTGAATATTTTTATGATGGCTGCTTTAAAATCTTTGTCAGATAATTCTAACTTCTCTGTTATCTTGATATTCGCATCTATTGATGGTCTTTTTTCATTCAGTTTGAGCTCTTCCTGGTTCTTCGTATGATGAGTGATATTCAATTGATTTTAGACATTTTAGGTATTATGTTACAAGACTCTGGATCTTATTTAAAGCTTCTGTTTTAGCTGGCTTTCTTTGTTTTTTTGTTTTTGTGAGGAAGATCAGCCCTGAACTAACATCCGTGCTAATCCTCCTCTTTTTCCCGAGGAAGACCGGCTCTGAGCTAACAGCTATTGCCAATCCTCCTCCTTTTTTTCCCCCAAAGCCCCAGTAGATAGTTGTATGTCATAGTTGCACATCATTCTAGTTGCTGTATGTGAGATGCGGCCTCAGCATGGCCGGAGAAGTGGTGCCTCGGTGCGCGCCCAGGATCTGAACCTGGGCCACCTAGCTGGCTTCCTTTGATGCCACTACAGCAGAGGGAGGTGAGGCACCATCTCATTACTGCTATGTGGGGGTAAAAGTCCAGGCTCCCCATTTGGCCTGCACTGAAACTACGGGGTGGATATGGCCTTATTACTAGTGGGAGGTGGTTAAAGTTCTGACTCTCCACTAGAACTCCTCTGACACCACCCCAGCAGGGAGGGTGTGCACCTTATTACCGCCAGGTGTGGGTAGTAGAATTCCAGGTTTCCCACATGGTTTCCACTGGCACTATCTGTGGGGCTTTTTTACCTCCTGGTGGGAATGAAAGTCCCAATTCCATATTTGTCTTTCTCTGACACACCTTGGCGAGGAGTTGGGTGCCTCAATACAGCCTGGTGAGGGTGAAAGTCTAGATTCCCCACTTGGCCTTTGCTGGATGCATGGGGGTGGGGCCACAGTATGTTATGTGGTGTTTGGCTGCAGTAGAATGGTTATTTTCTAAAGGTTTCCATCCTGCTAGGCTGCCTCTTTTCCGGTCTTTTGCTTAGAGAGAGCGGGTTTTTGCGGGACTTTTTTTCCTTCTGGCTGTGCCCATTGTTGTCTCCTGGCCGCCTGCTTCTTTGGCAGCCAGTCTGTAATATATGAGGCAAAAGGAAAACCCAGGGAACTCACTTCTAGATTGCTCTTCTGAGACCAAGGTCACTAGCCCGTCTGCCTCCTCTCCACTTTTCACAGTCTTCTTATGTTTGTTTTATGTATAATGTCAGGGGTTTTAGTTGTACTTGTGTGGAGGAGAGGGAAAAGTACATCTACTCTATTTTCCCAGAAACCCATCTAACCTTTTAAAAAAACATTTTGTGATACGCTTTTAGTGCCATAAATGTGATCATACCCCATTAATTTTATGTTAAGAATCTAAGACTCTATCTTCAGAAAACACAAAAATAAGAAAAACAAAGGCATAACCTTGTTCATTACTTATAATAAAGAAAAGTATAAATGATTCAGAGACCAAAAGATGGAGAAAGATTCAATTATGTAGCCTTTTAAAATATGATTATGAAGAAAAGTGCTTAATATGTCATTAAAAATAAAGCAGGATAGAGAAAGATTAATAACTTTGACAACGTTAAAATTTAAAACTTCTTTAGAGCAAGAGAAAAAATATCTTATACATGGTTTCAAGAGAGATGACAAATGGGGAAAAATATTTGTAACCTATATAACTTTTATAGCCAGTTAGTGTTCCTAATATAGACCAAGCTCTTATAAACCAATTAAAATAAAGAATGGGGGCCTGGCCCGTGGCTTAGCGGTTGGGTGCGTGCGCTCCTCTACTGGCGGCCCGGGTTCAGATCCCGGGTGCGCACCAACGCACCGCTTCTCTGGCCATGCTGGGGCGGCGTCCCGCATGCAGCAACTGGAGGGATGTGCAACTATGACGTGCGGCTATCTGCTGGAGCTTTGGAGAGAAAAAGGGAAAAAAAGGAGGAGGATTGGCAATGGATGTTGGCTCAGGGCCAGTCTTCCTTGGCAAAAAGAGGAGGATTGGCATGGATGTTAGCTCAGGGCTGATCTTCCTCACCAAAAAAAAAAAAAAAAAAAAAGAACGGTCCAATAGAAGAGCAGGTAAAAAACACAAAGTAGAAAGAATATACCACTTTAGTAGTAATGAAATAAATGTAAATAAAATGACAATATGCTAACATTCTCACCTCTAGTATTAGAAAAGGTTAAAATACTCAGTGTTTAAGTTCAGTGTTGGTCAGAGTTCAAGGACACGTACTCTCGTATACTATTGATGGGAGTATAAATTGGTGCAGCCAATTTGGAAGGAAGTTGGATGTGTATATACAATTATATTTCTAGGAATTTGACCTATATAGATAAATTCACACTACCCAAAATAAAATCAGAGTATTTTTATGTTACAAAAAATGGAAACAAGATCAATATCCACCAATACAGACTTGATTAAGAAAATTATGGCATATATATACATATATATGCGTGTGTATTTACAACCATTAAAAGTGTTCAGCTACAGGGATCATGCATGATACAGTGAAAGGTATAACATATTGTTGCATAAAAAAAGAATTGTATGAATATCTTATGTGCTTGTAATTATGAAAAATTATGAACTTTAATTTCTGTGTGTGTAGCCTAGAGAGAGAATTGAAAGATTGTTTACTGAAAGTTAATCCCACTCAACTGCAGGGGATGCTGGGAAATGTAGGGAAGCACATGAAATATTTGGTGAGCACAAACTATCACTACAGAGGAGTCTTCATTCTTAGTCAAGCATTTTTGGAGGGGTCACCATTTTTATTTATTAGCTAACTGATTCACAGCTTTGCTCTGTTTGAACAAGTCCTTGCTTCAATAGTTGAAACAAAAAATTATTTGATTCACTAACTGTAGTTTGTGAACTGTTTCCATACTACCAGTAGTAAGATAGCACAGGATAGACCATGACCTACTTTTAAACTAGCTAAAACAGAACTCTTTAAATGAAAACGGAACATGACTATCCTTAAGTGACAGAAATGATGGGATTGATGGCCTCCGTGCTGTCCACATGCTGTGGTGAGACACATTAGAATATTGAAGCATAATTATAATTACCATGACCAAATGATTGCATCTAAGTTCTGAGGGTTACGTTACATAAATGTTGGATTACATATCTTATAGTTACATAAGTATTTTGATTTTGCCTATTTCAAATTCCATCTTTTGTTTCAGTCAATTTTTAAAGCTTATGTACTTTGTGTTTGCCAAATAGGAGTGATCACTTCCTTGATCAGGTTGCTGCTACATACATAATTTGGAAAAGGGCCTGAGACCTTCCAAAGATAGATAAGAAAGAGCATCTGCCCTCAGAGCCCATGGTCTAGTGGTGGTCACAGACCAAATCAGGGTGCCGTGTTGTTTGCTGGGCTTGGAAGGGCTGGGGTGGCTGCTTCAGGGTTACCTTCTGCTCTCCTGTTTCGATCCTCTTTTGGCTCATAACAACAAAGGCAAAGAAGAACTATGAGC
Source organism: Ceratotherium simum simum (assembly GCF_057802395.1). Lineage (NCBI taxonomy): Eukaryota > Metazoa > Chordata > Mammalia > Perissodactyla > Rhinocerotidae > Ceratotherium > Ceratotherium simum. The sequence goes on along the minus strand of NC_141913.1, from coordinate 35,453,880 downwards.
AGAAATGCCGAGACAAAGATGACGCAGAGCTGGCTGTGCACCGGAATGCCAACGTGGTAAACCCGAAACAACAAGAAAAGGTACCTGGGAGGGGTGACAGCCTGAAAAATCTGAGATTTACATATATCAAGCTAAAGCTAATTAATAATCTTAATAAAAAATGGATTTGCACCCTAAGCCCTGGCGAAAATCTTCCTTCAGGCTATTAGGGTTCTCTGAACCAGAAAAACCCTTGTCACATTTTTGGGGTTGGGAAAGAGCTAAAGAAGTGTGCCCATGGGGGTGGGAGTGGGGTGAGAGGAAGTGGGGGAGGGGGTTCTGATTGTTTTCATCTTTCTTCAAAACTCAACTCACGTATTCTTTGTAGCTAGGCTGCCTCTTTCTTGGGTGTATTATAAATTTAATTTTATAAAATCTGGATATAAGATTGACAGCAACCAGAAGGGAAAGGTACATCTTTAGGAAGACACAGGGCAAGATGCTTGATGGGTATTTTCCAATGGCAATAAGATTAGAGGGCAAGTTGAATGATTTGCTCATGAGAGAAACATAGGTAAGGCGTGGCCTAGAACTTGTCTCTTCACAGTCATTGCTTTTAGATCTGTTTTACCTATGGAAGCCTGGCCCAGCATTCCTGATCTCTTGTTGTTTTTTGTCCTCACAGCTTTTTGTGAAACTGGCAACTTCAAAGACTGCAGTAGAAGACTCAGGTGAGGGGGCTGCTGCCATGGATGAGGGAGGATTATGGTAGGGTTTACATTATCCTAAATCTATCTGAGAAAGGTAGTTTTATACACCTTACAGTAAAGAATATATAGATATACAGTAGGATTAACAAGATACCAGAAGGGAAGAAGGGAGGAACCAATGGAAGGAAAGAAAGGAAGGGTGAAGGAGGGAGGGAGAGAGGGTGTATCAGAACCTGGGAAAGTGAGAAGAAGCAAAGGAGGCAGCCGTTTCTGGCCACTGCCTGCTTAGGTCTTGCTGCCTTACATGTAATTGAATGGTGGTGGTGAGGGTTATGTGGTAGCTGCTCTGTAATCAGGTGCTGAGTTCGTGGGAACATCTATCTATAAAGCCCATTTCAGCTCTGTTAACTCTTATCTGCTGTGAAAGAAATTGCCAAGTTTCGAGGCCTTGTCATCACTGAAATCTAAGATCGAAACTAAGTGTTTGCAAAGGCTTCTAATTCCCAGAGTATCCTGCATAAGATAAGCCGTTCATGACCATGGTCACTTAAGAAGTCTCTAAACCCCAAACTTAAGTAACTTGGTGCCCCTTAAGGGCTCAAGGTAGTTCTATGCATCCTTCACTGTATAATTTTCCTGAAAATGAAAAGGGGTGGAAGTAATTGAAACTGAATTAGACAAAGAAAATGCAGGCTAAGGTTCCCTGTCAGCTTTCACTTTTCCTTCCTTGAAGCATTTCTTGCTAATTGCTTGGTTCAATGTGCAAAAAGGAAGTGATACCCACCTTTGCTTATTACACAAAGATATTATGAGGGTGAGAGATGTAAGTATGGCCTTTCAATGTTCAGAGCTCCTTGGGGCCTTGTGAGCTCAACGCAGCTCGGACTGAGTTTCATTTACTATCTGGAATATGAGCCTGAGGGGTGGGTCTGCGAGCCGCCCTCCTGTCCGGTTTCTGAACCCAGGCCCCTCCCCTCCATTGCAGACAAGGCGTACATGCAGCATGTCAATACGCTGGATAAGGTCCGAGAAGAGTGGCAGAGCGAGCACATCAAGGCCTGTGAGGTACCCAGAACCGGAACCGGAACCGGAACCAGAAGCTGCTCCGGAGGGGGCGAGCCTTCCTCTTAGGACTTGAAGCTTCTGCTTTTGTAGAAATGCTCCACCCTCTTATTATAGCGCTCCAATTCTAATAGAGTTGCTTGAGGTTAAATTAGAAATCAGGAACTTAAGTGGAGGACGGAAGGAACCAGAATGTTTTTCTCCAAACCTCATCTTTTTGCTTCCTTCCCATCCTGACCGTGCTGTGCAACTCTGTTCAAGGCCTTTCTCTAATGTTTGGTTAGCACAGACATAAAACGGATGAATTAATGGTTAAGTAATTACCTTTTGAGAGCCTCACCTGTACTTGCCATGTAATAAGGAAAACGCAGATGGTGCGTGAGCAGACTTGAGAATCTTTTACTCTCCTCACACCTTTGATTCCACCTTAGCCACTCCTTCGTTTTCTGCACATGACCTCACTTACAACTTCCTAGAGAAAATGAAGACATAACCTGGAAACTTCCTCAAGTTTCTGTCGCCCTGTTTACACATTTTATTACCAGTGGTTCTCAAAGTGAAGTGTCATCAGCATCTCCTGGGCACTTGTTAGAGATGCAAATTCTCAGACCAACCCCAGACCCACTGAGTCAGAAACTCTGGAACTGGGCCCAGTAACCTCTTCGTTAATAAGCCCTCCAGGTGATTCTGATGCTAATTCAAGCATGAGAACCACTGATCCACACACCCTCCTCCCCTCCTTTTCTCCTGTTATTGTGGAAAAGGGGCCGCTCCCGCCCTATTAAGATCTCCCACCACCTGGGCTCGGGATCCCATCCAGCTGGTTTTCCCCACCACCTTGTGCACAGCTCCTTTATCGTGAACTCCTTTTATCATTTACACAAACTCAGCTTGTTCCTGGCTTTAAAACCCACCAGCTGTTGCTTCCCGCCTGCTACCTTCTCTCTTCACTGCCAGGCTTCTTGCAGGAGTTGTCTGCACATCCTCATTGCCCCTGCCTTTCCCAGCCTGCTGTGTCTGGGCATTGCTGCTCTGCAACTGCTCCTTGGAGGAACCAGTCATCCCCTTAGTGTGAGGTCCAGCAGGCCTTCCCAGTTTCTCATCTTATTTGACCTGTCTTTACCATCTAATACTGTGGGTCACTCTCTCCCTCCTAAAACACTCTTTTCTGCTTTACTTCCTTGACTCCACACTTTTTTGGAAAAGCCTGGAATAAGGGCATTTTTAGAAGGTTTCAAAACATGAAAAGCAACATCATATGCATTTTTATACATATTATAAAAACCTGCGTGGGAATGATAAAATTTAGGGTGATGGTTATCTCCAGGGAAGGAGGAAGGTGATAGAGATTGGGGAAAGCACACAAGGGCTTTAACAGAATCTGAAACAAATATGGCTAAAATTTTTGACAAAACTAGGTGTTTGGTACATGGATATTCGTTATATCGCTCTCTATGATTCTTCTTTGTGAAATATTCTATAATAAAAATAATGTAGTATTTGTATATATACTATATATACAAATATATATAGTATATATACAAATATGTATATATTTGTACAAATATGTATACTAAATATTTGTATATATAGTATATATACAAATACTAAAATATACAAATACTAAAATATTTACAGGTGAAATAGTGTATTTATTTCAAAATACTCCAGGGAGGACGTGAGTTGGTAGGGTTATAGGTAAAACAAAATCGGTTCTTAAATATGTTTAAGCTGGTGATGGGTACATGGGGATTCATTGTATTATTCACTCTACTCTTGTATATGTTTGAAGTTTTACATTATAAAAAATTTTAAAATCTAGTAGTGTTGTATTCAATATTTAAAAAAGTATGTTAGTATGTAACATTCACTGTTGAATAGCATCCACTTTATAGAATAGCTTGATTTTCCAAAAGTTTATATTTTTTATATCCAAAAAACAATTGTTCAGGCAGTGACTTTTTAAAAAACTTTTTTATTAAGGAAAATTTCAAACATACACAAAGAGAAGACAAGTGCAAGGATCCCCGTGTACTCATCATCCAGCTTCAACAATGATGAGCATCTTGCCAATTGAATTTATTCATTCCGGGAGGGGAGGGTGGGGAAGAGGCAGAGTTTTGAATCTGAGGCTCTGGCGGGCTGCCCAGGTGGAGATGCCCCTTAGGCAGTTGGAAATGTGAGCTGGAATTCAGGTTAGAACCTTGGTGTCTGGATTCATCATTACCTCTTACCTTCAGAACTGTGTCTGATCCTGTTTGTGTTAACATGATGTTAGAATCTATTTGCATTCTTTGCCTGTGGTAAGAGTTTATGAGCTTCCTCGGTGGTGGAGGAGTACCCTAAACGGGACAACAAGCTTACAGATAATCAAGGGTTGACACTGTTTCTTAAGTCCTAGCCAGTCTAGACAAATAGCCCCTTTCTCTGCATATGTCTGTACATTTTGTTATGTTTCTGTAGGTGTTGGAGGCTCAAGAATGTGAACGAATAAATTTCTTTCGGAATGCTTTGTGGTTACATGTGAATCAGCTGTCACAACAATGTGTCACAAGCGACAGCGTAAGTCAGAGGCATCCACGGAGGATTGTGGCTCTGCATTTTGGATTCATTAGAGTGGAAGGAACAGTAGACATTTATTAGATCATCCCCCCCATTTGAGGCCCAGAGAGGTACAGTGACTTGCCCAAGGCCACACAATGAGTTAACAGAAGGACCCAGATAAATACTTAACCTGCCTGACTCCTGTGCCACTTTACTACCATGACTTTCTCTTTAAGAAATTCAGAGTTAGGACAGGAGAGTAGAGAAAGGAGACCCAAATGCAGTTAATATATGGAGGACAGAGATGCCATAGCATGAATGTGAGTCCCGGAGGGTCACTCCAGGACAGCACCTAGTGCTAGCAGACTAACCCATGCCCAGGCTAATGGTCACTCCAGGGCTCAGGATTTACTTCAGTGGTGTTCCCAGGGCCCGTATCCAGGTTTAACTTGTGCCCAGCCATCTTCCCAGGGTTCCCAGATCTCAGAGGGACCAGAACCAAGTTAAATAGCTACCCTCACTTAGATGGGACATATCCTTTAGAAGAACAGTTAAACACCCAGAAAACCTGTAGCATTGACTGGAAGAACTTTTCTCCAAGTTAAGTAATTATTTTTGCGTTTGTGCTTGGCATTGGCCTTTGTCATGGGACTTGGTATCTATTTTCTTTGTCCCATCAGTATTTTTTAAAAAATCTTTCCCCCAAAGTTTTTTTGCTGCCACAAAGATACATTTCTTGTTATTTTTAAAAGAATGTTAATAGCAGATATGCATCAGAGAAATCCCTTTTAATGAGTCTGGGACTTGGGAATGTCTTTCTTTTCAAAACAAAATTTGGAAAAGAGTCAGCTATTCATCAAACCTGTTTTAATAAGCCATGTCACAATTATTATGGACATACCTCTACGTTGATTCATCTTCTTTTTGTTAGATGTATGAAGAAGTCCGTAAGAGTTTAGAAATGTGCAGCATTGAGAAGGACATTGAGTACTTTGTGAATCAACGCAAAACTGGACAGACTCCACCAGGTGAATGGAGCAGTGGGGTAGGGGGGCGGTTATTTAAGCAATTATATTAGTCTTTGTTCACATGTCATGAGAATGGAAGACTCCTGCCTCTTAATGTTTTGTTTCTTGATGATTCCTCTAGCACCCATCGTGTATGAGAATTTCTACTGCCCCCAGAAGAATACAGCCCCACCAGGAAAGGCTACGGGGCCTAACTTGGGAAGGTAATAACCAGTTTCCTTTCACATGAAGAAAAATACTTTTAATAAATGTTTTTATCATTAGTGTTCTGAGACATGTTAGAACTGGAACATATCTACCACTGTATTTGCTTAGTGAGGTTGCTAGATTTTTGGAAGTAGCATTTTTAGAACAAATGTTAAATGGATTTTACTAGTCATAATTCAAGGAGGACTATATCACGCTTGAGTGTGATTATTAGTGCTCTTGCGTGAATCCTGTACCTTTCGTATAGCCTATAGAGAGCAGGAGCCAGCAGGTGTGCTCATGCCCCACCCCACCTCTCTACTCCCCCATGAATCAAACCTGACCTGCCTGTTTTGGTAGGACCCAAGAGTAAAGAACGGCTTTTACATTTCTAAATGGCAAAAAAAAAAAAAAAAAAAAAAAAAAAAAAAATTAAAAGGATACTCTTTCATGACGTGAAAATTATATGAAATTCAGATTTCGGTGTTCATCTATAAAGTTTTATTGGAACATGATCACACTCATTCGTTTACATTCTGCCTATGGCTGCTTTCACACTAGAGTCGAGTAGAGTTGTGACAGAGTTGCCTTGTGTGGCCAGCAAAGCCTAAATCATTTGCTATCTGGCCCTTTACGGGAAAAATTTGCTGCCCCTGATATAAAGGATCCTAGGAGAAAAGAAACTTCTGTTTCACATACAGCTTGAAGTCCAAGCTGTTGAAGTTTCATTCCAGTTTTTAAAAAGATAAGGGAGTGTTTGAGGGAGAATTGCATAAGGATCATCGATATTTAAGAATGCCAGGCGCGGTTCAAAACAGTTAACACAAATGAGCTCATTTAATCCTCTCAGTGAGGAGGGAGCTGTTTGTATTTTCCATGTTACACGTGAAGATGCTGATGTACGAGGAGACCAGGAAATCTTGCCCACGCAGCTGGATTTTCATCTGCCAGTCCTGGTTGTGGGGGCAGCGCTCTGCGCTCCTGACCACTGTGCACGCTGCCTCTCAGCATAGTGTGATGCCTGCCACTTAGATCCCAGTAGCTCGGTGCTGCAGACCTTTTGCTTCATCTGAATTTTTCCTGACCCTCCAGAGCACAAACCAGATCTCAGTAGAGTGCAATGTGTTTGTAGCGTGAAGTAGAAAATTAGAAAAATAACAAGAACTGATCTGAAAGACGTTGGTTTTCATTTCTTACAGGAGAGGACCTCTCCCAGTTCCTAGTATACCAGGTATGCCACCAAGGAATACCTTTTGAAGTGCTTATGTCAGGTTTTCTTGAAGGTTGAGTAGCTAGAATTTTGACATAAAGGGAAAGAAGTGAATAAATAGAATCAAATTTCCAAGAGAACAAGCTGCTATTAAAATCTTACTATAATACTTTTTGTCACAGAGTAGAATTTGGAAATCAGTGGTCTATTTTATAGCTCATCCAAGAGAATTCAGTTACTGAAGTACCAGAATAAACTTATTATAAGGCAGTCTTACCTAAGAGATTATTTTAACTTGGACCATGAGAACAGCAAAACTTAGATGTAGTTTTCCTTTGGATTACACAGAAATATAATTTATAGAAGGCATAGATATCTAGAAACATGTAAACCAATATTATATGTTTTATACACTGCCCATAATTGGATCTTTCACTAATCACACTGGTCTCTTTTTTTCTCTGAACTCCTGTGATACCTCTGGGAGAACCGCACATTTTAGCATTTTTCGTTAGTTGTATTCCCTGGATAATTGTAAGAAGCTGGAGGGCAGACACTTTGTTTTTTCCCCGTATCACTCACAACGCCTAACATAGTGCTGGGTGCGTAGTAGGTGATCAACAAATATCTACTATTTGAATAAAAGAGAGATATACTGATCAATGTTCAAGGGAATGAGGGAAGAGACAACCGATGCTGCATTTAGTAGCGTAGCAAAAATGTAGTGGCTGAAAAAAAAATTAGTGGCTGAAGTTGTATCTTTGAACAATATAGGGATTTAAGTTATTTTATTTCTTGTTGCCTTATAATTACCACTTGATAGTGTGGAACTTATTTTTGTCCATTTTTGAAGATAACTTTACTGTGGGTGCTGCTGTCTGGGCATGGATGAAAAAGGGCCAAGAAATGATAATAATGATTTCCAGAATGTTCTCTGGTTTGTAGTCATGACTACCATTTGTAGGTTTTGTTGCCAGGTATATTTTCTTCCTACAAAAGGGCAATCACTAGAATCGTTGAGTGGAATGTCTTGATTTGAAAAGGGCTAAGAGCTTATCATGAAAAAATATTACCTTAATGTTGCTCTGTGTTCTGCCCTTTGCAGATGACCCTGATTATTCTTTGATTGATAACTACAGTTTGATCTATCAGTAACATCAATGGTAAGAACCTTTCATTTTCACATAACCAAGTTGCATTTAGACTGGTGATTGTAGTTTTGAAGTCTTTGAAGCTTCTTTGTAACACCACTGCAAGCAAGCAAGGCCTTGTATCAGGGTGGCACACTAGTGGGTGTGGTGTTCCTGTAGGATGGCCTTTGTGGATCCCACAACTGAAAGGGGCCTGGAGACCACTCCATACCTATTTGAATGAGGGTATTTTCCCTTCATTAATTATTCTGTAACTCTATCTGCTCTTGTTAAGCTCTTTCGTGGCTATTACACACGTACACTTAAAGCAATACTCACCAACAAAACACACATGATCCTCACTGTTTAAGTAATTTAGCCTCTAGTGTACTCCCCCTCTCTCAAAGGGGGAAAAGTCAAGTGAAAAGAAGTCAATAAAAACAAGGCAAATGATGTCACACTCACCAAACACCCATGGGCATCGTAGGGGTCGTCCCGCACCAGATTGTTACTGCTCTGAACTAGCAAACCACAAGGATTCCTAGGGCAGAACTACTAAGCCAATGGTGGCTATAAGAACGACTTTTCCTCTTTGGCATTCAGGTGCTTGCAACGTACCCCAACTCAGCATTAGTCTTCACAAATGTGAAGGAATGCCTCCGCAGCCAAAATAGCAATTCTAAATGAAACTCCTCATAAAGTATAATTCTTTTAACCCAAATGGGCATATCTTGGGATATGACGATATACGCATACATGAGCAAAGAAAAAGTATGAAAGGATATATTTCTTAATAGTTTATCTTTTTGTTTATCCATGTGTTCTAATTTGTCTACAATTAAAATTTATTACTTTAATTAAAAAGAGTCTTGAAGAGTTGATCCTCTTGCATATTCTGATCTCAGTATGTTCCTGGGAGTGACAGGAGGGGTGGGTGGGATGCAAGGAAGTCTTAATGGAAGTAGAACAGACTCTCTCTTGCCCTTCCTTGTTTGGTGTTGGTGATGTTTACTGTCACTTATGGAACAAAACAGATTTTAACAGGGCTCCATGGTGGTCTTCCTTCAGTGTTCTATACCACTGAAAAGTACTTGAAAGTGAGCACATCAAAATTGCTTGTCTTCAGTCCTCTAAAAACACCTACTTTGTGACTTATAGCCAATTAGCTAGACAGGACAGAAGCCATGTTGTCTTGATTAGATAGAAATAATCAGCTAGTATTTATTTATATTTAAACATAAACCCTTAAATTGCTTAAGAATATGTTTAATATTTAAGCAACTTTGCTGTAAAAGATAACGGAAATTGAAGACATAAAATACCCCATCCTCTAACTATGTATAACTTTCTGACCTACAAACAAAATATAGACTTTACAACCAGTCATCATTTCTTCTTCATTTCATAAGCCTCCCTCTTTCTCATGGAAAGAGGCAAGGTCCATGTTAGAGGTAGAGCAGGAACATGGGAAATCAGTGACTTGGGATTCAAAGGTGAAGCTTTCTCTCTGGAACACCATGGAGGTGATGGCTATGGGCAGGGCTCCAAGAGTTTGTTTTTTTTAATTTTTCACCTCTTTCTTTCCTGCCCTTACCTGTTTGTGTAAAGCACATATTGTAGTTGCTTGATAATAGCATTTGACAAAACGACCCTAGTTCCTCAGAGCCCAAGAATCTGCTGTTTGAATGTAAGATGCTAATGCTGACACATTTACTTGAGTTCTCTCATTTCACTAGGATTCATTAGTGTAGATGCCAGCTCAGGGAATAGGGGCTCAACATAAATGTGTATAATTGACTGAATTTAAGAGAATTTTAAAGGGAGTCTACTTGAGTTAATAACTTAGTTAAGCAACTTATCACAACATTTATAATGAACCTTTGGAATGGAAATTTAAATAGGAAAGTTTAGGAATTTCCTATTTGTTCTGAGTTGTTGATTTTAGCTAATATTCATATTTTTAATTCTAACATGTTTAGGTAAAGACAGACTATAACTTTGAATTTAAAAATATGTGTATCAGGGGCCGGTCCGGTGGTGTAGTGTTTAAGTTTACATGCTCTGCTTCGGCGGCCCGGGGTTCGTAGGTTTGGATCCCGGGCACGGAACCACACACCACTTATCAAGCCATGCTGTGGCAGGTGTCCCACATATAAAGTAGAGGAAGATAGGCACAGTCCAGGCCCAATCTTCTTTAGCAAAAAGAGGAGGATTGGCATTGGATGTTAGCTCAGGGGCTGATCTTCCTCACACACACACAAAAATATGTGTATCAAAAAATGTAAATACATGTATTATTTACCATAAAACAATGCTATTATCGTCACATTCCATTTTTAATGCTTGAAATACCCACTCCTCGCCATTTGTTTTCCTTGGCCCAAGCACACTTATTCTTTCTCGTTGAATACGCTCTCAAGGCAGGAATGGGTTCGACATGAATGGTTCATTCAAATGAAATTTGTTATTTTCTTTCAGAAAACTGATGCTTCTATGGCATGGAAGGAGGCACTTGGAGCAGCAAAATCTCTAGGAATTATGTCAATCATGAAGACTTTGAAGTTAACCCTCGCTGTATTTTTTGATATTTTAAATTTATAGTAGACATTTAGTTCAACTTAAGCTAGTAGAGTTCTGCAGTTTTTTAAATAAGTTTACAGATTGCCCCAGACTGAAGAATTATCCTTTCCCAATCAGTTACTAAAGTTGTGAATGAATTGTGTTTTCTGCTTGATCCAGGAAAGTCTCTGGATTCAGAGCCTTAACTTTTGAGGGGCAGAGGTGGCTGCAGAGGAGTCTGAGCCATCAACCTACAGAAGCTCGTTTGGCTTTGAGGGCAGCGTGACTATGGAATTTGCACAGCAACACACATTCTCAGTGGTGCAAGATTTAAAATTACCTTCCTTTTTGACTGGAAGACTCGGAGGCCATCTGATTTCACTTTCTCATTTTACAGATGAGGAAATGAGGCCCAGAAGTGTGAAATCAATTTCCTTACAGTTCTCTCAGCTGATTAGGGACAGAACCAGAGCTAGAGTACCAGCTCATCCCACGGCACTTTCTTCTAACCCTTCCTGAGGCTCTGATGCTCATGTTGAAATTTAAGATGCCAAATGTTTTTGCCAGCATCTTTTCAGTTGGAAAAATTACCAGGGTTGAAATGTCAGATTTATTTTTATATGGCTCACTGTGTGTCCTGAACTACAGAGCACCATATTTACTCCAATCTAAGAAACCATTAATTGTAAAACATGCCATTGTTTTATGTATCACTAAGAAAGTCGGGTGGGGGAGTTGATAATTAACTTGTGAAAGTTAATGGCCAAGCCTATTTGAATTTGAGACTCTAAAGTGTAGGGGAGAAAGTACATCCTAGAATCAATGAAATATGGTATTTTCTCTATTCTTGAAGAGAATTTTAGAGTTAAAAAGCCAGTCCTCATCCTGAGTCTTCACAGAGAATCTTTCCCTTGCTAGATCCTGGAATCTTAAAGAGTCAATCTTACCCTTTCTCAAATATTTGGGCCTTCCTTTTGTCACTCACAAACAGCAGGGAGACCGTGTACCTTTTACACAACATTCACACAGGATGAGAAAATGGTACGTTTTAGTTAATGACAAGTTAAGTTAGCAACGGCACTTATTAGGTATATTGTAAAGTTCTGTTACCACAAAGAGCAAATGTTTTCCTGTCCTGCTCTGTGCAATAGCTTTCCCAGAATTATGGACACATTGATTGAACGAACAGTGATTCTTTCCCTCCTTTTAATGTGAGGTGTTACTGAAAGTGGCAGCTTCTTGTGACAGGAAACTTGCGTCAGTTGGATATCCTTTTGAGAAACTGGAGTTTGCCCAAGGCCATTGACTTCCCCAAATTGAACAGGCTCAGAAAGTTTTCCTTTGAACTCAGAACATTCTGTTTTTAAGTATTTTATTTATTGTTGGCACTTCCTCAGGGATTTCACTTTTCTCTCTCTTGGTCGGTGTGATTGATGTAAAAGTGTTTTACGAATTGCAAATATTTTTATTTTATTGCTCTTTCAGTTTGATATGAAGTAAAATAAAGGTTCTTGGTGATTTGGGATTTGTTTTGCATTTTTGTGTTAACCGGATCTCTCTTCCAAGCTCTCTTTGACCCCTTGTCACATTTTCTGACCTTAGCCCACAGGAGGACAAGCTGCTGGTCAGAGAGGCCAAGCGGAGCCTGGTGCCACACCACTTCCTCCTCATCCTTCAGGTGTCAGTTGCAGGGTCACTTCCTCAGGGGGGCACCATCCCTGTCTCCACACTAGGTTGGATCCCACTGCTGCACCCTCCCTCCTCCCACATTTTCCTTGTTATTACGTGACTCACTCTTGAAATTAATTGTTCAAAGTCTGGCTTCCCTCCTAGACCATAACTTCCATAAGAGTAGGAAGGCTCTCTATCCTTTCTTCTGCTGTGTCCCCATCACCTGACACATAGTAGTAAACATGAAAGAATTAGGGCTGGCCCCGTGGCTTAGCGGTTAAGTGCCTGCGATCCGCTGCTGGCGGCCCGGGTTTGGATCCCGGGCGCACACCGACCCACCGGTTCTCCGGCCATGCTGAGGCCGCGTCCCACATGCAGCAACTAGAAGGATGTGCAACTGTGACGTACAACTATCTACCGGGGCTTTGGGAGAAAAAAAAAAAAAGAGGAGGATTGGCAATAGATGTTAGGTCAGAGCCGGTCTTCCTCAGCAAAAAGAGGAGGATTAGCATGGATGTTAGCTCAGGGCTGATCTTCCTCACAAAAAAAAAAAAAAAGAAAAGAAAGAATTAGTGGCCTAGAAGAGAACGTACCTAGAGAAACAACCAATTGAAAGAGAAATAATGGGTGTAAAGTGAGTGAAGTCAGTCAAATAAGTATACATGTTAAATTTAGTAAATATGAGCTACTCTGCAGACTGTTGGTATCTTAATTTGGGTTCGGCCAGAAGCAGACCCTGAGGTAAGGATTTGAGTGCAGGTAGTTTTTCTGGGGGGTGATCCCAGAAAGTACCGGTATGGAAGTGGGAAAGTGAGACAGAGAAAGGAAGAAAAGCAAAAAAGCGGGTATACTCAAGCAGGTTACCACTGTGAGCAACTGGAGTTTAAGCCTGTGGGGACTTCTGGGAAATAGGGGGGGACACAGCCCTCAGAGAGAGCTCACCTGAGGGGAGGGAGTGAGGATGTTTATCACCGACTCCCATCACGCATGGGTTGAGTGCTGGTCCTAGGAGGTGTTAATTCCCTGGCATTTCTGGCCCGCTGTGAACATTGGGAGAGGGGGTTCCAGCAGCCTGAGAGAGTCCTCAGCAGCCTGAGAGAGTCCTCGGGAGGGATGCACTTCCTGGCAGTTGGAAGTTAGGCTGGTGTTTGAGGAAATGGTACATACTGCGGGGATGTGGGTGGGGCCCTGACAGAACTGACCTCTGCACAGCTCAGATCCACCTGTGCGCCACATGAATTTTACTCCATCCTGTCATTAGTTCTTCAAGTCCCAATTTCCAAAACACACACACACGCACACGCACACACACACACACACATGCACATACACATGCACACACACAGGGAAGTTTAGTAGGGCAAGCTATAGTTTCTGTTGCCACAGATGGTCCTGAGTCCATAATTGATATTTATCATCTCCCTTCTCTACCACCCTGTTATGGGCTGCATTGTGTCCACCCAAATTCATATGTTGAAGTCCCAACCCTTAGTACCTCAGAATGTGACTGTGTTTGGAGACAGGGCCTTTAAAGAGGTGATTAAGTTGAAGTGAGGCTGTTGGGGTGGAGCCCTGATCCAGTCTGACTGGTGTCCTTATAAGAAGAGGAAGAGACACCGGGAGTGAGCGTGCATGAAGGGGTGACCATGTGAAGAGGCAACAAGAGGACAGCCATCTGCAAACCAAGGAGAGAGGCCTCAGAGGAAACCAACCCTGCCAGCATCTTGATCTTGGACTTCCAGGCCTCCAGAACTGCAAGAAAATTAATTTCTATTTGTTTAAGCCACCCAATCTGTGGTATTTTGCTATGGCAGCCCTAGCAAACTAATACATACACATTCTAGCTTCGCTTCACACTTGGCTAGTTGTTCTGCTTGTGTAGGTTACCTCACAGTGACCACCCATTCCTGTCAGGATAGTTACTCTTTGCTTGCTGTTCTACTGGCATGAGGACCCTCAAATGACCAGGCATCAGCCATAGCTTTAGTGGAACCCTTTCTATGTCCCCTGGTTGATGTGTCCCCTGCCAACCACCTTGAGACAGGCGCTCTAGTGCAACAGAGCCTAAAGTTGAAGGAATGGGAACGCAAATTCCCCAAATGGGTTAGTGAAAGCTATGTAGACAGAGGCCACTGTTACCTCTTGGCTCCCAGACCTGTGTTTTCTATCTACTGGAGTCAGAAGATAGAGTACCATACTGTGGCCATGTAAGCACCATATAATACCTCATCTTTAAGACCAGCACCCCAACCCTGCAAGGTGTTCTCAAGCTGCTGCACCTTCAAGAGCCCATTCCAACAGTCTATCAGGACAGCAGGTTCTAGGTGATGTGGTATATAGTAGACAAAGTGGAGCCGATGGACATTTGCCCATTGTTGTACCACCTTCACTGTAAAGTGAATCTCTTGGTATAAGGCATGAATTCTCAATGGGGGCAGTATTACTCCCAAGAGAGTGAAATTGGTTCTTGATGGGCAAAACAAATCTTACTCTTCTTATGTCTAAAGCACAGATATACATACAGTGCATAAACAGAGATACAGTATATCTGTGGTATTAAAATTTCATGGGAGTAGCAATTAGGAAAACAATGTCAAAAAAGTCTCCTTATGGGAGTGGTAATGAAAACAATTTGATGAACATTGGTCTAAGGTAATGTTATATGGAATTTCATAATGATACATCAAACACTCTATTAGCCTTTGGATACTGTTGCTGGCCAAGGCACTACCAGGAAAAAGGAGAATCTATTCTTGGAATCAGTCCCAGTAGAGATGAATCTCTGCTCCTTCCAGAATGGAAGGAGTTGGATGGAATCAATTTGCCACAAAGTGGCTGGTAGGTCTCCTTGAGGGATGGCCACATGTTTAGGGCTCAGCTTCAGCCTCTGGGGGCTGATTGGTCAGACATTGAGCAGTTGCTAGATCAGGCCTGGTGAGTGGGGACTCCTGTAGAGTCTTCATCCCTGCCACCATGGCCACTCTGTTTATGAGCCGACTGAGGAAACACTGGGGTGGCCAAGTACAGGGGCTGGCTGGACTCCACTGGATGAGACATCCTAGCCACCTGGCTGTTCTGTACGTCCTTTGATGGATACTCTCTTGTGGGCACTGGTATATGACAAAGATTTGCACAATTTGTTGCCTAGTCTTTTGTCTTCAGTCTTCTAATCTTGTTCCCATCAACCAGTGAAGTCATGCGCTCCTGCCCAGGGGTCTAGATACATACTTACCTTGGGCTCCTCCTCCCTTCACACCAAGTTGGTGACTAGCTGTGTTACTTGATGCACTGCCCACTGGGGGTACTTCTCTTTACCACTGTTTTTCACAGTCACTTCTGAGTGGGGCTGTAGTGTGGCAGCCGTCCACATACAGACTCACGACAGTTAACATATGGAGATGGCTTATTCTTTAGCCAGTCCTGAATTTTTAGCTCTTCTCCAGTGATTGGCTTGAAGGAAACCTCCTGTGAGGCCACAGGTATAAGCTGAAGGAGAAACATAGGTGCAACAGAGGAAGATGATGGTGGTGTCTGCATTGTCTATTTGTATGATGTATTTGGCTTTCTGACCATGCCTTTCCTGATCCAGAATGTACCTCCATTGTATGATGGATTGCTGATGTGCTGGCCTGACTCAGGGGGTCCGAAGAAAGCTCGAATAGCTTAATAGTAACATTGTTCATGTTTATGTTTCCTATAAAATTTGACAAAGTGTATCTCTTTAAATGCTGTCAGGGAGGCTTTATGGCTTTCTTAATAGTCTCTACTGACCTAAGCTTGTAATTTTCTTCAGTGTGCCAACAGCAGTTGATAACAACCAACCTACTCTGTGTTTCCTATAACTACCTTTGAGCGCATGTCTCTCTAATGCTTGAGATGTTGCATGAGCCTTTCTGCCTGAATCTCACCCTAATTCACCACAGATGAGGCCTCCAATAGTTGTGATGCTTCAGTTCAGAGTTTATCACCACTCCGCTTCCATAAGCAGTGAGATCCTTATTGCCATCCGGTTGGGAAGGGATCTAATCCAGAATCCCACCCTGACATCTGAGTACCATTTCTGATACTAACTGTCTTAATGTGGGTTCCCCCAGAAGAAGGCCCAGAGACAAGGATTTGAGATCAAGTAGTTTCTTTAGGAGGTGAACCCAGAGAACACCAGTAGTAAAATGGGAAGTGAAAAAGGGAAGAGAAGGAAGCGAATAAAGAGTGTTTTATTAAGCAAGTGGCCACTTGCTTAATAACTGGAAACTGGAGCTGAATCCCGCTGGGGAATCTGGGAAATAGCACAGAACACATATCTCAGAGATATTCCATGCAATGGCGAGGGAGCTGCCTTCGTATTAGTTTACTAAAGTTGCTGTAATTAGCTACCACAAACTGGGTGGCTTAAATAACAGCA
Organism: Ceratotherium simum simum; assembly: GCF_057802395.1. Classification (NCBI taxonomy): domain Eukaryota; kingdom Metazoa; phylum Chordata; class Mammalia; order Perissodactyla; family Rhinocerotidae; genus Ceratotherium; species Ceratotherium simum. The sequence goes on along the minus strand of NC_141913.1, from coordinate 35,437,399 downwards.
ATTTATTGTCTCACAGTTCTAGAGGCCAGAAGCCCAAAATCAAGGTGTCAGCAGAGTTGGCTCCTCCTGAGGGCTGTGAAGGAAGGATCCATTTTAGGCCTCTCTCCTTGCCTTGTAGATAGCTGTCTTCCCTCTATGCATGTCTCTCTGTACCCTCTTTTTATAAAGACATCAGTCATACTGGATGAGGGCCCACCCTTACGACCTCATTTTAACTTGATTACTTCTGTAAAGACCCTATCTCCAACTAAGGTCACATTCTGAAGTACAGGGTGTTAGGACTTCAACATACAAAGTTTTGGGGGTTACTATTCAACCCTTAACTGTATTTATATGCCAACTCCCATCTGTCACTGGTTGAGGGTTGCTTTCAATTTAGGGGAGTGTGCTATTTCCCCGGCGCCTTCAGCCTGTCATACATGTGGCCAAAAAGAGCTTGGAGGCACAGAGATGACAGCCGGAATTTGGGTCTGTACACTCAGAAATGGTAAATGCCAAGGGGATATGAGTGGGACACCGGCACTGTCCAATGATTTGGGATGCAAATAACTGTTCCTATGACTCATCTAACTTTTTTTTTTTTATTGTGGGGAAGATTATGAGAGGGGAAATAATGCAAAAAAGACAATTTTTATGTATTTTGTTTCCCGTGGAAGCAAAAGTACGTTATTAGAAGAGTCTTGTCTATATGAGAGTCTTTTAAAAAATGTAGTCTGGATATTTTTGACACTTACTTGCACAGCCACCTAATTGTCTCAAGAAACTGAAATAACTTAGAAGTAACATAATTTCTTTAAAATTAAAAAATGCATTTAGTAATCACGCATGATGAAATAATTAATTCCTGGTACAGAGTGATGTACAGGCAGTAATTAAATGTAGAATGACTGACTTCTCGGAAATCTGTCAGAGGAGGTTTCACCAATGAGGAATTGCCACCAGATGGCAACAGAGACTCTGGAATCTAATTTTGTAAGGGAGTTTAAGAAAGGTCTACCCAGGGCTCATTCCTGAGTTCAGCAACTTTCACCGAACCCCTGTTATGAAAGCACTGTTCCAGATGCTGCTTGACTTAGGAATCACAGTCATGTTAAATTTTGCAATGTCCTAATATGTGAATTATACTCCTGTTATGAATGCTGGATTCTTATTTTTAATTGATTGAGATTTTCCTCATGAGATTAAAAATAACTTTAAATTCCGAAAGCTGCAGTGAAAAATAATATAACCCATTGGAGAGAAATTTGGCCAATATTTGTTAAAATTAAAAATGAGAATGTCTTTCTGATCAGCAATTTCACATCTAGGCATCTATCTTATAGAAGTATACATGCACAAAAATACAAGTATGGTCATTTGTAAGCATCGTTTTCAATAGTGAAAAATGAGAAACAACTTAATGGCTATCAGAAGTCTGTTTAAACAAAGTTATGGAATATTTAATTAATTAAGGGGAAAATGAAGTAGAGCTATCTGTTCTTACAAGGAAATATCTCCAAGATTTATGAATTAAAAGGTCACAGGCAATACATACATAGACACTGAGTATTTAAGAGCCTGATATTTGTACATGGGTAGAAAAGTCTGAAGGATGCACAACAAACTGTTAATAATGGTCAACTCTAGGGAGAGGAGTGTTACCTTTTTATTATATGTACTTCTATGTTGTTTGCAGATACCTTTAAGAATATTATAATTGAAAACTATTATGGAAATTTTTGAAGGAAAGAAAAAAATATATAAACTCAATACCCAACAGTCAACACTGTGACTATTATGAGTAATCCAGTATCTTTTAAATGCAATATTTCTGATATTTATCTTGGCCCCAGTGTATAAGTATAACGTATTATAAACATAGAGAGAGTAAGCCTGGCTTCCTATCTTAAAAGTCCATTTATACTGTAAAACCGTATTGGTTCAAATCCTAGCTCCACCATTTACTAGCTGTGTGACCTTAGGCAAATAATTCAACCTCTCTGAACCTTAGTCCCCTGTCTATAAAATGAGAACAATAAAATTATTGACTTTGTAGGGTTGTTCGGAGAATCAAATGAGGTATTATGCGAGAAGTACAGAGAACAGTTCTTGGCTAATAGTAAGAGCTCAGAAAATGGTGATTATTACTGCCCAGGGATCAGTGGTAGCAAACCCTTCACTGCTAGTTAGGCCAGTGATCAACCCCAGGGTATACAAACTGCATGTTCTTTCTAAGTAGCTTGATAACTTGTTTTGTTGTTGAGATGTGGGATCAAAATACATGAAACTATTTTATATGATCAATTAGCCCCTAAGTAATACACTGTGCAGACTGCATCTCTGAAATCCTTTCCATTTCTCATGCCATATGCCTGGATTTTTCACTCTAGAGTATGCTACCCGTGGGTGGTAGTCTTTTTTTTTCCTCCCATACATGCCATCTCAACTATCTTACCCATCATCAGAGAAAACAACTCACACTCATTCATTCAATTCATCAAATATTTATTGAGCATCTATGTGCTGGCCAGTGTTCTAGAGGCCCTTGGGATGCCTCAGGGAACAAAACAAAGAACCTGCCCTTGAGGATCTTACATTCTAGCCGGTTTGACAGACACAAACATAAAAGCAAATTATATAGCATTTTAAGAGGTACTAAGTGCTTTGGAAAAAGGAAACTGAAGAACTGGGAAAGGGAGATGGGGCCAACTTTTTCACACGTGGAATTTAATTTAATTAATTAATTAATTTATTTATTCGTTCATTCATTTATTTATTTATTTGGAAGATCAGCCCTGAGCTAACATCCATGCCAATCCTCCTCTTTTTGCTGAGGAAGACGGGTCCTGAGCTAACATCTATTGCCAATACTCCTTTTTTTCCCTTTTTCTCCCCAAAGCCCCAGTAGATAGTTGTATGTCGTAGCTCCACATCCTTCTAGATGCTGTATGTGGGAGGCGGCCTCAGCATGGCGGGACCAGCGGAGGGTCGGTGCAAGCCGGGGTGGAACCCGGGCCACCAGTAGTGGAGTGCGTGCACTTAACCGCTAAGCCACGGGGTCGCCCCCTCTACATGCGGAATATTTAAATGGAGCAATGCGTGTAAAACCCATACTAAGAATACTTTTATGGGTCTTACTTATCTTACTGCTTTTTTGTCCGCCCTTTTCGGGCAGCTGTCTCTTGTCTGCCTGGGAATTTGTATAGTAACGGTAATAACTACCATTTACTGACATGCCAGCCTCTACCAGGCACCTTTCACGATTAGCCGAGTTAATCTTCATTACACTCGAAAAGGCAAGTATCATCATCTCCCTTTACAAAAGAGGAAACTGAAATGCACATCTCGGAGGACTTCAAGGTTCTCTCCTTAAGTGAAAGCAGAGGTCAAGGCTAACTGACTGGATCTGGTTATCTAAAGGTCAAAACAAGATTGACAAGCACCTCTCTGCGGATTCCTTTAAGCCAACGTGAGTGAGGTGTGCGAGCTCACGCGGGGTCCAGACTGAGCGCGGCTCAGCAGGGCCGGGGAGACGGACGCGACCTGTCAGCCCGCAGCGTCGCTGCTCAGACCAGGTTCAACAGGGTGGAATCGGCGCGCTGGGCCCCCCGGCCAGGGGGTGGGGCCCGGTCGGAAGGGGGCGGGGCCACCATCCTCCAGTGAGAAGGCCTCCCGGACTAGTTTGTCCTACGTTGCGACCCGTAGAGGCTCCGCGTTGCCGCCCCTTCTCCTGGAGTGGTGGAGATTCGATCATGTGACAGTCCGGAGGCCGGAACTGGGCAGGTGGTGGGCAGCGCAGGATTTTGACAACAACTAACGGCGACGGTGCCGCCGCAGGGTCTATGGCCGAGGCGGTGAAGCCCCTGCGCCGGGCCAAGGCCAAGGCAAGCCGGACTAAAACCAAGGTGAGGATCCTCCCCACCCCTAACCCTCTCGAGCCCCGGGGTGTGCTCTGTCTTCCTTTTCCTCTTTTCGGCCGACTCTGCCCATCCCCTAAACCCTTCGCATCCTCTGCCCCCACCTGCCGGGTCTTTGATCCCACCGCACATTGACACCAGCCCTGTTCCTCTATTCCTCCTCCACATCCCCCTGACAGACTTTGTCAGGAGCCCATTTTTTTCTTTTTCCTCCTCTGACCTCCCTGGGCTCTTCTTTTTCTGCTCCCTTCTTGACTTTTGCTCACCTGGGTCTAGATTCCTGCCGTGGAGCAGATTTTCTCTTCCCACCTTCATCTTTGACTCTGTTGCTTTTCTCCCAGTCCCTCTCAAGCAGAGAGGGAAGGGACCTCTTCTCCACGCGGAGAGTGTATATCCTTTGGCAGAGCTTTATAGATAGCGACAGATAGAAAGGAGACCGTAGTGCTGTGCCTCTTCACTTTTAAAATTCAGGGTGCTGTTTATTTCTAATTATTCTGGTCGTTTATGATGGGGCACGAAATGTCCAGAAATTAAACCAGGGCGGGAGTCACACAGTAGGGACGGATTTGAATTTTCTGGGTTTCCTTTGTTGGTTTTTGTTTTTAGTTGCAGTCTGGGTTTTCATTTTGTTCCTATATGTTTTCTGAAATGACATTTATTTTACAGTGAACAGATTAAATGCTACTCCTAGATGGCTGGACCTAGATAATTTTGGCTTTCTCGAAACTGAATTTACATTAAGGAAATAATGAGGAGGGGATTACAAGTACAGGAAATTTCCTTTCCTACAAGTGGATGATGTTCCAGACAAGGTGTAACTTAAAAATGATACCTTGTTCACGGGACCAAGGTTTTAACAGGAGTGTTAAAAATCACCATGTTTAATAAGCTGTAAATGGCTTATGTGGATCCCTTTCATTATGATGTCTTTTTAAAAGGCTTTAGTGGCGTTATGTGCATCAGTGTACCCAGGTTTGTGAGGAGTTACTCTTTGGGGAGAAAACCATTTTGCTACCTAATTTCAGAAACATTTTTAAGAGAAATAATTTTGCATTCTGTTCAGCTGGTAAAGAACTATCTAGACAGAGGAGGAAGAAACAAGCTCTTGGTCAACCATGCATAAGGTCCCTGACCCTAGACTGTAGTAGTGTATAACATCTAAACATCAGCCTGTAGAGAGCAGAATCTTAACCTCTAGTGTTACCGCACCAGGTTTGTTTTGCCTGCTGCCCAGAAAGCAAATCACGGAGACGATGAGATTGCAGAGAGAGAGGGTTTAACCACAAGGCAGCCAAGTGAGGAAATGGGAGAATGAGTCTCAAATCCCCTGAGGAGGGGTAAGGTAATTGATGATCGGTGCAAGTGTGATCAGACTTCACGCCTCTTCACAGGACGCATGTTCACAAAATGGCGGCATCGGCATGACCCCACGGTGGAGTTTTTAGCCTCTTGACGTCAAAAGGTCGCTTATTGGACATCTGCACAGGCCCAGTTGATGAGTGGGTGGTCTCCACCGGCCTGAAGTGGACAAGGGGTTCAAATTCCTGAAAAATAGCTCAAACATCCATTACCATGGTGACCCAGGCTTCAAAGAGATGTTATCTGTAGGAACCTAGTGAGAGTCAGCATATTGCCTAAACAACACAGTTAACAATGGGTGGGGGAACAACTAAAAGCTACAAGGAGTAATTGCAAAAAGGAAACAAAACTTGACTTCCTAGCTACTTAATCATCAATGGCTGTTTGCCGGTTTCACTAGTTTTTTTTTTTTTTAAATGAATGATGAAACTTAAGCCTAAAGAAGTTAAATGATAAGACAAAAGTCATGCAGTTAGTGAGAGAACTCAAGTTAAAGCTAAAAATCTTCTCAATCCAGTAGTTTTAATAATTGTTTCATGTATCTATATGTATCTGTCTATGGATAGGATGTTACTAATGCTTACAAACGGTCAGTTAAGAGGATTCTCTGTCAAGTTATGTTGTTTAGAGTTTCTAAAATAAAAAATTAAAAATCAAACTTTTAAATCCATAAAGAGGAACCAATTGCTCATTTTATTGACATATTTCAGGCTCAACTGTCCTATACAAACATACAATAATTTATTTTTTATCTGTTAAAATGTATGAAGAGGTCCTCATTTCAGAGGTATTTGGTCAAACCAGAAATCCTTGACACATGCTTTTTCTCACCCTCCAAATCTTTTCAGTCACTAAGTCTTGCCAATTGTATTTCCTAAATATTCTTTTGATTCTGCCCATTTCTCTTGGTCCTAATTACCACCATCCTTCAAGAAAGATTTCTTGGATTTCTGCTGAACTGCCCTCTCCAAATTCGTTCTTGCTGCCCATTCTCTAAAGTAAAGCTGGATTGATATTTTTATAAACAGAAAAAGAAACTGATTACTATCCTCCTTAAAACCTTTCAAAGGCTTCTCATTGCCCAGAGGCTAAAGTCCAAAGTCCCTTGCATGGCCCTAAGTAACCTGGCTTCTGTCTTTCTCCTCAGCCTTGGGTCTACCACACTATCTCTTTTGATTCTCAACCACATATGTCCTTTCCTGCTTCAGGGCCTTTGCACATGCTGTTTCCTCTGTGCTGACACCTCTTCCTGTCCCTCTTCACGTAGCTAACTACTGCTCATTCATGAGGTCTCTGCTTAAACAATACTTCTTAGAGAAGCTTTCCCTCATCGCTCTGGTGTTACCCTCCCCTACCTGCCAGTCGCACACTGCGCTGCTTTATGTCACGCATCTCACGTGTAGTTACTTTGTCAACATCTCTCTTCTCCCTTAAACTTTAAACTTAATGAGGGAGGGACCTACCTTGTTCCCAGTACTGTTCACGGACCTTGTAGGCACTGTCAGTGTTTGTTGAATGAAGGAATAAATACCACTATTGAATATTTCCAAGCTTTGCCACTCAGAAGAATTTACTGTAGTACATTTCCTGTAGGTAGTATGAGAAAACAAATGGAAAAAGTCCACAATACCATCGAGGCCCTCATACTTGTCAATCTAGAAAATTAATCCTTCTTTTAGATGAGACAAATTCATTTCTTAGTGCTGGCTATGGTTTGGCATTGATTATAAAAAGTCCTACTTGAGTGAAACCTTTACCATCTGTGGTATAGTTGGGCAGCTGTTTACAGAGCCATAGAGAAGTTCCAAGGCTCAGTTCAGGAAGTGAGTGGTGGTGTATGCTATTGCCTTTAGGTAGAGTGGCTTCAGGCCCAGCAGCTGACCTACATTCCTCAGCGTTAATATCTGGTGGATGACCTCACATTGTGCCAGTCTGTGATTATCTAGTGCTTATCACCTGATATCTAAGAGATAGTCCTAATAATGTTTTCATTCTTTTAGTATCGTTTTCTGCTAAAATATTTCCCACATCAGAGGACCCTGACTTTGGTGATCTTGGTAGATTATGGGTTAAGGACAGTAGATTTTTAGATTTGGACTTACTCTGAAGAAGCAGTGTCGTTATAGTCATGGAAAGTGTTTTTACAGTTAGTATTAAATTCTAAATGCCGACAAGTCATTAATAGTGAGAGCATATGGTAATTGCTAAGTATAGACTGAGATCTGTCCCAGAAAGCTGATAACAGAAACAGAAAGACCTTGAAATCTCCATCCCCTCTTGCTTCTTGGCCTAGATGTCTATCTCTTAGTCCCTCCCTCACATGAATGGTTATAGGAGTGAAGTTGGGGAGTTGGGGGATGCTGTATATTATTATTTAGGTCCTTTTGTGCCCCCTAAGATCCATTAATTTATTGAACAAACACTCATTGATCACCTACAATGTCCCAGAAACTGTTCTAGGCATTTGGGAAATAACAGAAAAAAACAAACAACCTGGCTTTAATGGAAGTTACATTCTAGGAGGAGAAGATAGACAAACAAAAAAACCCCATAAAAAATAAATGAAATATGTCATATGTTAGAAGATGATAAGTTCTTTGGAAAAAAGTAAAAGAAGGACAGGGTAAGGATTTGGGGAGTACTGGTGACTGATTAGGATGGGTTGCAATTTTAAATAGGTCGTCAAGGTAGTCCTTATGGAAGGTGACATTTAAGTAAAGACACTAAAGAGATGAGGGAGTTAGCCATGCGGATATTGGCGGAAGAGTGTTCCAGGCAGAGGGAACAGCTGGGACAAATGCCCTAAGGCAGTAGCATGGCTGTCTTGTCCTAGGAGCTGCAAGGAGGCAGGGTGGTTAGGATGGAGTGAGGTGGAGTAGTTGGGGTGAAGCCAGAAAGGTCAAACAGGGGCGGGTCATGTAGGGTGTTGTAGGCCATCGTAAGGACTTTTACTCTGAGTGAAATATGGAACCACCTCAAGGTTTGAGCAGAGGAGTGGTATGGTCTGAGTTATGTGCTTGCTTTGTTGAGAACAGACTATAAGGGGGCAAGAGTAGAAGCAGAGAGACCATGTAAGAGGCTATTGTAGTAATCTAGGCAAGAGGTGATGGTGGCTTGGACCAGAATTATAGGAGCAAAGGTGATGAGAAGCATTTGAAATCTGGGGAGTTTCTGAAGGTAGAGCCAAGAAGATTTGCTGATAGTTTGGATGTGGGCTGTGAGAGAAAACAGTCAAAGATGACTCAGATGAAGAAGGCAGTGGGTAGAACAGATTTTGGGGGGCAGATCAGGAGTTCAGTTTTGGATATGCTAATTTTGAAATAAATGACGTCCAAATGGAGATGTAGAGTAGGGTTGGATATGTGAAGCTAGAGTTTGGGGGAGAGCTCCAGGCTGGAGATAAAGATTTGGGAGTCGTTAGCATATAGATAGTTATTTAACGCCAGAGACTGAATTAGATCACTTTGGGAATGAGTGTGATATAAAAAGGCGAGAAGAACAGAACCCAGGGGCACTCCAATTCTGTGAGTTTGGGGAGAAGTGGAGGAACCATTAAAGGAGTGTGAGAAGCGACCAGTGGGGTAGTGTGTGTTCCCAATACCTTAACTATGAGTGTAGTGTCCTAGAAGCTGAATGAAAAAAGCCTATGGAGGAGGAGGAAGAGATCAAGCATGCAAAATGCTGCGGATACATGAAGTAAGATTGTTAAGAGCAACAGGAAAGAAGTGGCGGCCCAGAGGAGATGTTGTATTCATAGCAGAATGTATAATCCCCATCCCCATCCTTCCCTCAAAACCTTTTTACTTGTATAGCATTCTTGTATATCCCAAGGAGAGCTGGTAAAATTGACCTGAGAGCTCTTGATCTGATAGCTGGACTTGGGTGTTCAAGCCCTTTTTATCTCTTCTGTGCCAGGCATTGTGCAGAGTGGTGTGCATACAGACATTAATGATAAACAGACCCTGCCTTTAAAATAATCTCATGAAAGTATTCTACAAAATGTGTAAAATTGAACCTTCATCATTCAGGAAGAAGCAGCTCATCATTATTTTTAAAGATGAAAAAGAGTTGTAATTTTTTTACTTACTACAGTTCAAAGAGAAAGAACTGTGAGTGATGGAAACTTCCCCTTTGTTTTCCAGAACTTAAAAAAAATTTTATTTTATTCCTGATTTCAAAAGTGCTCATTGCTTTAAAAAAGTGTTTGTGTATGAGTGTACACACACACACACACACACAGAAATGTACAATCCAGAAATGAAATGCCCTGAATTCCATCTCCTGCAGATAACTGTTGGTAGCAGTTTGTTGTGTGTTCTTTAGATGTTTTCCCATGCATACACCAACACTCCAGGCGTATATACTCCTGTATATATAACTATATTGCAGTGTATAGTTAAGTGTGTTTTTCTGTGTTTAGTAACATCTCTTCCATTTCTGTATAATTTCTTGATTATTTTTTCTCCTGTGGAATTGTTTTAAAGTTGGTTCTCTACCTGTATGTAATTTATATGGAGATCAAATATAAATAGAGATTTTGCTTAATCTCCTGGCCATTTTTAGTTGTAAGAAACATGTCTTTTGCTTAAAATAAAATTATATAAGTACTAATTTTTGCTGACATGACATTGTTACCACACAAAATTGGGGTTCTTTTGTCTGATGTGCATAAATGGCCAGTTAATTATGGCATCAGCCTTTGGGAAAAGAGATCAGCTTTATTCTGCGAGATCAACCTGCAGGGCGACAGGGGCCATATGCCCTCAGATCTGTCTCCCCGCTTCAGGATTTGGGGTGAAATTTAAGAGGTTAGGGAGAACAGGCTGGCATGTGGAAATGGTGGCAGGAAAGGCTTTGATTGATGGGCTTCAAGCATTTATAGTAAAGTTTTAAACATTTATGACAGAGTTCTAAACATTTATGATGAGGTTCTAAACTTTTATGATAGGGTTCCAAACATTTATGATGAGGTGGGGAAGGTATTTTAACACCCGATCTTCCTGAATGAGGGACCCCTTGCTTCTGATCAGAGTCCGACTTTCAAGTTCTCTTTGTGTCCTGGTCGTTTGGTTCCCGATCTTTGGTTCCATGGTCATTTCAGGTCAAGATTTCTTCTTCTGCACGTGCTCTGGCTATGTGACTTTGCACATTTTCTGAAAGATAGTTTTTTTTTGGTGAGGAAGATTAGCCTTGAGCTATCAATCGTTGCCAATCCTCCACTTTTTCTTGAGGAAGATTGGCTCTGAGCCAACAGCTGTGCCCATCTTCCTCTATTTTATATGTGAGATGCCTGCCACAGCATGGCTTGATAAGCAGTGTGTAGGTCTGCACCCAGGATCTGAACCTGTGAACCCCAGGCCACCAAAGCGGAGCGCGTGAACTTAACCACTATGCCACCAGGCCGGCCCCTGAAAGACAGTTCTTAATCACTCTGTTGATAATTGATGGGGGCAGTTGAACTGGTCCTGGAGGGCCCGTGATTACAACTTGATATTCATGGAGTTCTGTCTGAATTTTATTTTGTGAGCTGTAATCATTATTATATGTACAGAATGTTCTCCTATATCTTTATCTCTGGTTAACTCAAGTAGGCAAAGTAATTGGCAGCTGGCTTTTTTATTTTTAAATAAAAAATTTTGTATTTTAAGTGTAAGAATAGATTCAGATTTTGGTGTAAAATTTCAGTTTCCTCCGAATTCATTGGATATTCCTTCTGCTTTCTGAGAGGCATTTAAAAATAAACTTCTGAATGTGCCAGAGCACATGGTAAGTCTAAATATTTGTTGAATAATTCAATAATTTCTTCATCTTAGAATTCTAATACATAGGACAGAGCTTAGCAAACAGTTGGTACTCAATAAATTCTTGTGAATTATAGGTTATCAGTATTGTCTCAAGAAACATTTATTGAATACAGTGTCAAAAATCGGAGGCAGATCAGATTCAAAGACATAAGATGCAGTCCTTGGCCTCAAGGTGCTCGTGGTCTATTTGGCAGGGAGACAACATAAAGATAAATAACCATGTGTGGTAGCCTGTGACCAGGGCCAGATGACAAGTACATATTGCAAGAGTTCAGAGTAAAGCATGTGCGGAAAGGTTGGTGTGGTCATTGAAGATTTTGCCTGGGGACAGGATTGGAACTGAGTCATTAAAGGCACTGAATGCCGGAGTTGAGAGTCGGTCTTTTGTTAAGTGGAGAGCCGTGACTGTTTTTGTGGTGTTTAGAGCAATGTTTTAGGGAGACCAATCTTAAAATGGTGTTTGGGATGTATTGGTGGTGGGGCAGAGGCTGGAGGCTTGGAGGCCATTCAGGACCTGCTTCCCTATTCTGTGCTTTGCAGTGGCGAAGTGAGCCACAGGGAGTTTACCACTGCTCCTAAGGCTGGCGTTGATCTCAGTAAATCCCCTCTCCCTCCACATATGCACTCCAGAGGCCCTGCCCCTATTCTGGGATCTGTGAGGGGGAAGCGTCAGGCTTTTGCCACCAGCTGAAACAGTTGTGCTTCCCGCAGTTGTCCATCCTTCCCTCCAGCTTGCCTTCCCTGGCCTGGCTAGTCCATTTGAAACAAAGCACCAGCTTCTCTCTCCTTCCCTCCACCTCCTTCCTCGGGGCAACTCCAGGTGTAATTCCTCTTTGCACCTAACTTCCCTAACAGGCACAGGTGAAGAGTTTTCTTTGGTTTCCCTTTTGAAACCCACAGAAGCACTGAGTTCTGTCTCCAGGGAAAATAAAAGCCTAAACAAAGGCTTATATGTTCTGGGAGGGGCTAGGAAATTTTAAAAAATTCTTTAATTGATTATCTAACCACATTATCTGTTGCTATTATTATGGCTATGATTATTCCCAGGAATGTAGTTCTGCTGGAAGTGGCAAGTTTGGGAGTAGCTGCTGGAGACTTCATTTTGTTTAGTAGAGGGGAAGAATTTGAAATTACAAGGGCAGTCTTGGAGTGGAGAGAGAGGAGGTGATGAGGTAGGGTCAGAGTGGGGCGAGATGGGACAAAAAGAGGTTAGGAACTCTCTGAGGGACAGGTTGGAGGGGAAGGCTTGGGGTGGCCTGTGGGTTGGAGGAGGCGTGGTGGTTTGCTGTGCCTGCCTCTGGCTCCTGGTCTTCTCTTCCAGTTAGCGTTTAACACCCCCACAGGTCCCTTACAGCTTAGGAAAAGGGAAATAAAAATCTTCTTCCTCTAGTCCACATTCCAGTCTTTACTTCCTTACTTTTCCTTTATTTCTCAACTCTAAATTTTAAAAATCTCTCATTGTTTTTTATTTATTTTTATTATTTTTAAATTATTTTATTGAGGTCATAATAGTTTATAATATTGTGGAATTTCAGGTGTACAGTATTTTTGTCAGTCATCGTATATAAGTGCCCCTTTACCCTTATGCTCACCCCCAACCCCCTTCCCCTCTGGTAACCACTAATCTGTTCTCTTTGTCCATGTGTTTGTTTATCTTCCACATATGAGTGAAATCATATGGTGTTTGTCTGTCTCTGTCTGGCTTATTTGCTTAACATAATACCCTCAAGGTCCATCCATGTTGTTGCATATGGGATGATTTTGTCTTTTTTGTGGCTGAGTGGTATTCCATTGTCTATGTATATACCACATCTTCCTTATCCAATCATCAGTTGTTGGGCACTTGGGTTGCTTCCGCATCTTGGCTGTTGTGGATAATGCTGCAATGAACATAGGGGTGCATAAGTCTCTTTGAATTGTTGATTTCAAGTTCTTGGGGTAAATACCCAGTAGTGGGATAGCTGGGTCATATGGTATTTCTATTTTTAATTTTTTGAGAAATCTCCATACTGTTTTCCATAGTGGCTGCACCAGTTTGCATTCCTACCAACAGTGTATCTTGTCTTTGTTTTTAAGAGCTTTGTTGAGATATAATTCACACACTATTCAATCCACCTGTTTAAGGTGTATAATTCAGCAGTTTTTGGTATGATCATAGGGTTATGTAGCCATCACCACAGTTAGAAACGCCCAATTATTTTTCATAGTGGCTGCATCATTTTACATTCCCACCAGCAATGTATGAGGGTTCTAATTTCTCTAGTTCCTTGCCATCACTTATTATCTGACTTGAAATACTCATCTTAGTGGATGTGACATGGTATCTCGTTGTGATTTTGATTTGCATTTCTCTAATGGCTGAGCATCTTTTTATGTACCATTTGTATATCTTTGGAGAAATGTCTATTCAGATCCTTTGCCTATTTTTAAATTGGGTTATTCATCTTTTTATTATTGAGTTACAAGAGTTCTTTTTTTATTCTGGATATAAGCCCCTTATAAGATAAATGATTTGCAAATATTTTCTCCCATTCCATGGGGTTGTCTTTTCACTTTCTTCATGATTTCATTTTCAGCACAAAAATTTTTAGTTTCTATGAAGTTCAGTTTAGCTTTTTTTCTTTTGTTGTTTGTGCTCTTCGTGTCATTTCCAAGAAGGCTTTGCCTAACCCAAGGTCATTAAGATTTACTCCTATGTTTTCTTCTAAGAGTTTTAAAATTTTAGCTCTCACATTGTGTCTATGATCCTTTTTGTAAATGATATAAAGTAAGGTTTCAGTTTCGTTCTTTGGATATCCAGTTGTTAGCACCATTTGTTGAAGACTGTTCTTTCCCCATTGTTTTGTCTTGGCACTCTTATTAAAAATCAGTTGACCTTAAATGTAAGGGTTTATTTCGGGATGCTCAATTATGTTCCGTTGATCTGTTTGTCTATCTGTATGCTAGAGCCACACTGTCTTTATTACCGTAGTTTTGTAGTACGTTTTGAAATTGCAAAGTGTGAGATCTCCAACTTTGTTCTTTTCAAAATTATTTTTTCTATTCTGCATCCCTTGCATTTCCTTATGAGTTGAAGGATCAGCTTGTCAATTTCTGCAAAGAAAGCAGCTGAGATTTTGATAGGAATTGCGTTGAATTTGTATATCAATTTGAGGGGTATTGCCATGTTAACAATGTGTGATCTGATCCATGAATATGGAATATGTTTACATTTATTAAGTGTTTAATTTCTTTCAATAATGTTTTGTAATTTTCAGAGTACAAGTTTTACATTTCTTTTGTTAAGTTTATCCCTAAGTATTTTGTTCTTTGTTCATTATAAATGAAATTATTTTCTTAATTTTATTTTCTGTTTGTTCAGCTCACTAAAATTTGGCCTCTGCCCTTGTTACCACACAAAATGGAGTTCTACCTGATGCACATTAAAAAATCAATTAATTACAGCATCAGCCTCTGGGAAAAGAGATCAGCTTTATTCTGCAAGATCGATCTGTGGGGAGATGGGGTGTGTGCCCTCAGATCTGTCTCCCCGATTCAGGATTTGGGGTGAAATTTAAGACGTTAGGGAGAACAGGCTGGCACGTGGAAACTCTGGTGGGACAGATTTTGATTGGTGGTCTTGAAGCATTTATGGTGAGGTTCTAAACATTTATGGTAAGATTCTAAACATTTGTGATACGGTTCTAAACATTTATGGTAAGGTTTTAAACATTAATGGTAAGATGGGGAAGGAATTTTAACACCAGATCTTCCTGAATGATGGACCCCTTGCTTCTGATAAGAGTCCGACTTTTAATTTCCGGTTGTGTCCTGGTCGTCTGGTTCCATGGGGAGGAGAATCTTTCATCCCAAGGTCATTTGAGGTCAAGATTTCTTCTTCTGTGCCTGCCCTGGCTACGTGGCTTTGCAAATTCTCTGAAAGACAGTTCTTAATCACTGTGTTCATAAGGGATGGAGTGTGTTCACACTGGCTCTAAATGGGCCCGTGGTTACCCCCGACCAGTATACCAGCATTTTTCTCACTGTGGAAACCATTGGCCTCCCTCTCCTAATTTTCTCTTTCTGACCTAACAATCTAACAAACCTGTTTATTATAGCAAATGTGGTAAACATCGTGTAATTGGACCCACGTTTTCATTTTCTTAGAAATTACTCATATAATGCTTTTCTGTTATTCATAATTTTAGGCAGTTGGACAAACTGGTTTGTATGCACTGTGTGGCTGATCTCTGAATCTGATATCCACAGTTCACAGTGTAGATTAAAGTAATTTTGGAGGGGCATGTTGCTTCTTGAATAACTACGATTTGTAAATATTTGGTAGCCGTATTCATTACAAGCAAGCTGACCTCAAATTCTATTTCAAAGACATTTATCTTTTCTTCCTAATATTAGGAAGAAAATGTCTTACTTTTTTGGCTATTTATTTGTCAACTTTTTTTTTGTGTGTGAGGAAGATCAGCCCCCAGCTAACATCCATGCCAATCCTCCTCTTTTTGCTGAGGAAGACTGGCCCTGGGCTAACGTCTATGCCTATCTTCCTCCACTTTATATGGGACACCACCACAGCATGGCCTGACAAGTGGTGCGTCTGTGCGCGCCCAGGATCTGAACCCCGGCCGCCAGCAGCGGAGTGCGAGCACTTAACTGCTACGCCACAGGGCTGGCCCCTATTTGTCAACTTTTTTTGCTGGACGCTTGCTGGACAGCATAATTGAAAATCGCTGATAACTTGTGTAACTGGTATGTTTGCCTTCCATAAAATTTCATAGCAAAAGGGAAGTATTTGAGTGAGTCAGTCATTTTTTTAGTTTGTTTGAATGTAACAATTTTATGTAAATTACTTTTATGTAACTTTTTTCTTTATCAGCCTGTCTTCCTATGTATCTAGTTTGTGTGTTCATGCCTGAGATATTTTTTTAAAAAACTATAATTCACTTTATTTTTTTAGGTGTTAACTTTTTTTGGTTCTTCATCTTTGTTTTTTGGAGATAATTTTGGACTTAGTGTAAAGTTGCATATAAATACAGAGAGTTCCATGTATCCTTCATCCACTATACTCTTATATTATCATTTTACATAACGATAAATTCTATGGCATAGAACATTTATCATGACCAAGAAGTTAATGCTGGTACAATACTGTTAACTAAAATATAGAACTTACTTGGATTTCAGCAGTTTTCCCACTAATGTCTTTTTTCTGTTCCAGGATCTAATGCAGGATCCTACATAGCATTTAGTTGTTGTGTTTCTGTAGTTTCCTCCCGTCTCTTGATAGTTCCTTAGTTTTGTCTTTTCTTTGACCATAACACTTCATTTATTTTGTAGACTATCCCTTAATTTGGGGTTTTGTCTGTTATTTTCTCTTGGTTAGATTGAGGTTATACATTACTGGAAAGGATACTGAAGAGGTGCTAGGCCTTCTAGAACATCATAGGGACACGTATTACTGGTGATATTAACCTCGATCACTGGTTAAGGTATTGTTTGCCAGGATTCTCCACTGAAACTTACTGTTTTTCCCTTTGTAATTACTAAATATTTAGGAGATACTTTGAGACTATGCACATATCCTGTTTCTGCTTAAATTTTCACTCACTCACTTTAGCATCCAGCAGTAGACCTTGCCTGTGGCAGTTATTACCGTGGTGTTCTAATGATGATTTTCTGTTCTTCTCATTCCATCTGCGTTTATTGGAATTCTTCTGTAAGGAAGAGTATTGCTTCTTGCCCATTTTATTTATTTAGTTATCAGTGTAGGCTCATGGATATTAATTTTATTCTATGAGTGATTATCCAGTACTATAGTTACTTATTTTATTGCTCAAGTTGTTCGGACTTTTCCTACCTGAGTTTTGAGTGAATATGTTTGTCCAGATAAAGACAAACCTATTGAGGCCTAAGGTACTTGGAGATTGTTTTGTGTCACTTGACCTCTAGCAGAATGGAGAATGACCTAATTAAGACTTTCCTCCTCCGTTCTTGAATCATAATTTGCTGCTTATTTTCATGTCTTTCTTTTTTTTTTTTTGTGAGGAAGATCAGCTCTGAGCTAACATCTATGCCAATTCTCCTCTTTTTGCTGAGGAAGACCGGCCCTGAGCTAGCGTCTATTGCCAATCCCCCTCCTTTTTTTTTTTTTTTTTCCCTTTTTCTCCCCAAAGCCCCAGTAGATAGTTGTACGTCATAGTTGTACATCCTGCTAGTTGCTGTATGTGGGACGCCGCATGGCCCAACAAGCGGTGGGTTGGTGCGCACCTGGGATCCGAATCTGGGCCGCCAGTAGCGGAGCGCGCACACTTAACCGCTAAGCCACGGGGCCGGCCCCTTGATGTCTTTATTGGGATTAGACTAGTGAATCTCCCAAATTCAGCATACTCAAAATTAAATACAAAATATGAAACACATTCTTATCAAGTAAATTTAGGTTCCATTTGTTAAATGATAAAATTTAGATTTTATATACAATTTAAAAATTCTTCACGTTGAAAGCATCAATTATTATAAGTTATTTCACATTATAAATCTTGTTTTTAGGAAAAGAAGAAATATGAAACCCTTCGGAGGGAAGAGTCTGATGAAGTCTCCCTTCCAAAACCCTCCAGAGAGCTGGAAATCCCTCCTCCAGCTTGTGAATTCAAAGGAGAACAACTGAAGGTGTTAACTGATTCCCAGTTCCCGAATGATGCCAGTGGACAAAATGAGAGTGAAATGTTTGATGTACCACTCACCTCCTTAACTATAAGCAATGAAGGGTCCCTGATGTGTAACGCAGAGACCCTAAAGGAAGGGGAGGAGATCACAGCCTGTATTGGGGATGATGCAGGCCAGCTGAAGGTTGATCCTGGAGACAATGTTGGAGCCAAAGTAGAAACCCCCAAGAACTTTACAGAATTAGAGGAAAATAAATTGGTACAATGTGGACCTTCTGAAAGCACACTGCAATCTAATTTTTCTTATACTCAGCAGGAAATAGAAAATTTACAAGTCATAGAAATTCAGAGTAGGAAAGAAGACAACCAAGCCTTGAGTCTTTCTTCAGAGGTGCTACAAAATGTTGGCTTGCAGAGTTCTTGTGAAGCCAAAGACATTTTTCAGTCACCTAGAGTAAAAAAACTGTATCCTCAGTTGCCAGCTGAAATTGCTGGAGAAGTGCCAGCTTTGGTGGCAGTGAAACCCTCGCTTCGTAATGAGCGACTCTACCCGGAGCTCCCATCTCAACCGGAACTAGTACCATTTACTAAAGAACAGCTGAAAACCTTTGAGCCTGGTTCATGGCTAGAAAATGTTGAGTCATACTTAGAAGAATTTGATGGCATGGCTCATCAGGACAGGCATGAATTTTATGAGTTGCTTTTGAACTACTCACGATGTAGGAAGCAATTGCTGCTGGCTGAAGCTGAGCTGCTTGCTCTAACGTCTGATTGCCAAAATGCTAAAAGTCGACTATGGCACTTTAAGGATGAACAGTTGTCTGTACAGGTATATTGACTAGTGTTCTGTAAAGTGTTCAGGAGCCTGGGGAATTTGCAGTGGAACTGCTGTTTCTGTGGTGCCATTGAGGTCTGGAGTCTGCTCCGTATACCCTGCTCCTTACCCCCTTAAGACACTGACCCTGTCTTAGCTCAGAGTAATACAGTACAGGAATCACAGGGTCGGGTGCCCACAGTGAGCGAGCAGGTAACCTGGAGAAGTGAAGCAGGATGAGTGGGATGGTGGTCATTGGGTAAGCTCATGCCTGGTCCAGTGTGGGCAGCTGCTCTTGTGTTCTAGCTGATCGTTGTTGTGAGGTTGTGTTGGTTCAGCATTGCCACATCTTATAATTTTCTAAGAGAAGCTAGAAATCTGGATTTTTATGTGAGGGATCCTGATTTGTAAATGTTGGCAACTAAAGCCACACACACTCACACACACACAGTAGAGGCCAAGCAAGTCATGTCTCCAGGTCAAATTCAGCCCATGGACCATTTAGATTGTGGCCAGGAACTTCCAATGGGTAGAGAGGGTCAAGGAGAGGATGATCCATGGAACAAGGTCAAGAGGTGATGAGGAAATAGAGAAGGCAATAAGATGTGACTCTGGAGGCCAAGATGACCATCAGGAAAGCCACTTCATAGTGGCTTGGGAGGGATGCCATTCTTGACAAGTTTGACAGTGAAGGGACACTGGAGGAGATATCAGGGAGAAACATGTGATTTCCCCCGTCCCTAATCCTTGTTCGTTGGGAGACCTGTGTATCTCTCTCTGTAGATAGAAAAGAGTCTCTGGGGAGGGGAACATTTGAAAATACTGAAAGAGAGAGGATAGAATCAAGAACAGAGCTGGAAGTGTTAGTATTGGAAAAGAGAGAGGTTTCTTTCTTTTGAGCAGAATCACAAAGAATGATGAGGGTAAGGTACAGAGATATTTTGAGGTTTCTTGAAGTTGTGGGGATATCACGTTGACTTCAGTGTTTGTAAAGTAGAAGGTAAGATCATCCAATCATGAGAGTCTTAGGGACGAGTTCTATTATTTTTTTGAACCTTCTCCCACTGACTTGTTCTTAGAGTTTCTCTTCTCTGAACTTGTGATGCATTCGTGATTGGCATTATACCCTTTGGCACCTGATTATATATTCTATTTATTGTTCTCTGTGTGGTAGTATTGTTCCCCTCAACATGATTTATAAGCTCTTTGAAGGTAGTGCTGAAGCCTATGCATCGTATACCTGCTGCCTGATTATTTCAAGTGCAAAGAGTAACTGGTTTCATATTTTACCCTTTTGTCCACCACTAGGGTATCTGTGCAGATCAAGTGAAAGTTTCAGGCTATCATCGCTACCAAAGAGTAGAGATGAATGAAAATGCACTGGGGGAGCTAAAGAAGCTATTTGATGCCAAATCTGAGCACCTCCACCAGACCCTGGCTCTGCATTCTTACACCTCTGTGCTCTCGAGGTTGCAAGTGGAGTCTTACATCTATGCATTACTCAATAGTTCGGCTGTTCTGAGATCTTTAGCAATTCATCAGCAAGGCAAAGGTGTGTAAGTAATGAAAGTCTCACTCTTTCTATTGGTCTGAAATGAACAAAGAATTGAGAGGTGCAGTCTGGTTGAATTGGCTGTGTACTAATTGGTATTATAAGGGACCGTTTGTGCTTGCTCTTTTACCTTGCCTTCCCCAATATAGGATTGAGATCTGCCTGAATAACATTTCTTGGGAGCAGTGCCAGGTCTCCCTTCCCCATGGCTGTCATTCTCTGCTTCTCTAGGAAGCCAAAGAGCTTGCTTTCTATCATTAATGTCCCTTACTGTCCTCATTTATGTGCTTGTTACCATGTCGAGTCCAAATACGGTTTTTGATTGTAAAACTGATACTCAGAATACTTTTTCATCCTCTCTCTCGTACTTTATTTTTGCGTGTCCAGTTTGTTGGGCTGTTTTATTTTATTTAATTTTTCAGAGTATCTGTAATGTTCTGAATTTTTCATCTTATTTTGGGTTTTAAGAAATTAGTCTTTACTATGTGATGTGTTAAGTATTCATTATGTTAATTGAATTATGCAATTTTTATTTCTGGGAGAGACATTAGCATCATTTAAAGTCAAAAATCCTTCTCTCTCATTGTTTTCATAACTGATCAAAGAGCTGGGGCTAGGCTAGAGATCTGCTGATTTGTAAGTAAAAAATAAATTTTGATAAAGTTGATTTTCTCTTGCTTTGAAATACTTCACAAAGTTAAATGCTTTTTTGATTTATCTGTTTAGTAGAAATTCAAATATTTTGATGTAACTTTTCTTCTCGGATTTTTATCTGAACTAAAAATTTTGAAGAGGTATTTTTGTTTGTTTTTAAGTGGGGACACTAAAAATTCTCCCTGGAACACTATTCATGTGGGACTCATTTAATCCTCTCTTTAATTTATAGCTTCTAAACAGACAGAAAGCATTCCCTCTGATCTGTGTCAGCTAAAGGAGTGCATTAGTGTCTTATTCATGTTCACTAGGAGAGTTAATGAAGATACTCAGTTCCACGACGATATTCTTCTCTGGCTGCAGAAATTGGTAAGGGAATAGAAATAGACACAGTAATCTTTCCTTTATTTCCCTGTTAATTTAAGAATTCTCTCTTATTTTTTCAACAGCTTCTTCAGCTAATTCATTTAATGTGTTAATTAGTGACATTTTCTTTGGTCATGACACTTGGAAATAAGTTATACTTACCTAGTGCATTATTAAGCACAAAGTGCTTTTCTCTTTGTTAAACTTTAAGCTGAATGATCTTGGGCCTTCAGTTTAGGAAGAAAAGGAAAAGTGGGAAACATGCTAAATTTAAGACTAGATGCGTATTCAGAATATACGTATCTGATCTAAAAATTTTCCATATCATTTGTTTTTATCATATTATGTTTAATGTTGCACTTAGTCATACTTTTAAAAAAAATTTGAGGGAAAAAAGAAAGGTATCAGGACTTGGGAAACTTAGGGAAGAAGTTGGATGTGTTGCAGAGGGATGGTGTTTGTTTGTTGGTTGGTTCTCAGTAGGGCTGCCTTGGGTGCTTTTTTTAGGTTCATATTAGAGTTCTTAAATATGGGGTGACGTTCCAAGCATACTTTTTTGGATTTGAGAAACGATTACAAACTGAGAATAGATTAAACTGCTTGACTTATGTCTATTCATGTATGGCCAGGAACATTAGTGATTTGTAATTTGCCAGATAATAAAAATTGGGTTTGCAGAGAGACTACTTATGATATTTTTATCATAGTACTCCTAGATTCATAGGCCCCTGTGTGACTCTGTGGTGGAAATTCAACTTGTCGATAGTGTATCTTATGTCTGGTTATTCTTTTGAAAAATTCATGTATTTAAATGTTGTCTAAGTGACTTTACTAGACCCCTAGATACATTTTTCTTCTTTTAAATAATGAGAACATATGTCTGTCGCTGTTCAGGTATCAGTGTTACAAAGAGTTGGCTGTCCTGGAGATCACCTCTTCCTTCTAAACCATATTCTTCGATGCCCGGCTGGCGTTAGTAAATGGGCTGTTCCTTTCATCCAGGTATGATGAAAGGCCGTCTGATTTTGAGGGGGATGAAAGAGATTTTGTTAAACCTTTTTCCTGAAGAAATTGCTTTTTTTAAAAAAGGGTACTTAAAAAATATTGATATTTAAAATAAAATTCTTAAAATATATCCCGTATATATTTGTAGGAGTTTTTATGCTGAAACTTGTTGGGCCACCCATAATTGATGAAATTAAGATAGAATTGCAAAAGTTCAGTTGTAGTCTGGATTGGTAGGTTCAGTAGTATTTAATTCTATAAAATTTCTGTGCAGGAAGGCTTGCTAGGGCTTTTCTCAACACAGCTTCTTAAATTAGTCCACCTCACCTCACAGTTTGTACAGGTAAAAGAGAAACCGCCAGCATCTCAAAGTTCTTTAATTTTAGCAGAGATCTGAGTCTGTGATCAACTCTCATATAATCAACTTAGGCATTGATTATGTGATTTATAGATTCTCTTCTCTGCTGCTTGCCTTTGGGTTGTTTTGTTACTCCTAGCAACCACTCAGATGGGTAGAAGCCAAGTGTATGCCAAGTTCAACTTCTCCACATTACCTTTTCTTTAGTATTTTTGGTGGCAAGAAGTTTGAATCTTTTTAGGTAGAAGAAGGATTTTTTTTTTCTGTTTTGTGTATCTTTGGATTAAAATAACAGTATTATCCTTGGTCCCATATTGTTACAGGTAATTGACGTAAAGTGCTCAGCTACCTGTGCTCTTTGAGTACAGCTGAATCAGTACAGCTGTGTTCTCATTTTTGTGGATTAGGTGCCAGTTCCATCTTTGTTTTCGTAACAGCTCTCTTTGTCAGAATGCTAGTGAACTGAGATTGTGGATACTTGGGTTGTTGGTTTTCTACAATATGCCTTTTCCTTTTCTGATTTCAGATCAAAGTGTTGAATAACCCATCAGGGGTCTTTCATTTTATGCAGTCCCTTGCCCTGCTAATGTCTCCTGTCAAGTAAGTGTCAAATAGCTTTGCAAAGTATAAATTGAAATGCTTCTTTCTACCAAAGGATTGGCTTCCTAAACTGCCCAGATCCAAAGAACTGCTAAGAGAAGTGTCAGCATTTCAGAATTGAACATTGCAGATTTTCTTTGGGTTTGGTACCCTTTGTCCCAAAGTGACCCTATTAACTGCCTATGTATAAACCACTAACCTTTTTTGGATCCCCCTTTTTAGTGGGTTTGCCTCTCCTGTTATACATGTTATTGTGAAAGGTGCCATGGGGAGACAAAAAAGATCATCTGCTCCTTAGAAGAAGAGATTTAGTGGCAGAGGGGAAAAAAACAGAGATTTAAGTGCTATAATGTGAAGCTAAGGTTGATGCAATAGAAATGAAGAGAATAAAGAGAGTAGGGTGGAGTAGTCAGAGAGGGCTCCAAGTGGATGAGCTGGGTTTGAAGACTGGATGGGATTTCCATAGGAGAGAAGGATTGGGGAGGGTGCTGTAGGTGGGGAGAACAGTGAGCAATGGCCCAAAGTACAGTAAGGATGGCTGTGCAGAGGACAGGTAGGAGACAGCTCAGCTGGAGTGAAGGGGTGTGTGGGAGATGTTAATGAAGATGAATAACTAGGATGAGGTGGCTTACAGAAGGCCTTGACATTAAGACAGAGGGATCTAGATTTGATATGGTCTGGCTTTTGTAGCAATTGAGCGTTTTTGAACAAGGGTAGAAGTTGTATTTAAGGAAGATTAGGATGGACTGGAGGCAGAAGATGTGCTTCTGCTTAACTGAATTACAGTTACAGATGTCTGGCTCTCCTGGCTCTGAAACCCAACTCATCATCAAGAGGGTACATCGTTAACTGGGGGAGTAAGCAGAGTCTGTGTCTAGGTGACCTTGAGCAATGTTACCACCACCTGCTCTCGGTCCTGGAAAGCTTATCTGCCTCCATGCCTGAATTGGGGAAATGGTGGTGGAAAAGAGAAAGAGGGGAACCTAAAGGTCATCTTCCCAGGAAAGGATTAAGTAGCTGACTAACTAAGGAAAATGTGGGAAAGGAGTGGTTCAGACATAACTCTGTAGACTCCTGAGTCTGAGTGACTGAGAGGGTGTTGACAGCCCTAACAGACTGAAAAGGCAGAAAGGAGAGCTGTTTTGTAAGGGGGAAAGTTTGAGGTCATTGAGGCATGCAAGTGGACACATACAAGTGACAGATACCAGTGGACATTTGGAGCTTCAGGATTGAGCTCCTTGAGTGGAAAGGGCAGCACTAGAGCTACAGAGCTGGAAGTCATGGAAGAAATTCCTGGTTCAAGGAAGGAATGGATGAGTTTTCAGGGTCAGGCCAGAGAGGAGGTAACAGGGAACTGAGAACCTGGTTGTGGTTAAAGAGAGGAAACTTCTCTGGTTACACCTACTCATCCGATCCAGTCAACACCTTGTGAAGCCTGGCTGGCAGGAATTCTCCCCAATTCCTCTCTCTCTCGCTGCCTGGATACAGGGGGCTGCTCCTACATGTGGTAGATATGATTTGACTTAAATATGTTTTTGCATTTAGATGTACTTTTTTGCCCTAAACAAGCTTCTGCATTACCTGTGTATTATCCTTTTCTGTTCAAGAAAGCATGTTTCCTAAAGTTGTCTGCCTGACAACACTTCGTAAGCCTGGTTAGAGTTAAGGCACTGCAACAATCCATGTCTGGGTATTGATGGCACGCTGTGTGTGGGAGCTGTGCCAGTATAACCGCTTTTCTGCAATTACTTCCGTTACTAATTCAGAATGGTCAAGGTCTCTACACCAAAATTGGTGAGGTTTTATTCTCCTTGAATTTTAGCCAGTTCTTATTTCTTGTTTACTAATTTAAATCATTTGAAGATTGGGTTGATGTCTGACTCTTCCTCAGGGTGAGTAGATGATCCAGAATGCACACACATGGGCTGTCTGTGTTTTTTGTTTTTTTTTTTCCCCAAAGCCCCAGTAGATAGTTGTATGTCATAGTTGCACATCCTTCTAGTTGCTGTATGTGGGACGCCGCCTCAGCATGGCTGGACAAACGGTGCGTTGGTCCGCGCCCGGGATCTGAACCCGGGCCGCCAGTAGTGGAGTGTGCGCGCTTAACCGCTAAGCCACGGGGCCGGCCCCCGGGCTGTCTCTGTTTATGTCACTGAAGTGATTTCTCTTGTCCTTTAGAAATCGAGCAGAGTTCCTGTGCCACATGAAGCCCAGTGAGTGGAAGCCGGCCTCCTCGGGGCCTGCATCTGGGACGTGGACACTAGTAGATGAGGGAGGAGAAGAGGTAACTCATCATGTCTTCATTATTTTGGTTAATCATTTTTGAGCCCTTCTTATGTGCCAACTATTGTTCTTAGCACTTTTCACATATTATCCCATTTAATTCTCCCAACAATCCCATGAGGCAAGTACTGATGTGATTCCCCTTTTACAGATGAGGAAACTGAGGTGCAGGGAGGTAAAGGAATTTGCCCCAAGTCATTTGGTCATTAAATGGCAGAGCCTCTGGAGCCTGTGCTCTGAACCAGTGTGCTATGCTGCCGCCCTTCTCTAGAATATCTTCCTATTCAGCTGGGAGAATTTGGATCCTGGAAATATTTTCATATTGTATAAAATTTACATTAGGATTTTCTTTTATGTAGTAACAAGTTTCTGGGCTTGAGATCTCACCTGCAGATAACCTGAGTCTGTATAATAAAGAGCTGGGGCTTACCAAGGTTCTCCCTTAACTCTTATAAACTCTTATCCAGATCTTCTCATTTGAAAGGTAGAGGATGGTTCTCTATTTTTGGTGAGAATTTAATGATCAAAATCCATTCTTGAGGTAACACTCATTGATTTTTCTTTCTACTGTACACATAGTGTATTTGTAAGGAATTTTTCCTCCAGCTAGTTATCACCCCTAGTGCTTTTTTATGGTCCAAGTTCTGATTTGATATTCTTGTCCAGGATGGCCAGCCACCAGATTTATTAAAAGTTGTTCTCTTGAAAAGAAGTTGAAAGTTTGCAATGGACAGTTCTCAGAACGACAGCCATGTCACCTGTGGGGATCACGTCTGTGTATTTACCCACATGCTCATGCAGGAACGGGGACCCTCTTCATGCTCATTTTACTCTTCCTGGGATTTGCAGTAGGTGGTGAGATGGTGGTAAATGAGGTGGATGTGCAGATGTCTTTGCTAGAGACTGCACAGTCATCCTGAAGAGAGCTTCTCAGGACTTGGTGCAAATTGGTCTTTTAAAGATTATGGTGGAGCATGTTTTTTTTTCCCAAGAGTGATCTCTCCTGAGAGAGAAGTCTTTTTTTCTGGTAGGTTTCCTGTATTTAATCTCAGAGACAGATAATGATTAAGGACCCTGTAGTGGTGTCTGGCTCCTGGTTAGCACTCACTAAGTACTGAGTGAATTCAAGAGCTTGGGGAGTGGATGAGAATATTGAGTGTGCTGTTGATGAGAAAAGGCCTTGGTGAGGAGGGCTCTCTGGATTGTCCACATCAGTGGTTGCTTGACACTAGGTGTATTTTAGAACTACCTGGGCAACTTAAAAACCTTGTCCAGGCCCACTCCCAGACATCCAAACGTTTACAAGCCTCCCTGGTGATTCTAATGGACAGCGAGAGTGGAGAACTACTGCTCTAAGTAGAGTTTCTGAGGCTCTTGTTTGTTATCCATCTAGGACACATAAGAGGGCAAAAATGAGTGGTTTAAGGAAATTACGAATGAATTACATTAGTCCCTGTTGAAGTTGAGGTGATATGTTCTTCAGGATCTCTGGATCCTTTTACAGCATTCCCTTTTGAATGTAGCGTATGTTAGGACACAAATCAGTTTGGTTTCTAAGGTAGCTTTAGTGCGCTGTATCAAAGAAAAACCCCCAAAGATTTCTCCTATATAATCCCTGTGTATGATCACTGTTATTTTTGTCCTGCTTTCAGCAACACTAGTTGACAACGGAACTTCAGTTATCCATAGCAAATGCTAATTGCTCCTTTAAAAAATTTTTTGTTTGTTTATTGATGTATAATTGCTGATTGCTTCTTGATACGTCAGTTGACTACTACAGTAGACCTTGATTTGTGGGCAAGAGACTAGTAGCTGAAATAACTTGGACTGTAGGACATGGTTCTTTAATTGATGTTGTCAAAGCACTGAGCTTTATAGTAAGATACCCACTCTATAGGAGTTTTTTGAAAAATCTTCTTTGGGATGGAAATTTAATGAGAGCAGTTTCAGCTACTGAAGAATGGACATGACCCAGATACACATAAAATTGTGCTCACAATTTCAGGGGATTTACAGCCTGCCTATGGAACTGATAGTATCTCTGTCCTGGAGGAGAAGTCCATGAAGACTCATGAGAATACCACACATGTACCATTGAGACCTGTGATAATTTGGCTCCTGTGACTATAGACCACAGTGCGATCTGATCAAATCAGCTGATAAGATTTTGCATCTTTTCCCTTAGGATGAAGACCCTGAGACCAGTTGGATTCTCCTTAATGAAGATGACTTGGTTATCCTTTTATCACAGTTTCCATTTCATGAACTCTTTCAATATCTTCTTGGGTTTAAAGCAAAAGGTAGACTAATTTCTTTTGTCCTATGTGAAATGGGGTGGTGGCAAGCTCAAACAGAGGAACTCAGCATCATCTTATGTCTTGTGCAGGCTCCTGATTCAGGTTCATGTGCCTGGCCATACTGTACAGAGATGATTGCATCACACCTTGATGAGGCTTCCTTTCTCTTGTGCTTCTATTTCCTAAGTGCTTAGATGCACAAAGGCTCTCTAGCTTGCACATTGCCCAGCTTTAATAAATTGTCTTAATTTTGCACTTTGTCTCAAGTTTCCCATTTCACGTTGACATTGGAGCCAGAGAAGTGGAGATTGTTAATTCTTCTTCATCTTGGCTGTGTTTCCTCATTGAGGTATTTCCACCTGTATCCTTCAGTGTTTTTCTGTTGTCATTAAAATTTTTTCCTTTCTTCTGATTAACTTCTAGGTGATTATTTACCTGAAACAACAAGACCTCAAGAGATGATGAAAATTTTTGCCTTTGCTAACTCCTTAGTGGAACTTCTGGCTGTGGGGTTAGAAACCTTTAACAGAGCACGCTATAGGCAGTTTGTGAAGCGAATTGGTTATATGATCAGGTAATGCTGCTGTTGGTGCATCCATTTCTACTTGCTTTCACCCTGGTCAGGCACAGATACTGCATAATTGGGATGATGGACATTTTAGTGTATACTTCAGGTCTTATTTATCATAAAAGTAAGAATTGTTTTTTTTTTTTACCATCTACCAGATGAGAATTCTATAAATGCTTCCAGTCAGAGTATTTTGCTAGTTATCTCAAATTTAACTGATTTGCTAGATAGTAATTGTTCTTGGAGTCAGGATCCTCAAAGCAGCTGCTGGGTTGAACTTGGCCAGAGAAACTGAACTTGGTCAAGGAAAATGCAGGCCCTTTCCTCTTCCTTTGCTCTCTCTTTTCTTCTGCCTCCTAGCTTTTGCCTGGAAAGTGTCACTTAGCTATGGAAAATTGGCAATAGCTGTTTGCATCATTGTTTCCTTGTTTTTTCTCTTATTTATTCTTATTCTAATTACTGTTAAATACCATTTAAGGAAAGCTGCAAAGACTTCATCAGTGGCTACTATATTTGAACTGAGAAAACATCATTTATTTGAATGAGAAGTGGGTTTATGTTTTTATTATCAAGTGTGAATACATTCTGAGAATATGTACTGCTTTTGCTTGAATTAATTTTATATCCTCTTTTCTGCATCATCGATTTTTCTGTCTTTACTGGTCATTCTCTACAGTATATAAATATGCTGTTATTTCTTCCAACCTTCCTTTCCTCCAAAAAACCATAATACTTCTCCCCCTCCCCACTTTTGTTTCCAAAACAAAATTGATTTTAATTAATTTATTTTAGATGTATTTCCATCAGGTTTATAAAGCCAAGTAAATGATCATAGGATGCACTGAAAGGCTGGGGGTCACTTTTAAGGTTTAGAGAAAGCCTTTGGTAGAGGATAATGAAAATGAGGTGGTGGGAGGAAGGATGGCTGGTAACTTGGAGAATAATATCTTAAAAGCTAAAAGCCTATCTATTTATTATCAGAAGTCCAGACATTCATTTTCTGATTCTGCTTGGTAAATATGATTATTCTTTCTTTGTTTTCCATCTGCTTACTTCTCTTTGTATCTATCACAGATTCTTCTCATACTTGCCACGTGTAGAACAATTTTTCACAAGGTCACTCTCCTCAGGTTATCTGTTGGTTCCAGTTTTTTCCCTCCATTCACGCTTGAACTCTCCACAATCAGGCTTTTCCCCCCAGCACTACCCAAACAGCTCTTAAGAATGAAGGTCACTAATGAACTTTGTGCTACGAATCGGTGGCAAGTTCTAAGTCTTCATCCTGCTTTACATCTCTCACATAGTTCACATAGCAGCCTTTCTCACAGCTGATCACTTTCCCCTCAAAACATTTTCTCTGCTTGGTTTCCGGGATACTACACCCTCCTGGTTTCTCCTCCATTTCCCTGGTTATTCATTTTCTGCCTCCTTGGTTGTTTCATTGTCACCTCCCAAACTTCTTAATTTTGGAGTGCCTCAGTCCCTAGACCTCTTTCTTCTCTTTATCTGAACTTGCTTCTTGGGATCTCATCCATTTTCATGTCTTTAAATGTCATCTGAATAACTGTGACAATTCTCAGAGTTATATTTCCAGCCCGTACCTCTCTCGTAAGCTTGTATATCCAGCTGCCAACTCAGCACCTCCACTTGGATGACTCACGAACATTGCAATTTAATATTCCCAAAGTGAACTCACTCTTCCCGCCTCCCAAACTGCTCCTCCCGTAGTCTTCCCAATTTCAGAAAGTGATAACTTTATTCTTTATTTAAGGGTCAAAACACCTTGTGTCATCCCTGACTTTTCTCTTTTATACCCTACATGCAGTGCAGCAGCCAACTCTGTCATCTCTACCTTCGAAACAGCATCTTTCATCAAATCTGACACCACCAATTCTGAGGATGTATTTTGTATGCCACTAAGAAAGAAAAAATGCTGCCAAATTATGGCACGTCATCAATTTTGATGTACATTCCAATTGCAGAGATTAGTTAAAGTGTGAAAGAGGTGCATCCTTTTGAATCTATGAAACATGCTATTTCCGGAATCCAACTTCTTCTCAGCACCTTCACTGCTACCACCCTAGTTCATTCTTAGTTATTTCTCCCTAATTGTCACAATAGCCTCCTGACTTATCTTCCTGCTTTTGCTCTTGCTCCCTGCCCCCAGCTTATTCTCACATCAACCACTGTTTCCTGTAAATGGTGAGTCATCTCATGTCACTTCTTTCCTCATGACCCTACGGTTCCCAATCTCATTCACAGTAAAAGCCACAGTCTTCACAGTGGCCTACAGGACCTGCATGGTCTAGTTTTCTGTCACTTTTCTGATTTCCTCTCCAGCTGATCTCCCCCTCACTTACTTTGTTTTAGCACCCTGGCTGCCTTGCTTTGCCTCCAACATACCGAACACACCTTGGAGCCTTCACACGGGTTGTTTCTTCTACCTGGATGCCCTCCTCTTCGATATCGCTGTGACTTCTTCCAGTGTTCACTCACATGAGCCTCCTTAGTGAGGCCTTTCCTGCTCCAACCAGCACCCTTACACTGGCTTCCCCTCCTACCAACTCCAGAGAAACTTTATTCCCCTCTCTACTTATTTTCCTCAGAGTCACTTATAACCATGTGACAGACTATATATTTTACTTTATTTTGTTTATTATCTGTTTGCCCTCCACTAAATGTAAGCTCCATGAGGGTAGGGTTTGTTCCAGTATTGAATTCCCTTCAGAGCCTGGAAGATGTTTACTGAACCTAGGTGTTCAGTAAGTATGTGTTGAATAAATTAATGCTTCAAATGTAATATAAAGATGCCCATATCGAGTACATTAACAAAAAGTGCTGTGTTGTCTTTCCTCATGCTCAGGATGACCCTTGGTTATGTGAGTGACCATTGGGCACAGTATGTGAGCCACAACCGAGGCTTGGGATTGGCTCTGCAGCCCTACTCCGTGGAGAAACTACAGGTTGAATTTGATGAGCTCTTTTTGAGAGCTGTCCTACATGTGCTGAAAGCCAAACGGTAAGAAGTATGGTAATTGTTGAGAAATGGCTCCCTGGCTAGTGAGAGAGATTGGTGTGATAGTCATTGACTGAAGTAGATCTCTTATAATAGTGTATTTCATCTATTTCTTATCTTGGGCAAATTCATGGGCTTTAGTTTCCTTGTGTATAGTATTAACTGAAATGATCTCTTTTTCAGGTTTCTTTCAGTCTTAAAATAATCCAATTCTGATATCTCAGTTTTGCCACCCCTGAACTTTTGGGATAGCGTTGAGCAGGGGATGAATACTATGTCACACCCATCTCTGGTGCCTACAGTGAGGCAGAGTAGGCGCTCAATACACAATATAAATGATTTTCTGATTTTATTGTTCAAGTTGTCTTACTGAGAGGGTTTTAAGGTCTAGGACTGTCATGGGTCCTGGTCCTCTGTCTTGGCTGTGTAAATGCTGTCTTCTGATCACTCTGTCTTTGCTGTTGCTTACAGCCTAGGATACATTTGAGGCATAGGCAGGGGCACAGCAGTGCACTGTCTTCCCTGAGCTTCTGGCCAAGTGTAGGAGTGAGTTGCTGCAACATTGTGCTCTCTGCCAGAAGATGTTTGCCAGCCTCCAGCCCCACCCCGCTCCACTTGTGAACTGCCAGCCCTTCCCCACCTTTGCCTTCTGAACTGTCTACATTCCCTCTTGCCATGGGCCTCTTAGCCTCAGCCCCTTCTTTGTTGTATGTTGTGTAGTGGGTTTGAGTCTTGGTCTGCCATTTATTGTTACTTGACAAGTCACTTAATACTTGTGGTCTCACTTTCTTCATTTATAAAATGGAGATGATGATAATGATACTTCCTTTTCCCATCGACCTCGTGGATATTATGAGGATGCAATGTAGTAATATGTAGAAATACTTTTTTTTTTGTGAGGAAGATCAGCTTTGAGCTAACATCCATGCCAGTCCTCCTCTTTCTGCTGAGGAAGACTGGCCCTGGGCTAACATCTGTGCCCATCTTCCTCCACTTTGTATGGGACGCCGCCACAGCATGGCCTGACAAGCGGTGTGTGGGTGCATGCCCGGGATCCAAACCCGGGCCACCAGCAGCAGAGCGTGCGCACTTAACTGCTAAGTCACAAGGCTGGCCCCTAGAAATACTTTTTAAATCATAAAAGACTTTTCAAATGTAAGTGATAGTTCTTTTGTGGTTTTAGATGAAGAACAGAATAACTGCTTGCTTAGAGAAAGATTAGGACTCCTTGACTAAGTCTTAACCACTTTTAGGCACTCAGAAGGCATGGGTCTAAGATAAATAGAACATGGGCTTAGAAATTTATGTTTAGATTACTCTTGTTACACATTCCATATTGTCCATAAATTTGATATTCTCATGAGGTGCACCACATCCTGTGCAGAACCCTGCCAGGGGGTCAGCGCATAGCATCTGCCCACTGAAGCCGGAGTCTTGCTCAGAAATCTAGCTGTTGTTTTTCAGAGTCTAGATCAGTGGTGGTTTGGGCCTCTGACAGCCTGGTGCCCCATAGATGTGGGTTAAGCATGCGCTATTTAATTTCTTTTTCTTTTTTCTCTTAAGCTTTGTTTATTTGTGATTTGTCAATTTGCAGTTTTGCCCAAAATACAGCGACAGTTTTGAGTGCCTCTTTGTTTTCTTTTAGATTTTTTTGAGATAAAATTTATATAAAATAAAATTTTGATAAGCATTGATTGAGTGTTGATTGTTTTCAAGATGATGGTTTAGGGACAGGATAATTAAAATACAAGAGTCTAGGTTACATAATGGTTTATACAGAAGTAAACAAAACTGGTTTCTGCTCTCAAATTGCCATGGCTAGTATGTGTACATAAATTACAGTAACTTGAAGTGTTTCTCACTGTGTGCTTTAAGGACCACTTGAGTCTGCGTCACCTGAGGTGACTGTAAAAAGTACAAATTCATGGCCCCAAGAGGCTGGCCCAGTGGCATAGTGGTTAAGTTCACTTGCTCCGCTTTGGCGGCCCAGGGTTCGTGGGTTCGGATCCCAGGTATGGACCTACACACCACGTCAAAGCATGGACCCCAGCTGTGACCTACAAAATCAGAATTTCTGTAGGCGAGTCTTGGGACTCTGCATTTTCCACAAAGTCTCCAGGTGGTTTTTCTGCCTATTACAGTGTGAGAACCACTGATAAAGGGTATGATCATGTGAAAGTCAGGTATGGATGGAATTCTGTGATAGAGCTGAGGAGGAGATCAGAGGAGGGCTTCACAAATGGGATGGCAGCTTGGAGGGAGGGAGCTCTCCAGCTTGTGCAGGAATGGTCTAATATTTTGAATGCAGATAGCGCCCTGGTTGGAAATATGGGGTCTGAGTCATATTGTGAAAGCCTTTGAATGCAGGGCTGAGGAGTTTGAACTTCATTCGGTGATGAGGGAAGAATCCCTGGAGGGCTTTGATTCCCCTCCCACCCACTGCACGTGTCTGTGTTGCACACACGTGCCTGTACACGTGTGCAGGCACATACATTCACATCTAAGTGGCCTCTCTATCGCCCAGGTCTTTAAAGGATCCTTGGTTCAAAACACAGCTCTGTCTCTTACTACCCTTTCTGTTCCTTGTAGCCTCATGTGTAAATTGGGGTAATATCAGTAAAAGTACTTGCCTTGATTTTGGTGAGGATGGAATGAGATGATATATACGATACGATTTAGAACAGTACCTGGCACAGACTAAGTGCTTTGTGAGTATTTGCTGTTATTGTTATCCATCCTTGACATGTTTATGACTGAAGCATGTTAGGAAGATTGCTGTAGTGTGATTTAAGAATTTTTTTTTCTGTCAGAGCTGAAGGTTTGTCTACTTTCTCAGTGTGGTGAAGTTGACTGATGTATAAAATTATTCCCACTCTTTTTAAAACATGCAGACTTGGCATTTGGCTGTTTATGTCGGAAATGCCCTTTGGGACACTGTCAGTCCAGATGCTCTGGAAGCTCTTCTACCTCATGCACCAGGTGGAGAGTGGGAATCTGGAGAAGCTCTACACCACCCTCACGCCTGCTGAGTGCAAGAGGCAACTCCAAGGTACAGCCTCGCCATAATATGCAACATCTATGTTTCCTCTCTTGTGTGCTTTTTCTCTTCCTGACTTTATTCTTTTTACTTTTAGAAGGACTAAAAGAGAATGTTTTACTCTACTCATGTGTAATAATTTTGAAATTTGAGAGACTGCTTTGTTGTTTTGATTATTAGAATGATAATTCCAATTTTCATTATTATTGAAATGCTCTAGATAGTAATTTCTATTATAAACCCAATTTGGGGATGGGAAATGAAGATTGGGTTGATAAATGCCCCCTGGAGTTATTTTGAAAATACGGGAAATTTGATGGACAGCCTTTGATTTCTCAAATGTGTAAACACATGGAAAGAATTGTTGGCTTGTTGCCTTCTTACTGTGAAAAGTTCCATTAGGGGAATATCTTTTTTAAATAGGCTCTTTTTTATCTTCCTTCTATAACTTTGCCTTTGCATCATTTAGTTTTCTGTCATGTATGGCAAAGCTGTTGGTCAGTCCTGCCCTCCGGTGACAAAATGTAGTATTGCTTACACAGCAGCATCTGAGAACTAGGCAAAACATATTATATACCGCTTACCACCTTTATCAGTATTTCAGTCATGGTTATCACTAATTTCTTGTGTCAGATTTTCACTTATAAGCCTATCTCTTTTGTTTGGAGTGCTGTGTTTGTGCTGGGTAGTTTGCAGTCTTAGCAGTTTTCGTTAGGAAGGTTGTCATTCATTTGGCTGACAATTACCAAGTAGCTTCAAGTGTGCCTTTGAAGACGTCTCACCGAGTGACAGTAGTATGCTTTGCAGTTGACGGAACACTTCACTGGTGACATGTCATTTAATCGTAAATAACCTTTTGAGACAGATGAGGAAACCGAGGCTTGGAGATGTTAAATGTCACCTCTGAGGCTATGTTATATTTAGAGTTGGAATTTCATCTGGCACAGTATTCTTCCTGGTGCCTGTAGAAATCCATTGTGGAACAAAGACCTTTGTGTCTTTAAATATTTCTACATGTTTTTAAATTTTATATCTTTTTCTCTGGAAGAGTAATTAAAGTGATTCATATTTATTCTTTCCCCATTTTAATCTTCTTGATATGAACTTGCAGACCCAGAACATTTTGTGAACTTTGAGAAGTGTCTTTCTTCCATGAATAGCTCGGAAGAGATTTGCCTTTTGACTACATTTGCTCAGATGGCTCAAGCCAGAAGAACCGATGTGGATGAAGACTTCATAAAAATTATTGTTCTGGAGATATATGAGGTTAGAATATTACATTTTAGAGATCAGCTAAAAAATGTTTTCTTTTAGATTGTCCATCCATTGATTCTTTTGGGATTGCTTTTTTTTTCTTTTGGTGAGGAAGATCGGCCCTGAGCTAACATCTGCCAATCCTCCTCTTTTTGCTGAGGAAGACTGGCCCTGGGCTAACATCCATGCCCATCTTCCTCCGCTTTATATGGGACGCTGCCACAGCATGGCTTGGCAAGCCGTGCGTCAGTGCGCGCCCGGGATCTGAACCGGCGAACCCTGGGCCTCCGCAGCGGAGCACGCGCACTTAACCGCTTGCACCACCAGGCTGGCCCTGGGATTGCTTTTTAAAAAATGTGATTACCTTATACTATCTGTACTCGTGGAAGGAGATAGAGCATCAAAGGAATATCATTTTGCTATAAGGAATATTGAAAATATGAATCATCCCCATTCCATTTCCCCCTAATATCTCTTGACATTTGATACATGAGTCTTGGTAAGGGATAGACAATCTGGCACAGCCTCCTGACATTCATAGTTTTTATACTGTCTGTCGTTTCCCTCTCTCCTTCCCCTAAATTTCCCTCCACTCCTCCGACCCTGCCAGTAATACGGAAACCTGGCTTCCAAGCCACTTTAAATGAGATAGTGGAAAGAATACTGAACCTAAAGTTAGAAGACCTAGGTTTGTTTTAACTCTGCTACTAATGGCGCATCGCATCGGAAAACATACTTACCACTTTGGGCTTCAGTTGCCTCATCTATAAAATGACAGGCTGGAATGAGATCCTTGCTTTTTTCACTGAGCCAACCCTAATGGCGAAAGAGAGTGAACTTTGGACCCCTGAGTGTCTAGGAATATAACCCAAAGTGGTTATCAAAACTTTCTTTGGAGTTTTGTGTATATTTAAAAAACTATGCACATTTTCAATTTAGGCTGTTGTTTATCTGTTTATCTTCATAAAAAATGTTTCCTCCAAACTATTCAAGTACACTCAAGTAGAATTATGTTCGAAGAAGATTCTCTGAATTTATCATCCTCCCCCCAGTACTCCAGTTTGAGAATGACAGAACTGGATGATCTAAAGTTCTTTTCTAAGATCAAATACTCTATTAAGCTGTTCCTATACTTGTATTTTGTAACCATGCATGAAGTTAAGGCCTAGATGGATCTAGAATTCCAGACTATCTTCATGGTCTGAAAATATTGGGTGGAGAATGTATATTTTAACATATATTTACATTTAACATACATTTAACGTTAAATGGGATTCTCAAGATCTATTGCTAGAGTAATATTTATGCCCTCGAATAATGTTTCAAGTGTTTTGATCAATACTCACAGTAAATATTGCATTCTGTATTACATTCTGATCCGGTGTGTGTGTGAGTGTACATTTGTGAAATTAAAGCAATACTTAATCTTCCTGGGATCCACTCTCCCATTTTATTCTGTTTTTCTGTTCTATTCTACTGTATTTTTTTTAAGAAAAATGCTAGCCATTGGCATCAGTGGATTTTGGAAGACATTGTTCAAGAGGAGTTGGGAAACATTGATATTTCAGAAGCTCTTGTAGTTGGGAGTCTTATTTTGTAGGAAAGAATAGATATTTCCATGAAATACATTCTGATTTTCATCATTTCAGTGATTTCCTCAAATTTAGAAAAGTTTTTACACCGAAGGAACTGCAGTCGTGCGTTGCTTAATGATGGGGACACATTCTGAGAATGTGTTGTTAGGCAATTATTTTGTCGTTGTGTGAACATCATAGAGTGTACTTACACAAACATAGATAGTATAGCCTATTACACACCGAGGCTCTGTGGTACTAATCTTATTGGACCACCATTGTATATGGAGTCTGTCATTGACCAAGACTTCGTTATGTGGCACGTGACTATATATTATTGCTACTAACAGACTTGGGATATACTTCCTGAATCCAGCACTTGAAGTCATTGTTACATAGTTGCCTTTCCCCTCCATTCCTTCTCCTCCCACCTTCCAGCCTCAGGGTAGACAGTTAGCTCTCTGATGTTGTGACATCTTTTTGAACATGGTGTGAACTGAGGATCCATGTGAGACTTTTTCTACTTTACTTGAAAATATCTTAAATAAGTTAGGGAAATGTGTTTTGACTGATAATTGGTATTAAAAATGCCTTCTCTACCTCCTCCAACTTATAGGTATCTTATGTCACCCTTTCCACCAGAGAGACTTTTTCAAAGGTTGGTCGAGAGCTTTTAAGAGCCATCACAGCTGTTCACCCTGAGATAATTTCTATCATTCTGGACAGAGTTCAGGATACCATTGACCAGGTTGGAATGGTAAGAATACTGATTTTGTTTGTTTTGCTTTTTTTTCCTTCTAAATCTTGGAGTTAATGGGGCAATGAGAAAAATAGTAAGGTTGTTGGAAGTGACTGAGTCATAGGCTCAAAAGGATGAAGAAAATGTTTATTATGTCCTGGGCTCTGTGCTATTTAACCATGCCTACTTAGGGTTAGCTGCTGCTTATAAAAAGCTGTGATGTTTCTCTTTAATCTCCTCAAAGTGACTTTCCTATCTCCTTCAATAACAGGTATTTACTTTAATTATAGCCTATAGTTAATTAACAGTTTTTATTTAATAATTTTGTTTGGCTTTCATAATTCTTAGGTTTTATACTTGGAGGAAACAATTGTGATTAAGAAAGAAGGCCCTATTTAAATCAGCCAAAAGCAAAATTAAAAGTAGTAATTTAAGTTGAGCAAGACACATGTAATTTCTTTCTGTTGTTTGTCACAGTCTCATAATCTTTGTGTAGGTTTTAAAAAGAGCTTTATTGAGATATAATTCACATACCATACAATTAATCTATGTAAAGTGTTCAAGTCAATGCTTTTTAGTGTAATCACAGATATGTACAACTATCACCACAATTTTAGAACATTTTTATCATCCCAAAAAGAAAACACATGCCCTTGAGCTATTGCATTCTGTCTCTCCATCCCCTCCAGCCCTAAGCAACCACTAATCTACTTTCTGTCTGTATAGATTTGACTATTCTGGAGATTTAATATAAATGTAATCACATAATATATGGTGTTTTGTGACAGGCTTCTTTCACTTTCCAGATTCATCTATGTTGTAGCATATATCAGTACTTCATTCCTTTTTGTGGCCAAATGGTATTCCATTGTATGGATGTACCATTTAAAAAAATGTACACTTAATAAAGATTTTCTTCATCATCTATAATAAGACTATGACGTGAATTTTTCTGATAGCAGATAGTCATGCGTTATAACTTCAAAAGGAATGTTTAAAGTGATAGTATTTTTTTATGGGCCTAATTTGTAAAAGGCCCTTACATGTTATAGTCACTGTATCATCCCTGTAGGATAGATGACTGATAACTATCATTGCTTCATCACATTCATAAGGGGGTAGATTCCAATGAAAGATTAGTTTATGAGACATATTTTTTTCTAAATGAATAGATGATGTATCATGCTTTCCTTAGAAAAGTACATGGTACTATTTTTACATTAAAAAAATTTAATTGTGGTAAATTATACACAACATAAAATATACCATCTTAACCATTTTTAGGTATATAGTTTGGTGGCATTAAGTACATTCACATTGTTTTGCTACCTACCATTACCATCATTCATCCACAGAACTCTTTTCATCTTACAAAACTGAAACTCTGTGCCTAGTAAACAGTAATTCCCCATTCCCTCCATCGTCTACCCTCCAGCCCCTGGCAACCAACATTCTGCTTTCTGTCTCTGAATTAGACGACTCTAGTTACCTCATATAAGTTAAATCATACAGTATTATATTTTTGTGACTGGCTTATTTCACTTAACATAATGTCCTCAATGTTCATGCATATTGTAGCATTGTCAGAATTTCCTTCCTTTTTAAGCCTGAATAATATTCTGTTGTATGTAGGTACCACATTTTGTTTATCCATTCATCTGTTGATGGACGCTTGGATTTTGGCTGTTGTGAATAATGCTGATATGAACATGAGTGTACAAATATCTCTTTGAGACCCTGCTTTCAGTTCTTTTGGGTGTATACCGAGAAGTGGAATTGTTGGATTGTATGGTATTTTTTTTTTTTTTTTTTTTTTGGTGAGGAAGGTCAGCCCTGAGCTAACATCCATGCTAATCCTCCTCTTTGCTGAGGAAGACCGGCTCTGAGCTAACATCTATTGCCAATCCTCCTCCTTTTTTTTTTTTTCCCCAAAGTCCCAGTAGATAGAGGTATGTCATAGTTGCACATCCTTCTAGTTGCTGTATGTGGGACGCGGCCTCAGCACGGCCGGAGAAGCGGTGCGTCAGTGTGCACCTGGGATCCGAACCTGAGCCGTCAGTAGCGGAGCGTGCGCACTTAACCGCCAAGCCACGGGTCTGGCCCGGTAATTTTATTTTTAATGTTTTGAGGAACCACTATACTTTTTTCCATAGTGGCCTTCGGACGCTTTGAATATTTTTGCTGTGACCTTGGGCTAGTCTGGAATCAGACTCTAGACCCAGAGCCTGGGGAGCTGTGCCCTAGGGCTCTAAACTTTCACTGATACACTTGGAGTGTATCCCACTGAAGATAACTTCCTGTTCTAGAGGCCCAGCACCAGAGGTCACATCCTATGTGCTTTAAATGTGTGGAGATTCCTCTGGGTTAGGAGTAGTTATTGATAAAGACCAAGCCTTTTGCGAGATCCTAAAGTGTAGAACTCAGAGATGTGTTTTGGTGATAACTTGCAAATTGATATCATATTTTTCTGTTGGCCTATTTTATAAGTTCAAACATGGGCTCAACTCAGAGGAGACATTCTACTTTTGTTAGTGAAATCCGTATATCTTCCTAATATCCTCTTCAGGTAAAATTAGTGTTCTTTTGACTTTCAATGAAAGCATAAATATATTTTAAAATACACTCTTTAAGTCCTGTTTTGTTGAGAATTCTTGTTAGGATTCTTCTTTTCTAATCATTTCTTTTTCTTGCCTTATTGCATTGACTAGGTTCTTCATTACAATATTGAATAGAAGTAGAGTGGACACCCTTGCTTTGTTCCTTATAGTGGAAAGGGTTCAAAAGTTCACCATTAAGTATAATGTTAGCTGTAGGTTTTTCACTGATACTCTATATTAGGCTGGGAAAATTTCAATTTCCAGTTTGCTGAGTTTTTTCATGAATGGATATTCAGCAGTTTTTTTGTATCCATTGAGATGATCTTATGATTTTTATCCTTTTTTCTGTCAATGTGGTGAATTACATTGGTTTTCAAATGTTGAACCATCATTGTTTCCTAGAATAAAAACCATTTGATCACGGTGTGTTATTCTTGGTGTGTATTGATAGATTCAATTTGATAATATTTTTTGGTGAGGATTTTTGCATATATATTCCTGAGGGATATTGATCTGTAATTTTATTTTCTTGTTATGTGTTTGTTAAGTTTTGGTTTTAGGGTTATGTTGGCCTCATAACATGAGTTGGGAAGCATTCCTTCCTCTTCTATTTTTTGAAAGAGTTTGTGTAAGATTGCTGTTAATTCTTCATTGAATGTTTGGTAGAGTTTACCAGTGAAATCATCTGGGCCTAGAGTTTTCTTTATGGGAAGCCTTTTGATAACAAATTGAATGTTTAAAACAGATATAGGACTGTTCAGATTTTTATTTTGTTTTTAAAGGGATTTTTCCGTTTCATCTAACTAGTTGAATTTATTGGCATAGAGTTGTTGGTAATATTCCCTTATTAACCTTTTGATGTCCCTAGGGTCTTTTATGATAGCCCCACTTTGATTCTTGGTGGGCAGTTATATGCTATACCATTATCTTATGTAGCTGGGATAGATGCTTTTCTGGACAGATCTCATTGCTATACTCATTTTTCTAGTACCATTATTTTGCTCTTTTGTTCTGATACTCACAGGGTAAAGTAGGATTTTTCTATTTTTAAAAATACTGTTTTACCATTTTATTGTTCAAGACCTTTATTAACAAATCCTCATAAAAATTTAACTAAGTGCACACACACACATACAAAGGAAAGGAAAGTTCTCTTTAAAATTTATTCTTTCTATTGTTCTTTCACATTTTGTTTTGCCTCCAATTGGGAGCAGTGCAGGAACCTGAAAAATGCTAGTATGTGTGTTGTAGTCCTGTGTTGTAGAGCCTTTGAAATGTGGCTAGTCTGAATTGAGATGCACCGTAAGTGTAAAATAGTAACTGGGTTTCAAAGATTTAGTAGGAACAAAATAATGTAACATATTTCAATAATTTTTTTTTTTGTGAGGAAGATTGGCCCTCTGCTAACATCTGCCAGTCCTCCTCTTTTTGCTGAGGAAGACTGGCCCTGGGCTACCATCCATGCCCATCTTCCTCCACTTTATATGGGATGCCGCCACAGCATGGCTTGACAAGCTGTGCGCGGGTGTACTACCGGGATCCAAACCAGCGAACCCCGGGCTGCTGCAGCGGAGCACTTAACCGCTTGTGCCACTGGGCCGGCCCCTTCAATAAGTTTTTGTAGTGATTATCTGTTGATAATTTTTGGATATATTGGATTAAATGAAATATGTTATTAAAGTTAATTTTATTTGTTTCTTTTGACTTTTAAAAAATGCGGCTATTAGAAAAATTAAAATTACATATGTGGCTTGCATTATATTTCCATTGGACACCATTCTAGACATTATAAAATGTATAGACACCACCATTCTAATAATTTTATTTATTTATTTATTTTTTCCCCCAAAGCCCCAGTAGATAGTTGTATGTCATAGCTACACATCCTTCTAGCTGCTGCACGCGGGACGCGGCCTCAGCATGGCCGGAGAAGCGGCGCGTCAGTGCGCACCCGGGATCCGAACCCAGGCCGCCAGCAGCCGAGCGCGCGCACCCAACCGCTAAGCCACGGGGCCGGCCCTAGACACCACCATTCTAGACATTATAAAATGCTCTTCTGATCATTCTCCCTTAAAACAAACTGTATTAAGTGAACCCAGATTTATCTTAATTTGCACACGTGGATATGTTATTTAAAAAGTGATGCTATAGACTTTTTGTAAACAGGGTTTTAAAAACTTTTTATTACAGAATCTCCCAAGTATATATAAAAGTAGAGAGAATAGTACAATGAATCCCTATGTACCCATCATCCAGTTATAACAATAACCAACTCTTAGTTGATCTTGTTTTATCTTTACCTCCATCTACTCCTTGTCCCTCCTCCCCCGATTGCTTGGAAGCTAATAGAAATATCTTTTTAAATGCCAGAGAGGAAATAATTATTTAAAGTGCTAAATCTTTTTGTAATGATATGTAAAATGAATGACTGTCTCCTGATTTGTCATGCCTTTGAATTTGGGTCTTGGTGTGGTGTTGGGTCTTGGTATGGTGGTTTTCTTAAATGGAAGTATACCAATTTACATATAATAAGAGATTGACCGTTACAAAGGATAGCAAAATGTGCTTTTGGTGTATCATTTCATTTGGTTGTCCATGATGTCCATTTCAGTTGTCTAAAAATCTACCAAAACCCCACTTCCTTTTGGAGAAGAATGTTTGCAAGCAGTTTAATAATGTAATATTGTAGTAATATAGGATTGCCTTTTAAGTTTTGATGTTAATTATTATTTTCTTTTAAATAAGGTTTCTTTATACTTGTTTAAAGAACTGCCTTTGTATCTTTGGCAACCATCTGACTCTGAGATAGCTGTGATTCGAGATTGGTTATTGAATTATAACCTGACAACAGTGAAGAATAAATTAGCCTGTGTGATTCTAGAAGGACTCAATTGGGGATTTGCTGAACAGGTATGTGTTAAAACCATTCCCTAGAGACTGGAGGTTCTACATCAGTTTTAAAGAAAGTTTTCTGAAACCATTAACATTTCCGAGTGTCCTTTGCAAGGTCTGCAAATTCTTTTAGCTGTGTCAGAGTTTAGGATCATCCGTTTAATTCTGTTTTGCAGAGTGAGCATCCTCTAAATGAAGATAAATTGCTCCATGTTGAAAATTCTTCCCTTTTTCCTTAGGCTGTTTGTATCTGTTGTTTTATCTCTGTCTGTTGACTGCAGTTTGTCCTCATTGCCTCTCCTGCCTCTGGTTCCTCTTTCTTTTGCATTTCGTTTCACATGTCATTGCCCGATTTGACTTACGAAACACCGTGCATTGGTTAAGAGCCTGAGCTCGGAACTGGCCTGCTTGAGTTCTGAGCCCTGGCTGTGTGACCCTGAGCAAGTTTCCTGAACTCTCTGGGCCTCAGTTGCTCATCTGTAAGCATTGTTATTAATACGTTTACCTCATAGGGTTATTGCAAGTTAGGACATGTAAACCATTTAGCACAGTTCTTGGCACACCTTAAATACTCAGTGGTGGTAGTTTTTATTAATAATAGTTTATTATTATTAAGAGTTTGCTACCTATCATGTGTATCCAAAGATGCCATGTCTTTGATTTTGACAGTTAAACCTTTCCTGCCTCTTTACCCTAGGCCTTATTAGTTAGCTCCTTGATCAAAATATTTAAACATTTTAAAGGGAAAATGGGAGAGTACTCGGCCTTCTCCAGCTTCTGCCAGCTTCTGTTTTGAGCAAATCATGTAGTTGTCGCACTCATCTTGTGTGGTTTGCATGAACATGACCCCTGTTGCATGGATAAAGCTGAATCTAGGGAGCTTTTCTGCCAGGGTGTCCCTGACCACTTGGGTCTGCCCATGGGTTCCTCTGGTCTTCTCTTACTCAAGCGCTGGAGGGTGATAGCTGTAGGGGCTGTTCTCCACCTTCACATTCTGTGACTTGTGAACGGAACTCCCCAGTCCCCTACTCCCAGAGAGATGCATGAAGACTCTGCTGGTGAGCATCTCCTTGATCTTTTATTAGAGTTAGGAAACTCACCTTCTATGAGAGGAATATATTTCTTCAGGTTGCAAAGGAAAATTTGGTGAGAAATGTGATAGGCAACTTCAAGCTCCTGAAGGAGTATTTT
Organism: Ceratotherium simum simum; assembly: GCF_057802395.1. NCBI lineage: Eukaryota > Metazoa > Chordata > Mammalia > Perissodactyla > Rhinocerotidae > Ceratotherium > Ceratotherium simum. The sequence continues at coordinate 35,392,887 of NC_141913.1, read as the reverse complement.
ACCTGTGTTGTTGAGTATCTTATATATTTTCACTGATGATAGAATAATAAAAGAGAATGTACACTTAAATTATTAAATATCTTCCCATTTAATTAATAATAATTAAACATCTTCCTAGTTAGTGGCAATGCCTTTAAACTTATAACCCAAAGTTATAACTTTGGATTAATATAATTTATAGAGATACTAGGGTGCGGATTTCACATTCAAGTTACCTTGTATGGCTGGGGTCTGGGATGACTCAGGTTCACACCTATCTAGATGCAGTGAAATGGTTCTTTAAGATTTCATTTTTTTTCCTATTGTCATTTTATAACTCCATTGTTAGGGGATGTGATTTTTAGAAAATTTAGCTTCTGCATCCAAGATCCTTTTTTTACTATTCTGCCTGGTCTTTTGGTTCAAAGGTATAAAAAAAAAATCAAGATGGCATGTTTGTGATTATTTTTCTCTTTAAAAGGGTACCCTTCATCTGCATCAAGCAGTCCATGCTGAAGTGGCTTTAATGATTCTTGAAGCATATCAGAAATACCTTGCACAGAAGCCGTATGCTGGGCTTCTTTCTGAAAGTATGAAGCAGGTATTTCCTTCTCTTTTGTATTGAGAACATAAATCTTTATTATAAATGATCTGGGTGGATAAAGTTACAGTATACAGTAGGTTTCCTAAGAAGATTACTGGCAATTTAAGATATTGAAATTGAGTTCTGTCATTGGATAAAGATTTTTCTTTAAGAAGTGGTCCACACATGACGGTTTTAATATTGTGCAATTGGAGTTGAGCTGCAGTGGTGTGCTGGAGCGGGCTTGTACTGGCTCCAGATCAGGTTGTTAACCTGTTGGTAGCTAGAAGTTGATCATGGTGGGAGTTTTTACACCACTAAAATTGGTAGATGCTATAAATGAGCCTCCAACTGATTGGTAAACTTATGTACCAGCACACCATTTGTTGCGTACCAACTTTTATATTATTATTCTTTTGCTTGAGCTGACTCAGATCATGTTCACAAAGTGACTATCAAGTAAGCAGAAGTGGCCAGTTGTGAGTGAGAAATTCCTTAATTTAGTGCTACAAACACTGAGTGCCAGTAAGTAGCATGTCCTCTCTTTCGAGGGCGTGGTTGATCACAAAAGGAAATGGGTGGGTGAGCTTACTGATTTAGTTTGTGTGTGACTAATGTGGTTTAAAATAAATAATTGTTTTAGGTTTCATATTTGGCCAGTATTGTTCGCTATGGAGAGACACCTGAGACCTCATTTAACCAATGGGCCTGGAACTTGATCTTGAGGTTAAAACTGCACAAAAACGATTATGGAATACAACAGAATTGTCCAGCTGTTCCCTTCTCCAGCACTGTGCCTGACATGACAGAGTCACCCACGTTTCATCCTCTCTTGAAGGCTGTTAAGGCGGGCATGCCCATTGGCTGTTATCTGGCCTTAGCTATGACGACTGTGGGCCACAGGTACAGTGTTGGGGCTGAACCTCTAAGATTGCTGAACCTTGTAGTCAGTGATTCTAGAATCTCATCTTTCACATCTCAGAGTGTGAGGCCTCCATCAAACCTATTTAGAAGTAATCAGGGTCAAATCATGAGCCTTGATTAATAGCTTATCAAGGGGAAGTGCTACCCAAATTCATATAAGACACATTTGTACCAGAAAATCACCTTGTTCCATTATGAAGAGAGTCACCCTGAGTAGAACTTTCATGTCAGATATATTCTCTTCCTTAGAATAATGATCAAATAAAAATAAATGGTCACCTGTACTGAATTTTGTTTAAAGTGATGACACCTAATTCAGGCTTCTCAGCTTAAGGGCTAAACCTGACCAGGGGAATGAAATTCCTGATCAGGTCATGTGCCTCTCTGGTGTGTGCCCATAGCTGTCTCTGTTTCTTCCACTGGGGCATTTATCACACTATATTATAGTTGTTTGTTTAATCTTATCAGGAATGTCCTCTGAGGTTAAGACTCTGGAACTGTGTTTGTCTTGTGTTACCATTTTATCCCTATTGGTGAAGGCTGTGTCTGGTGCACTAAGTAAATGAATGAATGAATGAATGAATGAATGCTGAGTTGGTTCAAAATCCTTTTCTTTAAAGATCATTTTCCTACAGTGTATTATTTTTTTCTAGCCTATCCATTTTTCTAAAACCTCTTTGACCTATGCTTTCTGGTTCTTACATTTTGGACCCACTGAAACACCCTTTTAGCATCCTCATTTCAACATCTGTTCCACACTAAGTATATTTTCAGTGGGATGCCAGTTGTCCTGTCAGCTGTTAGTGTTCAGCCTTGTGCTATGAAGTAGGAGAGGTAGGGAATTGTTAGATAGCTGCCCTCAGGTTGTTGACAGTTTAGTGGAGATGATAGACGTAAACAAATTGGCAGTACTAAAGATATCGTCATGGGCTGGATGATATATATAGAGCAGTGGTTCTCAACCCTGGCTGCTTTTTAGAGTCACTTTTGGAGTGATTCTAAAGATACCTGTGCAGGGAAGAGGGTGATCCTGATCTAATGGGTCCAGGGGCTAGTGCTCCAGATTATTCTAGTGTACAGCCTAGATTGAAAACTACTCGAGTGTGAGCAGAAGGAATTTCAATGAAGGAGAAATCATTAGAGCAGGATACTTTCATGGAGGTGCTAAGCTTTGGAGAGAAGTCTTAATTAGAGAAGACATCCTAGGTTAAGGATGCTCACCTCCTCCGTGTGATTAGTGCCCACAGTGTTCAAGTTTCAACCAAGGGCCATCCACTCCCCACCACCCTGTAGCACCTGTGCGTTCTGAGAAGCGTGCTTACTGTACTGTAATGTAATAGTTTATCTCTCCTCCTTCACAGACTGCATGTTTCCTGAAGGTAGGGGCATTGTCTTGTCATCTTTGTATCTCCAGAACTTGTACTTAGGTATTTCAAGTACATTGCGTGAATGTGGGAAGGAGCACCAGGTGTCTGAGAGGGGAGGGGAAGTGATGAAGAAACAGTCCTGACTGAAGCCTGTGATTCATGTTGGTGAACGGAGGTGATCAGGTACGTCCAAATTATGGACGAATTTGAAAGCCAGCTGAAAGAGGGTAGAATTGATCTGCAAGGAAAAGGAGAGATGTTATAGAGGCCCTTTGGAAGGCACTTGTTACGTTGTTTCCAGTAGCTCTAGTGTCATTCACAGTTTCCCATACCTCAGGTTCCTCATCTCTAAAATGGAATAGTAGTATCGGGCTTTCTTTATGAGGCTTAAGTGAGATATAATGCATTTAACATGTTTAAAACAGTCCGGACATGTGGATTCTTTGAGTGTAGTGTTCTGAACTTGTTTCATGATTTCTCTAATTTCTCGTATTCGTTCTGGGACTATATTTCTTTATTCTGGGACTGATACTGCTATGGGGCTTCTCTAAACATAAATATTTGCTGTGGATTATTGAATCCTGAATGGGAGCGAGGGTGAGAATAAGTGTTTCTCTAAGGGACTGAACTCCACTGTGGTCATCTGGGATGTATATATACTAGAACTAACATAAAACAATCTAATGAACGGGCTTGGGGTTAGGGGCAGAGTATGCAGGGACGTAAGTTGTACCTGAGTGTAACCTCACAGACAGTACAGAGAACAGTAGTCAAAAAATCACCCAGAATCTTCCTCACCCTAATAAAACATTGCTTTTTTTCCCCCTGTGTATTTTTCCTTTGATCTTTTATAGAGCTATAATGTATGTATAATTTTATAATTCTTTTGTTTTTCACCGCTAATATTGTAAACATTTCCCTATGGCATAATCTTTGCACTATTACTTTTATTGTTTGAAATGATTTTATACCTAGAATTAAAGTAATATAACCAAACTGTAGAATTAGAAAAATGGGAGAAAGAGCCACTTACTTCTACCACTCCCAACACAATGAGCATTTTGGTGTGACATCATCTCTGTGTTTTTTCCCTGTATATAACTCTTCTTTGCTAGTAGTTGTAATCAGAAGTATAAAATTTTATGGTTCCTTTTTTCCAGTATCATTAAAGCAGAAGTATTTTTCCATGTTGCCCTTGGCCATCATATGCCTTATTGTAGAATGATGCACTAATATTCCTGTTGAATGGAATTTTCCAAAATTTACATAAATCATTTTTACCTCTGAGTTTGCAATTATAAATAATTCTGAAAAGTACATCTTTACATGGATCATCTGTTGTGTGTTTTTCCCCCCATATTTGAGATTATTTCTTAAGGATAGATTCTTTGAATTGAGTCAAAGAATAAGTACATTTTTATGCCAAATTGGTTTCAGAAGAATTTTGCCAGTTTATACTGGCAGATTGAGCTCACTTTTGAGTCTTCTCTTTGCTGTAATACCTTGTGGGAATATGCAGACAGTGAGAGCCCCATGACTCTTAGACGGAGTAACGTTTGAGAAACAAAATGGGGTGGTGGCAAGTGCTCTGGACTAGAAATTTGCAAACTTGGGTTCTCATTTTGACCCTACACTAGAAAATTATGTGAATTTGGGCATGATACTTTACTTTTCTCATCTATAAAATGAAAATATAGATGAACTATTAAGTTCCTTTGTACTTCCAGAGTTCTGATTCTAGTATTGCTATGTGAAGTTTGGGTATACAAAAATGTGTTGGAGACCTGAGAAAATCCTGGTAGCATATAGGCTGATCGCTCACTGGAAGAACATCGTTTTATGAACCTGCTACCATGTATGGTCATTGCCTTTTGCTTTTTCCATAGCATTGAGAAGTTCTGTGCAGAAGGCATCCCACTGTTGGGAATTCTGGTCCAGTCGAGGCATTTGAGAACGGTGGTCCATGTCCTCGATAAGGTTCTGCCTTTGTTCTACCCTTGCCAGTATTACCTTCTGAAGAATGAGCAGTAAGTAGAGAACAGCCCAGCAAGTGCAAATCTTCTGATTTCTCAAGTAAAATAGGGAATGATATTTCACTAGTGTATTTTTTATGAGACTGAAAACTTCCTGCCCAGTTGAGAATGCAGGTTGATGAACAGTGATTCTAATAATGATTCCAGTTTTGTTATCATGAAAGATATTTCCCTTTCTCATTTAATTTTGGATTGCTTATAGCTTATCAGTATTAGAAAGAGCACTTTGTTTCATAAAACTCTGGGAATAGTGCTTCTGACTTTGAGCAGCAGATGGTTTTACCATTGTAACAGTAGCAAAACATTTTGCTTTTGATTGCCTGCAGTGTACATAGTGCAGTATTACAAACAGATAAGATACATAGGAAGGTGCTCATCACATAAGACATTTTTATTGTTGAGAAAATAGGACTTTTGAGGTAATTACAAAGTAATGAAGCAAAATATTGGCAAGGACATGCTGTGGTATATAGATTGCATTTGCGTTATATGGTAAAAGTTTATGGAATTTATGTAAAAGAAATAGCTGCATGAGGAGGGAGAGAATTAAGGATGAGGTATTACTCAAGATTTTTAATTGCACGTGATGAAAATCCAGTGTGCACTAGTTTCACCAAGAAGGGAATGTGTTGGCTCATGTGCTTCGGAAAAAGGCTCATGATAACATCAGGTCAGTCTCAAGTGGTGGTTCTCAACCAGGGGTGATTGGATCCTTTTCAGGGGACATTTGGTAATGGTTAGGGATGATTTTGGTTGTCACAACCTGGTGAGGGGAGTGGGACGATTCGAGGGAGGGTTGGGGGAAGTTGCTACTGCCATTTAGTGGGTAGAGGCCAGGGATAGTGCTAAACATCCTACAATGCACAATAAAGAATTAGCCAGCCCAAAACGTCAGTAGTGCCAAAATGGAGAGACCCTGGATTAGTGTTTCTCTTTCTCTCTGTTTATTCTCCCTCCCAGGTCCCTTGACCCTGCCTCTCTCTTTCAGACCTTCTTCTGCATGTTTACTTTTTCCAGGGGACTGAAAGTGCATGATTACAGAGAGAACTAGGCATCATCCTAGTTTCCCATGGAAAACGCAAATGTTTTTCTTTATCATTATTCCCTATAATGATCCTGGATTGGTCTCACTTAATCATGGGCTCTCCCTGAGCTTATCACTGTGTCCAGTGGGATTACCAGTCCTGAGAGGAGAGTGTACAGGGACTCTGTATTCAGAGCCCCTCACTCCCAGAACTCGATGGCTTGAGGGAAGGACAGTTCCCTTAGTGAAAGGATGTGCAGTGAGCAGAAGGGAGAGAAAGAGGATACTTGGTGAACAGAAGATACAGATGGCTCAAGAGTATGACTTTATGGAAGAGCTGGGTTTCTAATTGAGCTTTGAAGTTCATGTAGGCATTGGGCCGGTGGAGAGGACTGGGGAAGGCAGGGCTTTTTCAGTATTGTAGGGGGTGAGAGGAAGGTCTGGAGGTGGCCAGGCTGGGGAAGAGCATGAGTGACGGCATACAGGTGGGAAGAAAACTACCTGTCCAGGGAACAGGGAGGAGAGCATCTGGCTGGGGCCTCATGAAGAATGATGAGGGAGGTGAGGCCCGATGTGGAGGAGCCCTGGATGGTGGGGGACAGGTAATATGTCCAAGGGCACAAGGAGCATGTTACAGTTTTCCCGTTGTGTGTCATTTCAAGCAGTGCCTCTACAACTTGCCTGGTAATGAGAATCACCTGGGAGAGCTAATCAAATACGGATTCCCAGGTTCCACCCCTGGAGATTATACTTTAGTAGGAATGGGTTAGGGCCTAGGAACCTTTTGTTTTAATTAGCACTCTAGGCACCAGGCAGGTCTGGGAACACTTGTCTTCTGGGTAGCACATGGCTTTCAGGGCAGTCAGGTGTGAGTTTGTGTCCTCCACTTTGCTAATGCGTGAACACAGGTGAGTTGCTTAACTTTTCAGAGCCTCTGTTTCTTCATTTGTATAATGGGATAATACCACCTCTTATACAGGGTGGGTGTAAGGATTAAGTAATACATATAAAGTACAATGCCTGGCACAGTTTTAATATATTTTCTTTAGATTTTTGTAATTTTTAAAAGAAATTTTAAAATTATATTGAATGGTCTATATATTCTTTTTCTCTAATTGTTAAATTTTAAGTAGTGGTGACTCTTTCTAGGCTCTATTTCAAATGCTTCCTTCTCAGTGTCTCCCTCACTCCCCTCTGCCTGCACTAGCTCTGCCCTTGAACTCGTACAGCACTGTATTGGTACTTTTACTTTATGACAGAGTGGGAGTTGGGCCTGGTTTGGGCCTGGATTGTGTCTCCTGTGAAATAGGAAGCACCTTCATCCCCCAGTAACAACTGCTTATTGATTCCCGCTGTGTTCTGCCACCATGTGTGCACCGTGGGGAGCAAAGCCAGCTGGGCTTTGCCCTCAGACACATAGGAAGTTATAACATTCTCAGGATGTAGTTACCGGGTTTAAGGACCATGAAGGAAAACAGCAGGGTACTATGAGAGAGGTTATTAGACATACGTTAGGTGGTGGGGAGGGGTTAGGGTGTGTTCTCTGAGGAAGGGACGTTGCAGATGAGATGTGAGGGATGAGTAGAAGTCTGCCTGGTTAGGTGTGGGGGAGTGTTTCAGGCAGAAAACCCAGCAGAAGCAAAGCCCCTGAGAGAGGAGGGAGCCTGGGGCACGCACGGGACTGAGGGCATATCCATGACTCAATTGTGGTAGTATGCCCCTAGTGCCCCATACGCCACGTTGTGTGAAGTTGACTCCCAGTACAAGATTGTGGAATGATTTTATAAACATCTCTGCTTTGCTAGTGGGAGTGGGGAGTTTGGAGGGGATAGAGGGGTACTTTTGGGTGTTTTTCCTCTAATGCTCTTTAACTTGCACATGTTGGTGTGTCTTGGATCTGTTCACTACACTTCTGCAGGTGGATGGCATTCCTTTTAACCCACATTAAATTGGAAAACTTTATTCTTCCAAAATTCCTGAAGATTTATCAGAATCCCTAAATAGAGCTTTGGTCTAAAAATGGGACCACTTTAATATTTCTCTGTTTCCTTATAAGTAATTAGGCACTGGAAATTCTGTTGACTCCTGATTGGAAGGTAAAGTTGTGTTGTCCTGTGTGCTTGGCAGGTTTTTGTCACACCTCCTCTTGTTCCTACACTTGGACAGCGGTGTCCCTCAGGGTGTCACGCAGCAGGTCACCCACAAGGTGGCACAGCATCTGACGGGAGCCAGCCATGGGGACAACATGAAGCTTCTCAACAGCATGATCCAGGTCAGGGCCCTGGTCAGCCCCTAAATACACCCTCACCCACCTTCCCAAACACCCCTAGTGCTGGCACATCTGTGTGTTGGTCATTTCAAGCACTTGGCACAGTGCTTTTGGCCAAGAAAGCCAACAGATTTGAGTTTTGTAGTGGAGGGAGATATTATTTTGTTGATGTTTTAAAAATGGGAGGCAGGTTATAACCTTTCGCATCACCTGGGCCCTTTCTCCATAGGCCCACATATCTGTCAGCACTCGGCCCAATGAAGTGGGCCCCGTTGCCGTATTGGAGTTCTGGGTTCAGGCTCTTATAAGCCAACATCTTTGGTACCGAGAACAACCTATCCTCTTCCTCATGGATCACTTGTGTAAAACAGCTTTTCAGCTGATGCAGGAAGACTGTGTGCAGAAATTACTCTACCAGCAACATAAGGTAAACCTGTTAAAGAATTTATCTTTCAGTCATTGGCTAGATAGTAGCCTTCTAAAGAGGTTCCCCCAAATGCATAGTTCTCAGTACCACTCTGTGGCCACTGCCTTTTTAAAGCTTTGCCTTAACAGTGTCTTATCTCAATAAACACAGTCTCCTAGTGCAGATCCTCATAAAGCCAAAGGAAAGAACTCCCCAGGAGGAGCTACTCATTACATTTGGCTGTAATGCACTGCCTGGGAGTGTTGCTGGTGGGCTAATTATTGAAATCCGTGTCTTACCAGAATCTTCCATTGTAGTAAGATAATTGCTGATATTCTTGAAAAGGTCATTGATAAGGTTTTTTTAAAGCCTCCTCTCCCTGCTCCACATCCTCTTCCGGATGTAGAATGCTTTGGGTTACCACTGTGACCGGAGTCTGCTCTCTTCTTTGGTGAGCTGGATTGTGGCAGGCAACATCACTCCTTCCTTCGTGGAGGGCTCGGCCACGCCCACTCAGGTAAGAAACCCACTGAGGACCATTTGTTATCTTAGTGAACTTTAATATTGTTGGCATCCTTACTAATACATTACTAATAGCCTGAAATAACTAACGTTTATTTAGCACTCACTATGTATAAGGATGCTTTTTCATTTAATCCTCACAATAGCCCTCTACTGAGGTTGCGCTGTTGCTATTCCTGTTTCTCAGAGGAGTGAACTGAGTTTTCATGGAGTTAAGTGGCTGGCTCAGGATCAGACAGCTCATGATCACACTCGATCTGCCTGACTGTACAGCCTGCCCAGCAGCATAGCACAGTGCTTAAGAGTGGGTGCTGGAGCCCAATGGCCCGGGGTTCAATCTCAGTTCTCACATTTGCTAGCACTGTGCCTTGGGCCGCTTGTTTACCTCTTTGTCCTCAGTTTCCTCACCTGTCAAATGGGAATAATGATTGCACCGATATGTAAAGCATTAGAAGAGTGCTTAGCACGTAGTCAATGCTCACTAGGTGTTGGCTGTTATTATTGTTGTCGTCAGCAGCTGCGGCATTATTTTCATCATTATTACCACCTCACAGACTTTGTGTGTCACATGATGTCTCTATTTCATCGCTTAAACAAGTAGTAACATCCTTCAGCCTCCTATCACAGTCTTACCTCCGGCTTATACCTCTTATGATCCAGCTGAAACCAACTCCTTGCTGTTACCTGCACACATCTTTGCCTTTGCCTGGCTGATTCTCTTACCAGGCATGCCTTCCTCTCCAATCCCTAGATAGAGCCTTCTCTGATATACTTACTTTCTCTGATCCTGCCCTTCCTCCTCTGCTTCCCATAGCATTCGACTCCTGATTCAGCACTCACCACTTCTCACTTCACATTTTGGTTACTTATGTATTAGTTTGTCTCCTCTAATAGAAGGAAGACTTCTTAAGGGCAGAGCTCATGTCTGGCCCTCCTTCCTGTCCCTTGTGCATACAGAATCTGCCCAGTAAATATTGTTGAGCGAGTGAACATCCTTGTTTAACTAAAGTAGCTTTTCCAAAGGAATTGAATGTTTTCCAATGATCTATTTTATCTAAATTTATATCTGTGACAAAAATAGAGATAGGTATAAAAGCTATGTGTTAATTTTAGAAACTATAAATATTTGTTGATTGAGATTAATTTGTGGACTCTCAGGGTGTATTTTGTCTGAGTGAGCTGCTCATTCCCCTCCCCTTTAGGTCTGGTTTGCATGGACAGTCTTGAACATGGAATCCATCTTTGAAGAAGACTCTCAGCTCCGAAGAGTTGTTGAAGGGGAATTGGTTATAAACTCTGCATTTTCCCCTGACCAAGCTCTGAAGGTGCAAATAGCAGTTCTGCATTTGAGTGGGAGAAGGTGGTTTAGATTTCAATGCTGATGTTTCATATATAGCTTTTGAACTTCGGTGTTTCCTTTTGTTGTGAATGTTTGAAAAGTGCAATAAGCAAACCAATGCTGAAAACTGTAATTGAAGTGTATACTTCCTTCTCAAGATTCATTTAACATTGAGAGTCACAACCTAGTCATTGAAGGGTGTGTTCATTGCATGTGTGAAGGGGATTGCCGTTGTTTTAAAGCAATTTCCAGTGTATCCTACGTGCACCAGAGTCCCCTGAAGAGCTTGTTAAAAATCAGATTCTTGGACCCCAACTTCTGAGATTCTGAGTTTCTGAGTTTGGAGTGGGACGAGAAATTTATTTTTTAAAACTCCCTAGCTGATCCTTAGGCTCACTAAAGTGTGAGAATGACTGGAATAAGGCTTTAGAATTAAAGACGTTTTATTTTAGGCTCCCATAGTATGGACTTTGCTTTTGGGATTCAGAGCCTGTCAAGGAATTTATCATTCTTGAAAGTCCTTTTAAAATCTAAATTTTCAAGAGATTGGTAAAGTTTGACAGTAAAATTTACTTTTGGTGTTCATGTCATTTTACTCACTTGCACCATAGTGTTTTTCATGCTAAAGAATATAAAGGCCTGTCAAGGAATGGAAATGCAATTAGACTAGGTGACGCTTAGGACCCATTCCAATTTAGGGGTCTGTGAAATGTTTTGACAGAAAAAAAAGCTGCCCCACACGTCTTGCTGCCAAGGAGGTTGAAATGTTAGCTAGTGGGTTGGAGAAGTAAGTTTTATATGACTTCTTTTTCTTACTGAATTGAAAACAAAATGTTCAGCATTCCATTGGCTCACTTAGAGCAAACTGTTCACAGTTGTGTTCATTTCATGGTTGCTCAAAGCCCCTCCTCTTTTGTAGAAAGCCCAGGCCCAGCTGAAGCTCCCCATCGTCCCTTCCCTCCAGAGGCTGCTGATTTATCGTTGGGCCCACCAGGCTCTCGTCACACCTTCTGATCACCCTCTTCTGCCGCTCATTTGGCAGAAGTTCTTCCTCCTGTATCTTCACCGCCCAGGACCACAATATGGGTATGGTACCCAGTGCTGTAGTAAGTTTCTATGAATCTGTTCCTGCCTTTGCTCTGCTCTGTTGCTCTGTGTGTTCACACTGTGGTGGGTGAGTTATAATCATTCTTGAACCTCTGGCTAGGCATCTTCCTCCCTTCCCATTTCATGTTTGTTAAACTAGACCATTTTTGAGTTCAGAGTATCTTGTGGCTACTCTCTCTGTACCATCGCCCATGCCCAATGCACTGAACACCCTGGCAAAGTTTAGTACAGAACCTCTGGTGATGCAAAGGGAGAGAAACTGCCCCAAACAGGCTCCTTGTGTGACCACCTTGGGGCTCATTTGAGGGGACTGGTGATGGGTAGTACAGGTGTGGACAAAGGCCAAGCTGTGTCCGGCAGCCCTTGGGCTGTGCCTGGGGGTGTCCATCATTTCCACTGGATGTGAAGGGACTCTGGTCAGCTGGAACTGTCCACTGTTTCCTACCATTGCTGTCCAGCTCATTTCCTAGCTCACCCTCACTCCCTTAACTCACTCCTTTGAAACATATAGATGTTGATTCTTTGTCACTTCCATTTTCTACCAGATTGCAAGTTCTTCAAGTGCAGAGACTATCATTAATCTGTTCTGTACCTTTAAGTGGTGACAGTATCTTGAATTTGCATAGCATTTCATTCTTTTACAACTGCTTTCATATACACCATCTTGTTGGATCCTCGTAATAACCATTGAGGTAGAAGTAATATATATTTAATGCAGTCTATACACAGCCATAGTAAAGTGACTTGTTAATTCCCTGCAATTTTGTGTCACATGGAAACAGCATCTTGTGTTGACCTTGTGGTCTGTGCTTGTATCTTTTAAGGTTACCCATAGATGGTTGTATTGGAAGAAGGTTTTTTCAAAGTCCTGCTCATATCAATTTGTTGAAAGAAATGAAGAGGCGCCTTACTGAGGTGGCTGACTTCCACCACGCTGCGAGCAAGGCCCTTCGCATTCCAGCAGAGGGCAGCGAAGGGCCGCCGGCGAGCCAGGCGGGCACCCCTGCTTACTTGACTTCCCCAGAGCTGCACACGGAGCTCGTGAGGTGAGGCATGGCTGTTTAGGCATTTACACTGCTGTCTGCAGCATAGGGACTGTGCTGGAGCAGTTACGTGTGTTACTGACTGCCAGATGTTTTTCTCTTAACTCTGTTAGATTGCATATGGAAGTCAGTTTTGACTATAGGTTTGCATCTTGTAATGTTTCTCTTTTATGTTCCTCATAAGAAGTAAATCAGCAATTTGGATGTACCTCTGTCAAGTGCCTGGGGTCTGAGTGAAAAATCTTTATGTAATAACAGAAACAAACCAAAACAGTTGATCATAGCAGGTAAACAACTAGTAAAGCCTGCTAGCATAGTTCTCTAAAGGAAATAAATGACCAAGCAGGGTTCTTTAAGTGGGGTTCATAGATCCTCTAGGGGATTCCTGGGGTGAAGTGGGATCTAGTAATTTCCCAAAAGTGCTTCTAAAATCAGGCACAATATTGGCATCCCCCAAAAGGTTAAGAACTCGGAAGTAAGTTTGAGTCCCCTTCACACAGTTCTTCACCTTTCATTTATAAGCTTGATATAAACTAGATATTAGTCTTATAAATGACATAATGAAAATGGCTCTTAATAATTAACCTTGAATACAAAATGTCTTGGTGAGGAAGCCCAGTGTTTTGATCCAGCTCTGAGGCTTCAGACTTGCGTGACCTCAAAGCCCTTAGTACTGTCTCTCAGCCTCCAGAATGATTTCTCCCCTTATTTTGCTTGCTTGAAGGAAAACTTATTTTTAACTAGGCTTAATCAGTGGGAAGGCTTTATCTTTGAACGTTCAGATCAGCTGAGAAAGTCTTTGATGTTCCTTTTTGCCTCTGTGAAATTCTCCTTCCTTTGGTGGGTTGATAAAATGGCCAATAACCGAATCAGAAGCTAGAAGAGAGCTCCATACCAGCCTCTTCCCTTTAAGAGCCTCAAACCCCTGTCCCCTAGACAGATGCCCAGGAGGTAAAGGAGGTAATTTTCCACTTTATTGAGCAAAGCCAAGCCACGCCACTTCCTGATCCCCCACCCAGTAATTTGTGTGCTGTAGACTACTCTAGTACCTGTTGCTGCAAACAGCTGCTTAAAATACCAGTGATCTTAGCTAAATGGAGTGTGTTCCTTGTAAAAACAAAACAAAATAAAAACAAAGGAAACATCATTAAATTTTTTGAAAAGTTTTCACCAGAAAATTGAGATTTTTTTTTTCTTTTTTTGGCCTGGCTTTGTTCTAGTCCATCTTAATGGGAACAGTATGCACACATGCTGTGAGTTCTCTTTGTGCCTCCGTGAGGTAGGAGCTCGTTCATCATTGAGCCTAAAGCTGACAGGTTCTTCCTATGCATAAGTTTAAAATGGCTTTTAATGTTTTCTCTGAAAGACATAAAATGTGTTTATTTGAATGTTGTTTTAACTTTTCCAAGCACTAAGGCTCACTGTGACTGGATTGCCCAGGAAAGAAAAGCTCCAAATACAGATCCTAGGTCTGTGTTAAAATCACCTTTTCTGGCTATTTTTTCTGTTTACTTTATTTAATCCTACTTTAGTAATAGAGTTCACAGAATCCGTTCTTCAACCTTTTGTTTTAGCAATGTTTGCATCATATTTTAATGATTTGTGACTGTCTCTCCTGCTGGCCCATGAGCTTCTTGGGAGGCTAGTGGTGGTTGGAAACATTTTCTGTGTTATGTGCTTTCTTTACTTGTATGTAGTGGTGCCAGTGTTCCTAGAGATGTAAGAGACTTCATTTGCCTGCACATCTTTTTATATTATATATAATTATGTTTTTTTTCTTTTAGGCTCTTCAATGTATACATATTATGGCTAGAAGATGAGAATTTTCAAAAAGGAGATACGTATATCCCTTCTCTACCAAAGCATTATGATATTCACAGGCTAGCAAAAGTGATGCAGAATCAGCAGGTGAAATCATGGCAATAACTCTTTAGCATATCTGACTGTAATTTGAGTTGATCACATTCATAATCTAATGGTAAAACCACTTACTAATATGAAAATGGAGGTGCTTGAATGGTCATGTTTTTGTGGATTTTGTCAGTATATAAGTGGTTGCATTGAAGAGATATTCCCATTCAAATCTCTAGCCCCACTATGGCCTCACCTGAAGGCTTGAAGCTTGTTCTAGGGCTTTCTACAACCTCATAAACATGGCCTTTCTCTGACTGTATTCTGTCTTATTTTAAATTATTAGCAACTGAACACTTGTAAGCAATCATCTCTACTCCCATAAAAAGTACAGTGTAAGAATTTATTAAGATCCAAACATTATATAGGAAGTTAATTGCATGGAGGAGATAAGGAGCTCACCTTTGTTTGGCTTTGGAGGTGACTTCTAGGTGTCACAGTTTCGGTTGCCCTTCTGGAGACACTCAGCTGTCATCTTCACGAATTTTAAGCTCTTCTTTCCCTGGCACCCAAAGATGTCTGTGGTCCTTTTTTAGGCCAAAACGTCTAAGTTTTCTCTAAGCTTCTATAGCCATCGTGTGTGTGTATGTGTGTGTGTAGACATCTCTCTCCTATTCCACTTCCTTTTTTCTAGGAGCTGAACTCTACTGGGCATTGACTCCAGCACTGGAATGGGATTTAGGAACCTCTAAGACTTGAGAGACTTTAATTTGGATCTTTAAACCTACCTGCTTCCACATTATATGTAGTCTTTCATCTCCAGTAGGCGTCTTTGACTTTCTTCTGTTTTCTGTCTTTCCTTCCTCTCTTTCCTTCTTTCTTCTTTCCATCCCTTCCTTCTATGAGTATTTATTGCATGCCTTTAAGATGTCAGGTATCTAATGCTAATGATACAAAAAGAAACCTGACACAGTCCCTGCTTTCAAGGAGCTTACTGTCAAATGGGGGACTGAACAAAAAATTATTACATCTGGTGATAAAGAATGTGGGAGTGCAATGCACAGGGTGCTGTGGGAACATAGAGGAATAGCACCTGATTCAGACTGGGGCTGGTGTGTGATCTTGAACTGAGCCCTGAAGGACAAATGGAAGTTTGCAGGTTGAAAGGAAGGCGTAGTGATGGGGAGTGGCAGAAAGGATGTTACCAGCGGAAAGACCAGTATGTGCAAAGACATGGCAGGTCAGAGAGCATGTTCAAAAAGGTACAGGTTGGGGCATGACTGCTGAAGAGAGCAGATGAAACCAGAGAGGTGAAAAGGGGTCAGATTTCTAAGGAGCATATATGCCTTTCTAAAGAATTTGGATTTTGTTCTGCAGTCTTTGTTTGGAGAGCTGTTGAAATAGTGGGATTCAGGGCCGGCTCCGTGGCTTAGCGGTTAAGTGCGCGCGCTCTGATGCTGGCGGCCCGGGTTCGGATCCCGGGCGCGCCCCGAGGCACCACTTCTCCGTCCAACGCGAGGCCGAGTCCCACGTACAGCAACTAGAAGGATGTGAACCTATGACATGCAACTATCTACTGGGGCTTTGGGGGGAAAAAAATGAATAAATAAAATCTTTAAAAAAAAAAAAAAAAAAAAAAGAAATAGTGGGATTCATTAAATAAATGGATGAATTAAAAATATATTGAAGAATAATCAGTAGAACCAGTAGGATTTTTGGATTGGATACACAGTGGGATTGATACAGTAGTTGGGTTGATTAGATATATCAGGACTCCCCAGTTCACAGCTTGGGCAGCTAGAGATGCTGTTTAGGGAATACTGGAAGAGGAAGTACCTGAGGGACTTCAAGAACTCGTGTCAAGGAGTTGGTGGGGGGGTGGTATACAGGTCTAGAATTCAGAAATGGGGTAGTATAGGAAATGTGGGTGTAATGGTAATAGAGTATTTAGATTAAGAAGAGGACTGAAGGTGGAACCCTGAGAAATAACAACATTTAAGGTGCGGAGAATATAGGGCCAGAGACGTAGGAAAAATAAATAAGTGATCATGGTGTCCTGAAATCCTTTGAGTGCAGTTTCATACTCATCTCTTCTTTATACTCCACACCCCAAGGCCTTACCTAGGAGTTTGCATGTAGTAGGCACTTGGTCAGTGTTGTTAAAAATTAATCGTAGCTCTCTTGGTTCTCCAGCATCTGCAGAATTAATTGCTTTCCTTTTTTTAAGTCTTTGCTTGCCATTTGATTTTACAGTTCCTATTTTTGATCTGTAATTCAAGTTCAGAGTTCTGTCTTTTTGTGGTTCTGAGACATCTTTGCTTACACATTGTTAATTCTCAGTATTCTTCTCTAATTGTTAATCTCTGTCAACAGTTATTTAGCACAGAGGCAGAGAAAGTGACGTCATGATCCAACTTAAAGGAGACATGTATACACAGTAGAGGATCTGGTACAGCACCTCAAACAGTTTGGTACATCCTAAGATTCAGGCTTGCAATCAGGATGACTTGGGAGTTCCTCCTCTGAGTCTGGAATACCTTGTGTCATGGTTGGTTTGGAAATAGTCATTTAAGACTTCTTGGCAGTGTGCTAATTGAAAAGCCAGAGACATTTTTAGGTTTAAAGGAATCCTTTAGAACACTGAAAATTAAAAAAAAAAAAGAAAATCATGGTCCACAAAACCATAGTCCATAACTGATCACCTGTTATTACTATTTGAAGTAGTTTTTAGTGTTCATTGATAGTTGACATCTTTTTTCATTAAAGGCAGTCTACCATTCTAATATGTAGTGATCACCTGAGTGAAGTACATAGTTCAGAATATGCAAGATAGCTCACTGGAGAGTAGGAAGAGAATACTAGAACGTCTATTTCTATCATTTTATCTATTTACTCATTTATTTCTTTTATAGTGAAAAAATTCAGTCATACAACAAACAGAATAGTATAAGGGACATGCCTTTCTCCCCCTGCCCCCGTGTACCATGTGTCTAGTTTCATCTATAGCCTGTCCACTCCCTCCACCATATTGGAGCTAATCCTAGAGAGCATTTGGTACATATTTTATAAGATGAGGATTAAAAAAATATATATAACCCAAAAGCATTTACATCTGAAACATTAACAGTAATTTCTTAATATCAAAGATCTAGGCAGTGTTCAAATTTCCAGTTGTCTTGTAAATGTCATAAAAGTTTTGTTTTTATTTATTTTTACAGTTTGTTTGAATCAGAATCCACATTTTGTGATGTGTTGATAGCTCTTATAAATCTGTTTAATCTATAGGTTCTCCCCTTATCCCTTTTTTTTTCGTTGCAATTTATTTGTTGAAGAAACTGTGTAGGTTGTCCATAGAGTTTCCCCACAGTCTGGATTTTGCTGATTATATCTTTGTAGGGTAGTTTAATATGTTTTTCTGTCCCCTGTATTTCCTGTAAATTGGTATTGGGACCTAGGGCTTTATCTAATCCAGATTCAATTATTTTCAATATATTTATTTTTTATCTCCTTAAAATTTGTTTTTTACCTATGTCTTATAATTTATTAGTTCAGTAGTGTTATGTATATAATTTATGAATGTACATTTAGTGGGGCTGTTAAAATTATTTTTTCTGATTGTGGTAAACAATCAAAAGAAGTTTTGACATTCCTGCTAAGATTGTTAGATTGCCCATTTTAAATGTGATTCGTCCTAGTGCTGGAGAACTTGGAGTGGAGCACCTCATGCTGAAACTTACTGGTTCACTTTATAGTTAAATATATAGTTTTATATGTGAATATATGACTCATCTCTGAAAGTTAAACTCATGTGGTTCCATTCTAGGATCTGTGGATGGAGTATTTGAACATGGAGCGCATACATTATGAGTTTCAGGAAACCATTGGTCTGTGGATGCAGGCCAAGCTTGAGTCTCATTCTACACACTGCAGTTTGTCAGTGCAGCTGGACTTCACTGATCCTTTGTTGGGTGAGTCATATGAGCATCAGGCCCTTTGATTGAATGAATGAATGAGGGAGTGAGTGAATGAATGAATGAATAAATAAGTGAGTGAGTGAGTGAGTGAATCAGAGCCATTGAGGGTTAAGGTTTACACAGTATATCCCTTCAGTAAGAACTGCTTTTGTAGGAGTTCATTGTTAATATGTCTATCACTTGGGGTTAGGTTAGGCTATGAGTGAGAGAAAACCCCAAAACAGTAATGGCTTAAATAAGATAGAGATTTATTTTTTCTCATATAAAAGAAGTCTGGAGGCAGGCAGTTCAGAGCAGTAGCTTCCTGATCTGCAAGTCTTCAAGGACCCCTGTTCCTCCTATCTTGCTGCCCCACTGTTCTCACACATGGCATCCACTTATGGTTCAAGATGGCTGCTGAAGCTTAAGTTGTCACATTCACATTCCATTCAGCAGGAAGGGGAGTCTCCCTCCTTTAAGGACTCTTTCAAGAAGCTGCTCAAGGACTTTCCAGTACATCTCACTGGCCCAAGCTGAGGCACATGGCTCTACCTAGCTAAAAAGGTGGCTGGAAAGGGACTAAATATGTTTGTGGTTCATTTTCTCTATGATGCCTTAAAAAGACATTTCAATTGACTTACAATCTGGAAAGTGCTACTTTATTTTGGATTTGCAGTTTTAAAATTCAGAAATCTGGGGCTGGGGCCCGCCCCATGGCTTAGCAGTTAAGTGCATATGCTCAGCTACTGGCGGCCCGGGTTCGGATCCCGGGTGCGCACTGATGCACCGCTTCTCTGGCCATGCTGAGGCGGCGTCCCACATACAGCAACTAGAAGGATGTGCAACTATGACATACAACTATCTACTGGGGCTTTGGGGGGAAAAAGGAGGAGGATTGGCAATAGATGTTAGCTCAGAGCCGGTCTTCCTCAGCAAAAAGAGGAGGATTGGCATGGATGTTAGCTCAGGGCTGATCTTCCTCACAAAAAAAAAAAGAAAAAAAAATAAAATTCAGAAATCTTTTTCTTTCATAAATTCTTTTTCTCTGTATCTGAAACTCTTACCATGCAAATGGATTGTATTCCCAAAGTTTCTAAGTTGGTTGTTGCTCATAGTGCATTTTCTTAGAGAAACAATTTTATAAATTATCGGTTAGTTTTCTATGCCAGGGCACAAAAGCTCATTTAACCTGCAAAGTTGATGTCATACTTCACAGCAAAAATGAATAGAAAACAATATTTGGGGTCACTTATTAATTTCAATTGCTGAATGTATTTCTAAAATGTAAGGCGGTAAAATTATAAATATAATTGTTGAACAAAATATTGTACTATATAGTGTAATAGAGCACTGAAGTGATTCAGAGAAAGGCAAACATACTTTCTTGTTCCAGCTCTGCCACTAACCAGCTAGTTAGCTGTGTGATCACAGAAAAATAAGAACCTCTCTTGGCTTAATTCACCCATTGTAAAATGAAGGTGCTAGACAGTCTCATCTAAGGCTCTAAAATTTTTCCCTCCAATGTCTTTCTCCCCACTCTTTTCTATGAAATAATAGTTTTTTTTCCTGATTATAAAAGTTATATGTGCCATTGAAAAAAAAATTAAACAATATAGAAAGGTATAAAAGTTGCCCTCAACCCAACGATATTGATTCTCATTTTCTATTCCTGAAAGTTTATTAAATGAGAAGGCGAAATATGTTTATAGATCTGGAAGCTGTTGAATGCTTCTCTGTTCATGTCGTCCCATCTGTAGTGCTTTCACATTGCCCTAACGCTGCCTTAAAAGTTTTAAATTTTTTCTCCGGATTGTTTTCTCCGGAGTTAAACTAGTAATTTATTAGGCCCTTAGATGTTCCAGGCATGGTCCCACTCCTTTACATGCATTAACTCAGTCCTCCCAACAACCCTATGAGTGTCACCCCTCTTGAGCAGATAAGGCACCTGAGGTGTAAGGTGGTTTGGTAACTTGCCTGAGTCACAAAGCTGGTAAGTAGCAGAGCCATCGCACTCCAGAGACCCTGCTCTTCACCACTTATTATCCTGTCTCTTGTTTCTGGCAATCAGTACAAGTTGTATTTCTAAATAAAATTAAGGCCTAGGTTTTTTTTTTTTTTTTTTTTTTTTTTTTGCTGAGGAAGAGTGGCCCTGAGCTAACATCTGTGCTAGTCTTCCTCTATTTTGTATGTGGGTCGCTGCCGCAGCATGGCTGACCAGTGGTGTAGGTCCATGCCTGGGATCTGAACCTGCGAACCCAGGCCACTGAGGTGGAGCATGGCAAACTTAACCACGATGCCGTGGTGCCAGCCCCAAGGCCTAGATTTCTAAATAACAAGTTTCAGGTTTTTCTCAGATGATAGCAGATTAGATGATTACATCAAATGATCGAACTTGTGGTTGTGATTGTAGGGAAATGTCAGCAGTGTTTCACAGATTCCACTCTTATGACACCAGCTTCTTTTTCTTGAATTAAATTTGTTTTGTTGGCGTCACAATTTTTGTCAGTTGTAGACAGAGTGGTGATTACAGTTAAATATGCTCTGAATTTAAATTTTTTTCTTTCACTTTGTATTTAAAATATTATCTTTGATTTTTCTTTCATGGTAAGTTATATTGGGTTTGAAAAAGAGCCCCCAGTTTTCCGTTAGAGTTGTGGCCTAAAATATTGCTTGAAAGAAACTTGAATATAGTTAGGAATCTTAACCAAATCTTAACCAGTGATGAATATCCAACTTTGCTACATTCTGTGCAGACTAGTAGTTCTAGTGGAAAAACGCCAGCTATAAGGGATGATGCTGTACTTAACCTGTTTCGAATGTTCAATTCTGTCTGCAGTGCAAACAATACAAGTCTTCTTATGCCAAGTAAAGTCATGGCTATTAAATTTTCTTAACAAGAATAGAAAATTGAATTCATAATAATCCCTTAAGTACTTGTTGACTTGACTTATTGACTTGAAATTTCCTTGACCTCTTCTGTTCTCTGTTATTCTTTAATTGAAAAGAATCAGCAGTTTTCTTCATGTTCTTCAATCCCTACCTGCCATGTGATATGTGTATAGTGCAGTGAAGAGAGAGGGAGGGAAGATAGAATTTGTTGATAAAGACACCTACTGTGTGTTCAGCTCTGTCCTAGGTATAGAAATACAAACATTTAAATTGGATTGACCGATAGAAGACCATGTGCAAGCCAGTGCAAAGTTGGATGGTACAGATTTACCTTTATGTTTCTTATATGGCACTTGATTTCTTATTTGGACTCCATAAATTATTTGTTGAGTGAATAAATGAATGAATGACTACATGAATATAAGTTCTGTAGGAATTTGTGCCCATGTCTTCATTCATTTTAACTCTACTATTCTCAGCCCTCCTGTTCAAATTTTGGCCTAATTTAAGATTTTTCGCTCAGCTGTATTCCATAATGCCAATTTGTTTTTCTTGTATTCCTCTGAAGTTTTTCTGGTTGATTGCATTAAACTCTTTTTTTTTTTTGTGAGGACGATCAGCCCTGAGCTAACATCCATGCTAATCCTCCTCTTTTTGCTGAGGAAGACCGGCTCTGAGCTAACATCTATTGGCAGTCCTCCTCCTTTTTTTTTTCCCCATAGCCCCAGTAGATAGTTGTATGTCATAGTTGCACATCCTTCTAGTTGCTGTATGTGGGACGCGGCCTCAGCATGGCCAGAGAAGCAGTGTGTCGGTGCGCACCCAGGATCCGAACCCAGGCCGCCAGTAGCGGAGCGTGTGCACTTAACCGCTAAGCCACGGGGCCGGCCCGGCATTAAACTCTTAACTGCTTAACTGGACTGTCTGCCTCATTCCCTCTATCCATTGCCTGGTGATAGCTGCCATCCTTCTCAAGCTTGCTTAGAGCTGTTCACTAGATCCCTTTACACAAGTTTCAAGTCCAAATACCTTAGCATGTCATGCAAGGATGTCTAGGGTAATAATTTAAGATCATGAGCTTTAGCTCTTTAACTATCATTAAGACTTCTTGAGAACAGAAATTCTGTTTAATCACACCACATGCTCCTTAGCTCCTAGCTCCTAGTAGAATATTATTAGGCCTGTGGGTGATCCCTCAAAACTTGCAAGTAATACAAGATAATGATTTCATTCATTTAGGCCTCTGGTGGTTTAAGTAACTGTCCTACAGATCTCCAGCATTCTTTATGAAGGTAGCTTAGTACATTAAGACCTAGTAGTAGCCATTATTCAGTAAATATGACTTAATTTTCTTACAGCTAAAGAAAGGGTTTTAAGTAACTTGCGGAAGCACAAGGCTCCCCAGCCCCCCCTTGTTCTGCACCCAGTGAGGCCTCCTGTGCCAGTTATTTCCTCATCCTCACTACTGAGTCAGAAAGATGCCACCCAGCTGGTGCGCACAGACCTGAATCTGTTGCAACAGCAGGCCAGGTAAGACCATGAGATCTCCATGATCATGCTTCTGTGCTTCCTGCTTTGACAGCCTGGATGATTTAGTACCTAGAAGGGCTTCCTCATCAGCCTTGTCACCATGAGGGTAATTTGACCAGACTGGCTCAGATGGTTATCTTACTTACCCAAGTTGTGACAAGTCTTTTAATTTCACGTTGAAATTATGTCATGGACTATAAATTTTACATGTTTCCTGTGGTGGCATTTCTGAGTGTCAGCAGTGCCAGCTAAGTGTTTCTTATTCTTCTCCTGAGGAGCCCTTCTGATACTGGAAAGATGGTGTTTAAAAGGGTGTGAAATGAGATTTACTTTTTTTTGTCACTCCTTTGCTCTTTAATTCTTCACATTCTTTTAAAAATTGGCATACGCACTTGATCGAAGTGCGGGAAAGTCATTTAGTGTTCTGAGTTCACAGTAGATACAGAATGATCAACTGCTTAAAGTTTTGATTCTGGCTTGCCATCTTGTGACAAAGGGCCAGTGTGGAGTTAAGTCTGTTTTATAAAGAAAAAGAGTCTTACCTTTGCAAAGCCCATGGGAATTAATCTCTTACTGGACTTTTTCCCTTGGCTGTTGTTGGTCCAGGCAGTTATTGTGTATGTATTGTGTGTATGCAGACATGCACACATGCCCACACATTAACGTAATAATAAATATGATTAGAACAGTATTGACACCCATGTAAACAGTTAGCTTTCTCCATCTTTGACGTTTCAGTCTGAGTTGCCGATACCTAAGAAATCACTTGTACCTACAAGTAAAGTACTTCTTTAGGATGGTTATTAAAATAGGATGAAATTCTCATTTGTGCTTGTATATTTAAGGGTCCATTTAAAAAACCTTGTGAATATAACACGGATTCTAAATGGAGCTTTGTTTCTGACTAACAAGTTGTCCTACTGTTCCTTCCCTTCTTAACTTTCTTGTTAACCTGACTGTCAGGGAGAGGATTCGGGTAAATCTTGGCACACACACCTTTGGTCTTTTGTTACTGTGGAATACTTGTTCTCCAGTGTAGGCTGAATAACTGGAAGCCTTTATTACTTATCATGAAACCTTTCCTAAAGCTTTCTTTTACCTCCTGATGATGTTTTCCAGAATTGCGGCTCTTTGGGAATCTCAGCAGGTTGCCCTGGATAGTGAGCTGTTGGACACGATGCCCAAACAATATATTAATCGAGAAGAACAGACCACACTACATTTGGAGTGTAGAGGCAGTAGTGGTAAGAAGTGCCAAGGAGCAGCAGTTGTATCAGTTCAGGTAAGATTGTTTAAAGTTCTTCATAATTCAGAGAATTTTAATTGAGTCTCTAATATTGGCATATCATTGAGAAAGACTGAAGGAAGTATATAGCACATGATCCATGTCCCAAAACATTTACTAGTTTTTATGGGAGTGAAGACATACACAGGGCTAATCACGTATTTCCGTAAGTGCTGATGAGTCCTACCAGATGGATGGAAATTCAGAGAAAAGCAGAATCATTGAGAAGATTCTTAGAGAGAGGGGCTTAAACTGATCCTTAAAAGATTTTGATGATGGTAGTGTGGATTTAGTTAGAAGAAATATGAGAATGGAGTCACCGTGACGTCATTTAAGGGTCAGTGGCTAGATTATCTATTTCAAGTTGTTTTTTGGAGTTGTGGGAATTTACATTGGAAAGGTTGAAATTCATATTGGAAAGGACTATCACTTGGGAACTCCAACTGTATGTTGTGGACAGTGGGGAGCGACCAAAGACAAACATGGAGGGACGTTTGGAAAGCAGATAGTTGGGTGGAGCTTACCAACAGGCAAAAGGAGAGATGTGCACAATATGATTAAAAATTCAACTGCCTCTCAGAGTTACCTTCTTGAGTTGGAAAAATAGGTTTAAGTTGGATCTGTGACATCGTAAGGACTTCAGAATGGAAGCTTAGCTTTAGCAAGCACGACTTAGCACTTACTCTATGCCAAGGCACTGTCTAAACACTTTACAGAGCTTATTTTATCCTTGCCATCACCCTATGAGGGGGGTATTTTTATTATCTTTGTTTTCCAGATGAGGGAATAGAGGCATGGAGAGGTTGCATACCCAAAGTGACACAGCCAGTGAGTGGCAAACAAGAAAGGCCCAGGCAGGCTGGCTGCGGAGCTCATGTTCCTTAATCACTGCACCTCACTCTTTCTGCAGGTGAATTCAGGATTCCCTGAGCTGGGAAAGAAATACTCGGAAATAGGTGCTGCTGCTGCCTGACTATGTTTGCACAAAAATAGTGCCTCTTTTTGGTTAGCTTTTAGAAATTGGGGAAAATTTACTTTATTTACTCTTGATTGTCTTTCAAAAATTTCCCTTCTTTTTGTGCTAATCCACATTTTCACAGTTCTAATATATTCCACAGCAATCTCTTTAGGAGGCTGTTACCTCTAAAATGTCTTTTATGAAATAACTTTATACTTGTATTTTTCATTACCTTCAGATTTTATTTATGATTTTTTCAACATAGTTGCGTGCATTTAAAATTAAGAAATTTGGCCTGGAATGTGAGAGTCCTAAACACTGAGATAATATCTTTGGCCAGGTGTTTTATAAAGTTAATTTTCTTTCAGTGTGTTTTTCCTCCAGTTACTAATACTTTAGTAAGACTAAGGTAGGGGTATTTAAGGAGGATAACTTACTAAAGTAATAAAGCTGGAAGAAAAGTTTGCCAACTGTGGGTGGAGTTTGAGTTGGTGGGAAAAAAGCTGAAAATGTATCTGGTTATAATAAAAAAGAGATGTCTTATTAACAGTCTTTGTTTTATGAATATGGTATTTTTCCATATTTTGGAATTACATATCTTTGCCAGGCTGTTAATTCTATATAGGGAAGGGAATTCTCCTAAAATGCATTTTTATAAGTGATTAGTGAGATAAGTACAAAGAAATGTTTTTCTAAGTCTCGTTCATAGCTTGCTCTGTGAAGAGTTGTAAATGTTTGCTGCCCCAGTCAAAGAGCAGGTCTCTTCGCCTGACCTCCTATTAACTTTCAGGGTCTTGTGGTAGAAAATACCACTAGGCAGACCTGGGAGCTTTAGCTCTAAGCCTACCAGTGACTTGTCTCCGGAATCATAGTCTTGATTTGTCTGAACCCTTGAATTGAAATTTCCTTGATAAGCTTTTGCTTTGATAATTCTGAAATAAAAAGGTACACTTTTTCTAAAATACCTTCAAAGTAATTTTGATTGGTGGGAGATCAGAAAGAAGGTGCTAATTCATGATAAGGATTGAAATGAGTATGGCTTAGATTTTGTTTTTACAGACAACACAAAAATTTTTATGCTTTCTTTTCTCAAAAGAAAAATTGGTAGATGCTAATATTCCTTGAAGAAAGAAGAAAAAAGAAAAAGCAAGAAAGACCAGACAGAGGAAGAAAAGGAGGTGTTATAGAAGCCTAAAGAATTTGAAAAATAGCTGTTTTGTGGCCATAACTTCATTAGAAATATTCAAGTTTTCTTCAAAAGCGTATTTTAATTTTCTGCTGGCCTTACTTGTTTGCCCAGTGCCCTGACTGTGAGTTCCATTTGGGAAAATCTAGAAGCTTGAGAATTCCCACAGATGGCTCCTAGAAGTATCAGTATCCATAATAGTATCTACTTCAGCCATTATTTTGCCTAGTGATGCAGATGTGCGAGGGGAACTAAAAATGTGAACAGTGAACAACTTTTGTAGTCTGAGATTTAAATAGGATTTCTTTGGAAAGTTGTGTAATAATTGCTAACTAAGGCTGTCCTGTGAGTACTTGCTTGTTGATACTTCTGGGAATTGAAGATAAAGTCATTATTTTTTGGCTACTCATTAATAGCTAAGGCAAGGTAGAGGAAAGTTGAAACTGTTGCTGCCATGAAGTTTGGGCATTATCTATGCTAGTCAGTTAGGTTTGCTCTGATTTTTGGCCAAAGGTTGTATTTGAGTCTAAAGCTATCCATTATACAAATGGATCACTTTGGTTATGGATGACTTTAGTTTGGGGAAGAGAGGTGTTTGTCAAGGGTAGGGAAGGTGAGTATTTATGGCTAATCAAGAAACTGTCACTGGGAGAGAGTATGTCCTGCAGGAGATAGGTTGTGTTATTCTTATACGTAGAACTGTAGCCTCTCTGTATACATGTGTCCAGTGACCACCTCATGGCTATATCCAATAGTTTTGATCCTGTTTAACATCATTCTATCATCTGGTGATGCTGGACGTCATGAGGTCTCTTTTAGTCCCCCTGAATCTCTAGCCACTTCTCAGTGTCCCTCCAGGATTCCTCTTCATCAACTCAACCCTTACATTGCTGGTTGTGTTTGGTTCTACTCCTGATCCCCCTCCTTCATTGTGACATCAGCTGCTCTTGCCTACTATCTGTCCTGGAGTTCTTAATTTAGGGTATGTGAATGGTCTTGAGCGGGTCAGTGAAGCCCCTGAAAGTGTGTGGTAAATTTTTTTCTGGAGAGTTAATAGCTTCAGTAGATCCTCAGTAGTCCATGACCCCATAAAGGTTAACCTATATATTAATGACTCCTGTTCTGTTTCTCTAGTCCAGAATTCTCTTTGAGTTCCAGATCTAGATTTCTACCTGCCTACTTAATATTCTATGAATATCCCACAGATACCTCAAATCTGTAGGTCCTGAACTAATCTCATCTTTACCCTCCAGATCTGTTTTTCCTGTAATTCCACTTACCTGGGCTCCCAAGGTGGAGACCTAGGTATCAGTAGCTTCTCTTCCACATACCCTACCCCACCCCTACATTTCCCATGGCGTTACTTTCCAAGTCATATTTGTTCTGCCTCTGAAATGGCTTTAAATTTATTTCTCCTCTTTATTTCCATTGCCATTGCCCTGTGGTAGGCCCATATCACTTTTTCCCTGAACTGTTACATTGGGCTTCTTCTTCAAAGCCTTTCTCCCTGTCTAGTCCATCTTCCACCATTCATCTTTTGAAACACATATCTGATCACATTTCCAGGCTAAAAACCCACATTGTCTCTCCAATATCTAAAAATAATATGACCCTTAGGACCTCCATAATTTGTTCTTGATCTTTTTCTAGCAGCATCATCTACCCTCTCTCCCACTCTCCAGTCTCTTTTCTAGCCACTTAGACTTTTCCATTCTCCAAACACGACATGCATATTCATACCTTCGTTCTTAGGCATATGCTGTTGTTTGTTCTCCCCCACCCATTTCTGAGCTCCTGCTCATCCTTCAGTTCTCAGTTCAGGCAGCACCTCTGCTTGAGGTCTTTCTTGACTCCTCTAGTCAGATTGAGATATTCCCTCCTCTCATTGCAGTTTGTGCATAAATGCTGTTGTAGTCACCTGCTAGTTTTCCTACCAGACTGTGAACTCTTTGGGAATAGAGTTCCCATCCTTATTCATCTGTATACCTGTACCATCTAGCATGGTTCCTGGTGCATAATAGGTGCCCTTCAACACCCCTGAGTGAATCAGTGGAAGTCATCAGCACACCACTCATTAGGTTGTGTTCCAGCTTGTTTTGTATTATGAGTAGTTCTGTTGCTGTTACTAGAAGGCCAGGACCTTGTCTTATTCATGTTTATGTTGTCAGTGTTTCACACAGTCAGTGCCACAGAATAGATGTGTTTGAAGGAATGAACAATAATAGGTTTATACTCTTCACAAGTAAGCTCTCTGATTTTAACTACCTTCAGGAACTTTGTAGATATTATTTGGCTGTGGAGGACATCATGGAAGTTGGAATCTTTTCCTAGTAGAAATTAGCAGTCACTCTTTGATTGTGCATATAGCTTTGATGAATTTAATGCTTAGTTGGCCAGCTTAATGCTTTCCATACAAAATCTCAACTTAAACACCACACACTGTTCCACTTACCTTTTTACTCTAATACAAATGTCTCCCAGGCATTGGATCTTGGAAAGCGATAAGGATGGTTGTACTGCAGCACACTACTTTCTTTCCCAGCCCTGTTCAGAATACTTCTTATCACATGCTTGGGCACTCTCATATCCCAGGTAATATGCTAGGGGCTTTGCTTATATTATCTCACTTAATCTTCACAGAGTGAGAATGAGGAAACAGGTTCAGAGAGGCTCAGAGACTTGCCAAAGTCACAAAGCTTGTTAGTGGCTCAGCTGGAATTCAAGCCTCTATCTATCTATTTAAATTCAAGACCTGTGCTTTCCCATTCAATATTGGAAAATGGCCAGGCTATTTGCTTTAGCTGTTTCAGCTCCAATTTCTGAAGACTAGCAGTATGATTCTGAGTAAGCTCATCATGACAGTCAAATCTCATTTAAAGTAACACGTGTACCATTTTCTCTTTGGTGAGATAGGATTGCCTTCTTTTTCAGTGATTAAAGAATTCATGGATTGGATCAGTTTTTAAAATCAGCTTCATGGAAAATGATTATATTTTAAATATAAATTTTAAATTTAAAAATTAAAATACACAAGTGTATTTTAAATATAATTTTTAATGGCTCATTTATAAAGATTTCAAATCATATCATGAAAATATTTTAGTGCTTAATAGAATTTTTCCATGAGGAAAAGCCCTGGAAATTTCCAGGCATTTACAAATGTTTGAACTATGTATAGCTTGTTTGGGTGTACAAAAGCCAAATATATTTTATGGGAAGTGAGACGTGCTTCTTCTACCGTCGCCTCTCTTAATAGAAACCTCTAATAATTCACTGATATTCCCTGAGGAAATGGGGTGATTTATAATAGGGTTCCTTTTTTTGTACTTTGGTATTGTGGGACATGTTTGCTGGACCCAGGATAGATTTATTATCATGTGAAAATTTGCTCATTCCTAGAAATGAAAGATGAAAGAGACCCACTGAGGGCCTCACAGTATTGTAAAAACTCACTGAAGGACGTGCTTTGTCCAACGTTTAAATTCCTTTATCTACTTAAAGCGACTCAAGTGGAGGGGCTTCCACCATGCTGCTTTGTTCTATTGTTTACAACTTCTTGTAATTATGAGCTCGTAGTCATTCAGTCTCTCTCACCTCTGTTCTAATAAGAAAAGAAAACTTTCAACAGTGGTGGGAACAATGAACAAAAATAAGTAGACTAGGAGGTAATGTTTTGGGGATTTTTTTGTTATAGTGTCTAAACTTTCCTAAACTAGTTGGTTTTCTTTTATTCTTCAACATTAGTAGTTTCTACAACATGGGGTGGAAGTTTTAAAATTTGAGTTACGAAGTGGTTTTAGTCTTGTTTCTCTGCACTTCCCAGTCAAGTGAACTTCTGCTCTCTCTTATCCGTTATCTTTCCACTTCTCTGCGTTCTCACTGTCTTCCTTCCTCCTCTCAGATTCTCTCTTCCTCTCTGTTTAGCTGCTTTCTCTTCAGGCAGGCCAAGGGCTGTGACCCTCAAAGACCCAGTCTAGTTGTATTTGGTGACACTGGGCAAAAAAGCTGACTGCACATACTCTTAATCACATTTTTAGCCCATTAAGTATTGATCTGTTATTTGAAAGATTCGAGATTTAATATTTGTATTGATTCGTTAGTAGTTTAATGGAAGTAATTTAGTTTTTTTATCTTTCATTTCTCTAATAGTAAAAATTAAAGTAATTATTGTTAACATTATATGTTCTTGAATATTCACTTTCATGCCTTTAGATTCATACTAATAGCTTATTTTTTTCTTTAAAACAAGAGATTTTGTAAAGATTTTTAACACAACGTTGGTGAGTTTTATAGAAGAAAGTTATTATTAGCATGATTATAAGTAGGTACTCGGTGTCCTGTTACAGCTGTGCTGTGTTGGGGTGCTGTGTAAAGCAAAGCAAACAGGGCCATTGCCCTTCAGGAGCTTTTGATCTGGAATTTATGATAATAACCCTGACAGGGACATGAGGGCCTCAGTTAAATAAGTTTGTGAGTTAAGTATTTACATTATTTACAGACAGAGGATCCCTGTAATCATTGCAGTGGTGGCTCAAGACTGGCTTTGGGCAGGTGCATATAAAGGAAAATGTAGACCCTACTGTTCACCCATGTTATTGGGGAAGACCATTTGGGGAGAATGTAGGATTTACAATTCCTCCCTTCTAAATATTCCAGTCTCTTCAGCATTCTCTGCCATGCCTGTGAGATAAGTCCAAATTCCCTAGCGTGCTTAAAAGACCTCTGCAAAATAAGGGCCCCCGGCTCCCTAGTCTTATTGCATTGTATTCTTCAGCCCTGACCCTGCATCAGCCTGGCCGGACTGCTCCTTGCTGTCCCTCTGTCCTCCTGTCGCCCACAGCTGCCACATGGGTTCTGTCTTTGTGTTGCAGCCTAGGCCTAGGATATCCTCTGCGTCTATCCACATCTGAAAAAGGACATTAAAAGTGCACAAACATAGCACTTATCATATAGCTCACTGTCAATTAATTAAAGGGATATTAACAACCCCCTCAAATAGGAAAGACATTATCTTAAAGAAAGGATTGTCTTTTAAATTGGAATAAATTTAGCTTTTTCTGTTTTTTTTTTTTTTTGAAAAGCTCAATAAATTCTCCTTATTTTCACATCTTTACTAAAGACCATTAAATATTTTATCAAAGACTAGCTTTCAGGAACCACTGAATTACTCAATTGCTCTTTCCTAGGCATGTGACTGAAATGGGCACTTCCCATATTTTATCTTATTTTGTTGTTTTATAAGTTTATATCTTTTCTTCCTTTCAGAATGGCAAATGTTTTTTTAACAGCATCTGTGTAATCCTCTTTTTATGCTTTGCACACATGAGACGTGCAGCCCGAGTGTTTTGAGTTGAATTATATGTGCTGTTGGGTTGGGGGAACAGAGAGGGATTGAGGCTCTGGGGAGAGATGATCCACAAAATAGAGGCTTGATGTACTTCAAGAAAGGCCTCAGTGGTGGAAGACATTGAGTCTATTTTTGATGAGCTTTGAGGAGTTGAAACAGAAGTGATGTGGAACATATCCTACAAAAGGCTTTGAACCAGTGGTAAACTAATTCAAGTTTGAGTCTTCACGAAAGGCTGAGATTCTTGAATAGTTCTTTGACAGGTTTTTTCCATCCTTCTCCGGTTCAACTGAGAGTTTTGAGTTATAATATTAATTGTGATAATCTCTTCATCATATGCCCAGTGTATTTGTAATAAAATATCTGCCCTAGAAACATGTTGAGGGGGCAAAAATGTCTGTTGAACACTTTCATTTTTGTTAGTTTGAAGGTATGCATAAGAATGAAGCGATAAGCCAACAGCTTCATGTTCTGCGAAAAGAAGTAAAGCAGTTGCAAGCAGAAGCTGCCAAACCACCGTCACTTAATATTGTGGAAGCTGCCGTGCATGCAGAAAATTTGATCACGTAAGTTGTGAAGGCAGTGGGATTTCAAATACTATTTTGTTATTATTGATAGTAATCACACATGGTACTACAGCCCCTAGACACCCACTAATTAAATTAATGCAGGGATCTGCAAACAACGGCCTTTGGGCTAAATCTGGCCTGCCACCTATTTTATTATTTATTTATTTATTTATTTATCTTTTAAATTTTTATTTATTTATTTTTCCCCCAAAGCCCCAGGAGATAGTTGTATGTCATAGTTGCACGTTCTTCTAGTTGCTGTATGTGGGACGCGGCCTCAGCATGGCCAGAGAAGCACTGCGTCTGTGCGCGCCCGGGATCCGAACCCAGGCCGCCTGCATCGGAGCGCACGCACTTAACCGCTAAGCCACAGGGCCAGCCCCCACCTATTTTATAAATAAAGTTTTGTTGGAACACAGCCATGCCCATTTATTTATTTAATGTGTATGGCTTTTATGCTACAATGGCAGAATTGAGTAGTTGTGACAATTTATGGACCATAAAGCATAAAATATTTACCATCTGGCCCTTTACAGAATAAATTTGCTGACCCCTGAATTACGAAATGATACAGTACATTGAAAGTCAATCATGGAGAGGTTCAGTGGTTAAGTTTTATATCAAAGTCACATTTACCCACTAAGTCAACATTGTCAACACAGATTATTGAGCAATGTTTGCAGTGGAATTGCTCAGAGGAGTTAGGGCTGTCAAGTGTAGTTCCAACTTGCATTTGGCCACTGTGGTTTTTCTCTTGAGCTCCTGGCTTATTCTGACCATCCTCTGAGTTCTTCCCAAAGCCATCAGAACATGACTTGGGAGAGGGGAGGTTGACTCTGCCTTTTACTTAGGGTGACTGCACATTCTAGTACCAGCAGCTAATACCCCAGTAGGTTGGGATGGTGATGTGGAGGGGGCATTAAGTCCTTTTGTGGGTTGGATTGGGGGGCCTGGGAAGGAGGAAGAGATCAGGTGATCAAGAGGTTGGTGTTTCTTTTACTAGGAAAGGAACTCAAAAAAGTGTGAGAATTTAGAAGTGCTATCTTTATTCTGTACAAAAGTCTTCTCCTGAACCTAACTCAGTGTTTTGGATTTTAAAATTTAGAGAAATCAGGGTTCCTGTTTTTAAAAAAATATTTTTAAAAATATATGCTTTATAAGGAATACATGGAATTAAATAATAAATTATGAATTACATACAAAATATGAAAAATTTTAATAAGGGTAAGAATGTTAATTAGCCTGAATAATACAGCTGATTCCCCCCACCCACCCCACAACACCCCAGGAGGGCATAAAATTCCTTCTGTGTATTGAAAAAAAGTGGTTGGGTCAAGTTGGAATATACTTACCCTGTGAAATATTTCTAAAGTGACATTTGTATGGGGCTTTGGGGATGACTCTTGAGAATATTGCCTGAGAAATGTAGAATATCAAAGAAATGCTTGTGAGTCTGGATTCTCTTACTGTAGACCAATAGTTTTACCTACGTTTTCCCACAGGGCCTTAGTGAATGCCTATAAGTTGCAGCCTACCCCTGGGGTCCAGAAGGTTGGCATTAACCTCTTCTTTACTGTTGTGGATTATGTCAGCGATGAGACGCAGCGTCATCCTCCCACAAGGCAGTTCTTTACTTCATGCATTGAGATCTTGGGACAGGTACGGTCGTTCTGTGTTTTTAGCCTTATTCACGTGTAATGAGTCCCTACAGCGTCCTCATTAGATATAGTCAGGGTTGACTTCAAACTTATGTTGTAGGTTCAGAGCCTTACCGAAGTCATACAGCCCTTTGAATTGTTGGCTTCTCAAGATATTAGAATTGTTGGTATAGAATTTTGTGTCTCATACAAGACATATTAAATTACTCACATTTGAAAGTCTCTGGGGAGTTTCTTTCACATCAGGTTCTATCATACGCTGTTGGTGTTGTTAACAATAACATTACTGAAGCTCTGTATCATTTATAAAATACTTTCCAATTCATTATTTTATTTTATCCTCACAGTGACTCTTGTGATTGATATCATTCTCATCTTAAAGATAAGAAAACTGGTCTCTAAAAGATTAAGTCACTTGCCTAAAGAATACAGCTGGCGAGTGCTGGAGCTGAGACTGGATCCCAGGTCTTCTGACTCAACATTCGGTGCTCACTCCACCTCCCCACTGCTGCCTCCCACTTACTGTTCTTCACCCTTTATTTATTTATTTGACTTACTGTTAAATCTGTGGATATTTAACAAGGACAAGGGCAGTGCCTCTATGCAGATTTATGAAATGTGTCATAAAAGAAAGGAAAGCCACTTATTGGAGACTATGTAAGCACTAGTTAACCATGTACTCTCACCCAAATTCAATTGAATAAGTACTTATTTATTGGATATTTATAAGGAAGTGATGCTGAGCAGATATTAAAATAGATTTTTTTAAATAGTTTTTCTCCTGATTATGAAATTGATGTGTCCTTATTATAGGCAATGCAGGAAGTATAAAAAGTATAAAGAAGAATTTCTCATAATCCTAACCTCCTGGAGATACTTGTTACCTAACTAACATTTCATTATAGTTCGTCTGGTGTATGTGTGTTTATTAGTGTATGTGTGTGTATATGTAAAAATGATATATCATTCCTACATATGATAGATGGATAGATAGAAATATAAATACACACCTCAAAACGGGCACATGCTATTTTGTAACCTGCTTTTTTCACTCAAACACATTTTTAATTTTTTTTACTATTATTTTTTTTGTGTGTGAGGAAGATCAGCTCTGAGCTAACATCCATGACAATCCTCCTCTTTTTTTTTTTTTTTTTTTTGCTGAGGAAGACTGGCCCTAGGCTAATATCTGTGCCCATCTTCCTCCACTTTATATGGGACGCCGCCACAGCATGGCTTGACAAGCGGTCCATCAGTGTGAGCCCGGGATCTGAACCTGGGCCACCAGCAGCGGAGCACGCGTACTTAACCACTACGCCATGGGGCTGGCCCCCAAACACATTTTTTAGACATTATTCCATGTTAATAAATACAGACTTATATCATGGTATTTAATATATAGTGTTCCATGGTACAGATATATTGTAATGTATTGAGCCAGTGCCCTCTGAATGGATATTTAGGTAATTTGTTTTGCTACAAGAAGCTGGCAATAAATATTTTTACACATCTTTGTGAACTTATTGGACTATATTTTCTAGGATAATTTCCTAGCATAGTATGATTGCTATGAAAAAGGACTAACATTTGATGTAAATTGTTTGTAATATTATATAAATTTCAGGAGTACATCGTTATATTTCAACTTCTGTGTAGCCTACCTTGTGTTCACCACCAAAGGTCTAGTTGCTACCCAGATCTCTGTTGTCACACAGCCCTCCTGGGAAGTTCATACTTATTTACACTATCATAGCAGGATTTGAGTTTATCATTCTCCGTATCATAACCAACATTAGGAGCGATCATTTTTTCTGAGTCTTGCTAATCTAACAGAGGAAGTAGTACTTCATTATTATTTTAAGTTGTGTTTCTTTAAGGACTTGTTGAGTTACATGACTTTTTATATGTTTATTGGCCGTTTAATTATTTTTTGTGATTTGCTGGTTATCATCCTTTGTGTATTTTCTATTGGAGAGTTTCTTGTTTTTTGATTGCTTTGAAAGACCTCCTCAGACTATTAACCTGGTATCTGGAATGTGTTATAAATTAATTTTTCTACTTTGTCATTTTTCTTTAATTTTACGATACTTTTTGCCTTACGGAAATTAAAATTTTTATGTATTCAAATCTATCAGTCTTGTCTTTTATTGCTGTGGTCAAGCTTATCAAAGCCTTCCTGACCCTGAGACTATTTAAATATTCACTTATATTCTAGTCTTTTAAACATTAGAACCAAGTTAAAACAAGGCGAAGTTATCTTGACTATATATTAATTGTGAAAGTTAGCTTTTTAAAAGTATTAAAAACACAGCTCAATAGACTCTATAACCTAGAAGTTTTGTTTTCTTGACATAACTCAGCATCACTTTGGATACTTAGTAATCATGGTAGGTACATTGCAAATTTCTAGATTCAAATTATCTCAATATTTTAATCTTTTAAAAGTTTTATGTGGCTTGTCCAAATCAAATTAATGGATTATGCAGAATTTTTAATATCACCTACATTGGAAGTGATAGGTTTATCTGTGTTAATTTAGCTTTCTTTTGATTGTTTCATATTTTCATTTAGAAAAAATTCTATTTGCCTTATATACTATACCTTAAAACTTGGTTGCTTAAATAAAAGTTGGAGAGGGGAGAATTTGGTGAAATTTTTTCTTTTTAATTCTTTCAAGGTGTTTATCAGTGGCACTAAATCAGAATGCAAAAAAGTACTTCAGACCATTCTGAAGAACAGAAGGCTCTGCTCTCTTTTGTCTCCTTTCTTCACTCCCAGTGCTGCACCTGCAGAGTTCATACAGCTGTACGAGAAAGTGGTGAAGTTTCTGAGTGAGGACAACAGTGATATGATTTTCATGCTGCTAACCAAAGTGAGATGTGATTCAGTCCTGACGTTATCATTGAAACGTAGAAACTATTGTTTCCCACTCAATAGAAATGAAAGGCCCTCTGGAGTTCTGTTTCCAGTTAGACTGTAGCTGGCTGGCCCTTTTCACATTTTGCATCATCATCAAGCAGCCTGATCCCACAGCTTTTTTTGGTGGGAGCATTGGTTGTGTTGTGTGGGACAGTCTTATTCCACATAGTATGAAAAGGACCTAGCTCCCAAACCCTCTTTAAAAACTTAGTACAGTTTTGAAATATTCATAATAGTAATTTAGTACATCCTTCTTTGGAATGTATCCTGATTTATGCCTAAATTGTGTTTGATAAATGAGTTGTAATATGTCAAAGTCTCTCATATTTAGAATAAGCCAGATCTAAGCAAATTGCCTTTGTCTTCATTCTGAGTAGAATATTAACTTAGAATTTCAGAGCCTTAGGTATTTTGCTTTCAGTTGTATTTCTCTGACATCTATGAATCATAAAACCTGGGCATTTTTTAGGCCCTAGAGACTGATCTCAGTCTATAATGGGGGAGAATATGTTTTATTGTGTGGGATTCTGGAAGGTGATACCAACACCCTGAATTTTTATTAACTGAGCTAGGTAACTGACACCAACTCAGAAACAGGGCCGTTAGATGGAGACAGTAAAGCAGTAAAGTGGCTGCTTGTTTGTGGCACTGTGACCACTGAAGAAGAACTACAAAGTTCTGATCCTTGTTTTGTAGGGAAAACTTACCAACAAGATTTTTAAATTACCAAAAAGCACGCAGAGCTGAGAAAACTGCCTCTGCAATTCCAGAGAGTGAAGTAGAGGTGGAGGCATAATGGCACCATCAATTATGGAACTGCCTGGGATTCTTTAAATAGTACTTATATATAAATTTTAGTTTCGATCTTTATAAAAAGCTAAATTCTAGGTAATCTTTGACTTTTAAACTAAATTTGCACATAATTTGCTCTACTTCAATTAATATTCTAGTGTAAATAAAACTGCTTCTTGTTTCTTTTTCTTTTTAGTTCGATCTTAAGCAATGGTTAAACGCCACTAAACCTCCTCTGTCTGATCGTACCAGGCTTCTGGAGTCCATTCATTTGGCGCTTACTGCCTGGGGACTTGAACCAGAAGAAGATATTTTGATGCCGTTTAATCTTTTCTGTAAGCACTGGACTTACCTTCTTCTCTACCAATTCCCTGACCAGTACAGTGACATTCTCAGGCTGCTGATGCAAAGTAAGTGTCTTTTAATTGTGACTGATTAGCTTGCAGTGAATATTTAATATGGCATTTACAATTCTACATTTATATTCTTCCAAAAATGTAAAAATCATACAGGTATGC
The DNA here is from genome assembly GCF_057802395.1 of Ceratotherium simum simum. NCBI lineage: Eukaryota > Metazoa > Chordata > Mammalia > Perissodactyla > Rhinocerotidae > Ceratotherium > Ceratotherium simum. Next base: position 35,354,836 of record NC_141913.1, on the reverse strand, counting down.
AGAAGTTTAGAATCACTAATTTTCACCCTAAAGTGCTCAATGAACAGTGCTCAAAAGGTTGCTATCTGTAAAAATGGTCAATTACTGTCCTAAAGGTTAGAATGGGTCCCAATTGGGCAAGACAGCACTTAGTATTTGGTGTTGGAGTCCACAGTTGTGCACCCACCTCCTTACATTGACTTTGCAGCTGTCTTGAACTGAGGTGAGATGGAAGTGGGCTTGCTTACTGTGCCAACTACAGATTTGCTACGAGAAGGAAGTTGCTCCTTTATAGTATGTTTAATATGCCAGTTGGTTTCTCTGTAGTTCCAAATAGTGGATAAATTTGGGGATTTTTCCCTCTAACTTTTTGACTCTTGTTTTTTTGCAAATGAATTTTATCCCTGTGTAATGATATACTGTATTTATATTTACCAAGAGAAAGAGGAGCAGTAGATTTTCCACATGCCCTCCCACCATTCTCGGCCCCGCCGCAATTGGAGTGTCGGAGAATAGAGGAGCAATAAAGGGTGTAGGCTTTTTTATTTTTGGAATTGCACTAGGCAGAAATTTTATTGAAATATAGTAAATGAGATAGTATTTACTTTTTTCATGCAAACTTCATAGTTTTTATAGATGTAATGGAAAACTAAATTTTGCTTTATGCCAAATCTTTGTGTTACTTAATAGGAATCATTTAATGAATAAGTTAGTGATCTTATGTATTGGACTACCTGAAGAATACTGAAATGTGTGGTCTTATTTTCAAAGCACTTCAAGCTTTAATTGTTTCCTACAGAGGCAAGTTGCAGGATGGGTGGAGAATGGTGGTAGGGAAATGTATTTGTACAATTTTTGATGCCTGTTTTCATAGCTAATTTTTGTTCTAAGTTTTCAAAATTTTATCAAGTATGTATTGTAGTTTTTTCCTCTGAAACTTTTTTTTTTTTTAGATTTTTTTTTTTTTTTGTGAAGAAGATCAGCCCTGAGCTAACATCCATACTAACCCCCCTCTTTTTGCTGAGGAAGACCGGCTCTGAGCTAACATCTATTGCCAATCCTCCTCCTTTTTTCCCCAAAGCCCCAGTAGATAGTTGTATGTCATAGTTGCACATCCTTCTAGTTGCTGTATGTGGGACACGGCCTCAGCATGGCTGGAGAAGCGGTGTGTTGGTGCGTGCCTGGGATCCGAACCCGGGCCGCCAGTAGCGGAGCGCACTTAACCGCTAAGCCATGGGGCCAGCCCCCTCTGAAACTTTTTAGAGAGATTATAAAGGCAGAGTTTATATAAGCAGCCATTGACTTGCATTTAATAGGAAATGTATACTTCCCAGGAAAAGTAATTCAGTTAAAGGCTTAAGAATGACAATACCACCTCTGTCAGGTTCTATGACCTCCAGCCTCCTGGCTTCCCATCCCTCCCTGGCCACCATGTCGATGTTCCTAGGGTTTCATCCTTTGTTCGTCTGCTCTCTTCATTCACTCTGGGTGAGCCCATTGTTTTCCCTGGCTTTACTGCCATCTTCTAGGTCTTCATAACTCCCACACCTGTAGCTTGATTCCAGGCCTCTGCCCTAAGATCCAGACCACAGTAGCCGTTGGCCACAGACCCTTCACTGTCCTATAGACACCTCAACCTTAGCATATTGCAGCTGACCTCATCATCCTTCCCTTCAGATCTACTCCTATGAGCCTCTGTTATCCTGTTTCATCCTCATGCCACCCCTGGGTGGAAAGGACCTGAGGAGGTATTATTCCTGTCCTCTGGGATGTGAGGTTTGCAAGTAGCAGGGTGCTACCTGGTTAGTCTCTATTTTTGCACACTATCTCTGTGTTTCTTCAGGTTTTGTCCATTGTAGGAGTGGAGTTTTAGGGGTAAGTATGAGACTCCTTCTTGAACAGAGCCTAGACTCTGCAATTGTGTTCTGTCTCCTTTGTCCTAGTCTCCTTTGTCCTGTCACTGTTGTTTCTCTCACATCATCCAGCCAGGAAAATGGCACCTTTACCATTCCCCAGTCAGGTTCATGTAGGTAGATTCCCCTTCCAGATTCCAGCTCAAATGGCTATACTCAGTCCCAGCTGGGTTATCAGGAACAAGGAAAGTCAAGTGTCCAGGTGGACCGTTCTTTTAATATGTTCTCTTTTCTTTGGTTTCCTCACCACAGATCTTTATGAATTTGTTTTGGATTTTTATTTAATTTTTATTCCTTTGAAAAGTACACGTGTTCTTTGATTCAAGTTGAAAAAGTTAGTTTGTGAAAGATGCTGACTTGCTGTCCTCTGTCCCTGCCCCTTAAGGCTCTGCTGAGCAGCTGCTGAGCCCTGAGTGTTGGAAAGCCACTCTGAGAGCCCTGGGCTGCTGCACCCCACACTGCCGGCAGGGGGCAGCGTCTGCCGAGAGCACGGTGCTTCAAAGCTCTCCAGATGTCCTCTTGTCAGACAAGCAGGTGTGTAGCTTTTGGTGTCTGAAGTTTTTGTCTGTGCATTTCTTTCCCATTTCCTTTGATATTTATTTTTTAAACAATTGGAACACATTCAAAATGTATATCTAAAAATCTCCTTTTGCGTGCATTATCTTTAAGACCTCTGTGTTTTTCTTTGTTAGTCGCTTGCTTACCCTAGGCCCCCTTTTCCTGGATCACCTTTCTCTCACACCTCAGAGTCTGACTCTTGCCCATCTGTTCAAGAGCGGCTCAGGCTCCCTGTGTGTATACCTTCCCTCCCCACCTTAACCCACGTGATCTTAACCTTATACCACTGGCTCCTTCGGTGAGCATGTTTCATCAGTTTTATACAGTATGGGTGCACATGAGAATGTGTTTGAAAGAATGGTTCCTCTGCTTTAGAAAAAGAGTTTGGAATCTGCCAATTCACTTTTCATATGCTAATACGTTTGCACCTCTGTTACTAAGTCAGAGCCCCCCACCACAGTCTGCTCTAATACTCTATTGAAAGCAGATGTTCAGTAAGCATGTTTTTTTCAAAGATTTTATTTATGTATTTATTTTTCCCCCAAAGCCCCAGTAGATAGTTGTATGTCGTAGTTGCACATCCTTCTAGTTGCTGTATGTGGGACGCGGCCTCAGCGTGGCCAGAGAAACGGTGCGTCGGTGCGCGCCCAGGATCCAAACCCGGGCCACCAGCAGCGGAGCGCGCGCACTTAACCGCTAAGCCACGGGGCCGGCCCACTAAGCATGTTTTGACCAGTCATTTTCTTCCAGGTAATGGAGACTATACAATGGCTCTCAAACTTTTTTTATAAACTTCGATTATCCACACTGGACTTTAAAAGCTTTGGTTTATTCTCAAAATGGAGTCCTTACATGGCTGATATGAAGACATTCTTGGGCTATCTTTTGAAAAGGCTGCTTGACTCAGAAATGGCCTGCTTGGCCCAAGACCCATCTGCCAGCAGCAAAATAGGTAATACGCCTTTTGTAATTGAGCTAGGTGTTCTGACCTTCCATTAGAAGAGACTTGAATAGACACATTAAGATTTAAATCTTTGTGATAAAACTACATATCTGAGTGTCAAGAAGAGGAAATAGGAAAGATGTAGTACAAGTGTGACCCCATGTGTGTGTCATAGCTATAGTCACTTACTCAGTGGGTACTTGCTTCAGCTTGTCTCTGCCCCTCCTTCATAGGGCAGGGTACAAAGAGAGAGGTTTCAATCTCCAGCTTTCTTTTTATTATATATCTTGCTAAGGAAAGTGTTCTGAATATTTAAGCATATATCTTTTAAAAAATGTACAGTATAAAATTATCCATGACATTGTGTTGTAATAAAAATTCTTCAATTCAAGAAATTCCATTGCAGCAAATGAAAACACAAACATACTCAGACTAAACTTGTTGTTTGTATATCAACATGGGTTTATGGGTATGTAGATAATAAGAAATAGATTTTCTATTTAGTGTTATCAATGATATTGACAAAAGATGAGCTTGTTTCTTGTCTCTATAAAAGTTTTGCTTTGTTTTAGTGCTGAGATCCTTACATTCAGTAATCATTCAGCTCTTTAAACCATGGATCCTGGTTTTAGAGGACAATGAAAGGTAAATAGTTTTTCAGATATTCAAATTCCTTTGCGATTTATAAACTTAAAGTTCTGATGGTGTTTTGGTACAAGTGATGTGTTCACAGATTTAATTTTTATTGTAGGGCCATATTTAAATTTAGAAAGTACTTCTTTTTTTTTTCTTTTTTTGTGAGGAAGAGCAGCCCTGAGCTAACGTCTGCCAATCCTCCTCTTTTTGCTCAGCATGATTGGCCCTGGGCTAACTAACATCCATGCCCATCTTCCTCCACTTTATATGGACGTCCCCACAGCATGGCTTGATAAGCAGTGTGGCAGTGCACGCCCGGGATCCGAACCCCGGGCTGCCGCAGTGGACTGTGCGCACTTGACTGCTACGCCACTGGGCTGGTCCTCTAGAAAGTACTTCTTTATGAAAGAAACTTAAAATATTTTCTGTTTGTGGAATTGTTAGTCTGGTTGATCAGAGCTGTTATCTTGATATTAATTTGGAAGCAAAACTGGATACTCATTTCCAGTTTTCCACAATAAACAAGTTGAATTAGTTTTGGTACTTCATTTAAGAAAAATGGATGTTGCTCCCCTGAATCAAGTTTTGATAATATAACACTAAAACATGAGACTAACTTGATTTTATCCAGTACCTTAGGTATTTTTTGGAACTAAGTTGACTTTCAAATTACCGGGTGGGAATTACCCTTTTAACGTGAACTCTGCAATTAAATGAAAGCATTATTAAGTGAACATTGAAAACAGAGGTGTAGAGCTGTCCAAATGCAGTGAGTTGCATCCTGAGTCTTCCCCTAAAATCATGTAAACAAAAGTTAGGTGAACTTGTTGGGAGTTTTATAAATGTTACAACAGTGGTAGATATCATAGTATTTAAGGTGTTTTCACAAATATCAATTAATCTGATCCCAAGACTCAGAAAACTTGAATGTCTTGCTCAAGTCCCACAGTCAGTGAGGGCCAGAACTGGGACCAGAGCTCAGGGCTTTTGACTCTCGTGTCAGGACTCTCTGCATTAAGCCATGGTGCTTCAAGAGCCTGTTGAAGAAAACAGAAAAGGTTCTGGATTTTTGCTTTTGCTAGAGGGCTATCCTTAAACAATCTGAAACCTTCAGGATTTTGTAGTGACTATGAGACTGCTGACCATAATGCAGGCGGCCTGTTTATTTCCAGGAAGAATTAATGGAATTTATTTTGATGTTGAACTTTCTGGAACAGATTCAGAAACTGAAATTTTCACATAAAGGTTTTTTCTTTGTTTTTTTCCTGTCCATTTTTGGCCATGTTTTTGTTACATAAGTTTTTTGTCTTTTTTTTTTTCTTTCATGCTTTAGATAGAGAAAACTGTTGAAGCTACCTGACTGTGTAATTCTAAGGCATTTGAAATGTAACCGTGATACACAAGGGATAGGTTCAAGGGCATAAATTGGATGTAAAAAGGCATTAATTTGATAGTTATTTAAATAACACACTTCTGAAACTCAATTGCGTTGGAATAAAAGTTAGGAAGGAAAGTATATAAAATTATATGGTTGATATTATAACCTACAATTCACCTCCAGGAATTTACAGCCTTTAAAGTGGTCTAAATATGTCTTAGGGCTACATACTACAGAGGTTTCTAGGACTTAGGCAAGCCCTAGACTCTGAGGCCTAGAGTAATTTAATCATAGGACTTTCCTTTCTAAGTGTCTGTGTCTTTTCTTTCAAGCAGCCAGCGACATTACCCCTGGCTGGAGAGTGATGCCGTGGTGGCCTCAAGCATTGTGCAGCTATTCACTGACTGCATTGACTCGTTGCACAAGGGTTTTAAAGGTAGGAAGAGGATACATTATGTCTCTGGTTAGTTTTCACTTTTTCCTTAAGTCATCAGTTAATCTTTTGCCTCTGCTTTCGTACTTGATTTTATTTTATTTTAGTTGGTAGGCAGTCATCTTTGACCAAAGAAAGGTCTCTAATGCGGTATACTTACTGTAAAGTCTGTAACTTCTTAGCTTATTTGTGAGATAGCTCAGAATGTCATCAGTTATGGAAAATATGCAGCCATTCTCTTTTTAAATACTTTAATATTGTAAGTATTGTCTATCCCCCATGTTGAATCTCATTCTATTTTCTATGACTCTGACTTCTTTTTCATGTTTTATATCTTTTTGTGCTTCATATGGGGCAAATTCTTGAGGCCTTTCTTCAGTTTACTCAGTCCCTCCAGCTATGTCTAATCTACTTTAGAAAATATCCGTTGAATTTTTCATTTCAATTTCTAGAAGTTAGACTTGTTTTTCAAATCTACCCTGATCCTTTTTGATAGCATCTTATTTCTTTATTTTCTTTAAAATTCCAATTTCTATTTCTTTAAAATGTTTAAACATGCTTATTTTTCTTTATGGTCTATGTGTAATAATTCCATTATTTGAGTTGCTATTGAGGGGTGATTTATGCTACCGTTTGATGTTCCTTCAGACTCTTATTCTTAGAGGCTACCTTGTGTATTTTGTATTGTGAACCCATATTTAGACAGATTTTATCTAGGGAAATTCCATTAGGACTAGGATGAGGGTGTGTGCCTCCAGAGAACATCTGCATTTGTTGCCAATTTGAACTATGTAATTTCTTGGCTTGAGGTTTCTCACACAGTTATATGAAATCAAACCCCAAACTCACTTGCAGGCAGGCCTCAATTACCACAGTGAACTGTTTTCCTCCCTTGACTCCAAGTCCAGGCTATGTCAGAGAAGGTCCCTTTCCTCCCCTAATCTGCTCTTTCAGTGAGAGTGTAGTCCTTAGAAAATCTTGTCTTCTGTCTCCTTGTGCTGTTACAACCCCACAAAAGCAAACACTCCTAGGGCAACTGAGGCTTTGGCATCAGTTTAATACTCTGGTTTCCTAGTCTCTCTTTGCTTCTGGTCCTTGGTGTTTTCTTCTGCAGAGTGTACCTAGCTATGAGTTTTCAGAGATGTCATATTTTATTTAGTGTATCTAAAATGTCTTACACTGGGAGGTTTTTAAGGACATTAGATCCGGCCAACCCAGATTCTTGCAATAGCCTCCTGTTTTTCCTGTCTCCACTTTCTATTCCTGCCTATTTACTAGATTAATTTTCCTAAAATACTATTTATGTCCTATTATATTCTCATTCAAAAACTTTTAAGTATAATGTTCTAGCTCAGCATTCAAATGTGTCTGGCCCAGTGCACTTCTATGTGATGGTTTTCTTATGGAAACACTCCACTCCAGCCATACTGCTCTACTCACTGTTCCCAAAAAGTCCTTGGATCTTCCCTCTGCCATTTATTTGCTCATGCTGATTCCATTACCTGGATGAAGCCTCAGGCCCTTTATATTCTCCTGCATATCTATTGATGTGCATACATTTCTCTCTTGTCTCTAAATCTTCATAGTACATTGTTGCAGTTTGAGTCCTTGGAAAGCAGACACATGATGGAGTTAGAATGCCAGAGATTTATTTGGGGTAATCCTGTGAAGATAAGAGGGAGAGGAGTAGAAGTAGGCAAGGAAAGCCTTCAGACCCCAGTGCAGGTGTGACACCTGTGAAAGGAGAGTGGAAAGGAAGAGCCTCAGACTGCAGGGCAGCTCTGAGAAAGTATTGGCCAGCCCAATAGAGAATTCCAGTGCAAAGATTCTTCAGTGAGGAGCCCCACACTGGGCAGAAGTGGCCAGGCCTATGCTCAGTTGTTGGCTCAGTGTTGCCTTGATTCAGACACAGTGGTGGATCCTTGAAGGGAGATCTGAGAGGTGTACTTCCATGGCTGCTTGTGATGCTTCCCTGGTGTTTATGTCATAGAGTTAACAATATGTCATCCAGTATTTTTTTAATAATAGACTTTATTTTTTTAGAGCAGTTTTAGGTTCACAGCAAAATTGAGCAGAAAGTACAGAGAGTTCTCATATACCCCCTTTTCCCACACAGGCACAACCTCCCCTACTATCGATATGCCTCACCTGAGTTGTACATTTGTTATAATCAGTGAACCTACATTGACACAACATTGTCATCCAAAGTCCATAGTTGACATTAGGGTTCGTTCATGGTGTCATACATTTTGTGGGTTTTGACAAATGTATAATGACGTGTATTCACCATGGTAGTATCATACAGAGTAGTTTCACTGCCCTAAAAATCCTCTGTGCTCTGCCTATTCATCCCTCCCTCCCCGCTAACCCTTGGCAACCACTGATCTCCATAATTTAGCTTTTCCAGAATGTCATATAGTTGGAATCAGTTTGGCTTCTTTTACTTAGTGATATGTATTTAAGGTTCCTTCACGTCTTCTCATGGTCTGATAGCTCATTTCCTTTTAGTGCCAAATAATATTCCATTGTCTGGATGTACGTCATCCAGTATTTTTTTTTAAATTATTTTATTGGGGTCATATTGGCTTACAGCATTGTGTAAATTTCAGGTATACATCACTATATTTCAGTTTCTGTATAGACTGCATCATGTTCACCACTGACAGTCCAGTTTTTATCTGTCAGTTTTTATCACCATACATATGTGCCCATTTACCCCTTTGCTTTCCCCCATTCCCCTTCTCCTCTGGTAATTACTAATCTATTCTCCTTATCTATCATCCAGTATTTTTGATTGACCTTTTACACAGAAACGTTATTCTTCTTTTTATCCCCCACAAAACTTAGGACAATGCTATATTCTTGGTGTTTGTGTAATAAATATTGGTTCAATGAGTAATATGTGAAATCCTAATAGTACTCTCTCTGTTTTTTTTGAAAGGCAGACTTCTAGCTGCTTTTTACCATCCAGAATATATTTATTAGTGAGAAAAGTATTTGAGCATCAAACTATAGTCATAAAGGCTATAAGAGGCAAGCACTCTTATAGGCTCTTGCCTGTGTATTACAATAAGAAAGTGGCTAAGGAACAGGAGAGTACACAGACAACATGAGTACTTGGTAGCTGATTCAGAGAGAGGAAACAGAAGAAATATGCAAAGCAGGATGAAGAAATATTAAATTGTAGCCTTTTAGTGAGATCTCTGATCCAGCTCTCTCCTTTAGTTGATGAGAAAAATGAGGACCTGAAAAGCAAAATGAATTTATATGAGATCACAGAACTTATTTGTGTCTGAGCTAGGACTAGAAGCTCAGTCTTGTCCTAAGTGATTTCCTCCTAGACATCTTCTACCTACGTATCCATCCTTATTTAAATCAAACTATGTTTTATCTATATTTAAACAAATTCTACTCTTCACCCTTGTCTTAAAAGGTTGTTAAAAACATGCGTTAATGTTTCCTGCTGTAGAGTAAAGTAAGGACTGGGAATCGAGGGCGCAGGAATGTTAGAAATGATAAATCGACTGATACCATGTATTGATGCTCACTGGTCATTTTTCAAGTCAGTGTTGAGAAACACCATCAGGTTTCTATTTTTGTTGTGTGTGGCTCTCTCTTCTTTGACTACGTTCCGTTCTTTTGCCTAGAACCAGAAAGTCTGAAAAAGTTTGTTTTAGACTAAATGCCCTGTGCATTGCCATTAGCTGTTGAAGGCACTAAAGTACTTGTGAGGATAATACTGAGTGGTCCCAGGTCACAGAAGAGTGTGAGATTTGTTCTAGAATGACTTACCTGAAGGACAGTTAGCAGTCTAGTTTTACAGCACCAACGGTTAAGTTTTAGTCCTTTGGAATTTCCTTTTGAAGAATATTGGATTCCTCCAAGGTACTAAATGAATGAAGTGCTAAATGCCTGAGGTAGAATCCATGCTGAGGGCAACAGACTAAAGGGATGCCTAGAATTGGTTGGGGTTGTGGAAGTGTATTTGAGTTGAAATGCCATATATTTAGAAGTTCTGAAGAAAAACTGATCACCTCTGCTGTCTCCCACACACCACCTGCTCATTCCAGTTACCCAAGTAAATAAAGTACCATTCTTTTTTTTTTTTTTTTTTTTGTGAGGAAGATCAGCCCTGAGCTAATGTCCGTGCTAATCCTCCTCTTTTTGCTGAGGAAGACTGGCTCTGGGCTAACATCTATTGCCAATCCTCCTCCTTTTTGTTTCCCCAAAGCCCCAGTAGATAGTTGTTTGTCATAGTTGCACATCCTTCTAGTTGCTGTATGTGGGACGCGGCCTCAGCATGGCAGGAGAAGGGGTGCGTCGGTGCGCACCCGGGATCCGAACCCGGGCTGCCAGTAGCGGAGCACGCGCACTTAACCGCTAAGCCATGGGGCCGGCCCCCATTCTTTATTATTAATCTGAAATCAGTTTTTTTTTTCCTGACACATGAAAATCTTTGAAATTGGGTAATTATTGAGACCCTTATGTTTTAGGCTTTTAGTTCAAAGTCATATTTTGTGTTAGTTTCTTTTAAAGATAAACCAAAGGTCTTTGGCTGTATTTTCTTTTTCAATTTTAGATAAGCTGTTGCCAGGTGATGAAGGAGCCCTTCGGTTACACCTGATGCATTATTGTGAAGCATGTACAGCACCCAAAATGCCAGAGTTCATTCTGTACGCTTTTCATAGTGCCTACCAGAAACTCCCATGGAGGGACCTGCACCCTGACCAGAAGCTCATGGAGGCCTTCTTCAAAGTGAGCCCTTCCCTCTCCATGTCATAGCTGGGCTTCTGGGATGCAGCCTGGTCACTGTGGTTTTTAGGCACAGTTGCTGTGTGTGCCAAAGCAGACTGTGCCTGTGTTCCGAATTGCCTAAACGGTGCTTGTGTACAGCAGCATTCCATGGAAATCATTTCATTGTCTTAGTGGGCAACTGGAAAACATTTACAGGATCATTTTTAAAACCCAGAGAAAGATTTTGTCTGTAATATGGCAGTCATCCCCTAGACTTTAGTAATATTGTCACGTGAATTCATAGTTTAATGCCTGTCATGCTCAATCTTGGTGTTCCTATGCATGTTTTTCTAGGACAGTATCATTAGAACTACTTATTGTTAAATGTTCTATTAATGCAAAATGTAAATTGGTACTCAAGCCATTAGTTTCTTTAACCAGTTATGCAAGAGAATATTTACATTGTAGGAGGTAGAAGTGCATTGTAACAACCAATGATGTGTCATAATCATAGAAAGACCTGAAATGACTTGGAAAAAGTGCTGGTAAGCGTGTGCGAGTCTTTGCTGTAGAAGCAATAGTTACAAAAATCAGGCACAGCTGTGTCACTTACATCCTAGTCAGGCATTTTTGTCTTATTAAGTTCCTATTTTAAAAAACCTTTTATAATCTTGTCTGAGCTTTTTACGATTATTTCAGTTTATTTGTTCATAGTTACCAGTTCATTTGTGTTTACTCTTAACTTAATGTCACATTATTATTGAGACACCTTAAGTGCTTTAATTATTACAAGTGCACAGTTATTTATGACAGTTAGTAAAATGTACTGCAGTCTTGCAGTGCAAATGGAGACCCCACCCATTGCCGTTCTTGTCAGCCACTCCCCTGTAGCTGAGCTCTAAGGAAAGCCGAGGACAGTAATCTTAGAGAAATACAAGGTTAAGAATGATTTTATAGCTAGGTTTAGTATATGAGACAGGCGCTAAGTAGATATTTATCACGATTATGAACATGGAAGAGAAGGTTTGTTTTGAGAGCTGTAAGATAGCATTTAAGTGAGAGAGCAGCCTTAGTGATCTGACAGATTAAATAGTAGAATGGTCTATAAACGGATGCTGCAGACTCTCTGTCTCTAGGCGTTTTAGTCTAATGGTAGATGACCCTGACCTGCCCAGAAGCTAGGAACCTTTCAGTTCTATGTATCTTGATAGCATAATAAGGTATATTTTTTGAAAGGGTTGAGAGTGAAGATAGAGAACAGATTATAAAGGAGGATGAAGAATCATTTTCCAGAAGGGTAAAAAATGAGTAGTAAGCATGATATAATGATGGTAGTAATGGGACGACATGAATCATCCCCAAATTCCATTGATTGTGATTTTATACATGGAGTAGAGCTTTTTAATCTTCCTTTTAAAATGAAAAATTTATAGCTAGCCATGTTTTATTTTAAACAGACTTGAAATAGGCTTATAAGAGATAACCTTGACATTGATTATATATGAAGTATATAGTATATACTTCATAATACATTTGGCTCTCCCATTCCTAATTATATTTTAAATAGGATTTAGTTAAACATTGTGCAGACATCAAAAATTATAAAGGCTAATAACATGGAGACATTTTTATAACATAACATTGCAATAAAAAGGCAGTATAAAAATTATATCTACTAATATGGTGGGTCTCAAAGTAAGGTCCCAGGACCAGCCGCATCAGCACCACCTGGGAACTTGTTAGAAATGCAAATTCCTGCTCCCATCCCAGATGTAGGAAATTAAAAATTCCAGGGGTGGGGCCTCACAATCTGTGTTTTAGCAAGTCCTGCATGTGGTTCTGATGCATGGTCAGCTTTGGGAACTACTAACTAGTAGATCTTAACCTTTGTCCTGTCCCAGCACATGTGAGGACTGTGATATACTCCCTTGAGTCCTGGTGACTAACCGTGGCAGGGATTTGTCACCCTGTGGGAAGCTAGGGAAGGTCGTTCCTCTCCTGTTAAGAATTAATGGAATAAATAAGTAACTCCAAATTAGCTGAAAAATGTGTGCATACTCATAAGAAAAAAGAGTATGCAAGGAAAGATACTATAAATGTTAAGTCTAAATCTCTGGGGGGTGGGATTATGGATGATTTTTATAATCTGGGGAAAAAATATTTTTTAAAATATAATTTAGTAAACATTGATTTAAACACATTTTCAAGATACATAGATAGCTTTAAGCAAAAAATTCATTTTAATTTCTTTCCTTTTAGGTGGAACGAGGAAGCCCCAAGAGCTGCTTCTTGTTTTTGGGGTCTGTCCTCTGTGAAGTCAATTGGGTCAGTGTGCTCTCTGATGCCTGGAGTCCTAGTCCGCATCCAGAGACTCGGAGCATGATTGTCTGCCTCCTTTTCATGATGATTTTATTGGCAAAGGAAGATCAACTGGTAGACCAAACAGTAAGTTTGGAGAGCCTGTGTAAAGACTTGGCAAGTCCCCCTAATCCTCACTCTCTATGAAGTTGTAGTTTTTCAGTTGTTTCCCTAGTGCCTCTATCAGTGTGAATATATGCTTGGCATATCGGATGTGCCTTTAACTGGGTGCCAGATTTTTCTTCGTAATTTATAAGAAACCTAGATTATGAAGGGAACCATACTGAGTTAGAATATAAAAATCAATTTTATTTTACATCTCATTAATTGCTAGTTCTAACAACAGATCAGAGAGTTCCTTTGAAAATTGAGTTCTGAATACTTACAAATCTTAATGTGTTTTTGCCAAGACTTTGGTCATTACTTTTCACTAATACTTAATACTACTATACTAGTACACTAGTAGCAGTAGAGTAGGTACTTACTTGACATCTTAACATATGCTTATCATAGGCCGTCTTAATGGTCACTCCATAGACTAGTTAGAGGCACATATTTCTTGGAAAATGGGAGCTCTGGAACTAAAGGAATATTTTTTCATTTTTAGGATTCACCTCTACTTAGTCTCCTTGGACAAACGAGCTCCCTTTCATGGCATCTTGTGGATACTGTGTCCTACCAGAGTGTGCTAGGTTATTTCAGCAGCCATTACCAGCCATCCATCATCCTGGCAAAGGAACCTTCTGCCGAATTAATTGTGAAGCTCCTGAAAGTGTCTGCAGGCCTTTCCGTTCCTACTGACAGCCAGAAACATCTTGTAAGTTGAGTAGATGTTGTAAAAGGCAGAGAGTGTTCTCCAGGACTGGTAGTAGCATAAGTGCTACTGAGAACAGACTTGAATCCTGTGCCAGCTCAGTGGAAAAAGTTGGAGGATGTGTATCACGTATACTCATATTTTGGCCTTTCAGATCTTTCAGTTTTATGTATCTCTTTTGGTAAGCCATTGCTTACTAGCAGTATCACATGCTAACGAGGTCAAAAGGATCGAGGGCCGGTAGTGGGCAGTTGGTTTAGTGTCTGAATGTCATTGGCAGAAGAATGGCAGGGAAGTTATACGCATGAATTTGAGTTCTGGCAAACTCAGCTCCCCAGCTCATTGCCATTCTGACCTTTGTTTTCTCATCTGAATTGGAAATAATACCTTGCCTCGAAGTGTGGTTGTGAAGATTAAATTAGATAATGAACATAAAAGTTTTTGGAAAACTTCCTTGGAAGTAATTAATGTGTAGTTAATGTTGTTATTAATGTAGTAAAAAAGGAAGAGTGTTCTTTGGAAGTACGTGGGTTCTAGTCTAAGTGTTACCACCGATTTGCATATCCCTAGACACAGGGCCCTTAGACATGCCTGTCTTCATGTGGCTTCCTGCTCTGTCCTCTCCATTCCCCACTGGAGCAGTCAGTGTAGTGCCATGCTCCCAGGGAATACTCAGTTAACACGCTCGTGTGGATTCATTTGAATGATCCTTTTTTTATCGTCAGGATGCAGTTCCAAAATGCCGAGCCTTCACTCATCAGATGGTTCAATTCCTCAGCTCCCTGGAACAAAATGGAAAAATCACCTTAGCAGTCCTAGAACAGGAAATGTCTAAACTTTTGGATGACATCATTGTCTTTGACCCGCCTGGTAAGTGACCACGGGGCAGTCATGTGTTCATTCGGTAAATGAATTCTTGCTGTATATAAGGCATTGTGAGATCAGGAAGATGGTCAGGACACTGTCATTCCTGTTTCCAAAGAAGCAGTGGTCAGAGAGATGACTGGATCCTGGGGACACTGTGTCATCTCAGCACTGGGGGAGGCATGAACATTAAGAACTTGAGGAGGAGTTGACACTCTCAGTTGCTGGTATGAGGTTAACTGGACTGAGGGCTAAGTTAGATGACTGGATTTAATAATTCGGAGATAACTGGAGACCTTTGAGTGAGCAGCATTCCTAGATGTTTTGACTCTTAACTGGGTGGGCCCTTCAGAGTTGCCTTGTGTAGACTTGTGAAGGAACTGTATGTGGAAACTGGTGCTCCAGCAGTTTGGTGGACTGGACATCCTGACTGCCTCTCCTGCTGAAAACAAGAATGCTGAATAAGGTGTTTTTAAGAAACCAAAAATGAATCTGCAAGGTGGCAGAAAAGCTCAGAGGTCGGAAACCAGGTGAAAGGAGGAACCCATAAAGACAGATGGAGTACTGAGGCTGGCTTTCACCTTGAAGGGTTTTGCTGAACCTTGTTAGGTTAGGGGGAGGCAGTAAAGCCCAGGGCCTGCCTAAGATGGGAGCCTAAAAGGAGATCCCATGTATAACTGCACAGGATGGCTTCTTCAGTGTAAGGTAAGCGGGAAATAAACCTGCCCCTGGGAGAGGAAAGCAAAGATAGTTATCTGTTTGACCTTGCTGTTGGGTCAGATGTCTACGTGGTGGGGAAAAAGATACCTCTTTTGAAAATCCCTCATGTGGGTTTGAAGCAAGAATTCGTACTACCTAGATTGTCCCAAAAAAACCCCCTCAACTTGAGAGTTTAAAGTAATTTGGGGTTGCCAGTGCCGCCGGACGCCTGGCAGAAAGCAACCGCAGAGCCTCTTTGGAGGAACCCATCTTCAACTCAGGCCTCAGAGTTCCAAGGAATATGAACTCATAGTAAAAAAAAAAAAAAGTCATAAAACACACAGGGAAACAAGGCATCACAAGCAAGTCAGCAGAGAACAGCAGTCAGCAGTCAGACATGTAAAGACTTAAGATATTGAAATAATTAGCACAGTAAACAAAAAAGTATTTTTTAATATATTTGATGAAATAGGAGTAAGGAGCAAGAGACTATAGAAATATGCAGATTTGAGAGAAAATCAGACATTCTAGATATGAAAAATATAAAAACTGTAATTAAAATTTAATGGATAAGTTGCAGAAGGGCAGGGGATATAGAGTTGGGGAGAGGCAATAGCTGAAGAGATAGCAAGGCTGAGGATTTTCCAGGGCTGATGAAGACAACAATCCTTAAATTCAATAAACCCAGCAAATCCCAAGCAGGATAAATAGAAAGAAATTCACACCTGTACACACTGTAGTGACACTGCAGAAGCACTGGGGACAAAGAAAAGAACTTTATATACAGGAAGGAAAGACACATTACCTACAAAGGAACAACATTTACCCTGACAGCCAACTTCAGTAACAACAAAGGCAGCCGTAAGAATAATGGGACAGCTTCGGTGTGCTGTGAGGACATGACTTATAACCTGGAATTGTAAACTGACTGAAACCGTCTTTCAAGGATGAGGATGAAATTAAGATATTTTCATTGAAAACTGAGAGTGTTTGATTCGGTAGACATCTCTAAAGGAAATACTAAAGCGTGTTCTTAAGGTAGAAGTAGAGTGATCACAAGTAAAAAGCTTGAATTACAAGAAGGAAAAATAAGCAGACAATGTGATAAAAGGTGGGTAAATATAAACAAAAACCGCCTATATGAAGCTACGATAATCATGCATTTAGGGGTTTAAAAAGCAAAAGCTAAAATTAAATTATATGACCACAGTATATATAAGTTAGGAAGGAGATTGAGTTAAAAGCATTCTAAGATTGTAGTATTGTTTGAAGGATCAAGAAATTGATTAAATTTACACCCTGATAAACTATGAATGTTAAAAATTCTAAGAAATTCACCAAAAAGAATAGAAATAAAATTTATAACTTCCAAATTAGTAGAGGAAGATAAAAAGGAATGGCCAGGGCCGGCCCCGTGGCTTAGCAGTTGGGTGTGCACACTGCGCTGCTGGCAGCCCGGGTTCGGATCCTGGGCGCTCACCGACACACTGCTTCTCTGGCCACACTGAGTCCGTGTCCCACGTACAGCAACTAGAAGGATGTGCCACTATGACGTACGACTATCTACTGGGGGGCTTTGGGGGAACAAAGAAAGGAGGAGGATTGGCAATGGATGTTAGCTCAGAGCCCGTCTTCCTCAGCAAAAAAGAGGAGGATTAGCATGGATGTTAGCTCAGGGCTGATCTTCCTCACAAAAAAAAAAAAAAAAAAAAAGGAATGGCCAAAACATGTTCAATCCAAAGAAGGCAAGAAAAGAAGCATGGAGAAGTTGAGAAAAATAACTGAAATAAAACGGTAAAATTCAAGTATATCAGTAAATGTAAATGGACTGATACTCAAGTTAAAAGACAAAGATTGTCAGACTGGATTAATAATCAACAACATCCACCTTTAAGCTCTTGTAAAAGAAGTACATCTAAAGCATAGGATATAGAAAGCTTCCCATAAGGCAATCATATTAGGCAAATATTAAAATAGAAAGCTGGCATAGCTATATTAATATTAGACAAATAGGACTGTAAGGCAGAAAGCATTATAGAGCCAGATGATCCGTAGTGTGTTTTGCTGCCTTGAGGTTGCATGACAAAAAAAAAATAAAAGAAAAAAGAAATAAGAAGCATTAGTAGAGATAAAGAGAGTCATTGGAAATTGATAAAAGGTTCAATTCACTAGGAGGATATAATAATTCTAAACTTGTTTGTACCTAGTAACAGTAGGAAATGCATAAAGTAGAAATTGACAAAACTAGGAAGAGAAACGTCAAATTCACTCACAACGAGAGATTTTGACACGTCTCACAGTAATTGATCAAGTAGACAGAAGATCGGTAAGGCTATAGGAAGTCTGAATAGCACAGCTGGTGTGATGGGTATGTGGAGAGTGATGTGCCTTGTAAATGCAGAATGCACACTGTATCAATTTCACATGCAACAGTTAAGAAACTTGACCTCTTACTAGACTTAAAGTAAGTCTCAACTAATCCCAAAGGTATCAAACAGACCACATATTCTAACCATAGTGCAATGAATTTAGAAATCAGTAACAAAATATAACGAGGGATTGGGGGGATTATGCTTTGGAAATTAAGAAGCAAACTTTTAAATAACTGATGACCAAGGAACAATCATGGTAGAAATTTGAAATATTTAGAAATGGATAAAAACCAGAATGCATCTAAACTTATGGGATGCAGCTGAGGCGGGACTTACTTTCATGGCCTTAAATGCTTATATTAAAATTTTATTAGCAAAAAATTAATAAGAATCCACCTTAAGAAGTTATAAAGAAAACAGCAAAATACAACCAAAGACTGTAGAAGGAAGGAAGTAATAATAGAGAGAAGATAAATAGGAAGAGACTAAGGATGAAGAACAATGAAACTGGTAGATGTGTAGGTAAATCTAAATGAAGTCTGACTGTATAAAACAACAATAATAGTAGTGTCTTACTGGATTATGGCAACAGTAGGGAAGGTGATGGGAGTGAGACCGTTGCAAAGCCTTTGCATTGTCTGGGAACCAGTTAATATCAGACTGAAAAGTCAAGAATATGTGCTGTAGTTTGTAAGATAACCACTATAAGAATGTTAAAAGAGTGGTTAACTTCCAAACTAAAAGAGAGAAAAAGTAGAATAATAAGAAATAATCCAAAAGAAGTAAAAGAGAGAAAAAGGAATGTAGAGTAGGAGGAACAAATAGAAAGCATATTGTAAGGTAGTAGATTTAGACCCAATTACAGCAGTAACTACATTAAATATGAGTGGCTAAAATGGTCACACTTTAAAATAAGGAAGAAAAAGACAACCCAGTAGAAAAAAACAAACAAGACCCTTGAATTGACATTCTACAAAAGAGAATATCTCAATGGCCGATATACATATGAAAAAGTTCTAAGCCTTGTTAATAATCAGGGAAATGCAAATTAAAACCTTAGTGATATACTATGACACATCCACCAGAATGGCTAAAATTAGAAATGTTTTAGTACCAAGTGTTGGCAAGGATGTGGATCAGTGTAACTTCCATTTAGTGCTGATCACAGAGTCAATTGGTACAACTATTTTTAAAAGTTTAGCATCAGCTACTAGTTTGCATATCCCATGACCCAGAATTCCACTCTTTGGTATATGCACTTGTGCCCCAGGAAACATGAACAATGTCTGTAGCTGTGCATCTGAGGGGATGCAAAATGGAAACAACCCATGTGTTCAGTAGAAGGGATGAATTGGTATATATTCATATAATGGAATACTCTAAAGCAATGAAAATCTGCAACAACACGGATGAATTCACAAACATTTTTGTGTTTATTTAAATACTGTTTGAAAATACACAGCTGTAGTATTTAGGGAAGCATAGTAATAGAAAGCTGGTATGGTATGGCTCTTTGAGTTGGTTGGAATTGGTGAACAAGAAATTAGTTGAAATTTCTTGAACTTATCTGCAATATAGATTTATCACAGAGGGTATATAATGTGGTAGTTAAAAAAAAAAGATTCTGGAACCAAACTATCTGGTTTTACCACTTGCTAGCTATATGACCTTGAACAAGTTGTATAACTTCATCTGCAAAATGGGGATAATAATCGTACCTGTTTCATCTGGATATTTAAGTATGGAATGAGATAATGCACCTAAAGTTTTAGCATTAGCTTGGCAAGTCAGCAACACTTAGTGAATGTTAAAAGAAAAAAACAAAGAAAGATTAGCAAGCAATACTGGAGAAACTGTTTTGGAGTTGGTGATATGTGATTGGGCCATGAAGGTTGAGTAATAGCTGTTCAGGCAAAGGAGATAAGGACATTCTAGAAAGATCTTAATCAGAAGACTGATAGGAACAGATCTGGTTTTTAAGAAAACATTTGTTGGCTGTGTTGGTGATGAATAGGGAGGGGAGAGGCTGAGATCTCGTAGAAGGCTGACTGCAGTCATTTTTTTGTTCCTGTGAGTAATAATAATTAAAAGATAAATTAAAATTAAAATTGCTGGGCCGGCTCCGTGGCTTAGCGGTTAAGTGCGTGCGCTCTGATGCTGGCGGCCCGGGTTCGGATCCCGGGCGCGCCCCAAGGCACCACTTCTCCGTCCAACGCGAGGCCGAGTCCCACGTACAGCAACTAGAAGGATGTGAACCTATGACATACAACTATCTACTGGGGCTTTGGGGGGAAAAAAATGAATAAATAAAATCTTTAAAAAAAAAAAAATTGCTATTCAGTTGAAATTCAGAGATAAGGCCTTTATTGACAGGAATATTTATGCCCATAGAAATATGTGAAAAAAATATGTATTCACACACATATGCGGTTATTGTCTTTCCCAAACTTTTTTTTGAAGTCCTTGCTTGACAATTAGTAGGTCTGATAGTAACATTAAGTTAGGGTTTATACAACACTGTGCAAGTCGGTGAATTTGCTTTGGTGGATGTGGTGAGTAAGACTTCGTAAGACTTCCCTACTCCCACTGACATAAATATTGAAGTGTCGTGGTAAGAAAGCCACAATTCTGTTCCATTAAAAACATGTACCCAACTCAAGGAAAGCTGGAAATAGTTGGCAAAAATTATGCCTGTTGAATAGTTTTTTCCATATACTCTCCATGAAATATATTTTCTATTTTTGGATGTGAAGAAGGAATTTACCTCAGTAACCTCCTCATTTGCAGTTCTCTTGTAAAATGAATTTGCTCTTTTTTTGTTCTGTTCTCTTTTCATCTCTTAATTTTTTTGAAAGACACATTTATATTACCAGTCTGCCCATTTTTCTTATTTAAAAAACAAAGAAATGAAAGAGCTGCTGTTAGGAGCCTTTATAAAGGTTTTTCCTTTCCTTTTATATTTAATTTTAAGTAATAGCCTTTATTCCATGTAAATCACTCTAGAATTATCGATAGCTTTGGCAATGGTAGGAGTGGAGGTAATGTTTCTAAGACTGCTAAGATCTATGTATTGGGTTTTCTAAATAGCAGAGTTTGGAAATTAAGAATATTCTGATGAAAAGTTGCTCTTACACACCAGCTTGATATGTCTGTTAATTAAAGTGTTGCTCAGCCACACTCTGTAACCAACGATCTTGCAGTAGATCCAACTTTGCTCTTACAGAGTACTTCTGTGCCACATCCTAGCCTTAAAAGCTAAACACCATCCAGAGTTTTCCTTCTGGTCCCTTGAGATTAGCCACTAGAATGTAAAATCTGCCGGGAGAGCAGCTGGATTGAAGCATGGTCGTTCCCTTGATCACGTTCATACTCCCTTTCCAGCAGCCTTTCACCGGTGTGTGTCTATATTCTCCTTCAGACATGGACAGCCAGACCCGCCACATGGCCCTCAGCAGCCTCTTTATGGAAGTCCTGATGATGATGAACAACGCGACTGTTCCAACAGCAGAGTTCCTCCGGGGCAGTATCCGGACCTGGATTGGGCAGAAAGTGCACGGGCTGGTGGTGCTGCCCCTTTTAACAGCAGCCTGCCAGAGCCTGGCTTCCGTCTGCCACATGGCTGAGACCACAGAAGCCTGCATCACTGCCTACTTCAAAGAAGGTAAGAGAATGGTCATCTCAGGCTCTTGTTAGATCGGTCTCTTCCAGGGAAGATTAAAGCTTTTTCTGAAAGAGATACCTTTCCAGAGCCTTCCCAGTGGGGGATTGTACCACTCTAATTTCTCTGTATATGTTGTTGATGTTTTAGAATCTGTTTTTTCTTTTTCGTAGAGATCTGCAGTTAGCATGAGAACCTATGGCCCATGTCTGTTGGTACAATCATGTTTCAAGGGAGGGAACCTCTAATTCATTTTACATTGGTTTTGGAGTGTCACACCAACCCTTTTATGATAGGCAAGTCACAGGCCTAGTCATAGTCCTCAAAACAAATGCTACAAGCCAGAATTTATATAATAATGATCCACTATATTAATTTTCCCTATTTTATCACTTGTTAAAATGAGTTTTCATAGAAGTCTTTTTATTGCTTTTTGTCACATCTTTTAAACCATTATGAAGAATAGTCGTGTGTCCCGTGTCGTTCCCCCCCAACCCCCTGCCTGCCTTTTGTCTTTCTTATTCTCTACCTCTAAACTCTCAGATTCTGGAAACAACCTAATATGGTTAAGACTTGCCTAGAGCAGCACTTCTCATCTCATACCAGATGCTCATCATGGTGCACTCAGTGGGAGAGAAAGAAGAGTGTTAGAGTGAGAATGCCAGGAAGTGCCTGTAACCTGCCTCCTGCCCTTTCTTGACAACCCATGAGCAATCCATGTTCCCATGTCCCCCCATGGAAGGTGCTGTGCGTGTTACCACATCACCCCGCCTTCATTCCCCCTAAAGAATTGAGAACCATTAGGATAACACTCTTGCTTCAAATTTGTTTGTTACTAAAATCAAAATTTCTTTTTTCAATTTGTGAAACATTTTCAAGAATTTCTGTCGATATGAGTTAAACTAAGCTTTAATAAATAAAAATGCTTATGGATAGAGTAATAATAATTTCCCTTGGAAAAGCATAAGTATTTATAACATACTTAATGGTATTAGGTAAAAAAATTCTTAGATAACTGGGACAGGCAGAGTCTGTATGTGATTTTAATGATCATAATACAATGAGAAAGGTAACTTATGAAAATGCAGCCCTGAATTCTGATTTCTTAACCCTCTACAGTGGCTAGCCAGGGCATAGGTATTTAGCATGAGGGCTTTGCAGTCTTTGTGGCTTCTAGGACTAACGTGAGCAATGTTTTCTTGACATGAAGCTTAAAGTGAAAAGATTCATTAGTTAAATAATTTGATTCTTGCTTTTGTCTTGCTGTCTCCTCTTGGTGTTCTTTTCTTAGGCTCCCTCAATCAGAATTTAGGATGGGGCCCCATTCTGGTGTCCCTTCAAGTTCCTGAGCTTACCATAGAAGAATTTCTGCAGGAGTGCCTGTCCCTTGGCAGTTATTTGACTCTTTATGTCTACTTGCTTCAGTGTTTAAATAGCGAACAGACTCTGAGGAATGAAATGAAAGTGCTGCTCACCTTAAGCAAGTGGTTGGAACAGGTCTATCCAAGGTATGTTGGCCCTCCTGCTGCTGTATCAAACTCACTGGATTTGGATAACTTGGAATTTAGGGTTTAAGTGTTCCCTTAAGTGCACAGAACCAAGTTATATGTAAGAAACAAACAAGGCTATGAGGTACAGTGACACTTGTTTTAGAAAGATTTTTACTTGCATGGGCTAATTTTGTGGGCAGGTTTTTAATTTCCTAAAACAGGTATTTTGAAGCACCACCTTTAGCTTCCTTATCAGCTAAGTAGGTGTAACAGTGTTGACCTCATAGGGTTGTTATGAGGATTAAGTGAAAGAACATAAAGGTCATACACAAGGTCTGGCATGCCATAAGTGTTCAATAAATCATAGCTGTTATAGTCCCATTACTTTATTAACGTTATTAACCAACAGCCCAGGCTTTTAATGTCCTAAATGTCCGTTATACTTAAAACTCAAATGTGGACTTTCAGTTAAATGGGAGTGGAAAGAATCCACTTCTAATTTCATTTTCCTCCTGGGCCTCCCCCCAGCTCTATGCAGGAAGAAGCAAAGCTGTTTTTGTGGTGGCACCAAGTTCTGCAGCTGTCCCTGATCCAGACGGAGCAGAATGACTCGGTCTTGACAGAATCCGTCATTCGAATTCTGCTCATGCTTCAGAGCAGACAGAACTTGCTGGCCGAGGAGAGGCTCAGCTCTGGGATTCTGGGGGCAATTGGGCTGGGCCGGAAGTCGCCCTTATCTAACAGGTAAGGAAGCACCTGCCAGTGCTCTTCTAAATGGGCCCCAGACATCTGCACCTACCTAGGGGGCATGATACTTGAGTAGCTTTTTCAACTTAGGATCTAGGTTTCCCCCAAAGATTAAGGAAAAAAATAGAGTCTGACTACATCTTTATATTTTAAAGAGCATGTTTATTTTTTCCCATTTTTAAAACTTCTGTGTTCAAAGAATTTTTTTAGTAGTATCACTTGTTGTATTTTGACTGATTTCTTTTTGGCTTTGAGCCGGTGATGGTGTGCAGTGTTAGGTTAAAATGCCCCGGTCAGCTGCTTTGCTACAAGCACTTTATCAGGGCGATCCAGATCCCATGAGGGACTCAGTGTAGTAGAACTGTTACGATGAATTAGAGTTAACTGATAAGAAGGATAAGTAATGAGAATTTGCCACTAGCCTGTGATTTTATCTCATAATATTTATTTGCATCATGGTTTTCTTTTAAAGCTCTTGTCAGTATTGGAAAGAGCTCTCATACCATTCTGATGTCAGCATTCTTGTGGAATAGCCCATCCTGTTGTTGCAACTTTGGGGACCACCCAGTTAAAACCAGTTAATATCATGTTTCTTGTTTATGGTACAATTTAGCAGGACTGTGTGATCTTGATTCACTTAAATTGTGGTAAAATACACATAATGTAAAATTTATCATGGAAATCATTTTAAAATGTACAGTTCAGTGGCATTTAGTACATTCACAATGTTGTTGCAGCCATCACCACTATCTAGTTCCAGAACATTTTCATCACCCCAAAAGGAAATCCATTAAGCAGTCATTCCCTATTCCCTGCTCCCCTGAGTCTCTGGCAACCACTAATTGGCTTTCTGGCTTTTTGTATATCCTATTCTGGACATTTCATGTAAATGATGGTGTAGTGGTTAAGATTCAGCGCTTGCATCGCTGCAGCTTGGGTTCATTTCCCAGTCAGGGAACCACATCACCATCTGTTGGTTGTCATACTGTGGCAGCTGCCTGTTGGTGTGATGCTAAAAGCTATATCACCCGTATTTCAAATACCAGCAGGGTCACCCATGGTGGACAGGTTTCAGTGGAGCTTCCAGACTAAGACAGACTAGGAAGAAGGACCTGGCCACTCACTTGTGAAAAAATTGGCCAGGAAAACCCTATGAATAGCAGCGGAGCATTGTCTGATATAAGTGCCAGAAGATGAGAGGATGGTGCAGAAAGACCGGCCAGGGTTCCGCTCTGCTATACATGGGTTGCTAGGAGTCAGAATTGACTTGACAGCACTAACAACAACATATAAATGGAATCATATAATATGTGGCCTCTTGTGTCTGATTTCTCTCACTTAGCATAAAGTTCCAAGGCTCATTCATATTTTAGCATTTATCAATACTTCATTCCTTTTTATGACTGAATAATGTTCCATTGTATGGATATACCACGTTTTGTTTATCCATTCATCAGTTGATAGACGTTTGGATTGTTTCCGCTTTTTGGCTGTTGTGAATAGTGCTGCTCTGAAATTCGTTTACAACTTTTTGTTAGAAGACCTGTTTTCAGTTCTTTTGGATATATACCTAGTATTGGAATTGCTGAGTCATATGGTTATTCTGTGTTTAACTTATTGAGGAACTGCCAAACTGTTTCCCACAGTGCCTGCACCATTTTTTACATTCCCACCAGCAGTGTCTGCGAGTTCCAGTTATTCTGTATCTTTGCCAACACTTTCATTCTTGAGTCTGAATTATACTTACATTGTTTGGGCAGTGATAATGAAAGGGAATATTAAGGCTCCTTCTTGATCATATTTAAGATTTTCCTGAAGAGGCTAACAGTAACAGTAGGTCTGGAAATGTGTTTATCTTGTTTTTTAATAGAAAATGTGGTGTTTATTTTAAAATGCTTGCTTTAATAGTCATTTACCTCTTCTGACCTCTCCCTACCATCTAAGGTTCCGAGTGGTTGCCCGAGGCATGGCCGCCTTCCTTTCAGTTCAGGTTCCTACTGAGGACCAGATCCGTTTGAAGCCTGGCTCTGAATTACATCTGACGCCGAAAGCTCAGCAGGTCAGTAAAAACAGCTTTATAGTTAAGGGTTAGAAATTTTCCACCTGGCCTTCCCCAGGAGGCGGGGAGGTGGCAGCTGTAGTCTTTGTACACGATGACATGATGATCTGCAGCAGCACAGCATTCCCGTCAGTGGCCTCCACTTACTGGAAAATGGTTAGGCACTTGCCTGCCTCAGATTTTAAACCAATTTTTGTCGTAGGCATTTGCTTAGAGCACTATTACTACCTTGTAGAAAAAGCAAGGCCATGGGCCAGCCAGTCTAGGATCAAATTTGGTTCTGATGAACGTGACTATGCGCTGACCTGCCACTTTCTGGGGCCTGGAGACTGGCACAGAAGCTCTGGCCCCCATTGAGACCGATGGAGGTTAGCTGAGCTTTAACTTGGAACCAAGGAATTGGTTCCTCTTTTGTGAGTCTGGAGGTTGACCGCTGTTGGCTCTTGGAATAACCTAACACAGACAAAATGGTAGCTGTGAGAAATTGCAGTTCTAAAAACGTGGAAGGCCACGTGGCAGTGGACCCATTCCTGTAACTATTTTCACCTATAAACAGGCTGGCCAGGTACTAAGTTGTATAATATAAAACGGGGGCCAGCATTCTTGAGTGCTTACTACATGCCAGGCACTGTTCTAAGTTTTAACTCACTTGATGTTAATGAGTTAAGGTTTTAACTCATTTAATCCTCATAACAACCTCTTAACATAAGAACTTTTATTACCCCGGTTTTGTGGATGAGGAAATGGAGACAGAAAGTGGCTAAGTAATGAGTCCCAAATCACACAGCTAGTAAGTGCTGGGGCTGGGACTCACTTGGCTGGTCTGGTTCCCAGCTTCACGCTCTTGCCACTGTGCAGTGCTGTCTCTCTAAGTGGTAAATGCTCAGACCCTTAGCTCTTCTTCTTTTGCAGCTTTGTAACATGTAAGCCAGCCATGTGCAGTGTGATGTCTTGGTTATTAAGAGCAAGTATCAAGCAATACAATCAGGTTCTTCCCAGGCATTTTGGTTTATACGATACCCGATAACTGTCATGGACTGACTAGACAACCGCTGTTTGAATCCCTAAGGTCATGTATGAACCATCACAAGTGGGCAGATGAGTCTCCCAAGGGCTGGTTGTGAAGTAAGTGCCATGCATTTGAGGGTACATTTGAGAAGTCCTTTCCTCTCCGGTGTCCACCTGGAATAGGGCTTTTGCTTTAGCTGTGGCCACCAGGTCTCCCAGCTCTTGCCTCTCCTTGCCCGTATTCCTTTAGACTTAGAGCGATGACTCCCCGCACGTACCCGTACATACTTGTCATCAGGATTTTCAGACTTGAAAAAAGTCATCTTCTTATAAAATGATCGCTCCTAGGCAAACTGTCCAAGTAGACCATTTTGGGGGCTAAATTTAAGAGAAGAAAGGGAAGAGAGAGACATACGGACACTATGGTTAGTGCGAGTGCCTGTCCCTATTGATTCCTGCTCCTAGACTGAAGTCGGTTCACACAACAGTCAGCTTTGTCAAAATCCCTTTAGTTGTTTATTTTCAACCCTAAGAATTCTGTCTTCAGCCCCCTGGTAATTTATTTCTAAGCTGCCAGTTCATGTACTATCCTCAGAAAAATCTTCTCCCGCCTTGTTTACTGAGCCAAGCAAATTCCATATTCTAAATTCTCTCAGGCAGTGGCCCCCATAAAAGAGAGGGGAAAGAGTGGGGGACTTCATGGTTCACATTCAGAATCCTAGGGAGTGGGCAAGCTTGCACAGTTGGAAAATAAAACTAAGAACATTGTTCTGATTTTTTGTTTGTTTTCTCCAAATAGTCTTTTTCTCTGCTCTGCTCCCACTATGAAGGAAGGAAAAATTAAAATTATGAAATTAGAGAATATTTAGATTTATTCCTGAAGAGAGTCCTGGGAACATCATCATTTCTGTTGGGTGGAAGCCAGAGGAACTTGATCTATGCTTTATGCTTGCTGGTTGAGAGGACGACCTTATAGCTTACCCTCAGCAGCACTTAGCCATAGGTTTCTTTTGAATTTCATCCCGTTAGACAGTTTAATATGACGTTATTTTGTAGCCTAAGAACAAGCCCAATAGCAAATTAAACAGGTCTTACAGGCTGCTGGTGCCTGTGATTTCCGGTTGGGGTTCCAGGAAGAGAGGCAGCAGACGACCTGGTGGGGAGGGCTCCACTGCTGGCACTCGGGGGAGGTGGACAAGGCAGTAAGACCAGCCTGGCCGCAGCAGTGGCTCTCTGCGGGGAAGGGTTGGGAAACAGCACAGGCCAGGAAGAAGGAAGGCTGGATGTGGAAAGCGGCAAAAGTCGGGGAAGCTTGTGTTGCTGGCCTGCTTCTGCCTGTGGTTAATCAGTGCCTGGGACTGGGTACTGGGACTTCTAAGTCCAGTTCCCTAGGCTTCCCCGGAGGCTCACAGTTGTAGCAGATGATAAAGGTAGGTGTGCTATACCTGCGCAAATTGCATTATATACATCTATGGTTAACCCTCTTGTTTTCCGTGTCTTTTAGGCTCTGAATGCTCTTGAATCCTTGACATCAAGTAAGCAGTATGGTGAATACCAGGAGCAGATATCGCAAGCTGCACAATTTATAAAGCATCCTGGCCATTGCCTCCAAGATGGGAAAAGCTTCCTGGCTCTTCTTGTTAACTGTCTCTATCCAGAAGTGCATTTTTTGGACAACATACGATAGTAACACTGAGGCTCTTGAAAAATGCTGTTGCTGTTTATGTTTACATTTAACTTTGCTGTTGCACAAGTAACTTTGCTCAGAGCTCAGTTCGGCCAATGAGTTAGTTGACTGAGATGCAAATTGAGAGGCACTAGATAATTCTGTTGTGCATGTGCACATGTGTATGTGTTTGTGTTTTCTTAGCTTCTAAAACTTCCTGGGGACTTTTTAGTTTTTATGTTCATCCAACAAGAGAAACTTACTAAGTTCCACTTGGGTGCAGAGCCACTTCCAGTTGCTGGATATCCCAGTCATCTCACAGGACCCCTGGATGGAGTTCTTTTGTATGTCTCCACTTCTGTCTTCTCCTATTTTATTTAGATGTCAAGTCTCCTGTGCCAGATCCAACTACTTTGGGAATCATCTAGAACCCTCACCTTTGAACCCCATTTGTGTTTCTTCAGAGTAAAACAAGCTTTGAAAGTTTCTGCCCTTCTCAAATGTGGGGAAATAACACCAGCTTAAAAATATTATTTCTCTCAGAAGGGAGATAAGAATGCTGAATTAAAGTGAGTCATTGTGTAAAATGTGGCCACTGGATCCTCATTATAATGGACAGCAGAGATGGTGACAAGCCCATTTCCATCTAGCCATGTGTCCTCATGGAGACATCTGTGTAAATTGGGGGTGGTACACTGGGGGTCTGTGGTGAGTATACCATGCACGGGTGTGTTTTGTTTGGTCCACATGGGTGGAAAGTGTAGACAGGGCTTATTCTTTCCAGTTCACTATAGACATACATTCCCTTTGGTCCTACCCCAGCCCATTCCTTCATCCACATCACTTACCTGGCCCCTGTAGATATCTAAATTTGCAACTCTTGATAGACACCAAGTTTGATATCTGAAGGCCCTGCTGTCAAGAGAGACAGAGACAGAGACCTTGATTCTCTGTTCCCTGCTTATTTCTTCACTCCGTATTTAAGCTCAAATGAAGCTTGCAAACCTGCTGAAACACTTTTCTGTGGAAACTGGGTCAGGTCAGGAGACTTAACTGAAATTTGGCTTTTTTTTAGTAGCCATGTGCCTTTTGTTGTTACCAGTTCATTCGTTACCAAAGCCTGTGTGTAATGCCGCCTTGTTCTGTTGCCATCTTCTCTAGTCATTTCCCTCAGGAATGAGCAGTTTAACTTCTGATATCATATTCATAATTCTGTTGGCTCAAAATTGATTTTGTCTGTCCAGCTTGTATAATGTGTCTTTTGCTTATGGGTTATCTGTAGCCTAAGGATATTTACCTAAGCTTTTAGCAGGGGGACAGGGATGTAGGTTAAAAACGGAGTCATAATCTCTTTCAAATATCCTTTTGGAGTGCTTCCCTCAGCATTTAGAGGTGTGTAGGAGCTGTTCTTCATTTTGAACTTCTTTAGTTGGACAGAACAGTTCTGCCTAGCAGACATGCTCTGATAAAGATCATCCCTGTTCAGTTTTGTAGGCCACGAAGTGTCCATCTCAGAGGGGCGCATCTCAGAGCTTTCCTTGTTTTTGCTTCTCTCCATTTTCAGAATCAATCATCTTCCCTGAGCTGTGTATAAGAAAATTTTAGAAGCTGTGGACAGTTTAATGGCTGATTTGGCAACCAAGATTTTATGACAGGAAATATTTTGTGTGCTCTTTTCTTTGAGGAGGATGTAATTATTGATATCCTAGAATGTGAAATTTTTGAGAGATAGTATGTATATTCTAAAGAAAATTATGATTAATCTATTAATTTTTGAAGGTTTATAATATTTATAATGTATTTGGTCTGTAAAAATCATAAAAAAATAAAATCGATCTTTGGTTGTAGCTGGTAAGAATTTGATTTTTAGGGATATCACACTATCTTGTAAAGTACTCCAGTTGTTAAAGTTGATGCAGATTTTTATGCCTAATGTCATCTAATTGATCTGACACTGTAACTTGATTAACAGAGATGGTGGATGAAAATGATTCCTCTCTGACACCTTCATGCTTAACAGTGGAAGGTTTACTCACTGCATAGGTTCCTTTGAGAGGCTCTGGGCTAAGAAAGTGCTTGAAAGACAGAGATAGTTCAGAAGGTGGCAATGCTGCTGTAGCCTCCTGGGAAATAATAGACCTGGGCAACAGCAGCCTGCCCATTGGCTTTCAAGAATAATGAACCTTTGCTTGCAAAAATAGTTGGCCTCCAGAGAGCACATGGCCACAAAGACAGTTATGGGGGCTGCATGTAGATACCTGGATCAAGCAAGACCAAGGCCGCCTCTGTGCTGAGCAGTGTTGAAGGTGAATGAATGAATGTGTGTGTGCCACAGACTTTCTCCACATGTGGCCATCAGTGGCTTCCAGTTCATATAGGAATGTGTAACAGCTTCCTGGTCTCGATGAAAAGCACCTCTTCTTCTCCACTTGTCTCTCCCCACTCTGCAGTACTCAAAGGACGGGTCAGAGAGGCACACTTGATTCCCCAATCTCCTGGCTCTACCACCTAACTCTGCAACAAGTGAACACCGTCAGGGGCTGGAAGGCACAGACACTAAGGGAGGGAGGTCCTGCTGTGTCTACTTATCCTGACGGAGGAGCCAGGACCCACCCTTATGTGTTCCCAGAGCTCCTGGGCACACAGAGGACCTCGGCCCCGAGGCACGACTCCTTTCACAGTTTCATGATCAGTTAGTTGGCTCAGTCATGTCTGCCTCCCTGGGGGCTGGCTGGCTCTCTCAGTTCTTTGAGGGAAGCCTAGTCCAGAAAACGAAAGCCTCCAAAGCAGCCTAACCTCACTTTAACCAAGTGCCAACCTCATTCCTCCCAATCAATCACCAAAATCAGTGTCTCCACGTTGTACAAGTAGAATGTTCATGCCCTTTCTTCCTTTTGAATGAAGGTGATGCACAGATTTCTACTGGATTTTTAATCTTAAAAGTAATGATTTCTTCTGGAGCAGGAAGCAAATGTCATGGAATCATGACTTTTAAAGTCCACAGGGGCCTTAAAGCTTATCTCATCCCACCTGTCACTCAGCAGGGATTCTCAGCCCTGACCCTCCAGCTTCTCCTCTGCCCTTTCCTGTGGTCAGTAGTCCTGTCCCTCTTGGGCAGCCCAGGCAGCCGTTGGCGGGCTGTTTGTAGTTCTGCTCTATAGTGAGCTGAGACTGGCCTCCTGGTGACATTGGTCACAGTTCTGCTGAGCAGGCCAGGCGGGGGCTGCTCTCCTACATCAAGACAGACCTGTGGACATTTTCAGACCTCGTCGCATCTCTGACCCTGCCTGCCCACCCCACTCTTAGTCTTCAGGCTGCATGCCTAGTGCCTTTAATTAGTCCTCTTCCCCCGCAATGTCTAATAGGGCTGCACTTCGGGGAAAAGTTCCCAGATTAGCCCATGTTATTCTAAAAGGGCTGTGCCCAGGATTAGCAGGGCCAGGACTCGAGTGAGACAAACGAGGCACTGCGGGCACAAATTTAAGGTGGCACTTGCCTGCAGGTGCCAGGAGAGTGTGCCTCCTTACATTTTGTGCCCTCAGCCTGGTCCCTGCCCTGGGGGTTGGTCACACTAGTGTGGGCCAAGCAGCGAAGTTCGCTTCCCTGGACACTCGGGTGGCATCGGCTCTCCCTGGCTGTGCCCTATGGTTGGCACATTCAACTAGTGGCAAGTTCAAACTCAGTTTAACATCAGTTGTTGCTAAAGAATGGTCTCGTCACCTATCTGCTTGATAGGCCTAACAGTAAGGCCCTTTGCACTTATCCTTTAAAACTGTCTGCTCTTCATTTTGGGCCAAACTTTACAGCTTATTTTGAGATAGTAGCTGAAATTTTTCTGCTCAGTTAACTTTGTCTTACTAAGCAAAGTGGAGTGTATGATGTTGGAAATAAGCATGTTGCTTAAAAAAAAACAAAAGGTCTCCTGCTGTGATCCTTTTGCATCTGGGTCGTGCTGGGTCAAGTTCTTGGCTTACAGCCAGGCACTAATACTGACCCTGTTCTGGTCAGCGATGATCCTCATATGTTATAGAGTCATCATGTGTCCTGTAGATGCTATCGTCCAAGTTTCCTTCAGTCTGGATAGGTTCCTGATTTCTGATGACAGTTACTTGAAAAAAAATCAAGTTAAACTACTGACCCTATTTTGGGATAATGAAATCACTAAGGAATGTTGTTGATTATAACTTTTATTTTTTAATGTACAGATGTCATATCTCTCATTGAGCACTGAGGGTTAGAATTTATTTTTCTTTTGATGGCTTAAAAATCACTCATGTGGCAACAAATATTTCTTAAGTCTGTTCACTTCTTTTTCCTTCTAACATGTCTAGTGTGGCCTTTAAAACTTATTTTGGTCATTAAATGTGCAATATTCACTTCTTATTCATTGTTGAGCATTTTACATGCTTGTACAAAGGATGAGTTTTTATATAATGATGAGAAACAGGAAGAAATGAGAATTGGTTAAGTAAAATTCTACAAATAAACTAGATTCAAATTTAATGTACACATGGTGGACATGTCTCATTTTTGGCAAGTTGGTTGGCAGATCTTTTCATCCAGAAATCACACTAAGAAAAGTGTGAAATTAGAATGGTTGTAATGGGTAGAATCTATATTCTGTGACATTTCACCAAAATGGACAAGGCCTCTACTTTCAAAGTGAATTTAAAACTTGGGGGGTTGAAGACTTGGCATGGACAGGAGGCCACCTGGTGACCCCAGAGAGCCCAGGAGAGCTATGAGGGTCTGTAATGTGGTTGTGACCTTGGTAGGAGGAGGGACATGAAGCTGCACAAAGGCTCCGCCACCTGAGTTCCTGAGTGGGGGTGCTAGTGCCTCTGGGATGGCCAAGCTGCCAGGGAAGGGCAGCGTAACCTGAGCTTGGTCGTGTCTGCTCCGGAAATCACTTCAGCATTGGAATGCCTGGGAGTTCATCATTAGTGTTTGTTTTCATTAACAGTTGTAAGACACATCTGGAATGGACCAGAGTATGGTGGGAGGGTCTGCACATTTGATTTGGGACTAACATCAATTTGGGATTTCTCCTGGACAGGGCCCTGTGTGTATGGTGTGTTTCCCCCACCCATCCACCCTTGTCAGGGTTTGGCTTCCCTTTCCAGATAGAACCACAGGATTTATGGGTTGGAAAGTGGCTTAGAGGCAAGTTGTCCCACCTCCTAGTGTAGCAATCAGGTTATGTGTCTCTAGACCAGTGAGCTTCCTTGCTGGTCTAGAAATGCACGCCCAAAGAAATGCAGTTGGAAATGGTCCATGTCATCATGGGGCAACTCAGAATTAGAAAAGGTCTTCCTCTAAGGATGAAGGAGCCAAGATCTTCCTCCAAAGATGCTCTTCTTCTGAAGATAGCCCTCTTCCCTCTCGGTCTTCCTTTGCTAGCCTAAACCCTTTTAGCAAACAGACCGGTATTCCTGGTCTGTTGGTCAGAGTGACCAACATGGTCTCTTGCCTGGACACCATATTTTAATATAGGCTAAATTTGTGGCTTAGACCAGATTTACCTTAGAATCTGTCAGCCTTCCCTGGTTGACTTGCTCCCTGCCATGTCCTCCTTAATCAATCTTTCTTACGGCCCTTCCCTCTACCTTCATTACCTTCTCTTCTCCCTTCTTCTGGCTCTTCTGCTCTCTCATCCCATCTTCCTCCTCCTCCACCCAAGGTCACAGCCAGCAGCCTCTGGTGGAGGTGTGGAGCTGAGTGTCTCCATAGGGGCTCTCCTGGGCAATATTCAGCCCTGGGGACCCTTTGAGGTCACTGGCACACAGGACTTGAGGACAGACTGTGGAAGACTGAGGTCTGGGGGCCCAAACCCTGGGAAATCCAGAGAGTCCCAACCTCAAGTAACTCTGTATCCTTGTATTGGCAGATCATGTTTTTCTCCCTTTAGTTCATAAAATATGATGAAGAGGAAGGGGCACAGGAGAGGAGGAAAGATGTGTGAGAGAAACCCTGGGAAGGAGAAGGCAGCACGTGGGTGTGGAAGGAGCTGGGACCAGAGCTCTTGTCACTAAACATGTGTGACGCTGGCTAGCTCACTTTCCTCCCTGGACTTTTCCCTCATTTTGAAACGAGGATAATCTCTTGTTTTTTTGTGAGAATTACCTGAGATCATGGAGGTGAAGGAGCTTTGAGGATCACAAGGGGCCCCAGAAACTTAAGGGGCTGTTACTGTGGAGGGGATTGGGCTGGACCTAAGTGGCCTGGGCTGGAGGTGGGACAAAGCCCAGGATCCCTAACTCTTGGTCTCCAAGGTCCCTCTGGCCTGAAGGCTCTGTGACTGGTGGGGCCCGAGGGCCTACTCTGACCCCGGCTCTCTCGTCCAGTCTGGTGAGGGGGATATATGTGAAAACTCAGTCCCACTGAATGCCATTTCCATCCCAAGGCAGAGCCTACCTTCATTGTAGATTATCTCATGGGTGGTGTCTTCTCATGGAGCTACGTCTCGATTTAAAATTTAGGTTATTAGCTCCTTGAGGGCAGGGAAAGTGTATGGCTCTTGGTGGATCTGGGCAGGCACCTGGGCAACTGTCGCCTCTTCCTCCCGCTGCCCATCTCCAGGAGCAGTCCCATGGGCAGCGGGTAGTGAAGGGCAGACTGTGGGTTGTCAGAAGCCCTTCTCGAACAAATGGGCTCACGTTCACAGAGCACTGTGCAAGGAAGGGAGGGCTCTAGCCCTGCACCCTGCGCCACACTGGGAAGTCCTGTCTTGAAAACACCAAGTCTCCTAGGCCACTTCTCTCCATGACTCCGTGGCTCTAGGACACTGTGCTGACAGAGCCTGTTGCCCGTCGCTCTAGTCCTTACTTGCCACCGATAGAGCCTGAGTGCTCTGAGAGGGTCGGACTGAGGAGGACATGGGGCTCTGCTCCACGCAGACCTCTCAGTGAGAGTGCCAGTCTCCGAGGCCAGCCCAGGGGGTCTGGTGGTGGTGAAGTGCAGACCCCTCACCACACTCCCCTTCTGCCCCTAGAGCCTCTGCTTTATCTGGAGACCAAGCAGGAGGCTGCCTATGCACTGGGGGAAATTGTTACAGGGGGTGCCAGAGGGACCCTCTGCTGCTCCTCCTCAGTGTGCTCCCCACGGCCATCACTGTGTCTGAAACCACTCCGTCAGGGGTGCATTCCTTTGAGGAAGGCTGCTGCTTCGGTTTCCAGGGAGCCCTACTTCAAAGTGCAACTACTACAGGAGGGACCTCGTGTTGTTAGCTAGCACACTTACACATCGGGGGACCTAGAGGGGGGGTCCCAAACTTAAGCTTAAGAATCACCTGGAGTCAGCTGGACCCTGCTTAGAAACAACCAGCTAAAAAAGACATTTTGAGGAGAATCGGGGAAATATGAATGTGGGCTATAAGACAATATTATTGCATTGTTGTTAACTTTCTCAAATGTGATAATGGCATTGAGGTGATGGAGGAGAATGCTCTTGTTCTCAGCAGACACAGCTGAGGTATCTAGGGGTGAAGTACTGTGATGTCTGCAGTTTACTCTCAAATGGTTCAGCCAAATACACACACACACGTGCATTAAGCAAATATAGCAAAATGTTAGTAACTGTTGAATGCAGATAGTGGGTATCTGGGTGATCATCTTACTTTTTCAGCCGTGTGTGTGTGTGTGTGTTTGAAAATGATCATAATACAAAGTTTGGAGAAAAATCACTTGGAAAATTTGTTTAAAATTCCAGCGCCCACCCTCAGAGCCTGTGATTCAGGAAGTCCAGGTGGTGCTCAGAACGGGGACTTGAGCAGGCTGCCCAGGTGTTCCTGATGCAGGTGACCCTCGGAGCCCTCTGAGGAAACACTGCTCTGAGATCCCAGGGTCCCAAGCTGGAAACCCCAGCCCCAGAGCATCATGGGTCTGGAGCAGGTACAGTGGTCAGATGGGCGAAAGTAGCCATGCTAAGCAGTGCTGGCTAAGGGAGCCAGCACCGTGCTTGGCCGCCTTGCGCACCCTGATCCTTTCTGCTATTCTCAGCCCTGTTCGGGACAGCACTCTCCACCGTATAGGAGCCTCCCATTGCTGCAGCCTCAGCTCTGGCCACACGCTGCCTCTACTCCCTTGCTCTAGCAACTTTCGCCTGTTTAAGCATCATGCTGTGTCCGACCTCCTGGCATTTGCTCAGACTGTCCCTTCTGCTTAGAATGACCTTTTTTCTTACTTCTCAACCTCCATTCTCCCCCATTTGCATGGCCAACATGTACCATCTCCATGTTCCCTCCTCCAGGAAGCCTTTTCAAGACTGGGTCAGTCACCCCTTTTCATGTGCTCCCATAGCACCCCCAGCATACTGTTGCCCTCATGTGACTTTCCACTTACTGGTCTGTGTCGCTCACTCCTGGAGAGTCTTACTGTGGAGTGATCAGGGCTGTTCCCAAATGTTTCTGGCTTTCCTCCTTCCAGGTACAATGTAGGGTTGCACTGCCTAGAACCTTGAGGGTGAGTGGGGCATGTGGCTAGTTCCAGGAAATGAACTATGATCACAAGTGGGAGACCCTCTAGAGCTTTCTTTTTATCTCCAATCCAGCAATGCACCACCTGAGAGATGGCAGATCCCTGGGAGCCTGGGTCCCTGAGTAAGCACAATGGGCAAAAAAACCTCCTGGCAATCTATAATGGGCATGTAGCTTTGGTGAGAATAAATCCTAATTGTTTTCAGCTACTGTGATTTTGGGGTTTGTTTGTTACTGCAGCACAACCTAGCTCAGGCTGACTGATACACATGCCTTATTCATTTCTGTATCCACCAAACCTGGTCCAATTCCTAGCACAAAACAGATATATAAGAAATAATTCCTATCACTCTTTGTCTTGGCTGCAAAACTGGCCTCAAAGACCAGGCAGATGTTCCAGGACACACCACTCCTGTGTCCTTCACTTCTTCCCTGGTTACAGGACTCTCCATGGAGGTCTCCAAAGTATCCCCACACAAGGAGGTACAAATGCCAACTCCTCTGACCTTTTAACAGCTCAGACAGGCTTCTGGATGGATCCCAAGTTAACCATAAGCCACCATCACCCGCTAGCCCTGAAGAAGGCTCTCGTGAGGAGGGGAAACTTGTAACCCACTGCCCTGCTTGTTAACTTGTGAAGACCCCTGAACCTTCAGGCTATCTCCCCAGAAAAGCATCAGAGAGAGGACCCTGAGCTTACCCTAGGTTACCACTCCAATGTTTGGAAAAGTTCTGAAGGAAAGAAAGTTTGTCCCCATTGCCTCTTCGGTCCCCTGTTTCTGTGGCCCTTTCCTCTTGCCAGCTCACCCGGGTCCCAAGCACACCTCCTCCCCGTCTCCCTGACCCCAAGGACTGCAGGAGCTAAAACGATCAACAAATTCACTGAAGTGTGAATACGGAAGGCAGCAGCCCACAAAGTCAGCCTGGCAGGACTCGGGCCACGGGGTGAAACTGCAGGTGTTTTGGCCCCTGCACATCCTGGGAGGATGCTGGTCGTAGAGAAAGTCAGAGCTGCAGCTGCTTTATCCACAGGGACCCGGAAGCCCAGACTTCCCCTCAGGCCTCCTGGCTTTTGGTCCTTGAGGAGAGTGGATTCCAGATGCTTTCAGATGCTGTGTCTTTCATTTCTTTTTCCCAGGGATCCCAGCTCAGGGCAGTGCAGAGCAGCTGATGGGGTAAGAGGTGGGCAAAGAGTGTTACAGTCACAGGGGAGGGCCCAGGAGGCAGGGGAACCAGGCTTCTCCTTGCCACCAATTTGATGTTCCTCGGACCACAGGTTTGCACAGCCCCAGCCCCCAAAGCCCCAGCCCCAAGCTTGCTCTTTGGAACCCTTGTTCTCAGCGGGGTGGGTGTGGGTGCCACACTTGTCCAAGAATTCTGCACGTCCCAAGGTTGTTCTGCAAGGAAGAGCCCATAATGCTCCTCACATCTGTACACGGTTTTGTACTCCCCAACCCTTCGCATCCATTATTTCCTGAGGTCTTGATAGTCCTACTGGCCAGGAGGGAAAAATATTATTGTCCATGTTCAACAGTGGATGAACTGAGACCCAGAGAGGTGAAGAAAGTTCCCTGGTCCACACAGCAAGTCGGTGACAGAGCCAGGATGGAGCCTGGGCCCCGCAATCCTATGACAAGTGTCCTGCCTGCTTTACTATGGTGTTCTAGATGAGAAAGGGTGAGAGGAGCTATTCTGGAAGTTTCACTCTGGAGCTCACACATGCACACACAGACATACACATACTCTTGCAAAATGCAGGCACCAGCGACATAAATATCATGGGAGTTCCGAGAGAGATGTCCATGTAGGGGACCACTGAGCCTCTGTGAGGGGTGTCCTGACCCCCTTGGGGGGTCATCTGGCTAGGGACCAGAAAGGGCCATCCCGGCCCAGCCTCACGTGGGGCTTTGCTCCTCATGGTGCACAAGGGGATGCCGGTGGCTGAGGGGCTTCTCACGGTGAACACACAGCTGTCGGTGGGCCCCGGGGGCTCATCTGGCTCAAGTTTTCATAATTGGACTCCTGAGCCTGGGGCCTGTGGACAGGAGAAAGTTGGCTGACCACCCGATACAGGAGAGTGCTCCCTGACTACTCACCCACAGCCCAGCAATGGGCAGGAAGGAGAGATGAGATGGGCGTTGGGGGCCTAGATCCAACAGGGCCTGGAGGCTAACTGAAGGTTGCAAGCAGGGCAGCGGCAGAACTTGCGGAACAAGGAGGGGGCACACGCAGGTGACAACATCCCAGACCACAGAGTCTCTATCATCTCGAAGGGATCTTGTCTGTGGCTTCAAAAACTACCTCCGTGTTCCTGACCTCCAGACCCACATCTCCAGGCCTGGCTTCCTAAGCTCCAACTGCTTTCCTGACTTTTGGGATGTCTTAATGGGCATCTCAAACCTAAAGGTCCACCGTGCTCGCCTGATCCTTACCACCACCACCCTTCTCTTCTCTCCTCATCTTCATCTCAGTAAGTGACACCCAGGGTTCCAGCTCCAAATGGGCATCCTGGCTCCCTCCCTGGCTCGGGCTGCCCGCCCAGTCCTCTGGACAGCCCTGCCTTCTGTCGGCCCCATCTCCCTGCCTCCACTCCTGCCACCTGCATCCAAGCAGCCAGGCCAGCCTCAGCCCTAGTCAATAGCACCTCACAAATCTCCTGGCCCCACTCTTATTCTGACGGGGCCATTTGTCTGCTTACAACCATTCAGTGACTTCCCATCGCACTCAGAATAAATCCCACAGCCTGCATGCCCTCCCGCCTCCTTCTGGGGTTTCCCCTGAGCCTTTCTTTTTCTTTTTTTGAGGAAGATTAGCCCTGAGCTAACATCCATTGCCAATCCTCCTCTTTTTTTGCTGAGGAAGATTGGCCCTAGGCTAACATCTGCGCCGATCTTCCTCTACTTTATATGGGATGCCGCCTTAGCATGGCTTGACGAGTGGTGCGTAGGTCTGCACCCGGGATCTGAACTCGTGAAGCCCGGGCCACCGAAGCGGAGTGCACGAACTTAACCACTACGCCACCGGGCTGGCCCTCCCCTGAGCCTTTCGATTGCCCCCACCACCCCTGCCCACCCCTCGGGGCTCTGGCCTCAGCTGTCCTCAATGTCGTGTCCTCCAAGAGGACATCCTGATCTAGAGTAGCCACAGCCCAGTGGCCGCCTCCCTCCCCTGGGGCTCTACTTCATCGCTTTGTCCATTTCTTTCACAGCTCTTATTTTAGAATCTAAGATGATCTTGTTTATGTGTTTATTAAAATTCTCCACATTAAAATGTGAATTCTCTGAGGTTGGGGATTTTTGCCTCATCTTTAGCATCCAGACCAGTGCCTGGTACATAGTAGGTAGTCAGTAAATATCTGAACTACAGTCAGCTTTTTGATTTAGGTGCCGTGGTGCAGTTGTAAGTTAGCAAAGAAAAGGGACATTGCACAGGCTTTTGAGAATGTGGGGGATAGCTGAGCAAGCAGCTGGAGAGAGGGGCCTGGGCTGGCAATGTGGCTTTTCCAGTCCTCGGGGCCAGGCAGGAATAGAGTTATGGGAATGCCTGGGTGTGTCTAATGGGCCCTGAAAGTCTGTGTCCCCTCCCTCCCCAACCCAGCATCACGGGCAGACCACCTTGGGTCTCTGCATTGGATTCTTTCTTCTTCAACATCGCCTTCACTTGGACAGACACCCAGAGGAGAGGAGCATGAACCAGAAGGTCAACACTTCCTAGCCAGGTCCTGGACCCCTCACCTAAGCCCTCAGAACCTGGAATGACATTTTGTTCCCAAAGCCTTCAGCAGAGTGTCCGGGACAATGAATGCCCTGGGGTGGCTTTGTGTGGGTCTGCCTGTTCTAGAATGTTGGGCACTACACGAGGAAACACAGCCTCGAGGAATCACATCTAGGTGCAGAGATAAGACAGATAGAAAAATGCCCCTTCAGCACCGGACAGCAGGCAGGTCTGGGAGAGACGCTAGTGTGAGGCCCACAGTAAATGCTGGGAGTGGGGTGGGGTGGGGGTGAAGGAGCAGGTCAGCATGGCCTGGTCTAGCCCAAGATGGGCTTGGTGGACAGAAAGAAGGGGGCTTTGGAAGTCTGCAGGGAGGGCCTAGACCCTGGTCAAGACTGGGACCCCAGCGCTGGCCCTTTGCCTGTTCTTTCGCCTCATGCCAATAGCCCAGAGAAGCCTGCACCCCTTGGCCAGTGGGGACTAGCGTGGGGTGGTGGGGTGGGGTGTGTGGGGGTGGGGTGGCTCACTTACCATGGTGGCGTGTCCTGGGTGACTGCGTGCTCTGTGTGAGGGACAGAGAGAGAGGCGGGGCATGAATCTCTATGGTAGCTTCCAGGCTACAAGCCCTGCCATCCACTCCACCCCACTGTAGAAAGTGGCCTGAAGGGCACATGCAGCAAACAGCAAGCTAGCAGGGTGTGAAGTGACCCGAAAGATGACTGGAGTTAACAAGGAGAAGGACGGGGTGAGGAGCTCTCCAACGGAAAAACCCGCCTTTCTGAGGACCCCACAGCACAGAATGTCTGGTGACTTTGAAGAACCAGCAGGAGAGCCAGCGTGGCCACAGCCAAGACGGCAGCCAGGGC
This sequence comes from Ceratotherium simum simum, assembly GCF_057802395.1. Taxonomy (NCBI): domain Eukaryota; kingdom Metazoa; phylum Chordata; class Mammalia; order Perissodactyla; family Rhinocerotidae; genus Ceratotherium; species Ceratotherium simum. The sequence goes on along the minus strand of NC_141913.1, from coordinate 35,313,474 downwards.
ACCTGGGACACATTTTGGATTTCATCTCAGGAGAGTTTGAGGCTGGTGCTACTGACCCGGATGGTCAGAGTGGCTCTGGGAAGCCTCCTCTCTGGGGCACAGAGCAGATTTCCCATCCAGCTCAGGGAGAGCAGTGTGGGGCAAACTGCGGCTCTCTGAAGACATCTGCTAGCTCACGTTTCTACACTTCTGCACGTGCTATTCCCTCTGCGAGGAGTGCCAATGGCTCCTTGTCTTCCTCCCTCATGCCTACTTATTGATGTAGCTCTCACCTTACTTGCATAAAGCCTTTCCTCCTGGCCCCTGAGCAGATGCCCCACCAGAGAGAGACACGCATACCCTGGGCTTCTGCAGTGCCTGGGCAGCATTTCTCACCGCAGATTGCAATTAAGTGCTTACTCGTCAGCATCCCCTTCAAGGGCGGGGAACCATGTCTTATTCATCTCTGTATTCCCAGCACCTACACAGCACATAGCAGGTCCTCAAGATGCTTGTGGTAACATAATGAAATGGTGCTATCTGGGAAAGCCCGCGTGTGGTCAGGGCCTACAGGGAGGAGCCCTTTACGGGGTGCTGGTAAAGGAGTGGACTCCAGAGCTGTACTGTCAAATCTCTATCTCTGTGACTCTAGGCTAGAGGCAAGTTCCCTAATCTCTCTGGTCTCAGCTTCCTTAGCGTAAAATGGGCTCACACTGGTTCCCACCTCCCAGGCTTGCGGCAAGGAGAGGCAAGTGAGATGATACACAGGCGCAAAAATGATGTTTTGGTTGTGTCATGCCAGGTGGTCAGCCAGAGGGTCTTACCTAAGAGAAGAGCCCCCGCCTCGCCCCTGGCACCCACTCTAGCCCCGGGGCGCACTCACCTTGGCAGCGCCGGGCGGTGGCGCGCGCAGCCAGAACGCCTAGCAGCAGGAGCGCCTTGAGGCCGAGGGCGCCGAGCTGGAGGGCGATCGCCGAGGCCCCGGAGGCGCCGCGGAAGCGGAACAAGTAGACGCTGGCCTCGGCGCGGCCCAGGCTGTTGGAGGCTGTGCACGTGTAGCGGCCGTCGTGGTCCAGCGCGGGCAGCTCAGCGGTCACCTGGTGGCTGTGATCCTGACCCGGGCCCGGCACCGCGACCGAGCCGTTGCCTAGGGCCGGGCCCGACCACGCGAGAGCGGGCGGCGGCTCCCCTTCGGCGGTGCAGAGCGCGCGGAAGGCGTGCGCCGGCCCGGGCAGCACCGAGATATTGACGATCCGCGGGGCGGCTGCGGGCGGCGGCCGAGCCGGGAGAGAGGGAGCAAGCGAACTGTGGTCAGAGCGCGCGTGCAGCCGGTATGGGCAAAGGCAAAAGGGCTACCTCTCCCAGACTCCTTTGGTCGCCAAGAGAGTTGGGGGCACAGAGAGGAGGGAGTGAGTGGGCACTCAGGCGCCAGGCTGCTTGGGTCCCAATACAGGTGTGGCCTTGGGCAGGCTATTCCTCCGTTGTATGCCTCAATTTCTCCATGTGCAAAAGGGGGATCACTTACCTTACGGGGCTGTTGAGAAGATCTGGCAAGTTAGTACGTGTGGCGCGCTTGGATTAGGGCCTGGCCTATAGCAAGTGCTCACTAAACAGTCGTTATTACTGTGGTAGCACAGGGTTGGGGGCAGTCTGCTCGTGTGATTTCAAGGGTGCCTCCCTCAATCAGACAATCTCACCAAGACCTAGAGTTGAGACTGATTCACTGAGTCCATGGGACTGTGGCAGAGGCGCCCACCCTGGAAAGAAACTGAAATGCACTGAGAGAGGCGGCCCAGCCAGCCCAAGGGCTCATGGCAAGTTCTTGGCAGAGTCACACTTGAACCCAGAGCTCCTGGGTCTCCCCCAGCAGGGGTTCTGGGATTTAAACAATCTTCCCAGGTAATTCCAATGCGCAGCCAGGGTTGAGAACCACTGCGCTTGGGACGGGGCCCTTGGTTCCCACATCTTTATGCCTCAGGGTCAGGCAAAGTGCTGGGCACACGGTGGGCTCCCTCTGCAACCCCCAGGGGGCCTCGGGGACCCTTCATGCACACATCCCAATGCAGCCTTTCCCATATTTATGATTATTGTTCACGCGTTTTTCTCCCCCCCGTAGTCTGCGAGCTATTGGGGAATATTCACTCTCTAGGAGCTTCATTACAATGCCCATTCCCGGGTCCCACTCACACATCCTGGGGCCACGATTTTGCATTTTTAACAAGTTCCCAGGTGGCCCGTAACCACTGCCAGGTTTGAGACTTCCTGGTCTAGAAGAAGGGATGTATACTGTTCCCCTCTCTATCTCAGCGTTGGGCACAGTGCCCGCACCTAGTAAGCCCTCCGGAGAGGAGCTTGAAGACCGGGAGCGAGCAAAGGAACTGCCCCCGCCTCTGCCGCCCCGCCGGGCAGAGGGCGCTCCGGAGCCGCGGACCCCCGCGCTGCGCTCACCGGTCACGCGGAGCCGGACGCCGTGGCGGCTCTCGTAGCGGTCGTGGATGTCGCCGGCGAACTCAACGCGGCAGAAGTAGCGGCCGTCATCCGCCAGGGCGAGGCGCTCGATGCGCAGCGAGAGGTCGTTGCGGCGCGGGTTGCCCAGCAGCCGGAAGCGGCCGTGCAGGCTCAGCGCCGTCTGGCAGAGCTCGCTGCCCCGCGCCGCCGCGCACCGGAACACCTGCGGGCCGGCGTAGGGCTCGCCCGCGCGCCAGATGGCCGTGAGCGGCCCGTCGTAGTGGCGGTGCGGGTGCGTGAAGGTGCAGGGCAGCACGGCCGCCTCGCCCGCCGCCGCGCTCACCTCGGCCGGCACCTGCATGGACCAGCGCTGCGTCGGGGCACCTGCGGGCGGACGGGGACGCGTCAGCCCTGCCCGCGCAGAAGCCGTGCCGCGGGTCCCCACCCCCGGGACTCCGGAGAGTCCCCCTGGAGGGCCTGGAAACCCCAGGACTCAGGAAGCATCCCCCTCCCGGGGGCCTGGAAACCCACCCTGTGACTTGAGAGGCATCTCCCGGGACCTTGACTTCTATGACTTTCAAGGTGCCTGGACCCTCCCGCCTGTTCCCCGGCACTGTTTGCCTCGCTCAGGGGGTTCCACCTCACCTACTGACCCAGTGATCCAATCCTCTGCCTCATCAAAACCCGCCCTGCTGTCGAAAAGCCCTGGGATCCCGTGGTTACCATAGAGTCCCAAGCTCCCCAAGATGGTGATAATAATAAAAGCACTTACTGTGCACCTCTGTGTTGAGCAGGTTCCCAGTAGTATCTCTCTTAGTTCTCACAAATGATCCTAGAGGTAAGCATAGTTATCCCCTGGTTACATGTTAATAAACTGAGGCACAGAGGTCACACAGCTAGGATGAAGCAAAGCCAGCATTCAGACTCTGGACTGCCTAACTCTACACCAGCACTCTAGTGCACTAAGGACATGGAACGTTGGGGCCCATCCGAGGAGACCAGCGCTCCTATTTACAGAGGGGAAACTGAAACCTCAGGTGGGGATGGTAGGTTTTGAAGTGTAGGGAGGAAGAATTATTCCTCTACCTTCTAGGTTCTTTTGGCTAGTCTAGGAATTAAATTGACGTGAGATAGAATAACAGGAGACAATGGAACAAATTTGATAATATGTATACATGGGAGAAACCCAGGAAAACTGAGTAATGCACCAAAATGGCTGAAGCCACCACCTTAAACACCATCTTCAGCTAAAGACAAAGGAGGATGTTGCCAGTAGTGGTTTGGGACTTCAAAGGGGAGGAAGGCAATTCACATGGAAACGGAAAAGCGAATGTTTTGTAAACAAATGTGTGCCATGCTTTACAATCACAATAAGACATGGAGAGAACTTTGATCAAATTGGTTCCTCCCTGTCTAACACACCTAGTTTGTATTATACTATAGTTATCTATATGGTATTAGCTCTTTCCTGAAACAGGCCTTCTATCTTAAATTTGTTTAGGCAGTTAGGGGGAAAGTCAAAGTTTCTTTCTGAGTCTTTCATTCTCAAAAATAATCAAGCCAAAGAGATACATTTTGGGGTGGCAGATTCTGATCCCCCACATTCCTGCCTTTGAAACTTCAAGTTTTACAGTCCAGTAGCTGAGTTGGTAGATTGTACCATCTCATTGAACAAGTCTCTTAGTCCTAACAATAGGTCAGTCCAGTTAAATTCATTTCAGGAGGCAGTGATGCAGGTGGGTTCCAAGTTAGGCCTATAATGTGTAAGCAAGCGATCAGGTATTTAATAAGAAGCATTTCTATGCAAACAAAAAGAAAACCAAGGTTAATGGTTGGAGCAAATTATAAACCAATTTCTGAGCCCAGGGGACAGCCAGTCAAGAAGATTTCTAGACGTTAGGGTCAAAGCATCTTTTGCAATGTTTGAAATGTCTCTGATGATGTTGTTGGGTGTTCAGGTATCTTTTTGAGTGGCTTACACAGCAACAGGCATGATGATTGTCTAAACATGGGCTATTGTGGTGATATCTCTTAGGTTTATATCAGATTGTTAAGCTTCAGTTTGCAGGGCTTCAGGAAAAAGAGTGATTTCAGTTCTCAATGATTCCAATTGAAAAGGATGGAAAAAATTGAAAACTTTAATTTGGATATTTTTTATTTTATAATTTTATTTATTTATTTTATTTATTTCCCCAAAACCCCAGTAGATAGTTGTATGTCATAGTTGCATATCCTTCTAGTTGCTGTATGTGGGACGTGGCCTCAGCATGGCTGGAGAAGTGGTACGTCAGTGCGTGCCCGGGATCAGAACCTGGGCCGCCAGTAGCGGAGCGTGCGCACTTAACCGCTAAGCCATGGGGCCGGCCTTAATTTGGAGATTTGTAGCCAAATATTTGAGGAAACTAGAATTCAGGATCCAGTCCAGTTTACAGGCAGAAAATGAAAACCTCAAAGACAATTAACAAAACTAGAATCTAATATCCACAAGTGTGTATTATAGTTTCTATTGAAACATAATTTTTCTCTCTAAAATCCACCTCATTTTTACCAAAGAGAGCCAAATTAAAACTAATTGGTATACAAAATAAGTATAGTTTCAATAAAATTGGCCTTATTATTTACATAAGTACAGCAAGAATAACAATTGATCATATAGGCTTTTTATTTTTATTTTATTTATTTATTTATTTATTTTTTATTTATTTTTTTTTTACATCATTGTACTTCTATTTCTGCATGGACTACATCATGTTCACCACCAAAATACTAATTACAACCCATCACCACACACATGTACCGAATTATCCCTTTCACCCTCCACCCTCCCCCCTTCCCCTCTGGTAACCACCAATCCAATCTCTGTCCCTATGTATTTGTTTATTGTTGTTATTATCTACTACTTAATGAAGGAAATCATACGGTATTTGACCTTCTCCCTCTGACTTATTTCACTTTGCATTATACCCTCAATGTCCATCCATGTTGTCACAAATGGCTGGATTTCGTCGTTTCTTATGGCTGAGTAGTATTCCATTGTGTATATATACCACAGCTTCTTTATCCATTTGTCCCTTGATGGGCACTTAGGTTGCTTCCAAGTCTTGGCTATTGTGAATAAGGCTGCAATGAACACAGGGGTGCATGTACCTTTGCAAATTGGTGTTTTCAAGTTCTTTGGATAAATACCCAACAGTGGAATAGCTGGATCATATGGTAGTTCTATCCTTGATTTTTTGAGGAATCCCCATACTGTTTTCCATAGTGGCTGCACCAGTTTGCACTCCCACCAGCAGTGTATGAGAGTTCCCTTCTCTCCACATCCTCTCCAACACATGTTGTTTCCTGTCTTGTTAATTATAGCCATTCTGACGGGTGTGAGGTGATATCTCATTGTAGTTTTGATTTGCATTTCCCTGATAGTTAGTGATTTTGAACATCTTTTCATGTGTCTGTTGGCCATCTGTATATCTTCTTTGGAGAAATGTCTGTTCAGGTCTTTTGCCCATTTTTTAATTGGGTTGGTAGTTTTTTTGTTGTTGAGATGCATGAGTTCTTTATATATTTTGGAGATTAAGCCCTTATCAGATGTATGGTTTGCAAATATCTTCTCCCAATTGTTAGGTTGTCTTTTCGTTTTGTTGATGGTTTCCTTTGCTGTGCAGAAGCTTTTTAGTTTGATGTAGTCCCATTTGTTTATTTTTTCTATTGTTTCTCTTGCCCGGTCAGATGTGGTGTTCATATAGGCTTTTAAAAATGTGCTTTGCTGGAACTTTTCATAAAGAATCTCAGACTGAACTTTTTTTCTTTTGGTGAGGAAGATTGTCCCTGAACTAACATCTGTGCCAATCTCCCTCTATTTTGTATGTGGGATGCAGCCACAGCATGGCTTGATGAGCAGTGTATAGGTCCTTGCCTGGGATCCCAACCCACGAACCCCAGGCCACCGAAGTGGACAGCGTGAACTTAACCACTATACCACCGGGCTGGGCCCTCAGATTGAACTTTTAAAGGCCTCTTCGAGGCCAGGAAAACCAAACCAAGGGCTTGTCATCAGACTGTGCCTGCAATACCTATAGATTTGGGTGAATTCGTCTCTTCTCAAGGTCCTCAAAATATCCTGAGGTTCTTGCACCCACCAGGAAGTGACTTTGTTTAGCTGGTAAGGTTGCTGGGAACTCTGTAAACAAGGTACCAGACCAATATTTCCAAGGGGTTTTATTTGTTCCATAAAGTCAGCCTTTGTTCCTTAAAGCTGTCTGGTCATATCTGAGTCTATGCAAGTCTCTCTCAAATATGACATTCCAGCTAAAGCCTTGGTAATAACCAATTTTTCTAGTTGTGTCCTGTTATACGGAGAACAGATTCTTATTGAACTTATGCAAATAACTATATTGCCTGGAAAATAAAAATACTCATCAAGTGTTTCCAAATTCTTGAGGGATCAAGTAGGGAGAAAAAGATAAATGTTTTAGTTATGCTTATAAATGTATAATTTACCAAATTGTTATAAGTCGTAGTTAGCTTAAGAGAAAAGAGAAAAAGTTTTCCTTAAATCTGGAAAAATAAAACATTAAAAAACTGCAAGATTTCAAACAAAAAGTCATAATATTATAATCATCCTCATCAGTCCAGGTAATCAATTCTTGATCTTGATCTTTTGTTAGCAGTTTTATGAAGCCATCAGTTTCTCCATTAGAGTTCTATAACTTCTCACCCAGTTCAGTTTTATGATCTGAAAGTTTATCAGAAACCTGTATTCTAGAGTGTCAGAGTTCTTTCAATGAATCTCTCTGAAGATGAAACATATTTGCAAAAGCATCAGAGTTAAACAATAACTGCACATGGCAAAAGACTTAAAATGGCATGGTTAAAGATCTGATTACAGATCTTTAATTGCAATTGGTAAGGAAATTTGGTTATTTCTGTAACACCCATTTTAAGATAGTAATTAGACTGATAATTATTCCAGGACATATGAGAAAAAATTTCATAAAATTTCTAGAACATTTATATTAATAATGTATGCATACAAGGATATCCATAAGGGAGGTTTAGCATCACTTATTTGACAATGCTTCCCATGTATTTTAACATACCAAACAAGCCTAATTAGTTTAATATCTCCCTCTTTATAGGAAGAGAGAACAAATTCTTTGAGAAGTCCCAAGGGCCCACTGGAAATTCTCAGTTATTTTCAGGCAAAAGGAAAAAAAAAGACTTGATTTAGGATTTGAATTTTTGGGAAATTAAAGATATCAAATTTCCCATAAAGATATAGATAGATTTGATAAAGATATCAAAAAGTTTTAAAACACTTGGTCAGATAGGATCGTAGGTCACTGTGAAACAATGCTTAGTTATTAATTTAACCAAAGTGACAACAGAAGGTGTTAAAGGCCTACATAGAGAGATATATGGTTAAAAAAAAACCCTTAGCTCTCTTAATAGAGAGACCTCAGCTTTCTGAACATAGGAAATTATTTTGACAAAACATAGAATTTCTCTTTTAAGTAGACTTACTCAAAGGTAAACAAAAATCTTTTATAATCTTTTTATCAAACACAGACTAAAAGTCTGAAAAAATTATCCTCTTAAGAGAGAGAAAATCAAATTATAATTTTGCACCAGCTTACTTTTGATATTAAAACTCATTTACTTAATTAGACTCATTTTAATCTTAGCCAACTTAAGTATGCACAAAATTCTTTTCTCAGAGTTTCTCTTCTGCAAAATTTTTATAACTTTCTTTTTTAGATTCAGAATTTGTCCTGTGCCTTTTTTCTTTCCTAGCTTCTCCTTAGGACAAAAATTACTTTTCTCTTTCCCATAACCTGATTTACTTTAGGACAAATTTATTAACAAACAAGCAAACAAAAATATCTCCATTCCTTAAGCCTTCTTTACTGAAAACATATATTTTACTTTTCTGGTATACAAAGATGTCTACCTTATTAATTTTTAGTAGCTTTAATCACATATATTAATTATAACTCAACCCTTATTAATTTTTAGTGAAAACTAAGAAGTAAGCAATTATGAACTGTCTTTTACATTAGCATTGTGTGGCTTGGCAAATTTACAAATATTTTCATAATTTCTAGAAACATATGCTACTTCACACTACAATCTTTCAATAAAGCACAAGACATGTTTACTAATAGGCCTGAACATCTTTAGTTTCTTTGTAATAAGAAGACTAAAGTAGGTAAACTTAAACTTGTTTAGCAATTAATGTTTGAATATTTTATCCTGTTTGAAAATGACCTAGATATTCAATGAGTTTTCCATCATTTAATTTAACCTAATAAAACTTCAAAGTTCCAAGTTACCAAAGAAATTTTGGAAGCTATTTTAAGTACATATGCCATAAAATATAATTGTTGCTAAAAGTTTACCTATAAATACTTATCTCACTTACATCTATCTAAAACATTTTCTACCAACAATTATGTTTAGATTACCCACTAAAACTTTATGAGACGTTAGACAAAACTAGCTATCTCTCTGAGTTATTATTTTTGCTGACTAATTTATGACAGAGATAACATGAGCTTATTTGACTAATAAACCCAAGTAGAATAAAGGCTATATGTCTGCATCATATCCAATGCCGATACCTCTGAGGACATGCCTATTTCAATCAAACCAACAAACTTAAACAAGCTTTTATTTACCAAAGATTATTTTATATCATGTTAACTTGAAAAACATTTGGGTTAATTCCTGTTACATTTAGAAATAATTTATATAAGCACTTACTTCAAGCCTATTAAATAGAGCTCTTAATTTTGGCCATACCATCCATCGGTAGACCCTATAGCTTCCGTTAAATTTTTGCTATGAATCAGGTACAGTACAAAACTCACTAGTTTATAACAGAATAGTTGGATCCAAATTTTATTTTAGCAGTTGGAAAGAGTTAAGTTTATCTGATAAATCTTTTTATAAATACTGTGAAGAGGACATTTAAGGTTTTTTTTTATTTGCCAAATTTCCAAATATTTCCTCTCTTTTTTTTTAAGTTGTATCAATTAAGCTAACCAGGATCAGTCTCAGGTGATTGTGGACTGTGTTTACATTTATGATTTTGTAGAGATTTGCAAGACAAACATAGTTCCTTTTAATTTTTCAAACACTTGGGTTGTAGCCTGGATGATATCAAAAGCCTGATATGCTCATCCAACTACATTCTCTTTAGTTTGCTTTTTTATATCAGGAGGATTTTTAACTAAAACGTAAGTTAAAAGATTTTTATGTTCTAAAACTTTGGGACAATGTACCACACTTTTAAAAAGTCTGCAGAAAGTATTTAACAAAAGTCCTGTTTCTGAGTACACAATTCAACCTAGACCAATTTACCCTGGGTGGGGGTGGGGGCTTCTATTGTCTTTTCTATTAGCCCCACATATCAGCCTCCAGTTTCCGTCTCACACTGTGTGTGCTCAGGAAAACCTATTGACTCCTTTTAGCATGTTTAATTAACTTTGCCTGAAGGGTGGATTTAGATGTCCTCTGTTTATCAGGCTGGGGAAACAGTCCTCAGTGAGACACAATGTCCATCCCCATAATACAACCCATAATACAACCAGGCAAAAAGAGATGCAATCACTTTACACAAAGCCCATTCAAATACACCAATTCTTCTACAGAATATCGTCTTAATTCCATCAACTCTTATACCTCTAACCATAGCTTCTATTAGGACTTCATCAACAAGTCTTGGTCTTATAATACTAGGTAGGGGAAGCATTCCCGGCCAGACATAACATCCATTCTCATAAAACACTCAGGCAAAGTGGACATAACCTTTTCTTATAATATTAGCTCAAACCTTCCATCCTTTATAATTCTATCATTGCTTGCACTTTTACATTTTCTCAATCTAATTGTAGCCTGAGTCAGGGTCCCACCAATGAACTTTGGTACCACAGTTCATGGGGTTCCCACATCAAGAAGTCCCTAAAATTTCCTCTCCATCTTCCAGTCATTTTATCAATTCCTGTGCAAAAGGTTTTGAGTCCCCAGCAAAAGATGGAGCCAGGGACCCTGGGCCTTTTGTCAATCTTTAACTTGATTTACTAGCCTCACTGTTGCCCCAAGCAATTGTTGGTCAGGATTCTCATTGTGATCTCTCTCTTCTGGATTTTAAAATTTCTCCAAGCTGGGGTAAATATAGCAGACTTTTTGGGGCCTTTTAATGTTGGGGGGGCAGTAGGGGATCCCTGTGACTCGCCCAATCTTAAGTAGCACTGTATTGAAAGCTTTAACTCCATCAGTGTTCATCTTATTCATCCCATTTTTAAAAATAATCAGCTAAAGGGGCTGGCCTGGTGGCACAGTGGTTAAGTTCATGAACTCTGCTTTGGCAGCCTGGTGTTCACAGGTTTGGATCCCAGGCGTGGACCTATGCACTGCTCATCAAGCTATGCTGCAGCGGCATCCCATATACAAAATAGAAGAAGATGGGCACAGATGTTAGCTCAGAGCTAATCTTCCTCAGCAAAAAGAGGAGGTTTGGCAATGGATGTTAGCTTAGTTAACCAGTCTTCCTCACACACACACATACACACAAATCAGCTAAAGATTTCCATCCAGCTGGGATGAGTCCTGTAACTCTTCCCTTTCTGATTCCTTTTTGTTTTCCCCCTTTCAATATTTGCTTTATTTACCTTACTTGCTAATAATCCCTTTAAAAATTTCCACCTTGTTGAGGAGAGTCCCTTGACCTTCCTCTTAGTTTCTTTTTATTCTCTTGTTAATTAACTTAATGATTTTATTAGCATCTGTAGGACCATGAGAGGAAGATGAGACCCCAAATAAGATTAAGTTCTTAAGGCTAGTTGTTATTTCTTTGTATTTCTTCTGATTTTGTCCTTCCATAGGTACCAATAAAATAGCTGTTTATGATGAGAACTCTCTAAAAATTTTTCCAATTTAGAAGTTTTTCCAATTTAAAGGATCCATCATCTAGCAATTGATGAGTAGGATCTTAATAGTGAGTCAAACCAATAAGCCTTTTATGGCTTAATGATGGATATAAGAGGCACCCCCAAAAGAGTACAAAAGAAGCAGCCCTCACAAAATCCAGAAAGTTCACTCCCAAAAATAGTCTAAGAAAGCAAAGGCCTTTGTTGCACAGGCGGTAAGGATGGCGTAGTGAAAATGGTGTCTCTGGTTTCCCACAGGAATGTGGGATGCCTCCAGTCACAAACCTGCTAATCTGTGACACCAGGCAGGCACTATCGGAATGGAATTTTTCCAGCACTAACAAGCAAGGGAGGTTGAGATGACGAAGGCCCCTTATGGACTGAACCCCTTATGACAAACTCCCCTGAGAGCTGACACAGCTGGACAAAGGGATTGCATCTCAGAACCCCAGACTACTTGACTGGCTGCCAAGATGCACTTTGGTACGTGCATCCTCCATTTGGCAGAGACCAGAGAGGTCACAAAGCCAAGCTCTCAAAACATGAACAAGACAAAAACAAACAAACAAACAAACACCTCACCTTATATGCACGTTAACAGATTTAGCTAAGCCTTGGGTCTCTTGGAGCCAAACTAATACCTAAGAGGGATGTGCCATGGGGTTGGGGATTGTGTGTTGTTTTACAGAGTACCTCATTGCATGGAAATTTCCAAGGTTTGCAGGTGACCTGTGTCATCTACCCCCTTTCATCCTATCACGAGAGTCTTCTGTCTAATGGCTCTAAGTGCTTGACCTGTGCGCACCAGTTTTGTGGCCTTTTGGCTTCCAAGATGTCCCTTAGCAATAGCTTTTACGTCATGTGCATATTAACCCAGCACTAGACTGTTAGGCGGGGCTGGGCAACAGGCTTATAAGACCTACCTTATGGTTTTTCCTTTTGTAACAAATGACACAAAAAACAGAGACAAGGAAAAACAGTAACAATCTCTGGGAGGAGAAGGATCCATAAACCAAAGAGCACTCAGACCAAATTTCCCAGAGTCACTGAGTCTGAGAAACTAGCTTCACAAATATTTTCTCCTGCTAATCTAAATTTAGAAAAGGAAAAAAACTCACCACTCTCACTTCCACTGGACCCTGCAGGCAGAGATCCAAGAGACTGGCGTGGTAAGAACTCTTACTTCCTGCCAGCTCTTGTCAGAGGTCCAGGATCTCTCAGCTGCAGTAGTCCCAGAGCAAGCAGTGTCCAGCCAGTTAAGTTTTATCCCATCCTCATTGCCAACCGTAGGGGAAGAAGAACTATTCCTCTACCCTCTAGGCTCTTCTGGCTGGTCTAAGAATTAAATTGACATGATATAGAATAACAGGAGAAAATCAAACAAATTTAATAACATGCATACATGGGAGAAATCCAGGAAAACTGAGTAATGCACCATAATGGCTGAAGCCACCACCTTAAACACCATCTTCAGCTAAAGAAAAAGGAGGATGTTGCAGGTAATGGTTTGGGATTTCAAAGGGGAGGAAGGCAATTCACATGGAGACGGAAAAATGAATGTTTGGTAAACAAATGTATGCCATTGCCATGCAATCACAATGAGACATGGAGAGGACTTTGATCAAATAGGCTTTGCTAGGTTCCTCCCTGTCTAACACACTTAGTTTATATTATACTATAATTATCTATGGCATTAGTTCCTTCCTGAAACAGGCCTTCTATCTTAAATTTGTTTAGGCAGTTAGGAGGAAGGTCAAAGTTTCTTTCTGAGAGTTTCATTCTTAAAAATAATCAAGCCAGGGGCTGGCCTGGTGGTGCAGCGTTTAAGTGCGCGTGCTCCTCTTAGGCAGCCAAGACCTAGTTCTAAATCTAAGAAATCCTTTCTGAAGGTTTTGCTGGTTCAGTCAGTACTTCCAGCTGCAGAGAGCATGTCCCTGATCTTGAGGTTCAGCCCCTGCCTCAGTGTCCCTGTACTTCCCACCTTCTATAGCCTCAGTGTCCTCTGACCTCCTGCATCTCTCAAGCATCACTGAGCCAGGCACTGATTCCCCAGGTATTATTTGCTACTGTGCATTCATCAATTAGCAAACATTTATTGGACACGTCCCCACTCTAAGCCCCGCACTGGGATATGAGCTGGAGTTACAAAGATCAACAGAATAACTTATCAGCCAGCTGGAGCTCACAGCTCAGAAAGGGAGACAGATCTGTGAACACATAATTGCACTACAGCCTGCCAGGTGCTCTAATGATGGACACGAACAATACGCCCTCTGTCTGAACATGGTTCCTGGCCCATTGCATTCACCAGCTCCCTCCTAGACATCCCCAGGTCTCTGCTACAGTAGGAGGCCTTCCTTGAGCTCCGAGTCTGGGTCTGGGACCCCTCCCCTGTGCCCCAGGGCTGACAGAGGTACTTCCTCAGTAGGCACATTGCCTGTTAACTGTGTGTCTCACCCAGGCACCCAGAGACTCTGGGAGGTCAGGGACCATGTGCATGTGGTTCTATTTGTGCTGTGAATGCCCAGGACTGTGCCTGCCACATAGTAAGTAATGATGAATTGAATTGCTGTGAGAGAGCAGAAGGAGGATGATGAAGCTACTAGGAGAGGGTGGGTGCGGGTGGGGGGCAGAGGCGTGCAGATATTAGGCAGGCAGTGATTGCCTGGAGGACCCAAGTGAGAGGAGCTATTGTTTCAGCAGAGCCTTGAGAAAGGAGTGGGATTCTACTAAGCCTTGAGGTGGATTGAAGGCATTCTGGGCAAAGGGATAGGAAGGCAAGACCAAGGAGGTATGGACATCAGCAGACAGGTTGCAGGGCATGACAGGACAAGGAGGCCAGAGTATACAGTGCCTGGAACCTCACTGGGAGACGTTCCTCATCTCATTTCATATGCACAACAACCCCATGAGGTGCTGTCAGTAGCTCCCTTTTAGAGAAGGGGAAACTGAGGTTCAGAGAGCCCAAATGACTTGGCAGTTATTTGACCAACCAGGAGCACAGCCAAGGGTATACCCTTGATGGTTCATGTTCTTACCTCGTCCTGTATGCTAAGTTGCTCAAAGATGACAGTCTAGTTTGGAAACATCCTAAAGTATGATACAGATGGCAGGCCAGGGTCCCTCTATCTCAGGGGTAGGGGGGTTGTTCTAGGAGCAGAGAGGGCACACAGAGGCCCTTTCACCAAGTCTTATGATCTTGGCTCCCATTAGGGAGAGATTTGTGTTTTCTGTTTACCTGCTGGATGGTGTTCCAAGAGGCGGACACCTGGACTCACTCTCACACAGAGACCTTTGGATGAATCCACCCAGGGGAATCAAGGTGAGGGTGGGAAGGCCCAGCAGGATTTGCCCAGGGAACAAATGCATTTGCTTTGGCAGAAATCCAAGCTCCCCATCATCCTGTGTCATTTACCATTTCCCCTGGCAGCTCATGCATGACCTCCTGAACTGGAACCCTGGTGTCTTATTGTAGGGTCTCTAATTTCCCTGCCTTGTGTCTGTCAACCTTCTGGGGTCAACAGGAGCCCCACATTCTTCCCGTTGTCCAAAATACCTCCCCGCAATGGTGGGCCACAGGGCCAATGGTGGAGAGCATTCCAGCTTTGGCACAGCTGGACCTGGGTGACAATCTCACTTGTGGTCATTCCTTCATCAGACTTGTATTGTGTGCCCAACCTGCACCTGACCCTGTTCTAGGTTCATTCACTTACCAGGAGGTCTTTGGGCAAGTTATTTAATGTCCCAGGTCTGAGGTTCTTCTGCTGCAAAATGGGAACCATAATACTTTCCTTATAGGATTGAGGATTGAATGAAGTCACTTATGTGGATCACCCAGACAGTGCTGACACTCGGCAAATGCCCAATGCATGGTAGTTCCCTTCTTTCAAAGGGAGTGGGAATAGAAGGGAGTAGGGTGGGACATGCTAACCAGTGGTCAGAAAGTGCCCTGGACATATAACTTAAGGTGACACAGTAGGATGTTAACACACTGACACTCTGATGTTACACCATTTGTAGCTCAATTTGGCATCTTAGACCACTTGAACTACCACAGCGCAGTCCTTACCCTTAACTCACCTGAAAGCTAGTCATTTATTCATATATTCATTCACTCAGTAGATGTTTATGGAAGGTCTGCTGTGTGCTAGACACTGCTGGGTGTTGGGAATACAATTACAGCGACAATTGGTGGCCCTTCTCAGTAAGTTTATAGTCTGGCCATTGCTCAGCCGCTGTTTTTATAAACATTTTATACACACTTGTAACGAGTTTGTTTAATTAGCTTCCCAGCCTAGGGAAATACAAACATAAAAGCTGGAGAGTGGTTTCTGTTTATAGGCCAATTAAAAGTAGCAAGAAATGACAACTGGCATTTAGTCAGGGAGGAACGGTTCAGTAAAATAACGAAAAGACGACTTAGGACAGAAATAATAAAAGTACAGCACAAAAGGGATCATTTAGAGAAGTCAGACCAGGGGGCTCTGAAGCATCATGACACTGCAGCAGGCTGGTATAACAGATGCTCACGGTGATGACCTGAGTCACCTTGAATGGGTTCATTGCCATGAGAGGCGTGCCCCTCAGATGGGGGATCAGGAGTCTGTCTGGGGCTCTAGCCCTGGTTAGACTGACCCTGACTTTGTGACCTTAGGCAAGTCCGCATAGCTCTCTGGCCTCAATGGGCTAATCCGTGAAATGATGTCTCTAGATGTTTACTAAGGTGATTTTTTTTTTTTTTTTTTGGTGAGGAAGATTAGCCCTGAGCTAATATCTGTTGCCAATCCTCCTCTTTTTGCTGAGGAAGATTGGCCCTCGGCTAACATCCATGCCCATCTTCCTTTACTTTGGATGTGGGACGCCTGCCACAGCATGCTTTGATAAGCAGTGCGTAGGTCCATGCCCAAGATCCAAACCCATGAACCCCAGGCCACCGAAGTGGAGCACACGAACTTAACCACTATGCCACCGGGCCAGCCCCTAAGGTGACTTTTAAGTTTAAAAGTCTATGTCTGGGCCGGCCTGGTAGTGTAGTGGTTAAGTTCGCTCACTCTCCACATATAAAATAGAGGAGGATTGGCACAAATGGTAGCTCAGAGACAATCTTCCTCAAGCAAAAATAGGAAGATCGGCAATGGATGTTAGCTCAGGGCCATCTTCATCATCCAAAAAGAAAAAAAAAAAAGTCTATATCTGAAAATGATATTTGGATAAAAATGACAAGGATGTCCATAAAGCATTTTAGAAATATGTCTATCTAAAACAAATTAAAAGACTTTTAGGTACTTAAAAATAAGCCATTAGCTATCCAGAAAACTTAGCTACTTGGAAAGATGCATCCCAGCCTTAATGGTCTCACGCAGCCATTTACTAAACTCTGCACAGGACTCCCTTACAAATCCTCTTGGTGACCAGTGCTCAGTGGGGAGGTGCTGGGGCTGCAGCATTGAGCACCAGCTCCCACGTAATCATAATCGTGACTCAGCTCAAGGGTAGTTGATTCACCCTGGACCCATTCTTCCAAAGCCCTGTGCCAGTGGTGCCAGGGTGGGATGAGAACTTGTGGGAGATGGAAACATATCTGCAGAAACTGGATTGGCAGAAATAGAAACCTTGGTTTTGGCCACAGCTGACCAAGGATTTCCACCAGTTCCTTGGTGAGGAGGGAAGCAGGAATGTGCATGGCAGCCTCTCTGTAGGTCATTTGCAGCGTGTCTGTGAATCACACTTATGTAAACTGTAGAGAAAACTGCTTATCAATTTTATCACAGAGTGTGGGTCAGTTGCCGTCCATGGATCACAGACAGGAAAGTGAGCCTGGAGGTGGTCTTGGTAGGACAATGGCCAGTGAGAGTGCCCTCACAGAACAAGAATTAAGTCTGCTGGGCTGGGCTTTATGTGACAGTTTTCTGGAGGAAACAAGTTATGGACTTTGAGGAGGGGGAGGATGACACCAGGTGGGCAATCCCCACAGACAGACTATGCCTTCCGGAGAGATAGCTTTGTGGCACTCAGAGCTGGTGTCCCTCTGAGATCTGCTGTGCTGCTGTCCCTCTCTCACCCCCATGATGGCTGACATTACCAGTTGACAGGCAGCCAATCTGATGAGTTCAACTATCCACAAGGGGGCTACCCTCCTTGGGGACATCTTGGCATGTTAACAGGGGTGTTCTCAGAGAGTGACTCCATTGGTGGCCTCTCAGGCATTGTGGCACCTGGCGGGTCAGGAGAGGACATTTTGGGGGCCAAGGAGAGATGTTCATCTTGGCCACCAAACCTCACAGGTCAGTGCGGGTTGAGCTGGAACACATGGCCTTTCATCCACTTCCCTCCTGCCCCTCAGTTTGCTCCCGGAAGTTCTTCTTTCTGGGCCTGCACATTGTCCAGATAGGTTATCAGTGGAGAAAAGGTGAGAAAGGGGTAGAGACCAGAAGGGAAAGGAGAGAGATGAAACAGGGATTCCATCCTTTGGTGTGACCCAGACCTGGAAGATTCTAGGGAAGCCGTGAGGTACAGGGACCTGTGAGGAAAGGCCTGGCTGTTCTCCTGCCTCTGGGATCCCCCGGATCCCCCTTAACCCTTACCTCTCTGCTGCCTGGTTGTGGATGTAGACCTGCTCGCCTGAGCTGACCCCTCCCAGGGCCAGTTTCTGCCACAGGGCACTGCTCTTCAGAGTTCCCATTTAGTCTGTCCCTGCTGTGCTTCCCTGGCCTCCTCCAGGGCCCTGCTCCCCTTCACTCCCCCTCCTCCCAGGGGTAGGACTCCTCGGTCAAAGCCACTGGCTAAAGTAGCCACTGGGATCAGAAGCGTCCTGGCTCCTTAAACCCTCCCATTTCCTCCTGGAGCCCTCAGAGCAGCCCAGCTCCTCCCTGACCTTTCCCTGTGTCCCAAACAAGTGCCTCCACCTCCTTGGGTGACGGCTGCCGTTTGTCTTGCCTTTTCGGTTTGTTTGTCTGCAGAGATTCAGAGCTAGTAAAGTAAATTCTTCTGAGCACCAAGCTTTGCCCCCCAGGCTCAGCACTGCTGCATGCAGGCTGTGTAAAGGGTGGGTTTGCCCTTGGAGGACTCCAGTTCACCTTTAGACTGTGATACTCCAGAAAAGTCACCCGAACTTCCTAAAGTAGGGACAAGGGTCCTCACACTGCAGGGTTGTGGTGAAGAGTACATGAGTTACTTGTCAAAGGCCTGGCACAGAAGTCCTTGAGGATGACAGCTACTGTGATTGCTGCTCCTGTTTATCAGAGATTTATGGACCAAGTGAGGTCTTGTCCAAGGTCACCCAAGCAGTCAGAGCTCCCAGACCATTGTTCTTCCCATCCCCCCATGTTCCCTGGCATCTCCAGCTTTCTAAAAGCAGATGTGGGGGGAGAGTGTGTGGAGAGTCCCTGGGAGATTAGAGGCTGCCCAGGGCAGTGGGTGCTGGGGGTGGGTGGCACTGGTATGAGGAAGAAGGGCATGGGAAGGGGAGGGGGTTCTCAGGACAAATTCTTCCCACTTTGCTTTTGCCAAGGGCCTACCCTTGCCCCCACACTCAGAGAAGTGGACAGGGACATGACTATGACCCATGGGCCCACATTAGCACGAGCCCCCTTGGGATCTCACATCGCAGCTGAGCCTAGCCTGGTCCTCCAGCCCCTTGCCCAGGCCCACTGCCACATGGAGAAGCTCACAGGTGAACTACACCAGAGGGGTTTCAGAAACTGGGGCCCTGCTCACTCTAGTTCACAGACCTTGTGGTTTTAGCAGTGAAGCAGCTGCGAGTGTGAAAAGAAAAAGGGTCTCCTCACCGAGATGGCTCATGCATGTGGCTTGGCCTCCCTGGGTAATCTCGACACACAGCTGGAGCATTTGTGTGGTTTAGGTTTTGTTCTTGAACATGTGACTGCTCATGCTTCCTCTAAATCCTTTTGTCTTTAACTGATTCATAGCAACTGACACTCAGTAGAAGAAAAAAAACTAAACCAAAACAAAAAACCCCCCAAAACCTAGCCTTTCTTGAAGTTATGTTATTTCAGTAATGTTTCACTGCTGTGCTGGGGCCATTCATCCGTGATCTGATTATCTTTTGCAACCCCTCCATGAGGTGGCAGGGACCCCACTTTACCGAGGCTCAGAGAAGTTAGGCAACCCACCCAGGGCCACCTAGCTAGTAGATACAGAACCAGGGTTCAAAGCCATTTCTGACTTCAACACTCACGTCCTGAACAGCTCTTCTATCTGCCTCAGGTCTGGGCAGGGTCACATCCTCCAGCCTCCACCCCCTAAGTGAGACCCAACCTGAAATCATCCCAGAAAGACTGCTGAGTTAGGTCAACTTGGGAAAAGAAAGCCGCTTCCCTATCAGCCTCCACCACAGAGCTCTGTGCACAGGACAACAGGCAGCACGAGGTGGGGCGGTGGGGTGGTCCAGTCTAGGGCCACAAACACCTGGGTTCAAACCCCAGCTCCATCTCACACCATTCTCTGAACCTTTCTGTGCCTCAGTTTTCTCATCTGTGAAAAAAGAATATAATAGTTCCTTTCTCATAGGGTTATGAGGCTTTCATGAGTTACTAATTAAAGTGCCCAGCACTTCGTAAGAGCAACGTAGGCATTGCTGTTACTATCCAAACCAGACTCGAACTGGACTCCGCTCCGTATTGAATGCTAGAGAGGAAGGAAAAGGAGCCCAAGGAGTGGGAGTTTGCAGTCCATTGGTGGAGACAGAACTCCATACGAGGAATATTGACTAACAGCTCAGAACATTATGATGTCAGCGATGTCACCATGGGGCACGTGACGGCCAGTGGCTGTGCACACAGAGGCATGGACCCTGAGTCCAGGAGCACAGTCACAGCCTGGGGTGGACGTCTCAGCCTGGGGTCAAGGAAAAGACTGGGGCCTGGACAGAGGGCTCACAAGGACGGCCTTTGTCACTTATCCCCGTTGCCCTCAACTGCATTGTGCATCAGACTCATACAAGAAGACGGTTTAAAATGCAGATTCCTGGGCCCTGCTGCCTGATATTCTGATTCTGCAGGTCTGGGATGGAGCCAAAGTATCTGCATTTAACCACATGTCCCCTCCCCTGGGGTTCTGATGCAGATGGTCTCTGACCATCCTTGGAGAAACACTGTTCCCAGGGACACTAATTCACTGAACTAAGTGACTGAGGACACTGTTACTTAAGCCTGCCACGAAAAATTCCCTCTCACCCCTTGAGGTTCCTGCTGGGCAGTCAGGGTGCCCTCTGTCACTTGTCCTATTCCCCATGTGAAATCATCCCACCCTTACCCCAAACAACTGTGTGCTCTCCTCCCCTCTCCTTGGGCTGTGCCCATAATGACATAAAGCACTTGGGTGACAGCAAAGTCTGTTCAGAGTCTGTACTGTCCTCCCCAAAGCTTGCGCATTATCCTTCTGGATCCTCACAGCAATGGGTGTGTCAGGTGGCCTTTCTACAGGAGGGGCTCCTGAGGCCCAGAGAAGCTAGGGGACTGCCTCAAGTCACTGAGAACCCAAGGCAAAGCCAGAAGTTCATCTGGCTTCTGTCACCACAGCCTCCCAAACCCCACCTCCTCATCCTCCTCCACAGGCCTGGAGGCTCTGGGTAAACTCAGCTGCCCCAAGTTCAAGGAGAGAAGACTGTACCTAGGATTTTGTAAGCATCTATTCTGTTCTGAGCATGGGCCAGAGAGAAAAATGGGAAACTCACCCATCGGGACAATGCACACCAAGCAGGCCAGGAGTCGGATGGACCCTTCCATGTTGTGAGCGTCTGGAGACCCCAGGCCAGCCCCCACACTCGGCCAGGCCACTGGTGAGAACCCTCCTTGGCGTTGGTGTGGGGGAAGGAGGGTGGGAGGGGGTGGGCTGTGTGCTCAGGTCTACACCTCCGCCGGGATCTGCGGGCACTGGAGGAACTGGAGAGAGGCAGCCACGCGGCCCGCGGTATGATTAGATGAGACCCGTGGGGTTTAGTCATGTGGAAAACTAAGAGAGGAACCACTTGGATGACTTTCCAGGACGGGAAACAGAGAAGTGGATGGGGAAGATGCAGGACCCTTCCTTGTGGCCACAGGTCCCTTTGAAAGAACTGCTGTTCTTATGCTGCCTGCCTGCCTCCCTCCCTCCTTTCTTTCCTTCCCTCCCTCTTTCCCTTCCTACCGTTTTTAGTGTGCCAGCGTGGGTTTTCTTTCCCTCCACTCCCTTCTTTTCTCGCTTTCCCCACCCTCTTCTGGAAAGGGGTTTTAGCAAGACTGAGAAGGAGATTGAGAGGAGGAGCCTGCCGACATACTAACTCACTGAAGTGAGGCCGTGGAAAGTTGTCAATACTTGCAAGAAAAAGACTTTCTACAGACAATTCACTTTCATAACCAGAGTCCCCTTCAGAGGGCCTGGGTCCTAGAACTGCGCTCTCAGATTTTGATGGTCCTAAGAATCCCTTGGAGACCTTGTTAAAATGCAGATTCTGAGGCTAATCAGTCCTACGGGCTGCTGCTGCTGCTGGTCCATGAGCCACACTTCTAGAAGCAAGAGCTATGACTCTCCCCTCTCCCTTCCAGGGACCACTGGGTGGAATACCAGGCAGAAGTCAGGACCCTGGGGGAGGAGAGGAGTGACTCCTGGAAGCTTATTTGGTAGACTCTTTGGGGACTGATAGTGGGACTCCGTGGGGACTAGAGAGCACTTTGCTCCGTCTTCTAGACTGGATTGGATTTGGACTGTAAGATTTCTTTTCTGTTAGAAAAGAAAAGAAAAAGAAAAAGAAAAAGAAAAGAAATGGACTCATGCCCCTTCACCCAGCACAGAGCTTACATTAGCAAAGACGCTCTTCCTAGCAAGGTGGCAGAGGAAATGCTGTCCGCCAAGCCAGTTTGCTTCTTGCCCATCACTGGCTCCTCCTCTTGTAAGCTCTCAGCCTTTCAGAGGTGGGAGAGCCAACCCCACCCCACTCAGGAATCCCTGCCCTGCCTGGCACCCACCCCAAGGTGGGCTCTCTCTGGTGGCCTGGCCATGTTGGAGGAGAAGAGGGTCAAATCTGGGTCCCAGAATCCTCAGAGACTGAGGAAGGGTCTTCTGTTCTTGGCCAGAGCACCTCCCCAACTCCCGCAGAGCTGGGTCCCAGCCCAGCTCCGCCTGCCTGGAGTGCCTTCCTCAGCGCCTCGCTGCGGAAACAGGATCCATTACAGTGCACACACTTGGCTTCAGTTTGCTTCTTTCCTCTAAGCAGTGAATCAGGGACATCCTTTCCCATTCTTTCAAATAGCTCCATAGTATCCCACAGCATATTTTTTATGTAGCATAAGTTATTTAACCATTCCCTGTTAACAGATGTTGAAATTACAAGCAAAGCTGCCAGAGAAATCCATTTCGTCTGTCTTTATATACTAGTAGTTGTATTTTCATCAGATAATTCTCAGAAGAGGGATTTCTGGGTCATAGGGTATGCATATTTTGTATTTTAATTATTATGCATATATTTTCATTTTAATTATATTATATTAGGCTGCTAAGAGATTGCAGGAATGGTGGTTTACAGTTTCTCCAACAGCAAATGGGAGCCCCTGTTTCCCGAAGTTTATTCGTAGGAGCCAGGAGGCTAGAGCCTTCTTGGCACTGACTCTAAGTGTGTGACTTGGCCAAGTTGCTCCTCTCTGTGCCTCATTTGCATTGTCCATCCATGAGGTGCCCTTCAGTGCATAGATTCTTGCTCCAAATCTGAGTTCCAAGGGAGTTGAGCATTGGGAAATCTGCAGAGTTGGTTTGGAAGGCCAGCTTGGGACATTGCTTCAGGCCTGGGGTGGAGAGAGGGATAGAAGACTGATACCAGCTCAACACAAGGTTGACATAAGGGAAGCCATATTGTAGAAAAGAAACCATATTGTAACTTTGAATGACCTCTGGTTAACTACCCCAGCTGGATATGCACCCTCCAGGAGATATACATGCTCTGTAGATTTTATGGCCCCTCCCAGTTTCGATAAGTTGATAATTTAGTTCTTTTGATTTCCTTAGGAATGTGATGACCCCTGGGCAGAGAGATTATGCTGAGAGCCATCATCAATGACAACTGAAAGATCTGAGGGTTGGGCATTGCTCCAGTCTCTGATGCATGTCCAGTAGAACAAAAGATTATCAGGAACTAAGATCAGGTGTCTGCCCCACCCAGAGACTGGCTGCCTCCCCCACCCAGAGACAAGCCCTCTATATAACTGGCCTGTAGTCTTTGTTCTGTAAGATGGTTCTTTCGGACATTAGTCAGCCGTCTTCCTCCTTGCTAGCAAGCTGTAATAAAACCCTTTCTCTCCTACCACCTTGCCTCTTGACTATTGGCATGTCTTGCAGTGGGCAGATGACCCCCCTTGGGCAGTAACAAAACCTTGTGCCCCTAGGGCTTTACAACTGTGTGCATGCTCTGGCTGTCTGTCTGTCTGTCTGTCTCTCTCAGGAACTGCCTGCTCCAGCCTTCAGGGCTTCTCTTATCATAATACATCCTAACTAAGTATTTGTCAAAAGGAAAGCTCCCTCCCAGGCCCTGGAACTGGTGAGGGCACTTGGTGGGGTCAGGAAGCTCAGAGGGCAAGCAGGGAGGCTCTGGTTTATAACAACCAGTCTTGAGGGAGGATAAATAAATGGAGTAGAAGGCTTACCTGGCAGGCTAGCAGATCATCAGGGAACTTCTGTTCCCAAAGCTTGGGTTGGGTCTCCAATGCCAGGTCAAAGATGTAGAGGGCACATAGGCAGATGTTTGTTCTTTGAACAGTTGACCCAACTGTGGAGCAGTTTCTTGCCTAATTTCTCCCTTCAATGGTGACCTGACACCCCTGTTAGCCACCTACCTGCTCTATTGCCCTTCTGTTCTTCCCATCCCAAGCACTCAGGGACCTCATAGCCCCTGAATTCTTATCTCCATCTCAGCTATCAGTTTCCATTTTCAAGAGCCAGACAGATTTATTCAGCTACTTAAGGACTTCTCTGCCTCAACGTGTCCACAAAGCCTGTCATCACACTCCCTCTGCCTCCTCTTGTGCACCAACTTCTAGTTTCCATGATTCAGTGGATGGGTCTGAAGGGGAGGAAGACTATCCTCTACCCACTCTGAGTCCTTTCTGGCTGTGCTGAAAATTAAATTGTCATGAGACTGAATAGTAGGAGAAAATCAAACAAAGCTTTATAACGTATACATGGGAGAAACCCGGGAAAACTGGGTAACTCGACAAAATGGGCAGAGGTTCTCTTCTTAAATAGATTCAGGTCAAGACAAAGGAGGATGTTGGGGTTGGGGGAAGGTCAGCTATGGGAGATTACCTGAAAAAGCACAGTAAACAAGAGTAAGGTTATTATGCAGATTTAAGGCTTCACCTCCTGCATTGATAAGTTTCTAGAGATGAGGTCATCCTCCCTTTTTCCCAGTACAGACAGGGAGATATCTTTACAAATGGAGATTTCCCTTACAAAGGTATATGTTTGGTAAACAGAACTTTGACAAGAATGGGCTTAGCAAGGACTCTCCCGGGCTATTGATACCCATTGTTATCTGTGGTGATGGCCCGTCCTGGGGACAAGCCTTCTATCTTAAATCCTTTTAGGCAATTAGTGTGTGTGTGGGGGAGGTCAAAGTTGATTTCGTAGTCTTCTGAGCCTTTATTGTCTTCAGCTCTAAATAATCTGCCTACCAGAGTGGCACATCTTGGGGCAGCCTGCCCTGAACCGCATCAGGTCCTTCCCAAATGTGCCAGTTGGCCATCTGTATATCTTCTTTTCTCCATTGTGTGTTTGCACCTTTGTCAAAGATTAGCTGTCCATAGATGTGTGGTTTCATTTCTGGGCTTTCAGTTCTGTTCTATTGATCTGTGTGTCTGTTTTTTTGCCGGTACTGTACTGTTTTGATTACTACAGCTTTGTAGTATACTTTGAATTCAGGAAGTATGATACCTCCAGCTTTGTTCATTTTTCTCAGGATTGCTTTGGCTATTCAGGGTCTCTTCTTGTTCCATATAAATTTTAGGATTCTTTGTTCTATCGCCATGAAGAATGTTATTGGGATTCTGATTGGGATTGCACTGACTCTGTAGATTGCTTTAGGTAATATGGACATATTAACTATGTTTATTCTTCCAATCCATGAGCATGGAATATCTTTCCATTTCTTTATATCTTCTTCAATTTCTTTCAATAACGTCTTATAGTTTTTAGTGTATAGGTCTTTCATATCCTTCATTAAATTTATTCCTAGGTATTTTATTCTTCTTGTTGCAATTGTAAATGAGATTGTATTCTTGATTTTCTTTATGCTAATTTGTGTATAGAAATGCAAATGATTTTTATATGTTGATTTTGTACCCTGAAACTTTATTGTATTTGTTAATTATTTCTGATAGTTTTTTTTTTTTTGTGGATTCTTAGGGTGTTCTTTATATAGAATCATGTTATCTCCAAATAGCGACAGTTTTACTTTTTCCTTTCCAATTTGGGTGCTTTTTCTTCTTTTTCTTGTCTCATAGCTCTGGTTAAAACTTCCAATATTATATTGAATAAGAGTGGTGACAGTGGGCATGCTTGTCTTGTTCCTGTTCTCAGAGGGATGGCTTTGTTTTTCACCATTGTGATGTTAGCTGTGGGTTTGTCATATAGGGCCTTTATTATGTTGAGATACTTTCCTTCTATATCCATTTTATTGAGTTTTGATCATAAATGGATGTTGGATCTGGTCAAATGCTTTCTCTGCATCTAGTGAGATGATCATGTGATTTTTATTCTTCATTTTGTTAATGTGGTGTATCACATTGATTGATTTGTGGATGTTGAAACGTCCCTACATCCCTGGAATCAGTCCCACTTGATTGTGGTATATGATCCTTTTAATGTATTGTTGTATTCGAGTTGCTAATATTTTGTTGAGAATTTTTGCATCTGTGTTCATTGGCAATATTGGCCTGTAATTTTCCTTTTTTTGTGTTGTCCTTGTCTGGCTTTGGTATCAGGGTAATGTTTGCATCACAAATAAGGAAATTAGGAAGCGTCTCATCCTCTTCAATTTTTTGGAAGCATTTGAGAAGGATAGGTATCAAATCTTCTTTGAATGTTTGGTAGAATTCTCCAGAGAATCCATCTTGTCCTGGACTTTTTTTTTTTCTTCACATTTTTTTTTATTGATGTTTTAATGGTTTTAACATTGTGAAATTTTGGGTTGTACATTTTCGTTTGTCCATCACCATATATATGACTCCCTTCACCACTTGTGCCATCCCCCCACCCCCCCTGCCCCTGATAACAGTACAGTTTTCTCTGTCCATGTGTTAGTTTATATTCCACATATGAGTGAGATCATACAGTGTTTGTCTTTCTCTTTCTGGCTTATTTTACTTAACATAACATGCTCCAGGCCCATCCATGTTGTTGCAAATGGGACGATTTTGTCTTTTTTTATGGCTGAGTAGTATTCCATTGTATATATATACCACATTTTTTTAATCCAATTGTCAGTCGAGGGACACTTAGGTTGCTTCCACTTCTTGGCTATGGTGAATAATGCTGCAATGAACATAGGGGTGCATAAGCCTCTTTGGATTGTTGATTTCAGGTTCGTTGGATAGATTCCCAGTAGTGGGATGGTTGGGTCATAGGGCATCTCTATTTTTAATTCTTTGAGGAATCTCCATACCATTTTCCATAGAGGCTGCACCAGTTTGCATTCCCACCAGCTGTGTATGAGGGTTCCTGTTTCTCCACATCCTCTCCAACACTTGTTTTTTGTCTTGGTGATTATAGCCATTCTAATGGGTGTGAGGTGATATCTTAGTGTTGTTTTGATTTGCATTTCCGTGATTATTAGTGATGTTGAACATCTTTTCATGTGCCTATTGGCCATCTGTATATCATCTTTGGAGAAGTGTCTGTTCATTTCCTCTACCCATTTTTTGATGGGGTTGTTTGTTTTTTTGTTGTTCAGTTGTGTGAGTTCTTTATATATTATGGAGATCAACCCCTTGTCAAATGTATGTTTTGCAAATATTCTCTCCCAGCTGGTGGGTTGTCTGTTCATCTTGATTCTGGTTTCGTCTTATAGAAACTCTTTAATCTGATAAAGTCCCACTTGTTTATTTTTTCTTTAGATTCTCTAGTCTGGGTAGGCATGTCATCCGAAAAGATTCCTTTATGACCAATGTCAAATAGTGTGTTGCCTATATTTTCTTCTATAAGTTTTATAGTTTCAGGTCTCACTTTCAGGTCTTTGATCCATTTTGAGTTAATTTTTGTGAATGGCGATAGCAGATGGTCCACTTTCATTCTTTTGCATGTGGTTGTCCAGTTTTCCCAACACCATTTATTGAAGAGACTTTCGTTTCTCCATTGTATGTTGTTAGCACCTTTGTCAAAAATTAGCTGTCCGTATATGTGTGGTTTTATTTCTGTGCTTTCAATTCTGTTCCATTGATCTGTGTGTCTGTTTTTGTACCAGTACCATGTTGTTTTGACTACTATTGTTTTGTAGTATGTTTTGAAGTCAGGGATTGTGATGCCTCCTGCTTTGTTCTTTTTTCTTAGGATTGCTTTAGCTATTCGGGGTCTTTTGTTGCCCCATATAAATTTTAGTATTCTTTTTTCTATTTCTGTGAAGAATGTCATTGGGATTCTGATTGGGATTGCATTGAATCTGTAGATTGCTTTAGGTAATATAGACATTTTTACTATGTTTATTCTTCCAATCCACGTACATGGGATATCTTTCCATTTCTTTATGTCATCATGGATTTCTTTCAATAATGTCTTGTAGTTCTCATTGTATAGGTCCTTCAACTCCTTGGTAAGATTTATTCCTAGGTATTTTATGCTTTTTGATGCACTTGTAAATGGTATTATCTTTTGAGCTCTCTTTCTGTTAGTTCATTATTAGCATACAGAAATGCAACTGATTTTTGTAGATTGATTTTGTACCCTGCAACTTTGCTGTAGTTGTTGATTATTTCTAATAGTTTTCCAACAGATTCTTTAGGGTTTTCTATATATAAAATCATGTCATCTGCAAATAGTGAGAGTTTCACTTCTTCATTACCTATTTGGATTCCTTTTATTCCTTTTTCTTGCCTAATTGCTCTGGCCAAAACCTCCAGTACTATGTTGAACAGGAGTGGTGGGAATGGGCAGCCCTGCCTCATTCCTGTTCTCAGAGGAATGGCTTTCAGTCTTTCCCCGTGGAGTATGATGTTGGCTGTGGGTTTGTCATAAATAGCCTTTATTACGTTGAGGTACTTTCCTTCTATTCCCATTTTGTTGAGAGTTTTTATCATAAATGGATGTTGTATCTTATCAAATGCCTTCTCTGCGTCTATTGAGATGACCATGTGGTTTTTATTCTTTGTTTTGTTGATGTGATGTATCATGTTGATTGATTTGCGGATGTTGAACCATCCCTGCGTCCCTGGTATAAATCCCACTTGATCATGGTGTATGATCTTTTTAATGTATTGCTGTATTCGGTTTGCCAATATTTTGTTGAGGATTTTTGCATCTATGTTCATCAGCGATATTGGCCTGTAATTTTCTTTCTTTGTATTGTCTTTGTCTGGCTTTGGTATCAGGGTGATATTGGTCTCATAGAATGATTTAGGAAGTGTTCCATCTTCCTCTATTTTTTGGAATAGTTTGAGAAGGATGGGTATTAAATCTTCTTTGAAAGTTTGGTAAAATTCACTGGAGAAGCCATCTGGTCCTGGACTTTTATTTTTTGGGAGGTTTTTGATTACTATTTCAATCTCTTTACTTGTGATTGGCCTATTCAGATTCTCCATTTCTTCTTGGTTCAGTTTTGGGAGGTTGTATGAGTCTAAGAATTTATCCATTTCTTCTAGATTGTCCAATTTGTTGGCATATAATTTCTCATAGTATTCTCTTATAATCCTCTCTATTTCCATGGTATCCATTGTAATTTCTCCTCTTTCATTTCTAATTTTATTTACTTGAGCCTTTTCTCTTTTTTTCTTAGTAAGCTTGGCTAAGGGTTTGTCGATTTTGTTTATCTTCTCAAAGAACCAACTTGGACTTTTGTTTTCTGTTTTTTGGGAGATTTTTGATTACTGTTTCAGTCTCTTTACCTGTGATTGGTGTATTCAGATTTTCTGTTTCTTGTTGATTCAGTTTTGGGAGGTTGTATGATTCTAAGAATTTATCCATTTCTTCTAGGTTATCCAATTTGTTGGGTTTTAGCTTTTCATAGTATTTTCTTATAATCCTTTGTATTCTGTGGTATCCGTTGTAATTTCTCTTCTTTCATTTATAATTTTATTTATTTGAGCCTTCTCTCTCTCTTTTTTTTTTTTGGTGATCTGGCTAAGAGTTTGTCAATTTTGTTTATCGTCTCAAAGAACTAGCTCTTAGTTTCATTGATCTTTTCTACTAATTCTTTCATCTGTATTTGCTCATTTTTATTATTTCCTTCCTTCTACTCACTTCAGGCTTTTTTGTTTTTCTTTTTCTAGTTCTTTTAGGAATAGTGTTCAATTGTTTGAGATTTTTCTTGTTTTTTTGAGGTGGACATGTAATGCTATAAACTTCCCTATCAGTACCACTTTTGCTATATCCCATAAGTTTTGTATGTTGTGTTTTCATTTTCATTTGTCCCCAGGTATTTTTTGATTTCTCCTTTGATTTCTTCATTGATCCAATAGTTGTTCAGAAGCATGTTGTTTAGTTTCCACATATTTGTGACTTTTCCG
Organism: Ceratotherium simum simum; assembly: GCF_057802395.1. Lineage (NCBI taxonomy): Eukaryota > Metazoa > Chordata > Mammalia > Perissodactyla > Rhinocerotidae > Ceratotherium > Ceratotherium simum. The sequence goes on along the minus strand of NC_141913.1, from coordinate 35,283,422 downwards.
GTTTTTTTCTTGTATTGATTTCTATACATTAGAAATTGTGGTTGGAAAAGATGCTTGATATGATTTCGGTCTTATTTTTATTAAGTTTGGCTTTGTTTCCTAGCATATGGTCTATCTTTGGGAATGTTCCATGTGCACTTGAGAAGAATGTATATTCTGCTGTTTTGGGATGGAATGTTCTATATATGTCTATTAAGTCCATCTGGTCTAGTATTTCCTTTAAGGTCACTGTTTCCTTGTTGACTTTCTGTCAGGATGATCTATCCATTGATGTAAGTGAGGTGTTAAAGTCCCCTAGTATTATTGTGTTGCTGTCAATGTCTCCCTTTAGATCTGTTAATAGTTGCTTTATATACTTTGGTGCTCCTGTGTTAGGTGCTTATGTATTAATAACTGTTTGTCTTTTTGGTAGAATGTCCCTTTTATCATTATATAGTGTCCATTTTGTTTCTTATCTTTTTTGTCTTGAAGTCTGTTTTGTCCAATATAAGTATGGCCAGACAGCTTTCTTTTGCTTGCCATTTTCTTGGAGTATCATCTTCCATCTCTTCGCTCTGAGCCTACGTTTGTGTTTAGAGCTGAGAAGTGTCTCCTGGAGACAGCATATTGTTGCGTCTTGTTTTTTAATCCTTCCAGCCACTTCGCCTTTTGACACGTGAATTCAATCCATTTGCATTTAGAGTGATTATTGATATATGAAGGCTTAATACTGCCATTTTATCTTTTGTTTTCTGGTAGTTCTATATCTCCATTGTTTCTTTTTCCCTGTATTTCTGTCTACCATTTCCGTCTACCATTTCCGTTTGGTGTCTTTCTATGATGTTTTTCTGAATTTTCTCTTTATTTATGATTAGTGACTCTGCTCTGATTTTTTGTTTAATGGTTACCATGAAGTTTGCATAAAAGATTTCATAGATGAGATAGCATTTTTTCTGCTGACGGCATCTTATCTCCATTAGCCAATGCAGGTTCCATCCTTTTCTTCTTCCCTTTTTATGTTTTTGTTGTCACAAATTATTCTTTTATGTATTGTGACTTTGTGACCAAATTGAAGCGGTTGTAGTTATTTTTGATGCTTTCTTTCTCTTTATCCTTTTTTTTTTTTTTTTTATAATTAAGCATTTACTAACCTATTCTGATACAGAGCTGCCATGTCCTGATTCTGTTTGTCTATTTATCACCTTGCTTACAGCTTTGTAAACTTTTGCCTTTTTCTTTCAGGTAGGAGGGCTCTTTTCAACATATAGGCAGGTCTAGTGGGGATGAGCTCCCAATAGCTTTTGTTTGTCTGGGAAAGCTTTTATTGCTCCTTTGTATCTGAAGGATAATTTTGCTGGATAGACTTGGCTGATAGTTTTTTTCAACTATCTTGGCTGATAGTTTTTTTCTTTCAGTATTTTGAATCTATTATTCTACTCTCTCCTATCCTATAGGATTTCTGCTGACAAATCCACTGAAAGCTTGATGGTCATTCACTTGTAGGTTATTTTCTTCTCCCTGGCTGCCCTTAATATTCTTTCTTGATCATTGAATTTTGACAGTTTTAATATTATATGTCTTCGAAAAGGTCTTTTTGCATTAAGATAATTAGGAGTTCTATTAACTTCAGGTACTTGTATATCCAGTTCCTTCCCCAGGTTTGGGAAGCTCTCAGCCATTATTTCTCTGAATAAGCTCTCTGCTCCTTGCTCCCTCTCTTCTCCTTCTGGGATACCTATTATTGTTATGTTACTTTTCCTAATCAAGTTGGATATTTCTCATAGAATTTCTTCATTTTTTAAAAAATTATTTTATTGAGGCCATAATGGTCTATAACATTGTGTAATTTCCAGTGTACATTATTAGTTATCAGTTTCTATATAGACTGCATCGTGCTCACCACCAATAGTCTAATTTTCATCTGTTGCCGTATATATGTGCCTGTTTACTCCTCACTCAACCCCCCAATCCCCTCCCCTCTGGTAACCACTACTCTGTTCTCTTTATCCATGTGTTTGTTTATCTTCCACATATGAGTGAAATCATGTGGTATTTGTCTTTCTCTTGCTTATTTTCCTTAATATAGTACCCTCAAAGTCCATCCATGTTTTTGCAAATGGAATGATTTTGTCTTTTTTTTTTTTTTTTGGTGAGGAGGATTAGCTCTGAGCTAACATCTGATGCCAATCCTCCTCTTTTTTCTGAGGAAGACTAGCCCTGGGCTAACATCCGTGCCTATCTTCCTCTACTTTATATGGGATGCTGCCACAGCATGGCTTGACAAGTGGTACATCGGTGCATGCCTGGGATGCGAACCTGCAAACCCTGGGCCACTGAAGCGGAGTGCATGCATTTAACCGCTATGCCACTGGGCTGGCCCCTGATTTTGTCTTTTTTATGGCTGAGTAGTATTCCATTGTATCTGGGTACCACGTCTTCTTTATCCATTCATCAGTTGAAGGACACTTGGGTTGCTTCCACATCTTGGCTATTGTGAATAATGCTGCAATGATCATAGGGGTACATAAGACTCTTTGAATAGTTGATTTCAAGTTCTTGGATAAATACCCAGTAGTGGGATAGCTTGACCATATGGTATTTCTATTTTTAATTTTTTGAGAACTCTCCATACTGTTTTCCATAGTGGCTGCACCAGTTTACATTCCCACCAGCAGTGTATGATGGTTCCCTTTTCTCCACATCCTCTCCAACACTTGTTATTTCTTGTCTTGTTAATTATAGCCATTCTGACGGGCATGAGGTGATATCTCATTGTAGTTTTGATTTGCATTTCCCTAATAATTAGTGATGATGTGCCTGTTGGCCATCTGTATATCTTCTTTGGAAATATGTCTGTTCATATCCTCTGTCCATTTTTTGATCAGGTTGTTTGTCTCTTTGTTGTTGAGTTGTATGGGTTCTTTATATATTTTGGAAATTAACCCCTTGTCAGATGTATGATTTGCAAATATTTTCTCCTGGTTGGCAGATTTTCTGTTCGTTTTGTTCATGGTTTCCTTTGCCTTGCAGAAACTCTTTAGTCTGATGTAGTCCCATTTGTTTATTTTTTCTTTTTCTCCTCATGCCTGAGTAGACATGGTATTCAAAAAGATGCTACTAGGACTGATGTCAAAGAGTGTACTGCCTGTATTTTCTTCCAGGAGTTTTATGTTTCAGGTCTTACATTCAAGTCTATCATCCATTTTGAGTTAAAATTTGTGTATGGTGCAAGGTAATGGTCTACTTCCATTCTTTTGCATGTTGCTGTCCAGTTTTCCCAGCACCGTTTATTGAAGAGACTTTCCTTTCTCTGTTGTATGTTCTTGGCTCCTTTGTCAAAGATTAGCTGTCCGTAGATGTGTGGTTTTATTTCTGGGCTTTCAGTTCTGTTCCATTGATCTGTGTGTGTTTTTTTTTGTGCCAGTATTATGCTGTTTTGATTATTATAGCTTTGTAGTTTATTTTGAAATCAGGGATTGTGATGCCTCCAGCTTTGTTCTTTTTTCTCAAGATTGCCTTGGCTATTTGGGGGTCTTTTGTTGTTCCATATAAATTTTAGGATTCTTTGTTTTATTTCCAGGCAGAATGTCCTTGGGATTCTGATTGGAATTGCATTGAATCTGTAGATTGCTTTAGGTGATATGGACATTTTAACTATGTTTATTCTTCCAATCCATGATCATGGACTATCTTTCCATTTCTTTATGTCTTCTTCAATTTATCTCAATATTGCCTTATAGTTTTCAGTATATAGATCTTTAACCTCCTTGGTTAAATTTATTCCTAGATATATTATTCTTTCTGTTGCAATTGTAAATGGGATTGTATTCTTGACTTCTCTTTCTGCTAGTTTGCTATTAATGTATAGATATGCAACTGATTTTTGTAAGTTGATTTTGTACCCTGAAACTTTGCTGCAGTTGATTATTTATAAAAGTTTTCTGGTGGATTCTTTAGGGTTTTCTGTATATAGGATCATGTCATCCACAAACAGCAAGAGTTGCACTTCTTCCTTTCCAATTCGGATACCTTTTATTTCTTTTTCTTGCCTAATTGCTCTGGCCAACACCTCCAGTGCTATATTGAATAGGAGTGGCAAGAGTGGGCAATGGTGGTTACTACCTTTGTCAGATGGATGGCTTTCAGTTTTTCAACATTAGGTATGATGTTGGCTGTGGGTTTGTCATATATGGCCTTTATTATGTTGAGGTATTTTTCTTCTATATCCATTTTATTGAGATTTCTTATAAATGGATATTCGATCTTGTCAATCTCTGCATCTATTGAGATAATAATGTGACTTTTAATCCTCATTTTGTTAATGTGGTATATCACATTGATTGATTTGTAGATGTTGAACCATCCCCACATCCCTGCTATAAACCCCACTTGTTCGTGGTGTATGATCCTTTTATTGTATTGCTGTATTCAGTTTGCCAATATTTTGTTGAGGATCTTTTCATCTATGTTCATCAGTGATATTGGCCTTTAATTTTCCTTCTTTGTATTGTCCTTGTGTGGTTTTGGTGCCAAGGTGATATTGGCCCCATAGAATGAGTTAGGAAGTGTTCCATCTTCTTCAATTTTTTGAAATAGTTTCAGAAGTATAGGTATTAAATCTTTTTTGAATATTTGGTAGAATTCTCCAGAGAAGCCATCTGGTCCTGGACTTTTATTTTTTGGGAAGTTTTTGATTACTGTTTCAATCTCTTTACTCGTGATTGATCTATTCAGATTCTCTATTTTTTCTTGATTCAGCTTTGGGAGGTTGTGTGATTCTAAGAATTTATCCATTTCTCCTGGGTTATCCAATTTGTTGGCATACAGTTTTTCATAGTATTCTGTTATAATCCTCTTGTTTCTGTGGCATCCATTGTAATTTATCCTCTTCCATTTCTAGTTTTTTTTTCATTTGAGTCTTCTCTCTTTTTTTCTTAGTGATTCTGGCTAGGAGTTTGTCAATTTTGTTCATCTTCTTAAAGAACTAGTTCTTAGTTTCATTGATCCTTTCTGCTGTTTTTTTTTTCTCTATTTTATTTATTTCTGCTCTTATTTTTGTTATTTCCCTGCTTCTCCTGACTTTGGGCTTCATTTGTTCTTCTTTTTCTAGTTCTGTTAGGTGTAGTTTAAGATTACTCAATTGAGATTTTTCTTGTCTGCTGAGGTGGGCCTGTATTGCTATGAATTTCCCTCTTAGAATCACTTTGCTGCATTCCATAAGAGTTGGTATGATGTATTTTCATTTTCATTTGTCTCCTGGTATTTTTTTTATGTCTCTTGATATTTTCATTGATCCAATTGTTGCTCAGTAGCATGTTGTTTAGTCTCCACATGTTGGTGACTTTCCAAGCTTTTTCTTGTAGTTGGTTTCTAGTTTCATAGCATTGTGGTTGGAAGAGATGCTTGATATTTCAATCTTTTTACATTTATTGAGGTTTACCTTGTTTCCAAAAATACGTTCTATCTTTGAGAATGTTCCATGTGCACTTCAAATGAATTTGTATTCTGCTGTTTTTGGGTAGAATGTTCTATACATAGCTATTAATTCCATCTGATCAAGTGTTTCATTTGAATTTTCATTTGAAAATTCATTTGAATATTTCCTCATTGATTTTCTTTCTGGATGATCTATCCATTGATGTAAGTGGGGTTTTGAAGTCCCTTACTATTATTGTGTTGATGTTAATCTTTCCCTTTAGGTCTGTTAATAGTTGCTTTATATACTTTGGTGCTCCTGTGTTAGGTGCATATATTTTCATAAGTGTTATGTCCTCTTGGTGGGATGTCCCTTTTATTGTTATATACTGCCCCTCTTTGTCTCTCCTTGCCTTTTTTATCTTGAAGTCTGCTTTGTCTGATGTAGGTAGGGCAGCACCTGCTTTCTTTTGCTTGCCATTTGCTTAGAGTATCGTTTTCCATCTCTTCACTGTGAGCCTGTGTTTGTCCTTAGAGATGAGATGTGTTTCCTGGAGGCAGCATATTGTTGGGTCTTGTTTTTTAATCCATCCAGCCACTCTGTGTCTTATTTATTTATTTTGGTGAGGAAGATCAGCCCTGAGCTAACATCCATTGCCAATCCCCCTCTTTTTTCTGAGGAAGATTGGCTCTGGGGCTTACATCTGTGCCCATTTTCCTCTACTTTTTTTATATGTGGGACGCCTGCCACAGCATGGCTTGATAACTGGTGCCTAGGTCTGTGCCTGGGATCTGAACCTGCAAACCCTGGGCTACTGAAGTGGAGTGAGTGAACTTAACCACTACACCACTGAGCTGGCCTCACTCTGTGTCTTTGATTGCAGAATTCAATCTATTTACTTTTAGAGTGATTATTGATATACAAGGGCTTAATATTGCCATTTTATCTCTTGTTTTCCAGTTGTTCTATATTTCCTTTGTTTCTTTTCCCTTGTATTTCTGACTACCATTTCAGTTTGCTGGTTTTCTGTGATGATTTTCTCAGTTTTTTCTTTATTTATGATTTGTTTCTCTGCTGTGATTTTTTATATAGTGGTTCCCAGGAGGTTTGTATAAAAGATCTCATAGATGAGATAGTCCATTTTCTGATAGCCTCTTGTCATCATTGGGCTAAGCAGGTTCCATCCCTTTCCTCTTCCCCTGCTAAGCTGTTGCTGTCAGAAATTATTCTATTTTGAGTTGTGAGTTTGTGATTAAAATGAAGTGTTTATAGTTATTTTTGATGCTTTCCTTCCCTTTATCTTTTATGTTTTAATTGTTTGTTAACCTGTTCTGAGAGAGAGCTGCAATTTTTTGATTTTATCTGTCTATTTATCTCCTTGCTCAAGGCTTTGTAAACCTTTGCCTTTTTCTTTCGAGTATGAGGGCATCCTTGATCATTTCTTGTAAGGGAGGTCTAGTGGCAATGAACTCCCTCAGCTTTTGTGTATCTGGGAACACTTTTATTTCTCCATCGTATCTGAAGGATAGTTTTGCTGGATAGAGTATTCTTGGCTTAAAGTTTTTGTCTTTCAGTATTTTGGATGTATCATTCCAATCTCTCCTAGCCTGTAAGGTTTTCTGCTAAGAAATCTGCTGATAGCCTGGTAGGGGTTCCTTTGTAGATTATTCTCTTTTGCTTTGCTGCTCTTAATATTTTTCTTTGTCATTGACTTTTGCCAGTTTTACTATTATATGCCTTGGAGAAGGTCTTTTGGCATTGATGTAAGCAGGAGTTCTATTGGCTTCCTATACTTGTAAGTCCAGTTCCTTCCCCAGGTTTGGGAAGTTCTCAGCTATTATTTCTTTGAATAAGCTCTCTGCTCCTCTCTCTTCTCCTTCTGGAATACCTATAATCTTTATGTTGCATTTCCTAATTGAGTCAGTTATTTCTTGAAGAATTTCTTCATTTTTTTAAAGTCTTAGTTCTTTCTCCTCCTCCACCTGAAGCATTTCTATATTTCTGTCCTCTAAATTATTAATTCTGTCCTCCATAACATCAGCTCTGTTTTTTAAGGGTCTAGATTTTTTTTTTATCTCATTCATTGTGCTCTTCATCTCCAGAGTTTCTATTTTTTTTTTTAGAGTTTCAATCTCTTTGATGAAGAATTCCTTCTGCTCAGTGATTTATTCCTGTGTTCATTGAACTGTCTTTCTGAATTTTCTTGTAACTTTTTGAGTTTCTTTATGGCAACTATTTTGAATTCTCTGTCATATAGATTGTAAATCTCTGTGAGTTCAGGATTGGTTTCTGAAGACTTGTCATTTTCCTTCTGCTCTGGTGTGTTAATGTAGTTCTCCAAAGTATTTTGTTAAGTGATCCTTTGCCAGCTCATAGTGGTAGTATCAGGTCATGGATTCCACCTGCCACCTCTAGGGGGAGAGGGCAGCAGCTATGTTTTCTGAACACACCACATCTTCCGGATGTCGTGCCAATAGGGCTTCTCTGCATTTGCCTGCTGGTCCACAGCTGCTTGGTGGGACACACACACAGGCACAGGCACTCTGGTGCAGAACTGTGGCCTTGTCAGGGGTCCAGCAGAGCTGGGGTGGTGGGTGGGAGGAGAGGAGTGGGGTGCTTTCTTTCATGTGCATGGGCCTGCTCTGTGCTCATAAGAGGTCTGCCTGGGCTGTTGTGCTCAGTGGGGCACCCATGCAGTGGCGGAGGCACGCCACTTGGTATGGAGTGTTCCTGTAAGCGGGGCTGCAACTCCAAAAGCAAAGGCATTTGCTCGCAGGCCTGCCTGCTCCTTCTCCTACTCCTACAGTCACACGTCAGCTGCTGTGTGAGGGCCAGTGGCCCAGATTGCTGCCATTGGGGAAGGGGAGGGGATCCACTCACCTCCTTCCACTGCTTCCCAGGAATCCGGTATGCCCACCTTCAGATGTATGGCTGCATAGATCTCTCAGATGTCCTATTGTGCTTTGTAGGGAATCCTATGTTGGTTAATGAATGTCTATTTGGTGTAACTTAGGGGGAAGAGACTAAAGGAACAGCTCACTCTGTCATGATGCTGATGTCCAGAATTTCCTCATTTTTTAAAAATCTTTGTTCTCTCTCCTCTTTTACCTGAATTGTTTCTAGGTTTCTATCTTCAGGCTCACTAATTCTCTCTTCCATATGGTCTACTCTATTTTTAATCCTTTATACATTATTTTTCATCCCATTAATTGTATTCTTCATCTCTAGAATTTCTGTTTTTTCTTTTTAGAGTTTTAATCTCTTTGGTGAAGTATTCCTTCTGTCTATTAATTTTATTCTTGAGCTCATTGAGCTGTCTTTCCATTTTTTCTTGTAACTCTTTGGGTTTTTTCATGACAGATATTTTGAATTCTCTATCAGTTAGATTGAATTCTCTGTCAGTCACTTCTGTGACTTCACGTTCGGTTTCTGGAGAGTTGTCATTTTCTTTCTGTCCTGCTGTGTTACTGTAGTTCTTCATGGTACTTGATGAATTGATCCTCTGCCAGCACATTTGTGGTAGTAACCACCTTTCTTATTTGGGTAAGGCTTTGGTTACTTTGGTTCTGAGCTGCTTCTGGTTGTATTTGAGAGCCTGTACTTTCTACCTTCCACTGCCTCTGCTAGAGGCATCATCAATGCTCTCCTTGTGCTGTTTGTGCCTTTGAAGTTTCTGGTGCTGTGCTCCTTATGATGTCACTGCAATCTCAGGTGTCACCACCAGTGTCACCAAGATTCAAGTACTTCTGCTGCTTCCTGGGTTGCCTGGGTCTCATATTCTCCCACTGGGTCTCCAGGGGCTCAAATACTGCTGCTCCATGCACCACCTGCACTGCTGCTCCCAGGTTGTCTGGTGGTGCTGATTGCATCACTGCGAGAGTGCTGGGTTTCTGGGTGTTGCTGTCACTGCTGGGGCCTGGGCACTGGGGGCTTGTATGCAGCCCCCACTGCTAATAGAGCCAGTCTTGGGGGTGTCACCACTAGGGGCTGGGTCACTGGTTCTGCTCCCACTCTTTACTCTTGCTTCCAGGGATAACCTCCCTAATAAACTCCCTGTACTCAAGTCCTTCTCTCAGGGTCTGCTTCCAGGGAACTCAACATGAAACACATATGGGAACAAGCTATTTAAATGAGATCATTCTGAGGAGGCTATTTTACTGTGGCTGTACAGATTTTCAAGTGGTGATTGTTGATGAAAGAACAATTGTCTCCAAAAGGTAGTCATCATTGACAATAGTTATAGTACTAAGCAGCATAAATGGGAAATAGTAGAATTATTAAGCTAATCCACCCAGACAAGCATGTCAAAATGCTCAGAACATCAAAGATCCAGAATGAAATATCCTGCTGCAGCAGTGGAATCTCAGTATCTATTCCAAGGAGACAGTCAGAAGGCTGGGCAGAAAAGTGGCCAGGCAATGGTCTAGCAAGGATGAGCCAATGCTTGGGTAGAGAGAGGTTTTTAGCTAGGATAAAGGCTAATCTGTTGCAAAAAGAAAGAGAGAGAGAGAGAGAGACTCAAAAATACAGTGGATTAAAAAAAATGGAAAGTGATTTCTCTGTAATATAGTGGTCCTGAGGTGAGCTGTTTGTATTGGCAGGTGGCCTTGCTTCTCCTGGTCATTCTGGGATCCAGCTTCCTTCATCCTGTTATTCTGCCACCCCTACTGCCCCCAAGGCATTGCTAACTAATGCCTTCAAGGCTGAAGCTTGGTATCAGGCTTGTGCAAGTTCTAGCTTGTATGATGGAGAAAGATAAAAACTCTTGGTCAATTGGATTGTCTTTTTGCTTTTTGATGATCCAAAAATTTTATGCATCACGTCTATTTGCATCCCATTGGCTCAAACTTAGTCATACAACCACCCAACTCCAAAGATGGATTGGAAGCATGGTCATTAGCAAGGTAACTATATAGTCAAGTTAAAATTTTATTACCATGGGAGAAGGAAAAAGATGTTGATGGATAGTTACCTGTCTTTGCCACAGATGTTTGCAGTAACTCCAGAAAATGAAGCTTAGGAGAATAATCTATTCCATAAAGTCTAAGATGTCATTGAAAGATGCACCCTTATTTTATATACTGCTAAGAAAGAAAAAAATTTCTATCTTTTTATAATTGCAAGATGCCATTGACTGTAATGTGTATCCTGATTTCAGACATGTTAAAAGGTGAAAAAAATTTACATCATACAATTGATAAAATATAGTTTTTTAGCTGTTTGTAATTTTTGTTAATATATTCTCAATAAGGAAAGGCTTTTCGGAGGGGCCAGTCTGTCTTCCCTATGCTAAGACGAACCATAGAAAAGAGGCATGTCCACGATATGCCAGAGTTTTAAAAAGAGGCAAGAAATGTTGACAGTAGCAGAGATTGAAATGAGAGGCTTCTGTGGGGAATAGGTCTTTTGTGGGGGTCTCTCCTCTGCCTTGATTTCTTATTCTCTTGACTCTCGTCTGATTCCCCTTGCATGGCTTCTTGTCACTTCCTGTGTACCTCTAGTTTCCTTAACGTAAGGATCCGGTCAGAAAAATTAAAACCTTACAAAGTGTTTTAAACAGAGGGAATTGGATATAGGTAACTGGTTACACAGAAAATTGAAGGATGAAAAAGAAAGCAGGAGATTCTGAAATAGCCCAGATATTAGTAACTATAGAAAGCAGCTACCATTCCCACAACTAGGCAGGGAAAGAAGGGAAGATGTAAGGTTACTGAGGCCTAGGAGCTCAGAGGAAGAGTCCCTACTTGGCTGATGGTCAGATCTATGGATGGGGCCCTGTGTGACTAATGCTCAGATGATGGGATGGAGAGGCAGAGACACATGACTGGCTGATGCTATGCCTCTGAGGGAATTCAGCAGGCTGGGATTGCCAGAAGAGGCTAAAGGCTGGACCTAGAGCTTTCATCTGCTGCTGGAGCAATGTTAACATGAACTGGAAGCCCTTCTCCCACCTTCCAATCTCTCTCTAGTGCCTTCCATTGACCAGCAAGTGTATCTGAGAAATGTGGTTTGCAGAGTCCCAGCCTCAGCTTCTACAGCAAAGTATAGAAAGGTGGGCTTGGGGCTGACAGCCAAGACATAAATACCCAGCATGCTCAATTAGACCACAAACCCTTCCTGGAGGCTGTTCTTCTATATATCTGGGGCAATGTCTAGTATAGTACCTGGAATATGATACAAGTTCAGAATTATTTGAGTTTGAGCTCTTTAAAGTAGCGTTTGGTTAATTCAGGAATGAAAAGGGGATAATACTACAGACCCCACAGACAATAAGGAAATATTATGAATACTTCTATGCCCATAAATTCAACAACTTAGATGAAATGGACCAATTCTTTGAAATTTACAAACTATCAAAACTCATTCTAGAAGAAATAGAATATCTGAATAGTACTATGTCAAACAAATTGAATTCACAGTTTAAAATTTTCCAACAAAGAAAATTCTAGCCACAGATGTTTTGACTGAGTAATTCTACCAAAAATTTAACAAAAGCATAACCCCAATTCATAATCTTTTTCAGAATATAGAAGAGGAGGACACATTTCCCAACTGACTTTATGAGTCCAGCATTACTCTAATGCCAAAACCAGACAAAGACACTACAAGAAACAAAAACTAGAGATCAATATCCCTCACGAACAAAGTTAAAAAATTCTCAACAAAATTTTTGCAAATTGAACTCAGCAATATATAAAAGGGGTAACACATCATGATGAAGTGTAGTTTATCTTAAGAATGCAAGACTGGTTCAACTTTGAAAAATGTAATTCACTGTACTAACAGACTAAAGAAAAACCTTGTGATTATCTCAATGAATACAGAAAAATCTTTTGACAAAATTAAACATTGATTCACAATAACACCTTTCAGCAAACCAGGATTGGAAGGAAACTTGCTTAACCAGAAAAAGGGTATCTACCAAAAAAAAAAACAAAAACAAAAAACAAAAGCAAAAAACTATAGCTAACATCATACTTAATAGTGAAAGAGTGAATGTTTTCCCCTGAGATTGGGAAGAAGGCAAGTTTGTCTACTTTAACCATTCCTACTCAACATTAAGTGATAGACAGTGCAATAGGACAAGGAAAAGAAATAAAAGATATACTAATTGTAAAGGAAGAAACAAAATTCTCTCCTTTAGCAAATAAAATGATTACTACTATAGAAAATGCCCAAAACAAAAAACCTCCCAGAACTAATAAGTGAGTTTACAAAGGTCACAGAATAAAAGGTCAATATACCGAAATCAATTGTATTTCTATATACTAACAATGAATAATTGGAATTTTAAATTAAGAAATCTCAGAACAATTTACAATAATATAAGAAACCCAGCAAATACTTACATATAAATGTAAAAAACATGCGCCAGATTTGCACGCGAAAAACTGTGAAACTCTGATGTGTCTCAAATAAGACTTAAATAAGTGGATAGATACACTGTGTTCATGGATCAAAAGATTCATTATTGTTAAGGTGTCAATTCTCCCCAAATTAATCTACAAATTCAACACAATCTCAATCAAAATATCAATAGGCTTTTTCTTAAATAGAGCTCTACAAGCCGCTTCTAAAATTTATATGGAAAGACAAAGGAGCTAAAATAGCCAAATTTGTTTTCTGAAAAAGAAGAATACATTGGGAGGGCTCTCATTATCTGATTTCAAGACCTACTATAAAGCTGCAGAGACTGAGGAAATGTGATGTTGGTGAGATGACAGGCACAAGGACCAATGAAACAGAATAGAGTCCAGAAATACACAAGGACAGTCAACTTATTTTTGACAAAGGTGCAAAGGTAATTCAATGGAGAGAGGATAGTTTTTTCAACAAATCATGTTGGACATTTAGATGTCCATATGATAAAAGAAAAATACAACGATTAAAAATAAATAAAGTAAAAAAGAAATTTGACCCATAACTTACTCTTTATACAAAAATTCACTGAAACTATATCACAGGTCTAAATTAAAATGTACAACTATAAAACTTCTAGGAGAAAACATAGGAAAAAAATCTTTGTAAGCTTGGGTTAGCCAGAGTACTTAGGTAGGACTCCAAAACAATGATCCATTAAAAAATTGGTAGATTGGATTTTGTTAAAATTAAAAACGTTTACTCTTTAAGAGAGTTGAAGAGAGAGAGAATTAAGAGAATGAAAAGATAAGCCACAGACTGGGAGAAAATATTTGTAAATCACATCTCTGACAGAGGATCTATATCCAGAATATACGAAGAACTCTCAAAGACCAACAATGAGCAAAGAATAATAATAATAAAAAAATCAGCAGATTTGAACAGACCCTTCACCAAAGAATATATACAGATAGCCAATAAGCACATGAAAACATGCTCGACATTATTAGTCATTAGGGAAATGCAAATTAAATTTACAATAAGATACCACTCTACACCTAATAGAATGGTTAAAATAAACAAAACTGACAATACGAAATGCTGACAAGCAGCAGAACAACTGAAGCTCTCATACATTGCAGGTGGGAATGCAAAATGGTACTTTGCACTTTGGCAGACATCGGTTGCTTTCTTAAAAAGTTGGAGAAGTTAAAAAGTTCTCACCATACACCCTAGGAATCCCACTCCTAGGTATTTCCCCAAGGGACATAAAAAGTCTGAGTGAGAATGTTCATAACGTGTATTCATACTCACCTTAAACTAGAAACAACAGATGTCCTTCAACCAGTGGATGATAAACTATTGTACAGACATGCAACAGAGTGCCACTGAGTAATGACAAGGAACAAACTCCTGATTCACACAGCAGCACGGGTGAATTCAAGGCAATTTGTTAAATGAAAGAAGACAGACACAAAAGGGGACATGTATGATTCCATTTATATGACACTCTCAATAGGCAAAACTATAGGTATCGAAAACAAATCAGTCTTGCCAAGGGTAGGGGTTTGGGAAAGGGTTGACTACAATGCAGCAGCCTGAGGGAATTTGGGGATGATGGAACTGTTTTGTATCATGACTGTGGTGGTGAACATGTGAGTCTATACATTTGTCAAAATGCATAGAATTATACACTGCAAAGAATGAATTTTACTGTATGTAATTAAAAAAAATCAACCAGGATGTGAGGGGAACCCCAAATGGAATACAGATGGTAACAAAACATCTAAATGTATTAGAAGTGAATAAGCTCACCCACTGGAAAGAATGCAGAACTAGCCTAAGTTAAGTTGGAAAACAGCATTTTGACTGTATACTCAGGCTACAGACAACAACTGTACCTCGGTACTGTACTCTAGTTAGTAAATTTGTTTCTCATAAGGATATGAGTTAGAGATTCTGAAACTACTTATGTGAACATGAGGATTGAACAAATAAATAGATATGATGCAGATAATCAGAGCCAGATTTCTCTCTGCTGGAGAAAAAAGTTAGAATTAAAAAAGGGGGAAAGGGTAGTATGAACCATGTGATTGGATTCATTCATTGGGTTGGAATCAAAAGTCTCACATGAAATTATGGTTTTAAAATATATACACAGGTAGATACAGAGCCTGGAACTCTTAGTGCAGAGGCTGGCAGGGTGAAGAGTGTAATACTCAACAAATGGTAGCTATATATGTGTGTGGATACACACACACACATATATGTTATACATATGCATACATATATATAAAAATAACATACATATATGCATCTATAAATATGTACGCTTCCAGAGAGGAGGGCATTCCTTGGGACAGGACATGAGAAGCTTGAGCCTGGGTGTGGGCCGGTGGGACATCAGCTCACCTCCCTTTTAGGCTGGGAAGAGGGACAGAAAGCCCGGTTTTCCTAAGTCATTCTGTCAGGTTAAATGAGGCCATGTCCTCCTGCTAGTTCTTTTTTTTTTTTTAATTATTTTATTGGGGTCACATTGGCTTATAACATTGTGTAAATTTCAGGTGTACATTATTATATTTCAGTTTCCGTAGAGATTGTGTTGTGTTCACCCTCAACAGTCTAGTTTTAATCCACCACCATACATATGTGCCCCTTTACCCATTACGCCCTCACCCCACCCTCTTCCTCTCTGGTAACCACCAATCTGTTCTCCTTATCCATGTGTTTGTTTATCTTCCACATATGAGTGAAATCATACAGTATTTGTCTTTCTCTGTCTGATGTGTTTCGCTTACCATAATACCCTTAAGGTCCATCGATGTGATTGAAAATGGCACGATTTTGTCTTTTTAATGACTGAGTAACATTCCATTGTATATATACACCACATCTTCTTTATCCATTCATCACTTGATGGGCACTTGGGTTGCTTCCACATCTTGGCTATTGTCAATAATGCTGTAATGAACATCATTATTAGGGATGTAACATCTCTTTGAATTGTCAATTTCATGCTCTTTGGATAAATTCCCAGTCGTGGGATAAATGGATCATATGGTATTTCTATTTTTAACTTTTCGAGAACTCTCCATACTGTTTTCCATAGTGGCTGTGCCTGTTTGCTTTCCCACCGGCAGTATATGAGGGTCCCTTTTCTCCATATCCTCTCCAATACTTTTTATTTCTTGTCTTGTTAATTACAACCATTTTGATGGGTGTGAGGTGATTTCTCATTGTAGTTTTGATTTGTGTTTCTCTAATAATTAGTGATGTTGAACATCTTTCATGTGCCTGTTGGCCATCTGCATATCTTTTGAAAAACATCTCTTTGTATCCTCTGCCCATTTTTTAATCAGGTTATTTTTTTGTTGTTGTTGTTAAGTTTTATGAGTTCTTTATGTATTTTGGAAATTAACCTCTTGTCAGATCTATGATTTGCAAATATTTTCTTCCAGTTGAGGGATTATCTTTTTGTTTTGTCAATGGTTTCCTTTGTCTTGCAGAAGCTTTTCAGTCTGATGTAGTCTGATTTGTTTATTTTTTCTTTTGTTTCCTTTGCCTGAGGAGACAGCGTATTCAAAAAGATACTGCTATGACTGATGTCAAAGAGCATACTGCCTATGTTTTCTTCTAGGAGTTTTATGTTTTCAGGTGTTACATTCAAGTCTATGATCCATTTTGAGTTAATTTTTGTGTATGGTGTAATGTAATGGTCTACTTTCATTCTTTTGGATGTGGCTGTCCAGTTCTCCCAATCCCATTTATTGAAGAGACTTTCCTTTCTCCATTGTATTTTCTTGGCTCCTTTGTCGAAGATTAGCTGTCCATAGATGTGTGGTTTTATGTCTGAATTCTCAATTGTATTCTGTTGATCTGTGTGTCTGTTTTTGTGCCAGTACCATGCTCTTTTGATTACTATAGCTTTGTAGTATATTTTGAATTCAGAGAGTGTCATACCTCCAGCTTTGTTCTTTTTTCTCAGGATTACTTTGGCTATTTGGAGTCTTTTGTTGTTCCATATAAATTTTAGGATTCTTCGCTCTATTTCTGTGAAGAAATTCATTGGGATTCTGATTGAGATTGCATTGAATCTGTAGATTGCTTTAGGTAATATGGCCATTTTAACTATGTTTATTCTTCCAAATCTTGAGCCTGGAATAACTCCATTTCTTTATGTCTTCTTATTTCTTTCAATAGTCTCTTATAGTTTTCAGTGTATAGGTCTTGCACATGCTTGGTTACATTTATTCCTAGGTATTTTATTCTTTTTACTTCCATCTATCTTTTTTAAATTTAATTGTTTTATTGTGGTCATATTGGCTTATCTTATTGTGTAATTTCAGGTGTACTCCATTGTGTATTGGTTTCGGTATAGACTGCATCATGTTCACCACCCGTTGTCTAGTTCTTATCAGTCAACTTATACATATGACCCTTTATCACTTTCACCTTCCCCTACACCCCTTCCTCTCTAGTAACCATTAATCTGTTCTCCTTTCTTGTGTTTGTTTATCTTACAAATGTGAGTGAAATCATACGGTGTTTGTCTTTCTCTGTCTGGTTTATATCGCTTAGCATAATACCCTTAAGGTCCATTCACGTTGTCACAACTGGCACTTTTTATGGCTGAGTAGGATTCCATTGTGTATATATACTACATTTTTTTTTTTTTTTGTGAGAACGATCAGCACTGAGCTAACATCTGATGCCAATCCTCCTCTTTTTGCTGAGGAAGATTGGCCCTGAGCTAACATCTGTGCCCATGTTCCTCTACTTTATATGGGACGCTGCCACAGCATGGCTTGACAAGCAGTGCATCAGTGCGTGCCTGGGATCCAAACCGGTGAACCCCGGGCCACTGCAGTGGAGCACACGCACTTAACCGCTTGCACCACCAGGCCAGCCCCTACCACATCTTTTTTATCCATTTATCTGTTGTTGGGCCTTTGGGTTGCTTCCAAGTTGTGGCTATTGTGAATAATGCTGTGATGAACATTATTATTAGGAATGCATAAATCTCTTTGAATTGTTGATTTCATGTTCTTTGAATAAAAACTCAGTAGTGGGATAGCTTGATCATATGGTGTTTCTATTTTTAATATTTTGAGAACTCTCCATACTGTTTTCCATAGTGGCTGCTCCCATTTGCATTCCCACTAGCAGTGTACGAGGGTTCCTTTTTCTTCACATCCTCTCAAACACTTGTTATTTCTTGTCTTGTTGATTACAGCCATTCTGATGAGTGTGCAGTGATCTCATTGTAGTTTTAATTTGCCTTTCCCTAATAATTAGTGAAGTGGAACATCTTTTCATGTGTCTGTTGGCCATCTGTATGTCTTCTTTAGAGAGATGTCTGTTCATATCCTCTGTCCATTTTTTGTTCTGGTTATTTTTGTTGTTGTTGTTGTTAAGTTGTATGAGTTCTTTATATATTTTGGAAATTAATCTCTTGTCAGATGTATGATTTGCAAATATTTTCTTCCAGTTAATGGATTGTCTTTTTGTTTTGTCAATGGTTTCCTTTGCCTTGCAGAACCTTTTCAGTCTGATGTAGTCTGATTTGTTTTTCTTTTGTTTTTCTTTCCTGAGGAAACATTGTATTCAAAAAGATACTGCTACAGCTGATGTCAGAGAGCATACTGCCTGTGTTTTCTTCTAGGAGTTTTATGGTTTCAGGTTTTACATTCAAGTCTTTAATCCATTTTGAGTTAATTTTTGTGTATGGTGTAAGATAATGGTTACATTTATTTTTTTGGATGTGGTTGTACAGTTTTGCCAACACTTTTTATTGAAGAGACTTTCCTTTGTCCATTGTATGTTCTTTGCTCCTTTGTCGAATGTTAGCTCTCCATACAAGTGTGGTTTTATTTCTGGGCTTTCAATTCTGATTCATTGATCTGTGTGTCTGTTTTTGTGCCAGTACCATGCTCTTTTGATTACTATAGCTTTGTGGTGTATTTTGAATTCAGGGAGTGTGATGCCTCCAGCTTTGTTTTTTTTTCTCAGGATTGCTTTGGCTATTTGGAGTCTTTTGTTGTTCCATATAAATTTTAGGATTCTTTGCTCTATTTCTGTGAAGAAAGTCATTGGGATTTTGACTGGGATTGCATTGAATCTGTAGATTACTTTAGGCAGTATGGACATTTTAACTATGTTAATTCTTCCAATCCATGAGCATGGCATATCTTTCCATTTCTTTATGTCTTCTTTGATTTCTTTCAATAATATCTCATTGTTTTAGTGTGTAGATCTTTCACCTCCTGGGTTAAGTTTATTCCTAGATGGTTTGTTCTTTTGTTGCCATTGTAAATGGGATTGTATTCTTGACTTCTCTTCAGCTAGTTAGTTATTAGTGTATAGAAATGCAACTGATTTTTGTAGGTTGATTATTTACACTGCAACTTTGCTGTAGTTGATTATTTCTAATAGTTTTCTGGTGGATTCTTTAGGGTTTTCTATATATAGAATCATGTTGTCCACAAATGGCAATAGTTTTATTTCTTCCTTTCCTATTTGGATACCTTTTATTTGTTTCTCTTGCCTAGTTGGTTGGGCCAAAACCGCCAGTACTATGTTGAATTAGGAGTGGCAAGAGTGGGCAACCTTTTCTTACTACTGTTCTCAGATGGATGGTTTTCAGTTTTTCACCATTAGGTATAATGTTGGCTATGGGTTTGTCATATATGACCCTTATTATATTGAGGTACTTTCCTTCAATACCCATTTTATTGAGAATTTTTTATCATAAATGGATGTTGGATCTCGTCAAATACTTTGTCTGTATCTATTGAGATGATCATGTGATATTTATTCTCCATTTTGTTAATGTGGTGTATCACACTGATTGATTTGTGGATGTTGAACCATTCCTGCATCCCTGGAATAAATCTCACTTGATTGTGGTGTATGATCTTTTTAATGTATTGTTGTATTCAATTTGCTAATGTTTTGTTGAGGATTTTTACATCTGTGTTCATCAGCAATATTGGCCTATAATTTTCCTTTTTTGTGTTGTCCTTGTCTGGTTTTGGTATCAGGGTAATGTTGGCCTTGTGAAATGAGTTAGGAAGCATCCTGTCCTTCTCAATGTCTTGGAAGATTTTGAGATGGTTAGGCATTAAGCCTTCTTTGAATGTTTGGTAGAATTCACTAAAGAAGCTATCTGGTCCTGAATTTTTGTTTTTTGGAGGTTTTTGATTACTGTTTCAATATCTTTACTTGTGATTGGTCTATTCAGATTCTCTATTTCTTCTCGATTCAGTTTTGGGAGGTTGTATGATTCTAAGATTTTATCCATTTCTTCTAGGTTATCCAATTTGTTCATGTATAGCTTTTCATAGTATTCTCTTATAATCCTTTCTAGTTCAGTGGTATCCATTGTAATTCCTCCTCCTTAATTTCTGATTTTGTTTATTTGAGCCTTCTTTCTTTTTTTTCTTACTAAGTCTGACTAAAGGTTTGTAAATTTTGTTTATCTTGTCAGAGAACCAGCTCTGAGTTTCATTGATCCTTTCTACTGTTTCTTTAGTCTGTATTTCACTTATTTCTGCTCTGATTTTTGTTATTTACTTCCTTATACTGACTTCGGGCTTTATTTGTTCTTGTTTTTCTAGTTCTTTTATGTATAGCATATGATTGTTTAGTTGAGATTATTTTTGTTTGTTGAGGTAGGCCTGTAATGCTATAAACTTCCCTCTTCGTACCACTTTTGTTGCATCCCATAAGTTTTGATATGTTGTGTTTTCATTTTCATTTGTCTCCAGGCATTTTTTTATTTTTCCATTTATCCAATGGTTGTTCAGAGGCATGTTGTTTAGTTTCTACATATTTGTGACTTTTTCAGGTTTTGTCTTGTAGTTGTTTTCTAGTTTCATACCGTTGTGGTTGGAAAAGATGGTAGACTTGATTTCAGTCTTCTTATATTTGTTAAGTTTGGCTTTGTTTCCTAACATATGGTCTATCTTTGGGAATTTTCCATGTGCACGTGAGAAGAATGTATACTCTGCTGTGTTTGGATAGAATGTTCTATATATATCTATTAAGTCCATCTGATCTAGTATTTCCTTTAAGGCCACTCTTTCCTTGTTGAATTTCTGTCTGGATGATCTATCCAGAGAGACAGTGGGGTGTAAGTAGGGTGTTAAAGTCCCCTTCTATTATTGTTTTGCTGTCAATGTCCCCCTTTAGGTTAGTTAATAGTTGCTTTATATATTTCAGTGCTCCTGTGTTAGGTGCATATATATTAACATGTCTTTTTGGTGGAATGTCTCTTTTATCATTATGTACTGTCTATTTTGTTTCTTATCTGTTTTCTATTGAAGTCTGTTTTCTCTGATATAAGTATGGCCACACCACTTTCTTTTGCTTGCCATTTGCTTGGAGTATCATCTTCCATCTCTTCACTCTGAGCCTACATTTGTCTTTAGAGCTGAGATGTGTCTCCTGGAGGCAGCATATTGTTGGGTCTTGTTTTTTAATCCATCCAGCCACTGTGTCTTTTGACATGTGACTTCAGTCCATTTGCATTTAGAGTGATGATTGATATATGAAGGCTTAATCCTGGAATTTTATCTTCTGTTTTCTGATTCTTCTATATTTTCATTGTTTATTTTTCCTTATATTTCTTTCTGCCATTTCAGTTTGGTGGTTTTCTGTGATGTTTTTCTCAGTTTTCTCTTTATTTATAATTTTTGATTCTGCTCTGATTTTTTGTTTTTGGTTACCATGAGGTTTGTATAAAAGATCTTGTAGATGAGATAGTCCTTATTCTGTTGATAGCATCTTATCGCCATTAGCCAATGCAGATTTTGTCCTTTTCCTCTTTCCTTTCTATGTTTTTTTGGTCACAAATTATTCTTTTTTTATGAGTTTGTGACCAAATTTAAGTTGTTATGGTTATTTTTGATGCTCTATTTCCCTTTATACTTTATGCTATAATTGTTTACCATTCTATTCTGATATAGAGCTGAAATTTTCTGATTCTATCTATTTATCCCCTTCCTCAAAGCTTTGTAAACCTTTGCCTTTTTGTTTCAGGTAGGAGGGCTCCTTTCAACATTTCTTCCAAAGCAAATCTAGCAGAGGTGAATTCCCTCAGCTTTTGCTTGTCTATAAAAGCTTTTTTTTCTCCTTCATATCTGAAAGATAATTTTGCTGGATAGAATATTCTTGGCTGATAGTTTTTGTCTTTCAGTAGCTTGAATATATCGTTTCACTCTCTCCTAGCCTGTAAGATTTCTGGTGAGACATCCGCTGAAAGCCTGATGGGGGTTCCTTTGTAGGTTATTTTCTTCTCTCTGGCTGCCTTTAATTTTCTTTCTTGGTCATTGACTTTTGACAGTTTAATATTATATGCCTTGGAGAAAGTCTTTTTGCATTGAGATAATTAGAAGTTCTATTAGCTTCAAGTACTTGTATATCCAGTTCCTTCCACAGGTTTGGGAAGTTCTCAGCTCTTATTTCTTTGAATAAGCTCTCTGCTCCTTTTCCCTCTCTTTCTTTCTGGGATACATATTATCCTTATATTAATTGTCCTAATTGAGTTGGATATTTCTCATAGAATTTCTTCATTTTAAAAAAATCGTAGTTCTCTTTCCTTTTCCACTTGAATCATTTCTAGATTACTATCTTCAAGCTCACCAATTCTCTCTTCTATATGGTCTGCTCCATTTTTAATACTTTCTACTTTATTTTTCATCTCATTAATTGTGTTCTTCGTCTCCAGAATTTATGTTTGGTTTCTTTTTAGAGTTTCAATCTCTTTGCTGAAGTAGTCCTTCTGTTCATTAATTTTATTCCTGAGCTCATTCCTGTCCTTCTGAGTGCTCTTGTAACTTGTTGAGTTACTTCATGATAGCTGTTTTGAATTCTCTGTCAGTTAGATTGTAATCTTTGACTTCAAGTTTGGTTTCTGGAAGGCTGTCATTTTCTTTCTGTTCTGCCATGCAACTGTAGTTCTTCATCATGGTGCTTGATGTGTTGATCCTCTGCTGGCTCATTTGTGGTAGTAACCACCTTTCTTGTGTGGGTAATGTTTGGTTACTTAGGTTCTGAGCTGCTTCTGGTTGTATTTGAGAGGCTTCACTTTCCACCCTCTAGTGCCTCTGCTAGAGGCATTGTCAGTGCCCTTCATGTGTTGCTTGTGCATCTGAGGTTGCTGTTGCCTTGCTACTTATCATGTTGCTGCAGTTTCAGATGTCATCACTGGGACCATCAGGCTGCAAGCACTTCTGCTGCTTCTGGGGTCACCTAAGTCTTGTGCTCCCCCACTGGCTCTCTGCAGGTTCTCCATGGGCTCAGATGCTGCTGTCCCATGCACCACCTGTGGTGCTCCCAGGTTGTCTGGCAGCTGGTTGTCTGTGGGTGCTGGCTGCACTGTAGCCAGGGGTGCTATGTTCATGAGTGTCACTGTCCCTGCTGGGGGCCCAGAGACCCAGAGATTTGTATGCAGCCCCCACTGCTGGTGGAGCTGGTATCAAGGGTGCTGCCACCTGGGGCTGGGTCACCAGTTCTGCTTCCACTCCTTTACTCTTGCTTCTAGGGATCACCTCCCAAATAAACTACTTGTACTCAAGTCTTTTTCTCAGTGTCTCCTTCCAGGGAACCCAACATGAAGCACATATGGGAGCAAGTTATTTAAATGGGGTCATTCTGATGAAACTATCTTACTGTGGCCATACAGAGTTTCAAGTGGTTATTATTGATGGAAGTACAATCGTCTCCAAAATGTAGTCATCATTGAGAATGGTTACATTACTAAGCAGCATAAATGTGAAATAGTAAAATTATGAAAACATCAATGAGACCAGCATGTCAAATGCTTGGAATATCAAAATGCCAGATTGAAATATCCTGCTACAGGGGTAGAATCTCAGCATATCTATTGCAAGGACATAGTCAGAAAGCTAGACAGAAAATCAGCCAGGCAAGGGGCTGGCAAGGATGAGCCAATGCTTGGGTGGAGAGAGGTTTTTAGCTAGGACCAGGTTAATCTGTTGCAAAAAAAAGAAATAAAGAGAGAGAGTGTGACTTCCAAATATAGTGGATTAAAAAAATAAAAAGTGGTTTCTCTATAATATATTGGTCCTGAGGTGAGGTGTTTATGTTGGCAGGTGGCCTTGCTTCTCCTGGTCATTCTTGGATCCCGGTCCCTTCATCCTGTCACTCTGCCACCTCCACTGCCCCAAGGACATTGCTAACTTATGCTTTCAAGACTTAAACCTGGCATCAAGCTTGTTCAAGTTCTAGCTTCTGTGAAGGGAAAAGATAGAAACTCTTGTTAAATTGGCTTGTCTTTTTGATTTTTGGTGATCCAAATGTTTTATGTATCACGTCTACTCACATCCCGTTGGCTCAAACTTAGTCATACAACCACCTTGCTCCAAAGATGGATTGGAAGCATGGTCATTAGCAAGGTAACTATATGGCCAAATTAAAATTTTATTACCTTGGGGGAAGGGATAATATGTTGATGGATAGTTACCTATTTTTGCGCAGATGTTTGTTGTAACTCCAGAAAACGAAACTTTGGAGAATAATCTATTTCATAAAGTGCAAGTTATCATTAAAAGATGCACCCTTATTTTATATTCTGCTAGGATAGAAAAAAATTTCTAACTTTTTATAGTTGTAAGATGTCATTGACTGTAATGTGTATCTTCATTTCAGAAATGTTAAAATGTGAAAGAAATGTGCGTCATAGAATTGAAGAAATATAGTTTTTTAGCTGTTCTTTTTTAAAAAATATATTCTCAATAAGAAAAGGCTTTTCAGAGGGGAAAAAGAGGAACCATAGAAAAGAGGCATGTCCATGCTTACACCAGGGTTTTAAAAAGAGGCAAGGCGTGTTGATAGTAGCAAGGATTGAAATGAGAGGCTCCTGCAGGAAACAGGTTCTTTGTGGGGGTTTCTCCTCTACCTCCCTCTCTTATTATCTAAACTATCTTCTGAGCACCCAATACATTTCCTCTTGCACGGCTTCTTGTCACTTCCTGTGTACCTCTAGTTTCCTTAATGTAAGGATCCAGTCAGAAAAATTAAAACCCTATAAAGTGTTTCAAGCAGAGGGGATTGGATATAGGTAACTGGTTACACAGATAATTGAAGGATGAAAAAGAAAGCAAGAGATTCTGAAATAGCCCAGATATTAGTAACTATAGAAAGAAGCTACCCATCCTAGGGCTAGGGGGCGTAGAAGGGAAGAGGTAAGGTTACTGAGGCCTAGGAGCTCAGAGGAATGGCCCCTGCATGGCTGGTGGTCAGATCTATGAAGGGGGCACTGGGTGACTAATGCTCAGACGATGAGATGGGGAGGGGGAGACACATGACTGGCTGATGCTGTGCCTCTGAGGGAATTCAGCAGGCTGGGATTGCCAGAAAAGCTAGAGGTTGGACCTAGAACTTTCATCTGCTGCTGGAGCAATGCTAACATGAACTAAAAACCCTTCTGCCACCTTCCAATCTCTCTCTAGTGTCTTCCATTGACTAACAAGTGTGTCTGAGAAATATGGTTTGCAGAGTCCCAGCCACAGCATCTACAGCAGAGTATAGATAGGTGGGCTTGGGGCTGAGAGTTAAGATGTAAATACTCAGGACACACAATTAGACCATAAACCCTTCCTGAAGGCTGTTCTTTTATATATCTGGTGCAGCGTCTAGCATAGTACCTGTAACATGATACAAGTTCAGTATTATTTGAATTTGAGCTGTTTAAAGTACAGTTTGGTTAATTCAGGAATGAAAGAGGGGAAATACTACCTACCCCACAGAAGTTAAAAGGAAAATAAGGAAACATTATGAACATTTCTATGCCCCTGAATTCAACAACTTAGATGAAATGGACCAATTCTTTGAAATATACAAAATACTAACACTCATTCTAGAAGAAATATGTAATCTTAATAGTACTGTTTCAAACAAACTGACTTCATAGTTTAAAATTTTCCAACAAAGAAACCTCTAGGCACAGATTTTTTTTTTTTTTTGGTGAGGAAGAGCAGCCCTGAGCTAACATCCAATGCCAATCCTCCTCTTTTTTGGCTGAGGAAGATTGGCCCTGGGATAACGTCCACGCCCACCTTCCTCTACTTTATATGGGATGCCGCCACAGCACGGTTTGACAAGTGGTGCATCAGTGCACACCTGGGATCCGAACCTGTGAACCCTGGGCCACCAAAGCGGAGCACACGCACTTAACCGCTGCACCACCAGGCCGGCCCCTAGGCACAGATGTTTTGACTGATGAATTTTACCAAATATTTAACGAAGATGTAATGCCATTTCATAATCTCTTTCAGAAAAATAGAAGGGAAGGACACATTTCCCAACTCATTTTATGAGGCCAGCATTACTCTAATGACAAAACCAGACAAAGAAACTACAAGAAACCAAAAATTCAGATCAATATCCCTCAAGAACAGGTTAAAAAATTATCAACAAAATGTTAGCAAATTGAACCCAGCAATATATAAAAGGGATAATATATCACAATCAAGTGTGTTATCCTAGGAATGCCAGACTGATTCAACCTTGAAAAATCAATCAGTGTAATTCACTGTACTCACAGATTAAAGAAAAATCTTATGATTATCTCAATAAATGCAGAAAAAGATTTTGACAAAATTCAACATTGAGTTATAATAACAACTTTCAGCAAACCAGAATTGGAAGGGAATTTCCTTAACCAGATAAAGGGTATCTACCAAAAAAAAAAAAATTATAGCTAACATCACAGTTAGTAGTAAAAGAGTGAATGCTTTCCCCTGAGATTCAGAAGAAGGCAAGATTGTCCACTCTAACCATTCCTACTCAACATTAAGTGCTAGACAGTGCAATAAGACAAGGAAAAGAAATAAAAGATATACAAACTGGAAAGGAAGAAAGAAAATTGTCTCTTTTAGCAAATAAGATGATTATTTACATAGAAAATCCCCCCAAAAAACCTGGCAAAAAAGCTACCAGAACTAATAAGTGAATTTAGAAAGGTCATTGAAAAAAAGGTCAACATAGTCAAATCAGTTGTATTTTTATATACTAACAATGAATAATTGGAATTTTAAATTATGAAATCCCAGAACCATTTACAATAACATAAGAAACCAAACAAGTACTTATATACAAATCTAAACATACATGTGCCAGATCTGCATGCTGAAAACTCTGAAACTCTGATGAATGCATTTCAAATAAGACTTAAATAAGTGGAGAGATATACTGTATTCATGGATCAAAAGATTCATTATTGTTAAGGTGTCAATTCTCCCCAAATTAATCTATAAATTCAACATAATCCAATCAAAATATCAGTAGAATCTACAAGCAGATTCTAAAATTTATATGGAAAGACAAAAGAACTAGAATAGCCAAAATTTTTTTTTGAAAAAGAAGAATAAGTCAGAAGGACTATCATTATCCGATTTCAAGACCTACTATAAAGCTGCGGAAACTAAGGTAATGTGAGGTTGCTGAGATGATAGGCAAAAGGATCAATGAAACAGAATAGAGTCCAGAAATACACAAACACAGTTAACTGATTTTTGACAAAGGGCAAAGATAATTCAATGGAGAAAGGATAGTTTTTCAATGGAAAACGTAAAACTATAAAAATGGAATGGAAATGGAAACGTAAAACTATAAAACTTCTAGGAGAAAACATAGGAAAAAAATCTTTGTAGGCTTGGGTTAGGCAAACAGTACTTAGATATGTCACCAAAAGGATGATCCATTAAAAAATTGATAAATTGGATTTTGTTAAAATTAAAAATGTTTACTCTCCAAAAGATACTGTTAAGAGAATAAAAGATAAGCCATAGACTAGGAGAAAATATGTGTTAATCACATCTATGACAGAGGATCTATATCCAGAATATACAAAGACTGTCAAAGATCAACAATAAGAAAAGAATAATAATAAAACATCAGGAGATTTGAATAGATCCTTCAGCAAAGAAGATATACAGATGGCCAATAAGCACATGAAAACATGCTCAACATTATTAGTCATTAGGGAAATACAAGTTAAATTTGCAATGAGATACCACTATACATCTATTAGAATGGTTAAAATAAACAAAACGACAATACCAAATGCCAATGGATCTATATATGAATACTGGAGGAGGGGTGGGAGTGGAGGGTGGGGGAAGGCCGTGGTATTCCCAGTTATCGAAGATAGAATTTTGCCCTTTCCTTCTGAGTTCCTTTGCCTCAGTTTTCCCGGGAGTCACCATCTGAGGGGATTGGGCTGTGTGTGCACAGGTCTCTGAGGGTGAGCTGTTAGTCAATGTTTAGGAAACAGTGAGGATATACGAATCAGGGACCATTGTGCTTTATATGCTCTGTAAGGTTGTGCAGTATACAACCTGCAGAACTGTATGCAGTCACCCCATTTGAACGCCCGGGGGGAAGGTAAGGAAGCGTTGGAACAGGAAACCAGGATTATTTCTGGGTGGCTTTAGGGCCCCTCTCTGCCACCTGACACTTTTAATCAGGTTTAATTTAGTGAAAGTGAGCCCTCAGCTGGCCTACCTCAGTGGAACCATGGTATAAACCTCGGGAGCGGCAGAGGGTGTAAATGTAGCCTCGAGGAGGAATGACAGAAGGAAGCTGCGGGAATTTCCAGTTGTAGGGTGCAAAGTTACAGGCTGATATGAATTTCTCATTCCTTAGCACCTGCTGATTCCATCGCTACCCCAACTGGGAAAGGTGATGCCCCAATTCGGAGGTCCCCAGAGACAGGGCCGGCTACAAGGCTTGGGTGGCCAGGAAGCCAGGGAGGTTAAATCAGATCTCTGCCCAGAGGCTTCCAGAGAGGAGGTCATTCCCTACGACAGGACATGAGGAGCTTGAGCGTGGCTGTGGGCCAGTGGGTCATCAGCTCATGCCCCCTGTAGGCTGGGAAGAGGGATGGAAATCTCAGTTTTCCTGTCATTTGGGAAGAGGGATGGAAATCTCAGTTTTCCTAAGTCATTCAGTCAAATTAAATGAGGCCATGTCCTCTTGCTAGTTCTTTTTTTTTTTTAATTATTTTATTGGGGTCATATTGGCTTATGTAAATACAAGTGTGCATTATTATATTTCAGCTTCTGTATAGACTGCATTGTGTTCACCACCAATAGCCTAGTTTTTATCCGTCATCATATGTATGTGCCCCTTTACTCCTTTCTCCGTTCCCCTCTGGTAACCACTAATCTGTTCTCCTCATCTATGTGTTTGTTTGTTTATTTTCCACATGTGAGTGAAATCATACAGCATTTGTCTTTTTCTGTCTGACTTATTTCGCTTAGCATAATACCCTCAAGGTCCAACAATGTAGTTGCAAGTGGCTCAATTTTACCTTTTTAAATGGCTGAGTTGTATTCTGTTGTATATATATATACCAAATCATTTTTATACATTCATCAGTTAATAGGCACTTGGGTTGTTTCACATCTTGGCTATTGTGAATAATGCTGTAATGAATGTTACTATTATGGATGCATAAATCTCTTTGAATTGTCGATTTCATGCTCTTTGGATAAATACCCAGTAGTGGGATAGCTGGATCATATGGTATTTCTATTTTTAATTTTTTGAAAACTCTCCATACTGTTTTCCACAGCGGCTACACCAGTTTGCATTCCCACCAGCAGTGAATGCAGGTTCCCTTTTCTCCACATCCTTTCCAATGGTTGTTATTTCTTGTTTTGTTAATCACAGCCATTCTGATGGGAGTGAGGTGATGTCTCTCTGTAGTTTTAATTTGCATTTCCCTAATAATTAGTGATGTTGAACATCTTTTTTCTGTGCATGTTGGCCATCTGTACATCCTCTTTGGAAAAATGTCTGTTCATATCCTCTGCCCATTTTTTGATCGGGTTATTTGTTTCTTTTTGTTGTTAAGTTGTATGAGTTCTTTTTAAATTAATGTTAAATTAAATTAAGTTGTATGAGTTATATTTTAAATTAATCCCTTGTCAGATCTATGATTTGCAAATATTTTCTCCCAATTGATGGATTTTGTCTTTTTGTTTTTTAGATGATTTCCTTTGCTGTGCGAAAGCTATTTAGTCTGATGTAGTCCCATTTCTTTATTCTTTCTTTTGTTTCCCTTGCCTGAGGAGACATGGTATTCAAAAAGATGCTGCTAAGACTAATGTCAAAGAGTGTGCTGCCTACATTTTCTTCTAGGAGTTTTATGGTTTCAAGTCTTACATTCAATTCTTTAATCCATTTTGAGTTAATTTTTGTGTATGGTGTAAGACAATGGTCGATTTTCATTCTTTCGGATGTGGCTCTCCAGTTTTCCCAACACCATTTTATTGAAGAGGCTTTCCTTTCTCCATTGTATGTTCTTGGCTCCTCTGTGGAAGATTAGCTGTCCATAGATGTGTGGTTTTATTTCTTGGCTTTCAATTCTATTTCATTGATCTGTGTGTCTGCTTTTCTGCCATTACATGCTGTTTTTTTTTTTTTTTAAATTATTTTATTGGGGTCATATTAGCTTATAACATTGTGTAAATTTCAGTGGTCCCTTATTATATTTCAACTACTGTATAGACTACATTGTGTTCACCAGCAATAGTCTAGTTTTAATCCATTGCCATACATATGTGCCCCTTTACCTCTTACACCCTTGCCCCACCCTCTTCCTCTCTAGTAACCAGCAATCTGTTTCCTTATCTATGTATTAGTTTGTTTATATTTCACATATGAATGAAATCATACAGTATTTGTCTTTCTCTGTCTGACGTATTTTGCTTAGTATAATACCCTCAAGGTCCATTGATGTCATTGCAAATGGCACGAATTTGTCTTTTTTCATGGCTGAGTAGTATTCCATTGTGTATATATACCACATCTTTTTTATCCATTCATCTGTTGATGGGCACTTGGATTGCTCCCAGTCTTGGCTATTGTGAATAGTGCTGTGATGAAGATTATTATTAGGGATGCATAAATCTCTTTGAATTGTCAATTTCATGTCCTTGGATAAATACCCAGTAGTGGGATTGCTGGATCATATGGTATTTCTATTTTTAACTTTTTGAGAACTCTCCCTACTGTTTTCCATACCGGTTACACCAGGTTTGCATTCCCACTAGCAGTGTATGAAAGTTCTCTTTTCTCCACATCCTCTCCCACAGTTGTTATTTCTTGTCTTGTTAATTACAGCCATTCTGATGGGAATGAGATGATGTCTCACTGTAGTTTTGATTGGCATTTCCCTAATAATTAGTGATGTTGAACATTTTCTCATGCGCGTGTTGGCCATCTGTATATCCTCTTTGGAAAAATGTCTGTTCATATCCTCTGCCCATTTTTTGATTGAGTTGTTTGTTTCTTTTTGTTGTTAAGTTGTATGAGTTCTTCATATATTTTGGAAATTTATCCCTTGTCAGGTCTATGATTTGCAAATATTTTCTCCCTTTTGATGGATTTTATCTTTTGTTTTTTAGATGGTTTCCTTTGCCAAGCAGAAGCTTTTTAGTCTGATGTAGTCGAATTTGTTTATT
Organism: Ceratotherium simum simum; assembly: GCF_057802395.1. Lineage (NCBI taxonomy): Eukaryota > Metazoa > Chordata > Mammalia > Perissodactyla > Rhinocerotidae > Ceratotherium > Ceratotherium simum. The sequence goes on along the minus strand of NC_141913.1, from coordinate 35,252,174 downwards.
TTTTCTTTTGTTTCCCTTGCCTGTGGAGACATGGTATTTAAAAAATACTGCTACGACTGATGTCAAAAAGCATACTGCCTATACTTTCTCCTAGGAGTTTTATGGTTTCAGGTCTTACATTCAAGTCTTTAATCCATTTTGAGCTAATTTTTGTGTACAGTGTAAGATAATGATCTACTTTCATTCTTTTGCCGTGGCTGTCCAGTTTTCCCAACACTGTTTATTGAAGAGACTTTCCTTTCTCCATTGCATGTTCTTGGCTCCTTTGTGGAAGGTTAGCTATCCATAGATGTGCGGTTTTATTTCTCAGCTTTCAATTCTATTTCATTGATCTGTGTGTCTGTTTTTCTGCCATTACATGCTGGGTTTTTTTCAAATTGTTTTATTGGGGTCATATTAGCTTATAACATTGCGTAAATTTCAGTTGTCCCTTATTATATTTCAACTACTGTATAGACTGCATTGCGTTCACCAGCAATAGTCTAGTTTTAATCCATTGCCATGCATATGTGCCCCTTTATCTCTTACACCCTTGCCCCACCCTCTTCCTCTCTAGTAACCAGCAATCTGTTTCCTTATCTATGTGTTTGTTTGTTTATCTTCCACATATGAATGAAATCATATGGTATTTGTCTTTCTCTGTCTGACTTATTTTGCTTAGCAAAATACCCTCAGTGTATATCAATGTCATTGCAAATGGCACGGATTTGTCTTTTTTATGGCTGAGTAGTATTCCATTGTGTATATATACCACATCTTTTTTATACATTCATCTGTTGATTGGCACTTGGGTTGCTTCCACTTCTTGGCTATTGAATAACGCTGTGATGAAGATTATTAATAAGGATGCATAAATCTCTTTGTTGATTTCATGCTCTTTGGATAAATACCCAGTAGTGGGATAGCTGGATCATATGATATTTCTATTTTTAATTTTTTGAGAATTCTCCATACTGTTTTCCATAGTGGCTACACCAGTTTGCATTGCCACCAGTAGTGTATGAGCATTCCCTTTTCTTCACATCCTCTCCAACACTTTTTTTCTTGTCTTGTTAATTATAGCCACTCTTATGGATGTGAGGGGATATCTCATTGTAGTTTTGATTTCTATTTCCCTAATAATAATTTGATGTTGAACATTTTTTCGTGTGCCTGTTGGCCATCTGTATGTCTTCTTTGGTTCATATCCTCTGCCCATTTTTTGATCAGGTTGTTTGTTTTTTTGTTGTTAAGTTGTATGGGTTCTTTATATATTTGGAAATTAACCCCTTGTTGGTTATATGAGTTGCAAATATTTTCTCCCAGTTGGTGGGCTATCTTTTCATTTTTTGATGGTTTCTTTTGCCATGAAGAAGGTTTTTAGTCTGATGTAGTCCCGTTTGTTTATTTTTTCTTTTGTTTCCCTTGCCTGAAGAGACATGGTGTTCGAAAAGATGCTGCTACGACCGACTGATGTCAAAGAGTATACTGCTTATGTTTTCTTCTGGGAATTTTATGGCTTCAGGTCTTACATTCAAGTCTTTAATCCATTTTGAGTTAATTTTTGTGTATGGTGTAAGATAATGGTCTACTTTCATTCTTTTGATTGTGGTTGTCCTGTTTTCCCAACACCATTTATTGAAGAGACTTTCCCTTTTCTATTATATGTTCTTGGCTCCTTTCTTGAAGATTAGTTGTCCATAGATGTGTGGTTTTATCTCTTGGCTTTCAATTCTGTTCCATTGATCTCCATGTCTGTTTCTGTGCCAGTACCATGCTGTTTTGATTTCTATAGCTTTGTAGTATATTTTGAAATCAGGGAGTATGATACCTCCAGCTTTGTTCTTTTTTCTTAGGATTGCTTTGGCTATTTGGAGCCTTTGTTGTTTCATATACATGTTAGGATTCTTTGCTCTATTTCTGTGAAGCATGTCATTGGGGTACTGATTGGGATTGCACTGAATGTGCAGATTGCATTAGGTAATGTGGACATTTTAACTATGTTTATTCTTTCAATCCATGAGCATTGAATATCTTTCCATTTCTTTATGTTTTCTTCCATTTCTTTCAATAATCTCTCTTGTAGTTTTCAGTGTATAAATCTTTCACCTCCATGGTTAGGTTTATTCCTAGGTATTTTATTCTTTTTCCCCCCATCTATCTTTTCTTAAAATTTAATTGTTTTATTGAGGTCATATTGGCTTATAACATTGTGTAATTTTGGGTGTACTTTATTTTGCATTGGTTTCTGTATAGACTGCATCATTTTCATCACCAATAGTCTAGTTCTTATTGGTCCACACATATGTGCCACTTTACACCTTTCTCCGTCCCTCCACTCCTTCCCCTCCAGTAACCACTGATCTGTTGTCCTTATCCATGTGTTTGTTTATCTTCCAAATCTGAGTGAAATCATACGGTGTTTGTCTTTCTCTGTCTGGCTTATTTCACTTAGCATAATACCGTCAGGGTCCATCCATGTTGTCACAATGGCACTTTTTATGTCTGAGTACTATTCCATATATATACACAATGTATATATATACACCACATCTTTTTAATCCATGCATCTGTTGATGGACACTTGGGTTACTTCCACGTCTTGGCTATTGTGAATAATACTGTGATGAAACATTATTGTCAGCAACGCATAAGTCTCTTTGCATTGTTGATTTCCTGTTCTTTGCATGAATACTCAGTAGTGGGATAGCTGGATCATATGGTATTTCAATTTTTAATTTTTTGAGAACTCCACATACTGTTTTCCATAGTGGCTGCACCAGTTTGCATTCCCGCTAATAGTGTATGAGGGTTCCCTTTTCTGCACATCCTCTCCAACACTTGTTATTTCTTGTCTTGTTAATTATAGACTTTTTTATGGGTGTGAGGTGATATCTCATTGTAGTTTTGATTTGTGTTTCCCTAATAATTAGTGATGTTGAACATCTTTTCATGTCCTGTTGACCATCTGTATATCCTCTTTGAAAAAATGTTTGTTCATATCCTCTGTCCATTTTTTAGTTGGGTTATTTGTTGTTGTTGTTAAGTTGTACAAGTTCTTCATGTATTTTGGAAATTAATCCCTTGTCTGATCTATGATTTGCAAATATTTTCTTCCAGTTGGTGGGGTGTCTTTTTGTTTTTGTGATGGTTTCCTTTGCTGTGCAGAAGCTTTTTAGTCTGATGTAGTCCCATTTGTTTATATTTCTTTTGTTTCTCTTGCCTGAGACATGGCGTTTGAAAAGATGCTGCTACAACTGACCAATGTCAAAGAGTGTATTGCCTATGTTTTCTTCTAGAAGCTATATGGTTTAAGGTCTTACATTCAAGTTTTTAATCCATTTTCAGCTAATTTTTGTGTATGGTCTAAGATAATGGTCTACTTTCATTCTTTTGAATGTAGTTGTCCAGTTTTCCCAACACCATTTATGGAAGAGACTTTCCCCTCTCTGTTATGTTCTTGGCCCCTTTGTTGAAGATTAGTTGTCCATAGATGTGTGGTTTTATTTCTGGGCTTTAATTCTGTTCTATTGATGTGTGTGTCTGTTTTTCTGCCAGTAGCATGCTGTTTTGATTACTATAGCTTTGTAGTGTATTTTGAAGTCAGGGATTGTAATGCCTCCAGCTTTGTTCTTTTTTCTTAGGATTACTTTGGCTATTCAGGATCTTTTGTTTTCCATCCTATTGTTTAGGAGTCTTTGTTATATTTAAATGAAGAATGTCATTGGGATTCTGATTGGGATTGCATTGAATCTGTAGATTGTTTTAGGTAATATGGACATTTTAACTATGTTTATTTATCCAATCCATGAGCATGGAATATCTTTCCACTTCTTTTTGTCTTCTTCAATTTCTTTCAATAATCTATTATAGTTTTCAGTGTATAGATCTTTCACCTCCTTGGTTATATTTATTCCAAGATATTGTATTCTTTTTCCTGAGATTTTAAATGTGACTGTATACTTGATTTCCCTTTCTGCTAGTTCATTATTAGTGTCTAGAAATGCAACTGGGGGCCAGCCTGGTGGCGCAAGCAGTTAAGTGTGCACGCTCTGCTGCAGAGGCCCGGGGATCGCTGGTTCGGATCCTGGGCATGCACCGATGCACTGCTTGGCAAGCCATGCTGTGGCGGCGTCCCATATAAAGTGGAGGAAGATGGGCACAGATGTTAGCCCAGGGGCCAGTCTTCCTCAGCAAAAAAAAGTAAAAAATAAAAATAAAAAAAGAGGAAGATTGACAGATGTTAGCACAGAGCTGATCTTCCTCACACACACACAAAAGAAATGCAACTGATATTTGTATGTTAATTTTGTTGTATTTGTTAATTATTTCTGATAGTTTTTTCATGGATTTGTTAGGGTTTTCTATATATAGAATCATGTCATCCACAAATAGTGATAGTAGTACTTCTTCCTTTCCAATTTGGATGCCTTTTATTTCTTTTTCTTGCCTAATTGCTCTGGCTAAAACTTCCAGTACTATGTTGAATAAGAGTGTTGAGAATGGGCATCTTTGCCTTGTTCCTGTTCTCAGAGGAATGGCTTTGTTTTTCACCATTGAGTATGATGTTGGCTATGGGTTTGTCACATATGGCCTTTATTATGTTGAGGTACTTTCCTTCTATACTCATTTCATTCAGACTTTTTTTATCATATGGATTTTGGATCTTGTCAAATGCCTTCTCTGCATCTATTGAGATGATCATGTGATTTTTATTCTCCATTTTGTTGTTGATTGATTTGTGGATGTTGAACCATCCCTGGAATAAATCCCACTTGATTGTGGTGTATGATCTTTTTAATGTATTGTTATATTCAATTTGCTAATATTTTCTAGAGGATTTTTGCCTCTGTGTTCACAGCAATATTGGTCTGTAATTTTCCATTTTTGTGTTGTCCTTGTCTGGTTTTGGTATCAGGGTAATATTGGCTTCATAAATGAGTTAGGAAACATCTCATTCTCTTCAATTTTTTGGACGAGATTGAGAACGATAGGTATTAAATCTTCTTTGAATGTTTGGTAGAACTCACCAGAGAAACCATCTTGTTCTGGACTTTTGTTTTTTGGGAGATTTTTGAATACTGTTTCAGTCTTTTGTCATTGGTCTATTCATATTCTATATTTTTTCCTGTTTCAGTTTTGGGAGATTGTATGAGTCTAAGAATTTATCCATTTCTTCGAGGTTATCCAAATCATTGGCGTACAGCTTTTCATAATATTCTCTCATCATACTTTGTATTTCTGTAGTATTCACTGTAATTTCTCATCTTTCATTTCTGATTTTACTTATTTGAGCCTTCTCTCTTTTTTTCTTAGTGAGTTTGGCTGAGTGTTTGTCAGCCAGATTTTGTTTATCTTCTCAAAGAAACAGCTCTTAGTTTCACTGATCTTTTCTGCTATTTCTTTAGTCTCTATTTCATTTATTTCTGCTCTGATTTTTATTTCCTTCATTCTGCTGATTGTGGATTTGTTTGTTCTTTTTTATAGTTGTTTTAGGTATAGTGTTAGATTGTTTATTTGAGATTATTCTTGTTTGTTGAGGTATGCCTGTAATGCTATAAACTTCCCTCTTCGTACCACTTCTGATGCATCCCATAAGTTTTGAAATGTTGTGTATTCATTTAAATTTGTCTCTAGGTATTTTTTGATGTTTTTATTGATCCAAAAGTTGTTCAGTAGCATGTTGTTTATTCTCCAAATATTTGTGACTTTTTCAGCTTTTTTCTTGTGGTTGCTTTCTAGTTTCCTACCATTGTGGTCAGAAAAGATGCTTGATATGATTTCAATCTTCTTAACTTATTGAGGCTTGCTTTGTCTCCCAACATATGGTCTATCTTTGAGAATGTTCCATATGCACTTGAGAAGGATGTGTATTGTGCTGTTTTTGAATGGAATGTTCTATGTATATCTATTAAGTCCATCTGGTCTAGTGTGTTATTTAAGGGCACTGTTTCTTTGTTGACTTTCTGTCTGGATGATGTATCCATTGATGTAAATGGGGAGTTAAAGTCCCCTACTATTATTGTGCTGCTATGAGTTTCTCCCTTTAAGTCTGTTAATAGTTGCTTTATATACTTTGGTGCTCCCATGTTAGGTGCATATGTGTAAATAAGTGTTATGTATTTTTGGTGGAGTGTCCCTTTTATCATTACATAATGTACATTTTGTTTCTTATCCTTTTTGTCTTGAAGTCTGTTTTGTCTGATATAGATATGGCTACACCCTTTCTTTTGCTTGCCATTTGCTTGGAGTATCATCTTCCATCCCTTCACTCTAACCCTATGTTTGTCTTTAAAGCTGAGATGTGTCTCCTGGAGACAGCATATTGTTAGGTCTTGTTTTTTAATCCATCCATCCACTCTGTGTCTTTAGATTGGTAAGTTCAATCCATTGGCATTTAGAGTGATTATTGATATATGAGGGCTTAATATTGCCATTTTATCTTTTGTTTTCCGGTTGTTCTATGTTTCCATTATTTCTTTTTCCTTGTATTTCTGTCTACCCTTTCAGTTTAATGGTTTTCTGTGATTTTCTTCTCAATTTTCTCTTTATTTCTGATTTTGCACTCTGCTATGATTTTTTGTTTTGTGGTTACCATGAGGTTTGTATAAAATATCTCATAGATGAGATAGTCCTTTTTCTGCTGATATAATCTTTCCTCCATTAGCCAATGCAGCTTCCTTCTTTTTCTTCTTCCCTTTCTATGGTTTTGTTGTCACAAAGAATCCTTTCTTTCTTTTTTTTTTTTTGTGAGGAAGACTGGCTCTGACCTAACATCCACTGCCAATCCTCTTCTTTTTGCTGAGGAAAATTAGCCTTAAGCTAACATCTGTCCCCATCTTCCTCTGTTTTATATATGGGATGCCACCACAGCATGGCTTGATGAGCAGTGTGTAGGTCCTCACCTGGCATTCGAACCTGCGAACCCCTGGCCACTGAAGTGGAGCGTGCGAACGTAACCACTATGGCACTGAGCAAGCCCCAAAGTATGCTTTTTTGTTATGTGAGTTTGTGACCAAATTGAAGTCATTATAGTTATTTCTGATGCTTTCTTTCCCTTTATCCTTTATGTTATAAGTGTTTACTAACCTATTCTAATATAGAGTTGCAATTTTCTGATTCTGCCTATTCTACCTTGCTCAAATCTTTGTAAACCTTTGCCTTTTTGTTTCAGGTGGGAGGTCTCCTTTCAACATTTCTTGTAAGGCTGGTCTAGTGGTGATGAACTCCCTCAGCTTTTGTTTGTCTATAAAAGCTTTTATTTCTCCTTCATATCTGAAAGATAATTTTGCTAGATAGAGAAATCTTGGCTGATAGTTTTTGTCTTCCTGTAGTTTGAATATATCATTCTACTGTCTCCTAGCCTGTAAGTTTTCTGCTGAGAATTCCAGTGAAAGCCTAATGGGGGTTCCTTTGTAGGTTATTTTCTTCTCTCTGGCTGCCCTTAATATTCTTTCTTTGTCATTGACTTTTGACAGTTTAATATTATATGCTTGGAGAAGGTCTTTTTGCATTGAGATAATTAGGAGTTCTATTAACTTCAAGTACTCACATTTCCAGTTCCTTCCCCAGGTTTGGAAAGTTCTCAGCTTTTTTTTTCTTTGAATAAGCTCTCTGCTCCTTTTGCCCTCTCTTCTTCCGAGATACCTATAATCCTTATATTACTTTTCCTATATGAGTCAGATATTTCTCATAGAATTTCTTTATTTTTAAAGAATCTTAATTCTCTCTCCTCCTCTACTTGAATCATTTCTAGATTTCTATCTTCAAGCTCACTAATTCTCGCTTCTATATTGTCTGCTCTATTTTAAGTTTTCTACTTTATTTTTCATCTTATTAATTGTGTTCTTCACCTCCAAAATTTCTGTTTTTTTTTTTTTTTTAGAGTTTCAATCTCTTTGGTGAAGTACTCCTTCTGTTCATTAATTTTATTCCTGAGCTCATTGAACTGTCTTTCTCAGTTTTCTTGTGATTTGTTGAGTTTCTTTATGACAGTTAATTTAAATTCTCTGCTAGTTAGGTTGATGTCTTCTGTGATTTCAAGTTTGGTTTCTGGAGCATTGTCGTTTTCTTTCTTTTCTGCCATGTTACTGTAGTTCTTCCTGGTACTTGATGAATTGATCCTCTGATGGCTCCTTTGTGGTAGTAACCACACTGCTTATTGGGTGTAGCTTAGGTTACTTTGGTTCTGAGCTGCTTCTGGTAGTATTTGTGAGCGTGCACTTTCTACCCTCCACTGCTTCTGCTAGAGGCATTGTCAGTGCCTTCCTTGTGCCTCTGAGGTTGCTGCTTACAATGTTGCTGCAGTCTCAGGTATTGCCACCACGGTCACCAGGCTGTGAGCACTTCTGCTGCTTCTGGGGTTGGTGGGTTTCATGTTTCTCTACTGGCTCTCTGTAGGCTCTCCATGGGCTTGGATGCTGCTTCTCTGTGTACCACTGCTCTGCTGCTCCTGGGTTGTCTGGGGGTTCTGGTTGCACCAGTGCCAGGGGTGCTGGGTTCATGGGTGTCACTGTTGCTGCCCAGGGCCCAGTGACCTGGGGACTTGTATGCAGCCCCTGATCTGCTGGTAGAGCTGGCATTGGGGGTGCCACCATTGGGGGCTGGGTCTCTGGTTCTCCTGTGGTTCTTGAAGCCTCTGGTCACAGCTTCCACTTGCTAGTGCTGGAGGGAGCAGGGGCTAAGCAGGGAGAGGTTGTTGTTGCTGCTTGTTCCAGCAGCCTCTGGCCTCTGGCACTATCCGATGTGTTTTGAAAATGCAAGTCAGGTCACCCCACCCCAGCCATAAAAATAAGAGTTTGTATACTCTCTGCACTGTTGGAAAGATTGGGTCACTGCTGTGGTAATGGGGGAGTCTTGGTCACCAGCTCTGCTCTGTGTTCTGAATTCTCGGGGAGTGTGCTCTGCCTGCCAGTGCTGAGTGGGGCGGCAGGAGCTAAGCAGTGCCTGCTCCTTCTGCCCCTGCAGTCTCTGTTTGCAGGCATGTGCTGGATTCTCTGGGGGAGAGGAAGGGCTAGGCAGTGCCTACTGTTTCTGTCCATGCAGTTTGTGTTTGCAGGCACTTACTGGATCCACTGGTGGATGGGCCAGGACTAAGATGTACCTGTTGTTTCTGTCCCTGTAGTCTCTGTTCTCAGGTGTGAGCTAGTGTGAGGATCTGCGCCTTGGATTGCTGCTGCTCTGGGGAGGGGGAGGGGGCTTCTCCCCAAGTTCCACTGCCTCCTAAGGGTCCAGTCCACCCACCTTCAGATGTATAGATGCATGCATCTCTTAGGTATCCTGTTGTGCTGTGTAGGAAGTCCTTTGGTGGTCTATGGATGTCCAGTTGGTTGTAATTTAGAAGGACAGACAAAAGGATCAACTCACTCTGCCATGGTGCTTACATCACTCTCATGCTAGTTTTGAATGAAGATGGGGGGCTGGTAGTTCCCTTCCACTTCTTTCCATTTCCTCTTCTCTGGAAAGCCCAGTTATTTTCAGCAGTCTGTGTCTTTTCCCTCCTCTACCCTATAGATCACACAAGAAAGGCAGTGTGGGACCTGGCAAGGCTCAGCTTTTGCATCAGATGATGCTACAGTTAAGTCCTAGCTTTGTCACTAATGACTTGGGTAACTACTTATTTTCTATGTAAATGTGGACAATAACAGCATCCTTATTCTGTTGCTGCAAGGACAACAGGGTGAGGTTTATGAGGGATAACATCCATTGCCTGGCTCCTAGTAAGAACCCAATCTTCAGAATTGTTCTTTATAATCTTTTTATTTTTGGATCCCACTTGTGTAGAATACACATAGATTCAGAATCAGATAAAAAACCAGCATGAGTTCAAGAGTTAGACAAAAGATAATAGTGGAAAATAGATGAGAGGTCAAAACGCTTTCAAGCACTTCAACATTTGGTGAGCTAATTAACAAACCCAACTTCTGTTAATTAAAACAGCTCCTTTGAGGACCTGGACAAGTGGTCATTATTAGTTTTGGTTGTTTTGGGAAGCAATACAATTGTTTTTCAAGATACCATTATGTAAGTTAGACGTCTATCTCTTTTCCACACACCTGTGCTGCCCGAAATCTCCCCTCTCCTTCTGCTCTCTCTTCCCTGCTGCTCAGAGAGCTCCCCTACCCGTCACAGCTGTGCTTCCTCCCTAGCCTTGAACTCCAAAACTCCAGATCTGTCTTCTCGCTATGCTTCTAAAACTGCCCTTCCTCAGAGAGAAGATGCGGATTGATGAAACAAAGCAGAGAGTTCACACAGGAAAAGCAGAGGGAACAGAGCATATATAATAAAATGGCATTTCAAATCACTGGAGAGAAATAGATTCTTTAATAATTGATGCAGGGAAAACCAGTTACTCATTTGGATTTGAAAAAATAACACTAGATATCTTCCTTAATTCTTAAGCTATATTCCAGATGGTGTAATTACTTAAAGGTAAAAATTGAAATAAAAAAATGCCAGAAGAAAACATAAGTGACTTTTAAAATAAATCATGAAGTAGAGATCTTCCTAAGTTTGGAAAAAACCCAGAAACTATAAAATGAAGTTTTGATAATTTGATTTCTTAAAAATTTTACATTAAACTTTACTACTTAAAAATTTTGTATGAAAAAACAATTAAGGTCAAAAGGCAAATGACAAAGGGAGGGAAAACATTTGCAGCACATATGATAGACAAAGAATAGTTTCCTTTCTTTCACATGTTAATAAGATATAGGATAATTCATAGAAAGAAATAAAAAGTGCTGATAAACTTAATAGTAATTAAAGAATAACAAATTAAATCAACAATAAAATACCATGTTTCACATTTCAGATTGGCAAATGTTTTATTAAAGCTAGTTTAAACCTTCAAGTTACTGAGGGTGGGGAAGTGGGCTTTCAGTAACACAGGTGGATGTATCAACTAGTCATTTTTTTGGAAGACAATTTGACATAATCAATCAAGATTGCAAATGTATATATCCTCTAATCCAGCAGTTCTATTCCAAAGACTTTATTTTCCAGATATTCTTACATAACTTGGCAAAAATATATATATAAGAATCTTCCTTGCAGCATTGTTTTACTATAGTAAACAAGGTGTATGACCAACAGCAGGGGCCAGTTAAATATTTTAGATGTACGTTAAGATTGGGTGCTTTGAATCTATTAAACAGAGTAGGAGAGATTTGTATGTTCTGATTTAGGAAGATTCTCAAGATATATTACTGTATGGAAAAGCAAGGTGTAGAAGAGTATTTGTAGTGAGATCTTACCTCTGCTAAAAGGAAAAAGGGCTGTAAGCTTGGGTACGTGTAGATAATTTCTAGAAAGACTCAGAAGAAACAATTAAAGATGATTGTTTCTCGGGATTGTGATGATTGTAATATGTGTCTACAAATATACTCCTCCCTTCAAAAGATGCAGCCTAATTCCTCTATGGCTGGACTTCATTGACTCTAATGAATAAAATGTGGCAAAAGTTATACAGTGTGACTTCTGAAACTATATCATAAAAGTTATTGTGGCTTCCTCCCTGCTCTCTCTTTGGATGACTCACTCTGGGGGAAACCAGTGGCCTGGTTTTAGAACATTCAAGCAGCACTACAGACAGGCTCATGTAGCAAAGAATTGAGCCCTGTTGCCAACAGCCAGTAAGGACCTGAGACTCCTGACAACAGCCATGTGAGCAAAACAACTTGGAAGTGGATCCTCCAGCCCTGGTTGTGCCTTCAGATGACTGCAGCTCTGGATGACGTCTTTGCTGCAACCTCATGGAAGACCCTAAGCCTGACCCACTTTGCTAAGCTGTCCTGAATTCCTGACTCACAGAATCTGTAAAATAAGTGTTTGTTGATTTAAGCCATCAAGTTTTGTGTAATTTATAATGTAGTAATAGATAACTAAGACAGAGGTAGAAGTGATGGTAGAGGAAAGAATGAGAAAGATTTCAATTTTAATTTTTCTATTCTTCTGTACTGTTTGCATTTTTCTACCATTTGGATGTAATAATTTTATGATAAAAATAAAATTTTCCTCAATAGTCATCTCTTTAAGGGTCTGCTAGACCAAAGCTAGCTAATTTGGCAAATTAATCCATGCTAATGGGACACTATTGGACTGATAAGTTTTCCCTTCCCAGATAAGTAACTAATAATAGCTAATAACTGTTGAGGATTTACTACGTGCCTGGGCTGGGCCAAACATTTACTTGTTTAATTCTTATAGCAACTCCCAACAGTAGGATTATTATTATTTTCGTTTTATAGATGAAAAAGCTTGTTGATGATGTTGTTAAGATCATCTATGTCTCTTGAATTTTTGTCTTAGTTTTTCTATCATATGCTGAGAGAGGGGTGCCAAAATCTCCAAAACTCTACAGTAGTCTATGGTCGTAGAATTGTCTATTTCTTCTTTTAGTTCTATCCATTTTTGCTTCATGTATTCTGAAGCTCTGTTATTAGGTGCATACACATTTAAGATTGAATTTCCCCACTGATCCTTTTAGCATCATGAAATGCCTCTTTTTATCTGTGATAGTACTCTTGTTTTAAATTATCTGATATTTTGTTTGTTTATTTGGTATACGCTTCAGCATGTATTAACTTTCAACTAGTCTGTACCTTTATATTTAAAGCATGTCTCTTATTCACAGCATATAGTTAGGTCTTACTTCTATTTTTAACCAATTCTGGCAATATCTGCCTTTCCATTGGAGTGTTTTATCAATAAACATTTAACATAATTATTGATATAGATATATTTTGATATATCATTTTATTATTTGTTTTTTCCCTCTCATTTTTATTCTTCTGTTCCTTCCTTGCTTTTTTTTTTTTAAAAAAAAAAAAGCTCTTCATTTTTGAATAATCTCAGACTTACAGAAAATTTGCAAAGATAGCACAGAGTGTTCCTGTATACCCCTCACTCAGTTCCTGCTAACATTAACATCTTACATTATCTTGGAACATTTGTCAAAACTAAGAAACCAGCATTGGTACATTACTATTAACTAAATGCCAGATTTTATTTGGATTTTACTAGTTTCTGCACAAATATCCTTTTTATGTTCCAGAAGCCAACTCAAGATACCACGTTGCATTTAGTGCCTTTTAAAAATTATTATTTGAACATTTTTTAGAATTCCATTTTAATTTATATGTTGGTATTTTTGCTATATATCATTGCATTTTTTTCCCAGTGGCTGCTCTAAGAATTATAATACACATTTTTAACTTTTCCCAGTCTAATTAGAATTAATATTGTCCCACTTCACACAAAATATAGAAACCTTGCAACCATATAGGTCCAATTATCCCCCCTTTCCTTTATATGACATCTGACACATGATGTTTCCTTTGTATGACATCTGACATATGACATTTTCTTTATATAACATATGACATTTACGTATGTTATAAATCCAAGACAATGTTATAATTTTTCTTTGAATAGTCATGTTTGAAAGAAATTAAAATGTAAAAACAGTCTTTTACATTACTAGATATTTATCATTTGGATGCTCTTCATATCTTCCTGAAGATCTATATTTTCATCTGCTATCATTTCTCTTTGGCCTAAAGAACTTCCTTTAGCATTTCTTGTATTGCAGGTCTGCTGGTGACAAATTCTTTTAGTTTTCTTTTATCTGAGAAATCTTTATTTTGCCTTCATACTTGGTAGATATTTTTGTTGGATATAGAATTCTGGGCTGACAGTTTTTTCTCCCCTATCAGCACTTCTAAGATGTTGATCCACTGTCTTCTGGCCTCCATTGTTTCTGACATGAGAAATCAGCAGTCATTTGAGTCGTTATTGGCCTCTTTGTAATATGTTGCTTTTCTTTGCATGCTTTCAAGATTTTCCCTTTATTATTGGTTTTCAGCAGTTTGACTCTAATGCACCTAGGCGTGGTTTCCGTTTATTTAACCTGCTTGAAGCTTGCTGAGCTTCTTAGGTCTGTAAATTTGTCTTTTGCCAAATTTGGGGACTTTTTGGCCATTATTTCTTCAAATAATTTTTTCTACTCCATTTCATCTCTCTTCTTCTTCTAGGACCCCAACTAGGTGTATATTATACATATCTTTTGATATTATCCTACAAGCTCTATCATTTTTGTCTCTGATCTTCAGATTGGATATTGTATGTTGATTTCTTTTTAGATTTATCCTATCCAATTAATTTTTTTAGTTTTAGATATTTTATTTTTCAGCTATAGAATTTCCATTTGATTCTTTTTTAAAAAATAGTTTTTATTTATCTGCTGAGATGTGCTGTATTTTCATCATTACTTCACCATTTTCCTTGATATCATTTAGCATAGTCAAAATTGCTGCTTTCAAATAATTTTCTGCTAAGTTAAACATCTGCATCATCTTGAGCTTGGTTTTTGTTGATTGCCTTTTCTCTTGGAAATGGGTCACATTTTCCTGTTTCTTCATATGTCAAAAGATTTTGGATTGTACCCTAGATATTGTTATTGTTATGCTGTAGAGACTGGATCTACTGTATTCCTTCAAAGAGTTTTGAATTTTTGCTTTAGCAAATAATTAACTTGGTTGGGCTCAAGCTGTAAACTCTGTTTTTTGGGTGACATTTCAAATCTCAGTTCTGTTGTCTTATCTCTAGCTGTGCTGCTTGAAATTTGTCCTGTATGTGGGTGATTAGGGGCCAGGCAGAAATTTGGGCAGAGTTTACACATGAAAGTTGGGACTCCCCTCTCTCTGTCTCTCTCCTTTCCAGGATTCCCCCTCCCTTTCCAGCAACTATGGTTGTCCCAAACTCTGTCCCCTGATTCCACCAGAAAGACTGTGGGTTTTCCAACAGTTTTAACTCAGGACATTGTAGCTTGCCCTCAGGCTAAAAGTCATAAAAACAGGAGACTCACTTCATACTATTCCCTTCTTCTCAGTATCAACTTTCCTCTAGAATCTACAACTTTTGTGTACTCTCCAGGTAGGTTTTGTTTTGGTCCAGAGTTTATAGTTTATAGTTTATATTCAGGAAATTTGGTACAGTAGGAGCTTACTCATCCCACAAGAAGGTGAACTCAGTTCAGAAACTGCATTCTTAACCACCGAGATGTACTGACTGTCTGGTAGTAATGTGCTATTCTGATCTCATCAAATGTTCTGTAAAGAGTCATTGCTCTGAGAAATATCTCAGATGTTGGGTTTTCAGACACTATATAAGGCTGGTGACGTCTTTTGGAGAAGGGGAATTTTTGTCAGTGCTTTTCAAGTTGCAATGCCCAGTCCAACGATAGACAAGGGCTTTTTTTTTTTTCTGAAGAGAAAGTAATGACCATGTACACAAATAGGAGACACTGACTCATTAAGGGATAAGCCAGCCTCTGAGAGTGACTCATTGCCTTAAGAGACTGGGGGAAATGGCCAAGCCAGCAGACCATCTGCTAATGCTGGATTCTGACTTGACTAGATTTGGAGCAAGTTAATTCTGATTTGGAAAATGTATGAACTTGATTTCCTAGGTCATTAGGAGGCATCGTCTGTTCCCTTTTATTTACCATCAAGAGGGCATGAGATCTTAGGATGTGATTAGAAATGAGCAAATAAATGCAATTTGTATTAAGTCATTCAGTCACGCAGAGTGGAGTTGGGCTGGAAGGGGAGAGGAGGCACTAGGACCATGGGGAAAGGTTAGAGGTATTGGGCACAACTGGGCCCTCCTCCTCCTCCCTTTCATGGGCGCTGGGGTGGGGGTCACAGCTTTAGGAGTAGCTGGGAAGGACCTGATTCTCAAAGATCCGTGCCAGCATTTGTTATAGCTTTGGTCTTCTGTGACTTAAGAACTTTCAGGGCAGTGGGAATGGCTCCATAAAATAACCTCCTTTTTCTCCTCTGTAAAACTGTGGCCATGGATTAGGTGTGCTTGAAGGACACTTTTGGTTCCAGAAATCTCCAGGGAAGGGCCTCTCCATTTTATGGGCACTCATCAGAGAGGGGATTATGGGAACAGAAGTCAAGACAGGAGAGGTTGGGGGCAGGAGGGAGTGGACACTGGAGGATGAGGTGCCAGGGGCCAAAGACACTCTCTTCTCTCCCTGTTAGCCCTTCCACCATAGAAATGAGGGTGGGAATGGGCAGGACCCAGAACCCCACAGTGAGGATGATAAATAATAAAGTTCTGCTTTTTCTGCGGTGGGCACTGCCCTCACCTTCCAGGAGAGCTTAGAAGGGCATGGGTGTCAAAGTCCTCCCCTAGTGGCCGTACCTGAAAAACCATCAACTGGGCTTCCTTTCACTAGGCTAAGCCCCATTTGAGCTGTTGACAGCAACCTTGAAAGGGGAAACATGTGGTCCTTCTCATTACCTCTTCCCTCCTGGTGATGGGACTCCAGGTGGATTACAACAGTGGGAGAAGGGGAGGAGCCTGAGGGTTGAAGGAATGGAGTAAAACCGAAAGAGATGGTAGAGGGTGTGGAGGCTAAATGTCGCCAGTTCTATGTTGCAGATTTCACTCAGCTCAGGGATGACCCCTTTCCTCTCGCACGACCCCCTCCTCCACACTTGGGTAGGTCCTCTGCTTGCGGTCTCCTCTTTATTAACGCAAGTTTTTGCTTGCCAGCACCTTCCATCAAACTTAAAAAAACATGAGGACGATGTTTTGGATTCGATTCACTCCTTCTTTTTAAAATGTTCACTTCTCTGATTTCTCCACAACCAATTTCCCCACCTTCCAAACAGCTATCCACACTCCCTCCTTCTAAGAGGCTTTCCCTGATCCGAGCAGGGGACTCCAAGTGTTTTCTGAAGGTGTTTGGCCTCAGCTCACAGCAGCTCCTGTCCATAGCCAGAGACCTCCCTGCTCTGGGATGTCAGGGATCCTACCTGATTCCTGGATGGCCCAGCATGAGGAACACATCTTTCCCCCAGGCAGAAAGCAGTGCAGGAGGATGCAAGTCCAAGATCAGAGAGGGAGAGGGCTTGCACATTTGTCAAGAGATAGGACTGCAAATGTTCAGCTACCGCTCAATGAAATGTCTTACCAGCTTTTGTTTTTATTTTTTAACTTTTAGCCCTTCCTCCCCATTCGTCATGGTGCCACATGCCCATTGTAGAAATTTTAGAAATTAGAAAAAAATGATTAAGAGGTTGAAGAAAATCATCCATAAGCGTACTACCCACTGTTAATGTTTTGGCACATTGTCTTTCAGTCCTTTCTTATTACATCCAATTTTTCTTTATAGAGTTGAGATCAAAGAGTATATACTCTTTTCTATACTGCTTTTAAAAGGTAGCCCTCTACCAATAGAATTTTCCTATGACATTAAAACTCTTCGTAGGCATCATTTTGAATGGCTTTATAACATCCTGTCAAAAGTATATGCCTATTTTACTCAACAAATTGGCCTATTTTTTGGATATTCAAGGTGTTTCCACTTTTAAGTCTTTATAAGTAAATCTAAAATGAACATGTTGGTGTACAAGTCCTTTAGGACAGATTCCTAGGAGTGGGATGACCAGAAGGACTGGTTTCCCTTAATCCTAGGCAGGCTGAGCCTTTCCCAACCTCCATTCCTTCTGCCCCATTACGAGCTTCAGGCCCATTCTTAAGTCAGTTACTATATTCCACCTCATTACTTTCCCAAAGTTTGTACCAATTCACATCCCTACTAGCACTTTATGGACATCCAGGTTATTTTGAGAGCTGGAAAAACCCTTGTGTTGCTTTGATCACAAGGAAAGTTATACAACTTGATCTACCCATCAGGCAGCCCCGGAGCCTATCCCCAAAATAATGATAGTATTAACTATCAGAAGAGAATCAACAGCCCTTTAGTAAATCCTAACTTTGTTCTGAGTGTTTTGTGTGCATAATCTAATCCTCACAACAACCCTGAGAGATAGCGACCTTCCCATTTTATGGATGAAGAAACAGAATCTCAGAGAAGATAAGGAATTTGCCCAAGGGCACACAGGTGGTGAGAGGCAGAGGGACATGTAGAACCCCATTGTCTGTTATTGCCACACACTACAGGGCATCAGAGAAAAGGGGAGAGAACTTGTGGCTGAGTGCTGAGTCTGGGCTTTCCCAGGGTTTGAGAATCAGGGGTGAGCATGGGGTAGGGTGGCCCAGATTTTGGTTTTGGTTATGGTCTTGGCCTCACCACCTAAGTCACCTGCCACTGGGATCGAAGCCAACAGGTGGCTGAGGAATGTCTGCTCAAGGCTGTGTCTCTGAAAGGACAGATCTTGTCATAGTTCTTTTTTCCCCCAGCTTTATTGTTATATAACATTGTGTAAGTTTAAGGTGTACGCCGTAGTAATTTTATATATGTATATAGTAAAAAATGATAACCACAATGAGGTAAGTTAACACATCTATCGCTTCACATAGTTACAATTTTTTTTTGTGGTGGTGGAACTTTTAAAACTTACTTTCTTAGCAACTTCCAAATATACAAAACAGTATTGTTAACTATAGCCACCATGCTATACATCACATCTCCAGAACTTACTCAACTTATAACTGGAAGTCTGTATTCTTTGACTACCATCACCCATTTCATCACCCTCCACCCCTGGCAACCAACAATCTACTCTGTTTCTATGAGTTTGGTTTTTTAAGATTCCACATATAAGTGAGATCAGACAGTAATTGTTGTTCTCTGACATTTCACTTAGCATAATGCCCTCAAGTTTCATCCATGTGGTCACAAATAGCAGGATTTCCTTATTTTTTACAGTTAAATAATATTTCATTGTATGGGGGCCAGCCTGGTGGCATAGTGGTTAAGTGCACATGCTCCACTGCGGTGGCCCCGGGGTTCATATCCTGGGCGCACACTGATGCACCGCTTGTCAAGCCATGCTGTGGCAGCATCCCATATAAAGTGGAGGAAGATGGGCACAGATGTTAGCCCAGGACCAGTCTTCCTCAGCAAAAAAAGAGGAGGATTTGCAACAGATGTTAGTTTAGGGCTAATCTTCCTCACACACACACAAAAAATTTCATTGTGTGTGTGTGTATATATATATATATATGTGTGTATATATATATTATATATATGGATCTATTACCATATATATATAATGTGTACAATATATACAATACAATATATACTATATATATATATATATATACACACGCACACACACACCACATTTTCTTTATCTATTCATCTGTTGGACACTTAGATTGTTTCCATATCTTGGCTATTGTGACTAATGCTGGTGGTGGTGATTTTCAAAACATTTTTGAATGTTTTGAGGTGGTGATTTCATTTCCTTCAGATATATACCCAGAAGTGGACATGCTGCATCATATTGTAGTTGTATTTTTAATTTTTCGAGGAACCTCCATACTGTTTTCCATAGTTATTGCACCAATTTACATTCCCACCAACAGTACTTAAGGGTTCCCTTTTCTCCACATCCTCTCCAACACTTATTATCTCTAGTCTTTTTTTTTTGCTGAGGAAGAGTCACCCTTAGAGAACATCTGTGCCAATCTTCCTCTATTTTGTTTGTGGGTCGCTGCCATAGCATGGCCACTGATGAGTGGTGTAGGTCTGTGCCCAGGACCTGAACCTGGGCCACCGAACTTAACCACTAGGCCATGGGGCCAGCCTCCCCTAGTCTTTTTGATAATAGCCATTTTAACAGGTGTAAGGTGATATCTCATTGTGGTTTTGATTAGCCAGATCTTGTCATAATTCTGATTCAGGCAGAGACTTTGTAAAACCGCTGCTTCTGTCCCAATTTCAAGGTTCAGGCTGCAAGACTCTGGGGACTCCTCTATTGCATCAAAAAACAAAAAAACCCACTTTTAATTTAATATCCCTGGACATCTAACCTCCTGCAAACACAAATTTAATAATTTTGAAGGAATTCATCCATTGTCCTCTAGCTTGTAGCTGAGAATCCTGATGTTATTCTAATTGTTGTCACTTTGTAAGTAACTGGTTTCCTACCTCCCCATCCCACCCTGTGTGTCTTCTTTTTATCCTCAGGGTCTTCAATTTTGTGCCTTATTGTGGATCTATTACAATATATTACTTTGGGCATTTGGTAAACCCATTCAATCTAGAAACTATGTCCTTCAATTCTGGGAAATTTCCTTGAATTATTTCATTGATAAATTTCTGTTTCTGTTTTTTTTTTTTTTTTTTTGCAGGGAAAGATTCTCTCTGAGCTAACATGTGCTGCCAATCTTTCCTTTTTTTTTGCTCCCCTAAGTGCCAGTACATGGTTGTATATGCTAGTTGTAAGTCATTTTAGTTCTTCTATGTGAGCTGCTGTCACAGCATGGCTACTGACAGACAGGTGGTGTGGTTCCACTACTGGGAAGCGAACCTGGGCTGCTGAAGTGTTGAGCACCAAAATTTAACCACTAGGCCATCAGGGCTGGTTCAACTTTATGTTTTATTGCTCCGGAATTCCTATCATACAGATGTTGGACTTCCTAAGCTCATCTTCTAATTTTATTGTCTTTATCTGCTGTTTTCCATCTTTGTCATTTTGCTTTACTTTCTGGGAGAGTTCTTCAACAGTATCTTCCAACTTTACATTAAAATTTTCAATTCTACAATCATATTTTTAATTTCCAAAAAGTTTTTATTGTTTTACTCCCCAAATAACTTTCTTGTAGCTTCTTGTTCTTGTTTCATGATTGCTTTATCTTTTTTAAAAATCTCTCTGAGGATATCAATGATAACATTTTGTTTTAAGTTTTCTTCTCCCTGCATAGCTTTCTGTTTCCTCCATTTTGCTTTTAAAAAAATTTGTTTGTTTTGGTCTCTGTCTTTCACAATAGATAATATCCTCAAAAATCTAGTGATGCTTGGTTGTGTGCTGGTATTTAAGAGTGAAAGTAAAAAATGAATTTAAAGCCCCAAATGTGTGGGGGCTTGCCAATTTTGATTGTCACTATAGGATAATCTGGATGGACTGTTGCCTTGCCAGTATCTTTAGGTGTTTCCTCTTGGGTTGGGGGTATTCTTCAGAGAAATATCCCACAGTCTCTTTCTTGGAGGTATAGACCTGGCTCCCAGTTTTCTTAGTTCTTACTTTTATTCCCTGTTAGTTGTAGTGTCTGACATTGCTGCCCTGCCCCTCCCCACTTCCACCGGGGTCACCAGCAATCAGAATGCTCTCAGGTGTAAAAAGAACTCACTGCACAGTTAGGTAGAGGGCAGAGGCTTGTCCAGCCTGACCTGAGGCCAGCATTGTCCTTTGACAGGGGCAGGGGTGAGAATGTTTTGAATTCTTTAATTATGTCCCTCAGGGCAGAAATTAAGGGGCCCAAGAGGACATCCAAACACAATCTTCTTTTACTTTTATTTGGAACTCTGATAGACATTTGCCACCAGTTTATTTCTAGAAATAAAAGAAGCATGATTTCTAAATGAAAGAAACATTGAGCAGTGGATTTGCAGATGGTTTATGACCCTCTCCCTCACTACACATGTGCAACCTTAGACTTCTTAGAAGGGGCACAAAGGCTTTGGTGGACCTTAGTTAAGAAAAATAGACAATGACAACCATTATTTCAAATTTGCTTCCTTGGAGAAAGAGAAGAGCTTTGCGTGGAAGTGTCAGGGGGACTCAGACTCTATGTTGGGAATTTTCCAGAGAGTCTTTTAAAACACTTCTTGTCCCCTTTAAGGAAATGTATGTCTCCTTTTGGCATGTGTTCTATTTTCTATAATTTATCAAGTATTATTGTTGGTGAATCTGATGACACTTTGAACATTTATTTTAAAATAATAGGGTGCAAAATATTTGATCCTGGATAGAAACTCAGGTAGAGTACGTAGGAGCTTTCCAGTTCTCTTCTGTTATGAGTATGGACCTAGGCTGTTTGTCTGCCCTGGGGATATCAGTCCCAGCACCTGGCCACAGGCATGGGCTCATGACTTGGGCTGGGCTAACTGTGGAGGCCACATTCTCGGCAACAGTGATTGGTATCTGCTGTGAAGAGTGAAATATGGTCAGAGCCCTTTTCTGGAATTCACCTATAGACCCAGGGAGAGAGAAATCCTCTCTCCTTGTGTTGCTGGGCTGGGGAAGGGGAGGTATGACTGAGCTGCAAGTGGCCATCTTCCCTGCTTTGTGGGGAGAGTCTCTGCAGAATGAAGCCTAGAGAGATAGGTAGAGATGACAAAGATCAAGAGAGAGAAAAAGGGAGGGAAAGGACAAAACAGTGAGAGAGTGAAGTAGTCAGATGGAGACAGATAGGCAATCCTGACCATGCTGAGGCCTCCTTCCTAGCCAGGAGGCCCAGATCCTATAATTCTTCTGACTCTGAGAGTCACACCAGCCATTGTCCTCTCCAAAATTCCCCTCTATCCTCTTTACCAGCTAATATGAGTTGGGCTTATGTTACTTGCATCCAAGAGTCCTCATTAATAGACCATATTGGGCTTGAATTCTCTCTTTGTGGCATCTATTTGGCCTTTTCCAACTTGAGAATAATTTTCTCTGGTGGAGAAGATCTGTGCAAAAAGAGGTGTAGATGATTCTCTGCTCTCTCTTTGTTATTCCTTAACATCACAGCCCCTTCTCCAGGATGTGGGCCTTCTCTTTCCTTGCTTCTCTGTTTTCTCTGAGAATAACTTTACTGGACCATCTGAAATCCTTAGCAATTTTCATAAACTCTGCTCATTTTGGACTTTGGATATTTTTAGGTTACTCACAGAATTTCAGTCTAAACTTTTAAAGCCTCTCTTTCCATTTTTTGGATTTATTATCATTAATTTCAACATATATATAGGCACACACACATATATAATTATAAAATTAATAAATATTTAGTATAAAGAACATGAAAATCCAGAAATGGCTAAAAGAGAAAAATCATACAATAAACTAAAAATAGTAAAATAACGTAATCCCCACATCCAAAGAAAATATTGTTAGTATTTTTCTGGTCTTCTCATTTTGTCCATACATATCTGTGTATCCACGGTATTTTAAAATCCACTTGCAACAGTAGGAGAGACGTCACTGTCTCCCAAGGTGCCTGTTACTTTCGTGGGCTTGGCTAGTTCTTTTTTTTGCTCAGATGTATTAGAAGCCATAGCACTTCCTCTTGTTATTGCCTCTCTTTTCTAACGTAAAACTGTCAGAGAGTCAAGGCAATACCTTATCAAGTACCATGATTTTAGCAGAACTTGACTTCTTGTGGAGGTTCCTCTCTCACCCCATCAGCCAGCCTGATGCATCTGGGTTTGTGATGTCTATTGGAGGAGAAAATGCCAGGTGTTCAATCTGGCTGTGCGTGTTTGTGTGTGTGCATTTCTAGCACAAGTGCACCTCTGTCTCTCCATTTACCCTTACTGAAATGCCAGGCCTACTCAGGTGAATAGATTTCCGTTTGTGTGCATACTTTGTGCTCTTTGGTGCCACTTCCCATTCCTCTTGCTTAGGAGTGTTATGGCTGCAGTTTTTGGGGCTGGAACAGATCTGGATTTAAATACTGTTTTTGGTACCTACTTAGTTATGTGACCCTGAACAAGTTATTTATCCTTTTGGATTTGGTATTGCTCATCTAAGGAATGGAGATAAGTTGGTCTGAAAGAGTCAGAGTTGGGGGCTTCTATTAAGGAGACAATAATGCTCAGTTATCTCAGGAATCCTCCTATACCCCATCATAAACACCATATAAAATTCCACTCTCTCCTGTGCCCCAGAGCCTGAAATGAATTTTGTGGAGGACAAACTTTTTCTCTCTTTTTTCTAGAACCAGAGATAAGGATGATAGCCCCTTGGGGCTATATTAGACTGAGGGTCAGTGACTGATAGCAAATCTTATGATATTGTGTTTTGATAAGGAGTAAAGGAGTAAGAGAGAGATCTTGACAGCAGTGAGGTCTGAAAAAGGAGTGGGGGTGGGAAAGTCAAAGAGGGCAGTGTGGAGTCAGGCCATAAACAGTGTCCTGGCTCTGGATGCTCTGACGATTGTTTAATCCTTTGCTGTTTCTTGGACACGTTGTTTACTGAACCAGATGCCTTGAGGTGTGGCTCAACCATGCCTACATTTGTTGTTCTAAGAAGTTTCGCTGGCCACTCATTTTGCACAAAGAAATGGATGGTATTGAGGTCTGAGAAGCAATTAGATTTCAAGGAGGTGTCTCCCATCAGGATATGCATAAAAAGATGTGCGATAGATCTGGGCCCACTGGGTACCTATAATTTACTTGAAAGAGTCCTCCGTAAGAGGGTGAGACTCTCTAGGGCCTAAGGTCCCTGCCTGGGGTCATGCTGGTACTTGGAGAACTTATAAGTGTGACACCTGGGAGGTTGGGCTGAGATGCTGAGAGTCACAAAGGGTTGACAGTTGATGAATATAAGTGGACACACAGTTTCCAAGCACCCACAAGCTGCTTGCTCAGTGAGGGTGAGGGCTGGCACCTTCTCTAGCACAAGCCTCTGCAGGACGACATATCAGGTTTGGTGAGTATCGAGAGCAGGCTGGGTGTAAGAGAGAAAGTGATTTTACAGCCAACATCATACATAACTGTGGAAAACTGAAAGCCATCCTTCTAAGAACAGAGACAAGACAAGGGTGCCCACTTTTGCCATGCCTATTCAACATAGTACGGGAGGTTTTGGCCAGAGCAATTAGGCAAGAAAAAGAAATTAAAGGTATCCAAATTGGAAAGGAAGAAGTGAAACTCTTGCTGTTTGAGGATGACATGATATAGAAAACCCTAAAGAATCCACCAGCAAACTTTTAGAAATAATCAACAACTACAGTGAAGTTGAAGGGTGCAAAATCAACTTACAAAAATCAGTTGCATTTCTATACACTAATAATGAACTAGCAGAAAGAGAACTCAAGAACACAATCCCATTTACAATTGCAACAAAAAGAATAAAATATCTAGGAATAAATTTAACCAAGGAGGTGAAAGACCTATATACTGAAAACTATAAGACATTACTGAGATTAAATTGAAGAAGACATAAAGAAATGGAAAGATAGTTCATGATCACAGATTGGAAGAATAAACATAGTTAAAATGTCCATATCACCTAAGGAAATCTACAGATTCAATGCAATCTTATTCAGAATCCCAATGACATTCTTCCTGGAAATAGAACAAAGAATCCTAAAATTTATATGGAACAACAGAAGACCCCCAAATAGCCAAAGCAATCCTGAGAAAAAAGAACAAAACTGGAAGCATCCCAATCCCTGACTTCAAAATATACTACAAAGCTATAGTAATCAAAAGAGCATGGTACTGGCACAAAAACAGACACACAGATGAATAGAACAGACTTGAAAGCCCAGAAATAAAACCACACATCCATGGACAGTTAATCTTTGACAAAGGAGCCAAGAACATACAATGGAGAATGGAAAGTCTCTTCACTAAATGGTGCTGGGAAAACTGGACAGCCACGTGCAAAAGAATGAAACTAGACCCTTATCTCTCACCATACACAAAAATTAACTCAAAATGGATTAAAGACTTGAATGTAAGAACTGAAACTGTAAACTCCCAGAAGAAAATATAGGCAGTATGCTCTTTGACATTGGTCTTAGCAGCATCTTTTTGAATACCATGTCTACTCAGGCAAGGGAAACAAAAGGAAAAATAAGGGGCAGCACAGTACCATAATGATTAAGTTTGATGCGCTCCACTTTTGTGGTCCTGGGTTCGCAGGCTTAGATCCCAGGTACAGACCTATACCACTCATCAAGCCATGCTGTGGCAGTGACCCACATACAAAATAGAGGAAGATTGCCACAGATGTTAGCTCAGGGCCAGTCTTCCTCAAGCAGAAAGAAGAGGATTGGCAACAGATGTTAGCTCATGGCCAATCTTCCTCACCAAAAAAAAAAGAAAGAAAGAAAAAAATCAACAAATGGGACTACCTCAGACTAAAAAGCTTCTGCAAGGCAAAAGAAACCATGAACAAAATGAAATTACAGCCCACCAGCTGGGAGAAAATATTTGCAAATCATACATCTGACAAGAGGCTAAGTTCCAAAATATATAATGAACTCCTACAACTCAACAACAAAAAAACAAAGAACCTGATCAAACAATGGACAGAGGATATGAACAAATCTTTTTCCAAAGAAGATATATGGGTGGCCAACACGCACACGAAAAAATGTTCAACATTACTAATTATTTGGGATATGCAAATCAAAACTACAATAAGCTATCACCTCACACCTGTCAGAATGACTATAATTAACAAGACAAAAACCAACAAGTGTTGGAGAGGATGTGGAGAAAAGGGGAACCTCATACACTGCTGGTGGGAATGCAAATTGGTGCAGCCACTATGGAAAACAGTATGGAGAGTTCTCAAAAAATTAAAAATAGAAATACCATATGATCCAGCTATCCCACTGCTGGGTATTTATCCTAAGAGCACGAAATACACAATTCAAAGAGATTTATGCACCCCATGTTCATTGCAATATTATTCACAATAGCCAAGATGTAGAAGCAACCCAAGTGCCCGTCAACTGATGAAGGGATAAAGAAGATGAGGTATATATATATATATATATATACATATACATATATATATATAATGGAATACTACTCAGCCATAAAAAAGACAAAATTGTCCCATTTGCAAGAATATGGATGGACCTCGAGGGTATTATGTTAAGCAAAATAAGCCAGATAGAGGAAGACAAACACCATATGATTTCACTCATATGTGGAAGATGAACACATGGACAAAGAGAACAAATTAGTGGTTACCAGAGGGAAAGGGGGCTGGAGGGTGGGCAAAAGGGGTAAAAGGGCACATATATATGGTGATGGATAAAACCTAGACTATTGGTGGTGAACACGATACAGTCTATACAGAAACTGACATATAATAATGTACACCTGAAATTACA
Source organism: Ceratotherium simum simum (assembly GCF_057802395.1). Classification (NCBI taxonomy): domain Eukaryota; kingdom Metazoa; phylum Chordata; class Mammalia; order Perissodactyla; family Rhinocerotidae; genus Ceratotherium; species Ceratotherium simum. The sequence goes on along the minus strand of NC_141913.1, from coordinate 35,225,372 downwards.
CAATGTTATAAAGCAATATGACCTCAATAAAAGAAGTAAAAAAATAAAATAAAAAAAAATAAAAGGAAGTTATAAACTGAAGCTTAAAGCTAACCCTCCTGCTGCTCCAACTACATCTGAAGGGGGGTGCAGGGCCATAGTCGAACGCTGGAGCCAAGACACCAGCCTAAATTCCTTATATTTTATGATTGTACCTAGTCTTAGCATTCTGTGGCATTAGCTGTGAATAAATCTCTTTAAAAATGCAAAAAAAAAAAAAAAAAAAGAATGTAACTGATTTTAGGAGGATGAGTAAGGGGGTAAAAGAGGCAACGTTTTTTGAAGATTTGGGATGAGGAAAAAGGTGGGTCAGGAGAAATCAGGAAAAGAAGTATTGAGCAGGCTGACTTCTTTTGTTATTCTGAGCAGAGGACTTTGCTGCCAAAGAGCCAGGGAAGAATTCAAGGATGGCCAGTGTTCATTCATTTATCCAGCAAATAATTACCCATCTGACAGCTATTGATGTGTATCAGGGATACGAAGACATTCTCTGTTCTCAAGTAACTCATTGCTCATTTCCACCTCTGCACATTTGCTCATACCATTCCCCCTGCCTGGCCTTCTCTCCCCCTTCTTTCCATCTATTCCAGGTTTCTCAACTTCAGCACTATTGAAATTTGGGGCTGGATAATTCTTTCTTGTGGGGGACTGTCCTGTGCATTATAGAACTTTTAGCAGCATCCCTGGCCTTTACCGACTAGATGCCACCCCCTGTCACCCACCACTCCTCGCAGTTGTGACATCCGAAAATGTCCTAAACATTGCCAAATATCCCCTGGGAGGCAATGGAGCCACTCATCCATTTTGACTTGATCCATATTTCACAACCTCACTCAAGTCCCACCTCCTCTATGAAGCTTGCTTGGCTCCTTTTGCTCATGTGGATTTCTCTTTTCTTTGGCCTCCTGTACCAATTATTGCTGCTGCAATGCAATTTAAGATGTAATCTTCTACTCTCCTCTTTTGATCTCTATGAGAAGACAGTGCCGAAATAGTCCTGGAGATGTAGATTTCACTCAGGCACAATGGTGAATCTATAACATCTCTGAGACCAAGCAGCTTCCATTCTGCCAGGAGACACCAGTTTCCTTGATTGTCAAATCAAACATGGTGCTAGATCAGGAATTTTCAACCATGTATCATAGAAGATATGGAAGAGCCAATTGGGAAGGTTTCTAGGTACCAATTCTCCTTAAAATGAAGCAGATTTTATGTTTTATACATTGAGTTTCTGTACAGTGTTTTGTAGGGACAGTACCATGGAGGAAAAAAGTCAAAAGCTATTAGATTATTTTAAAGGTTTTTCTAACGTTTGATAATGAGATTTCATTTGTATTAACTGTATCTCTCAATTAGGTGTGAGTGCCTTTGATGCCTGCTACATTGCTGATTTCCACAGTGCCAACTAGCTCAGTGCTGGGCTCAAAGAAGCTTCAATTAACATTTGCTATTTGATCACTTTTTCACTCTAAAGCCAGAGATGATTTTGCTCTGATGTTGAATCTTGGCATTTGAAATCTCCCTACATTAGTTAGGAGTGTTTCATTTGCAAATTATAGAAATCCTAATCACAACAGCTTGAACAAATAGTGGTTTCTTTTCCTCACATAAGAAGAAAGCAATGTCAGGGCTGGTGTCTTAGAGATTTTCTGGGCCTTTCCCTCCTGCATGTCTCCTCACAGGATGGTTGTTCCAACTCCAGGCAGCACACCTGCATTCAAGTCTGGAATCAGTGCCAGCTCCACCTGTCTCTTTATCAGGAAAAAAAATTTCCCAGAACCCTCCCACCAAACTTCTGATTACATCTCATTTGCCAGAACTATATCACAGGACCACTGTAAGATGAAAGGAGATTAGGAGAGTGAATATTTGGCTATTCTAGCCTCCATAGTGGAAAGAGCAAAGGGAAAGGAGGGGGAGGAGAGATGCATGCTGGCCGAGGAGCAGGGTCTGCCACCGTCCCTATTCAGCAAAGTGTCCAGCACCTATAGCCCTGGAAGGCGGGCAGCCAGAGGGCCACACACAGGACCCCGTACTGTGACTGGTGCTTCAGTCTCAGCAGTGCAGCCTTGATTCCCCGAGCTCACCCACTGCCCCAGCATGGCTCAAAGTGGCTGAGAGAAGGGACAATGGTTCAGTGCTCCTAGAGTGGGGATTAATCTATCTGTGGCTTAGGTTTTCCTTTCCTCTTGGCAGAGTTTTCAGTTGGAATTAAAGGCTCCCCGACAAAGAAGCAATTAAGTAAATTAGACAATGCTGCCTGTTTTTGAAATCTCATGGGTTTAGTTAGGATTAGAAGTACCAATCTGGGCATTAACCCAATAAATTCTTTGACCCTTTACGCTGGCTGGAACAAGGGAAGGAAATCAATAGAAAGAATCTTTTTCTTTTGTTCTGATCTCTCTACTGACTCCTGCAACTTATTTCAGCCCCCTGAAATAATCTACACACCACCTTCTGATTAATTTCTCCACTCATGTCCCTCCGCTGATCAAAAATTCTGATCCTCATCTCTGTTCAGAGCCTACATCAGACTTCTACTTCTAGTAGAGGCAGATTAGGTAATCTGGACCAACCTTCCTTCTGAAAACAACCAAAAAAATCTGAAGAAAACATTAAAAAACTTTTTCCTAAAACATAAAGCTAATAGGATAGTGAGGAATTAGCAAGCCAAAATCTAGAAGATGGAAATCCAGAGAGATGAGCCTGGCACTTAGGGCTACTTTTACCTAGGGGGCATTGGCTGATCCAAAGAGGAAGCTGAGAAATGAGCTATGCTTTTGAAAATTGTAAGTAGCCAGGAGTCCAAAAGTTGGAATCTATTGCTTACTTTCTTTTCCAGAGTGGAGGTCCTGGTAAACTACTTGTCACTTGGAATTGGGGCCCCGAAGGGCTGCACTGTAGGACTAAGGTCAACCAGAATTAAACTGCCCTCTCATGGAGTGCAGCCTAGCTGAGACATGTGGGGGGCCCAAAGAGTTGAAGCCTTCACTTTGGATTAAACTGACCTTGGAATGCTAGTGTCCCTAGATGTCTGGCCAAGCAAGTGAAAATCTTGTCTGGAAGAAGATATCATCCTAGGTCTCAAATTATTTCTACAGACAACTCTTCAAATGTAATGTCCAACACACAATAAAAAATAACCAAGCAAATGAGGAATGCCATCAAACCCACCTTCAGTGGCATGTGTAGTGGCCCCTCCACTTACATCCTTGATTTCCATAGCTCCCCTTCATAAGATCTCTGCTACAATGATCAGATCTATTCACTGTCCCTGACTAGGCTGAGTGTTTCTGTCCCTGTTCATTTACTAATCTGGCCCCTTCTCCTGGGAGGCCTGCTTCTCACATGTTTTTAAATCCTCTTCTGATCAGTTTTCCTGCAGTTTCTGTCTCTGCCACAATGATGTCTCACCTAGCGACTCTGCTGCCCATAACTCTTCTGTTCACCAAACTCCTAGAGCCTTGATGGCCTGACTCACTCAAAATTGGATTTATTATACACCGTTGTCTTGTATTGTGGTTTATTTGGAGGTTAAGGTTTATTTTTCTTAGAATATAGGTTTCTGGAGGACAATGATCATGTCTTTAATAATTTTTGTATCTCTCACTGTCTATCACAATGCCTTGCACAGAGGAGACACTAAATAATTTTTACAGAAATAGGTAATCATGGAAAGCCATTTAATATCTGTGAGTGGTTTTCTCAGCTGTTAAAATGATGAAAACAATACCTGCACTAACCTAATTCACTAGATTGCTGACAGGCTCAAATAGGCTAATAGATCTGAAAGAACTTGGATTATGCAATATGCTATAAAGAATTACTAAGAGTAGCAAGCATCGATGATCAAGCAAATCATTGGGTATTTATAACATGAAGAACATTAAACCATCAATGATTAGAGTTGAACAAGAATCAAAAGTCACTATTTGAGCCCTCAGGTAGTTGACGCCAGGATTCAAGTCATCCATTCACTCACTCATGCAATGATGTTTACTGAGGACATACTAGGTGGCTGGCATTGTGTCAGGCACTGAGTGTGCAGAAATACAATGGTTTCTGCCCACACCTAGCTCAGTCTGGTAGGGGAAGATAAAGGTGGCAAATGGTATAACAGAGATATTTATAAAGTGCTAGAAGAGCAAAGAGGGGAGACACCTGACCTGAGAAGGGATGTATTAGGAGGCCTTCCAAGAAGAGGTGACCACTCAAACAAGTCTTGAAGGGCAAATAGGAGATAGACAGGTAATGGAAGAAATAGGTTATTTCAGGAAGAAGGCACAGAGTTTCAAAGAGCAAGTCTCTTTAAGGAAATTTTTGCAGTTTTATGCAGATGCGGAGGCCTGTTGACTTAAGAGACTGGGCAGCTACATGGGCACCAGATTAGTGAGAGCCTTATGAGCCAGCTAAGAAGTATGAGTGCTCTTCTTTCCAAGGGACTCTCCAGATCATCTGGTCCAGCAGTTCTCAAACTTGAGCATAAATCAGAATCTCGTGGAGGGCTTGTTAAGAGACATTGCTGGGCTCACCACTGATTTTCTGATTTAGTAGGTCTAAGGTGGGCCTGATAATTTATATTTCTGACGTTCCCAGGTGATGCCCATGTTGCTGGTCTGGGGACCACTTTGAGAACCACTGCTCTAGTCCAACCTTCCTTGCTTCCAGATGAACAAGCTGAGACCTAGACGGGAAGTGCATTAACCAAGGTAACAGCTGAATAAGGCCAACTAGCCAAGCGTCCAGAGGTGTCACTCTCTCCCTCTCCCCTCTCACAGCCAAGCTCCTCCCTTCCTGGACCTTAAATAGCCTACCTACCTCCTTCCCCCTCAAGAATTCTACCCTCTCAGTGCTCTGCTGTCAACCATCTCTAAGGGAAAGAAATTGGTTGTCCCAATTTATACTAGAATTCACTTTTAAAGAAGGTCCTTATAGAAGCCTGTTTTAGTAACAGTCGACTCCTAGAGACCCAGTGAGCAAAACCCTGTCGGGTCTTTTCGCGCCACCCTTTCATCTTTCCAGTGCTATATCAGACAATGCTCCACTGCTATTCATAGGGTTTTCTTGGCCGATTTGTTTGGAAGTGGGTGGCCAGGTCCTTCTTCCTAGCCTATCTCAGCCTAGAAGCTCCGCTGAAACCTGTCCACCATGGGTGACCCTGCTGGTATTTGAAATACCGGTGGCATAGCTTTCAGCATCACAGCAGTATGCAGCCACCACAGTATGACAACCAACAGAAGGGTGGTGTGGTTTCCTGACCAGTAAATGAGTCCGGGTTGTGGCGGTGAGAGCACCCAATCTTAACCCCTTAGACCACCAGGGCTGGCTTTAACCCAAGGTAACGCATCTTGAACAGCAGATTTTCAGACAGCCCCTGCCCCGCTCCAGACAGCCAGGGCGCACCTCCCCATCTCCACCCAGAAACCGGGCTCTGCAGATGCAGACCACTCTGGCCCCGGAGAACCGGGTCTGCGCGTCCCCGACGCCTGGGTGACACGGCTGGAAGCCGCGCGAGATTCCCATCTCCGAGAATTCCCTTCCCTTCTCGCGCTGCTTCCTGGCACCGTCCCGTCTGCCACGGGGTTCTGCACAGCGAAGCGCTGGCCGCAAGCATGGCGGGACTTGCGTCCTTTGCGGCGAAAGCGACTTTCCACAGGGGTTTGGCGGTGATGTTGGGCACACGAGCGGGACGTCGCGTTGCAGGGCTGCTAACAGCCCGGTGCTCCGCCCTTCTCCTTCCCCCACTTCCTCCCGGCCACCCTGGAGCGTCGGGCAAACCTTTCCCGGCTGCCTGCAGCCCAACAGTTCCGTCCTCCTGGAGGTTCTCACCTCCGGGTCTTCCAGCCTCCCACACAAGCAGAGTGTCTTTCCCAAGAGGGATTCCTTTCTCTTTTTGAGTTCTCTGAGTCTTGTGGTTTGGAATGCAGCTGCTGTCTTGTTCTCTGCAGTCTATGACAAGCTTAATAATAGCAACTAATATTATTAGTTGTGTTATTAACAAATGACTGAACGATGTCATGTCTTTGCTCTAATTTATTCAAGGAGTATTTATCATGAGACTGCCATTTACATTTTGTCCTTTGCTAGGTATTGTAGGGGACATTCAAACGTGGTAGCACATGCCTTCTGCCCTCCAGGAACTTAAAGATAATGTTAGGACACAAGGTACCACAAGGTAGAGTTCACAAACCATTCCACTCCACCGTTTTGGAGGTGCCTCCAGGAATGACATAAACTGAACACATCTTGCCATCTGCAGTGTGAGAGTTAGAAGAAAAGTTCACTTGAGTAGACAGTAGAGGCTTCAAAGAGAAGGTGGAGCTTAAAGTGGACTTTGGAGGGGATAGGTAGCCATAAGCTGGGTGGACAGAAGGAGAGCCACCTTTCCAGGTTGGGATTGGAGTAGGAGGAGAGTGAGATGAGGAATGATGTGACCAAGGTGAGGTTGCAGTGGGGAGACTGAGGTAAGTGGGAGGTGTATGTTGGCATGTGAAACCTCCTCTCCTCCAGCAGATATAGTCCTACTTTTATATTTCAAGTGACCAGCCACTTTGGTAAGGCCATAGGATGTGACACCTGAGACCTAGGATAGAGACTGAATAATGCAATTCTGTGGGGTCTGGCTTTTCTGTTTCCCTCAGAGACACTGGGGAAATGGTGCATGCCCTAGGCAGGTACATGAGGTCCAAACCCTGGAAGCAGGAAGCTGTCTGGGGTTTTATGGGCAGCCATATAATAGGAGAGTGACATTTGTCTTCCAGAGTGATCTTTCTGGTTAATAAGGCTGGTTTAGACACTGGTAACAGCTTATTCAAACCCCAGTTAGGCCTGAAAGAAATCTCAGTTTCAATGGGTTCTTAGTTAATAATAAGAGCAAGACTGGAAGAGAAGGACAGGATGTGGTGAGCAGAGGAAAAGAGAGGATTCCCAGGGGAGAACTGATGTTTATGAGAGGCTCTGAAAAATACTTACATATACTAATGTTTCATTTATCCTAACAGAATTTTTCTCCCTGAAAAGCTAATGAAACCTGTAATACTGTAGCTTCAAAGGAGAAGAAATGTCAAGTAATTTTTAGATTTAGAAGGTGGTAAGTATTAATGAGAACCTACTGCTAGGGAGCTAGTGTGGGAGTAGGCATCTTTTCACATCTGGTGTAAAATTGATGGGCTTCTTCTGGGGTCTGTAGGAGGCTATTGGGAAGAAACACTAGGGAGACTGCTGAATGCTCAGGCTTTTCCCTCTCTTTCTGCTCTTCACCTTGGAGCTTCTTTGTGGTTTCCAAATTCTTCCTTTACAATGCAAACACACATGGAACACCTTAATGGGGAAAGGGGAAGGATGACGGGGGAGTGGGGAAGGGAGATAAGAGGGACAGGCACAAAAGCATTCTGAGGTTTGGGGCATCTTGGGGGAGGGAAATCTGAGTGGATCTGCAGGAAGACACTTGGGTGTGGCAGAGGAGCTTGAAGAGCACTGAGTGTTGGGAAAAGACATTGACAAGGAGCCAAGGGGGGCATTTGACACAAACTTTGCCTAATGTGCAGTCAGTGACAATAATACAAAAAAGCATTAAATGCCAACCATGAAGAGGTGAGGGTGTCCCAGCTTTCTGTTGCTGCCTAACAAGCTCCTCCAAAACTTAGTGGCTTAAATCCACAACTATTTTATTATATCTAATGATTTTGTGGGTTAGAAATGAAGTTGGGGCTCTGTTGTGTGATTCTTCTGTTCCTTGTGGAGTCTATGAAGGTCACTCAGTGGTACTCTGCTGCCATTTTAAGAAGAAGAAGAAAAAGAAAAAGTAAGCTAGTTAACATTTATTGAGCACCTCCTTAGCATGGGGGTTAAGAGAACAGACTCTGGAATGAGCATGGTGCTGTCTCTTCCCAGTTATGTGGCCTTGCAAGAATCAGTTAGCCTCTCTAAGTGTCAATTGTCACATCTATAGAGTAGAAAAATATCCTCTTGGGGATATTATGAGGTTCAAATGAGATCACGTGTATGAGTGCTCATTAAAGCTAAGTTGGTACTGCTGTTGTTATTTTTATTTCTCTGGGAGATATTTTGCTTCTTGTGTGGGGACACAATGATGTAGCAGATGCAATCTCTATTCTCAAACAGCTTAGTGAGACAAGCCCTACACCACAGATGGATAATATGATAATGCACAGTAGCTGTGACAAGTGCTGGCTTAATATGAGAGCTTAGCAGAGGGGAGATACTGTAATCGTAGAGGACTTCATGGATGGTGAGCATGTTTCAGATAAATGAGTAGAAGAAGGAGGATGTTCCAGGCTGCAGGGGAAGCAAAGGAGATGAGGAGGGAAAGCTGAAGGGGTGCAGAGGAGGTATCAGGTAAGGTTCTTGCAGAGAAGTGGGGTTACCTAAGCCTGGAAGGGGAGTGGGGCAGACTGGAAGTTCTGAAGTTCCATCCTAAGCCCGTTATCCTATTTGCCAATTGTTTTCCATAGTTTTCTTCTGAAATATTCTAAACAGGAGCTGGCGGAGTCCAAAGCAGCAATTGCAAGCAAGACATTTCTTAGAACTCTCATGTTTTATCTCAGAAATTCATATGCTTTTGTGTTCTACTTATTAATATCTCCATGTTTATTTTTAATATAAAAATGATCTTTTAAATTACTTAACATTGAGTAAAAGGGAAGGACCTGATGTATTATCCTTCATCTTCGCTTTCTCCAGGCACATCGTCTCACCCTGCTGTGGAGGTGCCGACCCTGGGGTGAGACATGGGCCCATGTGGGGTTTGAGTGGGCACAGACTGGAATGAAAGCAATGCTCATAAGCAGCCTAATGAGGGGGGCTGGGAGACCAGATGATAGTTTCTGGAGAAGAGGGCTCGGGAGCCTGAAATGGGGGCTCACTGGAAGTGGTGAGAACAGACACCTCAACTTCTGCAGACCCAAGTTCAAATCCAGATCCTGTCACTTACTGGCTGTGTGACCTGGTGAAGGTGTAACCTTTCACAACCTCAGGGCCATTCCTCATCAGTACAATGAAACTGTAACAGTGTGTACCTCAGAGGGTTGATGGGATTTGAGTAAAGGAGATATAGTATATAAAGTGTCTAACAGTTCCTGCACCTAACAGAGACTTAGAGAGTGTGAGTTTTCCTTCCCGAACCTTTTTTCCTTCTTTCTCTCCATACCTCCCTGCCTCCTGCCTTGAGCATGGTGCAGTGGCAGCAGGAGGACAGAGAAGTAAGGAATGGCCGTGTCTCCTCTTCCAAACCCTACTATCGATTTCTCCTGTACTCTAATAGTCATTTAGCCCAAGCTCCGGTTTCCATACATGTAGCATGGGAAAACCTTCTCATGGGGTTATTATGAGGTTCAAATGAGATCACAGATGGGTACCCAATAAAATCTAAGTCATTTAAATTATCCCAAGTGTCTCCTGTCTTTAAAATAATCACCCTCCCATCTCCCATCCAGCTTTGGTTGCTGTCCCTTTTTTTAACTCTTTTCAGATTAGCAAAGGTTTTCACACTCACTGTCTCCACTTCCTACCTCCTATTCTTTCCTAAACCTGAGACTCTCCAGCTTTTGCTCCCACCACACCAAGCTCTGCCTCCTAAGGTCATCAGGGACCTCCTTGTGGTGGAGTCTCATGGACAACCTCTCGGAAGCAGTAGCCACTGCTAGCATTCCCTTCTTCTCGAAATCTGTTCTTCGTTTGGATTCTGTGTTGCCCACTCTCCTGGTTTTCCTCCTACCTACTCCTTCTCAGCCTCTCTCATGCCCTTTTTCTTCTGTTGCAGCTTAAAGACTGATTGTCTCTGGGGTCCCGTGTTCATCATCATCTCACCCCCCATGCTCTCCTGGGGTCATGGCGGTTTGAATTATCATCTGCAGCCCAAATCACTTTCTGAAGCCCCAGACGACTATGGTCAGCTGCCTCCTGGGAGCCTCTACTTGGATTCCCCTGCCCCAACCCTTGCAACTTGCTTCTTTTCTGTGTTTCACTTTTCAGTGAAGGTCACCACCATCTCAGTTGCCCAAGACGGTTGTCCTTGACTACACCCTTTGTCTTCTTCCCCATGTGAAACCGATCACTAAGTCCTAATTCCCTCTCCCAAAGTGCTTTAGAATCTCTTACTTTTACCCACTCCAGTGCCATTCTCGTGGGTCAGACCTCCATCATCTATCTCTTACCTGGATTACCACACTGGCTTTCTAACTAGTCTCCCTAGCTGGAGAACTGCTGGGCTCCAGGCTGTTGTCTGCACACCTCTGGAGGTACTCCTCAGCCTCGAGCCATCCAGTGGCTCACCATTGCCCTCCGAACAAAGCCCTCATCCTTTTCCATGTTTACAGTACAAAGCTTTCATGCTCAGTCTTGCTTATCTTTCCTGCCTCGCCTTTCGCCACTCCCTGCTAGGCTCCAGACAGCTGAACTGCTTGCGGTTCATGCACTTCATTGGATACTTGACCTCCTACCTCCTTGTTGTGTGTGGGTTCTCCTGACCAGTATTCACCAACTCCTCCACCTCTTTTGTGACCAACACCTATTGAGCCTTCAGGACTCAGCTTTGCTGTTGTCTCTTTTGAACCTGTACTCTTCTCGGAACCTGTACTCTTATTCCACCTTGTAAGTGTTTTCATGTTTTAGGTCTGTCGAACTTGGGACCTCATTGTACTTTGATTATTTTTATGGCAATGAGATATGAGAATGTAGGAACTCAAGAGGCAGACACCTGTAAAAGGCTTTCATTTTCTCTTTATTTGCCCTCAATTTTAATTTGAGTACTGCTGAGTATTAGGTGCACTGCTTCCAAGTCTTTGTAGGTGCCATTTTTCAATAAACCAAGTTGTCCTGGGCCCAAGAGCTGGCATAGCTTGCTTGGTGATGGGGAAAGATGCAGAGAGGGCTTCTCTACATCCTGTGGCCAATTCCCTGAGGATGATTATTTTTGCAAATAGGGGCTCGTGTGGCCCTGAGCCTGTGTCTGAGCTGGTCGTATGGATGGAGCCAAGCTGCTTCAGCACCGTGCATGGCACATTACAGGCTCTCAGTCAATATTTGAGTGAAGTCAATGAAGCAGGAGGGAATCCCAACTGGTTTTGATTAATGGTCCAAGGAGACATTCTTTCTTCCTATGGCAGCAATTCTCAAAGCAGGGATAGGGGAAGCACCCATTCCTTGGCAGGGAGGATGAATGATATTGTTGCGGGGGCGGGGGGAGGGGATGGTCAGTCATGGGAAAAGCAGCAAGAGGGAGGAAGGTGAATGTAATTTGAAAAAAATCATGTTCAATATAATTGCTGTGTCAAAGACTGATAGTTGGCCCCCAATGTTTAATGAGCACTTGCTGCTAAGAATAAGGGCTACAGTTTCCAGCCTCCTGCGGCTATGTATGGCTGTGTGACTAAGTGCTGGTGAATGGGATCTAAGAGGAATTGTGTGGCAGCTTCTAGAATCATTCCTTAAGAGATAACTGACATATGCTTTTTGACTTCTTCTTCTGTCTACTTACCTGCTTCTTGGATCAGAGGTATGATGGCTGGATCTAGGACAGGGTTTCTAAACCTTGGCACTATTCACATTTTGGGCTTGGATAATTCTTTAGGACATGCTGCTGTAGGTCATTTAGCAGCGTCCTTGGCCTCTACTCTCTAAATGCCAGTGGCACCACTCCCTTTTCCCTCACCCCAAGTTGTAACAATCAAAAATGTCTCCTTGGGGCTGGCCTGGTGGAGTAGTGGTTAAGTTCGAGCATTCCGCTATGGCGGCCTGGGGTTTGCAGGTTCAGATCCTGGGTGTGGACTTACACACCACTTATGAAGCCATGCTGTGGCAGCATCCCATATAAAGTAGAGGAAGATGGGGACAGATGTAAGCCCAGGGCCAATCTTCCTCAGCAAAAAAGAGAAAGATTGGCAACAGACTTTAGCTCAGGGCTAATTTTCCTCAAAAAAAAAAAAATGTCTCTAGGACTTGCCTGTTGTCCTCTGGGGGAAAAATGCCCTTAACTGAGAACCACTGATCTAGAATAGTCATCTGAGACCAGGGTGTACCCTTGGGAATGATAGAAGGAGCCTGGGTCCCTAGGTACTTGGTGGAGCACAGCTGTCACATCAGCCATGGACAACCTACCTCCACACTTTTCCATGTAAGAGAGAGAAATCTCCTTCTAGTTTAAGCCACTGTTATTTTGAGTCTATATTACTTCAATCATACTTAATTCTAATTGATTCAATGGCCCGTTTTTCTTTTAAAAATACAAATAATTGAAAATAAATCTCAAAAAAATTTATTTGGTTGGCAAGGATATACCAACAGAATGAGAAAATATTTTAAGGAGTCATGGGTTTAAGAAAGTTTAACTCAAATTTTCAGGGTTGGTTGATTAGCGGGGACTCTTAGTTGAAAGAGACAGTTATACTTTTGACACTAGCTTAAGCAGAAAAGGTGAGGATACTCACAGAATAAAAAGGTGAGGAAGACATGAAGGAATCAGGGAATTTCTGGGGACCTCAGGGACCGGAATCAGAGACTTGAGAGTTCTAGAACATGCTCTCTCTCTCTCTCTACCTGTTGCCTTGTTCTCTCCTACTCCTGATGGTCTTTCTCCACACAGTGAGGCCTTGGACTCGCATTCCAGCAGCTGTGTCACCAAGAAAGAAAGCAGTTCTTTTCCACCAGCTCCAGTCAGAAGAATTGAGATTGGCAGCTGCTGTTGTATAACCTTCCTGAATCAATCACTGTGGTCCAGTGCAGTGATTGTTCTAACCTGCTCATGGACCTCCCCATGAAGTCGGGGGTTCAAGGCCTGCAACCTGAAGGGTCATGGGTGGGAGGTGGGCACAGACAGGGCAAAGACAACAGTCACTTGGCCGCCCAGCTCACACACCCCCTTCTTCCCACATACACAATTTCAAAAATATCCCCATTTAAGATAAAACCACATTGCTTATACTTCCTTCCCCCCGGGGAGACAACGAGAAGTCTACTGAATACCCTCCCCCCTCAGATCCTCAGTTGTCCTCATGACCTTGCAAAGGGATAAATGTGTCACCCCCAACACACCCAATATATAACCATATGAGAAGGGAACAGGATAACAATAAAAACTGCCATTTGAAAAAGGGGAAAGAGGACAGACGATGACAGCCACTGGCCCAGAGGACAGCATTTCCTGCTTGTCAGGAGCAGTGAGTAAGCAGGCAGCATGTTTGTCGACTCACTGCCCCGGCCGTGGGTGAGTCCTCCGTTGGTCACTGTGGCTTCCCTGAGGTCTGCTTGCCAGAGCCTCCATCCGGGGTTCACCTTGGCCACACCTGAAAGGCACTGGGCAGGATTTTGCTGCTGGGACTGTGAGGCCCTCTCCCTCCTGACATGGGCTCTGGGGCCTGGCTTTGCCTTGGGGTTGACAATCATAAGCTCCTGCTGCCCAGCCTGGAGTGTCTCTGGCAACAAAGCTTAAGAAAACTCTCACGGATGACATCTAGGGGAGCTTTATTGACTGGTAGGTCACGATGTTTGAATCTGGACCCCAGGCTTGCAGACAGACTCCAGTTTGGTCTCTTAGCTCATCTGTCTAGACCTCAGCTTGCTGGCTTGGTCTGGCCTTTGCCTTAGATCCTGGGGCCAGACCTGATTTGCTTCCTGTCAGGCCCTCCCCTGACATTTGTGGGGCTGGGGCAAGAGCACAAAAAGAGGTCCCTGGTCCCCCCTTTTCTTCCCACTAGGCTCTGTCCTGCACAATGGGGCCTCTTGCACACATGTGGACCACTCAGTGGGCACATCCAAGCTCCATTCACCCCACCCTCCATCAGCCATCTCTTAGTGGCACCACTGGCCAAGGGGTGTGTAACCTGGAAGCACAGGGTCCACTCAGAAGAATGACTCATGGAAGGGGCCCTCATGGGCCCAGGAAGCAGGCTCTAGGCCATTTGGGCAGCACATTCTGTGATCTTGGGTGCTTGAAGCATGGTCTAGAAAGGGTCCCAGGCTCCCTGGGCCCAATGGGCTCCTTGTCCTGTAGGAAGGGCATGGCCAGAGGAAGGTCAGGTTAGGATATTTTAAAACATGGTGAGGGGGTGGTCAGGACAGGACCCTTCTTGCCCAGATCGAAAGCCTGTACTGCCTCTGTCCTCAGGCTTCTCTCCAGTAAGTGACACTGAATCTTGGCCAGGAGTTGCTAACCTTTTTTGAAAAGGAGTGAATTTATAATAAGAGTTATTCGGGAAGGGCCTGGGTATCCGAATTCCCCAATTCTCTTCATCCTCCCGGGTAGCTGTTTACTGGTCAGGTCATAATTTTAGTGCAGGGACAGAATTCAGCTGAGGAAGGAACCTCTGAGCTGGTCCCAACTGGTGCTCCAAGGGTCAGGTTATGGGAGAGTGACAAGAACCTGGAGACTACTGCTGAAAGTGGTGAATCCCTCTCCCCTCATCCTGCCTCCCACTCTCCCACTGGTCCACCCTATTAGCAGAAGCCAACAGGCAAAGGAGAATGTGGGTTGCAGAGTCCCAGCCTTGGCATCACAGAGCAGAGTATGGCAGGGTGCATTTGGAGCTGGGAGACAATAGCTTAATAACCTTCACAGGCAGAGCGCACAATTATTCAGCTCCTAGGGGTGTGTTGCATTTGCTAAAGGTAGAAAGAGAATCTCAACATGTCTATGCATTCTGCTTTAATGTAAGCAAAAAAAAAAGTAGCCAGAGCACTCCAACATCCTGACCTTTTCCTACCAAGCCTTTTCGAAAGCTTTAATCATGGGGACACATGGTTTGGGTCACAATATACATCAGTTAATAGTTTAACCCCTATAGTAGCAAGGACTATCAGATTCCAAGCCTGAGATGGGGGAGTGAGTCCCCACCCCATCTTGACCTAGCCTATCTGATCTTCTAGGCATGTCACTTGCAATATTCTGTATGAGTTTTGGTTGTCGGTTGCAAGAACAGAACCAGATTCTGACTCCCTTAGATACCAATTGAGTTTGTTGGAAAGATATGGGGATAGTTCACTATATAAAAGTGTTAATATCCTGGTCTTGGGGGTGGAATGAGGGGAAGAAACCACGGTGGCTCTGGTATTTCATGGCCTTTCCTCCAGACCGCTGGTGTCAGACCCAGCTCCAAATTCCTTTTATCCTGGAATGTCTGCTCAGATTCCAAATTCCTGCAGGGCAGAATCTGCTTGGCTCAATTTGGGTCAGGTGGCTATCCCTTGGGCCAATCCCTGTGGCCAGGGGATTGGAGTACTATGATTGACCAGGTCTGAGCCATTTGACTCCACTGTGTCTGGGAGTAGAGTATTGAGGCTGGCAGCCCCAAGAGAACCCCATGGATGGAGAAGGACCAGATCCCTTAAGGAAAGGGAGGTGCTGTTACCAGAAGAAGGTGGGGAGTATGTTGGGAAGATAAAAACAACAAATGGCCATTAGAGCAGGCAAGCTGGGATTTCAAGGTTATGGGAAGAGAAAGTAACCACATTCTAAATGGCACGGAAAAGAGAAGTTGCTTCTGAACCCATATGGACCCCACAGACTGCCCTGCTGGCAGAGGCGCATGCCTGATTGGACTCTTTGGTCCTCACCTACTGGCTTCTCTCTTCGCTGTGATGTGCTCACAAGGAACGTGTTTTAATTGTGCATTGTCCTTGGTTTCCTCTTGTATGTCCCTCCTCCTCCTCTTTCCTTTCCTTTGCATGACCACTGCCCTAGTTCTGGATGACTGTCTTCCTTGGATTTGCCCATCAAAACTAATCTTTCTAGAATCCCTTTCCTATAGGATTTGCTCTTGCTGACTATCAGGTGTGAAGAGATGAGATAAACTAAATCCACCAGAGTTTTACTACCTGAGATCTTAATGAGTTGCTGCTGTCATAGAACTCAAGGAGAAATTTTAGGCTTCGTGGGGGGCTGCTGGTGAAGGCATCTCAGAGCCTCGGTAGCTCTCAGATCATGCAGGTATTGGCCTGGTCTGGTCCGAGTGTGACTGTGCTGATCCAGACGCCAGGTGTATGCATGCACCTCATGCACTTAAGGCTGAGTCCTGGATCTTTAGACCCCACCTTGCAGCCTGGGAAGAAATAATGCTTTGCATTAAATTGCAACCAGCATTAGGCGTATAGTCTGTCTGCATTGGATTGTTTGAGCAAATGTATACCAGGGTGACTTTCAAAAACTTTAACTGGTCTGGCAAGGGTACTGACCAATCAGATCCAGGATGCTGAGAAAGGGGCTCCTCAGGCTACTGTGGGCCTGTGTCTTGGAGCCTTTGAGGATCCTGTGATGGGCAGTGAGGGGCAGGGTTGCGGGTGACAGGGTACTGTCTGTGAGGAACATGAGGGTCAGAAGTGGGACAAGTAGGACAGATGCGGAAGTTGAATGAGGTCCCCAGGAGAAGGAAAGAGAATCACAAGCTTTTCTCGCACAATGAGTGGAGAGGTGGAGGTCGGGGGTGGGGGGACGCCTGGGGAATCACAACATCAGCCTTCTTCTTTTGGCTTTTTTGTGTCTATGTAAATCTGGTTAGCTATTTCTAGGTCATCCTTACAGGTGAAAAGGAGTAATCACACAGCAGTCCATGAGGGTGGGTAAGATGAACTCCGTGCTGTTGCCTTGGCCATGGGACAGGGTGGAGTGAGATGGGAAATGGTGGCTATTATGGGCTGATGACATAAGTAAGCTTTGGGTACTTAAAGAAAATAAATTCTCCACCACAGGCACTTCCTTCTGCTCCTGACCACCTTCTGTGTACGTGTCTACACTGTTAATCTCAGGGCCCACCAAAACATGGCCCATCGGTAAAAGCATCATTTCTTTGGACTCTAGAAGTGGTCCTGGAAAGGGCAGTAGTCAGGGTATCCAGGAGGTACCCAAAGGGGCTTCCAAAGCCAAGTCCAGGTGATCCAGGGAGGGAATGTGTCAGAACAAGGGCAGAGTCGCACCTCCACCAGGAAGCCATCTTCAGTTACTCCAGCTTCCATAGCTCTCTGAGTTTTCTGAATTTGCAGTTGGTTTTATGTAGGAGAGCACATTACAGTAATCTGTAGAACTTTTAAAGATTCAGGAGGTCCAGGATGGGATGGGAACAGTTGTGTTTTTTGCCCTTACGGATTATTCCGATAAATGCCCTTGGTTGAGAAACATTGTAGAGCATTTATACGAGCTGCCTGGGAATAGAACTTGCAAAACGGAGCCCACAGAAGAAATCTAGCTCCAAAATAGGCTTTATTTAGCTAGCAAAGTGTTAAAAAAATCTGAATGTGAGTGCTTTTAGGTGGGGATGTGCAATCTTCAGTTTGCCACAGTCCCCACTGTTCCCTGTTGCCTTATAACCAGGTGCTTCATTTTTTTCATTGCTTGTGACTGATGAGCACCTTTACATCTGGGTGATGGCATCCTTCACATGGGCACTTTGGGAGGCAACCCATTTATCCCAATGGTGCTGCCCTAGCTCTGAGTGTTTCTGAGGCCACTTTTCAGGTACTGCCTTGAGAATGACTTTATACCACACACAAGAAAATCAGTCCCCTCACTCTGTAGCCACGTTATAATTATTTTTTAAAAAATTACACCTTTAAGGTACACAGGGTATTCCCGGAAAGGTGTAAAATTTTACCTGAAATTGACATTTACAATCTTTGAACTCATGGATTTGAGATGAGGTCTCCAGAATTAGCTAGCTCTGTCTCCACAATGTAACAGAAGAAAGGCTTCTTACCTATCATTCTTTCTAAAGGAAAAACAAATTCTCCAGAAGTGTGAGTTCAGACAGCTCAGGGCCATCCAAGTTGCCATGGAGACTTAGTAAACCCTTAAGAGCCCAGGAGTTGGGTGCTGTCTAGCCTGACGCTGTCCAATAGAAATAGAATGTTAGCCACAAATGCAAGTCATATATGTAATTTAAAATTTTGTGGTGGCTACATTAAAAAAATTTAGAAATGTGAAATTAATTTAGTAATATATTGTATTTAACCTAATGTATTCTAAGTATTGTCATCTCAACATTTAATCAATATAAAAATTATTGAGATATTTTACATTTTTCTTGTCCTCTGTTTGAAATCCAGTATGTACTTTATACTTACAGCACACCTCAGTTTGGGCTAGCTTTATTTCGAGTGCTGTGTGTGGCTAGTTGCTACTAAAGATCTAGCCTCTTGTGAAGAGGCCAGAATGGGGTCTCAGAATGTAGAAAGGCCTCCTTGTTGGATTGGCCGCTCCCATGGCCTGCCTGTGTGTGTTCTTGTGACTCCAAGATGTGCTTGCTTTTGGGCTACTAACTCATGTCCTAGTGGCCATTGTTTCCTGTGGTCTGAGGGACTCAACTTTAGCCAGGTTTCCTGGCACTCTGCCAACTTTCCTCTGTGCTTCCTTTCTTCCCCTTCAAGTCCTTGCATCTCACTGTGATATAATTCAAAGCTACTATGGGGTAGGATCCAATGGCCCGATCTAAGCAGGAAACTGGCTTTCTCATTTTTTATTTGGAACCATGAAGCAGAAAATGTCAGACACTTGTTTTCAGTGCTTCGTTGAGCTGGAACTGAATTGAAACACAACTATTTCCCATGGGGCCTTCTGACATGGAATGATTTAGAGGCTTCAACTGTTAGATCAAGAGGACTAGTTAGAACATGAACTGACCCTAACCTTTCCTTGCTTTGATCATTATCACTGGCTGTCTCACTCTTTGCTTAGAATCTTATTAGTCACAGGCTACAAAACCTTATATGAGGCTGGGGTATCCTAATGTACTTTGGGAATATTCCAGCAAGTATTCCACAAAGTATCTCTGTGTAAAAGGTCTTGGTCTAGGTCTCTGTCCCAAAGCTCTTTGTGAATTCCACAATAGACAGTCTTGTCTGTCCCCACGTAGCTCTCTCCAGTGTGGTCTGGGCACGTAGGTACTGTCTACTGTATGGTGGTACTATATACCACTGTGGCAGACATGTTGGCTGCCTGTCCAACAGCCATTGTTCCTGCTTTTGCTGTAATTTAGCAGAGCACCTGTTACAATATGGCACCTGCTACGATAGAGGCTGACAATAACAGATTCATGCTTTCCCAGACTCCTTTGCAGCCAGGAATGGCCCATTTCTTCCAAAAAGACACAAGTGAAAGTATTTTGAGAGAGCTTCTGGGAAATATTTTCCTCCCTGATAAAAAGAGAGACATGAGAGAATGACTCTTTTGCGACTCTGGTTGCTTCCTTCTTCCTGAGGTGGTTGTGATGTTTGTAACCAAGGCAGCTATTTTGGGACCATGAGGCAACATGCCTGAGGATTAAAGTGGAGTCTTCTGAGGATGCTGAGAATGAAGAGGAGGATGGAAAGAGATTGCATCCTTGATAATATTGGTGAACAGCTGCACCAAATCTGGAGCAGAACTTCCTACTTTTAGGAATGAAACTACTGTTGTTTAAACCACCATTAAACTGGTATTCTGTTACTTGCTGACAAAAGCATTCTAACTGGTATGGATGCATAGTATTTAAAGATATATTATTGTCTTCTGTTTCTTAGAAGGAGGAAGTCACTGGAATACTCTTCCTTCAACCTTATGACCTGGCTACCTCTTACTCATCCTCATCCCCACACTTCTCCATTTACTTGTCAGTTCGCCTCATAAAGTTCTTGTAAGGGTGGAGTCCGTGACTGTCTGGTTCACTATTGTAGTCCCAGTTCCTGTTATGTAATAAATAGTTATTCAATAAATACTTGTCAATGAATGAAAGAATGGGGGTTATCAAAGAGGTAGAATCTCTAGAATTTGGTTATTGCCTAGAGGTGAGAGAGTGAAGTCAAGAATGGCACACTGTTTCTGGCCTGTGTAGTTGGCTAGAGGGTGCTACCTTTCCCCATGAGTCAACATGAGATGGTGAGCAGAATAGTTGAAGAAGATGAGTTTGTCCTGGATGTGTCGAAATTGACGAGGTGCTTTTGGAATAGTCCCTTTAGACGGTTGAACATAGGGTCTGGATTGAAGCTAAAGAAAGATGGGATTGGCCAGGAAGAATGTGTAGCATGAGAAGTGACTCTTCAGTGCTCCCATCTCATTGTGTGGCACCACCGTCCACCTTGTTGCCCAAGCTAGAAATCCTCTATGCTTCCCTCTCCCTCACCTCCCACATCAATCCATCACCAAGTATTGAGGATTCCAGCTCCTGTCTCTCATACTAATAAATTTCTCTCCATCTCCCGTGCCACCACTGGAGTCCAAGCCAACCACTTCTCTCCTGCGCTACTGCAATGGCCTTCTGATTGGTTTCCCAAATCCATTCCAATGCCCTTTCACTCACTGTATTCCAGCCACATCAATCTTCTCTCACTCCTTAAAAGCACCAACTCCTGGTCTCAAGGCCTTTATCCATGAGGATCCCTCCACAAAGAACACTGTTCTCTCCATCCTCCACCTTTCTCCTCCTGCTCCTCCTCCTGCCCTTCTCTATTCTTTAGGTCTCAGCCTAAATGTCACGTACTCAGGGAGGCCTTCCCTAACTCCCCTGCTCCATCCCCCACCCCGTGTAGCCTTGGAATTAACATTCTTGAAACACCATGGGGTGATTTGGCTTTGGTGATATATATGGGAAAATAAAACTTCAAAAGACATATGTATCAAAATTAAACTATTAATTAAAATGAGAAATGTAGCTATGAAGGATCAGAAACTCATGTTGGACAAGTACATTTTCTCCCCTAGAAGGGAAATCTACACACGGAGCCAAATAGCTTGTGAATACAGGATCAGACAAGGGGCATTAGCTGCTTGATCTAAATAAACTGGTGAAACCATGATACCCCAGTGCACCCATTTCACCACAGAGATCTCCCTTGACACCTGTTCCTGGGCCACCACCCCCAGTGCTGAAGACCCCCTGCCTCTCTTTGCCTCCAACTCCTAAACTTCAGTGGCTGACCTGCTACCCCATAAGATGTAAGCTTGCTTTAGCTCTGTTAACACTTACCTGGTTAATATTTAATAAGGTTAAAGTCAGACCTGGGAGCAGTATTTTCTTTTAGATGATTTGGCAATTGTCTTCTCTGATCTATTCTATATATTTTATAGTTCAATTTTATGAGCTGTGAAAGCAAACTATTGTAGGATTTATCTTCACTTCTTTTAAAGTCTATAATTTACTATATTGTTTAGATTCCTTCAGGATCTGCTGATTGTTTTAGTAAGTGGAACTCTGTAGCCTCGAAGCTACAAACCTTCTAATGGTCTGGGGGTTGTCCATGCAGGATCAAAAAGGAGATTTAACTCTAAAGATTGAAACCTTTTGGAAGGAGTTGTTAGATAAGACTGAAAACATTCATCTGTATAAAACCTTGTTCTATACTTAACAACCACGAAAACATTCTTGTAAGGTTGTCTGTAAGAAGCCCCTTTGGAAACTCCTGATCTCCCATGAACTTCACCTTCCATCTCAACATGTTCAACACTAATCAAGTGTCATGGATAACAAGCAAATGGCACCTGTAACTCCTAAAGGTAAATAGTGTCTGGAATCTTGAGCAGAAGAACCTCAAAACCTCTGTTTTCTACCTCAGACCAAAGGGGGCATTTAGTGACCAGATCACTCTCATAAATTTGTTATCTTGAAACAATAGGTAGGAGAGGTTTTGTTTTGACAGAGGGCACTCCAATGGGGCCAATCCATTGTGGCCTCCTTTTGTTTCTTGTTTGGGCAGCTTTTGAAACTTGTTGGAGTAAATTTCCATTCTTACTATGTTTTCTTTCAGCTGTGCTAACCATGGAGGAAAGGAGGTGGAAGAGAAGTGTTTCAGGTGACAGAGACAAGCACAGGCAGTGACTTCACCCTCAGGGGAATTCACCCTCAGGGGATAGCATTCCAAGAAGTTGCTTGTCCTAGAGATCTGACCCCTGAGGCACGCCATGGCCCCGGGTCAGCCCTGATGCGGTGCCCGGGGCCTGTCTGGGAATGCATGGAAGCTGGGTCTCAAGACATTTATCTCAAAGTGTGAGGAGCATGCTCTGAACAGCTGTAACTGTCTTCAGTAATTCATTTTCATCCCTGAGCAAGGAGAACAATGGATAGTTGAGAGGATACCCAAGGGGAAGGGCCCATAAATCTGAAATTGAACAGGGTTTGCTCAGCTATACATCTGGTGCTATCACCAAGTATAAGAAAGGAATAAGGAGTCTAGCACATCTAAATGTAAGCAATACATACTTATGTATGTGACTGTTAATATACACCATAGCTATAAAAGGCATATATGACTTTTAAACAGAATTTACACAAAACTGAGTTGTGAGTATAATTTATTCGTATTCTTACATAGAAATTTGTTATACAGACAATAGGAAAGAATACAAGTACTCCCCAAGAAAACTAATAAAATACTCACTTAATTTTAGGATAATATTTAGTAACAAAAATTGTTTGAGAAAATTAATATTTAAATTAATGTACAAGGCTTTAAAATGTTCCTATTTATAAGGCTGTGTGAGCACAGAGGAAGAAGGTATGTAATTAGCACATGGGAGCTCCATTCTGAAGATCAACTTGGAGACATTTTAGAGGCCTCAGGTTCACTCAACCATGGCCCAGGTTCTTCACTCCTGGTTCTCTTTGGTTATGCTTGTTTTTTTTCCTGTCCTCCCGCCCAACTCTTATTTTGCAAATTCCCTAACAAGGGAGATTTCAGTTCAAACACTGAAAATTTAGTTTTTTCACAGGAATATACATGACTCTATGACAGTTGCAAATTCCTGGTTTCAAAAGGCTTTGGTCACAGGGTTTTTCAATTGGAGCAATGTTTGTTTTCAAAAGGAAGAAGTGAACTTCTCCCTAAAATATGTGTAGGTTGACTTCCCTTCTTCTGTTAGTCATTCAGCAAACTGTATATTTTGCACTGAGCACTGCAAACCCAAAGAGGAAAAAAACCTTTAGGGTTCCACAGGTTCACTTTCTGAATCCTCCAAAATACTGAATTGATACATCCCGAAGTGGATGGTAATGACCATAACCTTCCACCGCCATCTTCAGCACGTTTAGTTATAGAATATTTATAGGACTGATAACTTTTAAATTAAAAAAAAAGAAAAACAAGAGAACCCTGTATCTGTATTTCTTTTTGGTGGTTCAAATATCATTGGTTTCTGAGCGAGAATATTGTGAGTGTGTAGTAAATAATGAATTTTTTTTTACGTAAGAAAATCAGCAACTTCTAAGTACCCAGGAACACTCTGACCTTAACTTTCAGTCTTTACAACATATAAGACATGTTCAAATGAACTGAAAATGTGACCTTAAAGGGCCCTTGGATGTTGCTGACTTGATTCTATGCATTCGTGGCATTTACAAAATCAACTTAGGACTTAAAGTAAAAATAACCTTGCTTAGTATTTTATAAAAATGTAACTTTTCTTTAATATCCAGGAACTAGTGAAGCCAGGATCTTCTCTTATTTTATCTCATTGAAAACAAATCCATTCTAATAAGAAAAAAATAATAAATTATACCTAAAAAGTCCTTTGTAATCTCCAAGAAAAGTGACAGTACAGAATAATTTTGACTGAAAAAATCCCTTTCTCCCTCCTGCAGCTCTGTCAGCCTGAGAAAAACCAACCATCTAGTGTAAGAGAATGCCCCACACACAACAGACAGCATCAAGGCCATTCTGCTGAGGAGCTGGGGAATGAGCTCAGTGATAAGCCCGAAGCCCTGTGATGTTGACCACAGCTGTAATGTGTAACTTGCATTGATTTTTCACAAGCCCAACTGCTTATCAGAGAATTCTGAGTTGACTTTGATTTTGTGACCTTGAATTCCATTCACTTAAGGCTTGATTGGTTTATAGAGCTTAATTTTTAATACTGTGAATATCACGTAGCCAACAAAACACCAAGAATATTAATAAATATTAATAATTAGTTCCAGTCTCACTTCCTCTCTCTGTTGGAGCACTTTGACTTTATAAATATGTTACAGTCTTAGCACCAACGCCCCACTAGGGTTTAAAATTCCATAGCCAGGGCACATCATCTGGATGTGTCTATCACATCTTTGGGGATGTTCCTGGAGTCTAAAAGAAAAATACAAAATTAGCATAAGAACAGATCACCAATGGGTTAGAACGAAAGTTGTTACTAGTGAAAAACAAGTTTTCTGACACCCTGGAAGTCAACTGGGGCAGTTCATTGGAAATGACTTGTGACCATAGCTGTGGATGGAGGTTGCTGTCACAAAGGGCTTTGAACCATCTTTTTCTTGGCTTGCAGGTAGAAGATGCGGTTTTCTTCAGGATAAGTGGCTTTACTGAGGGGCATCTTGTAGATGTTGGGGTTTTTCGTGGTCAGCAAGAGGAACAATAGTGTGGCCAAACAGAAGGGCCAGGTACCAGATGGCAATCCAACCTGGGAAGAATAGACAAGCCACACATTTCTTTGAGATCCCATCAGAAAACTAATGCACACAAAGCACTACCCTTCCCTCTAATCTCATTCAGCTCAGGGGGATGAGTCACTGGACTATTGTTCTGGACTTGGCTTCTGTCCATGGAGACTGAGTCTAAGATCTCAGGGCATTTAGCAGTTGAAATGTTATCATTTGTTCCTTAGAGTGGTCAGTTAGATCTCTGTCTTGTATATCTTTCCCTCTTTCTCATACATTCAGACTTCCTACACCAGATGTACATACAGAGATGATACTTAGCAAACTACCAATAGCATCACATTCACTAGGCCTTCTTTGCCTAGTTCAGCCTGCAGTGACCTCTCTCTCCTTGACTGCCATCCAGACTAGGTCTTGGACTTCACTTGCTTTACTTCTTTTCATTCCATCTCCCAAATAGACTCTAAGCTCCTTGAGGGTAAGTCCTTCTGTGCTGTCCATGGCAACTCATGCAATTCTGTGCATATATCATGCACTTGGTTAGGTCTGGCCCTATGCATGGACTCTCTGGGGTGTGATGGTACCCAAACCTGACTGCACATCAGAATCATGGGGAGGGGTTAAAAAAACCACAGATGCCCAAGCACCATACAAGATCCACTCCATCAGAAATGCAAAGGAACAGGGCTTAAAGGTCTGTATCTTTCAAAATCTCCCTAGCTGACTCTGTTGTGCAGCCTGCCCAATTCTGGTCCATGGACTGATGCCTGTGAACCTTTGTTGGGATGCAAAGGGCCCCACAATGCTCTAATGGACTTCCCATCATGCCTGTGATGGGGTTTTGACTTTCTACCAGAGAGATATTGTGCCTTCCAGATAAACTCTCTATGCGGCTGCTGAGAGGGCTAGATATTGTCCTGACTCATTAGCAGCCATGACCACGTTGACATGGATTGAGCTATCAGAAACTGGCCCTACATCACCTGCAATGGTGGGTGAGGAAGAGAGAAAAAAGTGCAGGGCACTGGGAGGTGGGGGATCCTGGAAGAGTCAGGGGACACTGGGCTCCTCAGGAGAGGGGAAGGAGAAGGTCAAAGGGTAGGACAGTGCTGAAAAGGAAGGAGAAAGAGTGGCAGGAGGCACTTAATGGGCAATGATTTTGCCTATTAAATAATTCAACCAGGACATGGGTCTGAATAAGTCTTCTTGATGACTGGCTGGGGATTTAAAAAAAGACAAAAGGTATGAAAAATTATTGACTTGATTAAAAAAAAAATCTGAGTCTTTAGCCAATTATCCTTTTCCTCCCTTTCCTGATTTCTCAACTACTACATAATCCTGGCTTTCTGTTTAATAAAAGATATTCTAAAGTCAACGTCTCTCTTTTTTTTTTTTTTAAGTCAACTTCTTGACACTCAGAGTTAGACTGTGAACTTCATAATATGTTATGCAACCTAAGTTTCAATTCTTAAAATCAAGGAATCAGAAATTCTTAACAAGCCTGGTGATTGTAGTTTGGACTAAAATTTACTACAATGCTGGAAGGTGAGTGAGGACAGGCAGGTCCAGGAGATGGGAAAGTAGTGGCTACCACAGTCATGGATCCTGCCATGGGGCTCTACCCAGGTAGACTTCAGGAGGGTTTCCATATCATTGAAAACTGATCAATCATGCTGATGATAAAAGCGAGATTAAAGCAAACTCACCACAGCCATCAGGTTTGACATGCTGCTTCCGAGGTAGGCAGTGAACAGGGCTACAAAAAAAGGAGAAAGAACAATGGTACATTTCTCATCACAGGAAAGACTGCTTTCCAGTATAAATCCCCTGGAATGGAAGCTTTGACATTTTGCCAGCTAGGCTAGTACCCTGGTTATAAGTATGAGCTTAGAGTCAGCAGCTCTGGGTTCAAATCTGGACTCCACCACTTATGAGCTTGGTGGCCTCCATTTCCTCACCTGTATAATGCAGATAATAGGAGTATCTCTCTCATGGGGTTGGTGTGAGCATGAATGGAGATAATGCTTGTGCTTAGCACACAGTAAGTACTCAATAAAGGTAGCTTTTCCGTGGTTACTATTTTGTTGCTGTTATTGCTCATACTTAAGGCCTTCCATTTCAAATAAACTTCCCTGTTATTTGATCCAAGCTTAGTTGAATTAAAATGAAAATTATGAATGTTTCTTGAGATAGCACAGTTTCCATACAATCTCACTGCATCTAGGATTCTCATATCACTGGTTAGAATTCACAGTTACAAAAAATCATGGTATAAAAAAGTAAGAAGGTAGTAACTCAGGGATCAGCAGAAACTGAACACAAACTTGAGATTCCTCCCGACGATAACATTTTTCCAAATACCATTAAGGTTGGTGTACAGGTCCATGTAGAAACATGATATATATATATATTTTTTTGGCGAGGAAGATCAACCCTGAGCTAACATCCATGCCAATCCTCCTCTTTTTGCCGAGGAAGACTGGCCCTGAGCTAACATCCCTGCCCATCTTCCTCCACTTTATATGGGAGGCCGCCACCGCATGGCCCGACAAGCACTGCATCAGTGCGCACTCAGGATCCGAACCCGGGCCGCCAGCAGCGGAGTGCGTGCACTTAACCACTACGCCACGGGGGCTGGCCCCCTTTATTTTTTGTGAGAAAGATCAGCACTGAGCTAACATCTGACGCCAATCCTCCTCTTTTTGTTGAGGAAGACCGGCCCTGAGCTAACATCTGTGCCCATCTTCCTCCACTCCATGTAGGACGCCGCCACAGCATGGCTCTACAAGCAGTGCATCGGTGCGCGCCTGGGATCCGAACTGGCGAACCCCGGGCCCCCGCAGCAGAACACGCGCACCCAACCACTTGTGCCTTCGGGCCGGCCCCTAAACATGCTATGTTTTCATTTACTTTGAGCATGAATCTTAGAGTGGTTAATTTGAGTGTGTGTGTGACATTCAATGTAAAACAATGAAAACAAAGATCTCAACTAGCAAATCATCAATTCTTCCATTCTGCTTGAAGAGTGAGCTCAAGGAGGTTCAGGGAAGC
The DNA here is from genome assembly GCF_057802395.1 of Ceratotherium simum simum. Lineage (NCBI taxonomy): Eukaryota > Metazoa > Chordata > Mammalia > Perissodactyla > Rhinocerotidae > Ceratotherium > Ceratotherium simum. Next base: position 35,197,944 of record NC_141913.1, on the reverse strand, counting down.
CCTTAGGTTTCACAGAGGCAGGCTGAAGAATGGTCTCCATATAATGGCCACACAGCCACTTGGGCCACCAGCACTATTAGACACACTCACCATCTAAGTCTTCATGTACAAATGAGAAATTGCATCAGCTACGTTGAGGGGCGGGACAGGAAGCAGTGGGAGGGACTCTGTGATCCTCATTTAATTTGCTATAGACTTTTGTCCTTTTATCAATATTTTATCTTTATATCCTGGTATTTTTTGTTCAACGGTATACCTAATTCTTTCATATCTGAATTGTCTCATGCTAGCAGGAAAGGTTTGTCTTCGGAAACAGTCCTGGCTTCAAATCCCAGCTCTGCCATTCTGTTTGTTTTATAACAAATCACTGAACTTCTTGGAATCTAGTTTCATTGTCTGTATAAAGGCAATCTGAAGACATGCTTTACAGGGAAATGATGTATCTTAACTAAAATCATGTATTTCCACAAACAGCAGCTGTAAACTCATCCCTGTCACCATGGGATTGAGATATTGCTCTGAGCAGAAGGGTGCAATGGCTTGGGTTGGAAGAATTTCTCTGCTTGGGTTTGCTAATTTCATTTATTTTTTCCATTTCATTCATTCATTAATTCATTCAACAAATATTCACTGGCTCTTGGCTAAGCACCAGGGACACTGTGTCCCTGCTTTCTTGAGTACCAGATATTCTTACAACACTTCTCCTGAGTACATGAGACATTATTGCCATTTCTCTCCTTTTAATACCTATTGTACTTCTAAGGCATGCTTTTGGCACTCAAGTCTCATATTGTTATGCTGTTTTGAAGTGATCTCCAATTCCAAGTTCCTTTTCTCTCCCTAGCAGGAGTGTCACATGATCTAATAGTAGTTGCCCATCAATTAAGACTTGCTGAGTCGGACTGAGAAAGCCTCACACTAGAGGTGGAATTCTGCCCACCCCAGCTTGTAGGTGATGACCCTCCCAGTGTGCTGGGTAGCTGAGGGAAAGCAAAGGCCTTTAAGTGCTAAAGGGAAGACTGGATTTCAGCTCTTCATAGACAACGTCCTTCCCAACAGACCACCATCTGTGAGTCCTACTATGATAACCCAACCATGAAAAAAACATACAAAATGTGTTTACAGTTTGCACTGATAAAATGAAAATGAGGAATTCTCTGGATATGCAGTTTCTGGTTGAAAGGCAGGGAAGGTAGCATTGCCAGGTTCTATCAGAGTTTCCCAAGTCTTCTTTCTGATAAAGCCATTTGGACTAACGGAAGAGCAGCTCTGTAATAAATGTCTGTTATTTATTTACTTTGGCTGAGAAGGTTGGGTCTTTTGACTGGCAGTGTCAGGGTGATGTGAGCAAGCTGAAACTTGCTGTGGCATTTTACATGTGAGATTTGCTTTATGAGAGGGGCTGGAGGTCTGTCTCAAAACTTTATGTCCAAAGATGAAAAAGACTGATAGTAACAGGTACTCTCACACACTATTGGTGGCAGGGAAAATTGGTATGGCCTTGGTGCGGGTGAATTCGGCATCTACTGAAACTAAAATTGGCAGAGCTGGAATTTTGGCACCAGCGTCTGGGCTCTTAACTAATTCAATATGCTGCCTTAACCATTATGCTATACTGGTAAAGAAAATCTGATCCTTCCAAAGGAAGGGAGGCATGCTAGGCAGAATAATGGCTCCCAAAGATATCCATGTCCTAATCCATAGAACCTGTGAATATGTCACCTTACACGGCAAAAGGGACTTTGCCATTGTGATTAAGTTAAATATCTTGAGATGGGAAGATTATCTTGGATTATCCAAGTGGACCCAATGTAATCACAGGATCCTTATGAGAGGGAGACAAAAAAGTTATATCTAAGGAGTGGGATGGACTATTTTAACTTTCTGCTTTATACTTTTCTTTATTGATTGAATTTTTGTTCTGTTTTGTACAATAAACCTATATGACTTCTATAATAAAGAAAGTAACTAAGATATTCCTGCTTTGGGGAAACACATCTGTAAACATCTTTGGCTTCATCCCTCTCCATGGTCTGTCAAGACCTCATTAACAACTCTTGTGACCAAAATAGTTTCTGCTTGATCTTTAAGGATGTACTCAGGCTGTCCCCATGCTGGTCCAGACCACTCTATCCGCCAGCTAGAATTCCTCCTTTCAATTTTTTGGGACTGATAGAAAAGCCACCTTCTCCAGGAGGTACTTCTTGATGATTCTGAACTGTAAAGTTCCTCCAGAGAATTTTGTGCTGTACATGTCTCCTCGTTCTGCTAGAAACATCATATGGTCTCCTGTGGGCTCTCTTTCTTACTCACCTCACTTCTGCCCTCCACTATATCACTGTCTGTATACAGGAATGGCATGGAATCTAAAGCTTCTAAACCCCCAGCTCTTCCTAGTACTGTCTGGGTTGCATCATGAGGATTTAATAGGAATTTGCTGCTATTGTCAACACAAAGGTATGCACACTAAATAAAGGTTTGAAACCTCAAACCAATCTCTGAATAAAGATAGAAGGTTGTAGGATAAAAGATTCTAATCTAGCTGAACTCAAGTGGCCACACAATCTGTCCATAACCTTCTCCTGTTCCCTAAGCTTGTGAACAAATATAGGAGAATGAGCAAAAGTTTTTGACAGGGGCCTTAGGTGAAACAGCCCCGCAACTATAAAGAAATTGACAAAATGACATGTAAATGGCAATACAACTGCAACTGCGTTTTGTTAACCTTGCTACAGCATCGGAAAAGCAAAGTTGAATGAGGCCTTAGAAATCTTTAGTCCCATGCTACTTCCTGCCCAATACAGGAAATCCTTTTAAATCCTGCCTGAGATGTAGTCCGCCATTTTAATAACGGTTTAGATACCTTGGATTGATTAATCTGGTGATAAACTGACCCTAATCACTACATTAGAAATAATTTCTGCACATTCCACTATTCCTTTGCTCCTTTGTCCCCCAGGCAGTGTCATTCCTTTCACTCTAGCACATTATCTTAAATACTTTTACTTGTATTGAATTAGGGATGCCAGAGGCTGTGGGTGAATAAGCTTACCCTTACAATGGCCTGAGAAATCCACTAGCTTTTCAAATCCAAATCACTTGAGGTCTGTTTTCACCTAATGGCATGAATGCTACCAAAGGAAGCAGAGGAGTGTGGCAGGTGTAATTCTGCAGGTTGTTAGCAAATGTGAATTCTGGGTTTGTGTTGACCCCTAACTGACTGGATGCCTGTCAGAACATCACTTTACCCCTTTGGCCTCAGTACCCCAACAGTAAAATGAGAAGGATGGAGTGGAGATCTCCAGAACCCCTTCTACCTCTGACAGGCTGAGTCTGGCTAGAATACGAGGATTTAAGGAAAGGATTAATACAGCAGTTATCAAAATGTGGTCCCCAGAGCAACACCATCAGTACCATGTGGCACCTTGTTAGAAATGCAAACTCCTCCACCCACCTCCAACAATGAATCAGGAACTAGGGATGGGCCCATTGAGAATGGCTAGATGAATGTGATTCTCAAAGGGCCACAGATAATCCCCCCTGATTCAGCCAGGGAAATGGCTCTGTGTTTAGCATGAGTTATTTCCTCTTAGTTTCTTGTATGAAGTATGAAGAACATAGGACAAGTCAAATTTCTATCCCCCAAGATATACATATTGTAAAATGAATTAATACAACTCAACAGGCTCTCCTGTCTTCACAGTAACCAATGAGGTAGGCAGAGGAGACTTGACTCTTCCCAGAGAGGGGATGTCACTTGTCCTGGTCACACACTTAGATACCAGGGGTCACAAACTAGAACCCCAACCCTAGTTTCTCACACTGTCCTTCTTTACTGTTTGCCCTTGATTGTTATCTCATAATCGTGAGCAACCTTCCCCTCAGATGCACGGGATACTCACCGCAGGCAAGAGCCAGGAGGTGGGTTTGCCAGGTGAGCGCCATGAACATTCCTCCAATTGCGATGCAGGCCAGAGAGCTGTTCAAACCCCAGAGTCCATCGTAGATGTCCCCAAATGGAGCCGAAAGACTGAGTCCTATTAGGCAAGACAGGAGGGGTCGGAGCTGCAGACTAAAGGCAGGATGCTCCGTAAGGAGTCTGGGGATGGAGGAGGCATCCAAGAACTCCCATTGGTCCCTTAGAAGCAGAACCCTCAAGAAAGGTCTGGAGTATAGAAGATGTCTGAGACAATGCATGGGATGGAGGAGATGTTCAATATCTGGTAATGAGTCTTATGCTTACCTGCTACTACCCCCACCAACGATCCGATCGCAGCGTGCAGGCACATGAGTGGGGAGGAAAGTAGGAGGGCACATAGGAAAATGCCCCCTGTCCATGGATTATCACAGCCATATATCTGACCAACACCCACAGGCAGGGATTTCAATAACTGCAAAAACAATTTAGAAAATGAGGTCATTAAAATAACTGAACAGAAACCCACAGGACACCCACAAACACATACAACGTGATTTTAGATTTACTGTATCTTATCTTTCAAGATCAGTGTTACTAATTTTTCGAATTCTCTCTTTCTATCTAACTACAGAAAAAAATCTCAGTCATTCTGCTTTATCCGTAGAGATACACTTGCCCTTCCCTGGTGCATACTGATCACGCCTTCTCAAAACTCTCCCTTCACTCACTGGCTCTACTGCTTGCACTGACACTTGGCCTTGGTCGCTGATGAGCTCCCACTGTCACTGCCCCCTACTGTGAGGATCTGCCATGCCTCCCAGAGAGGATGGCAGGGACTACAGCTTACACTTCTATTGTTTTCAACTGTCTGTCAGTGCTGATGCCAATACATCAACACACTCCTATGGTTAACAGAAATATTATTATTACTCCTATGCAATTTGGTTGTTAATACTGAAGCCAGAGACCTGAAGCCAGGTTATCTTACCCACAATTCGGAAATAATTATTGGCAAGTTCATAAATCAGGACCATATTTATACTTCTGTTGTTAACAAGAACATGTATTAATTTACAGGATATCCTCAGCTTATCCTAGTTATTGATAAATGTCAGTCAGTCCTCAAAACACAAAATACACGTAAATGTCACAATTCTACTTTCTGGCTGAGGCCTGAATTCAGCTAATGTGTTCACAGAATGGCAGTTCTCAGAAAGGTACAGAGTTTGACTCAAGCTAATAAATGATAATTATTTATAACAACAATTCTGGTAGAGCCAGGATAGGCATAAATAGCCATGTTAGTTCCATTTTGACCAAGGCTATTTATTGAAAGACGCCTTCCCCACCTCCCATCTTGCTCCTTCCACCTTCTCTAGGTACATGTGTACCTTCTGGCAAGGACCTTCGAGAGGCAGTCACTCTGATAGAGGGAGGCCCAGCTTGGGCACGAGGGACTGTCCTCTCTCTTCTTGCATTAGGCTGGATCTAATGCTGGCTTCCAAACACTGGTTTGGTCCTTGTTCACCAGACGGGACCATGCTGTGAGTTTTTGATTCTACTCTAGGATGGGCCCTAAAGTCTTCCAGCTGTGGTGGATCTTCATGTGCATACAAGAAATATTTCCTGTTTCTTCTAGACCAAGGACATAGGCAAAGACTGCATTGGCTTTTATCTTAGAACTGGACACAAGGACTATCCCTCAGGTAGCCAGGGAGGTGGGGAGTTGGGTGAGATGGGAAATAAGTATGCTGATGATGGGGTGGTAGTTCAAAGTGAGGAGAAGGAGAAGACCCCCACGTCCCCAGATCAGCACTGACCAATAGAACTTTCCATGATGGTGGAATATTCTACATCTGTGCTGTTCACCAGAAATGCGACTAGTGAGGCTAAGAAACTGGATTTTAAATTTTATTTAATTTCAATTAATTTACCTTTAAGTTAAAATAGCCATGTGGGGCCAATAGCTAGTGTATTGGACAGTGCAGTTTTAGATCAATTAATACTATTCTATAGTATTATAAAATAGTATATTATATATACTATTATTAGTATTAGTATATTATATATACTATTATTATACTATATATACTATTATATATATAGTATATATATGTATACATATATATATACACACACATATATATATATATACTATAATGTTATTTTTCATGGGTAGTTCTAATAAATCTTTGATTTTTCTTCTGAGTTATTTCCAAATGGTCCCATTCATCTTCTGGACACGAAGCTAAAGAAAAGGCTCCTCACAAGCTTGGATCACTCAGAGAAGAGGGTGGTAAAAGGTGTTTCATAACCTGATGGTGGGAAAGCCAGTCTTTCGCACGTTATAAAAGGTAAGGTTTCTTTGATTTTCTTCTGATATCAAGTGGTCTCTTGTTTTTAATAATCAAGAAAACTTAAACAGACTTATTAAATAAACACCAATAGGAAGAGCTGGAATTCGATTTGGTTTTTAAGAACGAGTGCTCTCTCTACGCATATCTGTAAAATGATACATAGCATACATCCCACGATAGTGGTTCTCAAACTCTGGCGCACATCACGATTGCTTGGGGAGCTTGTTAATACAGGTTTCCAGGCCCTACTCCCAGAGATTATAATTTAGGGAGTCTGAGATGGAGCTTGTATTGGTATTTAAAAAACAATGATTCTCATGCCTACCAAAGCTTGAGCACTCTGAATTATTGTACACATTCTATGAGATCTACCATAAGAAAAAGCAGAATGAGAGGTTCTGTAACGGGATATAAGAGTAAGCAGCCAGTTCTTTTGATTGGAGGAGGTAAGTTTTGGAGGATTCAACCCCAGGCTGGAGGCTCCTACCTCAAGGGCTGGCCCCGTCACACCCACCCAAACAAGGGCCAAGTTTGAAATAGAGTGTTTGATTTCCAATGGAGCTATACTCTGGAGTTAGTACTGCAGATTTCAGGAAAAGTTAGCTTTGACCAAATAGTCATTTAAGAAATCCCTTAGATCCCAAAGCTTTGGCCTAGAACAAATGCTTTAGATGGCAAGATGAAGGCAGCAAGGCCACCCTCAGACTGAGTCTCTATAAGGCTCTGACACCCATGAACAATTCACCAGGAGGACACTGGGCATCTTCCAGAGCCAGGGGGAATGTGAGAAGATAATACCTCTTACCTGCAGGGCACTGAGGTCAGACCAGGTGACATTGGCAACTGAGGTTACAGGTGTGAACAATTTGCTTGGGAAGAACAAATTGTAATGTCCTGTGGCCGAAAGATACATTGACAACGCCATGTTGAAGGGCAGGGTGAAGACAGGGAGGTCCCATTTGTGGAACACAGAGCTCAGTGCACTTGAGAAAATTGGGCTAAAAACAACAACAGAACAGAATGGAAGAATATGCACGAGACAAGCCAGGTTGACAAACTGAATTTCTATACTATGAAAGGGCTTTAGTTCATCAGCAAATATGTCCCTAAAATTCTGTGTTGGCGAACTTTTCACAGAATAAACGAAGCAAAACAACAACAACAAAAAAACCCAAAAAGCAACCTGGGATAAATTGTGTCATAGAATAATTCTTACATAAAGTCAAAAATCAACTCTTATATTATTCGGCTTTTAAAAAATTATACCCTGCGGTTGCTCACAATGAGTTATATATCTAGGGTTTAAAAATATTTTTGAAGTATTTAAGATATATGAAATAAAATACTAACAACACAGTTAAAGTGTTCTGTGTAACCTACTTGATCATATGTCCCTCCTTCCCCACCAGAGGCAACCACAATCTTGAACTTGTATATCATCTCCACGAGTCTTTAGTATATCTAATTTTGGAAAAGAGAAACAATTGTCCAAGGGAGGATGCAGGTGATGTGGGCTGGAGGAAACAGATCTTAAGTGCAGGGAGGCAGAGTTTTAAGTGTTGAGCAGTTGATGAACTGTGTGACCTTGGGAAAGTTACCACTCCTCAGTTTCCTTGTCTATAAACTGGGGGATTGGATTAGATGGTCTCTGGGTCCCTTTTGTGCTCTCACTTGTTGACCCAATCAAGGAGCCATCATTTTACGATCAGACCTCCAGATTTCCTGGATTGTAGGAGGGGCTGTGGTGAGCACCTGTAGGCGATACCTCCTGCCCTTGAGCCTTTTCTTAAGAACAGGTTGGAAGTTACTTCCTGAGAAGGTTGGCTCTACCGCAGGTTCTCTTCCACACACTTGTGGGAGCAGCCAGGGTGGGTGGCCCTCCCGCAGACACTGTCCACAGTGGGCTGTTTTTCTAATTTGTGTGGATATTAGTACTTTATATTCTAAACATGCTATTTAGAAGGAAATGTTTGCTTCCAAAAAGAGGATTTAAGATAGTGTCAATGTAGAAACTAGTTTGAAGGATTTAGGGTAAAAAAATAAAATGAGTTGAATGCAGTAAAGAATTTTTTTGAAGGGGCGGGGCAGGTGGGTAAGAGGAGTTCGTATAGGCACAGTGGTTCTCAAAGTGGGGTCTTTGAGTCAGCCACACCATCATCACCTGGGAACGTGTTAGAAATGCACATTTCAGGTCCCACTCCAGATAGACTGAGTCAGAAACCCTGCAGAGGGGAGCAGTAGTCTGCTTTAACAAGCCCTGCAGGTGATTCTGATGGTGCACAAGTGTGAGGACCACTGATGTAGGGACTGGTTCTCAACTTTTGTTGCACTTTCGAACCCCTTGGGAGCCTTTAAAACTCCCAATGCCCAGGCAACACCCCAGACCAAATGCATCAGAATCTTGGGTGGTGACATGGGTATGGAGGACCACATGCATCAGTGTGTTTTAATGCTTCCTGTTTCCAATAGACATAACCTGAATCTAAGTTTTAAGAAATTATTTATTTTTCTAAAAATTGTGTTATATACATAACGTAAAATTTACCCTTTTAACCATTTGAAAGTGTGTGGTTCAGTGGCATTAAGTACATTCACATTGTTGTACAACCATCACCACCATCCATTCATGGAACATTTTTCATGTTGCAAAACTAAAACTCTGTACCCATTAAACAATAACTCCCCATACCCTTCTCCCCGCTACAAATTTTTTTTTTTAAGAGCATTTTGAAAACCAGGTACAACTTACCAAGTCATGGACATAGCACATACAGGAAATAACAGCCACCAGAAATAGTTTCCCTTGTCTGAAAAGACTGCTATGAGTACTCCCACCAGGGTGGCATTGTAGCCCTGGAGCCCCGCTGCAATTGCTGACCTGCGGGCAAGAGCACAGCACGGACATTTCCCAGGTGGACATTGGCTAGATTTGCACATGAATGACACTTGCAACTTCCAGATCATACTCACATTAGAAAATGAGATTATATCTAGAAATCTATTTCAAAGTCTATAGAAGCCAAATACTAATAAAAACATGAAAAAACAAAATACGCATAGATAAAATACAAATATGCATACAGAACAACCCCCTCCAGAGGCATTATAGCTAAAGATAGAATTCTAAATTCTAAAGATAGAATTACGGCATCTAGTAGAGGAAAGAAAAATCAGCAAGGCAACCTGTTCTGCTTCCTTTTAGCCTTCCTTCCTTTACTTAGCCTTCGGGAAGTTATTATTTCTTTTAACTCTTTAAGGGCCTCTGACTTGAACAGAATTTTTAGTATCATGAAACTGTTTCCTAAGTCTGATTTCTTGGTGAGAGATACAAGATTCTTGAAATGTAAATGCACATTCTTAGTGTCTGTGACCTTATAAACACTAATCTTCCAACTTAGCATATATTTTCATTTTCCTGTGCTTCCATTTTGTTGTCTCCAAATATACATTTCCAAGTTATTACAAAGAAAAACAATTACTTTTCTTTTACTTGGCAAAGTATTCCATGTAATTAGGTGCATATCTAACACTTAATTCTTTCTTGGGTCTCTTTTTGCTCCTCAGCATTTAACCTCACTTCTAAAAGTTGTCCAAAGGGTAAGTTTGTACTCCTTGGTACAAATGGCCAAAATGGTTCCCATTTCATAATTGGGAACTAGAAGCGCCAAGTGACTTCTGCAGAATGAATTCTACATATATGAATCACTTATATTCATTTGGGCAAGAATATTAGGGTGGACTCCCTGTTTAAAAGTCCTTTGTCTCCCTTAAATAATCCTTTGGGACATGTGGGAGGTGACACAATTTGTATTGGTTTAACTCAGGAAGTGATAATGCCCTCCACAAATTGGGACTATAAATGATGACACATGATGAGTGAAGAACTATGCAAAGATTCGTCCTCTCAACAACTGACTTGCAGATTTAATGCCTGGGTTTGATCAACAAAAAATTAATGGCAACATCTACAAGTTGTGGAATGTCACAGTTAAAGCAACAGGAAGATACGTATTCACTTAAAACAGAGAATTGCCATTTTAACAGTCCTTTAGGACCAAAGAAAGTAAAAGAGACTTGAAAACTAACACATGTAAATACGACTTGTCTTTTAAAAAATACTGATAAGGCAAATGGGTCAACTTTCACTGGAGTAAAATAATGAAGGGATATTCAATATAGCACAATCCTGGACCACACCTTCAAAGTGGAAAGACTGTTTCTTGATACATTGGAATAGGGTTTAAGCAAGATACAAAATCACCCTCTACATAGAACATATCAGGCTCCTTGGACCTGATGGGAGAGTGGAGCATTTCCTGACTATCTCCTTGAGAAGCTCCTTAGGCAATTTACAGTAAGAGTTACAAGAACTTAGTTGTATAATGACCATTCACTGGGGATTCTGCATTGATCCTGGACACCTAGAAGACCGGCAGGCTCCCTGAAGGAACTGGTTAGTCAGGAGCTAACTAGTCCCCTGGTGGGAGCCAGCTCATCACTTCTTCAATGTCAATTGATATTCAATTTATAAAATACATGCTATTTTTAACCTAACACATATTTTAGAAGACAGACTAACACTTCTTAAGTCAGGACTTGCTAACTGGGAATTTGTGGTTATTCAGCTCTCTGGAAGCTGACCTGACCTTTGCACTGTCTATGAAGAATGATTTGCTAAACTAAGCATGGAAACAAGATACAATGAGATTAGTGGGATTTTTAAGCCTCTAAGATGTTTCATGAACTCATATGTGCTTTTGCCCAAACAAACAAAATGCTGATGATAGATAATTGATTAATCATTAAAGAAGATCCCTTTAGAACCTCTCCTGGGAATTACTTGTAGCTTAGTTTTGGTTACCATGTACTGCTGTGAGAATCTGGTAGCAGTCAGACTGGCCACTTATTCAGATACCATGAATAAGAGGCCACAAATGATTCCCTGACCTCTAACTAAAGACAATTATAAAGAGTTCTATGGAATAAAGGCCGTTTCTCCGGAGAAGCGTGGGGCTTGATCTCTGCTGCCCACACTCACTGGTTGGCTCCTGTGTTCTCAGAAGTGAGAGGAACAGGCCTGGATGGACATGCCTACCTGTCCTGACCCAGCAACAGGGCCGTCAGGGTGGAGACCACCGTTCCCACACAGCCATTGAGAGCCCACCAGGGGTTCTGGACCAGGAGTCCCACCACAATCAGGATTCCGCTGATGGGGTTGCTGACAAACACCACTTGGGATATGCCCCTAAGAACCCAGTCAATGAACTGGAGTACCCAGGGTTTGTCTGGAAGAGATGAGATGGGCAGAGGTAAGGAAGTGGCAAGGCAAATGGTGCTCCTTCCCAAGTCCAGGCCCCCGCTGAGCAAAATCATCAAAATCCTGTCTGATGAAGGTACAGATTATTTTTGATATTCCTTGAAGCTTTTTCTCTCTGAATGCTTTGCCCCTTTAGTGGCACCGGATCCCGAAAGCCTCCAATTTCTTTACTCTCAACCCACACGGCCCATACTAGAACTTCAGCTCCAGAAAGCATCGAATGCACTTATTTACCATGTTCAGAGGTTCAGATGCTTAAGCCAAAGGAATGAATTACCAATAGTAAAATTTCAGTTTTTAAGTACTGAAATTACAGGATGGAACCAGGTGTCTTCCTCTGATATGAGGAGGGCCCTGGCCCTAACCACTATCTGCATAAAAATAATTTTAAGAGGACTGCATGTCCTTTATTTTCCGACAAATAAAATTTTCCAGAAAATAAAAAGTTAAAAAATGGAGAGGGAAGAGATAGATAAAAGGTAAGGGAATATAACTAAAGATATGAGTAGAAGAGCCGGCAAACCATTTCCCTCAAAGCCACTTCTCCCATCTCTCCAAGGGATGGAAGCATAAATACCTTTAAGCCATTTGGCAAATTCTCTCATATCACCGGTGACATAGCGAAGCACTTTGGGGAAGCACCTGCTCCCTTGACGTGGTGAAACCTGGTTTTCACCTTCATCCACTTTAATCATAGTGGGGCTGTTCTCCATGGCTGTCTCGTCCTCTGATTCCTTGAGGAAAGAACAGAGTTCATAAACACTGTAATACAGGACATTCCAGACTGGTCAGCATTGGGCTTGGTCACAGTAGCCACAGAGGATAGGTTTAAAGGCACTTCATCTGGACCATGACATCCCATGAGACTAAGAGACCACATTTTCCTCTTGAAATAATGCCACAGAGATTATTACCCAAATCCAAATGCCCTACTACTTTTGTCCTCACTGTCTTTACTGCTACCACGAGAAGGTTCTGGTTTTCAATTTCATAAAGTTCAGTTTCTAGTTCAAAAAACATTTATTGAGCACCAAATCCTGCACTCAAAGAGCTCAGTCTAGTGGAAAAGACTGAAAACCAGTTAATTTCAACATAAGAGTCAAATAATAATATAGAAAGAGCTAAGATCAAGTGCTTAAGCTTCATGCCGTCAATTCTAGGAGCCAGACATCAGGTTACGAAATGGCCTGCTCACTAACGCAGACCAATCAGCTACTTTCCAAGTCAAGCAGCCCTTCGAAATTAAAATTTTATTTTACAGTAAAAGGTTTTATTTTTAAAAATTTGAAAGGAAAGAAAAATTTTAAAAAGTTTGTGTCAACACAGCCTAAGAAACCCCCTCATACACACTCGCCAAGCTTGTATGTGTGAAAATACAAATTTCAAAAACAGGCAAGAATAATATTCCACAAATATATAGAAACTGGAAAAGGTGGAAGTGGACAAAGCTGTTGAAAACCAAAGAGTTGTGATCCAAGAATTGTATGATACAAGAAGGTACAGGGCATAATTATAGTAAGCATGCCTTGGGAAAATGCTAACAATAGAACCATGACTTGTGTTCACTACGAGACTCTTCACTTCTCATGATGAGTATGCAATAGGAAAGCACCGACATCACCAAAATGTGGTACCCTGGAGACAAAAATGAAGGTTGCATGGCGCTGACAGTAGATACAAAAGAAGACCAATGACGTAATCCTAGAGGTAGGCAAAGGGAGAAAGACGATGGCAAAACCACATTGAGTGTGCAAGAAAAGCCAAGAGTACAGCCAGGTAAGTGTGAGGTAGGGGAACAAACTGTCAGACCCCAGAAGGCATAATTCTGCAATGTTGAAGCTACAGGCACATAAGACATGACCAAGGAAATACCCAAAGCTCTTGAAGATTAACCAGCTCATCTTCTCCTTATGCACAGGCTGAGAGTAAGGAGTTCTCATGGCTATTTTTGGCCCCATCATTATTCCATTTAACAGAGTCAACAAATAGCTATTAACAGACAATAAAGTTATGTCTTATTTTTTTTTTTTCGAACCTTGACTCTAGTTTTGGCTGCCATTAATCCCAGTACGGAAATCACTGTGGGTAACTGATTTTTTAATTGGGTAACAATTACACTTCAATTGTATTATTTCACTGCCCAACTAACCATCCTGCTTTTAAACAATGGCAAACCATTAATCATTACACTAAGTAGAAGCTATTTATGCAATATATTCTAGACGAAGCTCATTTTATCTTGGCAAAATAGTGTTAGACACCAGAATTTGTGCAGCTTCCAATGAACCTTTAAAATTCTTTGTTTTTTTTTTTTTTAGGTTTTTAAAATAACATTTATTTTTTAAAAGTTAACATGTTTATAATAGGAAACTGAAAAACACAAAAGCAAATAACCAAGTTATCGCTAATCACAAGCAGTTTATAGTTTGATCTGTCCTTCTAGGTCCTGTGTGTTTATCTACACAACTAAGCATCCATTTTTAAGTAATTAAGATTGCAGTTACATATCAGACTTTTTCAAACATCATGAATATTTACCATTTCAATGTCCCAAAGCTACATGAGTATTTTGATAACCAACAATACACTACACCAACTCAATCTGAAAGAAAAACAATGTAATCTTGCCTTTCTTGGAGACAAAAATGGCAATAGGCCTCTAGATAAAGATATCGGCTGAGTTATGATTAAAATACTGCATTCTCTTAACGTTCAATTAAAAATGAGACAAATGCACAGCAACGAAAGCACCCGATTACTGCATTCTACAGATGGAAAAAAAAAGAGACATCAAGCAACAGAGTACACAAAATATAATACTTTTAAGAGAATTTGATATCTGATCTATACTATTAAAATATTAGCAAGGAGGTAAATTTCCATTGAATTACTTAACAACATGTTCCTGTAGTACAGCCAAAAGAGATCACACACATCTATGGTTATCATCAAAATATAAATATGAACACATCTGCATACATCCCTCCCCCTGTACTTCCTTCAGGCCCTCTGCTGCCAACCTAATGAACTAGTCCTGACGTACATGTCTCAGAGAAAGTTTAACAATTCCATGTCCAAGACGCTTCTTTTCTATCAATTATAACAAAAAGATATTTACAAATTGGTTAATTCACTAGCCCTACTTTTTATCATACAGTGTCACCTCAGGACATCTAAAAAGCTTAGATGTTGCAAAACGAAGAATGAACCTTGCCCACAACAAACACAGGTACTTTACAAAAATGCACATATAGACCTATGATTATAACCTAAAACTGTCTTCTAGATGTGGAGATACCAGCAAAGAGCCCTTCCCTCCATCCTTTCTCGTCTCCCTCCTCCACCATTTCAATTATTAAGTATAGGACCACATCTAATTCCAAGAGGTGGATTAACAAAGACACTCCCAGAAGACAGTCCTTCCTAAAAACTAACAAAAGGGCATTTATAAAAGGATTATTTTACTACTTCTATTTTTTATATACTTTGGGCATTAGGACTTGTTTATCCTTTAATACACTGCAATATTAATTAAAATGCACATATAGAACAATGGTTAGACAATCTGAACTTGTCTAAAGACTCATGGGCACAGAACTCTTCTCTCAGCACTTCCTCCCCTGCCCCTCTCCTCACCACCCAGTGATCAGTCAGCATACTCTCCAAAGCATCAAGTTTAACAAACCCATTCCCAAAATACAACCATTCCTATAATTAACTGAAAAAATACTTAAAGGATATTACTTTAACTCTACTTTTAACATATGTTGTGCACTTTTAGAAACCTAGAAAGACTAGATGTTTCAAATAAGGATTTAAGTTGTCCACTAGACATACAGTAGAATTGAATAAACTGCATACAAAGGCTATAATCTGAAAGTGTCTTCTAAATAGGAACATCTGGCCTAGAATCCTTCCCCGTCTCATCTCTATTAATCCAGTGACAAGTATAATAAGCATTTGTAATGCTTAGAGAGGATTTCCATAATTTCACTTCCTCAAGCTGTTTTCAGAACAATCTTTCCTATTAATTTTAACACAAGGTGTACACAATATTTGCTTTCTAATTCTATTTTTGTCATACACTGGCAAACTTTTTAACATCTAGAAGGACTAGATGTTGTAAATTAGGACGTTTGCCCTTTATATACACTATATACACAGCTAAGTAAAACAAAACGCACAGATATACCGGACTACAGTTAATCCCTGCCTAACTATAAACCTATTGGTATAAAGCCCTTTGCACTTTCCTCTCCTTCTTCCCCAAACCAGCACAAATATAATAACGTGTACTGCTCTGAGAGGTGGTTTGATCATTTTGATCATTCCATTCCATTCCATTTCTAAGACAATATTTCAAATGAATTTAACAAAAGGGTACCTACAAAATGTGTTATTTGACTACTTCTACTTTTAACATACTTTGTGCACTTCTAAACATCGAGAAAGACTAGATATTTCATATAAGAACTTACTTGTCCGCTATGTACACAGCACGGTTAAATAAAATTGCACATACATAACAGTGGTTATAATCTGAGGTGTCTTCTAAATACTACCATTTTGGCCTGAACCATTCCCTCCCTCATCTCCTTCTCTCCACCACCAATCCCGTGGACAAGTATAGGTGTGTGTAATGCTTAGAGGTGGTTGAAATTCATATCCAAAAGCCATTTGCAGAAGGCAAGCTTTCCTATGAATCTCAATACAAAGTGTACAAATTGTGCTAATTTTACTAACTACTTAGTAAAAAACTGGCAACCTCTTTTAACATCTAGAGACTAGATATTGCAAAATTAGGACTCATTGGTCCATTATATACACAGCAAAGTAAAACAGAATGCAGGAACATAAGGGACAATGGTTAATCTTGCCTCACTATAAACTTACTGGCATAGAGCTCTTTGCACTTCCTTCTCCCTTGAACCAGTGCACAAACACAGTGTGTACTGTTCAAAGAGGTGGTTTGGTCATTCCCTCCAAAATAAACAACAATATTTCATATGAATTTTAACAAAAAGATATTTACAAAATGTCTTTTTACTACCTCTACTTTTAACATATATCAGACACTTCAGAACATCTAGAAAGACTAAATATTTCAAAAAAATACCTAGCATTGTCAACTATACATACAGTAGTGAGGAATAAAATGCACACAGAAAACAACGGTTATAATGTGAAAACGTCTTCTAGATATGACCAGGCAGGCATAGAACCTTCTTTTCTTCCTCCTCAAGGTCTTCTACTCTATGTCCTCTAACCCACTGAATGAATGTGTACATGTGTCTCCTGATGTTGCTGCTAGTGGTGGTCTAACAATTCCATTTCAAAAAGTCATTTCCAGAAGCCATTTATTTTCTATGATTATTTTAAAAAACAAATGAGCATTTGCAAGACGTGATTTTTTGACTCTATCATCATACGTTGGCAACCTCTTTACATCAAGAAGGCTTAGATGTAGCAACAGTTTTCTTTTGAAAGGTTGAGGGGCAAGTTGAGAGCAGCTTTTTCATATTATACACACAGGCCTTCTATAAAGTGCCAATAAATCTTCCCAAAGGGGGGTGGGCACTTCCTATTGGCCACATGGGGTATGTTTTTCTACCATTTATATCTTCCAATATCAAGGTCTGGTGAAGGCGATGGCCCGCTAAATGTTCCACCTATCATAGGCTGGGGCTCCTCTCACCTTCAGGCTTCATTAAGGCCTTTTTCCGGACGAGGGGAGACCTCGTCCAATTGGGACAAAGCGGTCATCCCACGCCCTGGATCTGTGTGGCTCTAAGGCCTAAGGGTGGCTGACCTTGCGTCCACGTAGACCCGCCTTCTCGGGCCCGCCAAGGCCCTAACGGCCCTCTTTGGTGGCCGCCACTCTTCTCGCCCCACCCCGCTTGACGCCCAAAAGCGTCGCATCCTCCGTGGCTCGGTGGGGCCTCCGCCCAGGCCCCACAAGGTTGGGCCAGGAGACCAGGCGGTTGGTAGTGTCTGGCCTGCGTGAGGCCGCCGCCATTAGGCCGCGGAGGTGCGGATGGAGGGAGAGGTTCACCGCTGCTTCAAGGTCTGCGCCCGGCCTGTAGGCAGCGCAGCCAAGGCTCTAAGTCTCTGCAGGACAGAGCCCGTGGCCTGTCCCCTGACTCCCAGCTCACCCACTGGCCCGCCGCTGGACCACCTGGAGGGCCCTGGGAGAGAAGGCCCGTCTCCGCTTCTCACTGTGTTCTCTGCTGGAATTAAGAAATTCTTAAATTGAAAACTGCTGGAGGTCAGGAACCAAAGTTAAGTCCATATGGAGCTCAGCTGGCCCATAGTTAAACTGAATTATTAAGCAATTATGAAAAATTGCCTTTTATTTCATTATCTAAGTGATGGCTATCATTAATTTTCAGATATCTCCCTCTTTAAATCTCATAGCTGAAAATATTGCTTTGTGGGCTCCTTCCTCAGCTACAGTGACCCATTTTCAAAGCCATACAAACTTATGAGAGGCATCAGGCTTCAGCCCAGGTGACAGCAAGCGACTCAAATAAATACAATTGCCTTGAGTTTCTATAACTGAGTAGGTCAAGTCCTATAGAGGCAGCATGTAATGAAAGCATTAAAGTGGCATTTTCCATCAACTACAGAAACAATTAGGTATATGGGTTATTCTAGAGTGAACAAATTCATGTTCTCAAAATCTCCAGCATTTATTTATTTTAGAGCGTTTTAAATACGTCATCACCTCAGAGATTTTGGAGATACAGATATGAAACCTGATAATATAACTGGCCAGACATGATTGAGAACCTGAATGGCCAGAGTTCCCTGCTGAGTCACCCAAAATTAAAGAAAAATTGAAGTATTTTTGTCTGAATCCACAGCCCAACATATAGAAGGCTTATTGCAATTTGTTTCTCCAATATCCGCATATGAGTTGTAGGACTACCAGATCCTAGAGAGAGGGGTCTTCTTATGTGTTGAGAAGACCTTTACTGCTGTTGCTGACCCCCCAGGAGCCATTTATTCTGAACTGCTGAGCCCTTCAAAGCTCGGGGAGCCGTGACTACTTGCTCCAGAACTCAGACATGAGAACCGCTTCTGAAGAACCCGTAACTTAAAGTTGTAGTTTACCCTAGAGTTTTATCAGACTAGACTATTTGCATTTCTTTAGGGAACTTATAAGAATCTAGACATCCTAACCGGGACTGCAAAGCTATGGGGCAGGGACCTTCTACTGATGCTCAAACTTCTCAAACTCATTAAATTACAACTAAGAAGACAGGACAATAAAATAAAAGGAAGAAACTCTAATAAAATAGAAGCAGGATGCATTAAAAAGCCCAGACCACTTTCTCCTAGCCTTTCCATGGTTGTCAAAACTCTGCAGCTCAACAGTCCAGCATCTAAACCAAGATGAGTGCCTTATGATTTTCTGGACCAAGAGCCTTGTGCATCCAGCTCAGCCCAAGCTGCATGGCTCAGCAGAGGTTGAGCACCCCTAATCTCAGGCTCTACTCAGAAAAGACACACCACAGCTGGGAGCTCAGGCCACGAGGTTCCCGAGACAGAGGCTGCAGGAAGGACGCATACCTGTTCTGGTGGCCCATGGGCCAGGGTCAAGCTTAGCCGGGCGAAGCCTCCACGCGCTGCCTCAACAGCTTTATTTCCAAAAGGGTCTGTCCAAAGAGGACCAGGAGGGGCATCATCAGCGCCGCCAATCAAAGACCGTCCATTCATCCTTCCTTTCTCTCCATACACGACCAAGGGCAGAAATACGTGACTCAGCAGGACGCGTGCCCTGGCTCTGATGAGGGCATGAAATGCAAGATGGAGGGATGCAGGAGAGCACCCTCTGGGTTCCTGGGGAGAGGAGATGTGGCCCCTCTAACAGAGAAGACAGTCTTCTCCATCAGCAAAGAGCTCCATCAGCAAAGAGGGACAACCAGCTGATTACACACATTGAATGTTCGTTTTACTTTGCTTAAAACAAAACAAAACAAAAATGGAGGCAAATCATCCTGCACTGAGACCAACGCACAGATTTTGTTCTGCTGCATTTCTCCACTAGTAGGAGGTTGACAGATCTGAAGCCTGTTCCAGAGGAGGGATGGGCTTCAGGCTTGCTCTGAAATGCTTCAGGCAAACTGTTAGGGCTCCATCCTGGGGACCAACATTAACGCAACAATTTCCTTCAGCTTTGTTCTTTACAAATGCGAGAAGAAGAAGGTATGGTGTGGGCTCTATTTTCTGCAATAAGAAACTAGCCACACTTTTAATGCACAGCAGAAACCCAGTCTAAGAGACTGCTAATGGCATTTTTTCTTATATCTGAATAAGAATCGTTAAATATTGGACATCACCTTGTTAATAATGAACAGTTATTAGTTGAATCCAACAAGTGTGGCAGCTTTTTATGTTTTATTTTTCTTTCTTTTATAAAACTTCCATTGCATCCAAGGATATCATTCTTACTTCAAAAGTTCCAGAAAAGTTGTGTGTGTGGTGTTTCTTTTATTCTCCCCCTTTTATTTAATTTTTACCAGAAGCAGTGACTGTTCTGACAGATATATCCCCATGCCTCAAAGTGAGCCTGACTCTCCTGTATCACTGACACATTCACAACAAGGCCTGTGTGTGTTGAAGTTAACATCCTAAGAATATTCTGGAAGCTGCACCTGATAAGCTTTCCAGCAGGAGTTGGAAACCACTTTTTGTAGCCCAGATCACTAGTGAAACAAGCAGGACTCATCATTCTAACATGAGGCAATATCAAGATTTCAATTCAACCAACATTGCTTATTTTATTATGTGAAATAAAACTCATTCTATTGTCAGCATACATTAGAAATTTGTGGAGTTGGAGAGACCTGAAAGTCTTTAATTTTCTATGTCTCAAGTATCCCTTTTAAAAATAATATAAACTTTTGGATATAGATATAGAAGAAAACATTTAAACATTAATGCTCTATTATAATAAAGAGACTTTCAGCACTGACATTTATTTGGTACTTACAATAATCTTAATTTTGGGTAGTACTCAGTTTTCTTTAAAGCTGTAATCAGAAACAAAGAAAATGCTGTCAGATATTCCTGTGTCCTGATTAAAACACTTCTCTCCTTGGAACACACCACTCCTAGAAGCCTCGAGGTCTGAATTCCATGCCATAAAGTGTAGCTGCAAAGAAGCTGCCCAATCGTGGCTTCAGTGTGGCTGGCCAGTTCTCCCGATGGTTATCATGCGCAATCCCTTCAGCGTGTCCCAGCACATGCAGAAAAGTCCATTAAACCATAAATGGAAAGGACCATTTCCAGTACCCCAATTCTTTTTTGAATTCTCCAACTTTACTTAACTATTTCAAGAAAATGAGCTCAAAACTATACAGCGTTGATGAACTCAGAGTCATTTAGCACAGCAAGTGGACTCCTTGCCGAAACCCCTCTTCCACATGGAGCTCAGGTGTGACTTCCACCCTGCTCCAGAAATCATAAACAAAGACCTTGCTTTCAAGCTTCCAGGAAGAAGCCCGGGGGCTTGGTAAATTGCTTTCTAGTCTACCAGAACTCTAACTCTGCTGCTTCTACTCAATTCTGACCATCTGAAACATATTTGTCCATTAAAAAAAGAAAAGGGAAAAAGAGCCAAAATTAGAAGACAAACCCCCAACAATGAACAGTTGGAAATGAATAGAAATGAGGACGGTACTCACACTCCGGCTGGCTTTCTGGTGACAGAAGGCACTGGCCGATAAAGCCCTGGTTGGCTCTATTGAAAGGGAGGCTGCTTAGAAGGAGATAGTGCCGGGAGGAGGCACCCAACTGTTTTATACTCAGAACCCCACTCTGCATGTCGGTGCACTCTGCTTTCTCCGCCCACTGTAGGCACCAGTGCCAAAGCATTGCCGAGGAACTGGTCCCCTGTGCTGTACCTGATGTCTCTCTCTTTCTCTCTGTTCTTGATTCCGTGCCAACATTTTTGCTGTAGTTTCTGCCGGGTTCCGAGGTCTTTGCCCAACAATTATGGCTATTCAAGATCATCTTTTTCTTCTCTAAGCTGTTTCCTCTAGCTCCTACGCTCACCCTGAAATATTTTGGGGAAGATATGTAACTGAAAATGATCAGCACACTGTCTTTTACTCTAAAAACTGAGGGACAGGTTGCTAGACAGTGGACTCTGGAGCTAAGTGACTGCCCCCGGGGAGGAATTTTCTGACTTGTTACAGCTTCTGCACAGGTGTAAGAATCCAGCAAAGTCCTGAGGGGCATGGTGTGAGAGTGGGGAGGACAGGGGTATACAATTTGTTTTCTGGAAACCAACCTGCCCTTTTCCCCAGTGAGGAGAAAACAAAAATATAAATGTTTCCCTGGAATGTACATCTTTCCCGGTGAGAATCCCTGGACAAACTCTGCTGCCTTTTAAAAGGTTTAGGAGGCAAACCTTCCATAGCAGAGCAATCCCAAAATCAAGTGAAAAATCCCTTTCTTCCCCATTCTTCTTAAATTTCAATTTTGTGGCTTGTTCTGTTAAGGCAGAAATATAACTAACTCAGGTGCTCTTCTATGAGCACAGAATAAAATAAGCAAACAAACAAACAAAACAACCCACAGAAAGCTGCACAGATGCCATTGGTCTTTCTCTCCTCTGGACCTCCCGCCCTCCTGGGTGAGCTGATAGCTCTTCTGGGGGGTCACCAAGGCAGCGGGCAACTCTCTGGCTCCACCCACTGGACACTTGCCAAACCACAAGGTTCCTGTCTTCTTGGGGACCCGCTCCCTTCGGGTGCCCTCTGCAGCTCAGGACCTGTGTGTCTGGAGCCTGGGAGGGAGATCATAAGTCCAGGTTCATGATTTGATTTTTGAGGTTCAGGCAAATCTCCCTCCAACATTTTTTTTTCCTGGTAAAATAAGGAGAAAATCGACTCCTAAGGTTACCCTGAAGGAGAAAAACCAATCACTAGAGAAGGTTCTGAGGGCCTGCTGTAGGAATGAAGGGAATTATGCTAGTGTTCTCATGAGTTCTTTATGCAAATTGGTTACAATCCTTCACAGTACTAATAATGATAATGATAAGAATTTCACAAATGGTTGAGCACTCACTCTATGTGCTTGGCGCTGTGCTGAGCACTTTATCTGCATTGGTCATTTAACCATCATAAAAATCCTATGAGGTAAATGCCATTATCCCTATTTTGCAGACAAGGAAACTGAGGCTCAACAGACTTGAAATAACTTGTCCAAAGTCTAACATCAAACTTTGTACTTTGGTGTGCTCCAGCACCGTCCAATATTTCCAACTTCTGCCCAGTGTTTGCTTTTCATTAATTAACCCGATGAACTCAACCATTAACACATATTTATAGACCTCATCTGGAAGTCGCCTCTACATGGCACCCTGGCAGCCTTCTGCCTCAGTGGCCCTGGTCACGGGCTAAGGGTGTGGATTTAGTCTCAAGTCTTCTTGGCAGAGCCACCTCCTCCTCCACCCTCCCTGGCCTCTCCCCCATTCCCTGTAAAGCCACACCAAGTGCTACTCACAAAATACAGCCTTGCTTTATGGTATCCACAAGATAGAGCAAAGCATGTGGAATTCTGAGTCAGA
Source organism: Ceratotherium simum simum (assembly GCF_057802395.1). NCBI lineage: Eukaryota > Metazoa > Chordata > Mammalia > Perissodactyla > Rhinocerotidae > Ceratotherium > Ceratotherium simum. The sequence goes on along the minus strand of NC_141913.1, from coordinate 35,174,773 downwards.
CAGACCTGAGTTTGAATCTTTGCCTTGTCTCTTACTAGCTGTCTAACCTTAAGTCAGTTACTCATCCTTTCTTAACCTCAGATTCCCCACTATAAAGTGAGGTATGTTTACTTCCTTTATAAAGTTGTGATGAGGTTTGGCAATGATATACGTAGAGCTCTGTATCTGACATGGGAGGTGCCACCATTCTGATGTCTGCCTCTCTCAATCAGCGTTGGTTTCTCCTTGAGCATTCCTGAAAGGGTCCCTCTTCCCAGCTTCAACCAGGGGAAAAGCTTCTTCCCGGCTCTGACATCAGAAGGGATGTAGGTATGAGCCTGGAAACAACTATTTGGCAAGAATCCTAAACCAGGTGGCTGATGCCGCTCACCAAGTTCTCCTACTGCAAGAGCCCAAGATGCCACGGTCTGATGCTGCCCAGTTGGTTTGGCTTTGGAAAGAACCCCTAAGCTGGAGATCAGAGGGACAATCGGGCACCCAATAACGAGGGCATACCTGGGGTGTTTTTAAGCAGCTCTATTGCACACACCAATGACTTTTTCTCAGTTCTTTCTCCAGAACCTCCTGGTATCATTTACAGAGCATCATTTGCTGGGCGGTTAAGCCCTGACGTTGTTTCCCTTTCCGGTCTCCGCTGAGTCTTCCCCAGTGCTCCTCCTCGGTGTTTGCCCCTCTCCTGGTTCTCTGATCTCATCTGCCACCCCTCCCTCTGGCTTAATCACAATCGAACATACATAGAGCTTTTCCTCCTTTTTAGGTTTCTCTATAGAGGTTCTGCCCCTAGAAAGTTCTCTCTCTCCATCCGCTCTGCCCAAACGTTCATACCCAGCTATCTTTCCTCCTCTATTTGGATTTCCCAACTGACTCCCATCCATGCCGCACTTCTGGAAACTTAGAGCAATTTATGTCCATATTCCTCACTGGACAAGTGACCGCAGCCCCTGGCCCTGCAACCGCTCTGCTATTCTCTTTTATTTAAAAAAATCTTTTATGCTGCACAGTCCCACCTGGGCTGGAAGACACTGGACGACAAGGTCAGGATCTCTTTATCCATAACAGATCTCTTTCTTTCCAGAAAGGTTTTGAGGAAGTTCATAAAATACGCATAAGAGGTGATAAAACTAGATGAAGAAATGATGAAGAAGGGAGAACAAAACTGTGGATAATGTTATGATTAAAATATTTTTTTCTGCAACATCTTGTATTTGTAGGTGTTTCTAAATATGTATTGTCTGACTTGGAAAATATTCCAACACTATTTCATTTTGGTTGCTGCTTGATACTGATTTATCTATAGGAAGCTTAACTTTACCAATAGTTTGCACCACAAGCGTAACTGGGCAGTGCCCACACTCAGGAATTCTGCAGGAGAGGATTGCCACAGAGGGCTCTTCTGCCTCCTGAGCAGGGCTTTGCTAAGTGGAAGAGAGAACACTAAAGAAAAACATTCTCTTTCTTCTCTTCCTCCCCTCCTGCCTCCCACAAAGAGAGAAGCAAAGATGGCAAGTCTGGAAGAGAATGTTCCTCTGCAGTGTGTTCTGAGCCCACAATATTTGTTTTGGTAAACAGTCAGATGAGAGCCAAAACTCCCAGTGACCCAGAATGCCACTGGGGGCCACCCTTTGTGGTAGGCATTCTCTAGATGTGGAGCCAAGAGGCAAGCAGGAGCACAGTGCAAGCATCTCTCTCAAACCTCCACTGCCTGCCCTTGCCAAGGAAGCACGGGGAGGGGTGATGGCAGGAGGCACTGAGGTGCCTACATTTTTGGCTCTTAAATGCAGTTGTACAATTATTCACCTCCATTTAAGAGCTGGTTGTTCCTCCCTCACGCAGAAGGGTAAGGGAATCTCCATCCCTACCATGACTTTTATCAGATGCCTTCTTTCCATGCATTACCTTCTTTCCAGCTTTTAAATTAAACTCAGGCCAGTGTAAAGCCCATTGTGTAGGTTTCTGGTGTCAACGGCCAGTCCTAAATGTGTGCAGGTTGCGCACTACCCAAATGCACTACGTCTAAGGGGGACACCATTAACATCTTAGACATTTATGTATTTATTGCAACAAAACTCCTGCAGATGGCACTAAAATGTCTTGAGGAAAGAAGTGCTAGGGTGCCTTTGCACAAAGGGAACATATTAGCTAGCAGTGGTCCTGCTGGTGTTTTTGTTTCTTTAGGATTAAAAAAAATAATTTCCTAATGAGGGACAATAGAGAAAGGGGTAGGAGGAGAATCTTGTCAATCTTTTTAGACTCGGTTGAGGAAGGGATTGAAGTGTTGGGAAAAATGAGGTTGGGGACTGTCATGACCCTGTTTCCCTGACCTTCTTTTGAGAGTAATTTACAACTCCTTAAATTGCTTCCTTACCATTAAAGATATTGTGATATTGGCCCCAAGTTTAGGGAGATGAGCTTTGTTTTATAATTGGACTGAAAGAGAAGGTGGGATGGCTTGATACCACCATTGCGAGTGGGGCTGTCTGAACCAGGGGGCTGGCCAAGGGTTACAGGCTCTTGGCAAAGACATCAGCCACCAGAGGTTGAGTGGGATGGTCTGAGGCCCACTCCCAGCCAGGCATCCAGGATCAGGGTTATTCACCAGGGAGCATGATGGAGAGAACTGGCATTAATGCAGCTAAGAAGCTGAAAGGGATGGGGTGGATATATTAAAGAGAGGCTGCCCTCTGGAGCTGAGGAGGTGGCTCAGGCTCCTCACAGTTGTCCCAGTTGGAGGCTTAATGGCTGCTGGTTACACAGTTTTGTCAGCTCAGCTTAATTGAAAGGACCCTTCATGGTTATCAGAAATGCCCCCTATTACCATCCTCCTGCCTTACACCAGTTGGCAACTAACAGCTAGAGAGGGATTCAGAGTGTCCTGGCCCTCACTTCTCCTCCAATTCCCTTGCTTCTTCTTTCCCTACTGTTGGCGTTTGCCAAGGATGAGGTGGGGCCAAAGGCAGAGGGACCTTGAAAGAAAACTATTCAACTACCTGTCTGATCAACCGGCTTGAAGCTGGACCATATTGCATCCTCAACTTCTTGTGTTGGTAAACTGAGCTATTATGGTTTAACTGGGCACAGATTCATATCAGAGCCTTAGCAATCCTCACTATAATAGTTTTGGCTTAAGAAATGCAGTTGTGCAGGAGTAATATGACAGACGTGGAAGAGAGTTCCTGTGCACCTCTGACATTGCAACTTGTTGTTAAGGAATAAACCGGGTTCCGTGTTTATTAAAAACCAAAATTAAACCTGGTGGGCAAGACCTTACATATTTTTTTGATGCAATATGTCTTATTAGAACTTAAAAAAATCCACTAAACATTATACCACCATTATTCTTTGTATATAGCTATTTGAAAATATAAAAAACTTCAATTTCTTATTTAAAATTAAGATGTAAAAATGGTGATAGAACTAGAAGAAAGGTTCACAATTAATTGCAAATCCTTGCTTTAAAATAAAAGATAGAAATTCTGAACACTGTTGTAATCGTTAGTTGGAGAAACACTCCCGTTGACTTTGTTTCTAAATGGAAAGAGCCAGGTTAGAACTCAGCTTCTTGGAACTAGTGGTGCCTTCTCCCAGCTGAGGAGTCAGTTCTGGGTTATGGAGAAATAGAAATGGGGAAAGACATGGGGCACAGAAAGGGAAGGACCAATTTTTCTATTGCTTTATCCACTTACCTGCAGCTTTTTCCTCTCCCAGCCCAGGTGGTTGGTTATTTTTTCCCAACGCCTGGATCAAGGGACATATTTGAATAGAGGGCTAATATTTAGTTATGTCATGTGTCCTGGGGTCGTTGGGATGTGCTGATGTGAGGGAAGTCAAAGTTGATTTCTGAGCAGGTTGATTAGCTCTCTAGCCCCCAAACGCATGACACACTGGGACACTGGCCAGCCATATCCATGCACCAGCTGAGGTCACAAAGTGGGCCAAGGGAGTGTGGATGGATGAAGAAAAGTCCTTCGTCCTTACAGAAGAACACCTAAGACACAGTTCAGGAGATGTCATTTTTGAAGACAAGGGTCTGTGGGCTCGTAATTAAATCCCTACATGACATTGACAATGAATTAAACACTATGGAGTAAGGGGAAAAATCCAGTAAGAAATTTAAACATACTGATATGTGATGAGCAAAACAATATTCCCATGTGGATTCTTAATGCCCAAAATCATTCAGAGTTTTGGATTCCCCTGACTCACGTTTTTGCAGAATCTGGGGGTTACAGAATCTCACAGAGAGTCAACTGCCATGTAAGTCTGACAACCAATTTCTCGATAGCTTCTCATCCTCAACAATTTACAGGGAGAAACTAGCTTTAAATTAACATCCATTACAGCTTTGAAGGGAAAAAAAAGTTATCCAACAGCAGCCTTGGGGGCAGGCGGAAGACCTAGAGCTTTGCTCAGTGGAGAATCTGAGATTTCTGTTTGAGGAGATGGTGGGCAGCCTCAGCTTTTCACCTTGATTATGGCAAGAGATGATGCAATAAAGTCTCTACAAGAGCCTCAAGCCTTTTTTCTTCAAATAGATTGCTCCATCTATCTTTCCACTTGGGGCATTCCATCTTACTAACTAAAAAATTATCCCAATCCTAAAAATAAAATCCCAAAACATGGTTTCCTAATGGTGACCATTCACTTTTGTGTTGGTGGCTGCATACTAGGTAAAGTCTTTTCTACTGTCATTGTTTTCCTCTCAATCCTAGTGTGGCTCCCCATTTCTCTACTCAACTGGACTTTCTTGTCCATTGGACCCACACTATCTTTCCTGTTCCATCCATTCACTCATCTATCCATTGTTTAATGTATGCTGAGTACAAGCGGAATCATAGATGAATAAGATGTAGTTCTAATTTCAAGGATTTCAGTTTGGTGAGTTTTCTATCTTCCTCTTAGTTCCTAAATGTGTAATGTCTCTAGTGTTGGTTAAAATTCTCTGCTCTTCTCCATGTGTTTTCCCTCCACAAGCACCTCCATCCTACCTCCTCTCTCAGCCTGAATTACCTGTTTAGCTGGCTTATTGGGAAGAGTCCCAGAGTACGAATTGAGAGGTCCTACTGTTGACAAGATTGGCACTGCACGCATCAGCTTCTCAATTACCTCACTTATTAGAAGAGGAGTTGGATGAAATCAGTGATTCTCAGTCTTGTTTGCACACTGCAATTACCTGGGGGGCTTTTAAAAAATGCTGATAGTGGGTCCTTCTCCTAGAAAGTCTGATGTAATTGGTTTGGGGTGTGGGAGTTTTAAAAGTCCTCTTGGTGATTCTAGTATGGAGGCAAGATTGAGGACTACTGGACTGAATCTAATCCTAATTCCTTAAACAAGGAAGTATGTCATAGTGAGATCAGATGGAGTTTGACAGACCAGGTTCAAATTCCAGCCACTTATAATACCCCAGGGGAAATTACTTCACCTTTTCAAACCTTAATTCCATTATGAAATTAATGTAGGTTAATAATACCTACCTTGCCAAATATAAGGATTATACAAGATCATGGCACATGATAGGCATTCAAGCAAAGGTAACCTGTATTACTATTTCCCCTAAAACATTTCCTACCTCTGACTTCCTTATTTCTGCTAATGGTGCCATCATCATCCCAGTTCTTACGCTCAACAAATATTTGATGAGTGAGTAACGGATGGTGGATCTGACCATCCTCACCATGAAGGAGAGGGGAAGGTTTAATTTCACTCACTCTTGTTAATGTTCTCAAGTCTTCCATGTGTAGTCCACAGACCAGCAGCATTGGTATCTCTGGGAACTTTTTCAGAAACAAAGAATCTCAGCCCAACCCAGACCCTTGGAATCAGAATCCGCATTTTACTCAGATCACCGGGGGATTTGTATGCACATTAAAGTTTGGGAAGCACTGCTCTCAAGCATTCCTGTCCTTGAAACTTGGTGAAAAGAGATGAATTCAAGCCTCTGGAGTGGCGACAGTTTACAAATTCCAGTGTTTTGGTTGGAGACACCATGGTGAGCCCAAGTGAGTCACGGTTGCATTCCAGCTGGCAGCATGGAGCATGCTGTCACATGCTGAGCCACACCAGTGGAAGGTAGGGCTCTAGGTGAAACCTCATCATCCCATTAGATTCCATCAAGCCACTCCATCCAGTCCCACCCTCTGTCTGGTGCTAATTGCTTTACATAGGCTTGATGAGTGCCTCATATTTATCAGTCACCAGGACAGGTTATCACAGGTCATGGGAGGGTGTAGGCCTCCTCCTGCCCAGGGAGCCTGGCAGTGGCTTCTCTGGTCTAGCTAGTGGCCTCTGCATCTTGCCCACCCACAGGTCCAACACAAACTGCACTGCAGGAGCAACCCCCGGCCCCGCCTTGGGTCTTGGGGATCTTCCCTTAGCATTTTCCTAGGTGGCCCCCACCCCTTGGTTCTCCATTTTGGATTCTTTGGCCTTTTTACCTCGGAGTCCTGCAATGGGTCCCCCCAGTATACACTCCACCCCAGTATACAACTCCTTTGGCCAAAAGGCAAAAACCTGTGTGCAACTGTACCTTCTATAGTCTGCACTATAACAGTAGACATGTTAAATACACTTTTCAAACTACACTTTCCATTCCATTTGCTCTCCTTCCTACCCAGGGGAAGGGGTTGGTAAATGTCCCCCATTAAGACTCACTGTTTGAGGAAAGGTGACACTTTAGCCCAGGGCTGTGATCATTGGCATGCATCTCCTCACTGATCATTATTTGTAATTATATAATTGTGTGAATATTTGCTTCATTAAGTTTGCCCACTAGACTGCAAGATTCCTGAGGGCAGACTCTGGGCTGGTCTTGTTTACTGATGTAGCCCTACTTTCAGGCTCAATGTCTATCTTGTAGGGATTCTCAGTAGCTATTCATTGAGTATATGGATGAATAAATTGATGAATTAGTCTGGGGCTCTGGAGACTTGAAAGGCTAGGACGAGTTCTCGTGTAGTACTGAGATAAGGGTGTGTGTGTGTCTTTGGTGTGGCAAGGGCGTGGGAGTAGATTTCTCCCAAATATAGCCCTCAGAGCAGAGTACAGCATTATGACTGGGACTTGTAGTCTAGGGGGCAGTGTGCCCTCATGCAGAACACACATGGATGGCCCTTTCTCATCTGCTCCTGCCACAGGTCAGTCAGACTTAGGCACCACGCAGCCAGCAGTCCTGCTTGTGGGTCAACCTCCATGGTTCGAGGCTTTGGCTTGCCTCTAGGACTGTCCTGAAACTGAGGAGGACTGGGCCTCAGCTGCAGTTGTGCAGGCTGTTCTGTTCTGGGGGTACCTGAGCCATCCTGAGGTTGGCCAAGCAGAAAGGAAGCCTGCATCTTCAGGGCCTCCTTGGTGGACAGCAATGTGGATGATACAGGATAGTCCCAATCTCAGCTGCCAAACTCAGGCTCAACCCAAACCCAGGAGGCCTGGGTTCTCCAAAGATTTGGTGTGGGGTAAGGTTGGCCCCTCCTCCCTTTATATCCCAGGACATAGGCTGTAAACTCATGATGCCTTGGGTAGCTCACCACCCTTATGCTGACCTGGGACTCAGTGTCTTCTCTCAGGTTGTCGGCCACGCTCCAAGGCCCTTCCAATTAGCTTCCATTTGTTCATCCCTGATTTCTCATCCCACCATGTATCTAGGTAAGTCCTCAGGACTCTAGGGGATGGCATGAGGTGTAAGACAGTTCTCATATCCTGGTGCAGCAACAAGACGAAGGGAAGATTAATGTCAAGGTCAAGACTGTATACAATCAATGGCCATACTATGGGCAGAATAGTGCTTTTTCCTTAGCACAGAAGGGATTTATAATTCCTCGGCCTAAGAGGGAGCCCGTGATGCAGGCTTCCAGGGAGGGACAGATGCCTGTCAAATTTAACCAAGAACTACAAGATTTTAATGCTCTCTTAAATGATTAGAGAAATGTGCAATTCAGTGCTAAATTGTGAGCAGACGCTATTTAGGGCTAAAAGAGTTTGGGTAACATCAGTGGTGTCTGGAATAGACAGAGGGACCTTTCTTGAAGATATGGGCCTCATAAGGCCCTTAACACTTGAGTACAATTTAGTGAAGGCAGGAAAAGAGGGAACAGCGTTTCAGGAAGAAACTGTGTCAACCTAGAAAAGCGTGGCACATTTGTGGGCTGCGAAAAGTCTTGTGATTGCACTGGAGGGTGTGTGTTGTGAGTCACAATCCAGCCCCAGCTTGGGTCTACAAGGAACACAATGCTCCATCATGTTTGCGTAAGGCATCTGAATTGACAGTGCACTCTGACACTTGCTTCCTCGGTAAGATACACTAACCAGGCATTGACCCCCTACCAAATGACTCAGTATCAAAGAAAGTATAGGGAACAAAAATACTAAACTGTAAAAGAAAAGATGGAACTGTGAACCTCTATGGTTCATAGAGGTCCAAAATAGCAAAATTCTGCTTTAAGTACTAAAAATGGGCAATATGAACTAGCATATTGAGGTCCCTGGTGTAAAGTATATGTTCAAGTAATAATGATAGTAAACTGTAAGCAGACGTTAAACACATAATTTTATTTGCCTCCTTAAAGTTTGAGAGGAGTAAGTGAAATTTGCTTGCTTTCTATTTCCCAAGCATTTATTTCTATGATTCTCTGTAATCGAGAAGAGGTTTCAAAAACTTTCTACTGGCCCTAAACCTCCTTAAATGTGGCAGATGCTTGAGATCTGTAGCTGCTGAAGATGTTTGTCTCACTGAGAAGCAGTTTTAAACGCAGAGCTGACTTGAAATTTCTTTGTTACCCCTACTTCTCCCCATCCAGCTAATATCAAAGCTCTGCCTGCTTTCAGATCAAATAAAAGCCACCAGCAAATAAGTGATAATTGTCACTTTAAGAAAGTCACGAAAACACCTGCCAATTCATTAGATTTTTTTGTATGTGCTTTATAACTTGGGGCTTCTTTGGAAACGAGAGTGTTGGAACAGCCTCTCTAGGGCTCTGCCAGCACTAACCCTCTCCAGCTTGTAAGAGTTTCTTGTAGAAATGCTAACAAAGAAGACAGTTTTCCTGCCAAACAAGCTGATGTCCGAGACTTACAGGAGAGGGATTAAGGCACTGGAACACGACCTGTGGGAATTATGGAGGCAGCATTGAGGCCAGAAGGAAAGATGAGGTCTGCTTGATCACTGACTAGGCCTGCACAGAGTGTCAAAAACCAGACAAATAAACAGATATACCTCTAGAATAATTAGAGATCAAGAGCCGTGGAAGTTCTGTAGACAGAACAGGGCAGCGATGAAAGCAGCGTTCAGGGAGATTTTCTGGCAGCATTTCATGGGGTAGCCCGAAGGCTGAAGCCAGGGACGCTTGCCATGAGCTCACAGAGCCTGCAGCAGGGCAGGGGCAAGGAGAAAGGGCTGCAAATATGAGATAATTTTGGAAGAAAGAGAAATACGGATAGACATGGGGTGAAGGAAGGGTAAATAAAAAATGGCATCAAGTATTGGTAAGATAGTGGAGCGACCAGAACTCACATGAGCTGCTGGGGGAAATGTACATGGATACATCCGCTTTAGAAAAGTGCCTGGAAGTATCTACTAGAGTGGATATCTGCACACCCTTCAGCCCAGCAATGTTTCCTAGGAATATACCCAAAAGAAATGTATACATACCATCACCAAAAGACATGCCCAACAAAACCCAGTACAGCACTACTCATAACGGCCCAAAATGGAAAACAACCCAATTGCCCATCAGCAGTAGAGAGAATAAATAATGATGTATTTTGCACAGCAAGAGAATGAATGACCTACAACTCCATGCAATGGTATGAATGCATCTCACAATGCCGAGTGAGAGAAGCCAAGCACAAAAGAGTAGAGACTGTGTGATTCCATTTATACAAAATTCAGAACAGACCAAACTGAGAGAAGTCAGGATATTAATCACTATTGGCATGGGGCACAAGAGGGACTTCTGGGGTGCTGATAATGTTCTGCGTCCTGGTTACCTGGGTGTGTTAGTTTGTGAAAATTCAACAAGCTGTATACTTATGATATCTGCATTTTAATGTAAGGCTATTACACTGTAATAAACATTTTGAAATGGCAATATGAATTAGAGGAAAGGCAATTGAGAGCCCATTTTGTGACACTGAGTTTGAGATGTCCAGACAGGAAGTGGAAATGCCCAGGATGCTGTTGGAGATGTAGGACTCTGCTCTGGGCAAAAACCCAGGGCTGGCAACATTGAATTTGGGGACTGTCTACATAGAAGTGACAGGGAAGATGAAAGCATGGGTACAACTTCTGAGACAGTAGGGGAACAGTTAGAACCAGCATTAGGTCCTGTTAGAAGGAGGATGAAGAGTGAGCAGAGTCATTCATCAGAAGGCTGTTCAGCACTTCCCTGCATTAGGATCCTCTGAGGGACTTATATTTTGATGGGGGGCAGGGCAGATGTTCCTTCATCCCTTCACGTGGCATCATCTTCCTTTTAAAAGCTGAAGAAAAAGAGCATTGGTGAGGTGAACTGTTGAGGGCTGGTAAGCGGTAGAGTGAGGTGGCATGTGGTGACTTTGACACTGTTTCTGCCAAGAGCAGAGGGCATCAAGGCACCTGGGCAGATGGGCAGGCTGGCAGAAGGCCCACAGGAGGGCCTTGAATGTCAGCCTGAGGGGGTAGCAGGCAATGTGCTGCCCGGTACTCCTCCTTGAAATACCGGAGCCTCTCAGGACAAAGGAGGAATGTGCTGGAATCCATGCACACACACAAAGCAGTGACACAGGCTTGTTGTCCCACTGCCTCATGTGGGCTGCGGGGCTTGTGCTTTTCCTATAAGCACGTTAGGTCAGAAGGTCAGGGTGCCATCCCAAACACATGTATGATGCTGGGAGCCAAGGCAATATGTCAATAACAGAGCCAGTATATTTCCTCTAATGGAAAATAACAGGGCAGTAGGGACTACCAACACTCCCACATGAAACATCAAGACATCTGCATAGGGCCGGCCCCGTGGCTTGGGGGTTAAGTGCGCGCGCTCCACTGCTGGCGGCCCGGGTTCGGATCCCGGGCGCGCACCGATGCACCGCTTCTCCGGCCATGCTGAGGCCGTGTCCCACATACAGCAACTGGAAGGATGTGCAGCTATGACATACAACTATCTACTGGGGCTTTGGGGTGAAAAAATAAATAAATAAATAAAATCTTTAAAAAAAAAAAAAAAGACATCTGCATAAATGCCCAAGAAGAATATCTATCAAGATATCACACCCCCTGCCCCCCACCAAAGTCCACACCATGAACTCTTTAATATTTATTTATTTTTTGCCCCCAAAGCCCCAGTAGATAGTTGTATGTCATAGCTGCACATCCTTCCAGTTGCTGTATGTGGGACGTGGCTTCAGCATGGCCGGAGAAGCGGTGCGTCGGTGTGCGCCCGGGATCCGAACCCGGGCCGCCAGCAGTGGAGCACGTACACTTAACTGCTAAGCCACGGGGCCGGCCCCACACCATGAACTCTTAACCATCACACACAGAAGGGCAGGAGGGGCAAAGTAGCTGGTTGGGGCAAGAAGAAGAAGCCCTCCATTAAATCTCCTCTACCTGTTTTCAGGACCCTCCCTCTGTAGTGGGGTGCTACCATCCTTAACTCTTATTGCTCCCGAAAAGGATGTTACGTGGGTGTGTCAGCTCCCCCAGAGGAGAAGTGCCCCGGGACAAACAGTCCTCATTCCCATCCCAGTGCCTTTGCCTATGCTGTTCCTTCTGGAAAGATGTTCTTGGGAGTCAGATGGATTGAAATTCTGGTTCTGGGGCTTCTGAGCATCATAATATGTAGATTTTGGACAAGTCCTGTTAGCTCTCCTCAGCGTTCTCTTCTTTAAGATGGGGATGACCCTCTCACTAGTATCACTGCGTTAGTCTATGGGAAGTCCCTAGCAGAGAGACCAGCACAGAGTTGGCAGGCAACAGATAAGGGTTGTTCTCCATCTCACTTCGATTAACTCCTGCTTGGAATGTCCCTACATCAATGTGATTTTGTTCTCCAACCATCGCTAGGGGTTTCACTCAATTAAATGGTGTACTTGCCTCCCCTCATCCTGGCTCAGCTCCAAGGCTTGGGAGAGCCCACTGTGGGGTTTGTGTTAGCTGAGGGCTTGGGTTTTGCTCTGGAAAGGAACACAGTGTCTCCAGATCCTTCGAGTGACTTCCTCAGGGGCATTTGGCTACTGTAACTTCTAAAATGTCCTTGAAAAGCTAGTAACTACTTGTATATTTGAAATTTGACAGCTCATTTTTAAAAATCATAAGTTTACATAGTTAGAAATGCATTTAAATATATTGTTGAGGGGCTTCTGGATGCTGGTAATATTGTGTTTCTTGATCTGGGTGCTGGTTACATGACTATATTCATTTTTTGGAAACTTATTTATGAAATGTTCACTTAAGGTTTTTTCACTTTTCTGGATATATGTTAAAAATAGATTTGTTACAGGCTGTCTGAGCTCTGCCCCTCGACATCATAGTAGGCGTTCAAGACTCTAACGGAGTGACTTCGAGCTCAGCATGAGGGCATTGGGTCAGAGTTCTCAGATCAGTCTAAAGGATCCTTGGAGAGGTCAATTTTAAGGCCACCTCTGGTGGGCAAAGAGACCCCATCAGCCTGTTACAAGCCAGATCAAAAATGTTAGAGTTGAGATATGCACAAAACACCATGGAAGTGTTGAGGAGGGAAGCTTAACTTTGCCTTGAGAATCAGAGAACTCCTCCCAAAAGATGCTAACGACAATTGAACTGAATAGGAGTGTTTTTGGTGGAAAATGGAAGAACGGGATGACAAGAATAGTATGAACAAAGACAGAATCAAATCAAGGTGTGCTGGGTCTCAGGCTCAGAAAGTATTCTAATGTGGAAGAGCCTAGTGAGTGTGAGTGTGTGTGTGTGAGTGTGGCTGTGTCTGGTGAGAAGGGAGACTAAAGAAATAAGTAGCAGCTGGATCAGGAAGCACTTTGTCAAGCTCAGGAGTTTGGGATTTATCCTTCAGGCAGGTGGAATCTCTGAAGGACGCTAAGTAGGAGAGTCCACCACCACCACCTCCAACTTCCACTTTCTCCACCACCACCACGACCACCTCCACCACCCCCTCCAGCACCAACTTCAGCACTTCTGCAGCCACCACCTTCACCATCACCTCCCCTACCTCCACTACCACCATCAACACCACCATCACCACCTTCAACATCACCTCCACCTCCACTACTCTCTTCACCACCTACTCCACTACCTCCACCTCTATTACCAGAGTACCTATTAAAACAATTGTCTCCACAGAATGAATTATCATAATGTTCATTATAGTGTGACTAATTATGGAAGAACACTTAAACGACATCTAGTTTTTACTACCTGGCATGGCCTGGAGAAGAAAGCGGAGTGAGCGGGGAGCATGGAGCCGAGCTCCTTGGTGGGAGAGAGGCTCTGCTTTGCTAACCTGCACTCTTCTGCTCCCTATCTGTGTCATGAACTGTGCTGCAAGCAAAATCACGAGGTCCAGACTGAAAATTGTAGAGGAGATGGAAAGGGTTCTGAGTGTATGGATGAAAGATAGCCAAGACTGAACTTAGATTTGTTCATAATTTGTTAATAATAAAATTAAAAAAAATATTTTTGCAATTCAAAGTTTATGGTTTTCTGGTCATGCAAATCACTGCCTGTGGTAGCATAATAGTAGCCAGGAGCAGATCAAGGTGCATTACCGCTATTATCTCCTTTAACGGTTAAAAGAGCTATAAGAACAGGCTCATATTTTTTTTCGTTAGCATGAAAAACTTGGGCTCAGAGGAATTAGATAAATTCCCCAGGGCCTCACAACTAACAAGTGCTTTTTTTTAGCAGCTGTGCACTCTCATGTGATCTGATGTCCCTTTGAGAATCAGTGAGATAGGGGACAGACCGGAGCCTGGGAGAGTAGACCTGAGTGGAGAGCCTGCAATGGAAAAGGAGAGCAAGGAGTAAGGGGAGACTTGCTTGGCTTTTGAAGACGCTCTGGCGCCCTCTGGTGACAATCTGAAGGTATCATAAGCCAAGGAGCACTTTGTGTGCCTGAGTTCAGCGATCGCATACACAGGATGTGTCCACATGCAAAAGGGCACAGAAGTGGGCAGTGGAGTTGGGGAAGGGAAGGGAAAAAGGCACGGGAAGAGCCATCTTGATCCTAGGTACCTGTCAGCCTCTGCCCGTCATCTCTCTACAGACAACTTGGCTCTCTTGCTTAATCCAAGGAGGAGCAGCAGTTTTCAACCTTGGAGTGCACAGGAGGGCTTGAGAGCACAGCATCTGGGCCCCAGTACCAGAGTCTCTGAGGATTAGGTCTGAAGTGGGCCCAGCGGTCCGCATTTTTAAGCCACATCCAGGTGATTCTGATGCAGGTAGTTCTTGGACCACACTTTCAAAAAACCACTTCATTTAATATTTAGCTTTAAGAAGATGGATACTTCAGTAGAAAACTAAAAATGAGGGGCCTAAACCAGTTGCAAAAAGGAATCCAGAGGAGTTCACAAGTTACTGTCTTATTTCTGCTCTGACTTTGTTAAAGATAAAAGATACATCTCTACAAAACACACAAACCTCAACCATGCTGGTGGCTTAATTCTCAAAGAGCAAAGTTAAAACATTTTAATAGCATTCAGATTAATAAGTCTATCCCCCCTAAAGAGTGGATCCAAAACTTGAATTCCTTGGATGTGTGCTTGCCAAATAAAAAGCATTCTCTGATAAAGTAAGGATGAGAGATTAATTAAAGCCTCTGGCATTAAAGTCTGACAAACCTATGGTAAATAAAGATGTTTAACTTTATTTAGCTTAAGGTGCCTGGATATTTTTGGATTATGTGACTTCTCTTATTATTTTTCTTGTTTTTGGTTATATGTTTATTAAGGTCCATGATAGACCAGTTTGTGAAATAATTACCCTAGAACAATAGGTATGTAAACTAAAGATTTTTCTGTGCTCTGAAAAGAATTCCTGTAAGTGGGAGAGAACAGTCTTTTCAATAAATGATGTTGGGACAACTGAATAGTCACATGCGAAAGACTGAGGACCCTTCCCTGACACCGTATACAAAAATTAACTCAAAATGGATCAGACCTAAATATGAGAGCTAAAACTATGAACCTCTTAGAAGAGTTTTTGTGACCTTGCATTATACAATTGTTTCTTAGATATGACACCAAAAGCATAAGAAATGAAAGAAAAAATAGATGAATTGGAGTTCATCAAAATTAAAAACTTTTGTGTTTCAAAGGACATCATCAAGAAAGTGAAAAGACAACTCATAGAGTGGTAGAAAATATTTGCAAATAATATATCTGATAAGGGACTTGTATTCAGAATATATAACCCTCACAACTCAATAATAAAAAGACAACCTAATTAAAAAATGGGCAAGAGATGAATAGACATTTCTCCAAAGAAGTTATACAAATGGCCAATAAGGACATGAAAAGATGCTCAACATCACTAGCCTTCAAGAAAATATAAATCAAAACCATAACGGGATACTACTTCACACCCACTAGGACAGCTAGAATCAAAAAAGACAGATAATATAAGTGCTGATGAGGACATAGAGAAAATTGTAACCCTCATACATTCCCACTGGTGGCAATGTAAAACGGCACAGCCACTTTGGAAAACAGTCTAACATTCCCTCAAAAGGTTGAACATATAGTTACCATATAACTCAGTAATTCCACTCCTAGGTATATCCCCAAATGAAATGAAAATACACAAAATCTTACCCAAGAATGTTCATAGCAATGTTATTCACAATAGCAAAAAAGTGGAAACAATCCAAATGTCCATCAACTGATGAATGGATAAACAAAATGTGATATATCCATACAATGGAATATTATTCAGCCATAAAAAGGAATGAAGTACTGATTCATGCTACAGCATGATGAACCTTGAAAACATTATGCTAAGTAAAAGAAGCCAGTCACAAAAGATCACATATGATTTGGTTCCCTAAGTGAGAGCTGTTCTGAATAGGCAAATCTATAAAGATGGAAAGTAGCTTAGTATTTAGCTAGGGCTGGATGGTTGGGGGGAAGTGGGGAGTGACTGCCAATGGGTGCATGGTTTCTTTTTGGGGTGGTGAAAATGTTCTAAAATTGATGGTGCTTCAATTGCACAATTCTGTGGATATTCTAAAAACCATGGAATTTTATGCTTTAAGTAGATGAATTGTATGGTATGTGAATTATATCTCAAGGTGTTATAAAAAAATCCTATAAGTTCCTTCCTGCATAGAGACAGTGGAAAGATCTTGAGAATTATGTATGGAAAGGAATCTTTATTTTTAAATTGAATTTTCAAACTAAAAGAAGAGCTGCTAGCTGCCTGAACTGAAATGGTGAGAAGGACAAAAAGTTGTTGAAAATATATTCCTGGAGAAAAGAAGGGAAGACATTCTCCTTGAACTAAGTCTACCAACATGCCCAGTAACAATGGAGGGGCTTAGTTGAGAGTATGAACAGTATTCCACGTTGCAGTTTCCAGAACATTTAACCACGTGTGTTCTGCACAGCGACCTCCGAGGAAGGCAGGGCAGGGATTATCATCTCCATTTTACTGATGAGAAAACAGGTCCAAGGACAGGAAATATCTTGCTCAGGGTCACAATTAGAAAGAAATGGGACATGGATTGGAGTCTTTGGACTCTGCGTCCGGTGCTGTTTTACACCACTGCGGTTTCCTTCCTTAAGTTGTCATGACTGCCCCTCTGCAGGTCTCCATGTTGATTAATGATATTCAATAGCTCTGAGCCTCTCTTGTTTAATTCCCTTGGCCAGAAGACCCCAGTCCAGACTGGTTACTCACATCAGTCTCCAGTCTACCTCGCCCGCCTTTAATAAACCAACATTCCCAGATTATCACTGTCCTCGAGTCTCACCCTTGCTCAAGAGCCTCCAGGGGCAGCCACGGGGGTTTGGGTGTGAATTCTGACTAAGGGATTTAACGAGCTGGGTATCTGTGAATAAGCCTCTGAATTTATTAGATCCCCGGGTATTTGATCTGTAAAATTGGAATGAGATGATCAACTCTATAGGATTTGTGGGATTTAACTGAAATATTACATCAAGTGCCTGGCTTCTGGCCGTATATATCTCACCTGATCCCACTCCCTGACATTGCGTCAGATCTGAGGTGCTCTGCTTCGCTTACCAGGCCTTTTTAACCTCTTCCCCTTCCAAAAGCTGCTTATAGCGCCCAAGGGTCTGCATCACACAATTTGGCACCTGGTTATTTTCCAATGAATTTTCTGGTCTTTGTCATCTCTCGTCTTTTAAATCGCTATTTGTCATATTACAATTTGGATTACAGAATAGGGGTCAGGAAAAGCTAGGGTTCTATTTTAAAAATCCAGACCTACTGAATCAAAATTCCTTGGGGTGGTAATGGTAGAAAACCACAGATTTACATTTTTCATAAGCACTCCCCCCACATCGCATCTCATTCTCATATACACAGCAGCTGGGACCCACTGAACTAAATTCTAAGTTTCTTGAGGCCACGAGAGGTTACAGGGTCTTTGCTCACACCACATTACTTAGCACAGTTTTGGGCACCTAATAGGTACTTATGTCAGTACTTGTGTGATTGAAAAGAAAGTGCCATGCTCAGCTTAGTAGTTCTCAAACTCCACCTGCATCAAAATCCCCTGGAAGTCTTGTCAAAACAGATTCCTCGTCCCCACACTCAGAGTCTCTGACTTAGGAGATCTGAGGTGGGGCCCAGGAATTGTATCTCTAACAAGTTCCCAGGTGATGCTGAAGCTGCTTGTCTGGGGACCACACATTGTGTCTGTAGGAGTTTAGCCTGGAGACAGCATCTCAGCATCACTTGGAAACTTGTAAATTGCACCATCTCAGGCCCCACCTGGGATCTACTGACACCAGCATTTTAACAAGATCCTGGGGAGATTTGTGTGCACATTAAAGTGTGGGGAGCATCACAATTTAGTTCATTTGATCCTCCCAACAAACCGAGGAGCCAGTTGTTCTTATTAGTGCCATTTCATAGATGACAAAATAGAAGGTGGCCGAGAGATCACACTTGATGCAAAGTCACAGAGCAGACATGGCCAGCAGCAGAGCTGGACTGAAATCAGCCCTGTGGACATCTCCAGCCCTCGCCCTTGAACACTCAGACACTGTTTCCCTTTCTCCGTGGAAGCCCACCCAACTCCCCCTTTCTTTCCTCAGATAACAGTCCTAGGAGGTCTAATCCAGCAGCAAGCATGTCCTGTGCCCCGAGATGTGCTCGGTCCTAAGAGTGTGTTGTGTCCATGTAATTATAAAGATGAGGTAGCTGGCCTCAGAACTTGCCACCCCCTTGAGGAAATAAGACCCACCCAGATAAAACAAACGGTACCATACAATATAAAATTAAATGCTAAATTGTATGCACATTTTATGTTAAAACTACAGTTTTCTTAAAGTATATAGAAACTATTAAGAAATTCATGCAGAAGATAAATTGAAGTTTTTTAGGGGAGAAATGCACAAACTATTCGTATTTTCCTTGTTATACCAAACCATATTTTGACCTTTTCCCTCCAGTGTCAGCAGTAACCGTGGCCCCCACAAGCTCCTCTCTGAGCCATTTGGGCAAATGCTGTGATAGTGCGGAAGGAGGGTGGGCAAGGGCCACAGAGGGCGTGGAGCCATCTGTGGGTCTGCTGCTGCTCTTGGCATGATGGCAGCCCCCAGGTCAGACCTTACAAGCCCTAGGGTTTGCAGAGTCACCCAATGGTGAGCCAGCTCCCCACTGGCACACAGCCACTCAGGCAACTGCATCCTGAGCCTCTATGTGAACCCTACTTTTATCTCACCCTGAGGCCTCCTCTCCCCACCCGCCTCCCTCAGTCCTTCAGATACTCAGGACAATTGGCCTCCTCAAGTCACTTGGGATGCTCATAAGAACGCAGATTCCTGTTCTCCCTTGTCTACTGAATCCCAATTTCCAAGGGTGGGGCCCCAGAATCCTCATTTTGAACCAATAGTGCCTTGCTTAAACACACACTTTCCGGAATTAATTGCTAAAGTAGGGGTCCATCTGTCAGTAAATATTTATCAAGCATTTACCACTGCTGGGGGCGGGGATGGGCAGTGAGAGATGCATGATCTGGCCCTAACAGATCTTTTGGCGTGCAGAGAAGATGGTTTACCAGACAAGTTGTGGTGATGCATGTACAGGAAGCCAAGTCATGGGGGCTCCCTGCTCACACACCCTCATGTTCTGGTGAAGTCCTGCTGAACACCTATTCCAGGGGGTGTGAGAGGCAGGGGGAAGGCCTATTGCTCTTTTTGCCTTTCTATAGTAGAGGGTTTTGCTTGTTGGCTATGAGTAGGGGTCTGTCTGGGTCTTTTCTTTGCTCCAGCTGGGAAATCCATGAACATTTTGGTCACTGGGTGTCTTCCTGGCTTGTTCCAGTCTTTGCACCATGGAGCCCAGGTGTGCTGGGCCTTCAGATTGGCAGGTGCCACCTCTCTCTGTATTTCCCTCTTGCCTTGAGTACTTGACCTGTGAGGTCCCTTTGTGTATAATGGAGTGTTGTGTTGTTGTCTCATGCTGTCACGGATGAGGAAGGAATTTGAAAAGCAGAGGGTGAACTTGGATGCTGTTGCCATAGGAGAGAGACCTCCAATCTCCAGCAAGAGCCCAGTGCAGAACCAGCTAAATAATTTGCAGGGTCCAGTGCAAAATGTAAATGTGGGTCCCCTACTCAAAAATTATTCAGAATTTCGAGATGGTGACAGAAGAACATTTAGCCAAATGTGAGGCCCGTGTGATGCACGGGTCCCATGCCCATGAGGCCAGCCTAGGCACAGGAAACAGGACAGACTACATGATTTTAACTTGCAAATAACTTGCCCGTCAGAGGATTGAGTGGTCTATGGAAGAGAGGAAAGGAGGTAGAATTGAAGGATAGAAGAAAATGAAGGAGGGAATGCCATGTTTTTCTGGACATAGCTTAGAGGATTTACTTTAGTGTAACTGTGTCCGTCACTCTCTCACTGCACCTGGGCGGAGAGTGTGGGGGCTCCAGGATGTGCGAATCCCCACCCTGTCCACAAGGGCTCACAGTCTGTTCCTGTTGAAAGCCCGGGGCTGAGGCCAAGGAGCCAAGGTGGGGGTCCCAGGAGCATGGGAAGCTTGCGGCCCAGGAATGGTGGTAGGTACTCCAGCCCCAGCTCCAGCCCCACGTCCTGCTCTCCAGACCCTCACCTCAACCTTGGCCCTGTGTTCTCTGTCGTGCTCCTTGCTAGGGTTGCCAGAAACTAGTTGGGCACCACTGTCTCTCGGGGAGCTTAAAAACAAAAACAGTCTGATGAGCAGAATAGGATTCCCCAGGTCTTTAGTGGGGCCAGGAGCACAGCTTAAATGCCTCCAGCTCCAGAGGGTAAGAATTGCATGACAACTCCCCCTTGACAAAATAACGCTGCCTGTGTCTCCTCCTGGCTGATGACTCTTCTTCTCCTTCTCCCTGCGGCCTCCCTCCCTCACAGCTATCTTTAAGGACACTGGCCCACAGCCCAGTGCGGACACAGCACTGAGCCCCCCGCCACACCTTCTGCTGCAGGGGGTCCGACCTTGGCTGTATGCCGGCATCCCCTGGGGAGCTTTGAAAACCACCCCTGCTTGAGCCCACCCTAGAGATTCTGAGGGAGCTGGCCTGGCTCTGGCCTGGCCACCAAGATGTTTAAATGCTCTGCTGCCTGATTTGCTCACCTCCAATCCCCGTGACTCTCCTTGCCATGTCTGCTTAGGCCACCCTATAGATCACAGTCTCTCTCTCACATTCTGGTGGGTCCTCTTGACTCAGAACGACCCCTCAAGAAGCAAGTGGTGGGGAAAGGAGTGAGAACTACCCCTGTGCCTGTCCCATTCTGGCCCCGCCAGGCCGTTCACAGAGGAGGGGAGCCTCGTCTCACCACCAAAACCCCCCTGCTGTTTGCCCTCTTCCGGTTGAGGACCACCTGGCCTTGCTCTCCGCACTTCTCTGTGTTCTGCTTTTCTCCATCTTCTTTACCTCTTACCTCAGATGTCTACCTGGTCAGGGCTTCCTGCATTGCAGGTCTTAATGGACCTCCCTTTCCAGTCGCACCACATGTCATTCTGCCTGTTCACCTGCAGCAGCAGGGGCTGCTGTCATCGCCTCCCCACCTCCCCACAGAAAGTGGGGACAATTTCTGTCCCCACCCCCGGGGCAGCCCTCGACCCCCCATCCCGTACCTGTTCACACAGCACTCCTGCAGCTTCTCACCTCTAGCCACACCTCTCCGCCAGACCAGTGCTGCCTGTGCCCACAGGGCCAGGGAGATGGACCCCTGACTGAGAGCAGCACGGGGCAGAGGTGCTGCTGACGATCTCACTGCTTTACTCTTCCTTTCTAGGGCCCAGGCTGCTCACCCAGCAGGCTTCCGGGGCCAATGCAAAACTTTGCTTGTCTGCTCAGCCTACTGGGCTGGATGTTTCCTGTGGGTGGTTTCATTTTTCTTTATCTAGTCTCCTTCAGGGGGCGGGGCTGGGACCCAACAACATGAGAAAGAGGCTACCTTCACTTCACAGAGGATACTCTGTGCCTCCTGTTCATGCCCCTCTTGCCTCCAGGTGCCCAGTGCTTCTCACTGCACCCGTGTCGGGCCCAATGCCCCCTTATCAAAATCAAAACCTGGGGACTGAGGACGGTGAGGCCTTAACAGCCTCTAGGAGTAACTCTGATTTGAGACAGGTTGGGACCCAGGAAACAGACACTACAGTTGTTTTCAACCCTGGCTGCCCACTGGAATCACTCCAGCAGCTTTTAAAAAATCCCAGTGCCCAGGCCCACTGCTGACTTAGTTGGTCTGGGGTAGGGCCTGGGCATCAGAATCAGGTGACTCTAATCTAGCCAGGACTAAGTACCACTGTGCAATGATCTCAAAGGCTGGACCTTGAACTAGCAGCATTCACATAATCCAAGAGTTTGTTAGAAGTTCAGATTCTCGGCTTTACCCAGATCTACTAAACCAAAATCTCTGGGGTTGAGGCCCAGGGATCTGTGTTTTAATAAGCACTGTGGATGATTCTTGTATTTACAAGAGTTTGCAAACCAGGGCATTACAACATGCAAAGGAGGAATGGATGATTGGAGGCAGCATCCCATTTCTAAGTCTCCAGTAGTGGTTTTCAAAGTGTGGTCATGGATCAACAGTATCAACAGCACTTGGGACTTGTTAGGAATGCAAATTCTCAGGCCCTGCCACAGACCTGCTAAATCAGAAACTCTGGGGATGGAGCTCAGCAAGCTGTGCTTAATGAGCTTTCTGGGTGATTCTGGTGCTTGCTCAAGTCTGAGAGCTATTAGTCTCCCATCTACCTGCCTCACTTGACACCATTACATGATTCGGGTTCCAACTGTGGAGGCTCTGTAAGGAAAGGATGGTGGCAAAGGACATTTCTGGAGGCTTGAAGTTATTGCCATAAAATGATGACATGATTAGGGTTCAATGGTGTGTATCGTTCTGAAGAGTTCTTTCCCTGAACACTATTCAGGAAACTATGTCGGAGAGGAGGCTGCAGGCAGGAGGTTTTGGAGCCGAGATTCCAGTCAGCTGGCCTGCCTGAGATTCTGCGTGTTTATTATGTGTATGTGGTTGTGTGTGTGAAACAGTTTGTAAGTTGTCAAGTTCCGGCCAGTATGAGGGAATGGACTCTGTGGAGGGAGAGAGTGGGGATGGGAGGATGTTTCAATTACTCAATTATTTTGGAGGGACTACTATGTGCCCATCAGTGGGCTAGTTCTATAAAGAAAAGAGACAAAAAACAAAAACAACCGTGTATGTGTTTATGTAGATGTACTTATTTATGTGGGTATATATATATATATGTGAATACATAAACACATGTGTGAACATATATGTGCATATCTCTCTGTGTGCATGCACATGTGTATGTACTTGTATATATATAGCATGTGTGTATGTATGTATGCATGTGTATGTGTGTGTGTGTGTGTTGTGTGTATGTGTCGGTGTGTATATTCCAACCACTATCCTCACAGGACTTACAATGTAATTGGAAAGAAAAGACACACACATAATTGAAACCAAGAACAATTGTGCAGCACACTCCATGGTCATGACCTTAAGGGATTAAGAGAACAGGGGGCCTCTAAGGTGTTCGTTTAGAGGAAGTTTTCCTAAAACAGGTGATGCTTTGCTCTGGGGAGGTAGGAAGAGGAAGGAAGGGGGATAGTGCAAATGGTGAAATGAGGGGACAGCCTTAGTGCCTCCCCACTTGGATGTCCAGCTAGTCCTTTCCTTAGCATCCTAAAGCTAAGAAAGGGTTCTGATCTGGCCCCTCTGCCCCTGGACACCCACATTTTAAAGAAAACCCATGAGATGATGCCCAGGCTCTGCTGGGTGTTTCTGGTCACTGGGGCTGCCTGGGAATTGTGGGTAAGAGAGTGCCCTCCTCCATCCTCCAGTGCCGATGGTCCCCGGCATGGACTAGTTATGTTCTAGGGGTTCTTTTTTAGCCTTCACATGAACACTGATCTTAGGCAGGTATGATCCTTATTTTGTAGATAATAAGCTGCCGGCTCTGAGAGATTAACCCCCCAGCCAGTATGTAACAGAGAAGGGCTGGATTCCAAACCAGGTTTGTCTTGAGAACTGGGACGTTTCCACACCTACCTGCTGTTTGAATCACCAGTTAGGTTTGATGACTGTAGGAGGTTATGTGAATTTATTATTTTTATCCTAGGTCCATGCTCTTTGCAAACTCCGTTTGTATCCTCAGTTCCTACAACTTTCATTTTCAGGAACGTCTTTTCTTTCCTACCTTTCTGCAATCTCAACAAAAAAAACCTTCCCCTTACTTCCACATTTCATCAGAGATTCTAAAACACACTAAAAGCAGAAATAAATATGTATGTTCATTACTATTGTTACTCTAGGGATTAAAATGTTCATATTTTGGAGACAAAGTGCAGAAACTTTTTTAAAAATGTGTATAGCTGTTTGTAGCAAGGCAGGAATGCTTCCAAATGCTAGTGGAGGCAGAAGGGAGTTCTAGGGGGCTTTGCAGATTGACCCTGCCCCAATTCTGGGGTCACTCTGACACTGACAACCAGAGGCTCTGACAGGGCTGAGCAGAACACACACTATGCCCTACCTATTTTAATGTTTTTCTTGCAGAGTTGAGTTAATCATGTTGGGTTAGTCCCTGCATATTCTTTTCATTGGTCCGTGCAAGGCCCCTTTCTTCAACGTATAAAAGTGTGTATGTCTTTTCAATTTTATACTCCACTCTCTTTTCCCTCCTGCACTCCAATGCACCTTTTTCGTTTGTGCCCTTGCAAAATATGTATTGTCGTTTAGAGGGCATGCATTTTTAATTTATGCAAATAGCATTGGTTATAAATGTCATTTTCTTATTTTTACCCCAGCACTAGGTTTTAAGATCTATCCACAGTGCTCTATCTGTGGTCTTGGGCTTCTATCTGCTGTGTAGGACTCCGTGGTGTGCCCCATCCTGCTTTGCCTCTGCATTCTCCTCCAGTTCTCTGCGTCACAGTGAATGCTGTGCTGAGCAGCCTTCCTGGGAAATGTATATACTCTATAGAGGGGAATTTCTAGGTCATAGCGGGTGTATATGCTTAACGTTGACTAAATACTGAAGACTTGCTCTCCAAATGGCTGCACTGGTCAACTTCCCACCGGCATCGCATGATGATCCCAAGCTTGTTTTATGGCATAATACCTGGTCTATTTTGTAAATGTTCTACAGGTGCTTGAAAAGAATGTGTGTTCTCTATTGGTTTTTTGGGGGGAGGGTATTGAGTGAAAGGGTTTAGAATCCTACGTGAATGCAATAGTTCATACTTACTAATTCTATTGTTTATATCTTTGATATCTCTGTTCATTTTTTGTTGTCTTGATGTATCAAGTTCTGAGGTTTTGGTAAAATCTTATCTATAATTACTGATTTATTTCTCCCTGTAGTTCAGTCAGCTGTTGCTTGATGTATCTTGTGGTTGATTGTTTATGTACATATGTGTTTATGATGATTATGTGTTTTTGTCTTATTGTTCTTTTTACATCATTCTTTGTTTTTTATTTTTTTGTTCAATTTATTCAAAGAAAAACAAACAAAAACAGATCACCCATTTCTCTCACCACCACCCCGCCCCCGCCTCTGGCAACCACCAATCTGTTCTCTGTATCTATAAGCTTTTTTTTTTTAAACTTATTATTTTTTGAGATTCCACATATAAGAGAGATAATATGGTATTTGTCTTTTTCTGTCTGACATTTCACTTAGCATAATGCCCTTGAGATGCATCCACGTTATTGCAAATGGCAAGATTTCACTCTTTTTTATGGCTGAATAATATTATATGCCACGTTTTCTTTATTCATTCATGCATTAATGGACACTTAGGTTGTTTCCGTATCTTGGTTATGCTGCAATGAACATGAGGGTGCATATATCTTTTTGAGTTAGTGTTTTTATTTTCTTCTGGATAAATACCCAGAAGTGGAATAGCTGGATCATATGGTAGTTCTATTTTTAATTTTTTGAGGAACCTCCATACTGTTTTCCGTAATGGCTGCACCAATTTACATTCCCACCAAAGTGCACAGGATTCTCTTTTCTCCACGTCCTTGTCAACACTTTTTTTCTAGTCTTTTTGATAATAGCCATTCTAAGAGGTGTGAGGTGATATCTCATTGTAGTTTTGATTTGCATTTCCCTGATGATTAACAACATAGATCGTTTCTTTGTTCTTTACCTTTTTTGCCTTAAATTTCATTTTTCAAGGTGTTGTGATTGATACCCTAATCTTTCTTTTGGTTCATATTTATTTAGTATATCTTATTGCACTCTTTTGTATTCAAATAATTGGGTTGTTTATTATTTTATTGTTGAGTTGTACGAATTCTTTACATATTTTGGATATTAACCCCTTACCAGATACATAATTTGCAAATATCTTCTCCCAATTGTTAGGTTGTCTTCGTTTTGTTGATAGTTTCCTCTGCTGTGCTGAAGCTTTTAAATTTGACCTAGTCCCATTTGTTTATTTTTTCTTCTGTTTCCCTTGCCTGAGGAGACATGGTATTCAAAAAACTGCTAAGACTGATGTCAAGGAGCATACTGTCTACGTTTTCTTCTAGAAGCTTTGTGGTTTCAGGTCTTACCTTCAAGTCTTTAATCCACTTTGAGTTAATTTTTGTGTATGGTGTAAGATAATGGTCTACTTTCATTCTTTTGCATGTAGCTGTCCAGTTTCCCCAACACCATTTATTGAAGAGACTTTTCTTTCCTCATTTTATGTTCTTGGCTCTTTTGCCAAACATTAGCTGTCCATAGATGTGTGGTTTTATTTCTGGGCTCTCGATTCTGTTGCATTGATCTATGTGTCTGTTTTTCTGTCAGTACCATGCTGTTTTGATTACTAGAGCCTAGTGGTATATTTTGAAATCAGGGAGTGTGATACCTCCAGCTTTGTTCTTTTTTCTCAGGATTGCTTTGGCTATTTGGGGTCTTTTGTTGTGCCATATAAATTTTAGGATTCTTTGGTCTATTTCCATGAAAAATGTCATTGGGATTTTGATAGGAATTGCATTGAATCTGTAGATTGCTTTAGGCAATACAGACATTTTAACTATGTTAATTCTTCCAATCCATTAGCATGGAATATCTTTCTATTTCCTTGTGTCTTCTTCGATTTCTTTCAACAACATTTTATAGTTTTCAGTGTACAACTCTTTCACCTCTTTTGTTAAATTTATTTATAGGTATTTTATTCTGATTATAAATGGAATTGTATTCTTAATTTCTCTTTCTGCTAGTTCTTTGTTAGTTTATAGAAATGCAACTGATTTTTGTATGTTGATTGTGTGCCTTGCAACTTTATTGTATTCATTTATTATTTCTAATAGTTTTTTGCTGGATTCTTTAAGGTTTTCTCTATATAAAATCCTGTTTCCTGCAAATAGTGAGTTTTACTTCTTCTTTTCCAATTTCGATCCCTTTTGTTTCTTTTTCTTGCCTGATTGATCTGGCTAGGAGCAATACTATACTATGTTGAATAAGAGTGGTGACAGTGTCTTGTTCCTGTTCTTAAAGGGATAGATTTAAGTTTTTCACCATTAAGTATGATGTTGACTGTGGGTTTGTTATACATGGCCTTTAGTATTTTGAGGTACTTTTCTTCTACGCCCATTTTATTGAGGGTTTTTATGATAAATGGGTGTTGGATCTTGTCGAATGCTTTCTCTGCATCTATCGAGATGATCATGTAATTTTTATTCTTCATTTTGTTAATGTGGTGTATCTTATTGATTAATTGGCAGGTGTTGAACCATCCTTGCATCCTTGGAGTAAATCTCACTTGATCATGGTGTATGATCTTTTTAATGTATTGTTGTATGTGATTTGCTAATGTTTTGTTGAGGATTTTTGCATCTATGTTCATCAGTGATACTGGCCTCTAATTTTCTTTTCTTGTGTTGTCATTGTCTGGTTTTGGCATCAGCGTAATGTTGGCCATGTGGAATGAGTTAGGAAGTGTCCCATCCTCTTCAATTTTTTGGAAGAGTTTGAGAAGAATAGGTAGTAAGTCTATTTGAATATTTGGTAGAATTCACCAGGGAAGCCATCTGATCCTGAACTTTTGTTTTTTGGGAGGTTTTGATTTCAATCTCCTTACTAGTGATTGGTCTATTCAGATCCTCTATTTCTTCTTGATTCAGTTTTGGAAGATTTTATGATTCTAAGAATTTAGCCATTTCTTCATATTATCCAATATGTTGGCATATAGTTTTTCGTAGTGTGCTCTTATAATCCTTTGTATTTCTGTGGTGTCCATTGCAATATTTCCTCTTTCATTTCTGATTTTATTTGAGCTTTCTCTCTTTTTTTCTTGGTGAGTCTAGCTAAAAGTTTGTCAATTTTGTTTATCTTTTCAAAGAACCAGCTCTTAATTTCATTGATCCTTTCTACTGTTTCTTTAGTCTCTATTTCATTTATTTCCCCTCTGATTTTTATTATTTCTTTCCTACAACTGATTTTGGGCTTTGTTTGTTCTTCTTTTTCTAGTTCCTTTATATGTATTGTTAGTTCATTTATTTGAGATTTTTCTTGTTTCTTGAGGTAGGCCTGTATTGCTATAAAATTCCTTCTTAGTACCACTTTTGCTGTATCCCATAAATTTTGGTATGTTGTATTTTCATTTTCATTTGTTTCCAGGTATTTTTTGATTTCTCCTTTGATTTCTTCATTGACCCAGCAGTTGTTCAGTAGAATTTTGTTTAATCTCTACATATTTGTGGCTTTTCCAGGTTTTTTTTTTTTTTGTATTTGATTTCTAGTTTCATTCTTTTGTGGTCAGAAAAGATGCTTAATATTGTTTCAATCTTCTTGAATTTGTTGAGACTTGTTTTGGGACCTAGTACGTGATTTACCCTGGGGAATGTTCCACATGCATTAGAAAAGAATGTGTATTCTGCAGTTTTTGGATGGAATGTTTTATATATATCTGCTGAGTCCATCTGATCTAATGTGTCATTTAAGGCCAATGTTTCCTTATTGATCTTCTGTTTGGATGATCTATCCATTGATGTAAGTGGAGTGTTAAAGTCCCCTACTATTATTGTGTTGCTGTCAATTTCTCCTTTTATGTGTGTTAAGAATTGCTTTATATATTTAGGTTCTCCTATGTTGGGTGCATAGATATTTACAAGCATTTTATCTTCTTGTTGGATTGTTCTCTTTATCATTATGCAATGCCCTTCTTTGTCTCTTGTTAGTTTTTGTTTTAAAGTCTCTTTCGTCTGATATAAGTATTACTACCCCTGCTTTCTTTTCATTGCCATTTGCATGGAGTATCTTTTTCCATCCCTTCACTTTCAGTTCGTGAGTATCTTTAGTCTGAAGTGTGTCTCTTGTATGCAGCATATATGTGCATCTTATTTTTTAATCCACTCAGCCACTCTATGTCTTTTGATTGGAGCATTTAGTCCATTGACATTTAAAGTTGCTATTGATAAGTATGTATTTATTGCCATTTTCTTACTTTTTAGTAGTTCTTCTCTGTTCCTTTCTTCTTGTCTTGCTCTTTTCCCTTGTGATTGGATGGCATTCTTTAGTATTATGTTTGGGTTCCTTTCTGTTTATTTTTTGTGTGTTTATTATAGGTTTCTGGTTTGTGATTACCATGAGGTAATCTCTTTCATCCAGATCACTGATCCATTCTTCTGTATCATCTACTCTGCTGTTGATTCCTGCTAGTGAATTTTTAATTTCTATTATTGTATTCTTCAGTTCTGATTGGTTCTTTTTTATATTTTCTAATTCTTTGTTGAAGTTCTCACTGTATTTTTCTTTTTTCTCCCCAGATCAGTGAACATCCTTATGACAATTAGTTTGTACTCTTTATCAGGTAGATTGTTTATCTCTGTTTCATTTAGTTTGTTTTCTGAAGATTTATCTTGTTCCTTTATTTGGAACATATTCCTTTGTCTCCTCATTTTGGCTACTTCTCTGTGCTTGTATCTATGTATTAGGTAGATCAGCTACATCTCCTGATCTTGGACACGTGGCCTTATGTGAAAGATGTCTTATGGGCCCAGCAATGTGCCTCCCTCTCATCACATGTTCCAAATGTTCCAGGAGTGTCCGCTGTGTGGGCTACCTGTGCCCTTCTGTTGTGTTGGGGTTGCTTTTGTTGTGGGTGCATGAGTAGGCTAGGCTGGTTGTAAGGCTCAGCCATGTGTGGTTGCTATGGTCACTTTATTGGGTGGGGCAAGCCCTGGAATCACTGGCTGCAAGGTCTAATAGCACACAGCTACTGCTGTTTTGCTGTTAAGTGAGTCAGACTCCCAGTGTGGCTGGTTGCTAGGCTCAAGGGCTCACAATTGCTGCAGGCCTCTGATGAGGCTTTCTGCAGCACACAGCTGTTGTTGGCTCTCTCA
The DNA here is from genome assembly GCF_057802395.1 of Ceratotherium simum simum. NCBI lineage: Eukaryota > Metazoa > Chordata > Mammalia > Perissodactyla > Rhinocerotidae > Ceratotherium > Ceratotherium simum. The sequence goes on along the minus strand of NC_141913.1, from coordinate 35,144,773 downwards.
GGAGCACAGATGAGTGGACTGTCCCAAGGCATGGTAGTACACAATTGTTTCAGGTGTTAGAAGGCAGGGCAGATCCCCTGTGTGGCTGTTTGAGATGACCAGTGGCACAAGTCTGCTGTGGCCAACACACCCCATGGCCCATAGGCCCACACACTCTGCCAACACAGGCCTGCCCACATGCATGTCCTGCTGAGGTGGACCCACTTGCCCTGCTTCAGAGGTCCCACACACCCCGCCTATGTCGGCCCACAAGTTTGCTGTGGGCTTGCTGGTGGGTGGGGCCAGTCCCTGGGGTGGGCTGCCTGCCCTAACTGCACTCACTTAAATAGATGCTCTAGTGGGTGGGACAAATCCCTGCGCTAACAGGCTAGAGGAAGAATCCAATGGCATCTGCCAGTGTCTGTGTCAATGTAACTGAACTAGGTCATAATAATGGCTGCTATCAGTGTCTCATTCCTTAAGGGGGTGGGCCCAGCTGCCTCCTGCCTCTGAAATGTGCTCAAAGCTTACAGTGAGTCTCCTTTACCAATGGACTATGCATTTTTCTTTCTGATGTTTCTGTGTTGGTTTCTGGAATGGGTGAATCTGTGTGTGGGCTCTTTAAGAGCAGGTTTTTCTTTATCTGAAGGCCAATAGTTTTTCTGGGGGTATTCCCCACTGGTTTTCAAAGCTAGCAAAGCCAGGTATTATGGGATCTCATCTTGGTTGTGCTGAATCTAAAGGCTGGGTTGCTCCAGCCTCAGATCCCCCCATTCCTCTAGGAAAAGCTTCATACCTTTGAGATTGTTCCCAGTTATGAAGTTCCACAGCTAGGATGTGGTTTGGTCCTCAACAGAGGTGTATTTCTGCCTCTTCCACCCCTTCAGTGTTGTCCCTTGTTGTGGGGGTTCCTTTTATTCAGTTCCCAGATCTCTCTCAGAGGAGATTGTTCCACAGGTAGTTGTGGATTTGTTGTGTCCATGGGAGGAGGTGACTTCAGAGTCCTCCTACACAGCCATCTTCCCAGAATCCCCTGTTAGGTCTTTTTAAAAAAGTACAACCTGAAAGTCTCTGTATTCCACTAGTAAATTTAATAGTTAACATTTTTTTTGGTCAATTACTGTCATATTATGACTAGTTTCTGCCTTCTACTTATTTTTTGTACTTATTGTCTTTTTGGGGGGACTTTTTCTATAATATTTTTCTCCTTTTCTGTTTTCCATTGGAAAGACAGAATTTTCTTCTGGTTCAAAAATTATAATTCTGATTTTGTTCCCATGGTGGTTGCCCTTATCATTCATGTTTATTCCTCCCTATAGACTTTTTAAACTTATCAATTTTTATATAAGCTCAATACTCGAACAGGCTCTCCTGTTTCTTTTGTCCTCCCTGCCCCCTCCACCATCATTTAATATTCCAGTTCTAGGTTGTTGTACGTATATTTCTTCTATTTTTCGTGCTTTGGTCCTAATAAATTATAAACATTACCAAGGTATTTGATCACCCCTATACTTCTTATGTCCCTGGCAGCATTTCCTAGATTTGTTTATATTTTTATTTGGATCCTTCCACTTAGAGTATTTTCAGTGTAGGACTCTGTGGGTAAATCTCTGAGCTTTTTTTTTCATGCCTGAGAACACATTTGTTATTCTTTCAAATGCCCTTTTCATATGGAGTGGCATCCATGTAGCATTGCTGGGTTGAATATTTTGGCTGTAGTTTCTGAGTCTTTGGCTAAGAGACCTGCAATTGTTCTCTTTTCTTCCCACCAAATTGGTTTGGCAATGGTGTGCTGGTAAGCTGGTTATCTGGGGGAAAAAAGCCCAGATTTGTAGTTTGCTGATTTTTGTGGTGTAAATACTCCCATTATGGCTGATTTCAAGCTATCAATGATGTCACTGAATGGCATTGGGAGACTTGTGCTTACTTGCACAATCAGTTCTCAGGGGCTGGTGTGAGCTGCTCCCTCTCTCTTCTGTCGACACCTAATTGAAGTGCTGGAATAGAGTGACTACTCTGAAATCCTATGGACATTGTACATTTTTGTGAGTCAAATTCTTTTATCCCATCTATTTCCACCTTGCTTGGTATCCTGGGCCAACTCAATTTGCTTTATAGATGAAGATATTGAAATACTTAGAACAGCCGAAGGGATTTGTTAGTGGTCAATAATCAGAATGGCATGCATATGGAGGGTTTCCTGCTGTTAATAAAACCAGATTATAACACTTTGGTGGAAAATGCATGAAAAGTGGTATTTTAATAGTTCTATGTCATCACTTAGAGTTTCTTGGGCAGCTGAATGAGCTGTAAGCATAAACAGCCTTCTGGTGAAACTCCTGGATGCTTAATCTTCAGAAAGCCATAACTCCATGGTCATTAAAATACAGCCTGAGACCTTCTTGGCCTCAAGGTGTGATCACAAACTCAGAGGTAGCCTCTGGAGTGTGACTTGTTCTCTTTCCTATGGGGGGGGGGGGATTTGTTTCCAGCGAGAAGTGTTCATTTTCCTGGAGAAATCGTAATTAGCTAGATATGGTCTGGGAGAGATAGAGGCAGCCCAGTGCTCTTGGGCTGGCAGAAGATGGCTGGGATCTCAAGGCAGACAGAGAAAAGAAAAGATAAATGCAGACGCCAACTTTTTCCAAATGATGGATTTTGGGAAAATGTAATTCTTTCCTTCAAGCTGCATTTATAGAGGGTCTGTCCCCTTCCCTTTCCTCCTTCCCTCATCTTATGTCCTCAGCCCATCACACTAAACTGGAAGTGTGTGATATGAGGGTGAGGGTCCCACTGAGGGTCTATAAGAGGTTCATTTGCCCTCCTCTGGGGGAGGAGTGGGAAGGCTGAGCCACATGGCTTCCCACAAAGGGGTGCTGTGGTTTAGGAGCTCAATGCTATAACTGGAGTAACTAAATAATAATAGCTACTGGATGTTCAAGAGGGGCTGGATTTGTAATTTTGGGGTGCAAGACTAAAAGACTACCCTTAAAAAGTGAGATGGGTTGTTAACAGCCTGCATTTCAACTCAAACAGAAAACAATGACCATGGTCATTTCTGTATTATTCCCTTTGTAAGGCAATCAAATCCTCTTCTGATAATTTTTAACCCATTCTCATCTCTTTTCAGACACACGCTTGACTGTGGGAAACCCCTCCAATGGACAATGTGTGAACAGTGCAGGTGAGCCCCATTTTAAGAAAACCCTGATACCAAGTTGCAAACTGAACAGTTTAATGAGAGTATGTTTGTGAATACTACGAGAAGAAAGACATTTGTTTAAAATATGATTTGAATGTTGAAAAAGATCAGTTTTCATCTTATGACATTTCCAGAAATATTTCTGTTATGTAAAGGAAGGCATGTGGCATTTCCAGTGAATTTAGTTTCCTAACCCCAGGTCTGGAGAACGTCTTCTCATGACTCAAGAGTAAATCTCCATAGAACATTAAAATTGCACTGCCTTTTCTCCAGGTAACCCTTCCATCTTTTACTTAAATCAAAGTAATTATTTGTTGGTCATGCTGATTTCATCAGTTTACAGGAAAGAGAGAAGAATCAACACTTCTGAGGTAGCAGGGACCATAGAGTCCCTCCTTGTCATGAAACCAGTAAGAAATCGAGGCTGAGAGTGGGGATGGACTCAACTGAGTGCTGGGAATTCATTAGTGGCAGAACTGGGGAAGACCAGTCCGTTGCTTTCCAGGCTAATGCACATTTCCTGACACTGTGCATTGTTACATTAAATGACTGAGTTGGATGACAACGTCATCAATCTCTGTCCCCTTCTTGGTGAGTTCTCTCTAGGGATGTGGCTTATTTTACAGAAGAGGGCAAGTTCCCCTTAAAGGGACCTCTTATGGAGTGAGCTATGGGTATAAACTCTAAACTAAGCATATCTTTGATAAGTATTGTGCATCTTAGAACAGAGAGGTTCCTAAATGGTGAATACACACATATTTCTCTGTGTTTGGGAATAACAAGGGTGTAAGCTTGCTTTGGGGAAGAATCGCAGAACAGACATAAGGAGAGGTTAAGTGGCCTTCAGCCTGGGGGCCTGGATAGCCCACTGAAGGCTGAGTTTACAGTGACATATTTTAGAAAGGGCAACTTAGGAGACCTCGTAGGCCTGGTACTTTGTTACAGTTGATGGTCTTCTGTTTTTCTCCTGAGACAGGTAGTAGATTCGGTTGGCCTCTGGGTAGGTGACTTTGCTGAGTGGAAGCTTGTAGATGGCAGAATTGTTGGTTGTCAGGAGCAGAAAGGTGAGTGCTGAGAGGCAGAAGGGCCAAGTGCAGGGTGGTAATCCAAACTGGGGGGAGGGGAGAATACAAGAGAAGCCTTGGTTACGTCAGATGCTTGTGCCTGTTTCATTAGCTCTTTTACCAGCCCTGGATAGAGGAAGGGACACTTTGTGGGCATTAATAGGAATAACGCTTAATTCATGACTAATATAAATAAAATCTTGCTGGTGGTATCAGCCTGCATTGTAACAGGTGAGCACACATTCTTCAAAATGCAGCCATTGGAACTCTATTATAATATCCCTTTATGGAGAAGACATGTTTTGTCTTGGGATGTCTGGCCAGGCTCCAACTCTAGGAACTATGGCCATTCCCTGCCTTCTCCCATAGTCCCTGTTAAAGGAATGGCTTTGGAAGCCATTTTGTAGTTCAAGTTTCCTTTTGCTCTTCAGTCACAGCTAACTGGATTAGGGTGAGGCACCTGACTCAGATGCAGCTTCCCATAGGGAGATGACCTAAGAATAGAATCCCTCTCTTGAGAATTTGAACTAAGAGGAACAAAGACTGAGTCCAGAGGCTCTTGATTTGAAAGGACTAGAGAGCCAACCAGTGCTGGGTGGCCATTTGGGGGCTGTGTGCAGCAAAAGAAACTCATCACAGAGAGACGCAGGGAAATAGAGCAGACATCTGGAGAGAGGCAGAGATGTGATATCCTAGCCCCAGGAAGCTGGAGATAGAGGGTAGCTACTTCTCTTCTCAAGGGTTGTCCCCTTCTCAGCTCCTTTTCTCATGATGTTGACCTGTTTTTTACTCCTTAGGACGCCCTGAGGTTTTTTTAGTACCCTTCCCCACTCTTCATTTGAGATAACTTCAAGCTTGTTAACAAAGAGCCTGCAAATTCAGCTATGTGGCAGAGTCAATCATGCCTCCCTCCCCCAAATATCATTTTATTATAAGCAGTAAAAAATCTCAGGTAATACCATGGGGGCAATGATGCCAGTCACATGTGTGTTCAAAGATGGCACTGTTGGATGGGATGGGACTGGGAGAAGAATAATGAGAGTCTAGCATCAGAACAGTGGCTGTAAGGAATACCCATGAATGATGAATTCCACTCAGTGAGACTTTCCAAAGTCCTGCTAAGACTGCATAGGGTGTTTTGGGAAACATCTTTTTCAAGTCCTCTAGTGGAAAGGATGTGGGTTTGGAGTTCCATAGACCCAGATCCAAATCTCATCTGTGATCCCCTTGTTGTAGTCATTCCATCTTTCTGAGACCAATTTCCTTAATAGTAAAACAGGAATAGTAATACCTACTCAGGGAGTTGGTGGCTAATGCATACTGAGTGCTCAGTGAATGGTCCTCAGCATGTGCTCATCATGGTCAAGTAGAGGGTGGCATTGTTGAAGACACAGGGCTGCACATACATGTACCAGTTAGAAAGGAAAAGAGTGCAGCCCCTAAGCGCTCCCTTCTGTGGATGGGTTGGATGGTCCCATAAGTGTCATTCAACATTTTTATATCCTGTTCCTCAAGGAGATTGGAAATTCCTTCAGAGTGAGTTGAGAGCCTGCACATTTGGTCTCCTTGAGAGTGGTCAGCACAGTGTCTTAAACATAGTAGGCACACAGAAAGTAAATTTGATTTTGTTTTGAAAAATGTCTAGCTTGAGTGGTATAGCCTATAACTTCTCTGTGCACAGAGTAAAGGGCCAGTCACCCTGGGAATGCCTACAATCAGGAAGCAAAGCCACCTATTTCGTAGCCCTTCCAGGACCTTGTCAAAGGAAGGCATGAGACATGTATTTATTGGCTGGATGACTGGGTGAAAAGATGGGTGCAAGAAGAGATGGGAAAGCCTGGAGCAGACATGAGCCGCAGAGGCCATATTCCATCCTCTTGTCTCCTGTCAGTGTTTCTGATGGTAGGCTGACAGCCCCAGCTCTGGAATTCCACATGTGGGGGGAGGGGAGGGTGTTCATTACCTTAGGGTTTCATTCATTCAGTATTTCTTGAGCACCTACTATGTGCTGGGTGCTGTTATAGGTACTAGAGATAAAGATAAGAACACAATCGGGCCCCTGTTCTGAAGGTGGGCTGAAGGTGGAAGAGGACCGATGTGTACCAGACTCGTCACAATACTGTATGTTAAGTGTTGTAGCAGATGCACGTACAAAATGTGATGGGGCCAAGAGGAGGGACTTGATCCATTGGGGGACACCCGATGGTATCAGTGAATGCCAATTCTCTTGCTTAGAAAATTCCTTCCTATGATAAGTACAAACTGCTCAATTTCACTACGAGTGAAGGAGGGATTTAGACAGGTGTGAGTTGAAGGCTCACCTCTAACCTCACCAGCAGGACCAGCGGGACTTTTCCTGGTTGCCTATGTGAGATGTGCCCCTGAACCCTTACCCAAGAGGGGGAGGCATGGACTGCAGGCTGAGCCATGAGTGCTCTGTGCTGGAACCTGGGCCCCTCTCAGTGTATGTGGGGGACTGGGGTTGGCCATGCAGCTGCTCCTGACCTCACAACCTGCCCTACACTGGGACCCAGCTAAAGAAGGGGTTCTTGGACCACTGCACATGACCACAACCACCAGCTCTGGCTCCTCTCAGGTGTGGCTGGGGTTTAGCTCCCTGTCTTCCCTAAAGCCTTGCCTTGTGACTCCTGACTCTGTGCTAGTTGCTATGGGATAAACAAAGATGTACACTGGCCCACAAGCTAGCTGGGCAGATGATCTATACACATACAAAAAATATTAAATAATAAAGATTTAAAACTTATTCTAGAGGATGATACAACTGAAAGGAGTTTGATTTACAAGATAGTGCTCTTCAAATTGTCCTTCTATAAGGAACGCTGTTTGCCCACTGAGGATGGGATCTGATTGACCAACAGTTGACATTTAAACTTTTGAGGCCCAGCTCTTTCTGTCTAGTGGGTGCTGAGGTGAGTAGTGTGATTTGAGACAAGAGGGATGAACTGGGGAGGGCTTCCTGGAGGCTTTGGGGAGCTGAGAGAACATGAGGAAGGATGCTGCGGCATGTTCTTAGCCCATGTTGACTCACCACAGATAACATGTTAGCCAGGGTAGCACCCAGGTAGGCTGCAAACAGTGCTGGAAAAAGAACCAAGAAATAGTCCAGTGACTAACAGCATCTGAAGCTTAGTCTACATATTCTCTCCCCATACATTTTATGCCACAAATGCTCTCTCTTAGATTAAAAAAAATTGAAGTACGTTTCCATTGCTTGGCAGCTTTGAAAAGTGTTAAATTCCACGCAAACGCCTGCACAACTAAGGCAGCAGATGAACTTTGTAAAACGGGGCCAGAATTGAGCTGTTACAGTTCTCTTGGGTCCCACCACCTTGCGTTGTAGCAAAGGAATATTTAGCAGCATAAACCATAAATGAAAATTTTACTATACAGCCAAGGCAAGTGACTCCCAGAACCCCTGCTGGAATATTTCATCACAAGTTATTAACAGAATATGGGTTTCCAGGGAGGAGCAGCATTCTGTAAGCTTGAGAAAGACCAAATACACCTACTGCCTCATCTTCTAGGCTCTGCGTGCAGAGGGCACGAGCATGCTGGCCCCTGGGAAGAGCCAAGTGCAGGCCAGAGGTGAGGTTCTGTGAAAATGGACCATTGTAATAGGGCTTTCCTTCTGAACTCTCAATTTCTCAACTAAAAGCAGCCTAACTGTCCCTAGAATATTAACAACAGCAAACCCTTATTCGAGAGTTACTGAGCGCCCAGCTGGTAGTAATCCCGACCACATCCTTCAGCATTCCTACAACGTAAGCACTGTTTGAAGGTCCTATGGTCGATGTCTGGGTGCTTAAGGTTAATTGCTATATCTGATGTAAATGGCCCAATTCCAAATATAGAGATTATTTGCATAAGAGTTGCTCTGTCAATTAGTTTCAATCACCAGGAAAGTAGCAATCACAGAGACAGCCCACGAACACCAACCAACACCATCTAAAAAATCTGTCTTCACATGGCTGAACACTTTGTGTTCAGTGAAAATAGTTTTTAATGTATTAGTCACTCAACAACCATTCAAAACAGTTTTAAATAAAAACCCTTTTATAAAGCAAGCAATTCCTCTTATTTGTCTTTGGAGGATCAGCCAAAATTATCACTGGAGGTTTTCCTTGTGGAGATAGACATAGGCATCACTCGAGGCGGGAAGGGAATCCGTGGGCAGTACCTACCGCAGGCGATGGCCAGCAGGTGTGTCTGCCAGGTGATGACGTAGAACATGCCCCCGATGGCGACGCAGGCCAGTGTGCTGTTGAAGCCACACAGGCCGGAGTAGATGGAGTCAAAGGGTGTTGCGATCGTGAGCGCTGGGAGAGAGGCAGGTGTCAGTGCTGAAACCCACCGCGGTACTCAAAGCCCAGCCTAGCTATCAGGTGAGGTATTTACGCAAAAGGACTTCTGATTTTATTCAGTCAAAAAACACCTAAAGGAATAAAAAGGCCACAAAGCCACATGAATGCTAATGGCTAAGCTGTTATGGGTACGAGACCCTTTGAGTAAGGCCTCTGAAGTCTGATTTAAACAGTTCAGGGAAGGTCCTTCCCCTGTCAGATAAAGAGAACCTCTCCTTTTTCGTTAATATCTTAATGTTCTATAAAGGAGATGGAATCCTTCTTATCATGATTAGAGAGAAGACTTAAAATATAAACGTGCCTAGAGGAAACCCTCCCAAAGTTTAAATTTATACTAAGGTATAAATAGCTAATATCAAAGCCTTCCTTGAGGGCAGTTTTGCTCAGGGGAGCCTGAGGGCACTGGCATCTAAAATGGAACAACGTGGTACAAGCGAAGGAGGGAAAGTTTACAGGAACAAGCACGTGGAGTGTTGAAGCTCCATTTTCTTTGAGCTGGCCCCAGTCACTAACAGCTTTATGGCTCATTAATAAGGGAACAAGGAGGACACCAACCTGCTAACATCCCTATGGTGGATCCAACTGCAGCGTGCAAGCAAATAAGAGGTGAAGATATGAGCAAAGCTACAAGGAAAATGCCTCCAGTCCAGGGGTTATCGCAGCCGTACACTTGGCCGATTCCAACAGGGATGGCTCTCAAGAGCTGTAGGTACAACAGGATCACATGCAATTATGGAGGCAAAAGAGACCACTTGAACCTTGGCTGGAAAAGATTTGGTGCCAAACCCTCCACACTAACATTTTGCAACATGTTTCCAAGATATTTTTATTCAAATAAGTTAACTCTAAAAGGAAGGCAAGCTTTATTGTTTTAATCTTGAGTTCTTAGAACCCTAAGGGATTAGGATGTTGTTTCCTTTATCTAGAAACATGAATGTAAGGCATTAAACTCCCAGTGAAAAGAAACTGAGAACTTTTCAAATGAGGGTATCATTCATTAGAAAAGTAACAGATGTCTGATGGAAGTTGTGGTTTAAAAACTCTCTTGTAACATTTTTTTTTTAAAGCTGAAAGGATGATTAGCAGGCTAAGTATTAGATGGATATTAGACGGATTAGATAGTCCTTTCTGTTTCCAAGAACAACATGTCTGGGCTGTGGTCATGTTAGTCCCTTCTGGGTGAGCAACTGACGTCCTATCCACACAAGAGCCCCTAAAAATGTAGCGCCGTCATCACATCTGCCCTTTTGACGGATAAACCCATCAAATGATGACTGATAGAGGAGCACCCTACTGAGCCGGGCCTCCGTGTATGTCAGGGGTAGCAGGCCTGTCTGTGAATGAAAAAGAGTGTGAGGAAGCCAGGGTCCATGCCCTGTGGGCAGTTGCGCATGCGCTCTGGAGTTTGGGAAAAGGATCCTGGGCAGCAGGCTTCCCCAGTGCCCGGGGTTGGGCCCTGTGTTTTGGAAGGTTGACCAGAGGCCCTTGAGATAGGAAAGTGCTTAAGGGAGGAGGCTGTGGGCCATGCTGGGGTACACGGGGGTTCGTGTCACCCTTTGGGCAGAGAGCTCAGGAGAAGCAGAGTACTGGGATCAGTGTGTGTATGTATTATGATGAGTCATCCTCTGAGAGGACTCTGCCCTCTGGGGGCATCAGGGAAGCGAGATCCTGTGGCTCAAGGGCCCTCATGCCATGGTGAGAGTTTGCGGAGACAGGAGGACACTGCAGGAGCCCATGGGTTGGTCTAGTGGGCTAACCCTCCGGGCTCAGTCTTCCACGACCGCAAGATAGAGAAGAGGATGGGGGCTCTGGCATCACCATGCGGGGGAAAGACAGGACAGGCAAATGAGTTTTATACAGAGGCAGTGGTGCTGGGCAGGTTATTCCCCAGCTGGCCCTGCCCTCCAGGGGGGCGCTCCAGTGGCCACAAGGGCAGAGGAACCCGTGGGGACTCAAAATTGTTGAGAGTTTTAGATCCTTTCTGTAACATTTACCACTTTTTTCCCCAAAGCTCAAGGCTATAATTACAATGGTCAGAAAGACAAAACTTATTAATCATCACCATAATCCACCAATTGGCCAGAAAATTATTTCTTAAAGAACAACCACCCAAAATTGAATTTTTCTCTCCTGAAACTTTGGGGTGCTGAAGTCTTTGTACAGGATTCTCCAATTTTTTTTTTCATTTCTACAAAATTCTTAGATATCTTTTCAATTGAAAATGTAGCATGGAGAATGCAAAATATCTTAAACCTGACTTTTCTAATATCATGTCCCCATAGCACACCAATTAGAGTGATTTTGCCTTCAAAAGATATCGATTGGGTAAATACCATGAAAGGGAGCCCTAAGGAGCTGAATTGCCAACATGGCACCTCTTCTTGCCTCTGATCCTTGAAGGTCTTCATACACACACACAAACCAACAAGGATGGGGCTAACATCAATGCTTCTCTTCCTAAATAGTGATGCTTCTTAGTGCAAATGCAGGACTCTTTCACCTTTGCTATGCTGCTGCATACTATGAAACGCTAAGAGAAACTGGGCATCATTATTTCTGAAAGTTCCTTCAACAAGCCTGAGTGACTTTGTGGTTAGATGATGAATTGGCAATAACGAAGTTTCAGAGTGAGCCTCAGACTGTGGGGTTGTTCAGTGTAACGGAAGGTAGGAGGGCCTCAGAAAGAACGTGTCCCTTTAGATAAGGAGGCTAATGGGCACATTTCTCCATGCTGGTTTAATGCTTTTAGTGTAACTTCTTATTAATTATCTTGGCAGATTTCCAGAAGCCAGCATTATATGCAGAATACTTGTAGAAAACTTTAAAAGCTCTGTTATACATATATTTCTTACTGGAGGAACACCTGTGCTTTACTGTGTTAGCATGCCTCAAAGAGCGAATGGAATCAGATCTGGAGATTGGAACAGAGACTTCTTAAGCCAATAGATGGTAGTGTGATGTGAACGTCTTTAATCATTCAATGAGACTGAATGAAAGAAAATACACAGCATAAGCTGGATTGAAACAGGAATAAAGCATCAAAAAAGACTTTAAAAAAAGAAAAGAGAAAGAACCCAGGTCTAGAAGTCAGGAGGCTGGAGGTCTATTTTTGACTTTGCTCTTCACTAATTGCTATGTGACCTCAGGGAGGTCTCTCGATCTGGCCTCAGTTTCTTCCTCTGTGCTATGATGGGGGGACCAAAAATGGCCCCTTTAGCTCTTAGAAAGAGAAAAGGATGGTGGCTCACGAGGTGCTGTATATAGAGTGCCTTGCACTGTATACTTGCTAATGGTTATTACTCGTGGATCTTTCTGATGTGCAAAATAAGTAAAAGCCACTTTAACATGGAGTTTGGACAGACGCTGCCCTTCCGCCTTCCGTGATACCTACCAAGGGCACCTGGACCTTTGACCAGGTGATGTTGGGCATGGAGGACACAGGCTGCAGGATTGTGGTGGGAAAGAAGAGGTTGTAGTGGCCCATGGCTGCCAGGTACAGGGTTACAGCGATGTTGAACGGCAGCGTGAAGACCGGGAGGTCCCACTTGCTGAAGATGGTGCCCAGGGCACTGGAGAGGATGGGGCTGATGGCAGAAGCACAAGAGATGTTGTTTAAGAGCACCCTGGCCCTGATGCTAGACTGAGTGGGAGTAGGGGTCTCTCTGCACCTTTCTGGAGAAAAGCAGCCTACGGGGCACCCTCTCCAAGCCTGACTGGCTCTGAGCAGGTCTTTCCCTGAGTCTCCTCCCTATGCCCAGCATAGTGACAGGGTGGATGCCTAGGCTCAGCCTCAGAAGGAGGGCTTTCCAGGGGAAGTCGTAAGGCAGGGAGTCAAAACCTCCTTGAAGAGTCATACAGCTCCATCCCCAGGCATGGGGAGAGAGGATAGGTTGGGGGAGTGGCAGGGATGGAATCACATTTATTCATTCAACAAGTGTTTGTTGAGCATCTGAGAGCACTGAGCCTCATGGCCAGAGTGCCCTGAGATTTCTGGAGGTGAGGGAGGAGTGGGGCCCTGGCACACTGAGGGCTGTGCCCGGTGGCTGGACCTTCATCCTACACTAGGAGGTTTATTCCAGTCTGGTCAGGGGTCCCAAGGACAGGGAAAAGCTGGGAGTGGGGGGGGGCAGCAGAAATGAGAAGATTTCCAGAAACTGACACGACCCCATGGTGTGGCTGTTAACCTATAACCTATGTGGACCTCCATTTCTTTCCCTGTGCTCCAGCAGGGTAGGACAAGAAACCCTTTTACATCTTAAAGATGAAGAGTAAAGGACGGTAGGTAATGAGATACTGTATATAGACTACCTAGCACAATGCTGTCACTGTATACCCTGGGTAATTATTTCCAGTGGATATTTCTGATGTGCAAGCTAAGTAATCACCGTCTTAAATTCGAGCTTAGACAGACAGTCACGGAGTTGGGATGAAAAGGTTGGCAGCCCTTGGTCTGCACCCACAGCCTCAGAAGCAAACTTACCAGGACATGGACATAACGATGACGGGGAGCAAAAGCCACCAGTAATAGTCGCCTTTGTCTGAGAACACAGCCATCAGCAGCCCCACCAGCACCCCGTTGTAGCCGTGAAGTCCTGCCGCAATGGCTGATCTGGGGGAAGAGAGGGGAGGGCTGGTGAAGTGGGGGCTTGCCCATGGCCTAATGCAGGGGCACTGCCTTCTTGATTTTCCTTCTGAGTCAGATTTTTCTCAACAAGATGCTGACTACACACATCTTCAAACAGATGGCCCCTCTGGGATTGGGGAACAAAGACGCCAACACATCACGTTCCCTTAGACAATGTATGGCTATTACAAAATAATCAGGGAATGGTTGTTCTTAGTTATCAATGTCCTTATTTTGAGGGGTTTCTGAGCTGGGAGCTAAGCAGTGAGGGGATGGGGAGGTGGTGAAGAGTCCCAGCAGGGAGCAATCTCTGGCCTCTTGCTTGGACCCTGGGTCTCCTGGAACTTACTTGTCCTGACTCAGGATGAGGGCTGTCAAAGTGGACACAACGGTGCCCAGGCAGCCCGAGATGGCCCACCAGGGGTTCTGGATGAAGAGGCCAAGGACGATGAGGATGCCGCTGAGGGGGTTGTTGACAAACATCACCTGAGATGTGCCCCGGAGGACCCAGTCCAGGAACTGGAACACTGGGGATTTGTCTGAAACGGAACCGGGGTAGGGAGTCAGTCAACGATTAGGTGTGATGGCCACGGGTGAGGACCCCCCGGGCGGGCCTAAGATGTGAGGGAATCGCCACATCCAAGGTGGATTCGCAGGGAGCCAGCCCCCTGCTGTCACCTGCCACAGAGGAGAGTAAACCAAGAACCCAAGAGGGCATTTGACTGCCCAGAAAACTCTTCAGATCCATTGCCAGCTGGTTGTGGTCTTTATTTAGGTTGTTTTTCAAAGCTGAGCTATCTGTGCCCCCACAAGGGTGGCATGAATTTTCGAGAAGGTGGATCCAGAAAGAAAACTCTCTTGTTGCATAGATGGCATCAAACCCACGACCTGAGCTCCGGAGAGATTGCTAAAGAGAACTTATTGGAATAGTAGACTCAGTTCTCCCACAAGCCATCCAGAGGACAGGCATGTTTTCTAGAATGCTGGCTCTAGAATCCCAGTGCTGAAATGCCTGACTGCAACACTCTGATGGCATATTTGAGAAAGCATAACAGTTACGTTCAGAAATGAGAGCCCACACACTTACATGTATTGTATTTACATCCCAAGAGACTGTATGTCTGTCTTAACAATGAAACTCCTATCTTTGAAAGACCATTGAAACAGAACTCGGTCTGGTCTGCAGAGAACTGTGGCAATGTGTCTTCTGGGGGACAACAGGAGGTGACCATTTTGGGAGGGGGTCAGGGGTTGCTTTCACAGAAGCTTTACCTTTAAGTCCCTCTCCACACTCCTTCATCGCTCCTGTGATGTAGCTGAGGGCTTTGCTGATCCTTTTCCCACTGGCAGCAATGGTATTTCGAATCCGGGAAGTTTTGGAAATGTTCGTTTCCACCTTTATCTCAGAGCTGTCCTCCATGGTGTCCAGATCCTGTCCAGGGACAAAAGATGGGCAAGAAGCTCCCAAATTCTGTGCTTCTCAAACTGAGAAGTGACATTTGTGCTCACTCAGGGACCAAGCTAAGATTTTCATTTGGTATTTAGTGAAACTGCTGCCCAGAAAACTCATCTCTGTGTTTCTATTGACTACAATATCTTCTCTTTAGTTTGACATGTTACCTCATTTAATTGGGGCAACAACCTTGTAGTAAACAAGACAATACCTTCATCCTCATTCTGTGGATGAAGGCTCAGGTAAGGATGGCGAGGTTCTCATTTGCAAAGGTCAAGGTCAAACGGTAGAACTGAGATTTAACTACAGATCTTGAGATTCTTTTTTTTAAGCTATTACTTTCTTTATACCACGCTCTTTCCTGAAGAAATTATCCCCCCTCCCCAGCATGTCTAGTCTTTAAAATTGATCTGTGCATGAAATTCAACATGTAAAGATTCCCTTTTTGAAAATTGGCACCAGCTTATCTTATAAATGCTTGAATGTGGGATTTAGAGGAAGATGGATAATAAATAACTGAAATAAAAGGAATATGAAACTTTATAAAGTTAACTGAAAAATATACATTTTTATCCCAGGTAATTACGTTTCTGGAAGCATGAATTCAAGAAAAGTTTGCCTAAATCAGAGGATGTCTTTTCCAGGCTCAGCTCCCTAATCTGCTGCAGGCTCTCTGACTTGGGGACCCTGCCCCCGATTCGGGCCACTCAGTACTCACCAGCAACTCCTCCGTGGGCTTCCGGTACTGATAGGGTAATAGGTCTTTGCTTTGTCTCTCCCGGTGCTCGCCTTTTCCAGACACTGGAGTTGGAGGGAAAGAACACCATCAATAAGGATGTCTCTACTTGGACACCTTAGCAGCAAATTTCTCGCAAGGCTAGAGTTGGAATATCCAGTATTTCCTTTTCCACTGAGGAAGCCCAGAACCATGGCATCCTGTAGCTTGAAGCCTTCCTTTCTCTTTTACTGGTCACAAACCCATTTGGGCTCTCTCTTTGGGAAAAAAAATGCACATCCTTGTGTAAACAGGATATTTTACAGGAACTTAGGGAGTTCAGAGACTTGACTGACCTGAGTTAAGAAGCTCTGATTTAGCTCGACCCATATATTTTTCAGATGAGCAAACAGTGACTTGTCCACCATCCCCAATCCAGAGTTCTTTCACCAAGTTCTCAGAGAACTTGTAGGTATGCAAAGAAAAGAACTTGGACCTACTGCTCATAAGGTATTAAGTTGTCTGAGCCATGCAAGGTCTGTTTGCGTTTGACTATGACTCTTTCCAACTGGATGACCTCGGGCTGTTTTGGTCTCTTTTTTGGATGTATGGCTCTGAGTGTTAGGTAATTTAGTAGCAATTTCTGGTTGTATTAAGACAAGTGATATCCATGTTGTTACTTAAAACAGATTTTGACATGTTTTTGTAATTCTAGAAAACTATTGTAATGTGACTTTAAACATATTTTTCATTATTACCAGAGAGTTCATTTTTAAACATGAGCAATTTCAGTAGGATTTTATGCATCCTGAAAGAAGTTAGAGCCCTTGGAAATTTCGGTCTTGATGCTCTGGTTCCCTCTGGTGGTCAAGTGTGAGAATGGCAGAGTGGGCTCTCAAGTCCTGAACATTCAGACTGAATTGGCCGCTCCCAGTCTGCATTCATGAGTCTTGAGGATACCTAAGCACTGGAAAGGATGCGTCAAAGGCACTCTGTTCCCACTTTTGAAGGAGCAGGGACTACAAGCGCCAGTGTGGTTGGGAAGTTACACTATGCAGGAGAAACAAATTAATTATGGAAGCTTTGAAAGGAAGAGTAGGAATCAAAGAGGATTCCTCTAGACTTTGAGGCCAGTGTGTGTGATGGCCTGATGGACCTGCTGCCTGTGTCTGAAGCTCCCCTTTGCCTGCCAGCTCTTCAGCAATTCCAGCTACCTCCGCCTCCAGACTCCATTGCATGGAGTTCTTACTCTGCCCTCCCCCACCCCAGCCCCCAATCACTATCCTAAGAGGATGTTGGGGGGAGACTGTTAACCTTTTGAGGCAAATCATGCTGTCTCCCTCGCCATGCGTGGGGGCCTCTGTCAAAGACAAACTACTAGACTAGGTTTGCCCTTGAGATATCTGCAATGACCTCTCCACCTGATGTGAGGCCAGTTTCTCTGGGTTGACTGCTTTTGGTATGAAATGACAAGGCTCAGATGAACTGAGGGAAGAAAGTCACTAATGCACCTTCAGGAAAGCATGTGCTGTTGTAAAAAGGACTCTAACCTGGGAATCAGGTTTATCCCCCGCAGTGCCCCTTGCCTGCTGCGTGACTCTGGGCAAGTTGGCTCTCCTCTCTGGAGTTCGAGGGCAGAATTAGATTGCCCCTCTGCCTTGGCTTTGCACAAGGCTGCTCCAACCTTGCAGTTGGTTGGAGAGACCCCTGCCCCGACTCCTCCCTGTTTGCCACAGGATGTAGTCAGCTTACAAATTCGAGCAAGTTTCTGGCTTCCCCACCTGCTCAGCTTTGCGTGCCCTCTGGATCTCTTTCTTGGCCTTGGGGAGTCCCCTCCTCTCCATGGCTCTCCACCTGTTCCCTCGGTCTTAACAACTCCACCTCTGCTGCAGGTGAGAACTTCTCATCTCTAGCCTCTGAGACCAGTGGTTTGTGACTTGGCAGCAAGTTAGAATCTCATGGAGAGCTTTTAAAGATCCTTGTGCCCACCCAGGCTGCTCCCCAGAAGAATTAGATTAGAGTCTGCGGGGAGGGGATGCAGGTGATTCCAATGTGCAGCCAAGTTTGAGACCTCCTGGCCTAGACCTACACAGCCCACTGCCTGTCCCGGCTCCAGCCTCCCCCACCCAGGGAGAGTCTAGACACTGGGACCTGTGGCTGTGGTCAGAGGTGAGAGGTGATGAGAATGAGCCTGAGCTTCGTGGTTCACCCCACCACTCTGTGAAGTATGTACTGCCATTGTCCCCATTTTGGAGATGAGTAAATCAAGGACCCGAGAGCGAGGGGGAGGAAGTGCACACCTTTGCTCCTCCTCTGAATGGATGACCACTCGATGTGGAACACACTCCTGGGCTTGGGGAGCATGGCCTCTGAGCCCTCATCAGCCTTTGGGCTCGTCGCGGCTGGCTGCTCCCCATCGCCGCCTGGCCAGGGGCAAAATGAGACAGGTCAGTGCCCCACCCTGGTCCACACCCTGTGAGAGCCAAGCAGAGAGCGCGGGAAAAATCACAGGCAGAAGTCAAAGGAAAGAGCTGTGCGGTCTGAAGCTGCAGTTGTAATTGCGTCAGTGTCTGCATAAAACACCCAGCTTCTTTATTCCTCCCACTAAAACTTTCCCTTCCTTTCCCCCAGAAACCGTATCACAGACACCTATCGGCGTCAAGAGACCGATGAGCCAGTCTGCCTTATTTCACCAGTAAGGAACTACTCTAAGACCCACTTAATCTGACTTGGGACTGGCATGCATGGTGGACCCTAGCTGGCTGCCCATTTCTGTTCTTCAGCCAGTGCCCTGGCCTCCATCTGTGGCAAGGTGTGTGTGTGTGGGGTCCTCAATGCTGGCTGTGTATTAGAATCACCTGGGTGCTTTAAAAAATGCCTGAACCCTACCCCAGACCAATTTTAAAAATAAAAGTTTTTTAATGCCCATAGTATTTAAAAGATGGCTCTAATGTGCAGCTTGGGCTGAGAACCACTGATCTAGGTTCTTGCTACTCAAAGCGTGGTCCCTGGGCCGGCAGCATCAGCCTCATCTGGGAGCTCGTTAGAAATGCAGAATCTCAGGTTCCACCCACACTGGTGGAATCAGAGTCTGTATTTCAACAAGATTCCCTGGGTGATTTCTGTGCACATTAAGTTTGACAGACACCAATCTATGGGGAAGTAAGAGTCCTGAAGCTGTGATCAGCTACAAAAAACCCTCTGCTATACCTGGTTATCTTAAATTTCCACATGGGGAAGAGCAGAGCACTCATCACTTGGGACCGGGTTTCTCAAACTGTGGTCTGAGCATCGACAGCATCAAGTCACCTCGGTGGCTCTTTAAAATGCATGGTCCTATGCCCACCTAGGTCGATTAAGTGGAGTACTTGGTGGTCCCCGAGGTATGCAGTTTTAACACTTTCTGTTTGGAGTTCCAGTGCACTCTGGAATTAGATGATCTAGTGGCTACTTGGAATAGTGGAGAACATTCACACTATTATTACATTTGCACGCTTTCTAAGTTAACTGACTTGTGCATTGTTATCTCCAAAACGTGGAAGATTGAGGCTCAGAATGATTTCTGAAGCATCCTACAGGCAGCGAGCCATGAGCCTCTCAGCCCCCAGTTCTTTTCTCTGCATCTTTGCTGCTCAGAGACTGGTTCCTGGACCAGCTTCACAGATGTCAAAGGGACCTTGTTAGATGCGGACTCTCAGGTCTTATCCCAGACCGACCGAACTAGAATCTGTGTTTTTCACAAGATCTCCAGCTGACTCGCGTGCACATTAGAGTTTGTAAGAACTGGTATAGATCACACAGCTCATGTAGAAATGACTTCAGCAACGCTCAGAATATAGCAGGACCAACAACCAGAGAGTGTGTGGGATGTGTATGTGGGGTCTGGTCTATACTCTCAGATTGAAAGGTAAGACATGTGACCATGTCCCTTCCCTCCAGGCTCCAGACGGGGAAGAAGCTCCTGTTTCAGCATCTTGTCTGTGGGTCAGCATTGAGCCATCACTCCCGAGTCTGGAGAAGCCCCTTGACCCCGTGCTTCAGAGACACTTGAAATGTCAGCCTACCCTAGGATACCTTTGCAGACATGTTTTGTGCAGGGAGAGTGGGACCATAGGGTATCATTGCATCGTCTGACAAAGCAGAGCATTCTTCCACTGCGCCAATCCCCAGTGCACATCTGCCAGGTTGGAAGGGCACCTCTGGGGCCCATTGCTTCTTGTTCCTCATATGTCAAGTGCTACCCCAGCCACCCCCTAGGCAGAGCAATATTTTGACCTTTGCATCATAGGCTCAGAACTGCGTGGAGCTTCAAGATCACAGTTTACCTCTCATGTCCAGAGAAATCAGCTCTCCCAAGTCACACAGTTCATTAATCATGGCACACAGGAGTTGCACCCAGGTCTCCTGCTCTATAGATGGCTGCAGGAGGCCTGGCTCACCATTCATGCCCTGGCCCTTCACTTGTAGCACCTCAGATTCTGCTGCCTGCTCAGATCCCAGAAGAGTGGGGCGTGGCCCATATTACTATGTATTTTTAGAGTTGATGTCCCAGCCACAAAAAACAAAAACAAAAAGTTTCTTTCCCTTGGAAACATTTTTTGTCCTTATTTGGGGTGAGTTGAAGAGGTGACACAGTATTGGTTCTGGGTCTCACGTGGGTGATACTGAAGTGCTGGGCTGCAGACCACCCAGGGAGGGCAGCAGCCCCTCAGGATGTGCCAGCCAAGAGTGGAGAATGAAAGTGGGGAACAGACGCCATGAAGAAGATTGGAGAATAAAGTAACACATTTCCTGAGGTTGTGAAAATTCTTAAAGCCAAGGTGATAGCAATTTAGCACTACCCTTGGGACAGATTCTCAGGACTTTCATAATGGATAAAGGCAATTTCAAGAATATCATGAACACATTTATCAAATGTTCTGGAAAGAAATATTCCATTGGTGTTATAGGAAAAAAAGAAAACAACAATAACACTGGCTGGGAACCAAAAGTCACTAATTTCTGCATGGCAAGTCATGCAATTTTATTGACATTGTAGGCATGGCTCCTAGAAAGAAATATACAGACCCCATAAGGCTGATCTTGCCAACTCAACCTATAGAATGATGACAGATATTTCAGACAGATGCGTACCATTTCTTTCTCATATTGTTATGAAGATGAGATAATGCTTGCAAAATGCTCTGGAAAATAATTTTGCAGTGCTCACATATCAAGTATCTCCTCAGGGAGGCCACTTCCCTCTGATGGCACATGCCCCTCTGTTCCAGGCAGGATGGCTCCTTATTTCAGTGCATGCCTGGTATTTTACACTTGCACTGACTCTTACCTTACCAAATGTCAGTTATGTGTTCCTGTCTGTCACCTTCACAGGATGGTGAGGTCCTTGACAGCCTGCATTGTACCAGTTTGCCTTGGCACCCCCAGCACCTAGCACGAGCCTGGTATACTGTAGGCACTCAAAAATATTTGTTAAAAAAATTAATGAGAGATAATTATACTACTCATTTTAATTTCTGAATGAAATAATCATTGGATATGTCAGGGCATGAAATATTTAAAAAAATATCTCATTGTAAATGTTAAATGCTTGATAAATATTGAAATAATGGTGATAGTCTTTCATAGGTTAACCAAGGCGACAGCTGAATTGCAGAGTAAGAGCTGATTATTTCCAGTGTTACTTGGATAAAAGAAGGGAAGTTTATAGATAGTGATAAAATGGTTGGCCTTCTATGACCTACCAACCAGATACCCAGAAATCCTGCACGAGTGTCTAGAACTCAGTTAATGAGAGAAAAGAAAAGAAGCCGTTGAAGATAGAGATCTTGCTCAATGTGATTTGTTTTTGTTACTAAGATACTACATAGGTTCATTCCATGTGGCCATAAATCCCTAAGCCGCTAGGAGGTGGGGCTGGGCGTTCTACAGCTCAAGAGTAAATTTTGTTCATGATAATTCACTTTTTTGGGTTCTTTCCAACCCCCCCCCCCCCCAACACCTTGGCACACATAGAAAAGTGTACATGTGGCTTGGTGTAGTAAAAGATGATGTCGTTTATGGCCAGAGGACCTGGGCCCAGGGACTTTGGCCCCACCAGGCCCCACCTGGCTGTTTAGAGGGCCAGGGAGGTTGCCCTCATGGCCAGGCTATGCATGTGCTGTGGCACAGGGGCTGCGAAGCTCTGTCCTTGATAATCTGTGGGTAAACCTTAGCAGCTGAGTAACCCCTCGGCATGCCCGCCTGATGTAGGAACTGCTCTCTCCTTCTCTAACAAGGCTTATTAAGTGTCCCAGTGCATGTAGCTTCACACTGGGGGCCGTTCAGGACCATTTCAGGGGCATGGTTCTTGCCCTCTAGGATTGCCACCATCCTGTGTTTTAATAGGCAAGAGTCCAGCAATGCTTTCCTCCTGTTGACTCAGAGAAGGAAGAACAGTTATGAGCCACAGTGATATATTCAGAAACACTTTTTCTGGAGAGTAGTGTCTCATAGTACTCGTGACTCTATTGACTTCTAATGTGCAGAAAATGCCAACTGTTCAAATATCAAGGGTAAAAAAGATTTTGTAGAAGAGCTCACCTGCCAAATACAATTTTGAAGCTTACTGCTATTGTTTTGAGGGGAATAAAACCAAACCAAACCATAGAGGACATCTTTCAGAAGTGAAAAAATGATCTGGTCTATTTTGCTGAAAGCCAACACTTACTCAAACAGGTCCATGCCTATATACTTTCTACAAGTTGTCTTTCTCAGGTTTTGAACAGGTTTTACTGTCTCCTGCAAGTGGATCAACGCTGTCCATACATCACTTGTGCAACATATGCCTAACATATAGAGCATCTGGAACCTACCATCAAGACCCATTTGTCATCCCTCCCCAGCTCCTTGGGTTTCTTATTCCTCAAACCTACTGTTTGTGGATACACCCACACAGCACGAGGCAATTTCCTAGCGACTATGCCAGAATGACTTTTTTTAAGTGACACATTTTATACAATTTGATTTTTTTCTACATCAAGTTCTACATGATTACACTTTGGCCACAATTTGGGCATATGTCTCCCCATGTGGAAGATGAGCTTTGCCTGTGATTGATAATTTCCAAGCTAGTCTGTATGTTTATTTGTGCATGTGATATGGATGCTTGTGTGTGGTAAATGGGGTGGTATCTTTTTCTGTGGAGTTGTGTTTAGTTGACATCTTCAAAGATCATTCTGTAGCCTATCAGAGGTATTGAATGTCAGAATTAGAAAAGACTTTTGAGATTATCCAGTTCAGCCCTCTCATTTTACAGATGGGGAGACTGAGGCCTAGAGAAATGGAGCGACTTGCTGAAGGCCACACAGCTCTTGGCAGAGTCAGGAGTAGATATGATATAGGTCCATTCTGTCTCTTGCCTTCTAGTCTAGGATTTATTTCCCTAAACCTTACTTCCCACTAGGGATTTATTTTTGGTCTATCAATTCAATTCTGCTTTTGCATGTAATGTCCTAATTAGGTATTCTAGAATCCATTTCTCTTTAAACAATGGCTCCTTTTCCTTTGGGGATTCAAGAAAAACCCAAAAGTCTTTCTGAGCCTTCCTAATATATCTGGACTGGAAGGTCTGTTGTGGGAGAGATGGATAGAGTAAAAATGGCAGTCAGGTCCACGGCAGCACTTGGAGATAAATTGTTTGAAAACCCCGACTTCTTAATTAGCCAATTTTTTATTTTTTAAGAAGGTGGGGTATGGGTCACTGTAATCCTGAGAGAAGCAAGCCCTCATCCTCATAGTAAACGCTTTAACTCTATCCCTTTTGTTGCACACAGCTCACTAGCTGGCCAATGGACTTGCCTAGATTGTGCTTTGTTTTACTTTGTTTTGGTGTCTTTGGCTCACTCCATGGAGAAGACATTAATAACATAAATGGGTTGTACTTCATTTAACCTCTGATACTATATGATAACCTCATAAATGAGGTTAAAGAGAGTGCAAAGGGTCGAGTGCCCCATCTATACCTGGGGTAACACCTGACTGACATTCTTCCAGAATGAGTTTGCACTCTTCTCCCCCCACTCCCACTCCAGCCCACATCCTCAGAATTGCATGTCTACATTGTCAATATTCCTGATTTTGATTTCTTCCCTTTCATTCCATTCTATGCTTCAACTGCTAGACTGTATCATTATGTCACTCTCTTACTCAACAATATACAGGGCTCCCTATTGCCAAGAGTAGAATGCTCAAACTCCTCTGCCTGGCTTTCCAGATATTCCACAATATGGCTGACTCCATCATCCAACTCATCCTTTCTCTTTCCAACATACAGCCTGCCTTGGCACTCTAGCATTATCGCTGGCTCTCTGTGCCTCCTTCCTCTTCTTGCCTGATTTCTATCCACCCTTCAAGATTGGGTTTATGTTCTACTTCCTTCATGAAGCCGTCTTTGGCTTATTTGGCCATATGGATCATTCCATTCTTTGAATTTCATTTGCAGAATGTCCTCTAGTCTACAGCTTTTGAAATCAGAGCCATTGTGGAGTTCTGTATTGATAGTTACAATGCACATGAAAAGTATTCAATAAATGCTTTCCAATACAATGACAGGACTTAGAATGATCAATCCTTGATAACCAAGTGACCTTTGAGTCTAGGCATTGGCAGGAGGAAACTGAGGCCCAGAGAGAAGTGGCTTACCCGAGGCCACACATCTAGTCAGTTATGGAGCCAGTTTTGACCTCCTGGTTTTGATTTTTTACTCCTGCAATGTGAGTGTTTTATAGATAGTTGGAGCCTTCCTAATGATATCAATGGACTTGTGACTTTTTTATTAAAAAAATATGAATTATTTCCTATCCCAAAAAGAGTAACAAAAGTTACCAAAAAAAAAAAAAAAAAAAAAGAAAGAAAAAAACACCTGTGTGTCATTACATTTGTGATACCCACTGAAATGTCAACGAAAGTTCTGGGCCATTGTACACCAGCCTCTTCTCTTGTGACCACATTCCATACTCCTTTTCCCCACGTCCTCTTCCCTGTCACACCTCTCTCTCATTATCTATGGCAAACATAGCTAATTGATCATAGCACTATTTCCCAATAAGTTTCAGTACAGCCTCAGAATGCTTCTTAACACAATGCTCCAGAAAACCAATACCAATTAGTCAGAGTTGGCACTTGAGAGTAAACTTATACATATTTTTCCCCTCTAACTTTAAAGGAGGGTGTGGATGCTATACAAGTTTGAGAGAAGGGGTATATCAAGGCCAGGGGGTTGATAGCAGGCAGAGGCCTAGCCACACGCACTTCCAAACCTCACAGAATAGCCTTCCCTCAGCAAGTTCACCAAGGATCATGTCCTTTGGTGCCACTTTTCGAGGCGATTACATACCTTATAATGTTGTCCATTCTATCATCAGATGACATCAATATCCAGGAATTTTTTCCTTTATGGCACGGCTATCTGTCTTCCAGAAACATCCACTCTCTGTAGCTACACAGAATATGTCTATAGTAATCTAAGAGGGCTATGTAAGAGAGGAGCCCCAGGAAGATACGTTGTTAAGCTGGGATGTTAAGATGTTTGTGGATACTGAGAAGGATTAGTTCTATTGGCATATCTACTGAAGGGGTACTGAACCTGAGTTGAGAGGCCAGGATGCCTGGACCAGGTGCCTCCACCTTGGAAACAGCAAGTAATGACTCCCGGCAAGAGTATACAAATCTGCCTCATTAGCGTCCCCATGGCTCAACTCAACACAGTGCTGCCTTGGAAACCATGTTGGTGTCAGAGCTGTGGGTTACAAAGCTGTGGAAAGGATGACAAATAATATGAAGGCTTGTCCAGTGGGCAGGTGATAAGGCGATTTGAGGGCTGATGGACTAAACTGGTTCTATCACCAGATGATCAGGAAGAGCTCAGGGTTATGAGTTAGGACACCTGAACTTCTGTCCAGGCTCTTTTATCACCTTGACAGGTCCCTAGACAAGCCATGGTTTCCTCATCTATAAAGTGAGGGGTTTGCACTATAACTATTTAAGAGCTCTTCCAGCTTGAAGCTTCCAGGATCTAAACTCTCTGGAGTTCTTAGTAAGCTTCCCTGCCCCAAGATTGGCTTCCCCAGGCACCACAGCTCAACAGAAGAAAGGAACAGAAAAAGAGCAGCCTTTGTTTTATCTCTTTCTTTGAAAAATCAG
This sequence comes from Ceratotherium simum simum, assembly GCF_057802395.1. NCBI lineage: Eukaryota > Metazoa > Chordata > Mammalia > Perissodactyla > Rhinocerotidae > Ceratotherium > Ceratotherium simum. The sequence goes on along the minus strand of NC_141913.1, from coordinate 35,119,172 downwards.
GTGGTCCTATTGGCTAGGGGGTCTACTTGGTTCATTTCTCTCCCCCAGGACCTCTTACCTGGGCTCCTTTTGATTTCCTGCACAGATCTGGAGGAACCTAGACCATCAGGATTTGGCAAGAAACTTCTTTCCAATTGGGCGGTGTCTTTGGTCCTCAACTCCAGGCATTGGACTTCTCCCTAAACCAGAACCCCTTCACTTCCCTATGCCCTCAAGCCCATCTTCTTGCTGAATTTCTGTAAATTTACTTTGCATTCCCTAACCCTATGCCCAGTGCACGTCTTCCAGTTGAGGAAGGGTACCATGGAGGAGGAAGGAGAGGAAAGACAAATGCTCTTTTGCTCACACTTTCTCTGGCCTTCCTGGCAAAAGAAAGATTACTTCCTAAACTCCCTGGGGAAGACTGACTCTGACTACCATGGTTCCCCCACCTGGTTTGATCAGGCAGGCTTCCTTTAAAGGGGCAGAGCAAAGCTCTGTCTAGTAGTAGCTTCCTTGTCCTCCCTCAGACACTTCCTCCTAGTTACTCCTCTCATTAGAATTCTCTCTTCAGTATTTGCCTTTAAAGCAAGCATCTAAGTATTGTCTCCTCAAGGGATCAATCTGTCTTCCAACCTCAATAAACTCCCTTAATTCCCCATACACACAGGGCACAGACTGGGGAACATTATTGCCATCAGCGTCTCCATGGAAATTTCTGTACAGCCCAATACTAGATGCTGTCTTCCTGGTTCTGTGGAAATTTTCAGACCTCTTCTCCTTCTGACATCTGCTCACCAGTGTTCTGGGGACTCACCATGGGACCCTCTCAGAGCAAGAAGTGTATGACCCAACCCCGGCCTCCAGAAAGGACTCTGAGCACTATATATTAGGGAAGCCGGCCCTCCCAAGTCCCATGAGGCCATGGGGTCTGGTGAGCTGGAGGTTGGGGAGGGGGTCCAATCCAAACATGTTTTGCTTGGCTTTGTGAGTATGATGGGTCAAACATCCACCTTCCCCGCTTGTCCCCCTCCATACAAGCTCAGTGATGGGGTGTGAGGTGACCTACCTGGGTTCAGAAACAAAACCTCACACTGAGGAAATTAGCTACACTTGAGTAGACAAACTCCCTACTGACGTCAAAGGCCCCCTTGCTCGTGCCAGGTGTGTCAGAACTGCCAAAGAGGAGTCCTGATCACGGACAGCCTTCTGAAGAAGGAAAGCAAACAAAGCGGGGGAGGAACCAGAGGGGCCCACATTCCAGGGAGAGGTGGGGAACTGACCACAGACCACTTCCCTGCACCGTGGGCCTCCCCTGGTGCTATTAGTTCAGGGTCCATGGCTGTTTGCTGACAACACATTTCCTTGTCTCCCAGCTGGCTGGCTCTTGGCTCAGCAGCCCTGCATGCCCATCCTTTGTCTTCTTGCTCTGGCCTCTCCTGAGGGTTCTTGAACTTCTTGTGGTATGCTCCCTCCAGTCCCCTCAGCATCCATCCACCCTAAAAGGAACAGGGAGATGCCACCATCTGCGCACAACATGTAACCAATTTGAAAAGACAGGAAATGATTACCCTTGAGGAGCCTCCAGGAAGTTCACCCACGTTCCATGAGCCAAATGGAACTGTGGTGCTTAGAAGTGTAGTGAGTATCTGTCACACACTCTAGACATAGGGTGGGGCAATCAAGTGCCATCCCGGAAGGCAGAAGATGAAAATTGAATCTTGTCCCTGACAGGTCCTACCGAAGGCTGCAGCTCAGATACCAATGGCTCCTTAAGAGATCTGTCTATGCCTACAGATTATTTCCTCGAAGGCTGGGTCAATCAGAATTCATTGCATAACTAAGTTTTCTTCACAATGCTCATGACTCGCTTCAACTCTACATTCCTAACCTTGTAGTAGGAGAAAGATTGCATTGACCATTTGGGGCTAAACTTGGGGAGGTTAGATTCCTCCAGGAAAAAGACCAGAGTTCATGTGGAATAAATTCAAGCTGAGCTAGAAGTTCTCCAAAGAGCTACTTGCTTTTCTTCATTCTGTTCCAGCAAACTGTGCAGCTACAGGAAGGGGCTGGAGGCTTTTAGTTATCAATTTACACAGGGTAAAAAGGACTTTTCTAGCAATCTCCCTGCCTCCTTCCTTGAGGCCTCGGAATTCTAGTTCTTCTAGGGACAGAGTGTTCCCTATGGATTCTTCTATCTTCTGTGAATGGCAGGAGGCAGGAAAAGCTAGATAAGTCAAAAAATCTCACATAAAAAATAAATGCCTTTAAAGTTGCCAAATGAGACTGTGGTTTATCGAGTAGAAATCATAGCAACACTGAAACTGCCAGCCCCTAACTGGTTTTAGATTATAGCTATCCCCAGGTCCTCATAACCTTTATGACCCAAGGAAACAAAGCTCAGACTCAGACAGGAAGCACAAACAAACTGGGGCACATGGGTTTGATGTAACCACAAATACAGGATAGGAAGATTGAGTTTCTCAATGGGCAGGTCTTAGAGGACTGCCCAGAAGAACTCCCCTGAGAAGGGAGAGTGACGGGGAGAAGAAGGTCAAGGCCAAGGCACAGTTGCATGATGTTGGCCCCTCAGCTTGCACCCACACAAACAAGCATGTTGAGCATTTTGGTAAACTGACCAAATGGCTAACTGGCCAAGCTATAGGAAAAGCTGTAAAGGCAACAATCAATGGTATATTTCTGGCACTTTTGATCTCCATGTTTTTAACTTTTTACCACCTCCATGATGCCTTCTCCTCATTCCTATGTAGGAACTCAGGGCCATAGAACCACAGAAACTTGGAATTGGAAAAGAGAGGCTTCAGTGGTCATCTGGTCTACCCTCAACCAAAGCAAGCTTCCCTAACAAGCCTCCGGCCTTTGCTCCTACACTTCCAGAGCAGGGAACTCAAGGTCTCACAGGACAACTATTTCTCAGGCAAATTCCATCACTAAAAAGCACTGTTCCTTATTGATTCAAAGTCTGCCTGCTTATCATACCCACTTAGTGGTGCTTGTTCTATGCTCTGAAGTAACATTGAGTAAGTTGACTTCTTCTGTCTGTGTTACCTCATACTGCAGACAGCCATGGCCCCAGCCATTTCTTCTCTTCTCCAAGCTAAATATAGCAGTTTCAAAATCATTCCTGATGAAATCAGGGGGCTCCAGACCTCGTTCACCCAGCTTGGCCTCGTCTCAATATGCCCTCCCTTGCAAAAGCCTCTCTCAAAATGTGCTACCCATTTTTTTCTTTGTACTTTCCCCTCCTTTTTCATCCAACCTGTTCTCAGAAATGACTCCTTCAACCTAAGATGCAAATGATTGATCATGCTTACTGTGTTACCTTCCCAGGACTGTTTACATTTTAACAGGTTCAAAGCCTTAAACTGAAGGGATGGCTGGGAAGGATCAGGCAGCAGGTAATGGCAAGATAGAAATTAAGAGGAGAAGAGGCAAAGAAATTTTTCTGGGACCCTTAAAATCATGCTTGATACTTTTCCTGAACAGAAGAGCAACCCCAACCAGATAATTCACTCAAAATAATGAAACTGGTGCCATGAAAGACTTACGTGGCTCAGGCAATCTGTGGTGCCATCTTCATCTTCACCTCAGGTGAGACTACTCACCTGGCCAGGCAAATCCCCATAAAATGACTTCCTTGAAGGCAGGAACTGGTCTGAACTTTTCCTGGTTTGTTGTCAAGCGGGGCTCTGAGTAACATAGTAGTTCCTCATACATGTCTTCTGGGTGAATGAGTGAATGAGGTCAGGTCACAGGGCAGAGTTTGAAGGGGCTTGGCTCATGAAAGTTGGCAAGTGGCCCTGGGCAACCAACACAGGGGCCCATCAGTCATGGAATAAGGGGAATGGGCAGAAGTTTGGGGCCACGAGTTACCAGAAGCTGTATCTGATTTCTGAAGCAAGAGGAGATAGACAACAAGAAAAGAATAATATAAACACACATAAAGATTCAATTTTGGCTCCCACCCAAAGATTTTCGGAGTTGAAAAACATGATTTTTGAACTAAAAAATTGAACTTATCTGTTGAATTGAAGGAAAGAAATGTTACTGTTGGGATCTGAATCAGTGGCCTGGAAGATCAAATGGAAGAAACATCTGAAAGCAGAGCAAAAATACAAATGGTAAAAACTGTGAAGAAGATAAGCAACTTGGAACAAAGATCAAGGAGACTTAACATGTGGATAACAGGCATTCCAGAGAGAGAAAAAGGAAGAGATGGAGGAAAAGCAATAATCAAACAAATGTTCGAAAAATGTTGCTGAGCTGAAGAAAGACTCAAGTTTGCAGATTGAAAGGCAGGATTGATGAGAAAAGACAAACACTTTGGCTTAACTTCATAAAATTCCCAAACTCTAAAGATAAGAGAAAATTTTACAATCTTCTAGAAAGAAAGAACAGTTTATTTACAAAGGAAAAAGAATGAAATAGACATCAGATTTCTCATTTGCAACACTTGGAAGCTATAAAATGAAGGGACAACACCTACAGACAACTGAGGGGAAAGGCTGCAGCCCAGGGACCCCACATCCAGCCAAAATACCATTCACTTGCCAGGAGAAAGAGACTTTGTGGACAAACAGATCAGAAAATATGTCACCCATACTCTCTTGTATAGTACTTGAAAAAAATACCCAAGAAAGTGTTCTAAATAAGTGATAAATGAATCAGAACAAAGATTGAAAAACAAGAGAAGGTGAAGAATGGAGGAAACAGTGATAAGAGGTAACATGTCCAATATAAATGGTAAACTCCAAATGGACAATGATAGATATATGACAATGATAGAATTACCAGGAATGTGTGATATAGGGGCTAAGTAAAGATTCTTGTAAAAAGAAGAAGCATATTGCAAGGGGTAAAAATTAAAATTGATAATTTATCTCAGCAAAATCTAGGAGTGGGAGATACCAGAGAAGTAAAAGCATGTGAAGGCTGGGGTCCCTGGGGAAGAGAATAGTGAAAATAATATAAAGGCTTCCATTCCTCAGGGTAGGGAAGGAGGATTGGAGAAATGGGGGATCTTGTCAGGATAAACTATTTGGCATCTTGTTTTTATATAGTAATAGAGAAATAGACTTTTGATCATGTGTGTTGGGAAGGGGACAGTGACCACTAGTGGAATGGAAAAGAAGAGTAGACCTTCCAGATGAACAAAGGGAGGAAAGAAAAAGATAGTAATATGATAAAATGTGCAAAGTCAGAAACAGCAAAAGCAGGGATGAAAAACAAATGGTAAAAAATAAAGTAAGATGGAAGAAATAAAATAAGTATATTGATTGTTACACTAAATATGAAAAGGTTGAATTATTAAATTACAGAAACACTAAGATTAGGTTAAACATAAAACATTGCTCTACACTATTTTTAAGAAATACAGTTAAAAGGAAATGGTAAAGTTAAAAGGAAATGACAAAGGTTAAAGAAATAAGAAAGTACTAGAAAGAAAGCAGGTATGGCAACATTAGTGTCAGATAAGTTGGAATGAGGTTAAAAGCACTAACAAGGATAAAAATGTGTAGTTTGTAATAGTAAAAGATAAAGTTTATGAAGAACAAATGACAATCATAGTCAATAGGCACCAATGTAGCTGCTAAATATATGAGACAAATGTTTTAGAAATGCAAAGAAAGTTTAATAAAACTATACAATTCTAGTTGAATTTTAATAAACCCTTTTCACAATTAAGATCCCACAGAGAAAAAATAAATAAACACATAGAGGAATTGAATGATGCAATTAATAAATCAATTTAATATGTATTTCTTTCAAATCAAAAATTTGCATTTTATATGTCCAACATCAATCAAGTACTTGGCTACAAAGAAAAATTCATAAAATAGGGATTTTACAGGCCATAGTCTGTGCTCATAATCTAATAAAACTAGATAGAGAAAGTTAAAAAATACCAAAAGATGCTAAGTGCTGGAAATTAAGAAATATTCTTAAATAATCCTTGGATCAAAGAGAAATCAAAACTAAAATTTCAAACTATTTAAAAACTGATGAAAGTAGAATACTTTATCTCAAAACTTATAGTACACAGCTAAAGCTGTACTCAGGGGAAGATTAATAGCCTTAAATGCCATTGTTGTTAAAGGAGAAAGATCTAAAATGAAGGAAATTTACATCAGTTTTAAAATGTTAGGAAAAAAAGAACATTTAAATAAACCAAGAGAAAAAAAGGAAAAGAAATCAATAAAACAGAAAACAAACCAAAACATGTTGAAAGGACAAATAAATCTCAAACTGCTTCTTTTCAAAAGCCAGTAAAATGAATGAATAAGGAAAAGAGAGAGCAAAATTACATAAGATTAGAATTGAGAAAGGAGACAAGGCCACAGATACAGGAGAGATTAAAATTACTGTGAGAATATTATGAGTAACAGTATGGTAACAAAATTTTAAAACTAAAGAAAATGGATTATTTCCTAGCAAACTCCCAAGTTTGACCAAGAAATAGAAAACTTGACTTTGTCAATTATCATAGAAAAGACTGAAAAGATAATTCAAGATTGATCATTTAAAAATGCAGCAGGACAACACTGTTTCATGCTGACAGTAGAACTCCTCAGTGTTGTAGGAGAGAAGAGGAAAATGGGAGGGGAAGATGGTGAGGTCAGAGACAGAGAAGATGAGAAGATTTGGGGAATAGACAGTGGAGAAAGGGTGAGGGGAGGTATGATAGGGACAGAGTTTAAGACAGCACCGCCTTTCTAAAGCCCTCTCCTCCCCAACCCCACACTTACATTCCTACTCTTTTTAATGGCTGCTTAGTTATATTCAGCCATAAATATTTATGTTCAACTATCATTTGTACAACCAAGAACTGCTGCCTGTAGTTTGGGGTGATAGTAGAAGAACAGATGAACGTGGGCCCAAAGCCCTTCTCCTTCCCTCCTGGTGTCCTGCTCCCATGCAACCTCATGTTGAGGTAAGTTTAGGGTTCCTGCCCGTACACATTCAGAGGGTCAGTGAGATAGGGAAGCGGGGAAGCACTGGTGAAGGTATGTCAAGATCAATCCAGGGCGCTCTCCAGTCCCATAAGACTATCTGAGCTACTTCACAGGCCACCTGGGCATCTGTCCATGGCCTGTGGGCAGGGTGACCTGCACTGGGCAGACTTTTCTTAGAGGGGTGGGGATTTTCATTTCTGCCCCACCCTTACCTTTGCCCACAAGAGAGACGCAACATCTGTCCACCAGCCTCGCTTAATGAGATATCTTCCACCTCCAGGAGGAGCTTGTTGGACCACATTTGGGAAATACCATTGATTTTCTGCCGCTTAGCCCAAAAAGATGTTTTTTTAAACATTACATCACTCCCATATGACTTCTCTTGCCAAGCTAACTCAGTGATTAACAGTATTTCGTCCAGGCAGTTCTTGCTTATATCACACTAGTAGATAATTTGTTTTCCTATTTGTACATAAATATCTGGTGATCTTGATCACAGTGTATTATAGAATTTCTGGGGCCCTGTAGTTTTTCCAGAGTTGCTGGACATATTTTTTCCTTTTTCTGAATAACTTAGCTTTTATCCATTTGTCTTCAAATGAGTTTGGCAGCTTGTAATACAGTTAACTTTTAATTCCTATGAGGATTAAAGTGGGAGCTTGGGAGGAAAAAAAAACCCAGATACCTGTGACCAAAGTGGTCCCTGATAAATGACAAACTGTGAAGTGGGGTGGGAAGAGAAGAGAGGGGGAGAGAGAATCTCATCTCAGTGAGCTGAAAGGATTTTTCATATCCAAATGTTTTGCCTCTCCTGGAAATTCAATGAAAAGCATGGCTAAAAGGTAGTTTCCATCAAATCCAATTCTTGGGTAGAGATTCTCAAGGGCTTAATGGAGAGGAGAGGGGATTTCCTAGGGCAATTTGCTCATAAGGAATGAATGGGGTTATCTCTGGTTCTGTTCTCTCTTGTTAGATTACCTTGGGGTCTCTCCACCATTTTGGGTAATTGAACCCCATCTGGAAGCCTGTCAGGGAACTGAAGCCCCCATCCTCCATACAGAGAGATTGATTCATGCATTATAGGATAGTGGGACCACCTGGCCCTTGCACCCTTCGAACTCTGAAATTCTTTGGGTCTCCCTGCTCTTCCTGCTGGAAACTCTTGCACTGAAGGGTCATAGTTTTTTCTTCCTCCCGTGGTGGTGTGCCTGCTGGTAGAGGGGAAAACAGAGTGAGAAACCAGGGGAGGGTGAGCCTTAGGAGCGGTTTCCAGACACTTACGTGGGAGGAGGGCCTGGTTTAAAACTGCACCCCCTAATGCACATCACTGGGTCTGTCAATTCTCTGAAAGAGCCTCAGAACAGATCTTCCTGATTCAGGTCATACTACCATCACTTTCCTAAGACTCTTCACACTATCACCCAGCTTGTAAATACCTTTGTGGCTATGTCTGTTGTAAAGAACCTGGGGGCGTCCTTTGGGCCTGCCCACTGCCCACCTGCTCCTAACTGTTATTATGTTGATCGCCAGCTCCTAAGCATTATTATATTGACCATCTCTATCAGAGACTGGCAAACTACAGCTTGTAGGCAAATCTAGCTTGCTGCTTGTTTAATAAAGTCTTATTGGAACACAGCCTCGCTCATTCATTTACATACTGTCTAAGGCTGTTTTTACATACTGTCAGTTTTACATATTGTCATTACAATGACAGCGTTAAGTATTTGCAAAAGAGACTGCAAGGCCTCCAGAGCCAAAAATATTTAGTATTTTGGCCTTTCCAGAAAAAGTTGGCCAACCCCTGGTCTACATATAACTGAAGGCTGAATGCAAGCTAATGACCATAATTGGGAAGTCAAACCTATGAAATTCATGGATCATTGTTTGTTCTTCTAGGGTCAGGGATAACCATTCGTTTTAAGTATCTTTGACCTCATAAAGCCTCCAACACCCACAAGAAAATAGGAAAATGAAATACATTTCCCCAGCTTCTCACAGGCTGAGCTCAGGTACTTTCCTCAACTGAAATCTCTGCTCAAAGTTGCTGGTTTGACCTACACTGAGAAATGCTTATCTTTCATAATAAAAGTCATATATAGGATTCTAATTAATTAATTCCTTCCTGCTATGGAATATCATCTTGCCCTGTACTCTTACCACAGAATGTTCGAGACTCCCTATTTAGACACTTTCAGTGCCCTAATTGTCTTATTTTGACTTGAAAACTCTATCAGCATGAAATTTCACTCTTTTATATAAAGCTATATGCGCCCATTAGCCACTAGCTCTGTGCAGTATGGCACCTTCAATTCTTTGCATGTGTCCCCTGAATTTTCACCGACTCTGTGTCTGCCTAGGAACCACCCAGCAAGTTCAATTTTACAGCATCTATTATTAGTTAAACATGCCAAGGAGATCACCTCATAATCACTTTCCCAAAAGACTAAATATAAATAATGTTTTTGTTTTAAGTCGATGACATTTAAAACACATGTCTATTTCTAACTCCAGCAAGCTCATTACCAACTTCCTCTAATGTCGCGCAATGGATAGTCATGGCAATTTGGGCAGAGAGAGAAAATCAGCCTCAGGGAAGGAGAGTTACAGGTGTGTTTGGTTCTACACAGGTGCAAGGAGAGGCAAAGGAGGTGAGTGCTGCAGCTGATTGACCCAGAGTTGAGACCACAGGGAGCAGACACCAGGTCCAGGCACAGAGCACTTCTGCCTGGACTTGGTTAGTCACCGCTGGTGGACTTCTCTTCTTCACTGCTTTTCACTGTCAGGTAGTAGATGCGGTTGGCCTCTGGGTAGGTGACTTTGCTCAGTGGGAGCTTGTAGATGGCGGGGTTGTTGGTTGTCAGCAGCAGGAAGATGAGGGTGGAGAGACAGAAGGCCCAGGTGCCTGGTGGTACACCAACCTGGAAACAAAAGCACTGGGGTCTGAAAATGTCCTCAGGCTCTGGGGACCCTGGGGGAGAAGGATGTGATAAGGGTTGAGGATGGGGATCTTCCCCTAGTGATGGCACTGGTTTCTAGATTCACAATGTCAGAGTAGTTGGTCTGGGAATTTGATGTATTGATACATTTGGGCACGATCAGAATCTTTTAATGATGGAGCTGAAAATCAGCCTTGGGATAATCTCCCACATACAGCCAAACACAAGTGCCTCCATCTGTTCATCCATGTTCTCCACTGCTGGTTACATCTCTCTTTTTCACACACACACACACACACACACACACACACTCCACACACATACCTCAGAGGCACATGTACGCGATCGTCAGTCCTTCTCTGGACAAACCCTGGATAAACCTTGGCAAAGGTGTTGTGTGGAGTGTCAGCTACCACAACTCACTCATGATTCTTCCACAAGACTCCAGATGTCCTGAAGTACTGGCTGAGGAAAGGCATTTTAAGGAGGTAGACCGGAGAATCCAAACTTACCACTGACATTATGTTGGTGAGGGCTGTTCCCATGTACGCACAGAACAGGGCTGTGGAGGAACAAGGATCATTGAGAGTGAGCTTCCAGAGCTCAACCCCAGCCCTCCCCAAGAGCACGGTCTCACCCTCTCTCCAGCAGTCTCAAGGTCTGCACCATGCTCTGACATTTGGCATGTTTCCCTGACATTATTATTTATCTTTATAGGTAGGTGTGGTCTATCTCCCACCAGACTGTGTGTTCTCTGAGGGCAGAGATTAAAGCTTACATATCCTTTTATCCCCTCCCACTTCTATGGTGGCCTTGCATAGAGTCAGGGGTCAATAAGCATCTTTTGCCTGTCCACACTGACCTTTGGAATGGTCTAGCATGGGCTGGATGGCTGCATGATTATCTGTCTGGGAAGTGCATGGTCAGACTACATGAGTTCCAAATAAGGCCCCTCCTGTCCAAGATTCTGAGCAGCCACGATGCTGTTGGACCCTCATCAAGTCCCATCAGGGATGGACCTTACTGGGGCCCTGGGCTGGTCCTTAGGAGCCAGGCATCTGGGTTCAACCACATGATGTGGGCACCCAGGATGGTTAGGGGAGCTTATCCACACCCCTGGTCCCTGTGGACAAGCTCCTTCTGCCCCCACACTTTGCTTTTTCTGTTTCTCTGTCCAGAACAGCTTCTCCTCCTCTATTTGTCTATCCAAATCCCAAAAGTGTTGAGATAAACCCCAGCCTCCCTTTGAAGCCTTCCCAGATGGTTCTAGCCACAGGAATCTGCCACTTGTCTGAAGGCCAAAGGCAGTTACAGCCTGAACCTCAAAATATCTGGAATTTTTGACAACAAATATTTAGCGAGCCCACTGTCTCCACAACCAGCCTCAGGGCAGCTGCTGAGGGGGATACAAGGGACATGGAAGTCCTTTAGAGTCCCCAAACATAAGTGGGGGAAAAACAAAAGAAAAGCTCTTCTGGATGCTATTCTGCCCTTGTCTCTAATATTGCTTAAGTCTTGCTGTTTCCAGAGAATATAAGCAACTCTTGGACAGGAAGGCTGGGGGAAAGATGGGACTGGGGATTGAATCTCACTTCTGAAATTAATAGATGTGTTCCAGGGCAAATTCATTAATCCCTCTGAATCTCATTTCCTCACCTGTAAAATGGGGCTGACAGTGCCTGGTAGTGATCTTGGGAGGATTAAGTGAGTTCATATGTTTATATAGCACAGAGTGTGGTTCTGGGGTGCTGCTACAGTAAGGACCGTGGCTGACATCTTCTCGGACAGTGCATCCTCTATTTACTCAATGGAAATCAAACTTCCATAGTGGTACGCTATGATTTTCTGAGCTCTCAGTGCTCCCAGGTACATCATCTCACTGGATCTTTCCAACAATATTTTTAGACATTGCAGCCTGAATAATTACCCAATTACTTCTCTTCTGCTAGACTGTGGCTTCATGAGGATGTGGTCAGCACTGTATCTTCCATGCCTATTCTAGGGTCTGACACTTAGTGTGCCCCACAAAAACTGTTGAATGAAGAGTTATTGAGAGCAGGAACGCTGCTACTAGCACACGAGGAAACACATGTGTGATTTCCTTGTGAACTTTACAATGCTGTGAATATAATTGTAGTAATAGTGGTTGTGATTCCATTTGACAGAAGAGGAATCTCAAATCCCCCAGCTGTTAAGGACCCAAGCCACTGGTCCTTCTGTCACTGCTGCTCAGTTCTGATTAGTGGTCACCATGGGTTTCACATAACCAAAGGGGGGGGGGAGGAAAAGCAGAGTGACTTGGTTGTCAGCTTTCCCAGATACCCACCACAGATGAGGGCCAGTAGGTGGGTCTGCCAGGTGAGGGCGTAGAACATGCCCCCGATGGCGATGCAGGAGAGGACGCAGTTGTAGCTCCAGAGGCCCATGTAGATTATCTCGAAGGGCATGGCCACTGTCAGGGCTGTGGGAAAAGATGTAGTGTTTCTGGCTAGTTCGGGGTCACAGCACAAAGGCCACCCTGTGGCTGGTGCCAGGACTCAGGGTGGCCTCCCTCCTGCCATTCTCCCCCATCTCCTCCCCATCAAAGGAGCCTCTGCAAATGGCATCTGGTCTTTGGGAACCAACAACGAGAAGCAAGCAGTGGTTTCCAAACTGTTTGTCAATGATTTCGCACAGAAGTGTGACTACTTCCAGGGACTCTGGGCCCTCCCCACTCCTTTGGCCAGAGCAGCTACATTTTTAGCAGGAAAGATTTCAACTGAAAAAGTTCTGTTTCAAATGGTTGAGGAAAAGTGTGTATGTACACACATAGATATATGGAGATAGAGGGATCATACAGAAAAAGGGGTAGGATGTGAACAATAGGTGAGTCTGGGTAAAGAATTTATAGGTGCCTCTTGTACTATTTTTATTTTTGTAAATTTTGATAAGTTTGAAATTATTTCCAAATCAAATTTTTTTAAGTTGTGCTTCCAAGAAGTTTTTGAAAAATATTGTGATAAGTCAACAGGCTCCTATTCTCAACGCCCCGAATTCCAATTTCTGACTCTACTGTCTGTATGTACACACATAAATGCATATACATACATATTCATATATGTAGAAATATTAAATTACATTTGTCAAATGGCAGTTGAACTTTTGAGACAATTTTTTTCTTTTAGCTTACCCCAAATTTCCAGTTTCTGGGTTATTTATGCCCCTGCTTGGTCTGCTACTGTTCTCTACCCTCACGGGGTTACCCTCCTCCTCCCTATCCCTCAGCTCCCAGGGGCTCAGTTTGCAGGCCAACCAGGTCTTCAGTCTCTTTGCATCCCTCCACATGTCCTGCCACTAAAATCTGCCCCCTTTGGAGACTCAAGCAAGAGAAAAATGAGTCCCCAGCCCTGACAGTGTTTATAAATGCCAGTGAAGAGAATAAGTCTAGAATATTTGCCATGGAGGTGAATGACCTCAGGAAAATTATCCCAAAGTCCTCCCCGCAGAGAGGCAGTGCTGTCCTACCTGCTAGTATTCCCACGATTGAGCCAAAGACTCCATGCAAGCAGATGAGCGGTGAGGAGATGAACAGAGCCACGAGGATCAAGCCGCCTGTCCAGGGATTGTTGCAGCCATACACCTGGCCAACTCCAATGGGGATGGCTTGTAGCAGCTGCAAAGTCAATAGAATCCAGGTCACTGGATTGTGGGATGACAATACAAAGCCCAGGCCTCAGGGCCAGGATTGAGCCATTCCCGGGTGGGTAATGGGGTGGAACAGGAGGATGGCTGTGCCCTCCAGGGTGTGAGAGAACATGGGAGGGCGTGAGCTGGAACAAATAGCTCCTCACCTCAACACCCAGCAGGCATCTGAGCATCCCTCATGCAAAGCCGGGCAGGGTTCTCCAACACAGGGGCTGAACACAGGTGCTTCTGAGGGACATATGGCTTCTGTTTTGAGGGCACCAGAGGGCACCTTCTCCCTAGACTGCCGTTGGGGGCTTCAGGGCACCAGATTTCCTATAGACCTCCTGAAATCCTGGAAATATTGCAGGAATATTGGAAATAATCTAGGCCATTTTGATGGATGATTTGACCAAAGGTCACTCAGCTCATTGGTGGCCAACCCCAGGCTACAGCCTCTGAGCTTCACCCCTAGTCTATTGGTGGCTGCTGCATATTCAGTGCCACCCTGGAGATTGTGGGGCCCCAGGAAGGAGGAGGAGGCACTTCCCCTGCTCTCAAGGAGCACTTTGCATTGCAGAAAGGTAGTGTGTGGAACATCTGGAGAACAGCATGAAGCCCAAACATCCTTGAGCCTGGGTGTCATTTTGTGGGGTTGGAATTTGAGATGAGTAATTTGGCAGTGATGTCAGATGATCTTTTTCTGTCCAAGCTGAGTTGTCTACATTTTGGTAGTCCTTTGAGGTCAAAAAGGAAAAGAGGGAGATTGGCAGGATAGGGGGAGCACTGGCCTGGGAGTTGAGGGCTCCAGCACAAGTTCATTGTGTGACCATGGGCATGTTACTTCCTCATGCTGGGCTCTGATGCCCTCCTCTGTAACACGAGGAGGCTGCCCTAGCAGCCTTAAAATTCTTCAAACTCTTTTCTCTATTACCTGGTCATGTGACTTCTTTGAGGACAGGGCTCCTTTATGACTGGGTACATAATAGGTGCTTAATAAAGTGTATTGATGAGCTCAGTGATTTCCAAACTTCGCTGCACATTGGAATCACCCGGAGGTCTTTAAAAAGAAATTGATGCCTAGCTCTTCCCCAGACATTCTGATTTAATTGGTGTGGGGCATGACTGGGCCTCAGGGGATTCGAATGTGCACCGGAGTTTGGGGACCACTAGATTAGTTAGAGATAATCTACTGTAGATGTTGGAAGTTAATTGCATTTCTCCATTGGATGAAATTTTGTACTTTTGAACAACTTGATTTAATTCTGGAGTCAGTCTGATTTCTTTAGAGGATAGTGTTTGAGGATTCCCAGAGAGCTTCTAAGCTTTGCCCATCCTTGTGTCCGAAGGGGTGGTCTTTTAATACCCAAGCACTGCTTGGGCCAGAGTTTATAGACTTGTGCAATGAATGACAGGGTTTGAGGCCCCATCTTATTTAAAGGAACCCTGAAAACACTTTGCTCCAGTCCAGGGGACTCAGCTTAAGTGTTGAGAACAGGATGGAAATCTACTCGGTAAATCTTCCATGACTTCCCAAAGTCTGAGGAATGTAGGACGCTGTGGGGAATCCAGCTCCCACCTTCCCACCTGGGAAAAAGGTTTTAAGCCCAAGCAGTCAAGAATGAGAGGAATGAGGGAACAAGCTGCCTTGGAATGGAGCCTGGGTTTAGAATGCAGCCTCTTCCACTGGGATCCATATTTCAGTCTGGTGAACTGCAGCCCCAGGCTGGCCCGCCGTCCCCTCCAAGCTGCTCTTCAGGCCACAGCCAGCACCCTGGTATGAAGGGCAGTCAGGTGTGCAGTGGAAATTTACTGAGCACCAGCCTCTTCCATAGTCTGGATAATCCTCGTGTAACAATAACAAGCCAGTTAAACAAAAAGAAAGTCACTCTTCCCATTGTTTTAAAGAAGAGCAAAATTGCATTGATTCTTCAAAACTCAGATCTGGATGGTGTGGAAGAAAACGAGCCTATTGTCAGAACAGTGGTGTGGTGGACAGCTCAGAGGGTGAGCTTGGGCCTCAGGGTACACGGATTTGGGTCCAACCACTTTCCTATTGCTTATTTTGAAGATGATCAAAAGGCGCCCCTTTTTTGTGGCCCTCTCTACTCTGGTCCCCTGAGTGCTGGACTGTACAGCCTCACAGTGTAGGGTTGGTGGGGGGCTCCATGGGCCTTTCTCTCTGGCAGTGCCACATGCCCCTGCAGCTCTCTCTCGGAGCATGCCTCATGGATAGGGCTCAGGCCCAGCCAGACTGTGCCCCTAAGGCAGTGGGCCTAATTGCCAGATGGCTGATCACTGGTGATTCTATCAAAGTTAGTTTTGTCCCTGTTCCCAGCTGTTCTCCATTTGAGAGGGTGGGCTTTCCCTTAAATGCTGGGCTCTGTCTTTTCATTTTCTTGGATTTTTGGCCTTAACCCTGTCTCCAACCCTACTCCAGCCCCAGCCCCAGACAAAGCTTTTAAAAAGACAAAAACTTTATAAAGGTTTTGCATTGTTGTCAGCAGCATTTGCCACTAGGAGCAGGAGAGCCTTTTCTTTTCTGGTGGATTCAGGTTCAGAGTGTGGCTGTCCCTCGAGGACCTGTGTTGTCCACTCCATCCCGGGCCATGGCCCTGGAGCTGAGCACCCAGGAGCAGGGCCACGCAGAGGTTTAAGCACATCTAGACAACAGGCACAGCTGGGTGGTGAAGGCTTGGGAATCATATCTCACAAACAACATTTGAGGCACTAGCTTCAATTTGACTTTGGGCAACTAACTCTCTTTGCGTCTTAGTTTTCTCATCTGTAAAATGGGGATAATGATTGTACTTACAGTATTGGGTTATTAGGAGGGTAGCTGGGAACAGTCTCTAAGACATAACAAACTTGCTTTAGTGTTAGCTGTTAGCTCTCTCAATGTTTGTTAACAAGGCCAAATTTTTACAATTCTATATATTTAATCCTATGTTAGATTTTTCTCAGATCCCTTTATCTCTGATGTCTAGAGATCAGTATAATCAACGAATATGTACATTTGTGATCGCAGGTTATAAAGCAGGGTTTCTCAACTTTGTGTTATTGACATTTTGGACTGGATAATTCTTTGCTATGGGGAAGGGGTGTCCTGTGCATTGTAGGATGTTTAGCAGCATCCATGGCCTCTACCCACTAGATGCCAGTAGCACCCCCTCCCCCACAGTCTGACAATTAAAAAATGTCTGCAGACATTTGCCCTTCCCAGGAGGGAAAATCACTCCTGCGTGAGAACCACTGATATGGAAAGTACATGAAAATTCACCATCTTCGATTGATAATATCTTTAAAATACTAAGTTTAAACATTTATTTTAGTGTCTTGCCCCTTCATCTAACTATCCATCTTCTTTAATATCTTTCCCTCAATCCCATCATTGTGTATTGTCAACTTAACACTTATCTGTACACTTTTTTATTATCTCTTTCCCTGTTTGGAGTGTAGGCTTCATGAAGGCAGGGATGTTGTCTTATTCCCCATGTACTCCCAGTGTCTAATAAAGTGCCTGGCACATATTAGGTCTTCAATAAGGGTTTTTTGAAGGAACATAAGGAGGTGGCAGTGACCCTTTCCTGTCCTCTTCTCCATTAAGACCCATCATCTGGTGGCGATGCATCTAGAGAAGCTGAGACCCTGGGTAATCCACAAACTGGTTAGTGAGAAGGTCTGCAGTGGAATCAGGGGTTCCCGACTCATCTGCCATTGGGTAACTTACCAAGGGCATCTCAATCTCTGTCCAGGTGATGTTGGGCACTGAAGACACGGGCTCCACCAGTGTCGTGGGGAAGAAGAGGTTGTAGTGGCCTGTGGCTGCCAGGTACAGAGTCAGAGCAATGTTGAAGGGCAGCGTGAAGACCGGGAGGTCCCACTTGCTGAGGATGGAATTCAAGGCACTAGAAAGAACTGGGCTGAAGATGGAAGAGACAAAGAGCTAATCACTGTGATCATCCTTAGGTCTACATCATCTCATCAGCTCTGGCCACTGTGCCATCCACTGTCTCCTTTCCTTGGCACAACCATTCCTGGCTCCCTTGAGAATCTACTGGTCCATTGATCTGGGATTGAGAATAAGCTGTTTAATTTAAGGCTACAGCTTTGAGAAACAGATTTTAAAAGGATTATAACTTGTTTTGAACAGAAATATTTATAAAATAATTAAAATATTTCCTTGTTTCTTAAATCAGGAAAACCAAACAAAATGTAATCCTTATAAAATATCACATATTGCCTTTGGATAATGAAGATGTACAATAGCTACTGTCTTGGGTTCTGATAACATTTTAGAAGTCTGACTTTCTAGGAGGAGGCTGTTATGGCACATATGTATTGTGCAGGCTTGGATTCAGTAAAGTACTTTGAGCTACTATGGGAACCGCCACGTGAAAATGGAACCTTCAGTTGTTGTGTCCTCTCTTTTCTTGCCCTCTTCTTTGGAAAGAGTGTGGATTTTGGAGACAGATGCAGCTAGGTGCAAATCCTAACTGCTACGCTTACAGACTGAGTGAGCAACATTAGGTAATTAATCTCCCTTAGCTTCAGTTTCTTCTGGAAGGGACCCACCACCCTAGAAACCTAACACCCTTCATCTCCCACACTCAGTGAGATGTAGGACAAAACACGAAATCACATGATCTGGTTGATTGGTCTACCTTTAATTAATGACCACGAATCTCAAATGGGCTTTTAAGACTGCCTGAAAACCCTACTACACATCCCTAGCAAATTAAGTCTCCAACTTGCTGAGACAACTATTTTACGTTTTCTCCTTTCTCCTCATATCTTTACTGTTTGCTTCCCTTTAGTTTCAGCTAACCACGGTGCTTTACTTTATTAAGAAAAGAAATGACAACATGAGAAATGCTTCGTTTTCCCAACCAGAAGATCCACACTCTGACTGCTTGGTACCCAAATATTCTGTCTCTGCATTTTTCATATAATGGAAATGTCCCTGCTCCTTTATTGGGCCAATTCTTTTCCTTGTACTTCGGGATCCCATCTGTCTCAAAGATTTCACTCCTGCAATTTTCTCTTTTCTCTCCTGCACCTTCAATCTCTCCTCTTTCTCCAGATCATTCTCATAAGTATACAACATGTTTTAGTATCTTCTACCTTTAAAAATCCTCCCCCTTTAACCTGATGTCCCCTCCAGCTACTGCCCCATTTCTCTGCTCTCCTTCATAGCAATTCTTCTCAAAAGTACTGTCTATCCTTGCTATCCCCAATCTTTCTGCTCCCATTCTTTCCTAAACCTACTCTATCAGCGTGGGTCCAGTGTGTGTCCTCCCTGCGCCATGAAAATGGCTCCTGTCCAGTTCACCAATGACATCTGTCTTGCCAAATCCATGGTCATTCCTTGCCCCCTTCATTTGACAGTTGGACCCTCCAACTGGACTGAAACACTTTCTGTCTGGGCTTCCATGACACTGCACCTTCTTAGTTTCCTTCCTGCTTCCTCAGCTACTCCTTCTCAAGTCTCCTTTGGTGACTCTTCCCATCTCTGCCAGACATCTAAATACTAGAAGATCTTGTGGCTCTGTCATGGGTCTTCTATTTTTTTATCTTCTCTATCTGAGCGATATCCTTTAGTCCCATGGACAAAATATCTTCCATAAGCTTCCACCTTGCAAATCTTGACCATATCATTAATTTCCAGATTTGTTTATCAAATCACCTTCTCAACATCTCTACTTGGAACTCTAAAGTTTAATATGTCCAACAGAACTCTTGATTTGCATCCTGTATCCCACCACCAACCTGTTTTTTCTCTTAGTCTTTTCCATCAACCCAGTTATTCGGGCAAATTATAGGAGTGTACCAAATCTTCTTTCCTTCCCCCCCCCACTCTACAGTCTCCTAGAAGGTTCTGTTGCCTCTACTTTCTTTAAAATATACCCCAAGCCCAACCACTTCTCACCACCCTCATGGACATCACTCTAGTCTAAACCACTCTCATCCCTCTGTGGGTTATTACAGCAGACTCCTAACTATGCTTCCAGCATCCACTCCTGCTCCAGTTAAAATCCATTCTCCACATTGCAAGTAGAGTTATTTGTTTAAATTTAAACCATAGCCTATCACTCTTCTGCTTAACACCCTTTAACTGCTTCCCATCACAATTGCAATAAAAATCAAAAAGGCTTCCTGGGTTACAAAGCATACAGGGTCTGGCCCTCATCTACTTCTGCCCTCACCTCCTGCCACTCCTCCTTCAATCAGGGCTTCAGCCCACTAGTCTTGTTTCTTGAACACATTCCACTTCTCCACTTGGGATCTTTGCACATGCTGCTGCTTCAACCTGCAGCATCCTTCACCCAGATCTTCAGATGGCAGGTGCCTTCTTATCATTTAGGTGACAGCTCAAATGTCCCCTCTGCAAAGCGGCCTTCCCTGACCACCCACATCTGGAACCAATCTCTGTCCCCTTTTGCTTTCCTAAAAGCACTTATCACATCTTAAAATGACCTTTTTAATTAGTTTATGAGTTTATTTCTATCTTTGCCAAGAAGAATGTAAGCTCCACGAGCATGGAGACCCTCTCTTGTTCATAACTATACCCGGCATCTAGCATCTAGAATAGTCCCTGCACATAGCAGGCACTCAGCAAATACTTATTTGTTCAATAAATCAGGAAAATGGCACCACTGATACCTACCTTATGGACTGGATTCCAAAGATTACCTGAATGGCACAGTGAACTACTGGAGTGGTAGCACAGAGCTCAGCCCAGTGAGGTTATCGATGTTTTTTTGTCTTTTAAATTGGGAAGTGAGGGTGGGGGTGGGTGCACTGTAGAAAAACTGCCACCCAGAGCCATGAGGCTAAGGAGCTGTGCAGAGGGCCTTAATCTATTTAGTTATCAACCAAATGTATGCAAATGAAGACAAGTTCCCCCACTCCTCCTGCGTGGCATGAAGGGACATTAAGGAAATCCCCACAGAACGGACTGCTGTAGCTTTTTGTCCCAACGGATTAAGAAAGACAGAAACCCTAAGAAGAAACATAAATTGCCCAGAATGCTTAATGTAGTAATTTATTTGCAAGCGCTACTAAAAAGTAATGGAACAGTACTTAGACTAAATTAAACTAACTGGTTTTAGTGACTCCAACTTTGAAACCAAAGAAAGACATTTCTTCTCAGAGATGTTAAAAATCATTCAGTGTGTCTGAGAGTCATGGGGTACAGGGGTTGGGGGACATGGGTTCACTTCAGGCTGCTTGCCCCTGGGACACTCTACAGACCTGCTGCAGATTCAAGTGCACTAAAGATCATATATGTAAAAGGCCTAGCACACCCCTGCACTCAATGAATATTTGTTCCTAATATCTTGACTTTTTTATTCCTTTGCAAAAAGAGGTGATTGCACAGCAAGATCTCAATGGATGCTTCTCTTTCAAAGATTCTGTGTTTTAAATGTAGACATTCTGTTCCCAGAAAGCTCTCTGATTCTATCACAAGCGAGTCTTCTCCTTTTGGGTCTGGTTAGGCCACAGGATGGATGATTCCCGGGAGCCTGGAGTTTAATAGTGCAGACTCTGGGTTCAGAATGCCAGCACCACAAACTTTTACAGATATGACCAAGGGCAAGTCACTGAACCTCTGCAGGCCTTGGTCTTCCCTTCTGGAAATTGAGGACAATAATAACCCTGCCTTGCTTAGCACTGTGCCTGGCATGAAGGAAATACTCAATAAATGTTTGTCTTTATTATGAAGGCTATCATTCAAGGAAGATTATCAGCACAATTAAAAAAAATGTAGTCCTTTGCTGCTTTAAAGCGTCCCTGTTATCCCAAATTCAGAAATGACTCCTTGTGTTGCAACTGAACTCGTAGATTTTCATGGGTCTTGTGAGACAAACCAGCCTGACCAGAAAGACACAGCCCCACGACAGTGCATGTCCCCACCCAGCGTAAGACACAAGCACCTCAGGCCCTGTGAGTCCGTGGGCAGAAAGAATGAGGCACCTCACCAGGCCATGGCTGTGAAGGTCACAGGAAGCAGAAGCCACCAGTAATAATCTAACTTCTCAGAGGACACGGCTATCAGCAGTCCCACCAGCATCCCGTTGTACCCATGGAGTCCTGAGGTGATGGCGGACCTGGGGGTGACACACAGTTACTTTGCATTTGAATTTGGTGGTGTTTGTGCGGTGCTCATGGGGCCGCTCCCTCCTGGTACTCACAGAAACAAGTCAGTTTACGTGAGGAATGTTGGGCAGTCACATGGCTGCCAGCACCTTTCTAGATCACGCGCGCACACACACACACACACACACCCCCATTGATTACCCTTGCTGGTCTAGAATTAATTATGCACTTTTGCCTTCTCCATGTCTAACCTCTCCTCTGCTTTTCAGGGGAGTCTGAGACTGCTAGGTATAGACAGAAATCTAATAGAAATCTGAAGTTTTGTGTGTGTGTGAAAGAGACTGGGAGGAGGGGAGGAAGGAAGGGAGGGAGAGGGGAGAGAGAATAAGGAGGAGGACAGAGAGTGTGTTCTGACTGCATTACATGCAAGTGTCTATAATTGTCTGCACATTGGCCTTTTCTCACTCTGATGTCTGCCCAGCACGGAAGAGCTGACTCAGCTGTGGATGCGCAGGTGCTCCTCCCCATAGCACAGTAGGGAGCCACCCAGAGGTGTGGTAGGATCCAAGCTTGAGTCTATCGCCTCAGACTTAGGGCTCAGGGAAGCCTCTGTGCACCTAAACTTCTCTCCCTGATTCTAAGAAACCTTACCCTTGACCTTTCCCATAGATCTGCTGAGTGAGAGGAGAGAGGAGTGGTGTGAAGGAGGGACTGGGCAAATCCCAATGCAAAGCCCCTGCTAGAGAATGAGCTTTGTGAGCCGTGATCTGTCCTCTTGCCCTTGACTGTAAGTTGCATGACGCAGAAGCCTGTCTGGTGCATGGAGGGCGCTCAGCGAGTGGTTGTTGAATGAATGCGTGTGCATGCTAAATCTTATCACTGTTATCTATCTTGACTGTTCTTGCATTACAGAAGCATTCAGAAGTGTGGGCGCCCTGTGATGGATGAAGGATGGCTAAAGGAGGGCTCTTGCCTGGCAGAGGCCATGACTTAGGTCTGGAATGGAGGGACATTTCACCTCTGGAGTGACCAGGAGATCAGCTCACCTGGATGAGGGAGAGTGGGAGCAGTGAAGAGGGTGGGAGAGACAGAGTCTCTAGACAGTTTCCAACAAGAAAAGCTGAACACGGGGCCCTTGTGAAGGGACTGGACTCAGGTCAAGCAGGGTCTTTAGCTGTTCCAGAGGCCAGGAAGGTATGGGGCAGCTCGAGACAGGCAGAGGGCTGGGAGGGAACAGGGGTTGCAGGGAAGACCACTGAGGTTCCGAATCTCTTCAGGACTCCTCACAATAACTGCCTGAGGAGCAGAAACCTGTGTTTTGGGAAAATCATTATTTTTAAGTGTTTTGCATTTTCTCTGCATTTTCTCATTGTGTTTTGTGTTAGAATTTAGCACTTTTTTTGGTTTTAATACCAGTTGCTTCAGGTGAACTGAGCAAAGACAGTTGGTCCATACTGGGGGAGGTCCTGCAGCCTCACTGGCTGGGTGTAGTAGGGGTAGCAGGATTCAAAATAAGGGAACCCAGGGGAGATAAAATTAGGGGGACATTTAAGGGCTGCTCCATTGCTGTCCCCCCATGGAGAGTCCCCTCCCAGAACCCTTCTCTACCAAAACTTTGGTGGTTTCTGGGCTTGGCTATCAAAAGGAAACCTATTACCTTACATCTCTGCCCTGACCATCAAAAATATAAAATTAGGTTCAACCCAATGCCCAAAAAATCTTCATTAGGTCCACCTTCCATCAGGACACTGGAAGCCTCAGTGTTGCCGACCTTGAGTTACTATCTGTAAAGTATGGTCTTCGGGCTAGCGGGGGTGGGGTTGGGCTAGTAGGGATAGGAGTGGGGGAAGAGGAGTGCTGGAGGGGCCGTGGGGTAGGGGAGTAGGACTAGTGGAGGTTATGACTAGGACATGCAGCCAAGTCAGTGGTTTCTTGGGGACAGTGGTGAAGTTGGGGCTCCATGGAAGAACATATGTGATGGATGTCGTATAGGGTGCCTAGAGCTTTGAGCATATGGTGTAGAACATGGTACTGACCTATTAGCACTGAAGCTCGCATCTTTTCTAAGCACTGTGGTAGAATATGGAACATTTGAAATGGACTCCCTGTCCTGAACACGCTTAGAACATAGCCAGGGAGAGAAGACTCAGAAAGCAATTAGAGGGCAGGCCCCGTGGCTTAGCAGTTAAGTGCATGCGCTCCGCTACTGGTGGCCCGGGTTAGGATCCCGGGCGCACACCGACGCACCGCTTGTTCGGCCATGCTGAGGCCGTGTCCCACATACAGCAACTAGAAGGATGTGCATCTATGACATACAACTATCTACTGGGGCTTTGGGGAATAAAAAGGAGGAGGGTTGGCAATAGATGTTAGCTCAGAGCCGGTCTTCCTCAGCAAAGAGAGGAGGATTAGCACGGATGTTAGCTCAGGGCTGATCTTCCTCACAAAAAAAATAAAAATAATTAAAAAAAAAAAAAGAAAGCAATTAGAGACCCATTCAATATAGTACTGAGTATGTTCTGTGGTTGTTCAGAGAGAAAGGAGGGGTCAGAGTGCACTGGGGCAATCAAGGGTGGCTCCCTGGAGGAGGAGGGATTTGAAGGAATGGTTGGATTAGATAGGCTGAAGCAAGAGTGCTAAGTGTGATGCTGAGTGAGGGTGGGGCCCATCAGAGAAGGCTTTGGAAGACGAGCTGAGGGGTTGTGTTTTTATCGGGTGCATATTTGTCTTGAATTGTTAATCAGAATGTTTGGAAGGATTAGGCAGGCATGCTGTGTCTCTCTAGTAAAACTGAAGTCCACGAAGCGACTGTTTGAATGCATTGGCAAGTTTACCAGTAGATTATGGTCGGGAGGAAAATCAGAGAATCAGACTGTCAGAGCAGGAAGGAACTTGGCTCACCTGAGGTGAAGCGTAGATCTTACAGATGAGGACAAGTGGGCCGACCGGGGAAGTGCTTGCCTGAGGAGTCAAAGGTAAGGAGGGCTGGACAGAGTTCACCCCAGGTGAGTTTTAGCAAACAGTGATGAAGCAGTAAGACAAGAGTTGATCCTGTGAGGGGGCCAGTTCTGTGCCAGCTGCGCATGAGACTATAGGTACATGGGAGCAAGGAAAAGGGAACCCACTGGTTGAAACAGAGACACAAAATCCTGGCTGGAGCCCATTTTTCATCTTACCCACCAGACCTGCACCCAAAAGAATTCACTTTGTCATCCATCTGACCTTGAATGGCCTCCCGGCTTGCTCGAATCAGAGTGGTCCACCAAGGCTATCTTAGAAGTGCATGAGCAGCCTCTCATGGAGACAAGCCAACCCATGCATTTACCTTGGTGGAATGTGGGAATGTGACGTGGGCCTGGAGGAAGTACAACGTTGGTTACAACACAACCAACTCTAATTTCTCCCACTGCTCTGGGCTCACCAAGGGGCCTCTGGCCACGCTGTCTTCTCTGTCCACATACGAGGAGAGCAGTGACCTTCAGCTTAGAAGGTATAGGTCATGAGACCCAGCCCGAACCCTGCCACCCACTGGCTGTGGCACAGTGGGTGAGCACCTTCCCCCTCCCAGTCTCCTTTCTCTCACTTGTAAAATGTAGACCCTATTACCTTCGCTGTCTGCCTTGTGAAGTGGCAGTAAGAAGCACATGAAACAAGGCACAATGGTGTTTTTCAATCTTTTGATAGTAACCAATGGCAAGGAAGGAATATATTTTATAGTATGCCCCAGTTCTCTCTCTTTCTCACACACACACGCTTCAACATGAATGAAACAAAAATTTCACAAAATAAAATTTACCTGTATTACATATGGATTACTCTAATATGTTTTATTTTATTCTACTGTTTTAATTTTTAAAAATGCTTTTGGCAATTAATTCATGATCCACAAATGGGTTGGTGACCCTAGAATTGAAAAACACTTAGAACGTGGGCATTCCCAAACTTCTCTGATCATCAAAAGTGCTTGGGAGTATCTTGTTAAACCCCCCCACCCCAGATCCACTGAATGGGACTATCTCTGGGAGGGAGGAGGAGTGGGGGGCCTGGGAAACCACACTTATTAACAATGACCCTAGGTGATTGATTCTGGCCATCTGGAAAGTTTGGGAACCATTGGAATAACACACAGCACAGTGTGAAGAAATGGTCCAGTTCTATAAAATGCTAGTTGTTATCATTACTGAACTTTGCAGCAGAGCTGGCCCCTCCCCTGGGCCAGGCTCTATGCCTCCCAGAGCTCAAGTTTGTTCCCTTTCCTGCATGCAGCCTCCCACACTGCCCTCCCCCTCCTCTCGCCACCCTCCTCTCTCCCCTATCCAATGTTTCCAGCTCAAAGACTGCCCTCTGTAATCTTTCCAACAGTTAGTGTTATCTGCCTTCTCTGAACTCTACATTGTATATTGTCTTTTTTTTTTTTTTTGTGAGGAAGATCAGCCTTGAGCTAACATTCATGCTAATCCTCCTCTTTTTGCTAAGGAAGACCGGCTCTGAGCTAACATCTATTGCCAATCCTCCTCCTTTTTTCCCCCAAAGCCCCAGTAGATAGTTGTATGTCATAGTTGCACATCCTTCTGGTTGCTGTATGTGCGACGAGGCCTCAGCATGGCCGGACAAGCGGTGCGTCGGTGTGCGCCTGGGATCCGAACCCGGGCTGCCAGGAGTGGAGCGTGCGCACTTAACCGCTAAGCCACGGGGCCGGCCCAATACTATCTTGTATTATTCCGAGACGTTTCTTGTCTTGTCTTAGTCTTGTCTCCCTCAACTAGAAGGTAGGCTCCATGAGGGAAGAACAGCTTAAGTGTTCCTTTGCACCTGCCTCAGAGGGAGTGTTTCCAGAAGGCTCTATGGTCAAAAGGAGCCTAGTGCTGTCACTTGCTGTAAGCACAGAAGTAGTTTAATTCTGTAAGGACTTCCAGGGACCTATTCAAAATTGCTACTCAGGAAACTTTGGGCTGGTTACTAGGATAAGGCTGGCTGATCACTCAAGTAAACACCTCTTCACCTATCTGCCCCAAGACCCCAAGACCCCCCATAGAAAGGGACCCACCTGTCTTGGCTCAAGATGAGGGCAGTTAAGGTCGAAACCACTGTTCCCAGACCCCCAGCAATCGTCCACCAGGGATTCTGGATCAGGAGTCCTATGAAGATGATGAGCCCGCTGAGAGGGTTGTTCACCAACATCACCTGAGCAGTCCCCCTCAGGACCCAGTCCACGAACTGGAGGGCCAGGGATTTATCTGAAAGAGACAGGCAGAGCCATCAGCAGGAGCCAGCCTGAGCTTCCCTGCTGGGCCACTGGTTGGCGTGGTAACCAAGGCAAACAAGGATGCATGAGCCAGGACATTTCTCCTCATTCAGCCTCGTGCCCAGCCCACGCTTCTGAGTGGCCCAGCAATTAGTCCTCAGTGGCTGTTAGTTTTTGCCCTATAGACTGAGACACCGTGCTGAGACCAATTTAATGCTGTTCCAGCCATTGGCTTGGTTGGCAAGGAAGCCCCAGGGGCATTCCAGGGGAAATTTATTAGTCCAAGGGAAGAGGTGAGGAGCGAAGGAAACTTTTTGTATAGTGCTGTACGACACAGTTGAGGGCTGGTATCTGAATTGCAAAGAAAGTAGTGTGGAGATAGGAAGCTGAGAAAGAAATGATTTTAGCCCCGCTGTGAAATAAGTTATGAGTCAGGACCCAGGGGAAGCCATACATCCTGCCTCATTCTCTAGTTTAGTTTCCAGGATAACCTATACAGCGGGCCAGTGGAGGTGGGGAGATTAGGGGTGATTGTTGCGGCATTCAGTTTAGGGAACCCAGGAGAAGAAAGAAGTTAAAAGGAAAGAACCCTGGAACACCGGGGAGGGTGCAGCCAGTATTTTCTTGGCACATAGCAAATGGCTGTGGAACAAGTGAAGGAATGACCATTCAGCTTGTTTGGGAAATGGCTTATATGTTGCTAATGTGATTATCCTATGTCTTTCCATGTAGGAGTGAAGAATTTGCAAACAACCAAAATCAGTGAAATGCATTTAATTTTGAAACTGGGAATTCCAGATTAGCAGAGTACATTATGCCCACTGGAGTCAACTCAGAGCTGGAGCACCCCAACTGTGGAAGCCCTCGTCATGGGTGAGTAAGGGAGCAGTTTCCTCAGTCCAAGCCAGAGGTCTCCTTGGCCTGGCCTGGCTCCTTCTTCCCCAGGCATTTGCCTACCTTTCAGCCAGCTCCTATACTCCTTCATCTCACCAGTGAGGTAGCCCACTGCTTGGAAGAGGCTGATGCCCTCCCGGCCTGCAAAGCCCCGATGGGCTGCCTCGCTTTCTCTCCTTTTATTCCTTTCAATGGATTTTTCAATTTTCACAATGTGGCTATCTTCGTTGGATGACCGGAGATTCTTTCAGGAGAAGTCATGACAAAATATCAATTAATATAGCTTTTTGAGAGCAGAGGCATTTGGGGAAAGGGAAAATTATCAGGTTTTTTGATGAAGATAAAGTATCATAAGACGCATGTCCATTGTCTAATGCTGTTCAGAGTGTCCCACGCAGGCTTGCTCCTCCCAGGACAACTACACTCTCTTCACAGCAATGTTTCCTAACTTTCTGTGTCTTGGATCCCTTTTGGCAGTTGGGCAAGCCTGTAGGCTTGCTAAAATAAAATAAATAGGATTACAAAGAAAACCAATTATATTGAAAAGTAGTTACCACGATGTTTAAAAAAACTGTAATATACATATAGGTGCAGCAGATCCAATACCAATTATAAATTTCAAAATAGTGATAAGCGAATATGTGGGCCCTCCTCACGCCAACTCAGGACAACTCTATAGAGCCATCCCAGCTCCAGAACTCGCCACAGGATCACCTAAGGCCTTTACTGTGACTGCATCACAGCCTAACTTCTCCCTCTGCCTTTTACTCCTTTTAATCCTGCTGTTTTTACTCCTCTACACATATTGACCTCAAGGGCACACACTAGTAAGCTTCTTACATGAAATCTCCATCTCAAAGTCAGCTTTCTAGGAGAACCCAATCTGTGACAGTGACAAAAATCTCAGGTACTACTAATATGGCTGTTCTTCATTGTTTATATTTATAATTGAAGTAAAGACTAAAGTTCATTGAAGGTTAGTGAAATAAAGATAAATTATTTTCCCCATCCAAGTTCATATCCCCTTTATTTCTATCTGTGGACCCTTTGGTCAGGACTCCTTGCCTTAAAGCTATGCTGTCCAGTACAGTAGCCAACAGGACATGTGGCTATTGAGCCCTTGAAATGTGGCTAATCTGAATTGAGACATGCTCTAAGTGGATATTGAGAACTTAGTATGAAAAAACAATGTAAAATATCTCAATGATATTTTATAGTGATTACATATTGAAATAATAATATTATATATTCCTATATGTATTAGGCTAAATAAAATGTATGGCTAAAATTAATTTCACTTGCTTCTTTTTACCTTTTTAAAATGTGGTTAATAAAAAATTTAAACTTACATATGTGGCTCACAGTATATTTCTATTGTACACTGCTGGTCTACAGATTCCGCCAACCTCCTCCCTGCATCAAAACTTAAATGTTTTGAGGATATCAGTGAAAACGGTGGAATAAGGATCTTTAAAAATTCTCTCCTCCATAAAAGCAATGAAAACACTGGAAAAAATTGTGTCTGAGGTGGTAGATAACAGTTGGGAAAAACAATAGGCTAATCAAAAAGCTTAAAAGGAAAAACTGGGGAATGATATGTCCAAAGGGGGCTTTAAAAAGCTTGGACAGGGGCCAGCCCAGTGGCGTAGTGGTTAAGTTTGCGCACTCTGCTTCAGCGGCTATGGGGTTCACGAGTTCGGATCCCGGGGCAATCCTACACACTGCTTATCAGGCCATGCTGTTGCAGGCATCCCACATATAAAGTAGAGGAAGATGGGCACGGATGTTAGCCCAGACCCAGTCTTTCTCAGCAGAAAAAAAGAGGAGGATTGGCAACAGAAGTTAGCTCTGGGCTAATCTTCCTCACAAAAAAAAAAAAAAAAGGAAAAAAAAAAAAGCTTGGACATATTCCTGTGAATCTAGAAGGCCTTATGCCTGTGTAGGGCTGGCACATGCCCAGGACAATGTGCATGCTCAAGAAAGACTTGAGAAGTCCCTAAGCTCTCACCTCTGGCTGAGTTTGAATCTCCATACAAGCATGAAGTAAAGCCTAAGGTGGAGTTGAAATCTGCCTGGGTGAGTGTTGAAGCTATTCTCCAGCATGCACACAGATCTCCTTGGCAAAGAGTGAGAGGCTATCAATCCCAGGCATCTAAGGAAATCTCTGTCCAATCATTAGCTGACCACTAAGCTAACAGAGCAGAGAGTCAAATGACAATGACTACAGACTTTCCAGAATTAGTTCAGAAAAGCCATTAAACAAACAAACAAGCCAGTGACAATGAACCCTGGGGACAGAGGAGAACCTGATTTCCAGAGTTGTCACATTATATTGTTTGAAACATCCAGTTTTTAACAAACAATTACTAGACATGCAAAGAAACAAGAAAGTACGGAACAAGGGAAATAAAGCAGTCAATAGAAACTGCCCTTGAGGAAGCCCAGACATTGGACTTATTAGACAAAGACTTTAATCACCTTAAATATGATGAAGGAACAAAAGAAAACCATGTCTAAAAACTAAAGGAAAGTATGAGAACAATATCTCACCAAATAGGGAATACCAATAAAGAGGAAATTATAAAAAAGAAACTAATAGAAATTCTGAAGTTGAAAAGTACAATAATGGAAATAAGAAACTTGCTAGAGGGGATCAACAGCAGATTGGAGCAGTCAGAAGAAAAAAATCAGAAAACTTAAAGGCAAGTCAGTTGAGATTATCAAGCCTGAGGAACAGAAAGAACACAGAATAATGAAAATGAACATAGCCTCAGAGACCTGTGGAACACAATCAAGTGTACCAACATATGCATAATGGAAGTTCCAGAAGGAGAGGAAAGAGAAAAAGGCAGAAAATATTTGAAAAATAGTGACTGAAAACTTCCAAAATTTGATGAAAATCAGTAATACACACATCCAAGAAGCTCACAAAACATCCAATAGGATAAATTCAAAGAGATCCTCACCTAGACACATCATAATCAAACTGTTAAAAGTCACAGACAAAGATCAATTATATATAGAATCTTGAAAACAGCAAGAGAGGAGCGAGTCATCATGTATTAGAAATCCTTAATAGGATTAACAACTGGTTTCAGAAGCCACAGAGGTAAGAAGGCAGTGGAATGAAATATTCAAAGCTCTGAAAGAAAGACTGCCAATCTATTCTACATCCACCAAAATTATTCTTTAAAAATGAAGGAGAAATTAAGACATTCTCAGGTAAACAAAAACTGATAGAATTTGTTGCTAGAAGACTTACAAGAAACACTGAAAGGAGTCCTTTGTGCTGATATGAAAGGACACTAGATAATATCTTAAATCCATATGAAGAAATAAAGGACATTGGTACAGATAACTACATAGGTAAATATAAAAAATAGTATAAATGTATTTTTTGTAACTCTTTTTTTCTCCTATCTGATTTAAAAGATGACTGCATAAAACAATTATAAGTCTGTGTTGATGGGCATACGATGTATAAAGATGTAATTTGTATGACAATAACAGCATAAAGGAGAGAAGTATATAGGAGCAAAGATTTTGAATACTATTGTAATTAAGTTGGTTTAAATCCAAACTAGATTGTTATAGATTTAGAGGTTAATTATAATTTCTAGGGCAATTACTCAGAAAATAATTAAAAACATATAGAAAACAATGACAGGATAATTAAAATGATACACTATAAAACACCTATTTAAGACAAAAGATGGCAATAATGGAATAATAGAGAAACAGAGATGACATAAGACAGATAGAAAACATAGCAAAATGGCAGGCATAAATCTTACCTTATCAGTAACTACATTAAATATAAATGGATTACACACTCCAATTAAAAGACAGAGATTGGTAGAATGGATAAAAAAACTTATTGAACTATATCTTATCTTCAAGAAACACACTTTATATTCAAATATACAAATAAATTATAAAGATGGAAAAAGATATACTATGCAAACAGTAACCAAAAAAAAAGAAAAAAAACAGCTGGAGTGGCATACATACAAAATAGACTTTAAGACAAAAATTACTAGAGAATAAGAAAGACAATTTATAATGATAAAAGGATTAATTCATTAAGAAGATATAACAAGTAGAAACATATACATACCTAACAGCAAATATATGCCCCAAAATATATAAAGCAGAAACTGGCAGAATTGAAGGGAGAAAAAGACAATTCAATAATAATAATTGGATAATTCCACACTCCACTTTCAAAAATGGATAAAATAATGACACAGAAGATCACAAGGAAATAGAAGACTTGAACAACACTATAAACTAGACCTAGTAGATACTTATAGAATGCTCCACCCAACAATAGCAGAATACATATTCTTTTTTAGTGCACATAGAACCTTCTCTAGTATAGACTATATATTAGGCCATAAAATAATTTAAAAAAATTTATTGATAAAAAGTATCAGTAAAACTAAAAGGATTGAAATCATACAAAGTATGTTCTTTGACCACAATAGAGTGAAATTAGAAATCAAAAACAGAAGGAAATTTGGGAAATATGTGGAAATTAAACAAAACACTCCTAGGTAATCAATGGATCAAGTAGGAAAAAGGAAGAGAAATTAGAAAATACTTTGAAATGAATGAAAACAACAACACAACATACCAAAACTTATTGCATACAGCTAAAAGAGTGCTTAGAGGGAATTATATAGGTGTAATTGCCTAGGTTAAAAAAAAGAGGGAAACATCTCAAATCAACAGCCTAAACTTTTGCTTTAGGAAAATAGAAAAATAATAGCAAACTAAACCCAAAACTAATAGAAGGAAGGAAATATAAAGATTAGAGTGGAAATAAATGAAAAACAATAGATAAAATCAACAGAAAAACAATAGATAAAATCAACAAACCTAAAAGTTGGTTCTTTGAAAAGATCAAAATTGAGAAACTTTTAGCTAGATTGGCCAAGAAACAAAAAGAGAAGATTGGAATTACTAGAATCAGAAATGAAAGAAGAGACATTACTATCAACCTTAAAGAAATAAAAAAGATTATAAGGAAACGAATTGTATGCTAACAAATTAGATAATCTAGATGAACTGGATCAATTCCTAGAAAGACAGAAATTACCAAAATTGACTCAAGAAGAAATAGAAAATCTGGATTGATTTATAACAAGTTAAGAGAGTGAATTAGTAATAATAATAAAAACCTTCCCACAAAGTAAAACTCAAGTCCAGATGGCTTCCCTGGTGAATTATACCAAACATTTAAAGAGTTAATACCAATCTCTTCCAAAAAATAGAAGAGAAGGGAACACCACTTAATGCATTCTATGAGGCTAGTATTACCCTGATACATACAAAGACATCACAAGAAAGAAAAGTACAGATCAATATGATTTATGAATATAGATGCAAAAATCCTTAACAAAATACTAGCAAAACAAAGCCAGCAACATATAAAAAGGATTATGACCAAGTGAGATGTATTCCAGAAATTCAAGACTGTTTCAACATATAAAAATCAATCTATGTATATTAATATTAATAGAATAAAGGAAAAAAACCACATAATTATTTCAATAGACACAGAAAAAGCATTTGAAAAATTCAACAACCTTCCCTGATAAAAACACTCAACAAACTAGGAATAGAAGGGAAATTCCTCAACCTAATAAAGAGTATCCATTAAAAACCCACAGCAAATTTCATACTTACTGGTGAAAGACTGGATGCTTTCCCTTTAATATCAGGCACAAACAATGATGTCTACTCTTGTCACTTCTATTCAACGTTGTACTGGAAGTTCTAGCCAGAGAAATCAGGTAAGGAAAAGAAATACAAGGGACCCAGACTGGAAAGAAAGAATTTAAACTATCTCTACTTGAAGATGGCACATCATTTTATATAGGAAATCCTTAATGAATCCACAAAGAAACTATTAGAGCTAATGGATGTGTTCAGCAAGGTTGTAGGATAGAAGATCAATATACAAAAATCAATTTTATTTATATATGTTGGCAATGAACAATACAAAAATAAAATTAAGAAAATTATTCTATTTGATAGCATGAAAAAGCATAAAATATTTCAGAATACATTTAACAAAAGAGGTATAAGACTTGTACACTAAAAACTATAAAACATCATTGAAAGAAATTAAAGACCTAAATAAATGGAAAGGATTGGAAGACTTAATCTTGTTAAGATGGAAATACTCTCCAAATTGATCTACAGAGTTAATACAATCCCTATCAAAATCCTAGTTGCCATTTTTTGCAGAAATTGAAAATTGGATCTTAAAATTCATATGCAAATAAAAGAGTTTCAGAATAGATAAAACGGTCTTGATAAAAAAGAAGAAAGTTGGAAGGCTCACACTTTTTGATTTCACAACTTACTACAAAGCTGCAGTAATCAAGATGGTGTGGTACCAGCATAAGGATAAACATATAAAACAATTAAATAGAATTGAGAGCTCAGAAATACACCCATACATCTATGGTCAATTGATTTTTGATAAGAATGTCAAGACAATTCAATAGAGAAAGAATAGTTTTTGTAACAAATGATTCTGGGACAATTGGATATCCTCTTGTAAAAGATTGAAGTTAGACTCCTACCTAATACCATATTAAAAAAATTAACTCAAAGTGGATAAAACGGAGTTTTTTAGTTTACACTAAAGAAAGAACAGTGCTGAAAACTGGTGAAATATGTACTTTTAAGGGCGAATTTTATGGTATGTGAATTATATCTCATTTAAAAATACCTTAGCAGTCTTATATCCCTCTCCACTGTCTCAGGAGCTATAGCCAGGCTACCTCTGCGTAACTGTGTTCAAGGAGTGCTAAAGGGCCTTCCTTTGAACAAAAGCCTTTCTTTTGGAGACAATAGCATATTTCATTGGGGCAAGTCTAAGGGGAAAAATCTAGGGGACTGGTTGGAAGACTGGTGCATGAGTATGTGCATTCCCTGCTTGTCCTCCAAATTATGTTGCGTACAGAGCCACATTTTCTATCTAAGGCCAAGTAGGACTGATCATGGGTGTAACCATGTATTCACTGAGGGCAGAATCTCCCCAGGCAGTGGCCCTTCCATGGCACTATGTAACATGTGCATTGGGAAGCTGGGAAAACAGCATCTTTTGCCACCCTTCCTCCCACCCTCCCCCCACCCCCCCGGGAGGAAGCATCCTGGGGACATTCCTCACCTTTTCTTCAGGCATTTCCAGGAGGGGCAGGGCTGGGTGTGTATCTTGGGGGCTTGAGGCACTGCCAGGGCTGGTAAACTCTGACTCGTAGAATTTGTATCTGCTGGAAAGAGGCTCTTCCAGGAGAGGGCTGCTGTGAGAGTCAGACATCTCCTTCAGTGGGTAGTCGTTCATTGGTTATGCAACTGGTGAGAGGAAAGGGAAAGAACAGGTGAGTCAGAATGGGGCCCAGAGGGACTTGGTTGAGGCTGGATGGAGGTCCTAGGAGGCAGGAGGTCTGTCCTGACACACAGGACCTCCTGTTCCAGTAGCTTGTGCTACCAGAGGGGCCTGGGGCCATTTCTCCACCCATGTGACCTTTCAAAATTGTGCTTTCAAAATCTCCGCATTCTTCCAAGTCCAGAAGAAAGTCCATTTCTGCTATATAGATTTCCCTGACTACCCAGTTAGAATGAATGTCTCTCTTTTTTTCTGGTCACTGAAACGTTTTTTCTCTGCCTTTCATATTGTCCATTGTACTATCTTACTGTGCTAGGTAGTTGCACATATATTTTTGTTTTCATATGTATACATGGATCTGGGTCTTTCAATTGAGTGGGAGTTTAAGAGATTCTTAATAGCTGTGGAGGCTATATTGCTTACAGATGACCTACAGCCCCCCTTCTCTCCCTTCTGCCTTCAGTGCCCTTTCCAGCTCATTCCCTTTTCCTTCCCCAGGAGCAGTAAGAAGCTCTGGTATATTCTACTGGCAGCTGTGTGCACAGGCTGAAGGTCTTTCCCCCTCCATGTGGGACTGTTTTTCCCATCACAACTAGGGCCAGTATTTATGCCATGACTTACTTTTGGAACGACCTCTGCCCAAGGTCCTCAGTTTCCTGATTTAGTCTGGGTGCCCCCTGGTAGTGCTCTACTTCTCTCCTTCCTACTCAGTTATCTTAGCCATTCTTCTTTGGCCTCCTCCAGCTCAATTATGTCTTCATTTACTTTATTGTTTCTTTGAGAGGTGGTTTTGGACCTGAATGCAGTCTGCTGTCAATATGATCTAGAGTTTTCCCCATTGCTCCATGCTGCCTCCCCTGAATTTCAGGACACAGTATCTTAGGACAGTGATTGCAGATCCCTAGCATGGGTACTATCATTTCTGACACTTACCGTTGCAAATGTTGCTAAAGGATTGCAGAGTTCTTTTCCAAAAGGGATAAAGTCCCCCGCATTAGTACCTTTTCCCTGGGCTATTTCCTCTCCTACTCTCAATGAAAGGCATTCTTGTTCTTCACTGTTGCTTCCAGACTGCCACTCACCTCGCTTAAATAGAAATCCCTCTTCTTTGAGGCATATACCATCCCCTCTAACTGCTCTCTGCCGTGTTACTGACTTTCTGGTCATTCTCATTCAGTGAAGATATTAGGGGTTCCTAACAGTTGTCTTCATCTCTGCTCCAATAATTTTCAGCAACTTCAATGTCCAGGCATTGACATTGACCTCATTGACATTAACTCATCATTCTATTCTCTGACTTTGCAGATCCTTGTCTTCCTCAACTCCAGTGCCCCTCTCTACCTCTTCTTTTTAGCCACTGATTTCCATGGTCACTACATGGACTTGATATCACACAAACTATGAAATCTCAAAAGTCTGATTTTCTCCTCTGGTTACCATCTCTTGGACTTCCAGCTCACCTGCTCAAGTGCGCTCTCTGACACAGCCGTTTCACCTCCTGAAGACCTTCAATCCCTTAGCTCCACCAGCCCCCTATCTTCCTTTCCTTCCTTGACCAACTTAGATTTCATGGCCCATCATTTTACTTCTTTCAGCTCTCTTGTTCTTTCTTCTTTCCCTCTCTCATGCTTGTGTGGTGAAATCCAAGCCAGGCTAAACCCAACCCTCCATCTTTTCCATGCTTGCATCAAGCAACTGAACATTGCTAGAGAAAAATTGCATAACTGAATAAGCTCCTTTTACTTTAAATTTATGCTTACCACCCTCAAATGAACACTTGGCACTTCCTTTTCTCTCTTTAGCCCCCCAGGAGTGGTTTCTGCTACTACTGCCCTTGCAGTAAGACCTCCATGTTGGCAAATCCAAACTAGACCGCTCACTGGTATTCCACAGAGATACCATCCCTCCTTGACACACTCTCCTCTCTTTAGCTTTTATACTTGATCCTCTCTCCGGCTGCTCCATCACGCTCTCCTTGGCTGGCTCCTCCTGCAAATATGGGTGTTCTGCAGGGCTCTGTTCTAGGCCATCTTCTCTTCACCAACACTCCTAGCCAGGTGATCTCAGCTCTCACTATGGCTTTATCTTCCATCTATATGCCTATGACTCCCCAATCTAATGTTTCTAGCCCAGTTTTGAGCATTGGATTCAAAGATTTAATTATCTACTTTTCATTTGCATGTGAATATTCCAGAAGTAGCTTAAAGTTAATATGTGAAACAACTCATAATGTTCCCTTCCCAAATTCTGTCATCCCTGCTTAAAGGTGTCTATCCCAGTAACAATTGCCTCCCCCTTCCAAGCCGCTCCTTCAGAAATCTCAGGAGACAAACTTAATACTCCCTTTCTCTTCTACTATGCAAATTCAGCAAATCTATCTCTAGAATACATCTTCACATTCACTGTCACCATTTAGCTGCTATCACCTCTTGCCACTTCTTCAATAACTCCCAATCTGACACCCTCACTTCTCAGATTTTTCCTCCAAGCCATATTACACAGGACAGTCAGAGTTGTCATGGTAACACTCAGATCCACTCATATCTGTTCCCTGTGTAAATCCTTTCAATGGCTACAGATGGAAAAATACGTCTTTGACACGCATGTAAGGCTCTGCATCACCGAGTTCCTGTTATGCTTTAGCCTGTTGGGTGCTTCTCTTGCTCTTTGTCTCTGGACTCCATGCTCGCCTCCTTTTAGAGCCTGGAAGGTGTTGAACGCTTTTCCACCTCAGGGTCTATGCAAATGCTGGTGCATACGCCTTGAAGGCTCTCCCTCATTCATTTTTTTTTTGGTGAAGGAGATTGCCTCTGAGCTAACATCTGTTGCCAATTTTTCTCTTTTTGCTTGAGAAAGATTGTCCCTGAGCTAACATCTGTGCCAATCTTCCTCCACTTTATCTCCACAGCATGGCTTGACATGCGGTGTGTATGTCCGCGCTTGGGATCTGAACCTGTGAACCCCAGGCTGCTGAAGCGGAGCACGGACTTAACCACTACGCCACTGGGCCAACCTCTCTCCCTCGCTCTTTACCTGGGTAATTCCTACCCTTCCTTCAGGCTTTGTCTCAATTATGACTTGTCAGAGAAGCCTTCCCAGATCCACTCCCAACCATGTCCTCCTGTCACACGCTCTCACGGGACCCAGTGTTTTTCCTTATAGCATTTTTTGCACCAAGTAATGATAGGCGTATTTGTATATTTATTTGTATAGTATCTAGTTCTTCACATGAACTTAAGATTCATAAGGACAGTGACCTTCTCTGTTCTGTCTGCTGCTGTATCTCCCAGCTCCTGGCACAGTACTTGGCACATAGCAGGTGTTCAGTAAATAAACATTTAAGTGAGAGAAGAGAGGAGGAAAGGAAGGAGGGAGGGAAGGAAGGAAGGAAAGATGGAAGGAAGGATAAAAGGCTACAGGTAACTGCTAGAGTGGGAACACTTCCTTGGAGAACTTGACAATCACCGTGGGTCAGAAGAGTCTTGGGTGGTTTAAGAAGGGTCTGGGGCCACTCACCAGCCCTGCATTTTCAGGCAGAACTCTGCCATGTCTATCATCTGTCTTCATTCCCAGGAGGAGCGAATTTAAACCATAGCTGATTTTTAGCATAGGTCTGCAAACATCATTCAGATATAGCCAGCTCCTCTTTCTGATGCTGCCATGGCTCTGGAAGGGGGCTTTTTCCTCTATTCTGACCCTGCAGGTGGAGTTTCAGTGAGTTTCAGACTGCCCTGGAGGGGGCATGCCTGAAAGGTTTAGGAGAGCAAAAACCAACAAGACTGAGAACCTGTCTGTCTCCTATGCACTCTCTCCCTCTGGTGGCCAAGAGGTGATACAGCATCCTGGCCTGTTGGTATCAGATTACTTCCAAGCCACCCAGATGAGAAATGAGGGGCAATCAGGTACCTAGAGACATGATCTGTGTGACGCCATACATCTGGATGAACTAGAAATGTTCTGGAAAGACTTTGTGTTAAACTCAATGGCTGTGAATTCCATGAAAAGTCCCGGTTGAAAAATAACATTTTTTTTCCAGATGTATTTCACTATTATCAACTGTAAAATGTATCATTGTTTTGTGTATCACCAAGAAAGAAGAAAATGCTGCCAATCAAAATGGTAAGATGCATCCTGATTTAAGAAATGTTAAAATATGAGAACAGTGTATCTTATAATCAAGGAAATATGATTTTTTAGTGATGGGGCTTAAGTATACAGTTGTTGAGAATAGGTATACAGTATTTAGGAATTATTTTCTAACCACAAGACTTCAAACATTTTTATATTTCTTTTGATGAGAGAAGTGTGTATGTGTTATGAGCCATCTAAGAACAAGACGTGCTACCTTGTTGGTTTCTGTATTTACATGGCCCAGCAGAAAGCCTGACACATGAAAAGCCCTCAATAGATGTTTAATGAATTACTTAAAGAATGAATGATTGCACAAGGAAGGTATTCTCCAGAGTCATCTCCAAAAATGCACTTTCTTCTCTACCTTTGAGACCCTCCTGCATGCAGACAATATTCCCAATTACAGCTGGAGAAATCAAGGCCCAGGAAAGTAAAACGAGAATCCGTTTCTCATGTGATATAACTCTCTGCACTTTCTGAAGCAAGCTCCCTGCCTTGTGATAGCCACAGGAAGCAAAGGCCCAGGGAACCAGCAGTTTGCTTTGCTGCGGAGTCCAGGTTAGCCCCAGTTCCCCTCCCTGGGTTCCTTCTGCTACTCCAGCTGCCTTGCGGGGCACAGCTGGGGGATGGAGGGGAGGGGTGGTCGCCTGGAGCCCAATCCAGGCCCTCAGCCTAGTATTCTGTTTCATAAGCCTACATAGCCTCCGCAGCAACAACGTGATTGCATCTCCTCTGGGGAACACAGCGTTCCTTTGCCATGGGAATGTTTATCCTGTTCAAATGGGGGAATTTTGGCTTTGGTATAGGGGTGAGATGTGAAGCAAAAATGGTCTTGTAAAGAGAGGGTCGCTGTGTCTGGAAAGAGCACAGGCTGCGGAAGCTGAAATGCCCAGCTTCACGCTGTTCTCTGCCACGAGGGGCTGCGTGGACCTCTGTTCCTCCCTCTTTAAAGGGCAACGTAGGATTCTCAGGACAGTGAAACTGCTGAGTTGGTTCTTGGCCCGTAGTAGGCGCTCAGTGATGTTTAGTTTCCTCTCTTCTAGTGTTCCCAAATTGAAGGGAAAGATGGCTAGAGCAACCAGATGAAGGACAAGCTGGCTGGTCTGAAACAGAACGCCTTTCAAAAGTTTCCATAAGGCGTCAGCCACTTGTTAGACCTGGATGGTGAAATCCCTGCCCGAGCCACGTCCCGTCTGAAGGCGGCAGCCCTCAGAGTCCGTTCCCAGCTCCAGCTCCACTCTGAGCCAGTCCATTAAACTTGCTTCCAAGAACACATAATTATCTGCTTGGCGTGTGAACGTTCTCCTTGGCTGCCCACACCTCCTCTTCTCCCTCAGAAATATGGACAGAAAGGGCTGTTTGGATCAGCCTTATATCTCTCCAAAAAACCAGGTCTCCAATGTTCCTGTAAGGGGTCTCCCAAAACAATCTGGCTCTTCCAACCCCCTATTAAGGAGGCTCTCTGTTGAGCACCTACTGTGTGCTCTTGGACTATCCCCAGAGGAACAGAGCTACCTGCGGAGAGCTCACGTTTGGGTGGCAGGGAGAGAGGAGTGAACAGACTTTCAGTAGGAGGGAAGGTGTAATGGCACAGGGGAAGCAGGGGCAGCTATGGAAGCACAGAGCAGCTCCCTAACCTCCCAGCCTTAGAGAGACAGGGGCCAGGCTTTCAAGTCGGGACTGGGCTGAACAGGCGAGAGGGAGAACACACTAGGCCAAGGAAATGCCTAGGAAAATACATACATGGTTTGTGCCAGGCAATCCCAGTTGTGGACCCTGCTAGGGCATGGGGAGGGGTGTCAGCAGGCAATAAAAGACAAAGCTAGGGGGTCAGAAGCCAGATTGTGAAGAATTCTCAGTCTCTATATTTGGATCCGAATTCTTCTTCCAATATTTAGAAAACATGGGTCCCGCTCTATTGTACTAATTTTGCAATTCTGCTCCTTGTTCTTTTCTCTAGAAGACTATCTGTTCCTGGTAGCAATGCAAAAACATGCCCATGCCCAATAGGGAGAGGCTGTGTCTTTTCTAGCACATTCCTGTGGTCATGGGTGGAAAGGAAACTGTGGTTGGAGGGGTTTCTTGAGTTGTTGGTGTGAATTAGTGCAGAGTCAAAGCTATCTCCTTCCCTGTGTCCTGTTGGGTTAAAGCATGCTGGGGGTCATCTTAAATGGCCTCATTTATGTCATCTTCCAACCAATTGAGTTATTGAGGTCACAGCAGCTCTGAAGAAAAAAAATGATTATCAGGTTTTCCAAAATATTTGTTGAATTGAATAATTTTGCCTAAGACTTTGCACTCGATGCAATTATGGAAAGGAGAGTTTCCATAAATTTCTACAACCTTAGGACCAAAGAGAGATTCTTCGCCTCTCTCAGATGATGAAGGAATCCATATTTTAGTGCTTCTGACTGTTGGCTGGTGTCCCACGACCCCATGAGGCAGGCTGTTCTCATTGTGAACACCTCTGATTACTAGAAACCCTTGGATCTGTGGAGCTGACATCAAGTCCCTGGGACTTTTACCCATTGATGGTTCTAGTTCTGTCCATCATATCTGCACAGGACACATGGACCCCCTTTCTCACATGAGAGCACTTTGGAGATTGATCCTAAGCCCAGACAGTCTGCAGATGGCCCAGGGGAGATCTTTCTCTAGTGCAGACCTCTTGATTTTCCTTCAATTTGGCTCTCCAGACAAAGCCCCCAGACTTTCTGCCATCTTGCTATTGGATCACAGTGACAGCAGGATCAAAGGCAGAGACATCACTAGAAAAGGACCTTGCTGAGTCAGGCTGGATCCCTGGTTCAGGGGTTCTGCTCATCCCTGAGCTGGGTGGACAGCTGCTGAAAGGGAGAAATCAGCTGTGCAGGGCTAAGGGGATGCTGGAATGGGGACAAAATAAGCCCATGGGCTGGTAGATCATACTCCAGGGAGGCCAGGGAGGGGATGAAACCAGGACAGGCCTAGTCACTAGACAGATAGGGCACGGGAACAGAGGAAAGGGGCCCGGCCGGCAGCTGGGCTAAGGTGAGAGGTGCCTTTCTCAGGGCTGGGTTGTGTAAGAGGTTGGCTGAGTGCTGCCTCTTATTAGAGGCGGCTCATAGCTTTTCTTGGCAGCTCCAGCCCAATGAGTCTGATGTGGGCTGAGAGAAGCCTGACTCACTGGGGCCAGAGGGTCAGAAGGCAGCACAACCTCCCCTGGGCCATCTGCAGACTGTCTGGAGTTAGAGACGGTCAGTGGCCAGTATGCCTGGGGCTGTATCTTTCTGGGTTCTCCTGCAGGGCCAGAGCTGGGGCCTGCAGCTGGGAATATAAGCAGGGCCTCAGCTGAAAGGCTCGAGAGCCTACATAGAGAGGGGTGAAGGCAAGAGACCAGACCTCCTTCGATCTTCTTCTTAGATATTAGCTTGCATTTGGAAGGATATTCAGAGGGGCTTGCCATACCCTTCTCAGCTGACACTTTTATTTATTTATTTATTATTTATTTATTTATTTATTTATTTATTTATTTTTTAAATTTTTTGTTTATTGCAGTAACATTGGTTTATAACATTGTTAAAATTTCAGGTGTACATCATTGTACTTCTATTTTTGCGTAGATTACATCATGTTCACCACCAAAATACTAATTGCAACCCATCACCACACACATGTACCAAATTATCCCTTTCACCCTCCTCCCTCCCCCCTTCCCCTCTGGTAACCACCAATCCAATCTCTGTCCCTATGTGTTTGTTTATTGTTGTTATTATCTACTACTTAATGAAGGAAATCATGCGATATTTGACCTTCTCCCTCTGACTTATTTCACTTTGCATTATACCCTCAATGTCCATCCATGATGTCACAAATGGCTGGATTTCATCATTTCTTATGGCTGAGTAGTATTCCATTGTGTATATATACCACAGCTTCTTTATCCATTCGTCCCTTGATGGGCACTTAGGTTGCTTCCAAGTCTTGGCTATTGTGAATAACGCTGCAATGAACACATGGGTGCATGTACCTTTACAAATTGGTGTTTTCAAGTTCTTTGGGTAAATACCCAGCAGTGGGATGGCTGG
This sequence comes from Ceratotherium simum simum, assembly GCF_057802395.1. NCBI lineage: Eukaryota > Metazoa > Chordata > Mammalia > Perissodactyla > Rhinocerotidae > Ceratotherium > Ceratotherium simum. The sequence continues at coordinate 35,075,778 of NC_141913.1, read as the reverse complement.
ATCATATGGTAGTTCTATCCTTGATTTTTGAGGAATCTCCATACTGTTTTCCATAGTGGCTGCACCAGTTTGCACTCCCACCAGCAGTGTATGAGAGTTCCCTTCTCTCCACATCCTCTCCAACACATGTTGTTTCCTGTCTTGTTAATTATAGCCATTCTGACGGGCGTCAGGTGATATCTCATTGTAGTTTTGATTTGCATTTCCCTAATAGTTAATGATTTTGAACATCTTTTCATGTGTCTGTTGGCCATCTGTATATCTTCTTTGGAGAAATGTCTGTTCAGGTCCTTTGCCCATTTAATTGGGTTGGTAGTTTTTTTGTTGGTAAGATGCATGAGTTCTTTATATATTTTGGAGATTAAGCCCTTATCAGAAGTATGGTTTGCAAATATCTTCTCCCAATTGTTAGGTTGTCTTTTCGTTTTGTTGATGGTTTCCTTTGCTGTGCAGAAGCTTTTGAGTTTGATGTAGTCCCATTTGTTTATTTTTTCTATTGTTTCTCTTGCCCGGTCAGACGTGGTGTTTGAGAAGATGTTGCTAAGACTGATGTCGAAGAGCGTACTGCCTATGTTTTCTTCTAGAACTTTCACAGTTTCAGGTCTTACATTCAAGTCTTTAATCCATTTGGAGTTAATTTTTGTGTATGGTGTAAGGTAAGGGTCTACTTTCATTTTTTTGCATGTGGCTATCCAGTTTTCCCAACACCATTTGTTGAAGAGACTTTCTTTTCCCCATTGTATGTGCTTGGCTCCTTTGTCAAAGATTAGCTGTCCATAGATGTGTGGGTTTATTTCTGGGCTTTCGATTCTATTCCATTGATCTGTGTGTCTGTTTTTGTGCCAGTACCATGCTGTTTTGGTTACTACAGCTTTGTAGTATATTTTGAAATCAGGGAATGTGATACCTCCAGCTTTGTTCTTTTTTCTTAGGATTCCTTTAGCTATTCGAGGTCTTTTGTTGTTCCATATAAATTTTAGGATTCTTTGTTCTATTTCTGTGAAAAATGTTGTTGGAACTTTGATAGGGATTGCATTGAATCTATAGATGGCTTTAGGAAGTATGGACATCTTAACTATGTTAATTCTTCCAACCCAAGAGCACGGAATATCTTTCCATTTCTTTGTGTCTTCTTCAATTTCTTTCAGAAATGTTTTATAGTTTTCGGTGTACAGATCTTTCACCTCTTTGGTTAAATTTATTCCTAGGTATTTTATTTTTTTTGTTGCAATTGTAAATGGGATGGTATTCTTAATTTCTCTTTCTGCTACTTCGTTGTTAGTGTACAGAAATGCAACTGATTTTTGTATGTTGATTTTGTATCCTGCAACTTTACCATATTCGTTTATTACTTCTAAAAGTTTTCTGGTGGATTCTTTGGGGTTTTCTATATATAAAATCATGTCATCTGCAAATAGTGACAGTTTCAATTCTTCCTTTCCAATTTGGATCCCTTTTATTTTTTTCTCTTGCCTGATTGCTCTGGCTAGGACTTCCAGTACTATGTTAAATAGGAGTGGTGACAGTGGGCATCCTTGTCTGGTTCCTGTTCTTAGAGGGATGGCTTTCAGTTTTTCACCATTGAGGATGATATTAGCTGTGGGTTTCTCATATATGGTCTTTATTATGTTGAGGTACTTTCCTTCTATACCCATTTTATTCAGAGTTTTTATTATAAATGAATGCTGTATCTTGTCAAATGCTTTCTCTGCATCTATTGAGATGATCATGTGATTTTTATTCTTCATTTTATTAATGTGGTGTATTACGTTAATTGATTTGCGAATGTTGAACCATCCCTGCATCCCTGGAATAAATCCCACTTGATCATGGTGTATAACCTTTTAATGTATCGTTGTATGCAATTTGCTAGTATTTTATTGAGGATTTTTGCATCGATGTTCGTCAGTGATATTGGCCCGTAATTTTCTATTTTTGTGTTGTCCTTGTCTGGTTTTCGTATCAGGGTAATGTTGGCTTCGTAGAATGAGTTAGGGAGCTTCCCCTCCTCAATTTTTTGGAAGAGTTTGAGAAGGATAGGTATTAAGTCTTCTTTGAATGTTTGGTAGAATTCACCAGGGAAGCCATCTGGTCCTGGACTTTTATTTTTGGGGAGGTTTGTGATTACTGTTTCGATCTCCTTACTGGTGATTGGTCTATTCAAATTCTCTACTTCTTCTTGATCCAGTTTTGGAAGGTTGTATGATTCTAAGAATTTATCCATTTCTTCCAGATTGTCGAATTGGTTGGCATATAGCTTTTCATAGTATTCTCTTATAATCTTTTGTATTTCTGAGGTGTCTGTTGTAACCTCTCCTCTTTCATTTCTGATTTTACTTATTTGTGCCTTCTCTCTTTTTTCTTGGTGAGTCTAGCTAAAGTTTTGTCAATTTTGTTGATCTTTTCAAAGAACCAGCTCTTGGTTTTATTAATTTTTCTATTGTTTTTGGTCTCGATTTCATTTATTTCTGCTCTGATTTTTATTATTTCCCTTCTTCTACTGATTTTGGGCTTTGTTTGTTCTTCTTTTTCCAGTTCCTTCAGGTGCATTGTTAGATTGTTTATTTGAGATTTTTCTTGTTTGTTGAGATAGGCCTGTATCGCTATAAACTTCCCTCTTAGAACTGCTTTTGCTGTATCCCATAAATTCTGGCATGTCGTATCTTCATTTTCATTTGTCTCCAGGTATTTTTTGATTTCTTCTTTGATTTCTTCGTTAACCCAGTCGTTGTTCAGTAGCATTTTGTTTAATCTCCACGTATTTGTGGCTTTTCTGATTTTCTTCCTATAGTTGATTTCTAGTTTCATACCGTTGTGGTCAGAAAAGATGCTTGGTATTATTTCAATCTTCTTAAATTTATGGAGACTTGTTTTGTGGCCTAATATGTGATCAATCCTGGAGAATGTTCCATGTGCCTTTGAAAAGAACGTGTATTCTTCGGTTTTTGGATGGAATGCTCTGTATATATCTACTAGGTCCATCTGTTCTAGTGTGTCGTTTAAGGCCAATGTTTCCTTATTGATCTTCTGTTTGGATGATCTATCCGTTGGTGTAAGTGGAGTGTTAAAGTCCCCTACTATTATTGTGTTACTGTCTATTTCTGTTTTTATGTCTGTTAATAATTGCTTTATATATTTAGGTGCACCTACATTGGGTGCGTAGATATTTACAAGTGTTATATCCTCTTGTTTGATTGTTCCCTTGATCATTATGTAATGCCCTTCTTTGTCTCTTTTTACAGTTTTTGTTTTAAAGTCTATTTTGTTTGATATGAGTACTGCTACCCCAGCTTTCTTTTCATTGCCATTTGCGTGGAGTATCTTTTTCCATCCCTTCACTTTCAGTTTGTGAGTGTCTTTAGGTCTGAAGTGTGTCTCTTGTATGCAGCATATATATGGGTCTTGTTTTTTTATCCAGTCAGCCACCCTATGCCTTTTAATTGGAGCATTTAGTCCATTGATGTTTAAAGTAGCTATTGATAAGTATGTACTTACTGCCATTTTTTAACTTTTTTTTTTTTCTCAGTGTTTTAGTAGTCCTTCTCTGTTCCTTTCTTCTTCTATACAGAATTGATGGTGACTTTAGTTTGACCTCTGACTGAAAGCTGTACTCTTTAACTCCCCTCCTCCCTCATGTTTTTGATATCATATCTAACCTCTTTGTTGTGCATTTGTATCCATTACGTTCTAATCACGGAAATAGATAATTTTTCCTATTTGTGGTCTTCTCTTTTCCCCTTAAATCGGTCCCTTTAACATTTCTTGTAGCACTGGTTTCTTGGTGACAAACTCCTTTAATTTTTGCTTATCTGGGAAAATTTTGATCTCTCCTTCCATTTTGAATGATAACCTTGCTGGGTAGAGTATCCTTGGCTGTAAGTTTTTTCCTTTTAGCACTTTAAATATATCGTGCCATTCTCTTCTAGCCTGTAAGGTTTCTGCAGAGAAGTCAGCTGATAGCCTTATGGGGTTTCCTTTGTACGTAACTTGACATTCTCTTGCGGCTTTTAGGATTCTCTCTTTATCTTTAATTCTGGACATTTTGATTATGATGTGTCTTGGTGTGGGCCTCTTTGGGTTTTTCTTGTTTGGGGCTCTCTGTGATTCCTGTACCTGGATGTCTGTTTCCTTCCTTAGGTTAGGGAAGTTTTCATCTATTATTTCCTGAAATAGATTCTCTGACCCCTTGTCTCGCTCTTCTCCTTCCGGGACACCTATAACACAGATGTTAGTGCGCTTGATGTTGTCCCAGAGGTCCCTTAGACTGTCCTCAGTCTTTTTAATTCTCTTCTCCTTTACCTGTTCACCTCGGGTAATTTCTTCTAGTCTTTCGTCCAGCTCACAGATCCGTTCTTCTGTATCCTCTACTCTGCTTTTGAGTCCCTCTAATGAATTTTTCATTTCCAGTATTGTATTCTTCATTTCTGATTGGTTCTTTTTTACATCTTCCATTTCTTTGTTGACATTCTCACTGAGTTCATCTATTCTTCTCCCCAGATCAGTGAGCATCCTTAACACTCTTAGTTTGAACTCTCTGTCGGGTAGGTTGCTCATTTCTGTTTCACTTAGTTCCTTTTCTGGGGTTTTGTCCTGTTCCCTTACTTGTAATGTATTCTTTTGCCTCTTCATTTTGCCTCTTTCCCTGTGCTTGTGTCTATGTATTAGGTAGGTCAGCTACGTCTCCTGCTCTTGGATAGGTGACCTTATGTAACTGATGGCTTAGGAGGCTTCCAGTGTGCTTCCCTCAGTTCTCAAAGTTCCAGGGGTGACCCCTATGTGGGCTACGTGTATCCTTCTGCTGTGGCCTGTTTGCTCTCCCTGTAGGCGCCCAGGGAGGCTGAATTATGCTCCCGGCCAGCTGTTGTAATGCTCAGCTGCTTGTAGTTGTTGTGGGCCCTTCAGTCTCTTTATCAGGTGTGGGGATCCCCAGCACAGTTGGCTGCAAGTTCTAATACCACATTTGTGTTGCAGTATTTCTTTTAAGTGAGTAGGCCCCCACCGTGGCAGGTTGTTAGGCTCAGGGCCTTACAATTGCTGTAAGCCTCTAGCCTATTAGGTCTCTTGTCAGCCCTCTGAGGATTGCAGCTTGGTGGGGCTGGCCTCAGGCACAGGAGCACCCAATTGTTTCAGGTTTTGGAAGGTGGAGCAAACCTCCTATGTGGGTCTTTGAGAAGTACAAGTCTTCTGCGGGTGAGAAGCCCTGCCGCCCACAGGTCCACACACACAGTCAACACAGTCCTGCCCTGTGTGAGTGCCCTGACCTCCCCAAGCGGACCCAGTCTCTCCACGGCAGGAGCCCCACACACTCTGCCACCACCCCACAGTCTCCACCCGCTCCTTGTGCACACCCTGCCCCGGTCAAGACGGCTCAGTTGCCAGGCTGCAGAGAATCCAGTCACCAATCTATGCAGGCCCACAAGTTGCCTGAGGGCTTGTTGTTGGGTGGGGCCAGTCTCTAGGGTGGGCTGCCTGCCCTGGCTGAGCTGGATTAAATCGGTGCTCTAGCGGGTGGGGCAGACCCTGGGCTAGCAGGCCTCAGGGAGAACTCCAATGGTGTCTGTGTCAGCACGCCCACACCAGGCCACAACAATGGCCGCCGCCAATGTCCCAGTCCCTGGAGAGGTCTCACCCCTCACCGAGATGCACTCAGGGCCTATTAGGTGAGTCTCTTGTCACCAAAGCACTGTACACCTTTCTTTCTGGTGATTTTAGGGTGCTTCCTGAAACGGGTGAGTTTGTGCGCGGGCCCTTTAAGAGCCAGTTTTAGTTTCTTTGTGAACCGGGTTTTCTGGGGGTGCTCCCCAGTGGTTTAGTAGCAGGCACAGTCAGATATTATGCCGCTGGTCTCGATTGTGCTGGGTCCACAAAATGCCCACAGCGGGGGCGCTCCCCGGCTCAGGGCCCCGCGCCTCCAGGGAGGGTGCGTACCTGTGAGCTGCTCCCGGCGGCCGTGAAGCTGGCGGCTTGTGAAGGCGGCGTTTTTCTCTCCAGAAGGGAGTCTCTGCCTCTTCCACCTCAGTTAGGATTGTCCGTTGTTGCAGGAGTTCCTCTCATCCAGTTTTCAGTTCTGTCTCAGGGGTAATTTTTCCACGAGTAGTTGTAAATTGGCTGTGTCCACGGGAGGAGGTGAGTTCCGAGTCTGCTTACGCCGCCATCTTGACTCCTCAGCTGACACTTTTAAAATGGGATGACCCTTCAACGTTCTATATATCGAGCCCCCGCCTCACCACGTCCCAACAACAGCAATTACTAAGCCGTCAAATTTTCCGTCAAGGGCCTGAGTCTGGATCAGTCTATTTTCTACCTCTCGGCCAGGCCCTTCCCTGGTCAGGTCAGCTCCTAGCTCGTGTCCCTGACCTCAGACTCCCCAGTTCCTCTCCACCTTGCCACCGGTGATGGATAAATTATCTTAAAACACTTCTTGGTCATGCCACAGCTCAAAAAGCTTCCAAGGTGCTCCATGAGGACCTGAGTGGTTGCTACTGGAACTGGGCACGTTACCCTTGGGCATGACACTCTGGGCCTGGAGGTGGCTAAGGCCGAGAATGCAGTGAAGCACAGTGTTTTGGAATGCTAATTATACTTCACGGGAGACCATATAGAATACTAGTTGTATATTTAAGCAAACATGGCTTATAAGAGGGTAGAATGCAAAACTTTTTGTGTTTAAAACAACAATTTTTGGGAAGACATTTTGAGTCTGTAGACAGCTGCCTCAGGTGTGTCCCCAAACCACTTGGGGGCCACGTGTTGAGATCCCCATAAGTGAGGGCTACTTGGGGGAAAAGTTAAGCAGCCCTGAAGGTAACAACTGTTCTCATTCTCCCACAGGTTGGGGGCTCCACTGGTGCCTGAGCCGATTCTAGCTTCTCTGTAGCATGTGTGCCCCTGTTGGCCTTCTCTGGCCCCATGGCTACCTCAGGCTCGATTCTGCTTCCATGTCTGTTGTTCTCCATTACCCACTCCAATGGTGCCCACATGCCCAGCCTTATCACCGCCATGGCGCCCTCCTGACTGCCCAGGGGCACTCTGACCTTTGACCCATGTGGTGGTTAGGATCTATTTCACAGTGCAGTAGTCACACACACACACACACACACACTCGTACACATGTGAACACATACACACAGACACATGCACACAGACATATACACACTCATACAAACACCCACTCAAACACATGCACACATACACACAAGCACACATACACACTATGAACTCTGCAAATTCTGCACTGCTTTAAATCTTCATGCCCGTAATATTTCATGCTTTACAAAGCACTGCATTTGTTTCTTTGAACAATCCCATGATGGAGACAGAGGGGTAGGTGCTATTCTTCTCATTTTGCTGACCCAGAGAAGTGAGGGTACCTGCCTGAAGTCACACAGGGAGTTGACACAGGAGCGGGACTGACCCTGCCTCCTAATGCTCAGACCTGGGCTCTTTCCACAACAGCACCACAGACGTCTTTGCTGCAGGTCCTGAACTCTTGCCTGAGGATGTCTCTCTCCTCTCACTCAGGGACTGTGGGCTAGCAGGTCATCGATTCTCCCTGGGGCCTGGCTTTATGTAGTTCAGGTTGTTGGTCTCTGGATTCAACGTGTACAAACACATGACTCCTTTCGAGAACTGGACCGCGATGTGACGCTGGCACTTCCCGTGTGTAGCCTGGGTGGCATGTAACCCCTCCTTCCTTTGGCAGGGATATAGTCTTTCTGCCCTTGACCTCTCCCAGGACTTAGTTTAGTATGTCCTTTAAGCCCTTGAGCCACCCCCTTCCTTTTGAACAAAACCTTGATAACTCTTTTTCCTGAACAGATATTTATTTTCTCTAAGCGACACCAAGTAGAGTGGGGAGGCAGGGCTGTCCCTGGGACGGTCCGGAAACTGGGACAGATCCCATCAGGCTGTCCCTTTATTCAGGTAAAACTCAGAGTCGGGTGAATATCGAAGGCCTTCTACAGACAGACTAGGGGTGTTTAGAGGGGATGTGGGGTGTTGAGTGGGAGTTAGGGGAGGCAGTTAATGGGCTGGTGTTAAATCTCAAGTCTTTCTTAAGCACCAGCTGAGGGGGCGACGGGGGCTGGGTTCTCCCAGCACAGCACCCCATGTGCCCCACCCTCCATGCCTTTCAATGGCGCTTCTCAGCATGCTGTAACGTGCTTGGGAGTCATCATAGGCAGTGGCTTTCCCCAGTCCCTACAGTTTTTCAAACCTGGCCTCACATAGCCCATTTTCTGCACATAATGGAATCCAAGCCACTCTTTTAGCCTGGCTTGGTGGAAAACCAATGGAGTGAGTGGCGGGCAACGCTGTTTTCAGAGCACCCTCTCCTCTCCCTTCAGCCCGATGTGAATGCTCCTTCCTTTAAACCCCGAAAGCAGAGATCTTCAACCTTGACAGCACATGGTCATCTTTATCTAGGGAGCTTTAAAAAATGCTGATGTCTGGGATCCTCCTCCAGAGATTCTGAGTTAAGTGGTCTGGGATGCAGCCTGGGCATTGGAATTGTTAAAAGCTCACTAGGTGATGCTAATGTGCAGCCCAGATTGAGAAGTGCTGACCTAGATCTTTGTGTATCTGTTCTTGCTGCACACAATTTACTCCCCTGCTACTCAAGGTGAGGGCTGAGGATCGGTTGCATTTCTAAATGCAAGATCTCAGCCCCACCCCCCAGAAGCAGAAGCTGTATTTGAACAAGACCCCCAGGTGGCTTTTCTGCTTATTCAGGTCTGAGAAGCACAGGTGCAGGGGTCTAACTGGGCGGTGCTGTTGCTGAGAGGTGAGCTGTGGGTGGACAGAGCTACAAGAAGAGAGGGAGGGTGTGGTAGAAGAGGGCCTGGAAACAATCTTCATTCAATTCAGAACTTTTGCTTAGTGGTCAAAGCATTCAGTAAAGAAGCAAACTCAGATTAGATTTAGCAACAGCAAAAGCAGAATGAAACAAAAGCTAGATTTACAACTGTAATTAAATACCGTTTACATCTTCTGTCTCCAGATGAAAGTGGGTGGCAAACACCCAGGTCTTTTCCAGCGTGCGTCTTGGCCTATGGAAGCTAAATCCCTGCTCAGGGATTGTAGCCACAGCATGGTCCTGAGGAAGCTAGTTGTAGGTGGTGCACAATTCCAGAAATGAAATATACCACCTATGGAGACGGAGGCTCATCCAGTTGTTGAGATATCTAAATCGAATGCTCACATTTACCTTGTAAGCCCATACAAGAACCATAAAGAGGAGGCATAGATGGGTTGTGATTTGCCCAGCTCTCAAGAGGACAGAAGATGGGACCCATGTTGGAGTGAGTCAAAGTCAGGAGGCTTTGGTTATGGTGCCCACATGCAGCCTTGCTATAAATTTCGGAAGGAATGGTGGGGCGTGGGGTACAGGAATGGAGAGCACTAGTAAAAACCATAAGTCATCCAATGATAAGTTTGTGCAATATCAAAGAGGAGAGAACAGAGAAAGCCCCATCTGGAGTGGAAAGGGACAGTTCGCGGAAGTAGGGCGAAGAGAAGCATAGTTGGGATTGGTAGAAAGGAAGGAGAAAGTGGAAAGTTTGGGGAATTATAGATAGACACAAGTAAGAAAGAGGAAGAATAAGGAGAAAAGAGTACAAGAGGAGAAGAGAGAAGAGAAAATGAAGAGTCACAGTGCAGTAGTCGCAGGTGAAGTGCTGGTGTAAAGCATATGGTAAAGGATATGCTGAGAAGGAAGAGAAACCAAGGTGAAGAGGAGATGTGGCAGGGGAGACAGATGGAGGGTCCTGAGCTCTTTGTCACTGCTCTGAAGGGGCAACAGCTTTGAAGCTGCCAGATTCCATAGTGAGGCTTCCCTCCACCTCCTCCTCTCTTCCAGAAATCCTGTGAAGGTTGGAGCAACAATCTTCCCCGAGAAGAGGAGTCAGGGTGCTTTTCTTCATTGCCCTGTGCCTGGCTCCTGACACATCATCTGGACTTAGAAATAGACAGCCCCTGGACTAGCTTGTGAAGAAAGAAAACCAGAGGGAACCTGGCATGGAGATGGGAAGAATTCCAGCTTTATCCCACACTTTCTCCAGCCTCATGCCTAATCAGATTTACAAAATGAGCTTTCTTCAGATCCCCAAAGAAGCCACTTGGGGTTGCATCAGGTGAGTGTTAAGGAATGTATACATTTTGGAAGTGGCTGAAGGCAATTGACAAGATGCTTGTCCTCTGACCCCCCCGCGGCTCAACTGAGGTAATGGGAGAGATAAGTTGGCTATATTTAAACAGCCAAGACTCTGAAGAGATGGAATTTGTCTGGACAAGACCGGAAAATAAATTGAGCTTGTTGTGAAATCTCTGAAGATGTGTTTTCTCAAGAGCATCTAAAAGGAGGGTGAGTGTTGATGATCAAACCCTACTGGATGGTCACAGTAGGTGGAATCAAAACAGCATGGACTTGGGTGTCCAACTAAATCCCAGCTCTGCCACTTATCATGGTGCCACACTGGGCACAGGTTCCTCCTCATCTGTGAAGCAGGCTGGTGATAACCACATCATAAGGCAACATGCAGAGGGCCTAGTGCACTGTCCAGCATACACTGGGTGTCAACATGTGTCAGCCTCTGCCTCTATCCTCCCATCTTTTCTGGGGTTGTTTACAAGCCCTAAAGACTCCAACTGCCAGGGATTTAATGAGAGCGGATATGCTGAGGTAAATATTTAGAAATGTTAATCTTCCCAATACACCAATATTTGCATAGCAGATCCTATACTGGATATTTTTCATTCATTCAAAAGTACCTACTATGTGCCAGTCACTGGAGATTCAACAGTGAATAAGAAAAAGCTCTTCTCGTCCTAATGGAAACCAGAAGGTAAACTGTAAGTGCCCAGGATGGGATTGCCTTGGATCCCACTTGAGGGGTAGGGAATGGAGGTGGAAATGAGGGGACCATCTTTTGGTTGTCTCAATTACCGAGGGGCACCCCTAGTATTTATGAGTGAAGGCCAGGGAGGAAAATATCCTACAGCAAGCAGGACAAGCCTGTACGACAAGGGATTGTCCCACTCAAAATACTCAGTAGGTAGACGAAGGATAGACAAAGGATGAAAAAAATCATGAAAACCAAAAAGTTGCCTGTTGGTAGAAAGATTTTTAATATCATCGTTTTCCTAAGATCAGCTTTTAAGAGATCTTTGAATTGGGTGTTAAGGGGTCCTGTGTCCTGTTTCTTTCTGTTTTTCAGACTTTACAGGCACATCACTCCTCTCCTAGAGCCTTTCCTTCCACATAATGATTGTGCTGATTTTTTGGTAATGTTCCTAATTCCGTCGTGCACAAGGCTGATGCAGCTGACCGTGAACTAAGAAGTGGGATTCTATTAGGATTCTGGGTCTTGCAGACCCTCTTGATGAGTTATTTGCCTCTGCAAGGAGTGCAGCTCTGGTTAGGATTGAGATTGAGATCACAGATTTGGGAGAAGCCAGATGACTCACACGGGGATCTGAACCATGGTCTTTGGCTGCATTAAGTCTACACTCTAACCCACTAGGACAAGAGACAGGTAAAGGACATCTCTAAAAACTGATGACCCATCTATAGCATCCTCAAGGGCTTCTGAGGTTCTAAGATATAAGCATTTGTGGGGATATGCATTAAAACGAGATGACAGTAATGCCCACCCAATAATCATATTCTTTTTATTTTTAGCCCCTCATTATCATGCTCATAAAATTGTATATATTCATTGTGTAAACTTCAACTACTGAAAAGCACAGGAAGAGAGCAAAACTTATTGCCGTTTCCCAAATGCAGAAATGGCCATTAGAAACATTGGGGAACTATCCTTTCAGACATCTCTCTGCTCATATTCACAAGCAGCAAGAGAGATGGACAGACAAAAATAATTTTCTAGAAATAGGATCATGTCTTATGAGCTTTTTAAAATTGAAAGTATGACATTTAATTTTATGTGACTTTAACAAAAGAAAAATGAATTTAAGTGAAACTAAAGAAGTTGCTGAACTTCAAATAAATGTTTATTCATCACAGGAAATATTTTTAGTTTTTATAACCCTTTAAGGCTAAGAAAACAGAAAAACTATTTGGAAAAAAATTAAGAACTCAGTATCTTTTAAAAAAATTCCAAGTTCATATTTAGGTAGTATTGATTACCTCCTCACTAAGAAAAATAAGAAAATCGGTTTTCTTATACTTTTATCAGTCTTTACTAATTTTATTACTATTATTATTTTTGCTTTGTCAAGTTTTATACCATTTCATTCTATTCTTTAATTGTAATTCACAGGTATCATCTATCTCTATCTCTGTTTATCTATCAAGAGAAAAAAGAATATGTATAATATATTATATATTCCACATATGAAGGAATTCAGTTATCATCACTACTTCTTTCATTGTAGCTTATACATTCCTAATTCTTCATCGTATTTTATTTGTGGGTGACATTTTATCACACACACTCATACTACACATAATACATGATTTATATACACATATATTTAAAAGAAAGACCCATAGATGCTCTGTCTCTTGAGTTGCTCTATGTTTGGGAATGTGTACCTATTGCTTAAAGGACACATTTATTCAGTCTTCACATATTCCCTGAGTGTCTAATGAACGCACTCCAGAGCTAAAATATTGATGGAGATAAAATATCTCTAAGAATATCTCACAAAGTTGCACTGAGACATTAAAAATCTCCTAAATCACAATTACGGTAACTGCAAGAGCTAATATATTAGGCTATTGTTGGGCATGGCAGCCAGCCTCTAAGGCAAGCCTCAATGATCCTTGCCTCCTGGTACCCATAGTGCTGACCTGTGCGACCAGTATGACATTGTAGAAATGATGGTCTGTGACTTCTGAAGCTAGATAATAAAAGATATTGCCACTTCAGCCTTGCACTGTTGGGTCACTTGCTCTGGAGGAAACTGCTTGCCTTGTCGTGATAACACACAAGCAGCCTTGGGAGTTCCTCATAGAGAGGAACTGAGACCTCTTGGCAACAACTAGCACCAACTCACGAGCTGTGTGAGTGAGCCACCTTGAGAGTGGATCCTCCAGCCCCAGCAAGACTTCACATGACAGCAACCCCAGCTGATATCCTGACTGCTATCTTATTAGAGACTCTAAGCCAGAACGACCCAGCTATGCTGCTCCTGGATTCCTGGCCAAAGACATCGTAAGGATAAAAAATGTTTATTTTTGTTTTAAGGTGCTAAGTTTTGGGCAATTTGTTACACATCAATAGATAACTAATACACTAGCCATTGATACCTCTTCAGGGATCTGATTAGCCAGTCTCTTAGCAGAAGCCCATAAAGGCATAATTTTTTATGGAGGAAAAGTTTCTTGGGGAGAAGGCAGGAACCAATATTTATTGAACACCTACTGTGTGGTAGGTACTGTTACCTAGTTACCTTATTTAATCCTCATAGCAACCATGTAGAGTAATGTAGAGGGCACTTGATTGCCAATTTGGAGATAGTCTGCTGCCAAAATGGGATGACATGGCATCTAAGAAATATCTTTTGGCCTCACACTTTTGCAGGAAATTAGTTTCCATATTGGTTGAGCCTCATGTGGCAGAAATATCTCTTGGGAAAAATAATTCTGACTGGGGGTCAATTGTGAAACACCATCAATCCACTAATTGAGGAATGTATACACCCAGCCCTATGGGACACCCACACCCATTCTGTGGGACATACCTAAGAAGTACTAACCAACATTGCCTTCAAGGAGGTTTAGAGCAGAGACAACACTTAAATGCAGGAACAGAATCAGAAAGCAAAATAAGAAAGTATGAAACAAGGCCGGCCCAGTGGCTTGGCGGTTAAGTGCGCGTGCTCCGCTACTGGCGGCCGGGGTTGGGATCCCGGGCGCGCACCGACGCACCGCTTCTCCGGCCATGCTGAGGTCGCGTCCCACATACAGCAACTAGAAGGATGTGCAACTATGACATAACAACTATCTACTGGGGCTTTGGGGAAGGAAAAAAAAAAAGGAGGAGGATTGGCAATAGATGTTAGCTCAGAGCCGGTCTTCCTCAGCAAAAAGAGGAGGATTAGCATGGATGTTAGCTCAGGGCTGATCTCCCTCACAAAATAAATAAATAAATAAATAAATAAATAAATAAATAAATAAATAAATAAATAAATAAATAAAAAGAAAGGATGAAACAGTTAAAGAGCTCCATCATTTAATTATTTGGCTGTCCTTAGAATGGGCCTCTCATTTGCAAGGCTTGTAGCCTTGGAGGATGTGAAATACAAGATCCCCATCCTCTGGAAGCTGAGGGGTGGTTAGACACATAACAATGACATAGGCTGTATTATTTGGAAAATTCCCATGGTGGAACTTGTAGCTTTGATTGCCTAATCCTCCTTCTGGGGGACCTTACTGTACCCAAGAGGCTAGAAAGGCGAAGGTCAAATTTCTCAGCATCCTTGGCAGCTACGGCTTTAGAATAAAATCAGCCTTTGTCAATTAGAGTCTTTTATGAAAAACTTAGAAGGTGAAAGTGAAGCAGAAGTCTTCTTGCTCTTTTAGCTGTTGATGAAAGTAAGGTCATGAACATATGATGTTTTCTGCCACTCAGTGCTCAGCCACCAGCTTGATGGAGTTTGAGAGGCAGTAGCTACAGTGACTTCATGATTCTGGCTTCCTGATTCCTGGAATACAGTGGTGGGTTTTTAAACTCAATAGTTCCAGTGGTAGCCTCAGAGGTGGTGGGTCCTGTGGTAAGTCAGGTTTGTAGTGTTTCAGGAGTAATTTCTGTCCCAACCTAAAGAGCTCCAGCCTACAACTCTGCCCAAAATTTTGTAAGCCTCTAAATCCCTGTATTAAATCTCTTCCTGCTTAAAATACATCTAGCAGTTTCTGTTTCCTGTACTGAACACTGAGTGATGGATGCCATAAGAAAGGAACCCATGTCAGTAGATTGGGGCAGGGGACAGGAGGGAAGGGGTAATTAGAAAGGAATTTCTGGAGGAGGTAACTTTTAGTGTAAAGGAATCAGGATTTCAAACAGCCGAGAGGAGAGAGGAGGGCTCCCAGATGGGAGTGGTTACAAGAACCTGTATCTCTTTCCCCCAAGTTGGTACCTCCCTGTCACCTTCCATGCTTCAGCTGGATGGGTTATTGTCTTTATTAAAGCCTAGACTTGAATGAATAGTCACCTGGACTTTCTGTTTGTTGTCCCTGGGAAGTGTGTTATTTCAATATGGGATTCAATACCCAGAAAACAGATTCTCATGGAGCCCCCTCATGGATCCTGCAAAGATAAATACATCTGGAGAAGGCTGTGCTTTTCCTTCCCTGTTGCCTTCCTTCATCACCCTGCTGGAAGCTGCAGGCTGCTGTCCAGGCTCAGCTCCTGATCACCTATCTCCCTGGGGGAGGATAAAACAGAGAGACCAGGTGTTCTCCGACATGGTAAATCAGAAGAAAAATCACTGTATTGGGAGTGAGGAGACCTGGAATCTAAATTTAGCTCGGCTGCCTACCAGCTGTTTAACCTTGGGCAAGTTAAATTAATAACCAAATCTTTACTATCTTGTGACTCTGCCCACTTCTCTCCATTTTAAAGGCTGCAACCTTAACCCACACCACTATCATTTCTCCTGTCATAACTTGTGTTATCCGTGCATGCTCCACAGTCCATTCTTCTTGGTGCATCCAGAGTAATCTTGTAAGAATGCAAATTAGGTCATATCACGTCTTCTTTAAGACTCTTTAATACTTCCCAGTGCCCCAGGGATGCCAAAACTTCTGTGCAGGACACAAAGTCTGATTTGGTCTCAATGGGTCTCTCCACCCTCCTCTTCAGAAGGAGCTGTATTTTAAGGTAAACTAGAACCAGTGGTTCCCAAAGTGAGGCGTTCATCCTGAGGGGGACATAAGAAGGTCCACTAGGGTGTGGGTGGAAAATATTAGAACTTCTATGTATATTTTTATCTAAAAATTAAGAAGGAAATTAAGCTTTACCACCACTTAACATAAGGTGCCCTGGCTCGGGTCATCTTTCAAGTTGTCACTTGTCACATACAGACCTTGTGTACCATGTGTGCAGGTCAGCATGGCAAGGTTAAGAGATAGGTGGCTGGCTGTGCAGGCTCTGGAGCCAGACTTCCTGGATAAGTGCTTTTTATTGATTATTAATATTATCATTCTGGCAAAGAGTGGAACTCTCATGGTTCAAAAGGATTTACACAAAATGGACAAGTGTATTAATAAGATTCCTGCAAAGAAACTTCAGATTATAAAGGAAGATTGACTAATATGAGGCCAAATAAGTCACAAGAAAGTGGTGGGGCTGTCGCTTCCTCAGTTCTGATCTGAGCTCATCACCAGCTACATGAGGAAGTAAAGGCAATGCCAACATAATTAGCCAAAAAAAAAGTGTCAAATTAGGCCCCCCCCAATATCAAAATTATGAGGTCTACTTTAAAAAGAATTTACATTCACTGTCATTATAGATGACCCTCACCTAAGTGTGTATTGTGCTTTATTGGAGGTACCTGCTCAAAAATATTTTTCTGCTAGAATTGCACAATACAGAAATTTGTAGCCCACTGAGCTAGGCATAGACTTGGGTCTAGACTGTGCAAGGACTTGCCCTAGATCCAATATTTGTTCTCTGGCCTAATCCAAGTATGTGGACTCCTTGGGTATTGATGCTTTTAATGCATTTATAAAGCAGGGTTGTTACTGTGTAGTATATTTTCAGTGTGCTTTAAAGAAGTAGACTTTAAAATTTGGAGTATTTTATCTGCAAAATCATTTGATCTGGATATTGTGTGATATTGACTCAGAATTAAAAAAAAAAAAAAGTAAATATATGTACCATGGAGAATTGTGTCACTGACAGGATGGGTTATGACAACCTGGGCCCTCGTGATGGTGAATTGCCTCCTGACATTAGGACCAATTGGATCACACACCAATTCCATCATTTAGAACCTAGCAAGCAATGCCCTTTTTGCACCACAGTCATTCTTGAAGTCATTTGTTTACCACAGCCATCAGAACACAGTCAATAAACTGCAGGGATTGACAAAGTGGCACTGTATGGGCAACAGAGGAAAATTGGAAAAGTGAATTGTAGGTGGTGAGTGACTAGCAATAAATAATCAGCTTATTCCCATTGTGGAAATGTCTGTGACCAGGAGAAAACCTGACCAGAGGAAAATCTGAATTGGACAAAAGTGGGCCACTTAATTCTCTTTGAATACATTCGAGAGTGAATATATCTGATTCTCTAAGCAAGATGGCTCTTCATAATACCTCATTTTGTTAAAACCATGTCTGCTGACACTTGAACTCTCTCCAGTTGTCTGGAGTCTGAGATTATACCATTAGTGATTCATTCCTTTGGGCTTAAGCACAGACCTCTTCAGGTATTCTCTTTTGAAAAACAAGCACTCCTGGAAAGAGTTAGCACATTGAGTCAAAGATTCCCTAGTGTGCTTGGTCCATTAAAATGTTCCCCCTGTGGGGAGAGCTTTGGGACAGTATTAGGGCTTTGGGCTTCCTGGGAGGGAGTATATGAGGAGGTGGTTATCTGCTGAGGCTTGGGAAAAGAGTGAAGGCAGGGAAGGAGAAGGCCAAAGGCCAGAGTCAATAGTATTAGTTTCAACAAAGAAAGAACCTCATTTTAACCCTTTAGTTCAGGTCTAAAACAGAATGTGTCAAACACTGAATTTATTGTAATCCTCTGGACTTGGATAGGAATCATATCTTTCAGAGTTAATTCAGTATAATTCAATATCCAAGGGATCCCAATAAGTACAGTCAACCCTCACTTTTCGGTGAACCTGCCATCAGCTCGTTCATTGTCGATGGGCAATCTGGGACACAAATCAGAGCACTCTGGGCTATCACACCCATTTTCTTGTCAATTATGGATAACAAGAAACAAGATGAATTTCTAGAAAGAATAGAAAAATGCTCTTCAACGCACAAAATGGTTGTGATTAGGGATTACCTGTCAGACATTTTGCAGGATCCCATTCCTCATTGTTACTGTGGATGACTGAGCAGTGGCCATTCTGATGGAATCTTCTTGATGATTTAATTTCTGATGTTCACCTCCCTGCTTGTTCAGCAAGCTGACACATCTGTTCAATATCCCCACCCCCCACACACAACCATTTGATTTAGTAGATTCAGTGCAAAGTTATTGACAAAAATGTATTTTTATGATAGAAGTTATTAGTCAGTTGCTAACTAAATCGATGGATTATTTTTATCTTGATTTTTTATTTTTGTTTTTGGAAATAACAAGTCTAGCTAACTAAAAAGACCAGGTGTCTAATCGACTTGGCTGGTTGTGCTGACAGATATTTGATATGACTTCAATTCACTAAACTGACGGGAATTTGAATGAGTTCAGTCAAAATGTTTGAATCCATCAGCGGGGAGCATCAACCGATTTTTGCTCTAGAGAAAGCACTCAAGTGTCTGCGTTTTACAACAAGGAAGTACAAGCTGTTTGGCCTCAAGAAACAAAAAGATGATCCAAGAAGAGAATTCTTTGAAAGAACCTGAGTGATTTTTCGTATCTTCTGATCTCTTGTAAGGACCTGAGTTTCTCCAGGAAAGACCAACTTAAGCCCCATTATAGTTGCGTGTTTTAAGTCTCTGGGGAAGGTAGAAGCAGCAGAAGTGAATCTAGGCGTAGATACGGTTTTCACGTTACAGCAGAGACCTTACACTAACTCTGTCCTTGGGGGGTCCAGATCCAGACCATGGAACAGCCATGCCATAGGTAAAATGGGTTTTCGGTTTTGGTAATCCATGCTCCCACCACGTGCCCTGCCTCAAACTCTTTTTCCAACTTCCTCCTCCCTTCATCAGAGTGTCCAATGCTCCTATACTCTCCCACCCCAGGGCAAATATCCTCTAATGCCCCTAGAGAATGAGTGACAAATCACTCCGCTCACTAACCCTCCCCAAGAGAGATGACATCAGGGACTGGCATCTTAGTTCAACACTTACTATACACCAGGCTCTGTGCTGAGCACTTTACATGTTACCTCATTTCGTGTTCATGACGACCACTGAGGATGGTATGGCTCATCCATGGCCTTTTGATACTTCACGAAATTAACTTCCTTGGCTGAAGTTTAAGCTGAAATTCTGGCGAATTTCTGGATATGTTTGGCTGATCTGGGCAGTGAACTGGCACACCTAGAGCAGGCCCTGAATTCCAGAAAGATGGAGACCCTTGGGCATCATGTATGACTGTGCACACCCTGACCTGGAGTGAGTTACTGGGGTGGCTGATGCCAAAGGTTCTGACTGTTCAGATCTTCCAACCAGTCCCACCAAAGTGGAAGCTTTTTTGGTAAGAGCGAAGGAAATGCTCCTGACTTTGTCCAAGGAAGTGTGTGTCGCTCTACTTCAGCAGAAAAAATTTTAAAGGTTGAGGGTCACCAGGCGTTGTTTCATCTTACTGTAGATTTGGGTCCCTCGAGTCAATGCTTATTAATAGGTCAGACTGATCAGTTCATTTGAGAAAGAACATCATGCAGACTTTTTTCCCAATGACATTCATTCAGCAAACGTCTGCTCAGTGGTGCTAATGTCATGCTGGGCTGGGGGGAGTCCTTCTGGATCACTAATGGAGAGAGCCAGCCCTTTGGACTGAACAGACATAGGAACCTCCCACCCCCACCGCTGCAGAAATTAAGATGATAAAATCAAAGCACTTGTACCCAGACACAGAAAATATTACAGCCTCAAGAGGCCTGAGTGGTGGACTGGTCCAACATTGTCCCTCTCTTACTGTGTGGCCACAGAACAGTTACATTACAAAGCATCTACGTTGTCCTCTTTGGACATTCAGGGCCAGGGTCAGTTGCCCAGAGAGGGGTGGGGGAAAGCCTGGGAAAGGAGGTGATGGTTATGGTCACTTGTATTTTATACGTTAGGTGGCATTGGTGCTTCTATATAAATGTACATTTATGACCCCACTTTTTATTTTTTTCTTCTCAATATCTCCATGTGGCAGGCTGGGCTAAAGCTCAGAGAGACTAAGTGACTTGCCCAAGGTCACACAGCCAGTGGGTGGCCGAGTCAGCATGATGATGCAGGTTGGGGCAGGCACTCTCTTCTGCCTTTACCACCAGACCACTGAGTATCGTGCGGATCATTCTGAGGGGAGGCAGCCAGGTTTGGTGAAATAAGGGATGCACAGGGAAGTGGTAAAGAATGAGGCTCAGGAGCCAGATGACTGAGTTTGAGTCTTAGTGTCTCCCACTCCCGCTTTCCAGCATCATGACCTTGGACGAATTACAGGGCCTGAGTTCTCTTACCTGCAAAACGAAGTCAGGGGTAATATCTACCCAAAGTTGGCTTCACGGGCATTCAACCAGTGCAATTGTGTATGGCCTGTGCTTAAAAGGGCCCTGGCTTGGGGTTTGATGCTCTACAATTGCCACCTTGAAATTCTTAATAATTCAAATATCTTCAATTATTCAGAACTGTGAGTTTGTGTTTTGTAAGTGAAGTCAGATAAGACAATGGATCATGAGTAGGGGAGGCTTGGATCCTGGGCTTACTCTCAGTCCTGCCTCCTGCTACTTCCCTCTGTTCTTAACCACCTACTCCCCACCTCTTGGTGCCCAGGGCCCTGTCTTGCCTCTCCTTCTTTGCCCCCACCCAGGGACTGCTGCTACCCTCTGTGCACAGGGGTACCCAGATGCCTGTTCACAGATGTGGGAGGGTCAGAATTGGGAGACGCACCCCACAGCATCTTGGCCCATTCCTGGTACCAAGTGCATCCTGGCGCAGAGGTTGCAATCCCTTGGGGGTTGCCCATGCACAGTGGTTTGGGGTGGAGGGCTTGTGGGAAGGAGTCATGCCTGGCTCAACTCTTCCACTCTGGTTGGGACATGGAGCATCAGCCTGATGCTCTGATGGCTGATAGGACAGAACCTGGCAACCACGGGGCCTTTTGGCCGTGCACTGAGTCTCAGCGTGGGGCCCCCGAGTGCCTGTGAGGATCGACACTCACCTGGCAAGTATCTCTGTGCCCCAGGAAGTGCAACACTGAATAGCAGATAAAATGTCATGACAGGTCAAGAAAGCGAGAGAGAGAGAGAGCGAGAGAGAGGGAACCACCCAAGGAAGAATGAAAAAGTTTTATATTTTAATACCTTTAATTCACTTTCTCCTGCTTTTTTAACAAGGGCCCACATTTTCATCTTGCACCTGGGCCTCACAAATTCTGTTACTGGCCCCAAATAGACCTCAGGGCTGTGGTGAGGATCAGATGAGTTAGCACCTGAGAGGGCTCAGAACAGCCCCGTGTTAGGCAGTGCTGGGCACTCTTGTCTGTTTCCTGGCTGCAGGTACAGAGCTGCTGTTAGGTGCTGTTCCTTTGGAGAGGGAGGGCCACAGTCATGCTCCATGGGGGGTGTCCCTCCACCCAGCAAGCCTATAACCAAACAGAATTATCTGCTCTCTTCCTAACTCCTGATGTGCCTCCTTAAATCGGGCCAGGTATAGAGAGGTAACTACTTTTGCAATAGTCAGGGCAGGTCAGGGCCAGGGCTGTGGCAGGCATCTCACTGAACCCACTTGGAAGAGAGCAGGGGGATCGTCATGCAGTCACATCTGCTGCGATTCAGCTCATTTCCAGCATGATAATGAATTCAAGAATGAGCTTCTGAAATGAACTCTCCATCAGGAGGGAGGCGGTAATGGTGTTGGTTATTAGCGATTATTCCTGGATGGGGGTTAGGGGTGTAAGCAATAGAATTAAATGAATTTCCTTTGAAAGTTCTGCTGTGCAAAGTAAGAGATATAAATGCTACATTATGCGTTTAAAATACCTCCAGGGTTTGGTTTATAGACTTGTTTATATTTATATATTTATTTGAGTGTTTATGGCTTTCTCTCTGTCATTTTCACGTTGGTATATCCATACTCATTATGGTTTTATGGCTGCTTTTTGGAAATCAGTGGCTGCACACACCAGCACATGATTTGATGAGA
Source organism: Ceratotherium simum simum (assembly GCF_057802395.1). Taxonomy (NCBI): domain Eukaryota; kingdom Metazoa; phylum Chordata; class Mammalia; order Perissodactyla; family Rhinocerotidae; genus Ceratotherium; species Ceratotherium simum. The sequence continues at coordinate 35,053,784 of NC_141913.1, read as the reverse complement.
GAAGGAGATCCAGAAAAGGAAAACAAGTTTAATGTCATAGTTGTGGGGGAAGAGCCTTCCCTTGGCGTCAGAAAGCTAAAAATGAAGCTTGAGGTCTGCATGCTTTAGCTAGAATCTTGGGAGTTATTGCCTAGAAGGCAGCTAAGAGATGGTCCAGTTCTGCCTCTCCTTGGACAGATGAGGAGGTAGAGGCCTTGAGAGGTGGAGAGACTGATCGGAGGTCTCACAGCTCATTGTTCAGAAGTCAGGACGAGGGCCCAGCTCTCCTGATACCCATTGCTACTCTGGACCCCCCTTCTTTTCCTTCCTACACACAGAATGGCTTTCCATTGGGCATGGCAGGCACAGTGCCTAGAGCCCATGATACTTTTAAGGGCCCACAAAAATGCTTTAATTTCTTTTAAAATCAGAAGAAAAAAATGCATATAAAGCCAGCCTGTATTTTATTCATCTCAATATTCCTGCAGTCATAAAATACAATTTTTAATATTTTTTTATGGAGGAAGGGACCTATGAAAGCCAAGTGCCTAGGGCCCCCACAAGTCATAATGTGGCCCTGCTAATACAGGCTACCCAAGAGAGCCGGGAGAGAAATGCAGGGGAGGGGGAAGCCTCCTGAGTCACCCCCATCCCAGGATGCTGAGGCTCACTCTCTCCCTGTCCCCACTCCTTTTTAAGCTCCCTTGTCTCAAATGTCTTTTTCTCTCTCTCTCTGAAGAGGCATCGTTTCAAACAGGGAAGAGGGGGTTCTAAGTAATATATTATGATGGGTAAAGAGTGACCGAGATCACCTACTTGGGCAAATACACACTGAACAGCAAATCCCTGCTAACTCACTTTTGATCAGAAGACACTTGAGGATGTTCCTGGCCTCAGGGCATCCAGGGTATACGTGAGTCATAACAGCTGTGTAAATGTGTGGCTGGCCCATTTCTAGAAGGTTCCATTTAGTAAAATGCAAACGTGTTCCGTACCTCTGGTTGGGTGTACATTGATTGTTCCACAACTCTCCAAACCTGATCAGCCCACGAGGCTCCCTAATCTCAGTAAAAGAGATATTGCTTACTGCTATAGACAGAATGTTTGCATCCCCCCAAAATTCTTATGTTGAAACCTAACCCCCAATGTGATGGTATTAGGAGGTGGGGCTTTTGGGAGCTGATTAGGTCACAAGGGTGGCGTCCTCATGAATGGGATTAGTGCCCTTATAACAGAGACCTCAGAGAGCTCCCATGACCCCTTCCTCCATGTGAGGACACAGTGAGAAGATGGCTGTCTATGAATCAGGAAGTGAATTCTCACCAGACACTGAATCTGCCGGTGCCTTGATCTTGGACTTGCCGGCCTCTAGAACTGTGAGAAATAAATATTTGTTGTTTATAAGCCACCTGGTCTGTGGTATTTTGTTACAGAAGCCTGAACATACTAAGACACTCACCCAATTGCCTGAGCCCCTCTTTCGCTCACACCCTACCCCCCAACGCACCAGCAATTCCTATTAGCTCCACTTCCAAATTGCATCTGGAATAAACTTTTCTCATCAATTTCACCTATAGGTGGCCAAGCCTAAGGCATGGTCATCTCTCCTGGGTTATGTGAACAGCCTCCAGACTAGAACCAGTCTCTCTGCTTCCTCCTGTGCCTGTCTTCAGTCTAGCCTAAGCAGCCTGAGCAATCCTTTACGTCCTTTCAATGTGTAGCATGAGTCTCTTCCCCTGCTTAAGACCCCTCCAGAGACTTCTCAGCTCACTCAGACACAAGCCAAAGTCCTTCTGCCCATCCACTTGGCCTCCACGATCTGGCCTCTGGCGACATCTCTGATGTCATCCCCTCCCTCTTGCCTCCTCCCCTGCTTAAAGCATGTCAAACCCAGTCCTGCTCCAGGATCTTTGCACGTTCCATTCCCTCTGCTTAGAACTCCCTTCCCTGGCAAGCCATGGCTCCTCCCCAGAAAGGCATTCTCCAGCCACCTCTCAACTGTAGCACCCCATCCCGACTTTCCATCCCTCTACCTACAACTTTCCTCAGCACACTCACCACCCCCTGACCCTCTAACATATCCCCACTTGTTTCCTGCCCATCGCCCCCACTGGGATGAAGCCCCTAAGACAGGGACCAGGTCGTACTCACTATCATATGTTTAGGCTGATAACAAATCACATGTTCAAATAATATTTGTTGAATGAACGGATAAAAACTGGGACTGTAAAGTAATTTATTCTTTAAAAACATCTGAACATCTGCCTGGATGGGCAGGTTTTGTATTTTCATCCCGGATTTGGATCCTCTAATCTTGTTGATTTTTCCACATCTTCCCTGGGCCCCTGACTCCTTCTCTCCCTCATCTCTTCTCAAGTGCTTTCCAGAAACAGCTGGGCAGCTGGTCTCCCTGCCCCTCCTCATGTTGCCAATGGAGGGTATCTCTAAGATGTAAGTCAAGCCTGCCCCTCCCCTGCTGAGAACCCTGCAGAGGCTCCCTGCAGCCTGCAGGGTGAGTGGCTCCCTCCTCAGACAAGCTCCAGTCTCCTTTCTCACCCGCCGGCCCTACCCTCTAGACTGCGGGGTTCCTGAAACTGTCCCCACTGCCTCAGGCCATAACTTTGTATACCATGAGTTATCATGACACTATTATTGCTCAAAACAGTTCTCAAATTGATAGAGAAGGGAGAAGGAGAAAACAATCACTCCTCCACCCCAATAAATTTCAGACAGAACTACGGGAAGAGAAAGAAAATGAGGAGCACTGTAGACAGAGCTGGCGACACAGCGTGGGGGCACCGGGATGATTTTACTGGCAAACATTTTGTCCATGAATTCAGCCAACATTTGTGGAACACTCATTGTGAGCCAGAAGGATGTCGGTATGGGTGCTGGGGGCGCAGAGGTACGATGCTCACCAGTTCGTGGTGGGGGCAGACAGTAGGCAGGTAGTTATGTCACAGAGTGCTGAGTGTCCCCATGGAGGGAAGCACGGCAGGGAGCCCAGAGAGGGGGCTTCCCACACCGGGGAGCCAGGTGCTCTGAGCTAATCTTAATGGGGAATCAGAGGTGGTGAGTCAAACACTTGGGTGAGGGGCAGAGGAAAATGTGGGCCTTGGTGCTGAGGATTGAGCCTGTGTGGCCAGTTCCAGGAAGTGTAAAATTACGCGACGACTGCAGCAAGAGGGTGAGGTGGACAGGTGAGAAGGCAGGCTGGACGATTTACCGGAAAGCCTGTGGGCAGCTCTGAAGGGTCTGAGCACAGAAAGGGCTGGCCCAGGGGTATAGCTTAGAAACACACTTTTGGCACAATTTGGATGTGGAGCCAGGGAGACCAGTTAGAAGGTCGTTTTGGGACCTCATGTGAGAAGTGATGAACAATGAGAAGATGTGCAAGCAACCTATCTTGGGGACTTGTTTGAGGTTTAGATGGGCCTGGTTGGCAGACAGCTCACAGACCATTCCTGGAGACTGAGACCATAGAGAGCCACTGGAGGAGGGGAAACTTCAGGAGGTGGCAGATGGTCTGACAGTAGAGGGGGTGGGGGGCTGAGTGGCTAGGAAGGCAGAGCAGCTGTGACGGTTAGTTTAATGTGTCAGCTTGGCTGGGCGACAGTCTTCAGTTATTCAATAAAACACTAATCTAGGTGTTCGTGTGAAGGTACTTCAAAGATGTGATTAAGGTCCATAATCAGTTGACTTTAAGTAAGGGAGATTATCCTAGATGATGTGGGTGGGCCTGACTCAATCAGTTGAAAGGACTTAAAAACAGAACTGAAGCTTTCCTGAGAAAAAAGAAATTTCACCTGTGGACAGCAGCATTAGCCCATGCCTGAGAGTTCCAGCTTGCCCCACAGATTTTGGACTTGCACAAGTCCAAAATCGCACAAGGCACAATCGCACAAACCAGTTCCTTATAAATCTCTTAATATATATGTATATATCTCCTATTGGTTCTGCTTTTCTGGTTGATCCCTGACTGATACAACAGCAATGACTGGAAACAAACCCAGCCCCTTGCGTGAGGCAGGCCTCTTGGTTTCCTCCAGCCATGTCACTCCCCAGGCAAGAGGGCCTCTTCCGCTGTCTCGTTTATCAGGATCCTAGAGCAGTAGCCTGCAGCAAAGATGATTCTGTCTGGGGAAGGAAGCATGTATCGGTACACCTTGTGTGCGTGTGTAAATATACACGCCTGCAATGGTAGGACTGATTCTTGCCTCTCAGAAAGACCCAAACCAACCCAGCCTGATGCACCTCACTTTATAATTTGTAAAGTTCAACTCCTGAGCAATTCCCTTTGGATTTAACACATCCTGGGAGAATGCCTATTCTCATTGTCTTTCTTTACTTTTAATTCTATCTCCCTGCTCCCCGATGAGGGTTTGAAATGTATCCACCGTGTTTTTGACGAAGGTCCTGCTCTATCTGCACATGCCTCCATTAACCAAAATCAACCTCAGGAGTCCTGGGGGTGACATCCATTTTGTTCCGGATAGCTGTGCCAATTTCCACTGCTTCCAGTAGTATTTCCAACTTACCGAGAGCACTTGGCAAGCCAAACATTTCCACGTGGTTTACCCACATTAATTAATTTAGCCTCATGCCGTCACGGCGAGATAGGAGAGTGCAACTGGGGTGCACGGGTAGAGTTTAGAGGAACGCTGGAGGAGAGAGTGTCCCTGTGAACAGGGGGAGGGGAGGTCCTTATGGAGCAGATGCTTTCCTCCCATCCAAATGGGTGGTTTTCTTTTTCTTGGATGAAATCTGCACCACTCAGCAGGAGAGCCTCCATGAAGCATGAGCAACAGAGGCCCCATGATCCCATTTCTGCATTGTCTTCACGATTGTCAGGGGGCAAAAACCTTCTTAATGAATATGCTGGGGGCAGCCTGCTCAGTCTGATGCTGGCTCCCAAGGACTGAGTCAGGCGAATTGAAGAAGGATGCTGCCTGCAAGGCTGCAGGGTGTGTGGGAGGGAGGGAGGCTGGGAGAGCAAGAAGAGGTTGGAGGTTGCCACTAACCGACCACCTGGTTCCATGCCAGGAAATGCGTGAGAGTCTTTCTGGGTCCTAATCCTCACAGCAACTCTGCTAGGTAATTGTGACTACTTTCTTTTTACAGGAGGAGAAACTGAGGCTCTGCCTGGCTTTCAAGTCTTTGCTGTTTCCTGTATATATGATGTCTCTCACATGGAAGGAAGTGGAGAGGACCCAACCATGTGACTTTGGGTAATTCACTTAATACCCAAGTGCTTCAGTTTAGTTAATGGTTAAATGGAAAGATAGTTTAGTGCAGTGGTAAAAGCATGAGGTTTGAAATCAGACTGCCTTATGTTCTAGAACCTTCTATGCCACAGCTTTTTTTTTTTTTTTTTTTTTAATCTGTAATACCTACCTTATAAGATTATTGATGAAATGAGATATTACATATAAAGTGCCTAGCACAGTGCTGGCCACACTGTTAAATGCTAAATAAATGTTAACTATTATTAATTCCTCATAGAGACACTGTGAAGACCATTTTTCAGCTCATTTTTAATGAGCTCCTGCTTTTTGCATAATGTTATGCTTAGTACTACAATAGATGTGAAAACACATTGAAAGAGTGTAAAGCATACTACTATTTTTATAATGCAAGAAAATAGTCTAAAAAGGTGGTTGTGTAAGTAGGTAAAATTGTGGAGAAAGTGATTGAATAAATGAAGTTGTCAGATTTTGGGGTGATTAATGCAGAAAGTTTTCATGGAAGACTAGAAGTTTGGGCTGGGTTTGGAAAGAGGAAAGTGCTATATTTTAGACAAATAAGCATTCATTTCTGGAGGGGGGTAAAGTCTCACAGAGGTGGGAGGAAGTTGTGTGTGTGTGTGTATCTATGTGTGTGTCTGGGTGTGTGTTTGCATGTGTATCTGCTTGTGTTTGTGTCTGTGCATGTGTGTCTGTGTCTGTGTGTGTGTGTATGTATGTGCGTGTGTGTGTCTGTGTCTCTGTGTGTGTGTGGCATGGGGAGGGACGAGTGGTTGCCTGGAAGGAGCCTGTTCTGACGGGGTGTGACTGCTGCTGAGGGCGGTGGGTTGCAGTAGTGGTGGGCCGTGAGCTCCATGTGTAGGAATTTCACTTTGGTAGTGAAACTTAGGCTGTAGAGTTCTTGGCGTGTTTCCTAGATTTCCAGAATTTAGAGCTAGAAGACATCTGTCTCAGCCTCCAGTCTGTCAGGCTAGTAAATATTATCCCAGTTTTTTCAAGGAAGAGACTAGTAAGAAGCCAAGAGTTGTAGGGGCCTGGTGTCACTGACCCCACTCTCCTTGGCCCCCCTGTCTGTCTTTACTCTTTCTGTTAGCAGAAGCAACAATCAATCCAGGAGACGGAGGAGAAGAGGGTGTCAGGGAGGACAGGAGGGACAAATGGGACCTTGCGATCCTCACCATAAAATGAGGACCAAAGAAAGCTTGGGAGGCAAGCCTTGAAGCTAGTGGGGAAAACCTGCAGTACCATTTTCTGACTGGAGGCGGCCATGGATTGTTCAAATGCTGCTTTCCCGTCTCCCTATGCCCTGGTTCCTTTGAACCTCCTATCGAATGTCCGATATTCTGTGATGCGTCTTATACTTAAGTCCTCCATTGCTAGAGCGCAGCCCTAATACTCTGCATCCTTGTGCCCTCTAGCCTGGTACCCTGTGCTTGAGTTGCCTATACCGTCTGTACCTCAGTGCTTCTCAAACCTTTACTCTGGTAGCCAATAACCTGTGCCATATGCATTAACCCTTCCCTCTGCCTCCTAATGCCCCAACTCTGTGTCCTAAAGCCTGCATCCATGCAGTCTGTTCTACCAGCACCCCATGCCCTGGTAGTCAAGGTCCTCATTGAAATCATATTTTTAAAAAGTAAAGAGTATCGAACACTTCATCGGTTAAGAAACTGCCACAGGTGCTTTTTTTTGTGCTGCCCAATGCTGCACTGGTCAGTCATGGTTCTAGAGATTTTTTATTGAAGGAGCTTTGGGGCAACAGTCTGGCTGGAAGGGGGCAATGTTAATGTCTTAAAGTAGCATGTGCATAGCAAGCCCATAGTTTTCACTTAGCTTGAGTACCAAAGATCCGTAAGAAAAGCAAAGTTTTCTAAAAATCCTTTTATTCATCCTTTACGTAAGATTAAGGAAATGCCTAGTCACCATACCTAAGAACTTTATTTTTAGGATTTTATTGTTATTGATATTATTATTATTTGGGATGGCTGGCTGGTGGTGTTGGAGATGATATGAGGGCTAAACCCTATGCACCCTCCAGCCAGCTTTTGTGGCCACCACTGGCATAGTACCCCCTGGTGTCTCCTGTTCTATATCCCACTATTTGGTACAGTCGTCACTAGCCACATGAAGCTGTTGAGACTTGGAATATGGCTAGTCCAATTTGAGATGTGCTGTAAATGTAAAATACATGCTGAATTTCAAAGACTTAGTCCAAAAAAAAAGAACGTAAAATATGTCATTAATGATTTTTAATGTTTATTACATGTCGAAATGATACTAGTTTGGTATATTAGACTAAATTAAATAAATTATTAAAATTAATTGGACCTGTTATGTTTTGTTTTCTGAATGTAATATACTTACATTTCTTTTTAAAATTTTTTTTACTGTGATGAATAAATGAAAAGCAATAGGATATATTGGAGTATATGAGGAAGCCATTTGGGTTAAAAGTTATTCAGCCTGACCTTATTTCCCAAAAGGTCCTGATGTGGCCTGTTGAGCATGCATTGTACATCTGCTTTGAACATTTACTATGACCCAAAGACAAGAATGATGCCCCAAAGATAGGGATGTAACCTCCCCTGCATCAGCATTTCCTTTAGGATAGGCATCTCTCCCTAAAAACTAAGGATTAATTACTGACTTGCTGTGCTCACCTTGTGACCACCGACCTGCTGATCACTGCTCTGCTGAGCCAGCTAAGCATCTCATGACAATTGTAAAACAGACCTTCTTATCGTATGTGATGTATGCTCTTTGTTCCAAGACGGTATATAACCACTCTGTACACGCCACTTCTTTGGTGCCCTTTCTTCCTTGGGGAAGGAAGGCCCTGGGCTAGTTCTCAGAACTGGCTCATAAGAAACTCACCTCAAGTTTGATTTATAGATTGACTGTGGATTATTTGCACTGACAACTGAAAAATTTAAAATTATATACATAACACATATTGATGGCTTGCATTATATTTCTATTGAATAACACTGGTCTAGAACACTGGATCTTTAGTTGTTTGGCAATGCAGGTTTCAAGGGTCCCCTTGGATTCTGTCAGATTAGAGAACAGGTCTAGGGAGTGTCTGATTTATCACCAACATTCACTCAAATGAAGAGCTTCATGTTATTGCCCACCTACTCTGTGGCTACACCTTGTAAGGAATGACGCTCCCAGTAACATAAGAGGTCACAGAGGTTGACAGCCTATAAGCCAGACCTGTGGGAGCTACGATTCGAGCCCAGCTCTGTTGGGCAAGCTGGCTACTGGGCCTCCCTGGCCACCACTAGGCCACAGTGCTTTGCCTCCCCTTGCCAGAGACAGCCAGACGGAAGAGGCCAGGGGTCAAGTGCTGCCCCTTCCATCTCTCAAACACCTGTTTCTCTTGGCTGTGCAAGGCCTTCAGAGCTGGTAGGAACACAACACGGTGTGTTTTGACTGTTAAGCAGAGCCCTGGGGACCAGGCTCCCGCCTTCTAATCTCGGGGAGCATGCTTGGTGACTGCGGTGAATCGACCTCCTGCATCTGCTTCTCAAGACGTAGACTGGGAATGGGGCTCCCAGCTTCATGTAAGAACTGTGTTTATGGTGTTCAGCCTCCAGCTGGAAAGGAAACCTGTTCTGTCTGATAGCCTGATGTGCGGTGTTGGCGACAGGACATCAGAATATTTAGACATGCAGACAGTTGGCTGAATTTTTATTTACTGTACAGGCATTTATAGACTCATAGATTGGGAGGGAAAGGAGGAGAGAGATTGAAAGATTATCTAGTGCCATCTTCTCATTTTACATGTCAAAAAAATGGAAACAGAAAGGTTAAATGTCTGCCCAAACTTGCCGGCAAGAAGGTGGAAACTGCCGTGCTGGGACAGTTCCTCTTGGTGAGCAGCCCTCCCCCAAGATGTAAGAGAGGCATTGGTGCTGACTGTTCCTGACCCCATTGGTCACCGGACATGTATTACTGCCCTGCCAGGGACTTACAGATTCTGGACTCTCTGTTCCTGTGGTGCCGGGTTGTTGCCAACTACTGCAAAGATTTCAAGCAAGGGTTCTTGTGGCCCCAAGGATTATGCACCTTACCCAGGTCTCCTATTGCCTGAGACTTGAAGCTTGGAAATCTAGTGGCTCTACTGATGGGCAGCAGGAGTGCTGGTCTGGGTCACTGCTGTGAAATTGATGAAATGTCTTTGGCCCTCTCAGCTGCCTTCTTGTGCATATGCCTTCTTGTGGGTGCCTCTTTTGGTGGAGGAAAGTAATCAGGTAAATAGCTGCGAGCCTTGCAACTCAAGTGTGCTCCATGGCCCAGCAGCAGCACCTGCGAGCTTGTTAGAAATGCAGAATCTCAGGCTCCTCCACAGACTTATGGAATGAGAATCTGCATTTACATCAACAAGATTGCTAGGGAATTTGTATGCCCATTACAGTTTGAGACTCCCTGGCTTAGAGTATTAGTGACTTAATGCCGTTGCCACACTTGGGGTATTTGCATATCAAAAGGGTAAGGAAAGAGTGTGAAATGTTTAATCCAAAAAGTACACCTCCAATGGGAGTGAGAGCTGGAGAGTTAAGAGCTCAATGTCTGACACTGCTATTTAGGTCTGTATGTACAGAGGTGGGGGTGGGGAGGGTGGTGGGCAGTGTGAGAGCTCAGGCTCCAAAGCCTGATTGCAGAGGTTCAATACTGGCTCAGTCACTTTCGTCAATTATGTGATCTTAGTTTGTTTTGGGACCTTGGGCAATTTGTCTCAGTTTTCTCATCTGCAAAATGGGGATAATAGTATTGCTACATCATAGGGTTGTTGTTAGGATGAAATGGTTTAACTCATGCCAAGCCCTTAGGATAGCACCTTAGCACGCTATAAGCACTGAATCAAAGTCAGCTATTGTTCCAGTCATTTTTCATGTGTGAAGCGGCCCCTGGCGGCTGGGTCAGAGATGTTGCTGCTTGCAGAGTGTGACATTCCCATTTCAGGGATCACTGCATGGACAACAGGTGTGCCCTTCCATTTGAGGGGTCTGGGCTTTTGATCCCTAGGGTGCCAAGACACATGGGGAAGGAGGGCCCCACTTGGTTTCCTGCAAGGTGAGCTCTGCACACACACATGAGCTCCTGCAATTGCCCAGTCCTGTGGCGGTTTCCAGAAAACAAAACCAATTCACCTCCAGGGAGTCCTCACTCTGTTCTGTTTGAAAATAAACATGCAATCGTTTTATGATGTGAATTATAGTCCAATAGGAAATGAACTAAGAGTGTCCAACTTCAGGATGGGCCACTTCATAGCTAGAGGGAGTCTGGGCCTATGAGTTCATGCACAAAACAATGTTGTCACCAGCTTTGATCTGAGGCAGAGAGAGCCGGTGCCCACAGTGAATGTCTCTACCTTGTTTATCCAGGGAAGTGCCATGCTTTGGTGGAAAGAAAACTGAGACTCAGGAGCCCTGGGGTTTCAATTCGCCGGACCTTGGGTGAGTCATTTTCTCTCTTTCTGCCTTTGGCCCCTTAGCTATAAAACAAGAGGGCAGAACCTAAATATCCTCTGGGGATTGCTGGAGTCTCCTGTGCTCTGAAATGAATCATCTCAGAAGCTAATGGGTCACACAGTTAGATATTCAGCAACTTGACAGGGAGAGGAACGGTGGTAACCTCCTTTTCTAAGAAGCAAACCTTGAGAAAGCTGGGTGCTGCTGGGATCTGAAGGAGCTCACATACCCAGACACAGAAATTTGCAATCCCTTAAGAATTCCCAGCCATTCTTTCCTCAATAGCATCTCCCACCTCCCCACCCTGCCTCTGTCTGCCACTTCCCCTTCTTCGGCAAGTTAACCAAATTCTCTCTTCATGGACAGTTCAATGGAAAGTTAGTCTGAAATGACAGTATATCACATTTCATGAATTTAATAGTGTTTTCATGATTTTACAAAGTGCCTCCACCAGACACTCGCAGCTGGAGGCGGCTCAGCAGGAGGCTGAAGCCCTGCATCTGGGTTTTTCAACTCTTGCCAAAATCCATTGAATTTGATCCGGAATGACTATGAATCTTTGGAATGTACAGTCCCTTTTCTCTTGCCTTATCCAAATAAAAAAAGGGGAGGGGAGAGGGTGGTGTGGGGAAATGTCCTATGAGAATTCCATATGGAAACACTAAACGTGCATTATAAAGGATTTCCTATAAACAAAATCACGGTCAGAGATGTTGGACTCGCACCCTGTTGAAAACAAAGGGCCCTTGTGTGTATGTTTGTGTGCACTTTAAAACATATACATATATTCATTCGGGGTGCCCTGGCAGCCCCCCTTTCTCTCTCTGGCTAACGTTCTCCCTTTCCATCTCTCCTGCCCCCAAAACTAGCCCCAAACTCCTAACAAGAACAAAACTTTAATCGTTCTGTGCAGTAAATCCCCTACAAATAAATATCCAGAGTAACTTCAAACGCGCTTAATTGAAAGCACATGGGAAGAACTTCACAGTCCTGGCCGAGGCTGTGGAGTTGTAATTTAATGTTATGATCTGCCATAAATATGCGCCATAATGAGCGGAGTTTAGGTTTCCCTTCTGTGTATCAGAAAACTGCAGGTTTGAGTTTTGCCCATTCTTTTTTCTCTTTTGCTCTTCTTTTGTTCAGTCATCAAACTTCACGTTTAACATCCTCCCCATCAACCCCAAATGAAAAAAGACAACCACAGCCTAAACAGACCTTCCTGTCCCTTTCACCTCTCACCACAACTCTCTTGCTCCAAACCATGCATGACTGTCCTGCCTTTCCCTCTGCTGTAAAAGAATTATGGTTTAGGGTTTATAGGGTTTGAAAAAATGTGTTCAATCACCAGAATGGGAGAAATGAGGCTAAACCACCTCTGAGCCCTCTAATGGTTTTATCATAGAATTATAGCTGGAATGGGCTGGGAGGAATTTGAGAGGTCATGGAGTCCACCTCCCTGCCTCCACACTGCTTTATCTACAGCACTGAGGTCCATGAGTATCCACTTTCTCCTCAGAGATCACCCAGAGAGGAGTTTCTGCGACATTCTCTGGCAACTGAACCCCACCTTCAAGCTTAAAATATAAATAGTCTTTCACAGGTCCTATAGAAGTAACATGATTTAAGGTCATTTCTCCTCATCCCATCCTCGGGCGATGGAAGACTTTTAGATGTCCTCCTTTGGGATGACTTCAGTGGGGAGAAAGCCTCCAGCCAAGTGTGTGTGGACACTCTTTCTGGTTTCAAAGGGAGGGAACTTAATGCGTAGTTCCCTGTACATAGAGTTGCTGAATATCAGGCTTAGAAGGGACCTCAGTGGTCATCCAATCCAAGTGCCCCTGAAGAGCTAGGGTCCCCTCAACAGTGCTCCTGACTAGCTGACTTCTAGCATGGGCCAAGGCCCTTCCAAGAATCCAGAACCCACCATAAACCCAGAGAGTTCCCTCTACTTTCAGAGGGCCCTAATGATTGGAAAGCTCTCTCTCCTATTGAGTCCAAAACCACGTTCTTTTTCCTTGCTTTTGCCGGTCCTCATTTTATTTTCTGGAGCTGTGTAGAAGAATTCAGTTCCCTCTGAATGACAGTCATTGATTATCATATTCAAATCATATCCATATCGTATCATTATATTCATATTATATCATTATTATATTCATGGCGTATTCATTCCAACTTTTCCAAGGATTAAAAAAGGACCAATCAAGCTTTTTCAATCACTCCCCATTCAATATATGGTCTAGCCCACTCAGCAGAATCTTGATCTTTGCTTGTTCTACCTACAAAATGAGGATAATTCTGCCATTTGTTTCTATTGTCTAGAATGGATGCAAGGATTGCAATGAGATGGAGGTTGGTTCCCACTGCATTTTTTTTTCAGCACTGACACAGTACTAGCATTGGCTGGTGAGAGTAGGGACAGTCTCCCACGGTTTCTCATCTTCACTGTCTGTACCTGCTTTTCCTAGCTGTGTGGTCCTGGGTCAGCCACTTCACCTCTCTGGGAGTTGGTTTCTTCCTCTGAGAAATCAGAGATCTGGATTAAAGGACTTCCAAGATCCCTTCTAGTTCAACAGCCTCACAAGGGCTGGTATTGATGCCAACTGGAGCCAAGGCCCCGGAAGCTTCTATATCTCAGATCCTACTGTCCTCTGCTCATCATCGATTGGTTGCATTAGTAGAATATTAGAGTTGGAGTGGTCCTAATTCATTCATTCATTCAACCGATATTTGTTGAGTGGCTACTATGTGCTGTTTTAGGCACTGGAGATATATCAGGTTAAGAAAACAGACACAAATTCCTTCTCTTTATGGAGCCTATATTCTAGAGAGGGGAGACATAAGTAAATTATATATTATGCTGGGAGGTGATAATTACTATGAAAGAAAAAAATAGAGGAGGAGGTTACAATTTAAATAGGTCAGAGAGCATTTCACTGCAAGGTGTCACCTGAGTGAGAAGTGAAGGTCAAGGGAACAAGAAGGTTGAATGGCTGAAGTCTAGAGCAAGGAGAAGAGGGGAGGGGATGGTGCTGGGGGTAAGGGGGTGGGGGCGGTTGACTCTCAGGGAGATGAGATGTCATGGGAGGGTGTTAGTAGAGGATGACATGAATGAACTTACATTGGCCACCTAGACTGGCCATTTCATTCTAGTGATAAGGAAAGGGCCCAGAGAGATAAAATGACTTGTCCATAGCCTATTTTTGACAGAGCCAAGAAAAGAACCCAGGTTTTCCTGTTTCCAGTTTGTGCATCTCTCACTAAGGAAGGTCTGCTACTTTTGATCTCAGTATTCCATCATTTAACATTTTCCAGAGCATTTTTGTAAACATCATTGTGTTCTATATTCAGAAACCTGCTGTCTGATTCTCAATGTCAGATTACAGAAGCATAAGCCAAGCTTGTCACACACCAAGCTTGGTGTATACAGACAGACATTAAGGGATTTTCTGAAAGTTACACAGAGCTGGAGCTGGAACCTGTGACTTTTGATGCCCAGGCCACTGCGTCAGAGTTGCAGAACTCTCCTTTCAAAAAAGAAGGCCTTACATTCTCCTCCCTGAGGCTCCTTGCAGCAACTCGCCTCCTTGAGTAATCAAATGGTGCATTTCTGAACACTTCCCATTCATATCCAACTTCTGAAAAATCAAGCCTCATTATCTGTGCTCCCATGCACTCTCCAGAGTCACGTGATGGGGAGAGCAGTCCTGGGAGAGGGGGATTTTCTGAGCCTAAATTGGCATGTGGAGCGGAGGGAAAAGTGCAGCTGGGTGTTCATTAGCTGCCTTCAATCTCACATATTGAAAGCTGGAAAGAACGTGTGTTAATCAATAAGCGCTCAGGATCCTGACGGAGCAGACATGGGTGAGAGGAGGCACGAGGCCTTGTTAAGGTACAGCAGATCTGGCTTCCTCTTAAACTCATCCAGCCCATGGGAAAAGCACTATTTCTGCCTGAAGTTGTAAAAAGGCAACACCATTTTAAAAATCATCGTTGACAAAATCCTAAAAATGACAGGATGGCTATGTCACTCTGTCTCTGTGTGGCTCTGCCTCTGTGATTCTAGATTTGTGCTGTCCAGTCCTGGTAACCACTAGCCACATGTACCTGGTCCAAGTGGAGATGTGCTGCAGCGTTCACACTGGTGTTTCAAAGACTTCCTATGAAATCAAGAATGTAAAATATCTCATTAATAATCTTTTACAAGGATTAGATGCTGAAGTAATATTTTGCATATATTAAGATAAAATATTATTAAGATTAATTTTGGCTATTTCTTTTTACAATTTTAATGGGACTGCCAGAAAATGTAAAATTACATCCGTGGCTTGCATTCAATGGTATGCTAGAAGGGGCTCAGGAGAGCCAATGGTGTACCTTTCTTCCCAACTCTGTGTTTAGTGAGATCAGGTCAGTAGCTTGAAATCTGCCATGGTTGAAGTTTTCACATTATGGAAATTGGCAAGTGCTACAAATTAGGGCATTTTTTTTTTTAGAGAAGGTTTACCAACACATCACTCCTCACATTGTATTTCTCAGTTAGTTCTATTCTAGATGTTTTGTTTCCCAAGATTTCTTTTCTGGTGTGCAGGGTTGAGTGTGGGAGTTTTGTGTGCTTTCCTCTGTCTCTCTCCCCTAGAGCCTGTATTATTTAATTCATTTATTTATTAATTCATTCATAATCAATGAATAAGTACTATGTATAAAGTACTCTTCTAGACCATGACATTTACAATCAATAAATCACAGTCCTGCTCTTGCGGCACTCAGGATCTGGCGAGGGTGACAGCTGTGATAGAACAGAAGTTGGAGTAAACTACTGTTGCAGTGGTGAAGTTGGGGTGCAATGAATAGGACAGCCTGCAGTGCCTGGACTAGGGTAAGAAGCAGGAAAGTCTTCAGAGAAGAGGGGCTATTTGAGCTGGGTCTTTAAGGATGAATAGGAGTTTATCAGGAGAGAATCTGGAAAAGATCATTCCTGGTGGAATGGAGTTGCCAAGTAGCTAGGGGTTGCCACAGCATGGGGGACAGAAATGGCGAGTGATGTTGGATGAGACTGGAAGAGGATTTGGGGACACAACAAGGAAGGCTTTGTGTAACTTGCTAGAAAGCCTTACATACATATTTTCTCTTCTTCTTCCTTCTTCCCTTCCCAATGTCTCTACCTAATAATGGAGAATTAGAATGTAGAGCATCTAACCTTTAAAGCCTTGTCTCCCAGGGGTTAGGAATTTCACGCAGGAGACAAAGCTTTTGATGTCAGATCCTGGTGGGTGGTAAGCAGATCAGACTGGACACTCCTCCCAAGGGCCAGGAGCAGGATGGCCTCAGAGACTTCATGTGTGGAGGCTGGGGGCTCCATTTTATCATTTGGAGTGTTCCTAAGGGGGTAGGGAGCATTGGAATTCCCAGGGGTGTGTCTCATGGGAGATGTAGAGTGAAGATGAAATAAGATCTCTGTCCGTTGGTGCCAGCAGCAGGGTGGGAGCAGCACAGTGGCGTTACAGCAAAGGGTGGGAGATGGCCAGAGACTCGCTATGCGACCTGGGAAAATCAGCCCCTCTCTAGACCTCAGTTTCCTCATCTAAAATGAGCAAGTTGGACTAAATCCTATCTGTTTCAATGTCTATTATACATGTTGATTATTTTAGGTTTTTTCAAGTTTTAAACACGTGACTAGAATATTTTCTATTTCTCATAAAATAAACCCTAAACAAGTTTATTTTTTATTGATGTAGCTTTGGTCAGTATCACACATGGTCAGTAGCACACATTGGAAAAACAAAAGCTTTCTCATCTCTGTACTTTACACCCCTGCTCTGATATGACTGACGATCCTAAGACCTAAAGTGCAGAATTTCTAACCCAGGAGCACAGGGGTTTGCACGTTTTCCTAGCATCTCTGGTTCAACATCACTTCAGTCCATTCTGAGATCAAGGATTTTACCATTTAGATGTCAGAGGTGGAGGCTTGGTTACCTGGACCAGGTGCCCTTGGTGAAGCCACCTTTCATCATCTCCCTGTGGCTGGGGTTCTTGCTGCTTCAGAAATCAGTGGGCCAAGCGCAAAGGTTTTCTGAATTGGATGGCGTCTTGCGTGTTTATTTGACCATTTTCCTTTTCATCTGTAGTTCACTCTTCAGGTCACTCTGTCCACCTCTGTCATAAAGTGTTTCTAAATGACAGCTTTTATCTTGCTTTCTTTTTTTTTTTCCTGCCCTAGAGCCGCCAGTGGACTCTTGGGGCAGACAGAGTACACACTCCTACTGGGTGAGTGAGGGTCTCCCGAGCTGGCCTCAACTTCATTTTTCCAGGCTTGCTCTTCTATATCTATCCTCCAGGCTGCCCCCAAGACTCCTCCTCCTCACCTTGATGACTGGATCACCTGCCCCACCACAGCTCTAGAGACACATCCAGTTTCCTTTCTGCCACCTCAAGTCCTTCAATACTCTGAAAGTTCTCTCTTCTCTGTGAAATTTCCCTTTAGTCTCTAGCCTGCACATCCTCTGAGCATCTACAAATGTTTGCCATGGGTCACCTCTTAGTCCCTCCTGTCTGTATCTTGTCTTCCAAAACAGGTAGTACGTCTGGGAGGGCAGGGATCCCACAGGTGGAGGAGCAGGATGAGATGGCCGCCCTCCCATGAATGGACCACATGACACTGGGTTATTTCAGCTCTTTGGCAACCTCAACTGCTTTGTCTACAAGATGGGAATAATATTACCTATCTTCCCTCACTGAGATTTTTTGAGGATCAAAATGGACAATAGATAATAGGAGTTGAAGGGCTTAGTAAACGACCACAGAGTGGGTGGAATTGAGGTGCCCCTGCTGGATCTTGCACTCAGTACCCCTCGGTGAGCACTTGCTGATGCATTGATTAAGTGTCACAACAGTAGTTCCAGTGATGTTCCCCTCAAGCTATTTCTCTAACAAACACATAAGCAGGAAAAATTGGACATGGGTCTGTTTGGAACTAAGCATGCTTAGTTAAAAAACAAAAAGAAGGAAAGATGTGGGGTGGTGCGCAGACATGGTGATACCTGCTTTCAAACACTTTAAAGGCTGTCAGGTGGCAGACTGATTGACTTACTCTGCTTGGAGCTGGAGAGAGTGTCCACATTCCTTCCCCTCCCCAAGGGCTCTGGACTCTGTCCATCGCCCCGATGGGCCTCCCTGCCTCTCTATATTTCCCAAGGCACGTCCTCCTTCCATCTGCCCTCCAGAACAGCCCTGGCTCCTGCCTCTTTCTCAGCCTGGTGCTGCCTGATTGTCCCCTCTCTTCTGCCTTTAATCCTTCTCTTGCAGCAATTTTCTCTTGACCTCCAAAGTTCCTGCTTCTCCCATCCTAAAAGTCAGTCCCTTGCCCATTGTTCCCCTTAAATTATAGTTTTCTCTCTCTTTCTTTCCATCACCACTTTTGAAGGCGGTCTCTGCTCTCTCGGTGTCTGTTTCCTCAGTCCCCAATGCTTAACTCTCAGACATCTGCCTCCACATTGTTCCAGACTGCTCTGTCTTGGCATGGCATGGCATGACCACAGGCCTATTTTCTACTCTTGGCCCCACTGGCCACATCCCTCTTCATCATGGGAGGTCACACAGCACAGCGGGCAGAGTAAGTCCTCTCCTGACAGCCTTAGTTGAATCTTGGCTTTGCCTGTTACTAGTTTTGTGACCTTGAGCAATTTACATCATCTCCCTGTGCCTCACTTTCCCATCTGTAAAATGGAGGTCATAACACTACCTGTAATATAAGGTTGTTGTCAGGATTAAAGGAGTTAATACATACAAAACAATTAGCACAGGGCTGGCTCCTGGTAAGCCCTCGATGAGAATGAGCTCTAATGGTTCTCTTTCCACTCTCCCTTAGACTGCTTTCTCTTGGGGCTTCTAGGCATCATTTCCTTTCAGGCTTCCCTCCTCTCAAAGACTGAGCCTTCTGAGGCTCCTTTTCAGTATCTGCCTCCTTCCTACATCCTTCTTAGAGGCTCTGGCTGTCCAGAACTCCGCTCTCAGCCTTCCTCACCTCCATCTCGCTGCATATTCTTCCTGAGTGATCTCCTCTACTCCTGTGACTTTAACTAAGATAGATTTGCTGACGATGCCCACATGTCTTTTTTCAAATTCCAGCACTTTTCTTACACAAGCAATCTATGTTCATCGTAAAAAATTGCATAATATAGGTAAGCAAAGAGAAAAATACGTGTAAATCACTCATAACTCCACCACTTGGAGACGCCAACTGTTTATACCTCTGGTAAGATCCTCTCAGTCTTCTGTGCGTGTCTGTGTTTATAATATAGGATTTGTAATATATTTGTTTATATGTACTTACAACAACACATGCATATCTCTATTACCATCTTAAGGGCTGTGTATTACTCCGTTATATGCTGTATCGCAATCTAATCAGCCAGTTCCTTGTGGGCCACCTAGGCTGTTTCCAGTCTGTTGCTATGATGACCTTCTTTGTACGGACTTAGTTGCTACCTCCGCTGGAGAGAGATATGAGAGATCAAGACTCATATTCTTAACTGCCTACTGGGCATCTCCATTAAGGTCCTTGAAGCTCAGCAAACTTCAAATGGAACTTTTTGTCTCCTCTTGTTCTCCCAGCCTCAGCAAATGGTGGCTTTCTAGCCATTCTGTCTCTCAGGCTAGAAATTGAACAGCCTGTCTCCATATTCAAGCCATCATGTTTATTCCATCTCCCTATAATTGTCTCTTGCATGTGGTACTTCCTTTGCATCCCCACTGGCACTTCTATGGTTCCAGCTCACATTTTCTTATTTCCTATATGACTGAAAGCCTTCCTGATACCAGCAGACATCTTCCTCAACAACCGGTCTGATCTCATGGCTCTTTCTAAGGATTGAGGTTTTGTGGCCTCTCTATACAGTGCCCCAATCTATTTCTCCAACATCAATTTCCCAACACTTCCTCTTACTCATCACATACTCCAGTTTCAAGGCATTCCCCAGGGCTCCCCAAATCCCTCATTCCCTTTCATCCCTCCATGTCTTTGCACATGCTGTTCTCTCCATCTGGTCTACCTTCCTCTTGGCTCTCTGCATAGTGCATACTCTCTCTTTCTCTAGCACTCAGTTTACTTCTGCTACAAAGACTTTTCTGATCTCTCACAAGCAAAATTAGCTGCTCCTCTTTATGTTTCCTTAAAGTTTCAGTTTATACCTCTAGTACTTTGCACTGTGTTTTTCCCACTAATCTATGAGCATCTTGAGACAGAGAAGGGTCTTCTTTGTCATCGTACCTCTAGTATCTGTTGTGGGCCTGGGGCAGAGCTAGTGCCTGGCCCATGCCCATGAGTGACTGAGTGAACCACCTGATCCCACGCTGCTGGCATTAAAGCTTAAGGCATGGCAGTGACATATACCTAGAAATGACAGAGCATTAAACAGTGAAAGCAGATTTTTTTCTCTTTCTTTTAGAAGAAAACACAATTTAAAAACACTTGAGAATTACTATACCTTACAAAACCATTTCAGGAGTGGAAGCAAGTTACCTGTTCTCTATGCAGCCTTGTTAATGTGAACACCTGTGTGTGTCCTAGATCATCACTATCATCCCCAACCCTATTGATGAGAAAATGAAAACTCTCACGATCATGTTTATCCCTTGCATAAAGTTGTATATTTTTCCAAAGGTCTCTATATGTATGATCTCATGAGATCTTCATAATCTCCCTGTGGTAGATTACAAAAATGGCCCCAATTTTCCAGCTCTTTCTATTTCCATGCCCTTTACAAACAGCCTTTGTAGCTCTTCTCATCAAGTGGTAGAATTTATTTCCCTATCTCTTGGATCTGAGGTGACCGCATGACTTTCTTTGACCAGTAGAACATGGCAGAAGTGACACTGTGCTAGTTATGAGTCTAGGCCTCAAAAGACCTTGCAGCTTCTGCTGTCTCTGTTGGACTCCTGTGACTACCATTTGAATAAGTCTAGACCCGTCTATTGGAGAATGAGAGACCACATGGAGCAGAGCTGAGTCATCTGATTCATCCCAGCCAAGACCACAAACACATGAGCAAACTCAGCAAAGTCAATTGGTAGTTGGCCTTCCAGATGCCAGCAGACACGTGAGCAAGGCTATCCTATACCAGCCAGGCCCCAGCCAATCTTCAGTTCATGAGCTCAACAAATTGTTTTTTAAGCCTCTAAGTTTAGGGTGGTTTATTACACACCACTAGCTAACTGATACACTCCCTGTGAGAGAAGTAGAACAAGAATGGCAGGTATTCCCATTTTATAGGTGAGCAATCAGGGGCTCGATGAGCCAAAGCTTCAGTTCCTAATTCAATGTTGTTTCCACAACAACAGCAGTTTTCAATAATTGGTTGGTCACAGAGTCCTTCCTTTAAAAAAAGTTGTATGGAGTCTCAATATGGAAAACCAAAGAGCACTCTTTCCACTGGAGCTGGCACAGGGCCTAGAGCCCAATATCTTTCTTCCTCCTTGGCTTTTCTCTGCATGGTAGCCCCTGAGGAGACCCCTAAAGGAACACAGTTTGACAACCACTACACTTACATCATCACTCATCTGCTCCCAAAATATACATAAAGTAGGTACTGTATGCTTAAACTGGGCCTTGAGACAGCTGGTAGCATTCAGGGAAAGCAGAATGTGTGGTTTGTGGTCTGCAATAAACTCAATGTAGTGGGAGAAAAACAGCTCAACAAGTCTGAAATAATGACAAACAACATAAAAACGGTGACATGTAAGTGAGTGATGAGATCTGTGGTAGCAGGTCTAGGTCCTGCAGGTGTGGTAGAGATGGTGGTGGTTGATTGGGAATAGTCAGAAAAGAGATCATGGGAAAAGTGGACCCAAAAGCAGGACAAGATTTTAACGGGTAAAGGAGAAAGTGAAGAGGCTTCTAGGGAGGAGAATGATATGGTCCAGGGGAAAGGAGGAGCATTGTTTTTTGTGGGAAAGATCAAGAGGTTTGGCCTACAGGGCTAAAGAGTCTTCTGGGCCTTGGAAGGGAGTGAGCTAACCATGAAAGTGGACACGAGCTGCCTCCACATGGGACAATATCAGAAGAGTCCTTTAAGGTCCATGTCCTCCATGAAGCCTACCCCGGTTCCTACCCAAAGACTCGTTTATTATTTGTCTGAACTCCACGTCCTGCATTAAGTGTTTCATGACTTTTCTCCTCCACCAGAGTACATGTTCTTGGATGGCAGAGCTGGTTTCCTCCTTTCTTTATGTCATCCTTGGAGTTGGACATCTACTAAGAGAGTTTGACACGTGTGTATTGACTAAATGATGAGCCTCATTGTGGCAGGTTCCTATAACTCACAGCATTAGGATCACAATTCCTCCCCTCGACCTCTGCCACTTAAGGAAGTCCTGAAGATTATTCTGACCCCAACACCCTGTTTACCATTTTGCCTGGGAAATGTGGTGCTAAAAGATGGGCAAGTTTTCAAGTCTAAGGCTTCTGTGTTGTAAGGGATGGGAAAGTGGCTCATTGGTCATTAGTGGCAGGTTGTGGAGACTTTTTGTGGAAGGTATGCTTGTTTTAAAACATGTTCACAACTTTTTTGCCACACCTTCCATCAAAAGGCAGAGTTTGATTCTCCTCATCTTGATTATGGGCTGGCCTTAGTGACTTGTTTCTTACAAATAGAAAATGTTGAGTGGTACTGCATGACTTTTGAAGCCAGCTCATAAAAGGTAATATAGCTTCTGCCTGGCTCTCTGTAGCTTTGGACTTGTGCCTTTGGAGCCCTGAGCCACCATGTGTATTAACCATGTTTTTTATTTTCCATATATATATATATATATATATATATATATATATATATATATATTTTGTGTGTGTGAGGAAGATCAGCCCTGAGCTAACATCCATGCCAATCCTCCTCTTTTTGCTGAGGAAGACTGGCCCTGGGCTAACATCTGTGCCTATCTTCCTCTGCTTTACTTGGGATGCCGCCACAGCATGGCCTGACAAGTGATGCCTTGGTGTGCCCGGGATCCGAACCCGGGTTGCCAGTAGCAGAGCGCAGGCACTTAACGGCTAAACCACAGCTGCGGCCCCTATTTTCCATATTTTGATGCTTTGACACTTGGCACCTTGCTGACCCTGGAGGCATTGCCCCTCCCAGGATTAGCTAATTCCTAGGGATAGCAAACAACTCACCTGGGAGTGCATCTTTCATATGCAAACTAACCAATACAGAGCCCATACTCCCAACTGCCTCCTTTATTGGGCTCTCATATTCTGGGCCACCATACCTCTGTCCTAATCACCCCAGGGCCAGGTCTCATACAACTAGGGGCAGCCCTTTTTACCCTGAGTCTGCTGAAATTATTCAAACTAGCCAATCCTAAAGCTGTGTACTCTGCCTGACCCATTCCTTCCCACAGAAATACAATAAAGGCTCTTGCCTACATTCTACCCCTCCCCACCCCCTGACCAACCCTGGTGCTCCCCCATGTGGTTCCCCATGGTGTGGCATGCCCCCTCCTCTTGGGATCTGTGAGTATAACAAACTGTATTTTCAGTGGCAATCGTCTCCTGATCTGTTGGCCTCGCTATACTGAATAATAATAACACCTACATTTCAAAACACCGTGTAAGAAGTCTGGGTACCCAGAAGCCACCATGTTGGAGGGACCATGTGGAAAGATGACATAGAGAAAGAGGGAGATGCCCGAGGAGCCCCAGCTGTTGCAGCCCCCTCAGCCCAGGCGCCAGATACATGAGGGAGCCTTTGAGAAGTCCCTAGCTGCAGCCACCCTCTGACTGAAACCTCATGGCAGATCCCAAGCAAGAACTGCCAGTCAACCCCCAGAACCATTAGAGATAATCACATTAAATGACTCTTGTTTTGTTAACACTAAGTTTGGATGGTTTGTTACAGAGACATAGGTGTCTGAAACAAGAGGGACAATCTAAGTTACGGTTCTGCTGATTTCTTTCCTATTCCCTTTGACTGCTAAATCACTGTTTATGCCTTTGCAGGATCATTTAATGTGTGAAATTTGAAATTTCTCCAATTCTAGCAAGATTCTGTAGACTGCTGATACCCCTTACCTCGCAGCACCAGTAATATCGCTCCTGTATTGCTTGGTGCAGAGTCTGAAAGAAAACTGTTTAGAAATATTTCTAGGGTCATCAGGATGAAATTCAGAGCTCAGCATGGCCAATCAGAAAAAAAAAGAGGGGAGGAAAAAAGAAAACAAGACAAACTAGGCTTTCAAAGAAAATTGAGGATCTGGAGAGCCTTCAACTATTTTGATTTATATTTAAACATTTCTAGAGATTGAAGTCTTGATTAGCCCAGTCCTCTCAAGTTCTGCCTCAGCCATGATTTATGGGAAGGCCAGGCCAGAGCAAAATGAAAGCAAAATGAGGTATTCTTTAAAATTACCTTGGAGCTCTTGAAGGAGGGCACAAGTGCTAACGTGGAGATTAAAAAGGCAGTGATGGGATGTGCCTCTGAAACACTAGATCTGCAGAGGCCTGGCAGTGTGGGGAGGGGAGCCTGTGAAGGATGGGCTACAATCTCAGCAGGTGAAACCCTGCAGGATGCTTTGTTTGGCTTGGCTCTCCATAGACTGAACTCTTCATCAAAGGGGCATCTGAGAGCCCAGACTGGCATTTTGATTTAGTGACCCTTCCATCACCACCTGGAAGGGAGAAACTTCTAACATGGAGAGAATGAGAGGGGTGTGGAGGGAGGGGTCTGGCTGGTGGAGGGGTTGATAGTAGAATCCAGACTCACAGTGCCTCGGGGGCTGAATCCTTTTCAGACCAAGCGGGAGGAGCCCCTGGTCCAGCTCCCTACTCTGACCCTCCTCCAACCATGCCTTCTGTACACAAGAAACTCACAGGACCAAGAAGACGTGCTCATTTGGAGCCCATTGTCTTCTTCTAGATTTTACCATGAGTTCCTAGGATCTGTAATTCCCTGACCAAATGGCCCCAAGCCCACTTCCAGGGTTGCACGGACCTCTTCCTTGGTGCATCCTTCTGAGGACAGACCACACTGGTGCTATGCACATCCCAAGACTTGAGGGGTGGCCAAGTGGTGGCTATTTACAGGAGGCTGTGGAGGAGCTTGGACACATGGTCTGGGATGTTCACATGCATGTGCACAAGGCCCTTAAAATGTGGGATGGAGCCAAAAGTGGGAAGAGAAGAGACATATAGGCCAGAGGCTAGAACCTACACATCCCAGGCCTCTAGCTTTAGTATAGAAAGCTCAGAATTCTAAATTCAAACTTGGCTGTCCAGGTTCATATAAAGGTATATCTGTCAATGGAGAAGGAGGGAGCATATTGTGTTTGACATTTGTTATCTTGATTTATAACTCTTGCATATGTAGCCATATGGCTTGTGTGGACCTCCATATGTAATCTTGCCCCAGGCTTGCAAATGTTAGGAGAGGGTCTGTGTAAAGGGCAGAGGCAGGGTGTGCCGTTGGTCTGTTGTGTCAGTTGCAGTGATCTCAGCCTTCTCCTTTGAGAGTGGGAAGGTATTGTTTTCAACTTTAACTTCTCTAGCAAGCCTCCTCAGTTCATGAGTCAGCAAGGGCAGTTCTCATCTATAGAAAGAGCCCTGAGGACATGGAACATTCTGGACCCAATCTATTATTCTGAACCTAACTTCCACCGTTATCCTCTTCCCCTCCATGAACCTTCTGTGTGGTGGCATAAACCTTTTCACTGTTCTGTCCTATTCCCCTCTACTACACACACACACACACACACTCACACACACACCCGAGTGAGCAAGTTCCTTTTTCTCAAGTTGCTCATGACACTTATTCTGTCTCAAATACCCTTCCTCCTCTTCTCCATTCATCCAAATCCTACTCATTTCTAAAGATCTAATTCAAGTTGAACTTAAACTTTGTTTACTCATTCATTCATTCAATGACTAATTGAATTTACTCACTCAGTAACTAATCAGTGAAACCCTGGCATGTACCAATTCCTGGGTTACAGCCATGAAGGCATATTTTTTTCTACTCCAACTCACCCTGATCTCGATTTTCCTAATTTCTACTTCATATAACCTCCTTACTACCAAATTTTAACAAAATTTCAATGTTGTTCTCCAAATTTTCTTAGTTGTAGATTTTGTATCTAAAAGTAGATATATTTTTTGTGAGCAGGAATACTCTGTTGGGCCACTTTCATATTCCAATCATTGGCCAGCAGAGTTTAATGGCATAGTGACATGCAGCAAAGACCCACTGACTAAGTGAGATGCAGCTTGATGGAGGAACCAAAATGATTTGCAGCCAAATCCCTTCCTGCTTAAAGGAATTTGCAGAGAGCTTGGGTTGGTCCAACTTCCATCCTCTCCTTGGCATTTTTTATCATTCCATTGGATTATTTCTAATCCATTATGCATCTATCATGCCTGAATTTATTTCAACCCTTTTGAACATATTGATATTTTGGCTTGAAGTCTTAATAAGAATGATTTCTTTATTATAAACTTGAGTTTTTATTTGTAATTTATAACAAATTACTCTCATAGATAAGTATATGTTGAAATAAATAGGTTCAGTCACTTATTATTTCTTATTATTTCCATATGACTTTGGCTTGCTTTTCTAACATTTCTTCTAGTAGGCCTGAAATCCCTGTTTCTATATTTTTTCTTTTAGGAAATGCCTTGGATTCTAACCGTGATTTTCAAAAGCGGAGTCCTTGGGCCAGTACCATCAGCATCACCTGGAAACTTGTTAGAAATGCAATTACCAGGACTCAGCCCAGATCTACTATTTGAACAAGCCCTCTAGGTGATTCTGATGCATGCTAAAATTTGAGAACCACTCTATTAGTTGAAAGAACATTGAGCTGGCAGTGTAGATCCTGAATTTTGGCTCTGGCTCTGTTATTAAAAGGCTATGTGACTCATTCTGAGTCTCACTTTTCTCACACCAGTTTTCTTGACTGTCTTGATGTCTTTGGAGATAAAGATGGACTAGTCTCCTTTTAGTTTTTTGACTGGTAATGTGGTAAAAATCACAACGGTACTTACTTCACAAGGTTGTTCTGAAGATCAAATAATTCATTGCATGCACATCCTTACAGGATTCTTTTTCAAGCCTCTCAGAATTCTCATAGGAGCCCAGGTTCTCATTATTTTATGTTGGGTTGCACAATCAAGAAATCTTGGTTTCTACCATATGTAGGTGATACAGCCCACTGGGGAATGCACATTCTTCCCCATACAGTGTATTTGAAATGTCTGAATAAATGCTAAATGTGATGGACAATAAACTCAGAAAAGGAGGCACCTTCTAAGAGTTGGAGTGGTCACACAGAGAAGGCTGCATACCAAAGATGGGTTTTGAGTTGGGACTTAAAGATAGGCAATGGAGAGATGGGTAGTGAGGAAGGGCACACCCAGTCATCCCATGTAGGTGAACGCTAGGATTAAAAATGCAGACTAAAATGGGGGTGCAGAGGGAGACAGTGAGTAGACCAACTATTGGCAGTTGGGTGTGTGTGGATGGATATAGTGGAAGAAAGTTTGAAAAGGGTGTTGGGGCCAGGTATTGAGGGTCTTGCTGGTAGGCAATGGAATATGAAAACTCCAAGTGAGAAAACTAGCATAAGAGATCACTGGTCGTGTTTTAGATTTCTCTAGGGTCAGTAGGATATTCTCCTGGTGATGTGTTGGGCACATCTGATCACATGCTTTCAGGAAAGGAGACAGAATTCTGAGGCCTGAACCCTTAAAACCTATCTCAGAAACTGCCTTGGCTGGCTCAATGGAGCCAGTCTAAATGCACACGTTGGGCCGGCTCCGTGGCTTAGCGGTTAAGTGCGCGCGCTCTGATGCTGGCAGCCCGGGTTTGGATCCCGGGCGCGCCCCGAGGCACCACTTCTCCGTCCAACCCGAGGCCGAGTCCCGCGTACAGCAACTAGAAGGATGTGAACCTACAACATACAACTATCTACTGGGGCTTTGGGGGGAAAAAATGAATAAATAAAATCTTAAAAAAAAAAATAAAATAAATAAATGCACACGTGTTAATTAACTCTTAGCTTTCAAGACTAACCTCACCACAAAGTTTCAGATATCTCAGAGGAAAGGAAGCCAGTTTATCATAGTGGTAGTTCTCAATCCTGGCTACATATTAGAATCACTGGAGAGCTTTAAAAAATCTATACCTGGACTTTACCCCAGAGATTTAGATTTAATTGGTAGAGGGTGGGGTCCATGCACAGTTATGTTTTAAAAACTCCCCGGGTGATTCTGATGTGCAGCCAGGGTTGTGCACTGCTGCCCCTGGAGGGTCCAGCATATATAATCATAGGTGTCAGATGAAGCACAACCAACCTCAACAACTTGTATCATATTCTGCCAAACGAGGAAATACTTCTGTTGTTCCAGATATCAGTTGTCTCTGATTTTTGGTGGCTCTTCAAATAATGGAGCAGACTGCCATGGGATTGGCAGGCTGGGGAGCCCGGCAGACACAAGTAATCTTCCTGACATATTAAAAAGTATGGACTCAGAAAAGAAAACATAAGGTGTGGGCCCCATTGAGGGGAGCAATGGAGAGGACTCCGGGTACGGGCATCTGAAGACTTCTGCATAATACCTAGCAAGGAGTCAGAAAATACACATCAGGACCATAATTGTAAAAACACTGTCTGATTTCTTAGACTTTATAACCCTCACATGTTTATTTTTTATACTCCCCTCTGTAACCCCATAGAAACTATCAGTAAGTTTTTAGAATTGAAAAAGGATAGCAAGCTTGTCGTCAGAGTCTGAAAGGAAAAAATGGAGGGCTTTGTGGCATAGTGTCTTGGAGGGAAGGAACAGATTTTAAGAGAAAAGAGAGCAAGGCTGCCAGGAAGAAAGCCAGCTGGGAGCAGAAGTCCCTTGTGGCTCCACTGTGTTTGAAAGTGCAACTAACCCAATACCCAGCACACAGAATTTATTAAATGAAAGTTTGTCAAATTGACTTGTGCTCTAGTCCTGGCCTCCATTTCTTCTGGGTTGTATATCCTTGAGTATGTTCTTTATTCATTGAGAGCTCCGCTTCTTCCTTTGTAAGGAGGGGTAAATCAAATCCTCACTTCTGGTCTTCAGGAATTGTCCCAAAGGCATGGGCAAATGAACTGATAACTTCAAGGAATTTAGGACTAGAGCTTAAAGTGGCATGCCTTTGATGACATATCATTTCCCCAAAGTCTCAAGTTTTAGCTTAAAAATTCACATACAACGTGCATTCATTCATGCATCAAAATTTTACTGAGTACCTACAACGTGCCTGGCACTATTCTAGTCATTTGGAACTCAATGAGGAATAACAACAATAAAATAGAACTTAGTCTCATATTGCTTCTATTCTAGTTGAGAGAGACACAATAAACTCCATAAGTTATGTGTTCATGTAGTATAGAAACGAGAAAACATTATTTACAACTTCAAATTCCTTAACACCCTCTCTGCCCCTGCTTCACACTCTTGGTGTCAAATGATGCTGGAGGAAGAAGTGTCAGGCCCTTGGCCTTCCATGGTATACCGCCAAAGGCATGTGGTCCCAAATGGGAGAACCGAGAATGAGAGCATTGTGAGGATTAAAGAAACTGATGGTAGTCACACTGCTTGAAGACTTCAACATATTATGTAAACGTAAAGGATGGCTATGATTTTTAAGACTTTCATAATTCCAAGTTAGTAATGTATCGTGTGCCAGAATATGATGGACTCAGTGCCCGTAAGCTATGAATTCTCTAAACTGTTGTCTTACTCTCATGTCACTCTCAGACCCCAGTATACATGTAGGCGTGGATGGTCTTAGAGTGGGATGTTGCACAGGCAGTCAGCTTTGGGACATGCGAGGAAGAACCTCTACCGTGGTGCTTTAAAATCCACCATTTGGGTTAAGTGCCAATCATATAACCCAAGAGGAGCTTCATTTCAAGGTGAGGGTAGGGTGAGGGTTTGAGGAGACTGCAGATGGGGTCTTCAAGAACATGTAAGACATCATGGAATTTTGGAGCCACAGGGTCACCATGGAATTTTAGAACCACAGGGTTACACTCTGGGCTACCAGAGTGGTTAAGTGACAGTTTCAAGATCACACAGCTAATAAGGATTGTTGCTGGGTTGAGAACAGAGGGCTGTACTCTTTCTGTAATTTCTCTCTGTGAAGAGACGCTAACCACACACCAGCCCATATCAATCCCTCACCAGCTGGTCCCCCTCAGTGGCACACATTTGCTATAGAATGAAAGATACTTTTTCCTGCTTATCTGGAACAAATGGATACAGTTCCAATTCTTTCTTCATTCTTGACAACTCTATAATTTAGCACAGAAAAGAAGGGTGAGAAAGAATCAAAGAATTTTGCAGTTTTAAAGGCCATTGCAGGGCTTTTATTCTAACTCTCTTGATTAAGTGTAGAGGTGAGTGGGCTGCAAATTGAAGCCTGAAGAAGGAACGTGACTGTCTCAGGTCACATAGCTGGTTAGTTGACGGCTGGGACGGGAACCCCAAATTCTGAGTTATATCCCAGGGTTCTATCTCCCACTGTCATTTAGAGTGTGTATTGGTGTAGATCAGCACTCTTGGCAGACAGATTATTTAATGAGCCAAATTATTTTACCATAATGGCATGAGCATTTCACAGTAAATCAGGTCCATTGTCACTACAGCATACCTAATTACCCACATGTAGCCACCCAGGGTGAACTTTCCCTTGAAATTCCCATTTTATAGAATATTGATTTCCCAGATATATTGTGAGATGGCTGACACTGGGCAGGGATGAGATATGAAGTCTGGATTAAATACACCTCGAGTTGCTTTTCATAGCATCTGATCTCTAAATCTTGATTTTTATTTTGGAAGAAGGAAGCTCAGAGTGTATTCTAAAGGAATAAGAAAGCGTAGAATTGGTATATTAATGAATCATTTAGACTAGAGTGGTTGGTTCAAGGTTAAGAGATGATTTTTATTTCAAATAGGGAGGCGTTTGAGAGCATTTACAGGCTGTTGGTAAGGAGCCAGTGGAGAGGGAGGTATAAAGAGAGGGGACCACAAGAGAGGGGAAGGGTGGATCATTGAGAGAGTGAAGGCCCTGAGAGTTGGTGGGGTGGATTGGATTTGGACAGGAAGAGGGCACTTCGGACTGGAAGCAAGGGTGGGTGGAGACAGAAATAAACAGAAGGTTGAAGGTGTGTGTTAAAAGGCAGCTAGGTTGAGAGAAGGGGATAATGAGGGGTGCAACTGAAGCCTGGTGTCTTCCTAACTAATAAAATGTTGGAAGTGCAATTTAGGCTGGGATAAGCGCCTACTGTCTAGGGAGAAATGGGAGAGGTGGGCATTTCCTTCCACTCCCATCAACCTAATTTAAATCCTACTCAGATTCTGTAAGTGCTCTCAGACCACGCCAGCTTACAATAAATGCCTCTTCTTTCACTGCATTCAGGATTTACCACCAACAGCATAACATTTAGAATATTACTATCTACAGCCCTGTATTACTGTCATCTTGTCCAAGACCTATACGCCCTGCATCTCTGTGTCAGTCAGAGTAGTTTAGGTTGTGCTGCAGTAACAACCCCTCAAATCTGTGTGGATTAAAAGAACCTAGGTTTATTTCTTGCTCATACTAAATGTCTGACATGGTCTGTCAGGGGTGTGGTTGGGTTCTGCTCAATATTGTCCTTCAGGGACTCAGGCTGACAAAGGAGCTGTCTTCTTGAAGCAGCTGGTTCTCATGTCAAAGATAAAAGAATGCTTTGTGAGGTCTTGCCTCAGCAATTAGATGTTTTGGCTTGGAAGTTACATGACACTTCTGCTTGCAACTCATTGGCCAGAACGATTCTTGTGGCTCCAACCACCACAAAGAGCAGGAAGTATAATCCTACCATGTGCCTTGAATGGGGAAGGACCATAAATATTTAGCCAACGGTACTAATGACTAACTTACTCCTCCAGTCAGACAGTGTGCTCTCTGAAGGCAAGGTCAGACTGGGCCTCCTGCTACACTGGCACAGGTGCCGTATTGAGTAGCCACAGAACCAGGCACAAGACAGCAATGTACTGGCTGCACTCATAGAGCTGACCAATTAGCACAGTCCTGTAGCCACAGGCCACAAATCTCATGGGGGCAGACCGGGTAGGGAGAGGGTGAGGCAAGGCCCTGTTGGGGGTGGCAGTGGAAGTGAAGGATCTCAGAGAGGTGAGGAACAAATAGTAAGACACAGAAAGGAGGCTGCTCATAGTGATTGGGGCACTGATACTCCCATCTTGAGTGGTCCAGTCCCCCCAATGCTAGGAACATCCATGAGTATCTGGATGAGGGGAGAAGGACAGCTCAGCACTCATGCTGGTTTGATTGTGGTGAATTGAGCATAAGAACACTGGAAAGACCAGCCTGGGTCAAAACCTATGACGTTGAGCGTCAGTTGTGAGAGACCATGCCCTCGTCCACATCTTTATGGTCTACTCCTGAAGTCCTGGGATATGTCTTGTTTTCATGAAATGATCTGCACTTGCCTAGTTTTTTTTTTTTTCTTTTTTACCTTTTCTTATAGGCCTCCTGTTGAGGTAACTGACCATTTTGACTTTGAAGCCAACAACTCCCTAACGCAGTGGTCAACAAAGGTGGAGGCCCATAGAGGCGGGTGGCTTGCTCCAGGCAGGGCAGCTAATGACAAGGAGTCCTGCCTCCACCACATCCCCTGTGTGCCATACACTTACCCGGCTAATCCCCAGACGGGGGTTAGCTTTTTTAGAAATAGAGTGAAAATAACTTCAGGCTTCTGAACTTAAGGGAGGCTCTGACACCTCAAGTTTTAAGGCATCCTAGGTATTGAATTAGAGAAGCTTCCCTCTGTTCAAGGACAACAGCTAAAAACCAGCTGACAGACCTGGGCTGTCCAGCCAGCTTGCTCTCTCGGCTGGGGTCCCTTTAAGATGTGAGAACTTGGAGATAGGGAGGTCAAACGCAGGCCAGTGGAAGTTTCCACACTCTGTGTCTGGGCCAGCGTCTCTGTCTATCTCTGCCTGGGAAGCATGGGCCCTGTTCCCACAGGCCTGAGATTTATGACTTCAGTCTGGGAGGGGGGCGTTGGCCTTTACTCTTGGCATGAACAATGGTAAACAAAGTTGCAAAGAGAATTTGGAAATAGTACCCCTCAGTCTGTGTCAGGCTGACTCTCTGGTCCTTTCTCTCCTTGTTAGTTGTGCACGCACACACACACACACACACACACACATGGTCTGTGCACATGTGCTCAGCTGTAAAATGAGCCAGAGTGATAGAGCGGTTCGCTTCTAGATCTCCTCAAATACTCAACCAAAATAAATCACCAGACTCCCATGGACCACATAAAGTTGCAACTTGGTTTTCACTTGAAAATACCTTACAGACACACACACACACATTTTGAAAACCTTTCATCTTGCCCCCCAGACCTTACCAGCACCTCTCATACACCTGACCCTCTGTGCAAAGCTGGAAGTGTTCTCTGCCTGCACTGCCCTGCAGTGTGTGTTAGTGGAGATAGAATCTCCCACCCCCCAGAGTCTTACTTTAATATGCTGAAATATTAAGAGGCAAAAGCTGTAAGTCTTGAAGGTTCGTGTGGAGACTAAACAGGAGTCAAAGATTGGCAACCAATTGGCTGAAGCCTTAATTGTCGGTGGAGGGGCTGGGTCAAGGAGGCAGCGATGTGGATGTGTATGGCATATGTGGTGTGTGTGTGTGTGGCATATGTGGTGTATGTGTGTGGTGTGTGTGTGTGTGGTGTGTGTGGTGTGTGTGTGTGTGTGTGGTGTATGTGATGTGTGTGTGTGGCATATGAGGTGTGTGTGTATAAGTGGTATATGTGTGTGTACATGTGTGGTATATGTGTGTGGTGTGTGTGATGGATATGTGTGTGGTGGATGTGGTGTGTGGTGTGTGTGTATGTGTGGTCTATATGTGTGTGGTATGTGGTGTATGTGTGTGTGTGGCATGTGATATATGCTTATGTTTGGTTTATGTGTGTGTGTGTGGGGAGGGTATGTGTGCATGTGTGTTGTATGTGGTATGTGTGGTGTGTTTGTGTGTGTGTGTGTCAGAGGTGAGAGCGGGGAGAAGGCTGCCATCAGCTTTCTATTTAGAGGGTTTTAAAATGTTCCCATTTAAATGTTTTAGGAGGTCTGGTCAAGGTTCCATGCTTATGGGAGAATTACCCCACTTTTTTCACTGAAGGCAGTATGTCATAGTGGTTAAGACACAGCTCCGAAATTAAACTATCTGAATCTAAATCCCAGCCCTGTTACTTCTACCTGTGTGACTTGGGAAAACTCCTTCACTTCTCACTTTCCTTGTCTGTAAAATGGGCATGACCAGAAAATTGACCTTACAAAATTTGAGACTGCTGAGTGCCCAGCACAGGTCAGAAATCCAAAGTTACTATTATTATTCCTTGATTTTCTACTTGAACTGATGTTTGAGTTATTCCGTATTCTTATTTCCTTACCTGAAACAATGCATAAACCATCTAGAGTTCTTACTTCTGTGACTGCAATGACCCACACCTACTTTGTTTCCTTAAGGAAGCAGAACACCAACCGCCACCACTCTGCCACTGCAGCAAAGGACACATCTCCCCTGACCTCGTCTCTCCTCCTGACACCCAGTGCCTGAGGCTTTACGTGGGGACAGAGCTGGAGCCGAGGCATCAGGGTAAAGGGGCGAAGTGACTTTCTTCTCTCCTGAGTCAGGGCTGGCTGGGTGATTTATAGCAACAGAGTGACCCTCAGGAGGAGGCAGGATGACCATCAGGTTTAATTGCATTCCTCCCAGCATCTAGCAGGGCTCTCTGCCCGTGGAGAAGTGGGTCGGGGTGCACTGATACAGCCCTAGAGGGGAAGCGGAGTTCTGTGTGGTGTGGTGGAGAACATCTTGGACACAGTGTCAGGAGGCCTGGTGCTGGCTCTGCGTTCTGCCACTGACCGACTATGGAACTTGGGGCAAATCACCTTGCCTTCCTGGGTGGTGTCCTCCTCACTTGACAGACTGATGTCCACCATGATTCTAGGCCATTTCTCCTGCATACTTCATGCTGACCCCTTAATTCCCTCCCTACAAACACTCACACATGCATATGTGCATATAACACATGTACACACACGTGCACATAGAGGCACACGTGTACACACACATGCACACATGCACACACAGTGCACCACAGGAGCACATTCATGTATGCACAAACACACACACATGAACACACATGGGCTCCTCTTCAACTATCTGAATCAGACCCAGTTCAAGTTCTACCTCCTGTCTTCCTGGGCCTTCGCATCCCAGCCTCATCACCTGCTTGTCTGAACTTCAAAGGCGGCTCTACACAAATTCTCCCTTCAATTTCCTTGTCAAGTTTGGCTTATGTGCAGTTTTTATCTTTCCAAATGCATAGTTAATTCCATGACAGCCTCAGGCTCTAGGTCCTCTCCCTCAGATCTTCCATAGTGTGCAGAAGCGAATTTTCCATGACACTAATGACACTTAAGCTTCAGGGTCCCTCATCAGCACAATGTGTTTACATGGTCATGTGTTTTCATATAGTTGGTGAATGTAAGATATTTTAACTATAATCTGTTAATATCACCGTTTCTTTCACCTCTGACTTGCCCCCTGTCATACTTCCCTCATTTTGGTGGCATCAGCATGGCCACTTTGGCAACTAGCAAAGGGCAGTTGAGTTGGGTGTGTGTTTGGTCTGGATTTAGTGGGGATGTATTTATATGGAGTTTGTTTGTAATTCACTTATTGCTAGCTGTCACCTTGGAGCAAAGAGTTCCATGATTGCCCTGCTGCCCATTGTGCAAACACGTTCTGTGTCATGCCACGAGGGGCCTCTCGAAGTTGCATGGAGACCTGAGTGAGCGTGTCCTACAGTGCTGCGCACTGGAAGTACATGGACAGTGGAAGAGAAACACGGTCTAGAACATACAGAGCCAGAAGCTAGTTGCTGGGAAATTCATCCAATCGTCTGGTATGTGAAATTGCAAGCAGAGAATTCTGTGCTCATCATCACCTAGTCAAAATGAAAGTTCTCTCTTGTCAGGAGTATACTCGATCATGCAAAGTAATACAATTATAACTGCACCCTTCATTTTGTTTCTTTTTTGATAGGAATTACCGACAGAATTTATCAGAATCTCATGTTTAAATGTCTTGCTGATTTGACAGGAAATCCTGACATTGACAGAGATAACATAAAACTCATTATATGCCACCACAATGAGGACATCGATGACAATCTGGTTAGTGAGTTTCATAAATTCAAAGAGTATTTTAGATTTGTCGCTGTAAAAGAGAAGTTGAAATGCCCTGAAATCTCATAGCTCATATACGAAAGATACTTGACAGAGGTTTTCCCAAAGTTGATAGCAATCCTGAAAATTCACATGGCATTACCAGTGACAAGTTGTGAGACCGAAAGAAAGCTTTCTAAACCGTGAATTATAAAATACAAAATTGGATCAACTTGTTAGAAGGAGGAGAGACTAAATTATCTTTGTATTCTCTCTATAAAAACGATATTGAAAAATGATAGTCATTCAAACAGGTGATCAGAGTTTGCAGCCAAAAAAAAAAAAATGCAGGAAAAAGTATTATGGATGTGTGTCAGACAGTTATTCTAGATTTTGTGGTGCTTGTGGAATTTGTCAGCTTTTCAAAATTTGTACTATGTTATGATTTCTTTTCTCTTTGTAAATACAATTTCACTTTCATACATGATTGTGTATTTGGAATTTTGAGTTCTTTTTCTACCAGCGTGTCCCCTAAATTGTGAAGGCTTCTGACCCCCATAGGCTGGGTCTTCTCTAGGTACCCCTTGACCCCTGCAGAGAGCTCCGTTGGCCTGTAGCTGCCAGCAGATGGTTTGGATGTGGGGACAGGGTCTGGGTGGCACTGACAACAGCACCCACCATGAGCCGGTGGGGAATGTGGGTCTGGATGACATCATACATCGTTGGAGACCACCTGACTTTTATTCTCAAAGGGGCAAAACTTTTGTCACGTCACCTCTGAGGGTCCAAACCTTTCCACCCACAGTCCCGTCAGGGCCCTGCTGGGCCCTGCCCAGCCCCTCTGTGTTTCCTTTTAATAAAATTTAATGTTTTCATTTTCAAAGACCTAGAAAATCCAAACACTTTTTAAATGCCCTGAGGAACTATAAAAATTAATAGCACAGGGATAATTTCTTTTTCAGTGGCGACTCAATTAAACCTGCCAAAGTCAGACAGTGTGATTTAAAGGCACCACTTGCAGAGGGACCCGAGCGGAGCAGGCAAACATGGACTAGAACAATAATATTTACCAATTACCCTCTTGGATGTTTCCCACCCGGCCCCTTCCCCCCGGGGAGAATTTTTTCCTTCCCTCCCTCCCCTCGAGGGGCCAGAGGTCAGCATCCCTAATTGTTTTCTCCTTGAATGGTCACATTGCTATCAACAAGTGACTGAACTTCTTCTCTGTTCAGAGTAATGGAAAAATACCACCCGGGCTGGCTGCCCAGGGCAACAGGCCACGTGGACATCATCCGAGAATGTGGGGCTGAGCTCAACTTTGCAAATGGAAGAATGGCTCCCAGCTCATTGCAGCCCGGCGCTCCAGCCAGACTAGACAGCTCACATTCCATGCTTAGTCCTGCCCCAGGGCACTTGCTCCTGAAGTTCCTCCTGCCAGGAGGCATGCCCTCTCTTCTGTTCATTGAACACTTACCACTGAGCACTTAAATCTTATATTTTCTTTGAGGCTCCTGTCAAGACCAAGTTCTTTTAAGGAAGCTTTCCTGAAAAAACTCATCTTCATGTAGATTTTCCACTTCACCTCACTGCCTTCAACTCCTCTGTATTGAGTCAACTGCATATTATCTCTTAATTGCAATATGGGCTCTCTGGGCACCGTCCTAGAGCTTTAAACATGCAGGCTTCTCACAGGCTTACCCTGACTTCTAGATTATAAGCTCCTCCAATGCAGAACCTCCTCTGGATGCATCCTTTGCATTATTCACTGTATTGAGTTGGTGTTCTGCATGTGACAGAAGCTGAATCACCGCATTTGGACTGGAACGGAGAGTCTCAACGTTTTCTCTACAACAGGAGAATGAACTGCCTGCCTCCGGAAATAGGTACAAGGACTTCAATGCAGCATTGTTTGCATAGAAAAAAAAATAACAAAAATATAGAAAAGACTTGAGTTAAATGTCCATCAATGGGGAATGGATAAAAAGAATATGGAATATGATGACATGCTCTAGAGCAGTTAAAATAAAAGAAATGAGGTGAATTATCAATATGTGTAGATTCCCAAAACAGAAATGTTGAGTGAAAAAGGCAAATTGCAGAACAATATGTTCGTTAAGATACAATTTAGGAAGATTCAATGCCATATAAACCAATACTCCATAGCGTTTTATGGATCCATATGAATATATGCGTGTGTGAACACAGGAATGAGGAAGGAATACACATAATTTATGCCAGGGGTTGCCTCTGGAGAGAGAGGGAACAGAATGGGGAATGGGACCCAAGACTCTTTAATTCCTTCTGGATATTTTTTTCGTCTCATTATAAAAATCTGAAGCAAATAAGAGAATGTTAACATTTGCTAATTTTGCTTAGTGAGTACATGGCTGTCCATGAGGTAAAGACTGGCAGAATGCCCACCCAGTGGGCTGCCCCTCCTCCTGGCCCACCCCGGACCCCATTTTCCAGCCTCCTCTGTAATGAGTTGCAGCCATGTAACCTCAGTCTGGCCGGGGAAGTGGCAGACGGTTGGAAGTGATAGATGCCACCTCTGGCCTGGCCCCTGGACCACCTGGCCTGGATCAGCAGCCCTGGAAGTAGGCAAACCGGCAGTTGATTTTGCTGTTACCCTCCCCAGGGAGCTTCCCTAGACTAAGCTGGGCGGTAGGGAACAGGAAGAGGGAAGCATGACCTCTGAGAAAAGTCCAGGGGCCTTCTGCTGCCTACAAGATGAAGGTGAAGTCTCAGATTGCTGGCTGTCCCCTACGCAGGCACTTTGCCCGTTGATTCATTCTGGCCAGCCTGCTCACTGTCCCCAAAACACACCTTCCTCATTCCTGACCTGCTCTGTACCTGGGATGTCCTCCCTACAGTGCTCCGCTTTTACAGCACATACTCACTCTTAAAACCCTTCTGCCTGGCCCTGGCCCCTGTCCCGGGTGACTCCACATCCCCCAGTGACTTGCTATTCCCTTTTAGTCCTCAGAACTCCTATGTGTACTGCTTGTCTTGATTTTAGCCACACACTGCCCTGTGCTGTTGCTTATATCTTGGTAATAGGGACAATGCCTTATCTTTGTATCTGTCTGGGAAAGACCTAAGTTGACTTTTTCTGAGCTAAGCAGGGGGAAGGGAATAACAGTCTAATCTGGTATCCTCTGTGATGGGTTTACAACACACTGTTCAGAATTTCCAGAGTCGAGGTCAAAGAGATCCTTCCTGGAGTGGTGTGGTCGCACACAGGAATGCACCTCCAGGACTGTAAGGGAGAGCAGAGCACGGAGGCCCCCTATAAGGAGCTTTTGGGGAAGAGAGCTCCGAACCTGAGGCTGAGCTTCATTCTCATTTCAGAGATCAGGCTAACTCCAGCCAGGGCTTCTTAACATTGCTTGCTTTCACTTCTGGTTCCTCTGTAGGGTCTCCAGATGAGATCCCATAGAATGCAAGTGTATTGTTTGTTTCAGAGGCAGCCAGGAAGGTGGAGGAGACATCAGGAATCAGCATACTCTTCCTCAGCCAGTCCTAGGGGAGGAGAAGTCTCAGGAGGGAGAACCAGAGGCTGAGGGAGAGAGGTAACTGGGCTAAACCCCTGAGGTTTATGGGTAGAAAGGAGGTGGTGGTGGGAGAGCCCAGGATGGAGAGGAGGTACTGGGGGCAGGCATGGGTCCTCATCTGTGGTGTAGCAATGACCAGTTACAGACCTGTTGGCCTTGGACAATGCCATGTAGCCTCCCTGAGTCCTAGGTTCCTTATTTTTAGAAAAAGGATGATAAAACTTTGCTGGGCTGCTGAGGTTTAAATAGATAAAATATGTGAAAGAGTTTAATATTAGCTCTTGAGTGCTATACAAATATATGCTATCACTGTGGCTAACATAACAGATGCCAGATAAATGTAGGCCACTCAGAATGAATAGGGAGGTGAACGAGTGAGTGAATGGATGAAGGAATGAACTAGGGGGAATGTGCTCACAGGTGGTCCAGAGGCCAGGGTGTGGACATGTGGGCAAAGGCAGTATCTAGACAAGGACATTGAGTAGGGACATGGGGTCATACCCAGGAAGCCTCTGCTTTTAACCTTGGTGTGGTTGATCCCTTATCCCCTGACAGCCAGAGAGCTTGGTCAAGCATCTTCTTCCCTAAGGGAGAGCCCTTGGGCAGAGGCTTGCAGCAAATGGAGGGTCCTGTGGGTTTTACCATCCGAATAAGAGCCCAGAATTGAGTCCATTCCAAGGAGGATGTGGGAAACAAAGCAGTACCTTGGATGTTAGTAATCTGGTCAAATGGCACACAGAGTGCCACGACCACCTGTTTAGAAAATGAAAAGATCATTGTAAAGGTAATTAGGGAAGACTCTGACACAAATCCAGGATAGAAATGTTTTGGAGGAGAATGTAAGGACCGTACATGTTTTATACTATAGGCCTTTGTCCATCTGAGATGTCTAACTTCCTACTTCCCTGGGAGATAAAATCTGAATCCTACACTTGTAGGTAATTAGAACTTTTTATGCTTGCCAAGGTGCAAGCATAAAAAAAAGCATAATAGGTGACCAACACCTGGCTTCAGCTCCCACCCCACCCCAGTGAAACTAGATTCATTATTATTCTCTAGATAATATGCAGTGCCTGTGCAATCCTGCTGTGGCGATGCTGCTTTTGTGGTTTCTTCTTTGCTCTACATCTCC
Organism: Ceratotherium simum simum; assembly: GCF_057802395.1. Classification (NCBI taxonomy): domain Eukaryota; kingdom Metazoa; phylum Chordata; class Mammalia; order Perissodactyla; family Rhinocerotidae; genus Ceratotherium; species Ceratotherium simum. The sequence continues at coordinate 35,013,126 of NC_141913.1, read as the reverse complement.
TCAATTCCTAACCATTCCCCTTCTGGCCCTGAGAAATAGCCTAGAGTCATCCCCCAGAGGCTGTCTTCCTTAGCATCCTTCCTTTCTCATTTCCACCTTCTCTGCATGTGCCTAGTACTCAAGCTCCTGCAGTTCCATTGGGGTGGGATGGGATAAACCAGCTTTGCAGATTAATACCATCTGAGGCAGGTGACATAAGGCATGGCTATCCAGAAAGACTGAGCTCACTTCCAGATGGGGTCCAGAGGAGGTGGCACTTGAATTGAGGACAGGCAAGATTTGGATTGGCAAAGGAGAAAGAGAGATGTGGAAGCAAGAGGGTGAAGAGTGTTGGGGAAAAGTGAGTTAACAGAGTGGCTGGAAAGGAGGGACTATAGAAGATAGAGCAGAAAGGTAGATTATGGGCCAGGAATGGGAATTACCCTTAGTGACACAAGTGTTGATACTTGAAGTGTTTTTGAATGTCTATGAGTGCCCACCTTGTGCTGGGCCAGGGACGATCAGATTGGCTCACGCCTGTGTCACTCATGGAAATACCCAATTCCTCAAGCATGGGGTGAATTCACTCATTTACAGCCAACTGGGAGTTAGGGGGAGGGCATCTTCGAGGGTCACACTCATGTGGGTCTAGGGATGGTCTCTCCTAAGTGCCTAACCAGCTGTCGGAATGTGAATAGTCTCTAGGTAAGATTAATTTAGGGAGCAAGAAACTACTGCGAGGCTCCTTGTGTTCTAGAGAGAAAGCTTGCCAGAGAGAACAAGCAAAGGTAGGGGAGGAAGCCATGGTAGGGGAGATGCTGACTCACACATCCCAGGCCCAATATGTGGGGCCTCTGACATGTTCTATTAAGGCAGAACTTCTCATGGTCCAAGACCAAGGAAGCTGGGAATTGGGACCCTGAAAGAGGTACTGTTGGAGACATTTCTAGGGGGTGAGAAGAGAGTGTAAGTCAAACCCAGCTGCTCCAGGCTACTTCCAAATGCCTATTCCTTAGGAAGTTCAAGAGTGCATAACCATAGTCCCTGATCCCACAGTGTGGTAGGGCTGCCAGGAAAATTAATGCAAATTTAGAGACATTAGTGGGGCTCAGCGGTCTGGTCTGAGCAAGCACCTCCTTTTTTTTTTTTGCTGAGGAAGACGGCCCTGGGCTAACATCTGTGCCCATCTTCCTCCACTTTATATGGGACGCCGCCACAGCATGGCTTGCCAAGCAGTGCGTCGGTGCGCGCCCGGGATCCGAACCAGCGAACCCCGGGCCGCCGCAGCGGAGCGCGCGCACTTAACCGCTTGCGCCACCCGGCCGGCCCCAACCACCTCCTTTTTAAGAGAGTCAGTGGCACAGAGAACATCCAGATCACGGTGGCAGGGCTTGAGGGGACCTACTGCAGGAACTGTTAGGGAAGGGGAAAGAAGCAAGGGGAAAAGATGGAGGGTGAGAGTGACGGAGGGTACAAAATAGCATCATCAAATATTTGATGGACAATCACTTGCGTGAGAGGTTCAGCTCTGTGGGTAGTGCTTCCATGGGGGCAAACTAAGAATTTAGAGGATACTGGCTTCCTAATGCTTGAGGATTGCTCTATAAGCGAAGGTGCTGCCTGCATTAGTATTGTCTACTGTTCCTGAGCCCTTATCATGGGTGGGGCCTGATGCTCCGCTGCATTGTAGCAGGAAGCTGGCTGTCTTCAGGTTTGCACACATGTCATTTTGGGCTTAATGGGAACACGTGGGGAATGCTTTCTTTTGGTAAGAGCATTCTAAAGACTTCTCATATGCATAAACTTTTTATGCTTAATATCAGCAATAGTGTGTAGGAGTAGTGTGCTCTCAGCAGAGGGAAAGTGACACAAGCATCCCTCTCTATGGGTGCTTCATGTGAGGGGTCAACTCTTGGCAGAAAACAACTGCCTGCATCATTTTTGGCACACACACTCAACCCATCCTGAACCTGGCTGTACACAGATTGCACGTAAGGGCAGACATAAATACATATAGATTGCATTGCGTAAAGAGAAATTTAGAATTCTGAGCAGCAGGGAAATCACAGTAAGATATATTATCACATTGAATCCTCACGATAATCCCATGAGGTGAGTACTATTATCTTCATTTTACAGAAAAGGAAACCAAGACATAGAAAGACTAGGTAAATTGCCCAAGGTCACAGCTGGTTGATAGCTGAGGTTGGACTTGAACCCAGGTCTGTGCGAAGGTCTGTTTCTATGCTCTTTGGGAGGTATCTAAACAGAGGATGAAGGGCACCCTATCAGGGACATTGACGGGGAATTTCTGCCTCAGGAGTAGGGTGGATAAGTTTCCTTCCACCTCCACAGATCTATGTTTGGCCTCCGGGGTTTTCAGGGAAACACTAAACCATATGCTAACATGGGCCATGTGCTCCACACCCTTAAGCAATGCCAAAGAAGCGATATCAGGCAGTCAGAGAAACAGGCACAAAGCAAGGCAGGTGAAGTTTGGTTACACCTCCCCAACTCCCTGTTTTCTTTGCAATTTGTCTTTGCTGTCCCTTTAAGCGTACCTAGCCCTTGGAGATCCCAGCGACTGATCTGTCTCGATGAAAGACCATCAAACTACCTCATGCAGAAGCCTGGAGCTGGAGGCCTCAAATCCATCTACTCAGAGTTTCTCAGCCTTTTTCGACCTGTAACAAGATAAATCTCCTTCCTTCCCTGGCGGATCTAGGGATGCTCAGATTTTTGGTGAGATAGGAAGTGCCCATTTTGAAAGCTAAGCTCAGTTTATGAATCCTCACCAGCCAGGAAGATTCTGCTGAGCATTTCCTTCTGTAGATTGTACTAGGGAAGTCTCTTGTATTAGGGGTAGACTCTGGTTTTCCAAACGTACAAGTATATTATACTATCGAATGTTCTTTCTCAAACCACAAATGCTACCTTCTTCCCTCCCCATGGAATTGATATACCCCTTTGGAAAGACATGCCACCCTCTCCCTGTGCCCTCACAATTGAGAATCACTGGTCTAGTGTAACCCGTACAGCTGAGAAATCAGAGATATGAGTTAATTTGGTCATAGTCACAAAATGACTATTCAGCTCATTCAATTCACTTCCAGTCAACAAATTTTTATTGAGTAACTACTATGTGCCTGGTGTCCTAAAGGGAGCAGGTGCATCTGCATTTTCAAGTCCATGTCAGGAGAAAGGACCCCCCCCGACCAAAGGACTAAATGCTTAACGGTAGAATTTAGGTACTGGTGGGGTATATTCTTTTAGCTGGGAATCTTCCAGATACCACTAAAATCTCACACCATGGACAAATGTCTGCTCAGTCTCTGCAAAGAAGGCCAGTCCTGCATGGATGCCCGGCTCTGAAGATGGCAAAAATGAGGAGGTTTAGAGACCTCTGCCTAAAGTAACAGCATCTCCCTGCCGCCCCTCTCCTGTCAACACCCTCTTCTCCCTGGATTTGGTCTTATACCCTGCCTGCTGTTTTCTTTGTTGTCTTTTCATCCCCACCAAGTTGGGAAGAAGGGTGCCTCCCTTTACTTCCTCCCACCACCCCCTCCCCCTAACCCCATCTTTCCCAGCACAAGGTTCCATTCTTCATTAATACTGTTTTAAAGCCAGCATGGAGCTGTTTTCCAGATGTGGCTATGCGCAGACAGTAATTGTGCTCTGTGATCCCTTCCAGCTGCTCCCATCGCTTGCCAACAAACTCCCCCCACCCCCACCCTGCAGCCCCAGGAGTCCGTGTTTGGGGGCTGCAAATTAGGGCAAACGTTGTAAAATGATCATGTGCTACACAGGGCCTTCCCCACAAGAATTATGGACTTTATAACTGAGCTAATTGGCATTAGGTCTTGCCTGAAAGGTCAACAGAGTGGCAGAGAAACAGGATCTTTGTAAATTGATCGGATGGTTCCCCCCTTCGTCTCCCCACCCCCCTTTCCCGTTTTGAAATATAGCCTACCTGCCCTGCGGAATTGTGGACTCTTGTAAATTACTGCTTTGACTGTAGGGGACTGTGACACATTGTTTCACATCATGTGGAAGGCAGTGGGGATGTTGAAGGGGTGCATAATTATACCCTGCAAATTCTTCTACCATACCACAAGCTTCAGCCTTCATGCATCTTGGTGAAGTGGGGCATTGTAACGTACTTGACCTTCAAATCAAGCATGATTTATCCAAAGATAGTATACAGGCTTTGGATTATTTATTTATTTATTGCTCCAAATACATAAGTTCCTTTGGAATGATCTTACCTTTCTGTTGTTTCTTAAATGGAAACGCTTGTACAGTTATGCACTGCATAAGGACGTTTCTGTTAACAACGGTCGGCATATATGACCGTGGTCCCATAAGACTAGTACCATGTAGCCTAAGTGTGTAGTAGGCTGTGCAACCTAGGTTTGTGTAAGTACACTCTGTGGTGTTTGCACAATAATGAAATTGCCTAACAATGCATTTCTCAGAACGTATTCCCGTCATTCAGCGACGCATGACTGTATAGAGTTTTTTCATTCCACAAATTCATGTTGAGCATCTCAGAAGCAGAGTCCAAGACCAAATTTAGGAGAAAAGAAAGTTACCTTTTTGGAGTCAGAGATGTTGTGTTTTTATCTATAGATTGTGTGGGTCTTTCCGCTCTGGGTGAATTGAAGTCTTATGGATTCAAAATGTCTGTCCTCCTCCATCTGGTGCTCACTGCTTGGGGTTAAGCATTGCAAGTCTTTGTTAAAACATATATATACTAACTGGGAGGAATAACTCATTAAACTTGTGGTTCTTACCCCTGTCCCCCTTCTTTTTCTTAGTAAAGGACCCTTGAGAATCTAATGCAAGTTGACCTCATGTTGCATACACTCACACATATTTCACCTGCAATTTCGGGCTGTTCTTGGATCTTTCAAATCCCAGCTATGGTTCAATTCCAAGTTCTGAATCCCTGCTCGGTTATCAGCATTGCTCATTGACACCTAGCCCACAGGAGGTGGGCTATTAGACCCTTCTAGCAGACAGGCCTGAGGAAACAGGGCTTGGGCTGGCCAATGTAATGGGAAAGGTGAGAGCAGCAAAGTTTCAGGGGCCTATTTTGGGGCCACAGTGGAGGGAAGGGGTCCGAAAATCATCTACTTGTTGAACATGCAGTCTGCAGACCTAATAAACAATGCAACTTGCATGCATCCATGTACAGCTCTTTATGGAATGTATGTAAATATTATTGCAATGCGAACACTGTAGTTTCATTTAGAAATATGGACATTAAGTGTTTGCCCAATCAACAGGTACTAAGATGATAACTGTTATGCTGGGAGGTTATTTAATGCAAAAATGAGGTCTTTGAGCTGGGAAGTTTGGGAGCCTCTGGTATATTACACTGCTCCAGGTCACCATCACCTCTCACCCTGATTACCACCACAGCCTGAGCATGCTTCTCCCTCATGTCCCTCCCCAACACTGCAGCTGGGGTAGTCCTTTTAGGACACCAAGTCCTCCTAAGCTTAAACACTCCCATGGCTGCCATCTCGCTTCAAGTCAAAGCCAAGTCCTTGCCATGGCCTCCTGTTCGGGCCTCATCTGCTGTTATTCTGTACTTTGCTCATTTCACCCCAGTCCCTGGCCCCCAGCTGCTTCTCAAACATGCTGGGCAATCTACGGCTTCACTTCCTTTGCACTTGCTGCAACCCTCTGCCCTTAATGCACCTGTCCCAGGTGTTCTGATGGCTAGTCTCCTTCCCCCTTCCAGGTCACTGCTCACGTGTCACCTCTTCTGAGCTGCCTTCCCTCCCCACCTTGTCTAACAGCCACTGCCTGCCCCCAGCACTCTGGATCCTTCTCCCTGCTTTATTTTCCCCCACAGCACCCAAGACTACCTGACTTCATATTTATTTGGGTTTGTCTGTGTCTCCCCACCAGAATATCAGCTCCTGGAGAACAGGACCTTTGTCGGGAGTGTCCACTGCTGAATCCAGAGTGTGTGATGGGCACACGGTGTGTATGACATGAGTGGGCGCCCCAGATTCAGGACACTGGGTGACTAGGAAAGGAGGAGGGAAAAGCACACAAATGCAGGGAGGAGAGGAGACTGGGGGACGAAAGAGCCCAGTCACGCTCCCTCCCCACTTTGTGGTAATGGTGCAGGGAATCAGTTGCCTCATCTGTAACATGGAGAGGACATCCCTCCTTTCTGACCTGACAGAGTTGGATGGAGCATTTGCTTGGGCCCATTTCATTCTCTTCTGTCTGTTGTATCTTTCAAGCCCAAGGAAGGGCTGGACCAGTAATAAAGGACGTATATGGACAAGAGCCTGCTACTGGGAGCCCTGTACAGGTCACAGATCTGCCATTAACAAATTATTTCACTTCTCTGGGTCTTATTTTTAAATCTACAAGATGAAGGGATTTGTGTAGGAAATCTCAAAATCTAAGTGTTTGATTCTATTATGAAAAGGGGTACGAGATGCAAATTAACTCCAAACTCTTATAAGAATACTATGCAATAATGCTTACCACAGCCTCAGGGGCCCTCGAGAAAATCTCAAATTCCAAATCTGTGACTGTGCTCCCCTTTCCCCACCTGTCTAAAGGCCCCCACATTGCGCACAGGCCATTTAAGGCCCTGCTTCCCCCCACAGAGACTGCCTGGAAGCCCCAGCCACCCCCTCTGCATCCTTCCCCAACTTCTCTTGTTGGGTGGCTTCAGCACTGCCCATTCTCACTTGGCCTTAGGTGGCAGCTGACCTCATGACCAACATTACCATGAGTTTCTCCTCATTCACCCTATGGCCTCCTCTGTCCCCAGTAATCTGCCTAGCTACCATTTGGGAGCAGAAGGCACTGCCTCCTGTTGGTGGCTGATCCTGACTGTGGGAGGAAATCAAGGAGAGAAGGCATCATTGGTGTTGGTAGTTGCCTTGGGGATAGAATGAAGAAATGAGATTGACAAGGGGCAGAGTGTGTCACATGAGGCCTCTTGAGGGAGTTAGGCCCACCTGGACATGACAGACAATGATGATGAAAGAAAGAGAAGGGAAGAGCAGAATCAAGGTGGTTGATAAGAATGAGGTAGACACACACCCTGGCTATATGAGAGCTGGCTTGGTGGGCAGTAACCCTCACCTCAGGCCCACAACATCCTTCCTCCCACCACACATAAACACAATTAGCCATTAAAGTCTCTTTCTGAACCAATAAAGCAGAAATATCCTTTGTCAATGTTTCTCTGCCTTGCCCTGAATGGTCTAATATATGAAGAAAGGCACACTCTCATTTTTCTTGGCCTGGAATTGGGCCCTGAGCCCCAGTCCAGTCCATAGGCCAGACTCTAAGCCAGATCCTGTCACTTGCTTCTCCTTGGGGTTGGTCCTGACCCTGGGGTCCCTTGAATCCATTTGGAGTGACCTTCCTATTGTGTTTGTCACTAAGAACCACTGTTGTATATAAACCCATGGTCCTGCCCTCCTCATCCTGCCATCTAAATAGGGAGGCTAACCTGGATGGAATGAAGTAAATGATTCTTTTCCAGAACTCAGTTTCCTTTGATGTCACAGTGTGTCCCCATTCTTTCTGCTGTGTTGTTGTGTCTTGTGTCCCCCTCTAGCTAATATGCACCCAGCACGCTGCCCAGCCAAATCCATACTGTCCAGGAAACCATGAAGCAAATCATGAATGAATGTGTTGCCTAACCACCAGGACCTATTAGACAAGGCAGAAAGCACTGCCTCTGTTTAGGGTCAGAGCTCATCTCAAGGTCTCCCACCTGTACCTTTGACCTCCTGGACCTTGTACCAGAGACCAACTAGCCAACAGCTCCTGTCAACCACTCCTATTCTAGATGATTCCTCTGGAATTTAATCCTAGGGGATGTAGACACACGGCCCTCCTGGTCCTTACCTACTATCCCTGTCTGCTCCCTGGCACAGGACCTCTAGAATGCTTGATTCGTTGTACTCCTAGTGTCCTGGCTGCCTCCCTCACTCTTGTGGTCAGTTCATTCTTGTAGCCCCTACAGTGGAGTGTGACAAAAGATCAGTATTCCAGAAGTGGCAGTCAAACGGACAAAGTGAGCTTCCACATAGTTCCCCTCTTCCATCTCTGGGTATGGTGTAGTTGACAGTAAATGTGAGAAAACCCTGCCTGCTACAGTAAAGCCCATCGGACACCCAGAAGTGTCAACTTTCACTGTTATCATCCTGGCCCGTTTTGGGGCCACCTTCCCTTCTAGGAGCACACACTCACCACTACTCCCTTTTGGATGTTTTCTGCTTCCTTGATGTCTTCATCTCACAACCCCCACACATAGTCCTCAAGTTGACTCATCTCTCTTCCCCTCTCTCTCAACCTAGAGGAAGAAATGCCAGAGAACTTTCCTCAGCCTGGGCTAAAATCGAGAGTCAACCCTGACAGAATCTGGTGAGAAGGGAGCCTCCCCAAAATGGTCTGGGCACTGTTGTTCCAACAGCGGTAGATATTTTCTTGTTGGTGAGCTCTAAGCCTTTGGACCCCATCTGCTGCAGCTCTGTGCTTTGAGCATCAAACTGCAGCTTTTCTTTAAGAGGTTTTCACAAGTTCAGAGCAGTCCTGGGTATTGGGGAGTTGAAATTATTTTTACCCATGTGCAGCTGAAATAGCCATCTGCCATCACACCGCCCAATTCCCCACTGTGTTTAAAATCCATCTGGAGTTCTTTTTTTTCCCCTTATTTCTCCATATTTAAAAAAAAAAAATAGTGTCTTGGTGCAAAGGAAGGTGTCTCGTCTTCATGTCTTTTCTGCTTGCAGTGGAACCTGTTCTAGTGTAGAGGATAGATTTAAGGCTACTCATTGCTTGTTCCATGCCATATGATTAATTATTGGTTCTAGGCCCATGACTGTCCCTTATTCTAGGACTGTCTATTTTCCTGTATCTAAATATAATCCAAAACCCAGCTCATGTCACCTCTTCCATGAAGCCTTCTTAATTACTCTAGCTCTCACTTCTTTGACATCTCCATGGCAGAAATGGACAGTTCCTTAGCACATAGTCCTTCACTTTCTTCTATTTGCCTCAGCTGTGTTGGCTTGGTACCTCTCAGCTCTGTGACAACTGGGACTGTGCCACATGTTGATCTTGCAGCTGTCACAGAACTCAGCCCAGAAGGGTCCTCAATAAAGTCTTGGAATGTCCTTTAACTCCTTTTCTTCCTTCCAGGCTCTTCAGATCCTTCCTTGAACTGCTCATATTTTGACCACAGTTGAACACCTATAATCTTGGTTAAATCATCTGCATTCAATAGAGTGCACATGCTATTTCTGCTTTGTCAAAGATCTCCATGAGTTCTAGAGTGTGAGGCTAGTATCTCACACCCCATTGCCTACATAGTGACCAGCCCAAGGAGATGCTCAAGAATGATTTTGATTTAAATTAAGGTGATGATGATGATGGAACCATTCAATTAGTAAACATCTGTTAGGATCCTAAGAAGTGCCAGGCCCATTGGCACGTGCTGGGGATCGAGTGATGAAGAGACCACAGTTCCTACCTTCAAAGAGCTCACAGTCAAGTGGAGGAGATACTTGGGGGGACACACCAGCATTTCAATGTGATTTCAGAGGAGGGAGCAATGAACTCATTACAGGATTTTTAAAACTTTGATATTTGAACTTGAAGTTTCAGGAAGAGATTAACAAAGGCATGGAAGTGGGAAGAGTCTGGTGGATTCAGGGAACAGCTGTGGTTCTGTGTGGCTGGGGCGTAGGACATGTGGGCAGGGCTGAGAGGTTGGCCTGGAAAGATAGGAAGGCCTGGGCAGGGAACCCTACCCTGCTCAGCTAGATACTCCTATCCCAGGATTCCTTGGTCATTTATTCCAATTGCAATGTGTGCATTTATTTAAACTTCTCTTTGGTAATAAAGTCTATGGTTTGTCCTCCTCTACGTGAAATGGGACTTCCTTCAATTCACCTTAAATTGTCCATTTCAATCTTTCTATGGGGTTCTGTGTAGTTGATATCCCTCAAGCTACCCCAGTGGCCTCAGTTAAGTGATGTGTCCTTTTTAAAAAACAAGAAGTATATGACAAACATCTGGAAACTAGGCATCTGGAGATATATCCATCTACTACCTTCATGACTTTGGACAATTTCTTTAACTCCTCTGGACTCAGTCTTTTCATTTGAAAAATAGGGAAAATAACACTAGACACCTCCTTTCTGGGGTGGTTATGAAGCTCAGCTATAACAAAAGATGTGAAAGAGCCTCGAAACACAAAAACTCAGTACAAACACAAGAACTTATTACCCTGATAGAAGGAGACAGCTGCTCCTTCCTTCCTCCTGCGAAGACTCCCTTGCCACGCTGTACAAACTTCTGTGGGGTCCCTTGGTCTCCCATAGCAACTAGCCTTATCATCCCACTGGCATTTTTGCCTCCACATAAAGTGGCACTTGCTCATTAGGTATAACAAATTACCCTTGCTCCATTGTGGTATAGGTAGAAAGCTGCGAGGTAGAATAGATTTCTTCCCCTCTGCTCCCCTGCCTCTCCCTTTTCATGTTCACAAGTGTCTCCAGAACAAGCTGTCTCCTGTCTGGGGAAGACAGAGTCGAGGCCGTGCAGAGGTGGTGTGCAGGACTTGAGAAGGCAGCTGCTCCAGCTTCTTCCCAAATGCTTCCCACAGCTTGGCTCGCTCTGGCCCTGCCATGCTTGTAGCACATCTGACTATCAGTTGTTTGCATGAATTGTAAGCCCAGCACATCATAGCCTTTCAATTGAGGCACCCGAGTTTATTGGCTCCAGGTATCCATTGGCGGCAGAACTTCGGACCAGAAGCCAAGTTTAGATTTCTTTAAGTACTCCAGTCTAGAGAATGGTGAAGGAGCCCCTTGTGGTCACATTCCAAGCCCTCAGTCCATTTTACTTCCACTCAAGTTGCAATACATATCCCAAATCCTGGCCATGAAGCAGGAGGAATTGGAAGTGTAGGAAGAAAGGCAGGAGAGGCCAACATTTGGCACTATTATGGACTGATCAAGAATGCCCTCTCTCTCCACTCTCTGGGGTCCCTTTTCACCTTAGTCTAGGCGCATTGGTCTTTTACAATACCCACTGCAGATGCCCCAGCATGCCATCCAATCCTGTCCCCATAGTCCAGGGTCCTGGGCCCTGGCTCCATCTAGGTTATCATCAAGGAGTCGCAAGATCACTGAATAATGATGTTGGAGACCTGCTTTCCACTTCCAGGTTAAGTGACAACCATCTAAGCCTCAGCTTGTGAACAATGAGGGTGCCAGATTGGGGGTGAGCTCCAACTCCATCTGGCTCTAAAGTTTGTGATTCTTTTACTTGCTTCCTCTACTGCTCTTCTCCCCCGATCAACAATCATTTTTCCTGTGGTCATTTCCCTCAGGGTCTTGTCCCTCACTGAAGGAAATCTTGTTCATATGCTCTTGGGAAAAGCTAATGGGGTCACTAAGGTCCTTCTGGCAGCTTCAGGCTTCACCTCCCACCCCCAACCTCAGCCCTGAGCCCAGGATGACAGCACATGTCAGGCCTGCCTCCTCCTTCTTGAGAGCTCCCATTGGACACCTGTCCCTGCATTCACTACTCTACTGAAGCATTCTCTGGTTGTTTTGACATTGACAATGCTGCCTCCCACAGATTATAGAGTTCCCTGACACCTGAAATCAAGGCGGCACCAGGCTGAGCCCTTGGAAGGATCTCAAAAATATTTTGAATAATTGATTAATTGGAAAAGACTCCAATTTCTGGGTTATAAAGTCTAATTTGAATCCATTTTCCTACCTTACCCTGTTCACTTTCAGTCTTACCCTCCTCTGTCTATCCAGGTCAACCCTTTTGTTCTCTTCTATCTTATCCACAGCCTGCTGGCCCTCAGAGATTTTCTCATTATCCATCTTCTTGGCTGCCCTTCTGTTGTCCAAAGTCCCTCTTCTACAAGAAGTTATCTGGGCCAGATCAATACACAACAGGCTTCAACTTGTTAATTAAAATCCCTCACAGTTGTATATGTATTTTACAAGGCACTTTCATAGAGGTCATCTCACTTTATCGTCTCACAGACATTATCATCCCCATCTTAATAAAGGTGAGTAAACTGAAGGTCAAGTCTGTCACCAGAAGGCCCACAAGGGGCATGACAGGGACTCAAATGCAGCTCCTGGGTTCCAAACAAAGAGCTCTGTCAGTTACAACACAGGCTGTGAAACTCAAGCATCTGTGGGGGCTTGTGGGCATTCCCATTGTTTGGCTTAGTTTATTCCAGAGCAGCTTGCTTCTAACTCCATAGCTCTCTCTTGGCTGAAGAAACCCATGGAGTCAGGGGAGGAAATGCTGCAGGATGAGACAGACTAGGAGGGGATTAGAGGCAAGAAGTGTGGGGTATGGGGCATTTCAGGGACACAAAGTCAGGCTTTAAGTATCCCGAGAAAATTCTCCCTGAGAGTACATGATACAGGTGGAGGATCTGGCCCTCTAAGGATCAAAGCAATGGGTCTGTAAACATGATGAACATCAGAAAGAAACTCTTCATGCTTTTTAAGCCAAAATCAATAACGGTTTTTCTTTTTCCTCTTGCTTAGCTCACATGGCAATACTCTTGGCTTTGTATCTATAAGAACTTGTTGCTCTGGTAGCTGCCTCTACCCAGGACAAGGAGCCCTGGACCTCCAGGCCTGTGTCCTAATCAGAAAGGGATTAGAAAGCACCTCCTGCTCAGGTTGCCTCAAAAGGGTCCTGACACCATGATAGGAAATCGATTTGTTCCTGGGTTGAGAGGGCTGGGCAAGGTCTGGTGTGTCTTCCCTGTGTATTTGACCAAGAACAAGAAGAGTCAGCCTGTAGAAAGGAATGGAAATCCAGGTGGATCTTGCTTTAAGGACATCCAAAAGAACAAATAAAATTAATGGCCATCATTGAGAGCTTATTATGTGTCAGGCACTGTGCAAAGTGTTTACATAGATTATCTCATTTTTATCCTCATCACGACTCATGAGCGAGGTTCTATTATTATTCCCAGTATACAGATGAGGAAACTGAGTCACAGAAGTTTAAGTAATGTGCCCAAAGTCAACACTAGTCAGTGGTGGATTTGAAATCAGTCTGGCTTCAAAGCCAGACTTAACTATTAAGCTCTTTGGCCTTTCAGGGCTCAGAGAGGTTCTTTTGTAAAAGAACCTGTCACAGGCTTCTTTTCCATAGCAAGAACTCTCCTGTTCCAGTGATGCTGACTGCTCCTTCCAGAGCCTGTGTCAGAGGTGGAGGCAACTTCAGGCAAAGAAAAACAAGAGCATAGCCCAGTGCTTTTAGAGATTCAACTTGATTTGGTTCGTTTCGATGTGATCTGATTCAATTCAACTCAGTTCCCACGTATTCAGCACTACTTGTGTGTCAGGCAGTTTTCTCTGTCTTGGGGATTTTCAAATGAAGCTGAGTCAATCCAAAATAATTTTTGAAAGCCTTAAAAGCTTGGTTAATCTAACTCAGCAATTCCTCTTCTAGGAGCTTATTCTAAGAACATAATCTTAATGTATGGGAATATTAGCTATGAAGATGCTCTTCTTTATTAAATGATAAAAAGCAATATAAATGTCTCAAGGACAGGGGACAGGCATTAGGTGTATCTAATACAGGCGTTATAAACTCAAGTGACATAGTGGCCACGTGGTTTGAGACCACTCAGGCAGGAGTGAAACCAGTCAGTGCAGTATCTCTAGTTCCAAAGGAATATGCAAAGGTCCCCAAACTTTGTTTCAATAAAATTTTTTATAGCACCCCTAGGCCAAATATATGCCTTATAGTTAGGTTTAAGTATGTAGGTCCAAATAAACTAACAAGTCCTAACAACTTAGTGGCTGTCTGAAAAAATATTACAGATAAATTGAAAGAAAAAATAGTATTCATAGTTCATTCTTGAATAATCATAATTATTTACTAATGGGATGTGTGCACGTCTTGAGCATTGTTCAATTAGTCGTATCTTGGAATTAGATTAGACGCTTCCACTCTCACTTCCTGTTTCATGTAGATTTTTATATGGTACTTTCTTTTTAACACAGCAACCAATGAAAACTCAGCTTTGCAAAGATACAACGATGTCATATGTAGTGTGATCTAATGTTGAAACTTGGAACTCCCTTAAGCTGACAGTTTTCACAGTATCTGACAGTATTGAGTTTCACAGTGAGTTTCTTGATAATTAAAAATATCCTGCAGTGCTCTTGTGGGTTCACTGTGGCACCCTGGAGTTCCTTGGCACATAGTTTGGGGACCACAGAAATATGTTCCCTTCCATTTTGTTGAAACAAGCTGACTTCTTTATTTGTCCCTTTTGGTCTAGCTTTTGATAGACATATGACTACAAGAAATATTTCACTTCTCTCCTGACTGTGGCAAAAGAAAATAAGCCCAAGAGCTCAATAAATAGCAGCTGACCCTCAGCCTCAGTTTCAGGGAGGCTGTAGGGCATGGTGGGGATTGAGGCAAACAGACAGCACGAGCTCTATGTAAAGAGGGCAGCTTCCACTCAGCTCCATCCATGTGGCCCAATAGGAATGTGGTGTTACCATTATTTTAAAGCAGAAAATATACACTTTCATGTGAAGTTTCCCAATATTCAGATACTGGCAACAAATTCTAATGTATTATTTATAAATATTGGGTAGGTCAATACTATGTTGCACAAAAAAACGAAACAAAACATGTCTATAGGTAGTATTTTGCTTGAGAGTCACCAGTATGAGACACATAATGAGTTATTATGTAACTATTTAAAATGCCATTATTAGTAAATATGTAATCACATGGACACAAGTTCACAATATATTAAGTAGAAAAAGGTAACTAATAAAAATCACGATACCTTTTTGAGCTAATATCTGTTGCCAATCTTCCTATTTTTGCTTGAGGAAGACTGGCCCTGAGCTAACATCTGTATCCATCGTCCTCTATTTTGTATGTGGGATGCTGTCACAGCACGGCTTGATGAGTGGTGTGTAGGTTCGTGCCCAGGATCTGAACCTCTGAATCCTGGGCCACCTAAGTGGAGTGCAGGAACTTAACCACTACACCACTGGCCTGGCCCCGTGATACCATTTTTATAAAAAGCTATTTACGGATAGTGAGAGAACTAAAAAGGATACGTAGCCAAATGGTTAAAATGGTTATTTCTGGGTAGGGAATCATGGATGATTTTAATTTTCTTCTTTTTTACTTCTCTGTATTTTCTAAGTCATTTTTACAATAACCATTATATATTGCATCCCAAACCTTTTTTTTGTTTTGCTTTGTGTTCTTTTTAAAAAAAGAAACTTAGAACAATTACTGTGAATAAGACATCATTAGGCATAAATACAAACACAAATCAAAGTCATACAAGAAATGGTCCCTGATTTTATAGACGCTCATTAATGAATGGGAGAGAGACACTAGATATTACTGGTGATATATTAATTGACAAAACAAGGGGGAGAGTTGCATAATTACATTTTTGTCTAAGTTACTTAAGGGTTTCAGAATAAGAAGAGAATTGGACGGTGGAATGGTCATGGAAGGAAGCTATATGTGGGGTCCTCAAGGCCACCCCCAGGTTCAGCGGTTCAGGACTCAATTGCACTCATGGCTAAGGTTTATTACAGTGAAAGGATACAAAACAAAATCAGCAAAGGGAAAAGGAGCATGGGGCAAATTCTGGAGGAAACCAGGAGCAAGCTTCCAAGAGTCCTCTCCCAGTGGAGTCAGAGAGGACGTATTTAATTCCTCCAACATTGAATTGTGACAACACACGTGAAGTGTCTTCTATCAGGGAAGCTCACTAGAGATGCAGTGCCCAGGGTTTTTACTGGAGGCTGGTCACATAGACGCTCTCTGCCTAGCACTTACCAAAATTCCATGCTCCCAGAAGGAAGCAGGTGTTCAGCATAAACCACATTGTTTGTACACACAGTTTAGGAGAGCCGTGTTTATCAGTTAGGGAGTGGTGAGAACATTCCTAAAATCCGAGTTCCCAGACACCAGCCAAAGGCCAACCTTGCAAGCAGGCCTTTCTAAAGATGGCAATCACAGGTCTGCTATGTTATTTCTTTTCTGCACAGAAGCCTTCATGGGGAGGTAAGATTTGAGCAGGGCCATGATTTAGGAAGGTGGAGAGAAAAAGGGAAAATGCTCCGGGTATGGCTAATACTCACAAAACCAAACCTCTTTTCAGAAATCAGAGAATCTTAAAACTGGAAGGGGTCATAAAAATCATCTAGTCTAGTACTTTCCAAAGGGCGAGCATATAGCACTATTGGTATTCAAGATGATTTTAGGCCATCTATGGATGAATATATATCATATTTTAATGTTTACATATTCATTTTGATGTGCAGTTATATATATGATATAAAATTAATAATATAATGATATTTCATAATATATTATAGATATTATGTATATATATGCATGTGTATGTATCTACATCTATCTATCTAGCTAGCTATCATCTTTGTAAAACCCTGATACTATAGGTATTATTAGGGCAAGGCTAATTTTTAAGAAAAAACGTGGGTCAATTTAAAGACAAATATTAAATAACAAATAAATATAAAATAGTTAAATATCAAACAACAAATACTAAATAAATAACAGCCAGGGGTTATGGGCCATGTCCAACCCTTAAGGGCAGTACGGTGAGCAAATGGCAGATGCTGGTCAGCCCACCCTCCCTCCCACTGCAGAAACCTCACTATCACGTTTTTACTTTTGTTATAGATGCTCCCAGTTTCATAAGCTTCATCTATAAAGTAAGAGATTTGATCTAACCCTCTGGAGTGCCTTCCAGATCTACTAGACAATACTTCACTGATTCTATGAGATTTAGTAATATAAATCAGTGGGAAGAGGGAATTCAATTTTTACTAAATATTTCAATAATTTTTCTTTCCTTGTATAAAACAAGAATCATCTTTATGCATACTATCATTGTTTATCCATTGCAGGAGGTTCATGGAGAAAAGAAAATACACAAATCACCCAGAATCTTCCTATTGCATATCACCTTCTGTGTCTTAAATCAAACTTCCCCATTCGCCATTCTTTCACCAAATTCCACTCTAATAACTTTTACACTTGGGACACTGGCATTCCTGAGTTAGCCTGATCCTTTCTTTTCCCCTTGCCCATCTTTCAGGAGAGGCAATCTTTGGTGACAATGTATTGACCTTGACCCTCCACTCTGGGTTCTACTGGGACTTCCAAAGCCACTAACTGCAGTTCTCAGCCATGCCCTCTGGGAATTCCGAGCCCAGAGATTAGAAAGTTATTATTAAGCAGGGAAATGTACCTCTGCAATTGTCCTGGAGGCTATTTCAGGCAAGAGAGCTGAAAACCTAAGCCAGGCTTTCAGATTGTTGATGCCTGGAGGACTCAAAAGCAAAAGGCCCTTTTCTCTTTCATCCTACAAGCCCCTAGGATAGACGCACTTCATAATGTCTGTCAAAGAAGTTAGCCTGCTGCAAGGAAGAGGTCTCTGCCTTTCAACATGATTAATTCATTCAACAAATAAGTGCCTATTTTGTGTAGACCCTGTTCTAAGCACTGGGAACACAGCAGTAAATGTGACGTCCATGATTCCTGTCCAGGTGGAGATTATGTTTCATCAAGAAGCCTCAGCCATAGGCAAAGTAAATAGCCCAATGACCTCATACGCTCATCTGCCTCTGTGCCCTCTGCCAATTCTCTCCCTTCTTTCAGATTTGAAAATGTAAATCTTATCCACAAGGCTTGCGTGTCTAATGGCCATTAGACGATGCTAATGCTGGCTCTTAGACGCTTTCAGGTCTAGAATTGCCTCTACCAACTTACCCACTTACATTGGACCAACTTTTAAGGCTCAAATCAAGTTAAACCTCTTCCGTGAACCGTTCTGTATTTGAAGCTCCAAGAAAGCCTGTCCTTCCTCAGCTCCCTGATGGACACAAGTTGGGTCCATTCCTTGACCTGAACAGCTAAACTGGTGTCTGTAAGCCTGTCCCTTACAGATGGATGATTGGACTAGGGTGGGCACCTCATCCAGGGGCAGCCTATCTCTAGGTTGGCCAGGTACCTATGAGGGGTTTGAGAGACTTGACTAAAGGGGCATCATGACTTCAGTGGGCCAATCTGATCTCAGAATTAGGCTCATCAGGTAGTGGGAGCAGATTGGGACACACACATACAGTGGGATCATGGAAGAGGCAAACACTGACAAGAAGACCAAAGACTCCACTACTGAGGGGCACAAAATATACCTGCTTTCAGAATGGCCTTGAATCCTAACAGTTTTCAACTCCCATTTGTATTGTTGCCCTGTGAGGAGGCCCTGCTATGCTTGAGGTATCCTGAGCTCATGCTCCTCCCAATCCAAAGGGCTGAGATGAGGCATTTCTCCTTCTCTTCCAGCCCCATCCCTTCCCTCTCAGCATGCTCTCTCACAGGCTATTTCTTGCCTCTCTGGACTGAAACCCAACTGAATTCCTGATTCTTAGCTTCTTTATTGCAGGAGCAAAGCTTTGTGGAGTTTCTGCTACCTCTAAGCCCTACACCAAGTGCCAAGACAGAAAAGAAAGGAAGGAAGATGCCCAGCCCCAAACCTCAGGGAGCCTCCACTCTGACAGGACAGATAAGGCCTATGAGCATCACTGGGCTTGGTAACTACCCAAGCCAGCATCTGACTGACCCCAAATGTGGTGTGTTTGGGGTAGGTGCTGCGTGAGGTCAGAGGAGGCCTCTGGGCATTGGGGGGAAGGTTGGAGGGAAGTCAGAAAGTGTGGTTGGAAGGAAAGAGTGGGGAGACAATCCCAGTTACAGAGCCCAACATGAGCAAAGGTCTGAGGGAGGGAACGAAGATGATCAAGGGGGCCATAAGGAGAGTCCGAATGGGGAGCTGGGGCTGGGGGTGGCTCCCCCCCGCAGTCCTGACCCGTCACTAAATCTGGGGATGCAAAACGGGTGTGCCAGCCAACCCGCCCTCTCAGTCACCTCATCAGGCATGAATTGCCCAGAATTAAAAAAGAAAAAAAAAAAAAGGAAAGTCCTCATTATGTGGTTGGAAATCCTCATACCAGAGATAAAATTTTACGAGTTGCCTATTGCTCAGCACCCCGTATTTTTGACATTCCCTGTTTCACATACAGTATTTTAAACACATGAGACACAGACATTAGTGTTTTTTTAATTTTTTTACCCTTTCTTTTTTTTTTCTTTCTGTCATGGCTTAGTGGGTAGCTCTGAAGTTTTTAATACTGAAGGGCCCATTTCATGTTATTTATTACCCTGCTTGCGTGAAAGCTGAGGCCTATAAATCGTCAACACAGGCCGTCTAATTCCAGCAACGGCAAGGCTTCGTCACATGTAATTAAAAGATCCCAAAGCCATTGGAATGTAATGGATTTGGAAATGACACCATGGGGGCACGGGGAGCAGGCCCGGGAAGAGGCAGTCATATTTCAAAGGCTCTCTTGCGTGGTCTGGGATCGATGGGGCTGCCTGGCTCGGCTCCAGCAGGGCTGGCTGATGTGGGGATAAAGGCAGGGTCTGGATTTGATCTGATCCTCAGCTCGGAGACCACATCATTGCAATCCCCACCTGCGTGGAGGGGCACCCAACTCTTGGCCTCACAAACTCCTTCAGCTGGGCCTGCCGAGGTGCCACCTCTGATGGCAGTGAGCATCCATGTCCTGGCAGGAGGGTTTCTAGAAGCAGGGAGTAACCCTGCTTCACAGACAGAGCCCAATACCAGGATGGGAGGGAAAGTCTTGGTTTCATCTTCCCTACAAGTACAACGATTCTCTTATTCTTGGTCCCTAGCTTTCTCCCTGAAGCTGTTTCCAGCTGTTCTAGAACCCCATAGTTGCCCTTCAGTGGCTCCATATTCTGCCATGAATTTTCCTTGAATCCCCGCATCCACCTGGAGTTCACTGCTCCTTCCTCTGGGCTCCCAGGGCACCCTGCCCTGGCCAACAGCTCGACTGCCATTTCACTAAGCTGCTCCCAGAATCGTGACCTCGAAAAATGTGTGAGTAAATGAATACTATTTTAGGTTGCTAAGCTAAGCTGTGGAATAATTAATATGTTACACAGCCGTAGATAATGAATGCAAACACCATCTATATGTTGGTGACACCAAATTTTTATTTCCAATTCAGACCTCTCTGCTGAACTCCAGAACTGTATATCCAACTGTGTCCTTTACCTCTCTGCTCTACATTCCAAACTGAACTCCTGATCATTCTCTCAACCTGCTTCCTGTGCAGTTTTCCCCATCTCAATTGGTGGAAACTCTCACCTGGATGGCTACTACAGCCTCCCACCTGCTTCCTGCCTCCTCCCGTGGCCATTCAGTCTATTCTCTACCCAGCAGCCAGTGAGCTCAACCAAATGTAAGTCAGATCATGACGCTCTGAACAAAAATTTGCAGCCCAACCTCCTGAACTCCCAGGCCTCATTGCTCTGCCCTTTCCGGCCCTTTACAAAGAGCTTAAAACCTTGAAAATTATTACCTGATTTATTTGTTATGCTTACTGCTTATTGTCAATCTCTGCTGGTATGTAAGCTGCACGAGAGCAGGGATTTGCTTTTTTGTTGTCTATTTTGTTCATTGTGCTATCTCCAGCACCTAGAACAGAACTATGTGCCTGGCACATAATGGTAATCAATAAATATTTGTTGAAGAAAGGAACAAAGGAAGGATGGAAGGAAGGGAGGGAGGCAGGCAGGGAGGGCTAGATGGCTGGAGGGCAGAATGTAGATAGAGGAGGGAGAGAGGAGGGACTACCCTAGGAGAACCATTTTGTGGTGAATTGTGATCTGAATTGTTGTTGAGCAGATGCAGTTCTTCTCTTTGTAAGGTCTAGACTGCAAGGTCTTTGAAGACACAAGAGGATGTCCCACCCACAGCATCCAGTAACAGGCCCTGCTGAGACCAGGGCTCAGGAAATGTATTTGATTGATCTGCCTTTGGCTGCCCAGGAATCCTTCCATTTCACTGCCCTCGTAATACAGCAAACCTGGATATTTTCACTTCTCTGGTCTTTTGTTGCTATTCACGTCCAGCCTTTCTGCTTTTCTCACTTTGTCCTGGGTTGGATTGTGTTCCGCAAAAAGATATGTTGAAGTCTCAACCTCTCGGTACCTTAGACTGTGACCTTATTTGGAAACAGGACTGTGGCAGATGTAATTAAGATGAGGTCATACTGGAGAAGGGTGGGCCCTTATCCCAATATGACTGATTGTCCCCTTAAGAAGAAGACAGAGACACACAGGAAGAAGCACCGTGTGAGGACAGAGGCAGAAGTTAAAGTGATGCATCTACAAGTCAAGGAATGCCAAGGATTGCTAGCCATTACCAGAAGCCAGGAGAGAGGCATGGAACGGATTATCTCTCAGAATCCTCTGGAAAAACCAACCCTGCCAACACCTTGATTTCAGATGTTTAGCTTCCCAAACTGTGAAAGAATAAATTTCTGTTGTTTTAAGCTACCTATTTTGTGGTGCTTTGTTATGGTAGCCCCAGGAAACGAACAAGCACTTCATGTCTTCTTCTTCAAGACCATCCCACTTTTGCCTCAGAGACTTCTCTTAGCATTAGAAGACTATTAGAACACATTGCCTTTGATTCTCTTCAGAGTGTTCTATCTCTCACACACAATACAATGAATCTTACTTCCTCCAAGAAGCTGTCCTTCTCGGACAGCTTAAGAAGAAGGAAGTCAATGCTCTTAGTATCCCTGTATTTGAAGGTTAAACTCTGGAATATCTGGCTTCTTTACTAACAGTCAATGTGCATTTTATTGGTTCGAGAAAATGGAGACAGTCCATCTTATCCATGTGTTCTTGACTTATTCATTGCCATGTTGTCTCTTTGATTAAGTGTCCTCAGATGACAAGAAACAGATCTATCTCCTTCATTACCTACAGTTCCAAGTCCAACTATGGTAAAGAAAAGACACTCATGGTGGTGGATAAGGACTGTTTAGTAAGTAGGTGCTTGCTTCACTTCTTTCCTATTTTATAAATGAGGAAACTGAGGCCCAGGCAGGAAATGTGACCCCCAAAATATAAAGAACCAACAAATATTTCCATTTTGCCTCCATATAGGATTGTTAACACTGTGGCTTTTGCTTAAAGCCAAACAGAAATATACCCCCAGTCCCTTGCACAGTCATTGCTAATCATGGACTCAGAGCTAGGTTCAAATTCCAGCCCCATCACTATTTGTACAATCTCAAGCAAGTTATTTAACTTCCCCAAGCCTCAGATTCCTCAACTGAAAAACAAGGATGGAAATACTGACCTCACAGAGTGGTGAGGGGGATTCAAAGAGACTGTCACTGACAACCTGAGACTGTGTACTGTGGGAACTCAATGAATCATAATTTCTTACCTTATATTCCCATCACATAAACTCCAGACTAGAAAAAGGTAGAAACAAATTACATTTTCAACAAAGTCTTTGTCTATTTGTCACATTCAGCTCGAGTTGGAAACGTTGTCAGAAATAATGGAAGTACGTAAAATAATCTATCCCAGGCTTGTCATTAATAGCAAGTGTTGTATAGTGCTAGCAAGATCCTTCATCAGCAAACAATGGCCCAGTGATGTTTACTAGACTTGGCTGAGTATAAAAAGAAAATGAGAATCTGACATTTTGGAAAGATTTCCAAAAACCAGAGCAGAAACAGGAAGAGCTTTCTGGTTGCCTCTTCATGAAGGATCAGATATCATAGCAGATGGGAAAGTGGGCAAGAATTACAGACATGGAACAGACCTCAGGTCTCATTAACCAGCTAATTCATTTAACCAGAATGCCTCATTTCCTGAGAATTCCAGTGAACTAAGATTTTACAATACACTAATGTTTGAAGGATGTATTTTTTCTTCCCATCAATGGCTGCAAGGATGCCCCGTGGTGCAGTGAACAGAATAAAGGTCTGAGAATAATGGTTCCAGGATTTAGGAGCCAGCTCCACCATTAACTGACAACGAACTAGCCAGTTCCGCTGTCTAATCTCAGGGTCAGCCTTCATCTAATGTGGGGTAGGACTAATGATCTCTTAGGTTCTTAAATCTGTAATTTTATTTATTTCTGCTCAATTTTCAACCCTTTGCCCAGGTTCCACATCCTCCATGAAGGCCCAACTTA
Source organism: Ceratotherium simum simum (assembly GCF_057802395.1). NCBI lineage: Eukaryota > Metazoa > Chordata > Mammalia > Perissodactyla > Rhinocerotidae > Ceratotherium > Ceratotherium simum. Next base: position 34,989,989 of record NC_141913.1, on the reverse strand, counting down.
TCCCTTGCTTGACCTTGAACAACTATCTGTAAAATGTGAGAGTTGGATCAGATAAACTCTAAAGTTCTTTTGAGAACTCTATTGTTTTAAGGGTGCACTTATTATTATTATTATTAATGCAAGGATTAAATTTACAAGGCCTTCATCTTAGGTATTTGTGGTGAAACAAAATGAAAAATGTCATAAATCTGTACTGCATGGTGTTATAGACCGAATGTTTGTGCCCCACTCCCCAAATTCATATGTTGAAATCCTAACCCCCAATGTTATGGCATTAGGAAGTGGGGCCATTGGGAGGTATTAGGTCATGAGAGTGGAGCCCACATGAACGGGATTAGTGTCCTTATAAGAAGAGACACAAGAAAGATGATATTTCTCTCCATCATGTGAGGACACAATAAGAAGATGGCCATCTGTAAACCAGGAAGAGTGCCTTCACCAAGAACCCGGCCATGCTAGCATCCTAATGTCAGACTTCCAGCCTTCAGAACTATCAGAAATCAATGTTTGCTGTTTAAGCCACTCAGTCTACCGTATTATGTTAGAGCAACCCAAACTGACCAAGACACATGGTATGGTGGAAAAACCACTGTGCTAAAGTTTGAGATCTGACCCAGCCGCTAACCAGCTTTGCTGTTCTAGGTAAGTCAACACATCTCTCCAGACCTTTTTTTCCCATCTATAAATTTAGATGCTTGAACTAGTTAGTCTTTGGGCCCCTTCTAGCTCCCTATTTCTAATATTTGCCACTCTACTGTAGAATTGCTCCTCCAACTGTAGCAAGGTCTCATACAGAAATATTCTGCAGTAATGAGGAGCAGAGAGTGGAATTCGTAGAGGGAATGCACACAACATGAACTCTTCACATCTCTCCTAGATCCAAAGTTGCAGCTTTGCTTCCTCAAACTCTCAGTGCCTCCCTGAGCAAAGTCACAATTTCACCACACCTCTCTCTTCCCTTGATGGGGAACCCAAAAGCCCATGACAGCTCAAGACCCTAAACGAGGGTGTTTCTTTCTTTTCTACTTCTCCCTTATTTGAATTCTTGAGTCTGGCATGTTTGGCTTTATAAAACCGCTGAGCCAGATTTAGTCATTAGAAAAAGTGGGGCTTAAATGCAATCCCAGGGTGAGATTAGCTCACTGCTCCAGCTTACCAGTTGGCATCATTTGACCTCTCCAGAAACCTGTCTCTGATCTTGGCCTCTGGACTCTAAACAAAAGGAGGGTGATTTCTAATGAACCCTTCCTCACCAGGGAGGGGGTGCAACAATCAAATGCATGAATGAACACAGACTTTGAAATTGATCACATAAAATGAACAGAGCCATCAGTTTTCAAAGGACACATCTGAACTTGAAATGGTTCTGGTGTTGTAGAAACTTTCATGTAGCAGAATACTTGGTGCTCCTCTGGCTGCAGTTAACCTGAATGCTTTATCTTATCAAGAATAACACCAAAATGATATTTCAGCACCCTGTTTATTCAGAGGCCAGACTAGTAGTGACTCGAACCTTGGATCCCATGTGCAAGTACAAAACCTTCCAAACAGTTGAAATAGCTTCCCACAGAATTTTTGCAATAAGTGAAGCCCATGTACCTTTCTCTCTCCTTGGGCTCTCATGCAGAACTGTACTGCCTTTTGTCTGACACACAGTTCCAACACTTTTAATCATAGATGGTTGCCAAGGCTTATAGAAGATTAGATATGGAGAATCAGAACTGACGGTGGGTTATGAGAAGCACTGGCATTAGGAAGAAATAAAACTGATAGCATGGGATGAAAAAGAAAAACTGTCTAGACCCAACACAAAAACACAGCAATAGAGGGACATTTTTATATTAGGGTGGGTAGCGTCATGTAACTCAATAACTCATGAGATTTTTGCACTGATTATGGAGAAGAAACTACATTCAATTTCAGCATTTGCTCTATAAGAAAGTAGGGAGGAAATAATCTTTATTAGGAAGACTGCCAACAAAAATTGTCCCCCCCCAAAAAAGGTTATTACTGATGAGATTCATTTGAGCTCAGGAAATTTGATTTGTATCTCTGTGTCCACAGTACTGGAGCACATTGCCCAGTACACAGCAGATGCTCAATAAACACTTGATAAATGAAAAGAAGCTATGTTTTAAAGGGTTGTATTTTTTAATTTCTGGAAAATTCACTTATGTACAATATCATGTTTTCCAATGACTCAGTGAACAAAAATCTGTATGGAACCTACCAACTAGGCAGGGTCTTCCTTCTCAGAGAATGGTGCTGGATCAATGACAGCTCTGTGCAAAAGCAAGTGTGAACCATCTTGATGCCTGGCTCTGAAGGTTGGGTATACCTTGGGACCTGGCAAGGTTTTATGCCTATTTAGAGAAATTGAAGGCCATACAGAAGTCCATTCCAGACACTCTTTTATTTTAAACCCTCAGACACAAGACAGCCCCTCACCAAAGAGCTGTAGAGAGGGAATCCCATGCAGGATTGGTGTGCTGAAGAGGAAATGTGAGGTGTTTATTTTGCCCCGCCCTCCTACACCTTGGGATCTTTTGTTAAATCAAAACTATTTTTCTTTTGCTGGCTGATTAACTCCAATTCAACCTTAAGTGTTGGGCCTCAATGTGACACAGCTAAAGATTTCAGAGGGAGAGGGTGAAATGAGCTAGAGATTTACATTTGGGTTCAACTCTAGAAAATTAACCTATTCATATTTATTGGTGACCTGTTATTTGCCCAGCACAATATGTAGAGGTCTTTACTAGGAAGGGACCAAAGAAATCAAAGATCTAGACTTTTTCTTATGGAAAATCATCTAAGGGCTGAGAAAGTACTAGGCTAGGTTGTAACAATCACAACTTCCGTTTCTTGGATTTGCCCCAACTCCCATGGTTCCTCACAAAGGGTTATATATTCAATACTTGTGTCAGTATATGGCCAAACAACCAGGAGTAGTGGATCATAGTGAGATCTTTGCTTTTTTAAAAAATCCTTTACTGCACAAGGCTGAAGAGCTGTTTTGACTGTGTGTATCTTCCCACTTCTCATTTTGTTTCAGTTATCTATTGAGATCTAACAAAGAACATAAAACAAACACTCATTATTTCTCACGATTCTATGGGTCAGTAATTTGAGCAGGGCTTGGCTGGGCAGCTCTTTTGTTCCCTGATGTCAGCTGCAGTCACTCACTTAGCTGCATTCAGCTGATGGATGAATTGGAAGGTGCAAGAAGGCTTCATTCTCATGTTTGGTATCTTGGTTCTCCTTCATGCGGTCTCTTTTTCTCCAAGAGAGAATAATTAGTGATTAGTGGTACCTAATCATTCAGAAGTCTAGCCTAAAGTTCTATATAGCATGGTGACTGGCTTCCCCAGAAAGCAGAAAAGTGGAAGCTTCCAGTCTAGGTGTGGAATTGATACAAGGTCATGTTCACTTCAGTTTATTGGTCAAAGAAAGTCACCATACCAGCCCCAGAGGAGGTGAAATAGCCTTCACTTCTTGATGGGAGAAGCACATAGGGAAATAAAGAATTGATGGTGGCCATCCTTGGATGCTCTCTAGCACAGATTTGACTCTGTTTGTCTTCCAATTAATTGAATAGATTTGAGGCTCTGAGTAACTTGAGTGCCAGGGCCATGGCTTGGTCATCTTTGTGTCTTCAATATCTCCCATTGTTCTGGTTCAGACTGAACCAATCAGGTTTTGACAGAAACAAATGTGTGTTTGGGGTATGTGTGTATGTGAATTTTAATTGGGAGTGGAGGCATGTGGTTCCTATAGGCTGAATGATGAATTCATTAATGAAGTGACCTGAAATAGAATACAACTGTACGTGATTTATGACCCTGTGGGGTAAGTGTTCCTCGACAGTGTGGATGCTACATGTTCTCAGCTCAGGCGACTGGTATGATCCCAAGATGTCAGGATGCCAATGGGCCTTTTTCAGCAACGTGGATTTTGAAGTCAAATTTGAAACTACAGAGATAATACTGAAAGCTTGATGGCAGCTTCCAGTGACTACCTCCCTGCCTAAATCTAGAACAATCCTGTACTTTCAGATAAAAAATATGCCTTTTTGGAGGAATTCCCAAGATTCTTTTGAGATTAGAATGTCTTGAAATCAGAATGTCTTTGCATATAGACATAGAGACACTGAGGAAGTGTTTCTACATGCACGTGCGCATGCGTGCACACACACATACACACACACACACACACAGAGTTTTCTTCCTTAATTACAGGACAATGTTCCCTGGAGGTACTGTCAAGACTCTATCTCAATAAGCAAACTTTCTTTTCTTGGAAAGAGCTGTTGATATGGCCACAAGAATAGCTTTCTAGGAGAGAAGTTGTGGGTGGTGTAGAAGAGAGTCATGAACTGTAATCATTCACATTTGTACATCAATTCACAGTTTTTCAAAGCACTTTCAAATGTGTTATTGCACTTAATCCTCACAATCGTGTGATTCAGATATTGCTGTCTCCATTTTACAGTTGAAAAAATAGACTTAGAGAGAATAAGTGACTTCTGTGTTAGAACTGAACCTAGAGCTTTGGACTCTAAATGTCATGTCCTTTCCATATCTTGGGTGTGTAGAAAAGACTTAGATTTATATTTTTTCCCTAAATATATAATATAAATAAATGTCTTTCTTCTTGCAAAAAAGTTGAATAAGTTAAGGTATTAATTGGGTAATTTATGTAATTCTATTGCTATTGCTAATTTCAGGGGGAAACCTTGTCTTTTTGTTTTACTCTTACGCTATTTTTTTTGTTTGTTTGTTTTGTTTTTTTTTGTGAGGAAGATCGGCCCTGAGCTAACATCTGCCAATCGTCCTCTTTTTGCTAAGGAAGACTGGCCCTGGGCTAACCTCCATGCCCATCTTCCTCCACTTTATATGGGACGCTGCCACAGGATAGCTTGCCAAGCGGTGCGTCGGTGCGCACCCGGGATCCGAACCGGCGAACCCCGGGCCGCCGCAGCGGAGTGTGCGCACTTAACCGCTTGTGCCACCAGGCTAGCCCCTCTTACGCTATTTTTATACAACATCACCAATGTCAATAAATAAGACATCTAAGGGGGTGTGCTGTTAAGATTTTTGAGATGAAAAATGGGATCATATAGGTGACTTTACTCCTAATCATCTCAAGTCTTGGATATGCCAGTGTTTCATTAGCTGAGAGGTGCCATCCAAGGACTCAGGATCCTATTGCTCAACAAAACCTCGATAAATCTGTCACCCCAGGACAGATAGTCAATCTTTCTTTTCTTGGAAGATTTTTGGGAAAAGATACTGGAAGATCTCAGCTCTGTCATTCATCAGCTGTGTGACCTTGGGTAAGACATGCCCCTCTCTGAGTCTTAGTTTCCTGAGCTATAAAATGAAGGCTGTGGTATATTATCCTTGAGATCCTTGCAGCTCTTATTTTATGTTTATAACTTTCCATTATTATCTATCCAGTGTCTATTATTTTGATTTTGAAGAATCTTTTTCCTGTCCAATTCCTCCTTCTTTAATTACATTTCCTCTATTTGTGTTTAGTATGGGGTTATGGTGAATTTTATAGCAGCTCTCTGCTTGCCTATAAAGTCCCTGCTCCAGATTATCACAAAAGATTGAGAAAGTTAAAATCCATCCCCCTTAATTTGGCCGATAAGGCAGTTGCAATCTTGTTCCATTCTGCCTGTCCATGATGTACTTCTCTTTCTTCTTCTGCATGAACTTTCTCTTGCAGCTAAGTCAGATATTCAACACACCTCCCCCTCTTTATGGCTCAGTTCTCTAATATTATCCCTACTGTGACTCTTCACTTACCTCTCAGGTTCACTCTAATCTCACTTCTCATCTGAAGCTCTAGTTTGGCCCTACTGCTTTCCATTTACTAGATTTTCTTGTTAGTTTCTTTATCTTTCAAGTAGACTACAAACTACTTGACTCAGATATTGTGTGATTCTTTCCTCTGTGTCCCCACGGTGCCAAGCACAGTTAGTCTGGGTCTATTGATTGGTGGGGTTGTCTGACAGCATCAGCCTACTGGTCAGAGAGCCCGCCTCCCAGTTAGGTATCAGAATTAGGAATTAACATTTTGCTGCTGTATCAAAGCATCCTGACAATGACTGCTGGCCACGTCACACACGTTTCTCTCAGATTACACCAGCAAAGAGGATTTTTTATTCTCTTCAGCTGGACAGGGAATCCCAGTGACTATAAACCATGAGGGGTCACTGTTGGCAAGAGAATGGTCGTGCAGGCTAAGATGTGCCACACCAAAGACCCTACCTGCATAACCCAAATACTTATAGCCACAACATTAGTTCATTTTCTCTGACGCTGTCTCTCATATGAGAACATCTTGATAGCTTATGCCTTCTTTCTTCATTTAACCAAGTAAAATTATGTTTTTACTGATTTAGCATTTAGCATTTTTAATTTTCCTTTTTGCTTACAATATACTTTGAACTAGTCTATTGATCTTGATGAGACTTGTTGCAATACTAAAGATCCCCAAGATGCACCTTGAATTCCATCATGTCTCAGCGAACACCCAGAAACAAAATGGCCACCACCAACTATGTAAAAAACGGCACATCTTTCACCAATTTGAATTTGTACAGTTGTAAATTTGGAGTCGCTGTTGCATTTGGTGTGTTCATTGTCCACAGTCCATCTAGGACACTATCAGAAAATATACTCTTGGTCTTAGGAGTCTCATCTAAACTGTGAAATAATTATTGAGCAGATTTACAAAACGCTAATTGGAATGCACAGCAAATAGGTCAGTTAAGTTTGTGAGCATTTTGAAATTATCATGGGTGATATAAGCCTATTTTTATCAGTGGTGTTTAATAAAAGCCTTGGTCTGGGCCAAGAGCTTTGGTACACGTTCAGTGCAAGTCAAAGGAGTTAACAACCAGTAATAAAGGGAAATGGAGTCAAGGAATATCTAAGCTGCATATCCCTAGGGAGCTTGGAAGTGGCAGGAGAAGGGACATTCCTCAAGATACGCAGGGTGGACTGCACCTGTGGCACTATACTCCTTCATTCATTGCAAGCCCAATCCGTCCGACCCTTCCCAGAAGAGGGAGCTGGGGAGATGAGATGCCTCTGCTGATCCCATGAGGTCCTTGTTTTATTTGTTTATTTCTATGATTAACTGCAAGGTATTCTGTTTGCTTCATTACTAAGAGAAACCACATTTAAAGAACTCCTGTGTAGGTGGGAGGGAGAATTTACAGGATAGGAAGGGGCAGGAGGGAGGCTACTTTATATCATTTCACCTAATAATAAGGAAGCTTTTCTCTCTCGCTGTCTCTTTCTCTCTCTCACACACACATACACATACACACACACACACAGTCGTCTGCCTTGGGATTTCCAAATTATTCCATCTGTGGTGACCACATGTGGTCAGAAGATGGGTAGGATGCTGAAAACTCTCCTGAATTAGTCCTACCAGAAATCTCACTGAATTCTGAAGAAAGCTTTCCTTCAACCCCACGTGCCAAGGTCAGATAAAAGGGCAGAGATCTGTCATCTCAAGGTTGGGCTGGCGGGGTGGGGCAAGGCAATGTGTGGGGAAAAGACTTTCAGTTTCAGGAGGAGGAGAAGTGACATTAATCATACTACACAGACTCCTAGTATTTTATATGATTTAAGACATTTTACATATATCTTTTAATTAGATCATTGAAAACATCCTTTATGATAGGACTGGGTTCATTGCTCTCAGTTGAAAAACAGAAAATTCTGAAACTCAGACGAATGAATCAGGTGGTTTGCCTAAATACACTTCGTGAGTGGCAGTGCTTGTACCAGAAACTGCTTCTTTGATGCTGTGCACTGCTCCAAGCCAGACAGCATGACCCCATGGCATGTGCTACAGCTCTGGGAGCTTTTGGGAAACCAGATGGGGTAGCAGACAGAATCTGAGGCCACGTTCTCTTCCTGGTTCTACCACACATTTGGGCAAGACATTCACTGGCTCTCTCAGTTCAGGATTCTCCATCTGTTAATTGGTAGTTGTGATGCAGTGGGGCAATCGTTCCCACCCAGGGACTCCCAGGGAAGGTGTAGGGATCCATGGGCACTCATTTCTGGGACGGGCACTTTATTGCTTTCTCTCATTTGATCCTGACAACAGCCCCTTGAAGTAAATATTATCTCTGTTTTATATATAAAGGATTGGGATGCCAAGAGCTTAAGCAACTTGCTAGAGGTATGAGGTTTGGTAAGTGACAGAAGCTAGGATTCCAATCCAAGTCTTGTGCTATCTTCACTGTACACTGCACCTTCAAATGGGATAACGGCTGTGGTAGCTCTTTGGATGTATGAAAATATGTGGTAATGTAAGAGGAGCTGGTTGGTGTTTTGATATAAGTATGTGAAGTCTGGAGCAGGTGGGGAGGGGACCAGGGTGACACAGAGAGGACCAGAGCTCTCTAATAATTATGGCAAAGCTGGATATAGCACCTAACCTCCTCTGTCATCTGTCCCATCTATTTTGAAGGTTCTGGATTTATTTATTTATTTACTAAACAAATATTTACTGAGTCCCACCAACAGCCAGGCACTATGCTAAAACTGGGGTTGCAGTGGGGAGACAGAGGAGTAGCAGGCCACCACAGTAGATGTGACAGGGGCTCTCAAGGAAGAAAAACAGACTGGAGGGATTTGGTATCTAGAAGAAGCATAGAGTGCGAGGTGGGGGGGCCAGAGCTGCAAGACTAGGCAAGAAGCATCTGAGGAGGTGTCTGAGAGCAGGCAAATGATTGGAGCCAGGCATTTCCCATTGAATCTCAGGAACTAGCCTAGGCATTGCGAGGAACATTTCAGTAGGTGAGATTGAAGACAGACAGAATCCATGGACGTGGAAGCTAAGGGTCACCCAGCCTGTCCTTGAAATGGCCATCTAAGAAAATGAGCCTTCTTGATGACTCTGGGAAGGGAGTGCCATTGCCATCCTGAAGAACCAGCTAGAAAGCCAGTCAGATGGGCACCTTCCAACTTAGGAATGACTGGGAACCAGGCGAATGCCTTCGGAGAGAACCATGGGGAGTTGTTTGCCTCTCTTCGCCTATGAGCCATGCTGCGCTCACGTGTCATAACGCATCTCAAGTCTTAGCAGCCCCTTTGTGTGACCCTGGCTGGAGCCCCATCCTGCATGCCTCTCTCCAGCATCACTGCAGTAAAGGGCTCAGAGGGAGGTACAGCTGGGGGAGTCAGGGATTGCTAAACCTGGAGCCTGCAAATGAGCATTGAGTGCCCCCTGCCTTGCTCTTCCCCAGTGGTTGCAGGAATGTTCTTCTGGTTTCCATACTAGATGTAGATTTTTGAGGACAGGGTCTTTGTATATGGTGACTGACACCTATCTGGGCACAGAGCAGGTGTTATTTGCTAGTTGATGAAATGCTAATTGGTGCTGTTGCTGAGCAACTGTTGTGGAGAGTTGTAAGGAAAGATGCTCTGAGTTTTAAGCTTCACTTAAGAGTCACAGAATCATGGAATGCAGGAGCTAGGAGGGCCATACTGCCTACATCTCACTTTACAGTGAGGCCAGGTTCTCTTCCTGGTTTTGCCACATATTGAGAGACACTGAGACCAGAGAAGGTAGGTGAGTCATTTAAGGGCTTAGCAGAGTTAGGTCTACACCTGTGTGCTTTCATTTCTGGGCCTTTGTTTTCGCAACCAAGACATCACTCACCTACTCTCTAAATGAGCCCTAAATTAAGAAGAAGAGTGACAGGCCAGCATTTCATGTACATCTGCTCCCTGCTACCCTCCCGTGGGCTGGATGAGGAACTGAGGTCTGTGTGCATGCCTACCATGGGTGATCGGGCTGCTCTGAGCTTCCTTGAGGTCTTGTCCACCCTTTCCTCTCACGTCTGTTACAGTTAGGCTGTTCCCACACTGGGTCAAGTGCACGTCATTCTTAATGTCTTTGTCTTCTCTTCATCTCACCCTATTCAAACCCTGCTGGGTCTTCAAGGCCCAGTTAAGCTCAGAGCAATGCAATGTGATTCAACAGGCATTTATTGAGGACTTCATGAATACAAGGCATTGTGTAGCCAGACACTTACCGGGGGTGTGGAGGACACTAAGTGAATAAAACACACTCTCTGTTCAAGGCTCAGGGGAAAGACAGATCTGTAAACAATCAAGACCCACAGCCCAAGGCTGAGAGTACTGGTAATAAGGATCACTTATTGAACACCTATAAACTACCAGACTCCACCCCAGGCATTTGTTACTGCCAATCCTTCCAAGGCCAGGAAAGACACATGTCAGATGCAGCCCAGCGTACTCAAAAGAGCTCCAATTTTGTAATCAGTTCTGAGGCTAAATTCGACTCCGCCCCTTACAAAACGTGGCTTTGGGCAAGTTAATTAACTTCTCTGCATCTCTCATCTGCAAAATGAAGATAATAGAACTTTCTTCATAGGGTGGATGTGAGGATTGAATGGTAAAATGCACACAAAGGGCCTAGTGTTGGATAAGTGCTTGACGAATGTGACCAGAGACCCAGAAGCTCCAGGAAAAGTGGAACAACATCTGCAAGGGAAGCCCTCAGTGGAGGTCCAGGCAACCTGCCATGGCAGGATAGAGGCAGCCATGGGTTGGAGCACGTCTCAGGCAGGATGCATCAATTGAATTAGGTCTCTAAAGACAGGGAGGATTTGGTGGGGGAAGAGAAAAATGGCCACCGAGGGGCTCTGGTGGCTGCTTCCCTAAGTGACCTGCTTGCGTGATGTTTCCTTACACTGCAAGGTGTCTGGGCTGGGTTATCCGGACCCAGTGTACTGTTGGAGGCTAGAGGGACTGTCTGGGCATTTCCTCCCTTTGTTTATTTAATCCCTTCCTTAAACCGAATATCAGCTACAATCCACACCAGCTTGGAAAGTGGAGATCCCTGAGTTCCCATTATTTTAGCGACCTGTGTAGACCACAACCTACAGCAGACCATCTATGGGGTCCTGGTAAGACACTTGGACTGCTCCTGACTTGAACTCTAAATAGACCAGTTTTTTGGCTGCACATGTGCAAAGCCGCGGTACGCTCTGCATTGGAGTTTAGCAGCGATGGGAACCCAAGCAATCCAGATTGTCTAAACCAGGTGTCTTTAAAGATGTCCTCTGACTTCCGTTGCCCAAGGCAATGGGGTATAGCCGTTGGGTTATACAATTTTCCAATGACCCACATGTCAGTGAGAATTGGGAAATCAGATGAGACCCTGAGGAAAGCAAGCAAGGAAACAAAAATCCTCATGCAGCCAACCACAACGACAACAGCAGCAACAACAAGCACACTGAAAAAAATCAATAAATATTTGTGGTCTAGAATGAATGAATAAATACATGAATGGAATTTCCTGAAGAAAGTCCTATTACCAAAACCATCCGTTTCTTTTAGAGGACGATGGAGAACTAGGCTAGTTTCCCGGGAACTGTCAGTGCGAAATTAAGTATACTTGGTGGCATTTCCATTCCGGGTAGTGAGTTATGTAGGACTGTTCCCGCCCCGAGCTCCGGGCCATCTCAAGCAGAATGAGAGACAGGGACTGAGGGATGCTGCCGGGAAGCCGTGTCCCTAAGATGGCAGGGTTAAAACTCAGCCTGGGCTGAAATGCTAAAGGGCAGGCCTGCCAGGGCTACCTTCTCCAGTTTATCACTGCAAGACAGACATTTCCTCATGAGAGCCTGGTGTTTATGCCTCTAGGGTTTAGCTGCTTTGGAGAACAAGATGAATGGTAAGAGATGCTTCCTTTTCACAGCACGTCATACCCATAACACGATGCCAGCGTTCCTATGGCTCATTACATTTCTGAAGGTGCTTTAGCATTCATACTCCCATTTGAAATGCACAGTAACCCAGTGAAGGGAATTGTTATCTCTGGTTATAAGATGTGGAAACTGAGGGTCAGAAAAAGTAAATAACTGCTTTAACATTACTCAGGGGAAAAAGAGTCAAGGCAGGCTCAGAACCCATGTCTCCTGACTCCAGCCCAGCACTCTTTCCTCCATGACACACTGCCCGCCAAGGAGACACGTGCTCAATGAGTGCATGAGAGGCTTATAGCCAGTTCCCCCATAGGGCTCTGGGTGAATGCTCTTGCTGTCTGGTGATGCTCCTCCCCCTCAGTATCAGCATACTGAAACCCCCTCTCCTTCCTCCCTCAGCCTGAGTTCCCAGAATCACCTGGTTGTTTGGTGCAAATGCAGATTTGGGGGCCCAACCTCAGAGATTCTGATTCTGTAGGAATCTATATTTTTGACACACTCACCCACTGATTCTGATGCACATTAAACTTTGCAACTTGCTGGTTTAGGGAATACAATGAATTTTGAAGACCACTTGAGCCAGACATAATCTCACATGTAAATCTGTTCCCTTAAAAGGTAAGTTAAAACAAAAAAAAGAAAAAGGAAATGAAGAAAAGAAACAGGCTTCTTTCCAGTGGTCTTTTCTAAGGTTACTAGTCCTGCCTTAAATGTCCCCTCTCTTCTTTCCTGCTTCTTCCAATCTTCCAAGCTTTTCTGACCCTCTCCCTGTTCTAGTCTCTGGCCCCTGAGCTGTATCATACTTACCTCTCTACATCGTCACTGCAGGTCTGCCTTTATGATGATCTGTCCTAAACTCTGAACACTCTGTGAGGGTAAGTCGTTTGTATCCCCAAGAGCCCTTGGCACAATGCTGGAGACTAAAAAGATGCTTTAGCCATATTCTTGGAGAGAGCCATTTAACTTGGTTGGACTCTGTCTAGCGTTACTCCCTTCATTGGTGTGGATAATCTAAATGTGGTTGCTGCAGAAGCAAAGACCATCATTAAATAGGCATTGAGTCCCTACCAGGTGTAAAGCCCTGACTAAAATCTCAAAAACTCCCTTCAAAAACATGAGGACTTAAAAATAATGAGTGTTGCCAAGGATATGGAGAAAATGCAATCCTTGTGCACTGTTGGTGGGAATGTAAACTGGTAGAGTCACTATGGAAAACAGTCTGGAGGTTCCTTAAAAAATTAAAAATAGAACTACCTTACAATCCAGCAATTCCACTTCTGAATATCTATCCAAAGAAAACAAAACACTAGTTTGAAAAGATACATGCACCCCTATGTTCACTGTAGGCTTATTTATAATAGCTGAGGTATGGAAACAACTCAACCTAAGTGTCCATTGATGGATGAATGGATAAAGAAGATGTGATATATATATCTCTATCACATATGTGATAGAGATATATATATACACACACAATGGCATATTATTCGGCCATAAATAAGAATGAAATCTTGCCGTTTGTGACAACATTGATAGACCTTGGGGGCATTATGCTAAATGAAATAAGTCAGACAGAGAAAGACAAATACTGTATGTCTCATTTATACGTGGAGTCTAAACACACACACACATGCACACACACACACAAACACAAACCAAGCTCATAGATACAGAGAATATATTGGTGGTTGCCAGAGGTAGGGGGAGGGAGAAACAGGTGAAGGGGGTCAAAATGTACAAACTTTCAGTTATAAAATAAATAAGTCATGGGGATGTAATGTACCGCATTGTGACTATAGTTAATAAAACTGTATTGTATATTTGGAAGTTGCTAAGAGTAGATCTTAAAAGTCCTCATCACAAGAAAAAAAAATGTGTAACTATGTATGCAGACAGACAGACGTTAACAAGACTCACTGTGGTGATCAATTCACAATATATACAAATATCGAATTATTATGTTGTATACCTGAAACTAATATGATGTTATATGACAAAAAAATGTGGGGACTCAAAAATACAGGTGTACTAAACATGATTGTTGACTGGTCACATGATCAAGAACTGGGGTGATGGGAGGTGCAGGGTGTAGGTCCAATTCACAGATGGGCCTTTTGGTTGTGGACATCACTCTTGCCTGGGCCAGCTGTTCAGATCCCAGGGGATCTCAGAGGCGAGGAGGGAGAAGGTGTGCACACCATCACTGCTGCTGGAAGAAGCACTCAAACACGTAGGCCCTACACATTCGGAGCAGGAGAAAATCGCCTTTGTTATTCAAAGGAATGGAACAGGCCTCCTGAAATAGTCATAATCGTGATAACAACAGTTTGTATTTGCTGGGGCTTTATCATTTACTAAACATTTTCCCTAATCTTTTCACAATCACCTACAAATTAGAGAAGTTGTTACTTCTAAGTTTAGGGAGGAGGAAATGGATGTTCCCAGGGGTTAAGTGAATTGCCCTGGGTCACACAGCTAGATATGTTAGAATCCAAATTTCCCCGATGCTGAAATTTCATGCTCTCCCCAGGACACCAAGTTGCTTCCTACCAGCTGGGCCACACCTCTTTAGATGTATACTCCCAGAAAAACATTTTTCTATAAAGATCTAACTCATTTTACATGCAGAGTTTTTTTTTTTTTTTTTTTTGAGATATAATTGACATACAACATTATATTAGTTTCAGGTGTACTACATACTGATTTGATATTTGTATATCTTGTGAAATGATAACCACAAGTCTAGTTAACGTGTCACCATAAATAGTCACTGAATTTTTTTTCTTGTAACGAGAACTTTTGAGATCTACTCTCTTAGTAACTTTCAGATATGCAATACAGCATTATTCTAACTCCAGTTGCTATGCTGTACATTACATCCCAATGACATTTATTTTACAGCTGGAAGTTTATACCTTTTGACCTCCTTCACCCATTTCTCCCATGCAGAGTTTATTCCATAAATTTTAATCAAAAAGAAAAGAAAGAAATGCAATTTTAAATACATTTAATCAATCATTCAAAAGGTATTAACATAGTCTTTAGTACTATGTAAAAGCATCGTGCCAGGCACTGTGGGAGATACAGGGGGTATGTTCAAGGCATGCCCACTGACCCACTACCTGCACCCCCATCACTCTAGCTCTTTATCAGGTGATCTGTCAACAATGGCGTGTAGTACGCTCATATTTTTGATGAGAGTTTTTGAGATTTCAGTCGGGGCATTATAGCTGGTAGGGACTCAATGGCTATTTGATGATGGGCTTTGCTTCTACAACCACATCTCAATTATCCACAGTGATGGAGGGAGTAGTGCTAGGCAGAGTCCGGTAGGATTGAACGGCTCATTCCAAGAGTATGGTTAAAGCATCTTTTTAGTCACCATGGACATATCAAATGTAGTTCCCACCCTTTGGGAATTTAAACCAAGCGGTATGTACAGGGCATGCCCATTGGCCCAAAGAGCTCTAAGCAAGCCACAGGTGTGGTTTCCAGTGTGTGAAGGTGGCAGCAGCTGCCAGCTCCTATCCATGTATGCAAAGGTTTGCTAAAGCCCAGAGGAGCTGGGTGAGTAGCTTGATGCCACTGCCAAGTGTTTGGTGGCACCCGTCTGTTAGTTCTTAGCTCAGGATTCCACCTGACTCTGGCTTCATTCAGAGACCTCACCTTACGTAGAATCCAAAGCATTCTCACAGCTGTAGGGCTTCCAGACCACAGGCCACTGAGGGACAGCAGGTCCTGGAGCAAATCCCAGTGCAGTGGGGTTTCTCTGAGTCTTTAGCTTAATTTCTTAGAGTCATTAGCCAGAAGATACTTGGTTTGGCACCTTTTTGATTGCCAATTGCTCAGGTTGTGGTTTATAAGCTCTCTTCTCCTTCGTTGTCTTCATTTCTGCCCCCTTACCCCAATTAGTTCTCTGCCAGGGACTCTTCCCCAGCTAACAACTAACGGTGAATTATGTGTCTTGGATTCCCCCTGGGGGGCTAGCGAGTGAGGTGTGTGTGTGTGCACATGCTCATGTGTGGGCATGGGGTGTGGAAGTGGGAGAGGATGATCCAAGTTCAGAACTAACACTGGGGACTCTGTGAATGGGCAGATAATTTCCCCTGAGTGTCATGCCCAGCCTCGGAACGTTCTATCTCCCACAAGAAGCAACCAAATGGAACTACGCCTGGTTCAGGGGTAGCTAATCTGCAAGGGAGATTTTTTCAGTCTGCACCCCACCTCCCCTTTCCTCGCCTTCGTGGATTTCAGTTCATTTATACATGGATTCAGTTGCTTGTTAGTGTTCTCTGCAGTGCCTCCCTAAGGATATAACTCTGTAGATGGACGACATTTTTTATTTTCTTAATATTATTCTTGGCTTTTTGGAGAAGAGTTTTTAATGATTATTCCTCCTGGTATTATTTTAGTTTCCAATTACAATGTCGGTATACTCTAGCACACTGCTATTTTGTAAATGGATGTATACGCTTATTGTTAATTGATTCCCCAAACAGGCCCCAAACGTTTGCATTTAGATTGTGTATTATATTACTTGCATGCCACTGGGCTGGCCCCCTGCCAGCTGGGGCTCTCAGCTTGCCAGAAGCACGGTGGACGTATCTCGTTTTCCCTGACACCTGTGCAAACCAGCTTGCCTGCCCTTGGCTTTGCTCTCTGGAGAGAAGGAGCTAAGGTGGCACTCTATTGAAGAGGTGTCCAAAAACCTAAGATCCACCCATCTGTTCTTTTTTCTTAAGAAAAGGACTCAAAAAAAAATTGAACTCTAGTTCCCTAGACTGTCCATCTTTTTGTGAAAGCACAAAGGAAAGTGAGCTCTGGTCACAAGGTCTCAATATCTGACCATCAGTGGCTGAGTTCAGACAGCATCAACTTGAACCACTCCTCTGGGAAGCTTTTCCTGGGGCTCTAGGAAGTTAATATGGAGTCCCTTCCTCTGGGTTCTCTCTGTCACTACTCAATCCCAACAGTTATAGGGCTGTTTTACTTACTAATATGTCTATTTCATCTCCACACTACAAACACGGGCTGAGATTTTTTTCTTTCCACCAATAATCCTGGTGTCTAGAACTGTACTTGACAGTTGTTAAATATATTGAATGAATGACAAATTACTGAATACAAATGCCATCATAGAAGAGTTATATTGGAGTTTAACACTGGGTACATGCAAATAACGGATGTATAATTTTTTTAAAGGATTATCATCTTTTTTTTAAATTACAGTATTTAATAAAATATACAAGCTAAAGTTTGTAGCACATGGTGAACAGGGATCCAATCCTTATCAGCTGTGAACTGAGTAGGAGTCTCTCAAAGATGTCTTAGAAATGCTGTAGTCACCCAGAGTGGTGATCTACGCTTTGGTAGGTAACAGCTCTTTTAAAGTATGGCGCTGCAATTGGGAAAATATGTTATACATCTTATTCCTTATTCTATATGATAGAACAGAAAACACATTAAATCTAGATATTGTGTTCATTATTATTATTATTATTATTATTTTAGAATTAAAATATCTAATTGAAGATGTCCAAGTTAAGATACGCTATTAATTTGGATATGCAGTTCAACAATCTTCTACAATGATTACAGTAAAGCACATTACTCTTATAGCAGCTGCCCTGTTGAGCAAGTGGCTTGTTCTCTAACTGTTCTCAGTTACTAGTGAACTTCTATTTTTTGCACCCCTATGAACCTAACTAATAATCCCTTCCAGGGAAAAGAGGGATTAAAGTCTTCAGTAGAATGCCCCATATCCCAAAGGTAGAATTTCCTCCCAAAGCCATCAAAAGATGAGAAAGCTGTGGGAGGGAAAGTCAGGGTATGGAGTTCCTCGAATTCCAGGATTTACAACTCCTAGCCAAGAACTGGTGGCCGCCTTCACCTCTGGGCGAGACTGGTATTGGCCATGATAAAGCCCGTCAAAAGAAGCTAATTTGGCAAGTTGGAGAGCAGCACGAATGTTTATGTAATACTAGCCTGAGGTTTAATGCCACAATTAAAAGAATAACAAACCCTCCTGCTGCGAAGCCTTTTGGCTACTCTAGACCCTTTAATTCCCATCAAAAAACAGCATGTCACTTCCAAGGGTTACCCACAACGGGGCTTGCTTTGGAGACTTAAAGGCGTAATTATCTATTGGGAGAGGCAAGGCTGAGGTCAATCTGGCTGGGGTGAGGGCCTGCCCTTTGTGTTGATATTGGAATGTCTCGGAAACCCAGCCAACCCAAATCAGCCGGGGCCGTGTCTCATGAGAAGTTACTTTGGGAGGTCATTTTGTCTGACCTGCTGCTGACTCAGGCGGCCTTCCCCAAGCTAGCTGGAGTCAGACGAATTCATGGGAAAAGCTCTGCTGTCACAGTCAAGCGCACCAAATGGAGCTGGGCCCCAAGTCTACTGTGTCCTTTGGTGAGTTATCCACATCTCCCCAAATGGTAAGTTCCAGGAGAGTGGGGACCCTGCCTGTGTAGTTCACCTCTCTGTCCCTGGGCCAGCTCATAGATGGCATGCAGTGAGGACCGTAGAGGGAAGAGACAGCCCTCCCTGTCTGCAATGTGCTCTTCCCTCTCTTCTAGACATGCTCATCTTTCAAGATTTGACTCAAGTTCCATCCCTCTGCTCACAACAGCCCTCGCTGATCTCCTTCTCAGAGCACGGTATCCTTTGGCACCCCCAACACTCATTCAACCTTCATGGTTAATCTCAGAGCTGTGTGAGCTCCTCAGAGCCACAGAATCTGCCTTATACTTCCCCTGTTTTTACTTTGCAGCATCGAGCACAAGGTTTTTTACATGACAGAAACTCAATAAACAGTAGAAACCTACAGCCCTGGAGAGTGGGAAAGGACCTTTGAGATCAACTAGCCCAGTAGGTTTCTAATATTTTGTTTTTAAGAAGCAAACAGAACACTTCGTTCTTTTCAAATGAACTATTATAGAGTCTCCTCCCCTGGGTAAAACAGATAGGAAATGAATATAAAGGGTTGGAAACCCCATCTCTTACCTTTCCCTCCCCCACTCTGGTCCCTGAGGCAGTGTCTGAAAAATCTCGGCTGTATTCAGACTCTACTTTTTACAAATGAGAATGCTGAAAGCCAGAGAAATAAAGTGATCTTGCCAGGTTCACACTTATTTTGGGGATAAATTTTGGAGGAGAACCAAGGTCTCCAAAGTATTGCCCAAGTGACCTTTCTGTTTTATGATATTGCCTGACTTTTGGCTGAAAGAAAAAGGAAGGAAGGAAGGAAGGAAGGAAGGAAAGGAGGGAGGGAGGGAGGAAGGAACGGATGGAGGGAGGGAGCAAGAAAGGAAAACAGTGGGGAGAGAAAAAGCAAATAAAGGAAAAAATGGAAATTCAATACATTTTGGATGAGTTTAATTTAATGTTCTTTTCTCTGACCCCAGCATTGACACAGCCTTGTACTTGATGTAGCAGAACCTCTGCACCCTTCAAAAGTCCAGATATTAGGTTTTGTAAAGAGAATCTTCAGAAAGGGGATTTAGGGGAAAATATCAATGATTAACTCAATTACTTATTAATATTAAGATTTCATGCTGTCTGTCGACTTTGAATTTTTACGATGAGGAATTCCTACAGTTACCAGGGTAACTTTGGTGTGCAAGGCTGCTCATCCTTAGATAACTTAAAAGAGGAATGTAGAACTTGCTCTGCTTCATTTCCAAGAACAGTCTGTCTTAAATCCTTCTTTCTCTGGGTCCTGTTTCCTGTGATGTGCAGTTTTCTGAGGCTAATGATCTCACCCACTGCCCTCCCAGGCCTCGTGTGTCCGCCATCAATGGGGGTGAGCTGTGGAGGGCGGCCGAGCATTGGCCGGGATGTTTCTGCTTAGTTTCTTCCTCTACACACCCCTTGACTCTGCTTATTCTCCATTTCCCAGTCTACTTCATGAGGAAACAGAGGGTCAGAAAGATAGAGGACCCTCTCAAGGCCAACCCGGCTAGTTAGTATTAATCAAGCCTCGTACCCAGGTCTTTGTACACCAAATTTACACTCTGTCTACACTCTCCACAATCACTCCTTAAAATTCATTTTAACTCAGTGGTGCTTCATACAGCCAGTATGAAAAGGAAGTTACTTTAAAATCATAATATCCAGAATCCATAGTTGTATTAAGAGTACTTGAAAACTCTTCCATGTTCAATTAATCATTCATTTGTTGAACAAGTATTTATTGACAAATTACTTAGTGCCAGACACAGTTGTGGTACGGGACACACACCACAGGGTACTTTAACACATCTGTGAATGGATTGCTAATCCTATCTGGTCAACATGTCCCCCTCAACCTATCCGGGGGGAAAGCTGTCATGATGCTTAATGGGGCTCTTATTGTTTTCTTATTGGATTTCAAGAGAATCACAGAAACTGGTACTTGTATTTAAATTGGGGAACAGAGGAAAGAAGGTAGCCATGATGGGTAGGATTAAATCCATTGATTAATATATCAATTAACATTTTAATGGATATTAATGGATATATTAGCAGCTTTAGGCCACCTCAGTGGCCTGTAAGCAATAGGGAATTTGTGGTAGTTACCTCATGTGTGTTTTCCCACCTAAATCTTGAGGGCATGGGTTGGGCTTTATTCATCTTTGTGTCCCTCATAGAATCTAGCCTTGCACATCATAGATACTCAATAAAATTTGCTGACTGACCAGTACACTTCCCATTATCACCATTTGCTCAACAAGTCATATAGGTCAGGTCTACCTTAGAACTCGCACCTAAGGCATCTAACGCACCTTTCTAACAGGGCCAAATTTACATTTTATCAGAGTAGATCTTTACTTCCATGGTATCATCCTTGGGGAAAATATTTTTTCCATCTATGGCTGTTGCTATTAGTCTGATAGGACCAACTTTTTAGATGAAACTAGGAGCTGCAAGGTAGAAGGGGTAGGATGCCTACCCAGGGAGGGACACGAAGGGTTACAGTTTCCCACCACTCCAGGCAGATCACCGTGTGTGTTGGGTAGAGAAGGCAGTGGAGATGTTCTCTTAGTCTGTGGGGTCCCCATGGAAATTGAGTCCATCCTCAGTTGGTCAAGGGAGAATCTTCTTCCATCATGAGTTGGAGTAGGTACAGTGAGAATGGCGCAGACAAGATGATTATCTCATTATTTCAGATCACCCCAGAGATATGCCTTTGTGTCTCTACTATCTGTGGGGCCATGGTCCTGACTGTGCCGAAGCAACTCTTACTGAGAATGCTCAGACATCTGGGGTCAGGCAATATAGGTCCAAGTCACTCATCAATTCTTTACCTATATACAGGTGAGATCTAAATTCTCTTCTTCTTCAACCTTTGCATTTAGGGCTAAATTCAAACTATGATAATTAAATGTATGACAGTAAACGTTGTACTTGAGTCCTATAAGCTGTAACTAATTTAGAGGATGGTGTCGTGACTCAAAAAAGGGCAGTATCATTACACAATGGTATTACAAAATGTGCTTTGTCTCTGGTATACATCCTCCCTATGGCCCCCATGCCCCATCTTATCAATGCAATGATGCTGGAAATTTCTTTATCAGAGAGTTAGTGATAAGGCTTAAAGTGAAGGTTCCTCTGGGAAAGAGAACAAAATGATTTGGATTTACGTTGGGGGGTAAATGACAAGTTTGAAAGTTTTTCCTAGAGTAGGTTTTGACCCAGAAATACACAGAGAGATTTAGAAGTAAAGGTCGGGGGTGGTATATAAGATTAGGATGTGCCCCAGATGGTGTTTGCAATAGAGACCATGTGTTTGCTAAAAGTTGGCCCCACTGACTTCTACAGTGGCCCTACGATATCACTCTGTGGAAATTAATAAAAGAAACTGCCACTAAACCGGAGTCGGGAAGGCCTGTAGGGGGAGCTCTCATGCTCTATCATACATACCAACTACTTCAAACAGGAAGAGAGCAAGCTTGCATCTCAGCAGGAAGTACAACTACTTTATTATTGAAGGAAAATCTCTCTCCCCTCCTGGCCAATAGCCCAGCCAATGAGAAGCCATCGCCATCCCCTGAACTGTTACTTTCCTCCAATAGACTTTAATTTAGAACAGCCTCTCTCTACTCCCCTTTTGCTCTATAAAAGCAAGCCCCTTCCTTTGGCTCTCTGGATTTGCCTATGGTTTGCACATCCTGAATTGCAATTCTTTGCTGATCCTGAATAAACCCATTTTTGCTGGGGAAATAACTGGCTGTCTATTTGTTTAAGATCAACCATTCTCAGGATATCACTTCACTGAGGCTGTGGTGCAGCCATACAATAGTGTAGCCATCACTGGTTATCTCTCTGATTGGGCACCACACAGGCCAGTGGAAAGTTTCCAGGGCCTAACCACACTGAAGCTTGGTCAGCAGAGACCTTCAAAGAAGCCCTTGTTCTGATCACAGCCCAGAGCAGACAAACCCTTGGTAATGGATTTACCTAAAAGTTACTGACAGAGAAGTACTTGAAGACATTCTGAACTAGACATGGCCCTCACTGTTGAGAAATGATGTCTGGGAATTCCACTCAGCCTTCCCCACCCTTCCAGCCCACCACCCACTCCAGTAATGGCCTTGTGATCTCATCCTCTGAGATGAACTCTGAAGGCAGAGTGAGCCTGATGTATGTAAATCTTGTGCCTGAGCCAGACTCTCCCAGAGAGGCTGCCCTGAAGAAAATCTATTGCCCTAATCAATTACCAAACTTCCAAATGAAATAGATGGTTCTCTCTTGCTGGAAGACTATCAAGACATCATTTTTCTTGGTAATGAGCAATAGTGCAGAGGGGGAATTGCACTTTCTCCGTGGCACTGGACGAAGGGTTCCAGTAAGCAGGGCTTGGCCAGGAAAACTGGGAGTTACCTGCCAAAATGATGGAAAGGTATCTGGAAACCTCTTTCACTCCTAAATTGCACTCCAACAAATTTCTGTTGACTGTTTGGTATGGATCTGGCAGTTTGCTGGGTGTAGGAGGTGTAAAATTGAGAAACGACCCTTCCCCTTGACCGGGGAACCTCCCCTTCTGGCTTTGCTTCTCTGTTCCCTGCTTCTTCCATGCTAGTCCAGTTCACCCCAATTCCTGAGCTACACCTGATGAGGACAGGAACTTATCTGGGAGCTTCACTTCCATCATCTGATGGGGACTGGAATTAGTCTGTTACCCAGGACACTCCATGGGCACTGGTATATAGTTTCTAAGCATTTCTCTTTCCCCTGAAATGTGTTCCTATACAGGTATCCAGGCTCCTGCCTCAGTTTACCTGTCCAGCCTTCTAAATTCCCTTTAGGCTTAGAACAGCATCTCAAACTTTAGTCTGCAAGGCTGGGCTCTTGCTAGGCTCCACCCCTGAGAGCTGAGAGCCCATTTTTCTACCTCCCTCTTCCTATGAGGCCCTGCCATGAGTAGACTGATGACTCAGTGCTTGATGCCACAGCCTACCTGTCTTCAAATACTGTGCATACCCTGGGTATTTCCCGTGGTGGCGCTTTGTCCACCAAAGTGAACCCCTGATATACAGTTGGAGGCCTGACCCCTGTGTGATATCATCATGCCCCTTGGGATCTGTATTCTTCTTCCAAGGCAGTGCTTTTTATAAGAAATTCTTTCCAGGGGAGAATACTTGACACAAATGATAGAATTTCTACTGGGAAAATATGGGACACTTGGATTAGACTCCGCTTTCTTCTCCATCTTGTTCCAACTTCCTTGTCCTTCAAGCACATCTACCTGAGATCCCAGCTTGAACTGCAAGCTTTTTGTGGTTATGACACCTACCCACCTGTGGCTCACCTCTGGATGGAGAGACATCTAGATATTTAACAGATAAATATGAACCACTGTGACCAGGCAATAATAGAGGTGTGCATAAAGGGCCATGGGAGCAAGCACAGGAAGTGGGTGACTGATTCCACTTGGAGTAGGGTGTGGGACCAGGGACATCCTAAAGAAACATTTGAAGTGAACCTTAAAATAGGGTAGGAGTCGATTTGGTGGACAAGCATCTTCTAGGGAAAAGTTATCCTGAAAGGATCCATCACTATGAGTGATATGAGAGTCCAAAAAAGAATTTTTAAACTGCTATATAAATCCTAGAGTTTCAGAGATCATTGCCCCAAATACAGTTCCTGCCCCCCAGGAGCAGAGAAAAGTTCCTCACACAGCAAATAGTCAAATAAGAATGCAAGCCTATACATAATAAAGGGCCACTTTGGATATAAACGAGTGCCCAGGATGTGTCAAGTGCCAGGCTGGCCCAGGAAATGCTGCCTGCAGAACGCTGGGAAGAAGAGTGAGGCTGCTGGTATGGAGCGACTCAGTGAACAATGAAAGGGGAGTTACCCCACGAGCTAGGAATAGGGACCTTTCTGCTGTCTGAAAAATCATGTGGTGTAAGTGGCTGTCTTCTTGGCCTCTGCCCTGCAGAGGACTCTATTGGATTTCCAGGAGAGAAGGGGAAAAAAAATAAGTCTTATTAAAAATAACAGGCCTTGGTGTGCATGTGTGTGAGTGAGTGTGTGTCCAGAGAAATGTTTAACGGTGCAGCTAGCTCTGAGCACTGGCTGGTGGAGAAGTGTCCTGAATCCAAAGTGGGGGGAATGGCCTTTGCAAATGCCAGCTGGACATGCTGCTGTGCTGTGCAAGGAGGATGAGAACAAGCCAGTGAGCTGTCATCTTTCCAAATAAGTTTCTTTTTTAACTTCAGGGGATCATCGGGCTGTTCTGAGAAGGGCTTTGGGCATCTCGATGTCTCTCTCTTGGTGGGGCAGACATCTGAGTGTGGGGAGCATGGCTGAATGCCTCTTCATTCTGCAGCTGACTGGAACACTTGCCCAGGTCACTTTCTGGAGACAGGAACCTGACCAGCAAGCAAAGTGGAATGTGACGTGATATTCCGTGAAGGAGTGAGCCAGGCTGCTCTCCTGCGGGCCTGGAAGCCTGCCTCGGTACTCCATTGGTGGTGTGGTCTGGGGCATGGGGCATCTCCCTGCCTCCACTGGCAGGAGCAGCATGAAGGGGCCTGGGAGTGTGGGAGAGCTTGGTCATCAGTTCCATACTTCTCGTTTTCCTCTAAGCCTATGGTAAGCACAGTTGAGGGGGGTGGGGGGGACTAGATAAACCATTGGGATTAGGATTCAAATTCCAACTCTACAAGCTGCACGATCTTAAGGAGTTTACTTAATTTCACTGAGACTCATTTTTCTCCCCATAACATGGGAATTTTGAATACTACGGTAAAACACAGGGTTTTAATGGGTTTAATGTAAGGTTTAATAGTAAGAATAATTGTAAACAACATTTGATACTCTACAAGAAGCCCTTGGAAATGCTCTATTCAATGCTCCCTAATTTTACAGATAAGAACCCTGAGGCTCAGACAGGTTAAGTGTCTCACCCAAAGTCACCCATCAAAGATGGGGGTAAGGTGGAAACTTGGGAAATATAGTGAGGAGGTAGGGGAGAAATGCTCTGGGTTCAGCTCTGTTCCCAACTAGCTGTGGGATTTTGGATAACCTTGACTCTCAGGCTTCAGGTTTCTTCTCCATTAAGTGGAGGATGGCTTAGATCCTCTCTAAGGCCCCCTCCATCCTGACATTGAAGAAGCATCACTCATTCCTCTGTGCAGCAGAGGCCCAGCCCATGACCCCTAATGCTGTGCGTTTCAGAAGAAGCAACTGTGTGGGCTCCAGAGTCAGATCTCTCAAAAGAGAATTTATCTCAACGGAACTTCTCAAAAGGCTTTGTTCCCTGACACCTCCTATAAGAACAATCAAAGGGAGGCAGAGGTGAGGGCCCAGAACACAGAGGAGTGGCCATTAGTACAATAGATTGCCGGCCTTCCTCGTCTTAACTTTTCCATTCTGTCTGATTTATTTTTCCTTCGTGTCCCCTCAATCACCTGAAATGCAGTCACAACCTTATCTTGGCTTTCCTGTAAATGTCTTTTTCTCTTTTTTTAAACCTTGATCTCCTCCATGCTAATAAACTAGAACTGAGGCTTACTGTGACAAGGGTAGTGGATTTCCCTGAAAAAATATCATTGCCTGTACGTAACAGAAAGAGATAGAGATTGAGAGACAGAAAGAGAGAGATAATGAGGGAGAAAAAGGCAATAAGGAAATTTGTGGAGAATTCAAGAGAGAGACAGACAAGTAGGTATTGACAGCCAGAAAGACAGAGTGAGAGAGATAGGGAGGAGATGACAGAGATGAATTTAGGCAGAGGCAGGGAGATTGGTCCATCTCCTCTTTGTGTCACTGTCCACAAGAGGGATGCAATGGCAATTGCCAAGTCCATAGATGAGTCAGGTAAGACTGGGGAAGCCATTCTATGCAGAGGCATGTAGAGTCTTCATTTTACTTCTATTTCTTCTATTTCTTGTTCTTGTCAAAGAGATTTCAAGACCACTGGCTATACTGGAAGCTCCAAGATAGAGTCAGGACTATCTATAGTCCCAAGGCCAGAGCCAAGTGTCCTCTGTCTCAGCATTTTGTCTTGGATGGACCTCAAGGCAATGATTTGGAGGATACTGGCATTGTTACCCATGAGATCAACTCAAAGGTCATCTGTGACCCCCAAATATCTTCACATTTTGTGATTCTGTTTACATTTACATGTTTATGTCTCATTTCTACAACCAGATGGTAAACTCCTTGAGGACAGGCATTTTTGTGTGAGCATAATGCCTTGAGCCTAATAGGCCTTAATAAAGTCTTATTGAATTACTGGGCCTGTATCTTCAGACACATTCAATGGTCCATACAAATGGACAGATGCCAGAAGGTTGGAGGTGAACTCGCCAAAGAAACACTGGCTATTTCTAGAGGAAAACTCAATAGATGGTTAGACACCTATGGGTGGGCTTGCAAACAAAGAAAAGATGAAGGCCCTGACTTTTAGGAACTTAGGACCCTCTTCCAAAGCCTGTGAGAGAGAGAGAAAAGTCACACCAGGAACATAGATGAAGACTGGCCAGGTCAATATAGGAAGACTCAGGAGGTCACCCCAGCTAGGAACAGGAGATCTACCCAAATCAGTTTTCCAGAGAGCTGAGATGCCTCTGTTGATCATGTTGGATGATGGCATTTATGGAAAATATTCCAGTCTTACCTTTGAGAAAAGCAGGGTACACTGAACCTATTTTAAGCCTGTCTTGTAAGTTCAGAGAGATACCTAGAAGGCTCTTGTTTGTGTAGTAATATTTGCTCCTGTGCCCGATGGCCCTAGGTTGCCATGTTTTTCTAATAAATTATTCCTTTTGCATTTTCTTGCTGTTCCTATTTGTTCTATTTGTTGTATATTTCTGCTTCTTTATTTTATACATACTCAGATGAGGGAGAGCTAAGGGGAAGCTCATTCTTGTCAACCAGCCAACTTTTATTCATTTCTCAGGTAGCTTACAAGTTATTTCTTCTGGGAAGATTTCCAAGCCTCCCAAACTCAGGCAGGACTCAGTTTGAGGTACCCCTCTGTATACATTCTTGACTAAAATAACTACCATCCTGGACATAGTTACATGCTCAATAGTCTACTTTCACCATCTGATTGCACATTCACTGAGGGCAGAGGCTGTGCTCCGCATTGACTCTTCAGTGCCCAGGACACCGCTGGGTGTACATTGAGTGTTCAATATGTGTTTGTTTAATGCACAAATGCGTGGGAGCTGAGGGGCAGCCCAATCTCTCCCATGGAGCAAAGCACCTCTCTTGGTGCTGGGACCCTGTCTGTGGGGCAGAGGGTACTAAAGGTTGACATCAGGGTGAGTGGGGATGTGGTGCTCTTGTGGTCCTCTCTGCTCCATCCTGGCTCATTTCCTCACTGTTACCCACTCATCCAACCTCTGCTCACTCGCTACTCTGCCCCTTGTCTCCAGTGTTCTATCTGCTCCTCTTCTTTACCAGTCTATCCTAAAGCTCAGAGACTGCCTCCTCTGTGGGGACTTCCCTGACTCTACTGCATTTGAACTTCCCTTTCCTCTGATCTTTGATGGCCTTTTTAGTCTGCTTTTCACAGTGGGCGCTTGGGCTTACAATGTCATCATCCTGTGTAGTTATAACCTCTCTCTCTTATACAAACACACATAATACTAGAGCTAAAAGGGATCGTAGACATATTGTCCTATCTTCCTCCTTCAATGTATAGGCTAAGATATTGAGGCCCCGGGGGGCTTATGTGACCTCCCCAAGGGGACGCAGTGGATCAGGGAGGAAAAGTCAGGTCCCATAGCTTCAAGTTCAGGACTGATTTCAATTCTCCTTCATTCCTAGAATTTTGTACACCACGTCACTCTAGCCCAGGGCTGTTTTAACAAATTACACAAACTTGCTGCCTTAAAACAACAGAAATGTATTCTCTCACAGTTCTGGAGGCTAGAAGTCCAAAATCAAGGTGTTGGCAGGGTCATGTTCCCTCTGGAGGCTCTAGGGAAGAATCTTCTCTTGCCTCTGCTAACATCTGATGGCTCCTGGCATTCTTTGGTTTGTGACAGCCTAACTCCAATCTCTGCCTCTGTCTCCATGTGGTGTTTATCTCTCTCTGTCATCTCCTCTTCTATCTCCTCCATCGTTGGATTTAGGACCTACCCTAGTCCAGATGGTTTCATCTCAGCATCTTTACCTTAATTACATCTGCAAAGACCTTTATTCCAAATAAGTTCACATCCTGAGGTTCTGGGTGGTCACGTCATTGGGGGACCACCGTTCAACCCACTAGAGCTTGAAATACAGCAAAAACACAGTACATGCTGATTACTGACTGATGGTAGCACTGCTGAGTATATGACCACGCCAGTTAGCCAACTATAGGAAGGCTTTGCAGAGGTGCTTGGGGTTTTGATGGAGAGAAGAAGGGCAAGCTTTCTGAGTGAGGGGCAAGGTCTCAGAGCCCAGTGGGAACAAGGCTTGTGGGAGACTTGAGGACAGTGGCCTTAGCTAATGTGTGAGTCTGAGCTGGGAGGAGCACCCAGCTGGGCCCAGTGGTGGGAGAAGTCCCGCCACAGTCCAGGATCCTGCTTCATGTGAGGCTGAAGGACCTTCTTTGTTGGGAGTGGAAAGAGGTAGGCATCTCTCCCCCAAACCTCTATTTCCCCAGGAAGGTGATTTCCTCTTCTCAGTTTTGCCCTCCCCACCCCCTATTCTGCTAAGAGAAACCCAGCAGGGAACAAACTGGGGTGAAGGCAAGTGGCCTGTCACATGTCGCAGTCAGCTACTTGAGAAGAAAACGAAAGAGGAGGCAAAGGTAGGCTCTGCGTCCCGCCTCCTGTGAAACACGTAGGCGGGTCTGTACACAAACAGCGGCTCATACAAATAAACCAAACCTGGCCAAAAATAACAGAAAAGGCAACAGATGCTTCCAATTAAAATGTCAGCATCTCCCGAGAAGCCGTGTTCTCACGTGGTGTGGGTGCTTGGGGGCTGAGGACTACTGGAAGGGACCACATATGGAAATCTGTTTGCATTATACCATGTCCCAGATGCCACGTAAGACACTGGCCTGACCTCGCAATTAACACATTGTCTGTTTCTGGGGTGCAGTATGTGGATGTGGAGAAAAATCAGAAAGTTGTGAAACAGAGCAATTGTGCCTGCTGAATCCTATAGGAAGCGGGCGACCCAGGAGCATTCCCAGGGAATAGTTCCCTGGGAACTTCCTCACCTCCATCACCTTTCCTTTTTGCCTCCATTTCCTCGTGTTCTTCAACAGTGTTATAGAAGGAAAATCAGTTTACAGGAATAAGAGGCAATCTTAGCTGTCCTCCTAAATCTTTAATAAAATTTTTCCTTTCAAATTGGCTTTGCTGTTCACTGGTGGTAAGTCCTCTTCCTCTGTCCTCCCAACGTGGCTTTGTTTTGTTTTGTTTTTCCCCGAACCCTCTAGCCCCAGATGGGTGATGACTAAGGAAACAAATGAAATAGGCAAGGGAACACAATGGCAGAGGAGCGGAAAGGGAACCAACACTGTTCTTTCCAAAATTTCACCTCCTCCTCCAACCAACAGGAGAGTGTATTTGAAAGGGTGCCTTATTCTGATAAACGAATCTCTTTCTTCTCCTAATTATTTTTATTATTATCACTATTATCATAAAATTCACATTTTACAGCCAAAGATCCAACTAGAGTAATGTCCACAGACAGGAAGAACAATGGGGAAATTAATGAACTGAATCCTCATTTGCGTTTCTGTAGGGAAAGATGATAATTTGTTGGTTTTAATAAGCTCCTGGATCGAGTTGCTACCATAGACCAGTGCTGCTAGGCCTGGGTACCCATTGGCTAACGCAAGATGTGAAACGCAAATGTTTTTGCGTGAACTCAAACACATTTTCATTTCTTAATGGTCACTACTACTAACCAGATAAGAGAAAGACCTATCCACATAAAACAAACAAATGATTAGTTTTGACAACAGAAGCTTAAACAGGACGTTAATTAGCGGTCATAGAGATGGGAAGGTCCTGGCTGGGAACAATTATGCAGACAAACCCACAGTATGGCTACAACGTGCCAGGGTCCCATCCCTCACCATATGGCTGTGGTCTGGCGAATGGCTCGTTGGCAATTCATTACCATATCGCTTGGAACTCAGGAGCGAATGGTTTATGATTAGCCAATTCATTATGCTATCCTTGGTTCCTCAAGGGGACCCTGAGGGCTTGCCTCCCCAATTGTGTTATTTTAAGGATGTATGACAGGGAAGGAACTGCCCTTCCTTTCCCAGCTGCCTCAAAGTACTGTTTGCTGTAAAGTTTGCTGGAATGGAGATAGAATCTTTCAAAAGAAAACAAACAAGCAAAAAATCCCCGCAGTCATGAAGTGTAGCCACAGCTGGAACCATTGGAACATTCTAGGAGATAAAAACAAGGATTTCCTCCTCTTTCCCTTCCATCCTACTGAGGACACATCAGCCAACCTTGTGAGTATACTTTAGCTACGGCAAGAGTGTGATCAGAGAGAAAAGAGGACAAAGGCCATTAAACCAGGAGACAGGAAGCAGTGGTTCTCGAAGGGGCTATATTGCTAACTAACTTTGGGTAAGTCAGCTTGATCCTTGATCTTTAGCTTCAGAACCTACAAAATGGACACAATTGTTTCTGTCCTACCCACTTCCCAGTGGTGTGGGGAGCATCTTGGGCAAAGGGTCTTTGATGGAGAAAATTACTCTGAATCCACGAGGCTGATTATGCTGCAGCAGATCAGCAGATGAGCTATCAGAGAGATTTATTCTCGAATCATTAACACAGGTGGGCAAAGAAGAAAGGAGCACAGCCTCTCTCATTGGATTTACCACTGATGGGGTCTGCCCACGTCTGTAATTTAGCGTTTTAACCACAGTTGCCAAGAAAGAGTGTACGGGACTTTGCATAAGGGAAAAAAGTAAAGATGAGGCCTGAGAGCTGACTAAAAGGAATGCATCTAACAGGGAGCCTGATATAGTAGAAGGAATGCCTGAGGAGTCAGAAGAACGTTAAGACAGGAGGGTGATGGTGACAAACAACCAAAATAGAAGGAACAGAAAAGGGAAGGATCACACGTAAGAATCAAACATTGGGTTAGTTACATGAGTGTGATTTGCTAAGCATTTGGCTGGGAAGGAATGTGACACTGAGGAAGGGAAGTCCCCTCAGTGAGCGCAGAGCACAGGTTCCATTCTGTTTAATGTGCATAACAAAGAGACACCCTTTGTAGAGCCTGTTCCATGAAATCCATTGCAGCCTGTCCCCAATCCTATAAAACCTGCCTCTAAGTAATAATCCCAGCACTGAGACAGGGGTCCCAATATCCTAGAAACATACAGAACAGTCACAAACACTATCACCACCTGCATCATAAATCTGACCTAGAAGAAGCATGCTTGCCACAATCAACAGTAATTATATATTTAATTAACTCGAATTTTGTTTCCTTCTTTGAATTCCAAGTGCCGCTGGGGAAGACTTTCCATGGCCTAGGTCCCTGGTAAGAGCTGTCCAGGGAACTTTCAAATGATGCCTTCTTCTTGTGATATATGTTCCTGTAGCAAGCAGCAGAGGCATTTTATTTTTATTTATTTTTTCAGGTGTTTCTATTGTTCCTTTAGAGTTTTTTTTTAAAATTTTTTGTTTATTGCAGCAACATTGGTTTATAACATTGTAAAAATTTCAGATGTACATCATTATACTTCTATTTCTGCATAGATTACATCATGTTCACCACCAAAATACTAATTACAACCCATCACCACACACATGTACCAAATTATCCCTTTCACCCTCCTCCCTCCCCCCTTCCCCTCTGGTACCCACCAATCCAATCTCTGTCTCTATGTGTTTGTTTATTGTTGTTATTATCTACTACTTAATGAAGGAAATCATATGGTATTTGACCTTCTCCCTCTGACTTATTTCACTTGGCATTATACCCTCAATGTCCATCCATGTTGGATGGACTTGATTTCATCGTTTCTTATGGCTGAGTAGTATTCCATTGTGTATATATACCACAGCTTCTTTATCCATTCGTCCCCTGATGGGCACTTAGGGTGCTTCCAAGTCTTGGCTATTGTGAATAACGCTGCAATGAACACAGGGGTGCATGTACCTTTGCAAATTGGTGTTTTCAAGTTCTTTGGATAAATACCCAACAGTGGAATAGCTGGATCATATGGTAGTTCTATCCTTGATTTTTTGAGGAATCTCCATACTGTTTTCCATAGTGGCTGCATCAGTTTGCACTCCCACCAGCAGTGTATGAGAGTTCCCTTTCTCCACATCCTCTCCAACACATGTTTCCTGTCTTGTTAATTATAGCCATTCTGACGGGTGTGAGGTGATATCTCATTGTAGTTTTGATTTGCATTTCCCTGATAGTTAGTGATTTTGAACATCTTTTCATGTGTCTGTTGGCCATCTGTATATCTTCTTTGGAGAAATGTCTGTTCAGGTCTTTTGCCCATTTTTTAATTGCGTTGTTAGTTTTCTTGTTGTTGAGATGCATGAGTTCTTTATATATTTTGGAGATTAAGCCCTTATCAGATATATGGTTTGCAAATATCTTCTCCCAATTGTTAGGTTGTCTTTTCCTTTTGTTGATGGTTTCCTTTGTTGTACAGAGCTTTTTAGTTTGTAGTACCATTTGTTTATTTTTTCTATTGTTTCTCTTGCCTGGTCAGACATGGTGCTTGAAAAGATGTTGCTAAGACCGATGTCGAAGAGCGTACTTCCTATGTTTTCTTCTAGAAGTTTCATAGTTTCAGGTCTTACATTCAAGTCTTTAATCCATTTGGAGTTAATTTTTGTGTATGGTGTAAGGTAAGGGTCTACTTTCATTTTTTTGCATGTGGCTATCCAGTTTTCCCAACACCATTTGTTGAAGAGACTTTCTTTTCCCCATTGTATGTTCTTGGCTCCTTTGTCAAAGATTAGCTGTCCATAGATGTGTGGGTTTATTTCTGGGCTTTCAATTCTATTCCATTGATCTGTGTGTCTGTTTTTGTGCCAGTACCATGCTGTTTTGGTTACTACAGCTTTGTAGTATATTTTGAAATCAGGGAGTGTGATACTTCCAGCTTTGTTATTTTTTCTCAGGATTCCTTTAGCTATTCAGGGTCTTTTGTTGTTCCGTATAAATTTTAGGATTCTTTGTTCTATTTCTGTGAAAAATGTTCTTGGAATTTTGATAGGGATTGCATTGAATCTATAGATGGCTTTAGGAAGTATGGACATCTTAACTATGTTAATTCTTCCAATCCAAGAGCACAGAATATCTTTCCATTTCTTTGTGTCTTCTTCAATTTCTTTCAGAAATGTTTTATAGTTTTCAGTGTACAGATCTTTCATCTCTTTGGTTAAGTTTATTCCTAGATATTTTATTCTTTTTGTTGCAATTGTAAATTGGATGGTATTCTTAATTTCTCTTTCTGCTACTTCGTTGTTAGTGTACAGAAATGCCACTGATTTTTGTATGTTGATTTTGTATCCTGCAATTTTACCATATTTGTTTATTACTTCTAAAAGTTTTCTGGTGGATTCTTTAGGGTTTTCTATATATAAAATCATGTCATCTGCAAATAGTGACAGTTTCACTTCTTCCTTTCCAATTTGGATCCCTTTTATTTTTTTCTCTTGCCTGATTGCTCTGGCTAGGACTTCCAGTACTATGTTAAATAGGAGTGGTGACAGTGGGCATCCTTGTCTGGTTCCTGTTCTTAGAGGGATAGCTTTCAGTTTTTCACCATTGAGGATGATATTAGCTGTGGGTTTGTCATATATGGTCTTTATTATGTTGAAGTACTTTCCTTCTATACCCATTTTATTCAGAGTTTTTATCATAAATGGATGCTGTATCTTGTCAAATGCTTTCTCTGCATGTATTGAGATGATCATGTGATTTTTGTTCTTCATTTTATTAATGTGGTGTATTACGTTGATTGATTTGCGAATGTTAAACCATCCCTGCATACCTGGAATAAATCCCACTTGATCATGGTGTATAATCTTTTTAACATATTGTTGTATGCGATTTGCTAGTATTTTGTTGAGGATTTTTGCATCGATGTTCATCAGTGATATTGGCCTGGAATTTTCTTTTTTTGTATTGTCCTTGTCTGGTTTTGGTATCAGGGTAATGTCGGCTTCATAGAATGAGTTAGGGAGCTTCCCCCCCTCCTCAATTTTTTGGAAGAGTTTGAGAAGGATAGGTATTAAGTCTTCTTTGAATGTTTGGTAGAATTCACCAGGGAAGCCGTCTGGTCCTGGACTTTTATTTTTGGGGAGGTTTGTGATTACTGTTTCGATCTCCTTACTGGTGATTGGTCTATTCAAATTCTCTACTTCTTCTTGATCCAGTTTTGGAAGGTTGTGTGATTCTAAGAATTTATCCATTTCTTCCAGATTGTTGAATTGGTTGGCATATGGCTTTTCATAGTATTCTCTTATAATCTTTTGTATTTCTGAGGTGTCTGTTGTAACCTCTCCTCTTTCATTTCTGATTTTACTTATTTGTGCCTTCTCTCTTTTTTTCTTGGTGAGTCTAGGTAAAGGTTTGTCAATTTTGTTGATCTTTTCAAAGAACCAGCTTTTGGTTTTATTAATTTTTTCTATTGTGTTTTTGGTCTCTATTTCATTTATTTCTGCTCTGATTTTTATTATTTCCCTTCTTCTACTGATTTTGGGCTTTGTTTGTTCTTCTTTTTCCAGTTCCTTTAGGTGCATTGTTAGATTGTTTACTTGAGATTTTTCTTGTTTGTTGAGATAGGCCTGTATTGCTATAAACTTCCCTCTTAGAACCGCTTTTGCTGTATCCCATAAGTTCTGGCATGTCGTATTTTCATTTTCATTTGTCTCCAGGTATTTTTTGATTTCTTCTTTGATTTCTTCGTTAACCCAGTCCTTGTTCAGTAGCATTTTGTTTAATCGCCACGTATTTGTGGGCTTTTCTGATTTTCTTCCTATAGTTGATTTCTAGTTTCATACCGTTTTGTCAGAAAAGATGCTTGGTATTATTTCAATCTTCTTAAATTTATGGAGACTTGTTTTGTGGCCTAATATGTGATCAATCCTGGAGAATGTTCCATGTGCATTTGAAAAGAACGTGTATTCTTCGGTTTTTGGATGGAATGCTCTGTATATATCTACTAGGTCCATCTGTTCTAAGGTGTCGTTTAAGGCCAATGTTTGCTTATTGATCTTCTGTTTGGATGATCTATCCGTTGGTGTAAGTGGAGTGTTAAAGTCCCCTACTATTATTGTGTTACTGTCTATTTCTGTTTTTATGTCTGTTAATAATTGCTTTATATATTTAGGTGCACCTACATTGGGTGCGTAGATATTTACAAGTGTTATATCCTCTTGTTGGATTGTTCCCTTGATCATTATGTAATGCCCTTCTTTGTCTCTTTTTACAGTTTTTGTTTTAAAGTCTATTTTGTCTGATATGAGTACTGCTACTCCAGCTTTCTGTTCATTGCCATTTGCGTGGAGTATCTTTTTCCATCCCTTTACTTTCAGTTTGTGAGTGTCTTTAGGTCCGAAGTGTGTCTCTTGTATGCAGCGTATATATGGGTCTTATTTTTTTATCCAATCAGCCACCCTATGCCTTTTAATTGGAGCATTTAGTCCATTGACAATTAAAGTAGCAATTGATAAGTATGTACTTACTGCCATTTTTTCATTTTTTTTTCTCAGTGTTTTAGTAGTCCTTCTCTGTTCCTTTCTTCTTCTATACAGAATTGATGGTCACTTTAGTTTGACCTCTGTGTGAAAGCTGTACTCTTTAACTCCCCTCCTCCCTCATGTTTTTGATATCATATCTAACCTCTTTTTTGTGCATTTGTATCCATTATGTTCTTATCATGGAAATAGATAATTTTTCCTATTTGTGGTCTTCTCTTTTCCCCTTAAATCAGTCCCTTTAACATTTCTTGTAGCACTGGTTTCTTGGTGAGAAACTCCTTTAATTTTTGCTTGTCTGGGAAATTTTTGATCTCTCCTTCCATTTTGAATGATAACCTTGCTGGGTACAGTATTCTTGGCTGTAAGTTTTTTCCTTTTAGCACTTTAAATATATCGTGCCATTCTCTTCTAGCCTGTAAGGTTTCTGCTGAGAAGTCAGCTGATAGCCTTATGGGGTTTCCTTTGTATGTAACTTGACATTCTCTTGCGGCTTTTAGGATTCTCTCTTTATCTTTAATTCTGGACATTTTGATTATGATGGGTCTTGGTGTGGGCCTCTTTGGGTTTTTCTTGTTTGGGGCTCTCTGTGCTTCCTGTACCTGGATGTCTGTTTCCTTCCTTAGGTTAGGGAAGTTTTCATCTATTATTTCTTGAAATAGATTCTCTGCCCCCTTGTCTCGCTCTACTCCTTCTGGGACACCTATAACACGGATGTTAGTGCGCTTGATGTTGTCTCAGAGTTCCCTTAGACTGTCTTCACTCTTTTTAATTCTTTTCTCTTTTACCTGTTCACCTTGGGTAATTTCTTCTAGTCTTTCGTCCAGCTCAGAGATCCATTCTTCTGTATCCTCTACTCTGCTTTTGAGTCCCTCTAATGAATTTTTCATTTCCAGTATTGTATTCTTCATTTCTGATTGGTTCTTTTTTATATCTTCCATTTCTTTGTTGACATTCTCACTGAGTTCATCTATTCTTCTCCCCAGATCAGTGAGCATCCTTAACACTCTTTGTTTGAACTCTCTGTCGGGTAGATTGCTCATTTCTGTTTCACTTAGTTCCTTTTCTGGGGTTTTGTTCTGTTCCCTTACTTGGAATGTATTCTTTTGCCTCCTCATTTTGCCTCTTTCCCTGTGCTTGCGTCTACATATTAGGTAGGTCAGCTATGTCTCCTGCTCTTGGATAGGTGACCTTATGTAAGTGATGCTTAGGAGGCTTCCAGTGTGCTTCCCTCAGTTCTCAATGTTCCAGGGGTGACCCCTATGTGGGCTACGTGTGTCCTTCTGTTGTGGCTTGTTTGCTCTCACTGTATGCGCCCAGGGAGGCCGAGTTATGCTCCCGGCCAGCTGTTGTAATGCTCAGCTGCTTGTAGTTGTTGTGGGCCCTTCAGTCTCTTTATCAGGTGTGAGGAGCCCCTGCACAGTTGGCTGCAAGTTCTAATACCACATTTGTGTTGCAGTATTTCTTTTAAGTGAGTAGGCCCCCAGCGTGGCAGGTTGTTAGGCTCAGGGCCTTACAATTGCTGTAAGCCTCTAGCCTATTAGGTCTCTTGTCAGCTCTCTGAGGTTTGCAGCTGGGTGGGGCTGGCCTCAGGCACAGGAGCACCCAATTGTTTCAGGCTTTGGAAGGTGGGGCAAACCCCCTATGTGGGTCTTTAAGAAGCACAAGTCTTCTGCAGCTGACAAGCCCTGCCGCCCACAGGTCCACACACACAGTCAACACAGTCTTGCCCCGTGTGCGCTCCCTGACCTCCCGAAGCGGACCCAGTCTCTCCACAGCGGGAGCCCCACACCGCCACCGCCCCACACTCTCCACGCACTCCTTGTGCACACCCTGCCCCGCTAAAGTCGGCTCAGTTGCCAGGCTGCAGAGAATCCAGTCACCAATCTATGCAGGCCCACAAGTTGCCTGAGGGCTTGTTGTTGGGTGGGGCCAGTCTCTAGGGTGGGCTGCCTGCCCTGGCTGAGCTGGATTAAATCAGTGCTCTAGAGGGTGGGGCAGACCTGGGCTAGCAGGCCTCAGGAAGAACTCCAATAGCGTCTGTGTCAGCACGCCCACACCAGGCCACAACAATGGCCGCTGCCAATGTCCGAGTCCCTGGAGAGGTCACACTTCTCACTGAGATGCACTCAGGGCCTATTAGGTGAGTCTCTTTTCACCACAGCACTGTGCACCTTTCTTTCTGGTGATTTTAGGATGCTCTCTGAAACGGGTGAGTTTGCGCGCAGGCCCTTTAAGAGTCGGTTTTAGTTTCTTTGTGAACCAGCTTTTCTGGGGGTACTCCCCAATGTTTTAGTAGTAGGCAAAGTCAGATATTATGCCACTCATCTCGATTGTGCTGGGTCCACAAAATGCCCACAGCGGGGGTGCTCCCCTGCTCAGGGCCCCGCGCCTCCAGGGAGGGCTGCGTACCTGTGAGCTGCTCCCGGGGCCGTGAAGCTGGTGGCTCCTGAAGGTGGTGTTTTTCCTCTCCAGAAGGAAGTCTCTGCCTCTTCCACCTCAAGTAGGATTGTCCGTTGTTACAGGAGGTCCTCTTATCCAGTTTTCAGTTCTGTCTCAGGGGTAATTTTTCCACGAGTAGTTGTAAATTGGCTGTGTCCACCGGAGGAGGTGAGTTCCGAGTCTGCTTACGCCGCCATCTTGAGTTCGCCCCCCAGAGGCATTTTAAAAAGTAAAGATTTATCGATCATTCTCTTTTAGAAAAAAAACCCAAAACACAGGTCCTTCTCAGAATCTTGTGGTTTTAAGGAAGCACTGCCCAGAAAATCCAGAGACCCAGGTCTGAGTTCTGAGACTGACACTGATTCATGGTGCAGCCTTGAGCATGTCAGTTAACTTCTTCAGGCCTCAGTCTCTCAACTACAAAGTGACTATGAGGTACACTGTGGTACATTGATTAGACAATCTTTAATAAAATGTTTGTCAGATCAAAATGATTGCAGAGATCCAGAGTTGTGCCTTTGCTTTATGGATGCTGAAGAATGCATGTGGGTACTTTTCAGCTCTATCACTCTAGCATCCCATGATTCAATATTGTAGCCCATATTTCTGATATATGGGCATTCAGTGACCCCTGTCAACAACACAAATCCTAGATATGAAACTGTTCCTATAGGAATGGGATGTATTTTATGGTTCATCCTCCTGGTCTGGTGAGCCCAACCAAACACCTACGGTGTGCCAGGTGCTCTGCTAGGGTCTGGGGTACAAGGATGAGAAGGCACAGACCCTGCCCTGGAGGAGCTTATGGTCTGGTGGGAGGGAGTTAGACCCATGAACAGGTTATTTCAGTACAAGAAGGTACGTGAAACAACAGACTTTCAGAGAGTTTCTCAAAGTTTTTTCCCCAAAGCAAATTTTTTCACCTGCATGGGAAACAACTGGGGGGTTTGATAAAATGTACATTTTTGTCTCACTTCCACCCTCCAAATCTGAATCTTAGGGTGGAACTTGGGAATCTGCCTGTTTAACAAGCCCTCCAGGATCTTCTGCCTGACACAAAAGTTCATTATGGGAAAAGTTAGCTGTGGGAACTCACAGAAGGATGGCACAGCATCCTGCCTTTAAGGACCGCTGATTTGAGCTCTGTGCTTTTTCAGGTTCTATGGGAAATCCAATAACATTTAAGATAGAATCCATTCCCTGTAGGAATTTACAGCCTATACTTTTCTCTAGAGCCATAAAACCAGGATATTGTATCCACGGATAAGGGGAAAAAAGCAGAGTTGGAGCTCATCCCTCATGATATTCGCCCTCTGGCCAGCTGCAATGACGTGCCAGCTTCCTCCCCCATGACTCTCTTTTCCCTGGAACAGAAACCACTTGACCAACCATCTAACCATAGGGAGGCTTAGCTCTGCCCAAGACTCTGGGACCACTCTGATCTTAGGAAGGTGTTAAGCAGCCCATGTGGGTTCCTTGTCACTGCCAGTCCTGCTCTGACCTTCTACCTCATTATCAGACCTTAGCTGCATTCTGGGCTCCTGCTTCATCCTTATCCAGTGTTCTGGAACCTCTACAGCTCTTGCTTTTCTTTTTCTATGCCAGGGATGTAGCTTTCACCTGCAGCCCTGTGAATGGAGGCAATGCCACCTTCTCTACGTAGTGACGTGGCATGGTGTAGGCAGAAGACAAAGCATTTTCACAAGTATCATTGCATTTGAACTACACAGTAACTTACACATTTTCCAGAGAGATAATGGTATGTTTATTTTATAGATAAGTTTTAGGAACTTGGGAAAGTTCACAGTGCTGGTAAGTGGCAGACCCAAGTCTCAGATTGGAGTCTTCTTACTCAGCTATAGTATATGTCTATCACAGAATAATCAAAGGTCCTTTATTGGGGGAATGACTGTGGACAAGCCACAATTGGAGAGTCACTCTTTGTCTTTTTCTGGGTGTCCACTACTTGGAATGGCCTCTGATGCATTTGGTGAGCCAGTTTGCCAGATTGGAAATAGCCTGGCATTTGGAGTCCCTCTATTCTTTACTCTCTGTATGATCTTGGGCAAGTTTTAACCTTTCTGACTCTTAGGTTCTTTGCTGGTAAATGGGACAATAAACCCATACTAGAGAGTATTATTGAGTGGATTGAATGAAATAATGTAGATAATGTCCTTGGATCAATAAATGTTAATTTCCCTTCTATTTCCTTCTTCTCCTTCCACTGCTCATGGAGCCCAAGATATGCATCACCCCTTACTTCTGCAATGAACGGCCAGTGTCATACTTCCCAAGTCCCAGAGACTGTTGAGGAATGCTTCCTGCTATGTCATCTGACTCCGACGGTGACTTGCCTTGTCCTCATCAGAGGTGATCCCTCCCTTCCCACAGCACCGTGGAAATCCCACCTCTTTCTGAAACCAGATAGAACCTGGTGAAAAGGCAGAGATGGATCCACTTGAGCTTGCTAGTTTGTCTGCATTTTTCCCTGACCCTTACCTCTGAACCTCAGTTAGGCACAGTGGAGCACAGAAGAAAGGGCTGGGAACAAGGAAAGGATAGTCGTTCCAGTGGTCATGTTCTTTCTTGGGGAATTGGAAACCTGGATACACCTACTGGATGCTACGAACACTCGTGCATCAGAGTAAAGCCAGCATTTCAGGTCAGAAAGTATTTTACAGCCACTCAACATACCAAAGAGACACTAGTGCTTCTTGGAGTGGGTTCAAATATAGGCCAAGTGGCCAAGAGGATTGATTATTTCTACAAAGGATAATCTTTCTCACACACTATATTCTTTCTCTCCAAGTCTCCTATTTAAAAATAATAAATAGCCAATTATTATCAATTTATTTGCTGTTTCTTATAATTACATTATCTATGATTAACTCACTGGAGTCTAATTTGACTCTAGAGTTGTTTTGTAGGAACATTCCATCATTGGGCACGGTGGGACTCTTGTGAGCACAGCCTGACTCTGGTGGGCTCACGGAGCTCAATTAATGCACATGGAGAGGGACAAAGAAGAGGATGAGAAATGGCAGGAGGCTGAGTCTTGCTGAGCTGCAAAGTCTCTCCACATTCATTATTTCATTTGATACTCACACTAGCTCTATGAGACAGCTAGAATAGCTATTATCATCTCCAGTTTACAAACTGGGAAATGGACCCAGGTCAAATCATAACATGGTGCTCAAGATAGGAGTGAGACCCATGTTGGTACCCTGCTGGTGTTATCTCTAAGGATATTAATCATTGATTTTACTGGTAATCATTGTGTAATGGTTTGAATTTTGCAAAATGTTTTCAAATTCCTGATCTCATTTGGTCTTTAGAACAATCCTGTGAGGCAAAGAAGAAATGATAATGCCCATTTTTACAGAGGAGGTAACTTTGGTTTAGATAGGTGGTTTTTCATACCTTTAAGGTATGAAAACTGGGATGACAATCCTAGGCTTCTGCCTTCCGATAAAGTGCTTCATTCCATTATAGCACCCCTAGAAGCCAAGAACCTACTAGAAACATGTGGTTTAAAAGCAACATGGAACAGTCACATGAAATCATACTACATTTTGTACAAAAGGCTATTCTCTGGGACAGAGGCTTGTAATTTAGGGAGTCTGTGAGCCTCCCCTGAAATAATGTTTATATATGTGTATGTATACGCATAGCATGTATATGTCCATATAAACCATATTTTGGGGAAATTCATTAAAACTTCCATGAGATTTTCTAAAGAGTGTGTTACCCCGAAACATCCAATGAGTTAGTTGATTCTGGTCTCTTCTCCCCCAGTGGAAGACTAAGGTGGTGGGGTGGGTTCTGGACTGGGAAGGAGGTGAGAAGGCTTCAGAGGAGACCAGGGAAATAGGGTCATCAAGGCCAAAGGAGGTGGTCTTTTTTTTTTTAACTTTTTTTGCCTGTGTGTGTGGGGAAGATTAGCCCTGAGATAACATCCCATGCCAATCCTCCTCTTTGTGCCGAGGAAGATTGGCCCTGGGCTAACATCTGTGCCCATCTGCCTCTACTTTATATGGAATGCTGCCACAGCATAGCTTGACAAGCGGCGCGTCAGTGCGCGCCTGGGATCCGAACCCACGAACCCCAAGCCGCTGAAGTGGAGTGCGCGCACTTAACTGCTACACCACACCGCCGGCCCTGAGGTGAATGTTTTAAGATGTTGGGTTCAGACAATGGATACACGTGACAAATACACAGTGACAAATGCTGCTGAGACCAAAGGCTTGGAGAAATTGGCGTATTTGGCAGTCAGAGAAATTTCTGTGGAATTTTTGGACCAGAAAGCAGACCGTGAGGTATTAAAGAAGGTGAAGATGAGGAAGGGAAGACACTGCATATGGAAGTATTTCTTTAAAATCTGGCAATTAAGGGAGGTGGAGAGATGGAATATTAGCTTGGGGGGAAAGCAGGAACAAGGAAAGTTCTCTCTCTCTCTTTTTTATTCCCCTTAAAAATGGGAGATGATGAGTTTGTCGAGGAAGAATCTAATTTAAAGGGAGAGACCAAGTGAGAACGAAGGAGCCTAATTAGGAGACAGGATGGGGTGAATCCTGAGCTGAGATGGAGGGTTAACTTTAGAA
Source organism: Ceratotherium simum simum (assembly GCF_057802395.1). Classification (NCBI taxonomy): domain Eukaryota; kingdom Metazoa; phylum Chordata; class Mammalia; order Perissodactyla; family Rhinocerotidae; genus Ceratotherium; species Ceratotherium simum. The sequence continues at coordinate 34,947,030 of NC_141913.1, read as the reverse complement.
TAGATTTGAGACTCTCCTGAGGCAGGAGTGGTGATGGGAGGGAGAGGTGAGGATACAGAGATAGTGTTAGCTTCTCGCACGTTTCCTGCCAATTTCGTCTACAGACTACTTATGGCACTTACAGCAAGCAGCCAGCTACGCCATCCAGTCAGGCTGTTCCTGTCACCTCCAGGCACAAGGCCTCTTGGCGCTGGGTGTCTGGCAGCTTCTCACTGCCCTTCCCAGCCTGTTCTGAGTCTCTCCATCCCCCAGCGTCTGGCACCGACCCTGCCCAGGGGCTTCTCCAGCTGTTCCCTGTGGCCTCTCCTCGAGCCCCCAGCTTCACAGAATTCTCCTGGGAGTGATTTCAGTAGTAAAATACAGAAACATATTTGGGCACCAGTTTTCTTTGTTATTGATTTATTTGATTGCTAAATCTTCTGGAAAACTCACGCTACACAGTATACAGATACATCACTTTATTGTTACAGAATAGATTATCTTTGGCAATTTTTGTATAGAGCTTTGTTTCTGGGCCTTGCACAGGAATGGACTTCCAAATTGTTTCTAAGGTGTAATCAGAGTTTTCTTATTATTTTACTTTTAGTGCCTTTCCCAGAGATACAACCTCCTAAGTCTATGGAGAAACATTTCAATGAGATCCTGAAGCATATCTAAAGGTCTTTTCCACCCACTAAAATTCTCCAAGTATTAAATTCACCTCTAATTTCCCTTTCTGATAGAAGGTATTCAGAGGCTTTTGAAGGCTGGCTATTACCAGACTGTGAGGACATCTCCCTTAAGCTCCTGAGTCACTGGGCCATTTCCTCTGGGAACAGGGCCACATCTAAAAATCCTTTCTGATCCCCGAGATAGGTTGCAGTCGCTGCTCTATGTGTGAGGACTGTCCCATGGCAAGGCTGGCAGTGCTGGGGGTTACTTTTGAATCCTGTTCTTCCTTGGGGACCCCCTGCCTACTGTTCTGTGTGTCTAACCTGCTCATTGTCAGCCCAGTTCCACACCTGGGTACGAAAGCAAGATGTAGGTCAAGTTGGAATGGATTTTGTTGGGGATGCGAAAAGCTTCCCTGACCATCCTTTTAAAAATAATATCCCTCCCTCTTGCCCCACTGATCTCTGCCCCTCTTATCCTGCTTTATCATTCCACATAGGACACATCTCCCTCACCTGACAGATTATTTATGTGTATGTTTGTCTTTTCAGTTGAATGTGAACTCCATGGGAACAGAGGTGTTTTCTGTTTTCAACCTGCTGTATCCCCACGGGATACAGCACAGTGCCTGGCCCTTGGTAAGGGCTCATTACATACTGTTAAATTGTTGAATGAATGTGGGGATCAGGTCAATACTTGCTTGAGTCTGGGAAGCAGTGAGGTGTAGTGAGGAAAGAGCTGAATTAGGAGTCAAGAAATCCAGGTTCACCGTCCACCTCTGTCATCAGCCACCACGTACCTCACTCTTACCATCTGTGAGGCGAGCTAGCCACTGAAGCCCCTTACAACACTGACAATCTCTGGATGTTTGAAAGGAAGGGAAGTGTAGGAGAGGACATGGGCTTTGTTGATATTCAGCGTGGGTTTACCTCCTGGCTCTGCCACTAACTTGACCACCTTGGAAATGTTACTTAACTTCTCTGAGTTTCTATCTTTTTGTATAATAAGGGTAATAACTTCTCCTTTCGTAGAGGACTGTGAGCACTGAATAAGTGATATGTGTGAAGAATTGGGTTTGTTCACATCTGCTGCTACTATTAAGGATCAGGTTGTCCTTGGGGATGGGAATGGCCTCTGCTCATTCATCTTTCCCACTTCAACTGTCTGGTTTGGAAATAGATCACTACATTAATGGGCATGAAGCACGGCCCCACAGGAAACTGGTGTGTCACAGGGAGCCTCACCTGGCCTTTGCTCATATCAGTTGGTAAAGCGCCTTTTGGTGGCCTTTAAGATTTCAGCAAGCGGGTCAGACTTGTGAGCTGGAGCTTCCCCAGATTCTGGGAGGGCTGCACTTGGACTCATGTCGTAGGCATTACATGTCCTTTCCATTCTTTTTTTCTGGACTCTCGGCTGCCACATTGAAAATATTAATTATCCTACCAGTAGAGTTCTGAATTTGATTGGCATCTCTTAAATAATTGATTGAAATCCTTCAGGAGCTGGAGCTAAAGTTATTAATGAGTGTGTCTTTCACAGAGTATTATGGAGAGGACCAGAGAAGAAGTGGAAATGACTCGCTTCAGTAAGACTGCAAGTTGGTTTCTGTCCCCGCAGAAATGCACATGGGCGGAATCCCAAGGCCAGAGCTGAGAGTTGGCCTTGACTTAATCACTGCTCCTCTGACCTGTCCTCAAGGCTTCAACTCCTCACCCTGTTCTGTAGGGTCACCAGGTGGCTGGGTGGTATTTTGAGTTCTATAGTGGTTACTAGGGATCAGTCAAGTCAAGTTTGTACCCTTCAGTTTGGTTTAAAATAGAAATGTGCCACCAGGGTCTTAGAAAAAATGCTTTTAGACCTCTGCCTTTGAATGTTGTTTTTTTTTTTTTTAATTTTTCTACTTTGGCCCAAATTTCTTCCTCCTTCCACACGCCTGGGTTCTCTTTTTGCCACTTTTATCTCTCCTTCCTCTGTCTGTCCTTCATTTCTTGCTGCTCCACCTGCACCCAGACTCACTCATGCATTTGACAAATATTTGAGAGGTGGGGACAAGGAGGGCGTCAGACAGAGGAAGCAGCACATGCAAACGTCCACAACTTAGGGAGCTCACGAAGCATTTTGGGAAACCCAGGATTTGAGCGTGGCTGGAATATGCAATCCAATGGAGGAAAGGTGAAGTTGAGAGGAAAGCAGCAGTCAGATATTGAAGGGCTTGGCTTTCTATTTCAGGAGTTTTGACTTTATCCCCAAATTTACAGAGAACCATTAAGAAAGGGTATGTGTGTGACATGATCCGATTATGTCTTTGAAAGCTGTAGCTCTGTAATGCCAAGACTGGTTGGAGGGTGTCAGCTTGGAAACAAATTAAAGCCAAGACTGAAGGAGGGCAGTGGACAGATTAGAGAAATGCGAAGGGAAGAGGAATAATACAGTTTAATGACTATTTCAACGATGAGAGAGGGAGAAAGAGGAGTCAGAGACGACCTCGAGTTTTGGGTTGGTCAAATGAGAAGATGATGTTGGTAACTGAGAAAGAAGCAAAGAGTAGTTTGTTTTTTGGCAGGGTTGATGATGTATGACTACGGACTCGAGAAAGGACAGCAAACAGAGCTGAGGGCAGGAGCATGAATGCATAGCGGCACTGACTTGGGGAGTGCATAATTTCTCCTGCAGAGTTCAACTGCCCAGTGGAAGAGTGGACATGGCTGACTTTGGCTTTATAAGTGGTCACCCAGCTCTCTCCTTCCTGTTCCCTGGATGGCCCTTCTATATCACCACTCTAGGGAAAGAAGTGAACGACACTGACAAGGTACACCCACTTTCTGCCCTGCCAGGGCTTCACTGAAAAGATGAGAGTACATAGAACATTTGTCTGAGCTGCTCACCATTCCTCTCTTCAGACATAGTTTGGCAGGAGCATGGCTTTCCATTCAGATGATCAAGGAGGCAGCTTGATGTTTCCATTTAGTTCTTAGGCAGTGGCCTTACTCGGCCAAGTCAAATCTCATCAAAGCCTCATGAGAGGGGAAGCTGGTCCCTGCTCACTGAGCTCAGATATTTTATCAAAAGCCTTCATCAAGTGCCTAATGTGTGCATGGAAAAAATAGATATGAGGCACAGAGGAAAGTGAAGTTAAGGAGATCCACCCAGAATCTATAACTAAGAAGCTAGTATAAAGCAATTCAAAGAAGAGAATTTTGGCCAAGAGTAGGAGGACTAGAATTCTTGTTCAAGCTCTCTGGTTTACTGCTTATAGCACAGTGGTTCCAAGCACCATCTCTGGAGTCAGAATGCCTAGTTCAAATCCCGGCTCTGTTCTTGATTAGCTGAGTGAGTTTGGGTTATCACAAGGTTTAGTTAATCTGTGTGTCTCAGAGGAGGCTGCCATAAGCCAAGGAGGGCTCCTTCAGAGAGGTGAGTTGGAAAGTTAAAATCTGGGTGTTTCTAGCAGTTGCTGTACCTAAAAGACAAGTTGCACTTCCTAAAGAGTAGGAAGTGTGAAGCATAAATGCAGAACCAGAACTATGGTGAAAGAAAAAGGTTAACAATTCAGACCTATCCCTGGGGTGGTGGAAGATGAACGGGCAGACAATGGTTTCAAGTATAAGTGTCCCAAGTAGAAGTCTGGCCAAAGTAGGAAGCAACGAACAGCAAAGTGGCTCCACTGAGGAACCATTACCGAATCCATGCTCTTTCTTGCATGGACAGGAAAGCAACGTCCAGAGGAGGTAAGCTCTCATCCATGGGCACACAAGGAGTTCCTACAGGCTGTGGCGGCCACTACTAGCTGTTAACCCACCAGCCATTCCTCCTTCTTCCTTAGCTTCAACTTTTTAGCTGGGCACATTGCTGATTGAATCAAAGAAAACATTTCTTACCCTCCCTTGGTGTTAGGGATGACCAATAAAATGTCCACGCAAGTTAAGGACTTTCAGGTAAGAATATTTAGCGGGATACAGACAGCCTATAGGAACTATTTTGCCCTTCTCACCTTCAATTCTTCCTGCTTCCTTCCTGGATCTCTTGGAGCAGCAATGATCACCTCAGATCATGAAGTGACCTTGGAGATGGAACTCATGTAACTAGGGATGGCACAGCTGAAAGATGGAAAGAGCCTGAGTCCTGGAGACATCTTGCAGCCACCATATTAGCCCCAGATTGCCTACCTCTGAATTCTTTTAAAGTTGGGAGAAACACTCTCCTATTGTATCTAAGCCATTGTCATTCTTGGGTCCTATTCTTAGCCACAGAATGCTGTTCTTAATGCCCTGGCAGAACTGGGACTTCCCGGGGCCTGCTGTGTACCTTAACTATCATGCTTGGCACCTCTTCTTCCATGACCCCACTGCTCCCATGTGTGGAACTGTCCCAGTGTGCATGCACGAGCGGAAATCCAAAGCCAAAATAATTTTCAAAGCTGTCAGCTCTGTTTCCTGCAGACTCATGCTCCCCACTGCCTTCTCATTTCCCCGGGAGGAAAGAGAGGCTGCTGGTGAATAACTTTGCCTTTCCCAAATTGTTTACTATATCAAACACTCCATATCCACAGCACAGAATGTTATGATGTTAACATCTTGCTGAATTTGGTATAGTTTTTTTATTAATTAAAGAAACAAAACATTATAGGTTCAGTTCAACTCTCTTTGTGCTGTCTGTCTTTGATCCTATTATCCTCTCGCTTCCTCCAAGAAGCCATTCTCCTGAACTTGCATGGATCTTTCTCCGTGTTCTAATGCTACACGTATATTTGAATCTATAAATAATAGACAATGTTATTTTGCATATTTTAAATATGGGCGTAAATGATATATTAATGATTTGATTTTTTCATGCAACTTGAGTTTTCCAAAATCATCCCTCTTGCTACATAAGTCCAGCTCGCTGAGGCTCACTCACTGCTACGAAATGTACACTGCTTTTCCATTGCCGTATTGATAAGCATTTAGATTGCTTCCAATTTTTCAATATTACAAATAATGCAATAATAAATTTCTTTTTACACATCATACTATACATGGGGATGAGTTTTTCTAGAGCATATATCTAGATGTAAAACCAGTTGTCATAGAGACGCATCTCTTCCCTTTTATAAGATATTTCCAAATTGCTGTCTAAAGGACTTAAAACAATTTGCACTCTCTCAAGAATGAGGGTGCTCACTTCCCACAAAAACTTGGCATTGTGGAACCATTTAGTTTTTGACAATTGGATAGGTATGAAATGGTATCTTTTTGCTTTAATTGGCATTTCCCTGATTATTAATGAGGTAGGGCCTCTTTTTATATTTTTATAGGCCATTTTGATTTACATTTCTGGGAACTGTCTATTTTTATATTTTGCCTGTTTTTTTATTGAGCTGTTTGTCTTTTACTTACTGTAGCCTTTTCCCCACATGTTTTAGATATTAATCCTTCGTTGGTTAAATACATCACAAACTCTTGCTCTAAATCTCTCACTTGTCTTTTGGTTTTGTTCATGGTGTCTTTGATCATATAGAAGTCTTAAATTTTAATGTAATCCAATTTATTCCCATTTTTCTTTTGAGCTTTTATTTATTTATTTAATTAATTTATTTTTTGTGAGGAAGATCAGACCTGAGCTAACATCCGTGCTAATCCTTCTCTTTTTGCTGAGGAAGACAGGCTTTGAGCTAACATCTATTGCCAATCCTCCTCCTTTTTTCTCCCCAAATTGAGCTTTTTTTTGAATCTTAAGAAATCCTTTCTTTCCTGATTTTATGTAAAAATATCTTCCTGAATTTTCTTCTAATAGTTTAAAAGTTTTAGCCTTAAATCCATCTGGAGTCTACCTGCAATATCTTGTGTATAAAATAGAGCTCTAATGTTAATTTTCCAGTATGAGGAGCTAATTATTGTGACACTGTATATCAAACAGTCCATACTTTGCCTACTTATTCGTAATTCTCCTGTCATGTACCAAATTTCTAAAAATGCATGGATCTCTTTCTGGACTTTCTAGTTTATTCCATTTGTCTCTGTATCTCTCCACCTCTGTCACACTGTTTTATTAAATTTGATGCCTGTGGTATAAGTCCCTCTTCTTTTTGTTCTTTCTCAAAATTCTTCTGGCTACTCTTGGCCCTTTTCATTTTCGTATGAAATTTGATTAATCTTTTAATGAAATACTTTTTTCCTACCTCCTTCAACAGGTACTTCTCTCCTACCCCATCCGCATTCCAAAGATCTGGGTTCCAGCTCCAATTCTGCCACCAAATGGCCATCTGTTCTTGGGTGAATCATCTAACCTCTCCAGGTGTTAGTTTCCTCATCTGTCAGATCTGCTCTGCCTACCTCACAGGGTTGCTGAGCTGATCAAAGGAGATAAAGGCATGAGAATGTTTTGAAGAGTTAAAAACACCAAGGTAAAGTCAAAGAGTTAAGAACAATAGTCTCAGGAGTGGCCTAAGACAAAATGTGCAAGTTAGACTATTTTTTTCTCAACTGTCTTCTTTCTCTATCCTTCCTGGCTGTCTTTTCTTCCAAACTTCCAGGGTTGTGAGACACAAAGGTCTTCTATGGGGATAGATAGATTTATCATGATAGTGTGTTAGAGGCAAATTGAATTCATAAGGCCTGTGTCCAATTTCAGACTCTAGTTTTGTGACTAAAGATAAGTCACTCAAACTCGTTGAATCTCAATTTATTCATCTTTACCAGGGGCATAAAAATTCCCTCCCTAGTATTATGAAATTCAAAAGAAATATCGTAGATGAAAGTGCTTGGTAAAAGTGAACCCTCATAAGAATTGGAAGACATTGTTATTAGTGTTCTTGCTGATATTTATATGTTAAAAAGGACTTACTGGAAGGCAATGATGTTTACTGTGTTGAAAGGCTTTGATTTGCTCTTGCCACTTGAGTCTAGGCATGTAGGAGAATCAAACCCATTTTGTCTACAAGTATGGTTGACCCAGTACAGCGTCTACACAGTCTTCTAGAAGATGCAGCAGGTTCTCTTCTTAAATACCATTTCCTTTAGATTTTGTAGCTTGGATGTGTGGAGAAGTGGAGATGGTTGGGAGTCCATGATGTCTGTCTGGACGAACAGATAGAGCTGTCCTTACGCAGGTGCTGAGCCCAGCACTGACGTGAGGGGGTAAGAGCCTCAGGTGTTAAAGGGTGGGAACAAATCAGTCTTTATACCCTCCTTGCAGATATCATTCAGTTAAAATGAACATAAAGGTCAGCCCTGATGTTCTGTGAAAGGACTTCCTCTGGAGGGAGCATACTGCAGTGCCCCTGCATCTTTCTAACTTTGCTACTCAGACAACGGGTGCATCTCTTGCTCCTGTGCCAGGATCAGACTCAGGCTTGGGCTAAATGACATTCATGGGCCAGATGACATGAGAGTGTAGCTCACTTGCTTAACCTAATGCAGAATGCCCTTTTCCTTGGTAATTAGGCTCTTGCTTTTTCCTCAGTTCTATTGAAACAGGATTTCTTACCTATTCTCTAGCCACCTCCATGGCCTTCACTGGACTCTACTGTTTTGAACACCAGTCTCTGCTGGAAGGTGCTGGAATATTTCTAAGCCAATATCAACATTACCACTTCTGTTCTCAGCCTCTGCCAATGGCCACTTCTCTGGTGTGGTTTTGGTAGATCCATGGATTTTTGACCTGGGTTTATACCTTAATTCTCCAAATTCATCATCTGCCTGTCCTTTCTCTTGGTCTACACCATTTCTGACCCAATCTCCTTCTCCTATCCCGATGTGATCCCTGCTTGCTTTGCTCCCATTTTCAAGCAACATCAAGGGTTTGACTCATCCAGGCCCTGTAGTGTCTAGCTTTACACTGGATGAGGCACATGACTCTTTTCCTTCTGATTCCTAAGTTCTGAGTCTAGGACCACTTTGTGAAACCTGTCATTCAGGTCTCATTCCAAACAGACCACAGCTGACTTTATTATCATTATTTTTCAAATATGGACATGAAACTTAGGAATAGATATTCTAGTAGAAGCTGTGATTGCTTATATCCTCCTTCATGAATGATCACAGGAAAAATGCATCTCAGCTGGTGACCAATGTATGAACCAAAGCTTGATGACTAGTGGATTTTGTCATTTTTCTCTCTACTAGTGGACCTATAGGTACAATTAAAAAAACTCATTTTGGTTATGCTGAAAATAATTCATTAAAACTTGTTAGTACTTAGAGATGGGATCAAAGGTAGCTGTGATGTGGCTGCTGGTGAAAATTAACTCAGACTTTAGGGAAATCCACCATTTTTAGGATTTTTAGAAAATGTCCTTAGCCTGAATTTTGTTAGGAGTAAGTATAATAAAACGCCACTGTAATTAAAATACTTATAAACCCACTAGACAGAGCGATTGTGGAAAAAAAAAAAAACTGGACACAAATGGGATAGAAATAGAGCCTCATTTGGCCTATTCACCCTTCTAGTGGGAAACCAATACAACTGCCACTTCATTAACTGCTCTGTGTTAGGAAAAGCTGAGCTTACCACAAAATAATAATGGTGATAGCACAGCGATAATGATGACTCTCTGCTACATTTATCTAGCATGTTATACTTTTCAAAGTACTTTCTGTCTATTCATGTTTTTGAGCCTGGAGTTCTCAGTATTTCCATAAGAACGTGGAGGAGGTGGAGAAAGTGGGCATCTTCCACCTGATCTAACAAATGAGGGAGTCGTGGCCTACAGAGTCTAAATGACCCTGTGTCATCACAGTGGTCAACAGCAGGACTGAGCCTGGGGGCTGCTCTCCATATGGGGATCCGTGTTTACTGTAGCTCTCTGCTCCTCACACTTGGAGTTACTCAATACAGGGGCAAACGCTGTCTCCAAAGACCTTACACCTTACACCTAAGGCTATGGGAAACAGTTCTTATTTCGCTCTCAAAATAAAGAATAAAATCACTAAAGAATTAGTCATTAAAGTTAGCCGGGAAAAGGCCAAAGAGTTGAATGGTGGAGAAAGAAGACCTTAAGAAACCTAGAAGTGGACACCAATCTGTCACCTGCCCCACTAGAGTTTGTGATGCTGGCCAGTGATGTCTCCAAATGTGCCAGAATGGACACATTTTCCTCCTTCCTGGGGCCCCACTCATGTATCTTGGAGCAATTTCCAGGAGCCCTGTACATTACGGCCTCTAAAATCTCATCACCAATACGAACACTACTTGCCCCTACCCCACCACCAGACCCAGGTGCAATTAGACTCACCTTAAAGGAGACAAGACAACCAGAGGCCAGTGGCACAAAGAGGAACAATCCTCAAAGGCACCCCCAAATCACCTGAACAATGCAGGAGTGAGACTAGAGGTCTTCAATGGTTCTGCTTATTCCAACAAGATCCCATTTTACATTTGGCGTCATAGTACAATTTTGACTTAAAAGACTTGAGTTTGAGAGCCATATGGTAACTCTGACAGGGTTATAATGCGATCCTGGTCATTATCACTTAGGCTTCATGAGGTTCAATTCTCTCATCTATGAAATGGGTGTGATAACCGTGAGTCTCCTTTCCACTTTAGAAGGTTGTAATGAGAGTCAAATACCTAAATGTCAAGCACTGTAGAGAAGAGATGGTTTTGGTTATGGTTTTATTATCGATGGTAGTGCTAATCATCGCAACTATAGCCTAATAGTAACAATGATATTATAAGAATCAGTGACTGTGGTAGTGCTGGTAAGGCATTTCTGAGATTATTCATTGTAGATACTTGCTGAAGAAGTCACTGGTGTTGACATAATGTGTACCGTGCCCTTTCTTGAATTATTTCCTTGAAGCTTTATGACAACTCTAAGAGGTAGATCCTATTATTGTCATTTTACACAACAAGAAACCAAGGCTTAGAGAGAGAGATAGGTAATTTTAAAGTTGATATCTTGAGACCCCATTGGCCTCCATGGACTTCCAGCATTGGTGGGTACAACTAGCACTTCCAGTGTAGAACAACCTTGAGTCATTGATAGGTCAACTAATCCCTGCTCTGTGGTTGACATATGAATGCCCACTAAGAATTTCCTCAGCAAGAACTTTCCAACTCTATGATTTTCCTAATAGAACCTATGATGTGTGCTCCCCTAGCAGAGAGTGGAGTTTTGGGGAAGTGACTGCCAGCCACGGACTAACCCAAGGCCTCTTTCATCAAAGTGAGGCCGATATGACTAGTTCTCACCAATGGGGTGTGATGTGTGTCAATTGTAGGCCAAGGTGGGTAGGAACTGGAGGTGACATCTTTACTTTCTCCTTCCCTGTCAGCCAGGTAGATACAAAAGATCCAGCATAAAACTCAGAGGCCCTAGAAGATGGTGAAGCCACAAGATAGGAGGCACCTGGGTTTCTGAATCACTGTTTTGACAAACACCCATTTGGGCCTTATATGAGGGAAAAAATGATCTATTGTGTTAAACCATCACGATTTGGGTGTTATCTGTTACATCGGCTATTGTACTATAGATCCCAACGAAAAGAGATCCACCAGTATTTCAGACCTGGTTCTAATCCCCTGCCATCTTGGAGACCATTGCCTTCCTTCCCCATGGATACCAGTTTGCCCATCCTAAGCTGCTTTCTTTGTCCTCTATATAGGTGTAGAGCAGTTGGTTTGCTGTCGAACAACCAATAACTCTTATGTTTGATAAAACAGTAGTATTCATCAGTAAGTGACATTAAGATAATATTTACATTGCTGAAGAAGTCATTCCAACCCTGAACCAGCAGCATCCCAACTCAGGCCCTCCTGGTGGCGTGAGGCAGGAAAACTAATGAAGTATGGGGATTATTAATGACTATCTTCTCACTCATCCATCCATTCTTGTTTTTCAAACTTGCAAATATGTTTAGCAGTATCAGATCTGTTCATCTATATTTGACATATAAATAGAACATATCCCTTTGGAATTTTGCAGAGAAGATGGCCACATGGTCATGCGACCTCATGTCTGGAAGAAACTAGAATTGACCTGGCAAGACACTGGTTCAAGGGAAGAAGATCTTCATGGGACCCAGCTCTCTCAGGTCAATCATAGTTCCCATGTGGTCATAGTGACCTCAGAGGGGAAAAATAATTGTAGTTTTCCATGCTAGCATTATTGGTGGTAATAGTTGTTTTAGAAGACACAAACACAGCAACAAGTTCTAGAACATACTCACAATTTCCTTGGACACAGTGGGATCAAAGTGCTCTATAAAGGGTCTGATGAACTTCTATTTAGTTGACTTCAAATCGTAAGCAAGAAACAGTCCTGTAAAGATAGACAGTGGAGGTCAGAAAGACATCTAGAAGATTTAAATTGCTTTGTCTTTTAATTTAATAATATTTACTCTTTTTAAAATGGTAAACAATACATGTTTGTTTTAGAAAAAATAGAAAATACAGATTGGGAAATAGGACATAAGACTCATCTGTCATCCCACCATTGGATATAACCACTGTTAACCCATGGAATCCTTATAGATTGTTTCATGAATATTTGTGTATATACGGATATATATTTTTTCTATTGTTTCTAGTTTACAAAACAAGGATCATACTGCACATACTGTTTTGTGATCTGCTTTTCTTTGATTGAATAAGATGTTATGAATATCTTCTGCCAATAAAGAAACTTCAACTGTGTGGTAGACAGCTTCTAAGATGGTTCCCAATGATCCCCGCCCTCTCGCATACACACCATCGTGTAAACCGCTCCTCCTGGAGTTTGGGCTGGACCTCTGACTTACTTCTCACCAATAGAATATGGCAAGAGTGATGAGATGTCAGTTCTGAGATTAGGTTACAAAAAGAATCTGGCCGCTGTCTTGCTCACCCTCTCCTCCTCTCTGGCTTGCTTACTATGATGAAGCCAACTGCTATGTTGTGAACTGCCCTACAGAAAGGAGGGCAGTGGAACTGAGGGAGACCTCCAGCCAACAGACCTGGAGGAACTGAATCCTGCCAACAACCACTTGATTGAGCTTGAAAGTGGATTCTCTCCAAGTTAAGCCTTGAAATGATTCAAACACCTTGATTGCAGCCCGATGAGAAGCCCTGAGTCAGAGGACCCAGTTCAGCTCTGCCCACAGACTCCTGACCCACAGTAACTGTGAGATAATATATGTTTATTGTTTTAAGCTGCTAAGTTTTGGGGTAATATAGCCATAGATAACTAATACAAACCTCATGGTTGTTGATAGCTGTTTATTATTCTAATGTAAGGTTGTACCATAATTTACACAATCTTTTATTGCCACAGATTTTTGTATTTTATTTGTTTTGCTATTATAAACAGGACTGCAATGAATGTCATTGTAGCTAAATGTTGGTGCATATCCTTCATTCTTTCCTAAGGATAAATTCCTTGAGGTGGCATAGCTGGATTTCAGAGTTTCCATCTTTTAAGGTTTTTGAGATGCCATTTCCCAGTTGCTTTTTGGTGGGATTGTACCCATTTACACCCCTGCTGGCTGGAGTTTGAAGTGGCTGCTGGCCCACACCAAAGGGTTTACGTTTCTGAAGCATTTTTTGGTTAATTTCAACCATTCTGTCTTGAGCTGTGTCTTCATGCAAACCAGTTAGAAACAAAATCAAAACCAAATACAAAAACCCAAGAATGATGACTAAGTTTGAATCTTCAAAAGTGCTAGATAATTTGATGCTAAACAGTTTATTCAAAGTACTATTGTTTTGAAATCAGTCAGATCAATTCAACCACCCTCAAATTGTTATCATTATCTTTCAATGAGCACTGAACTTCTGAAAATATGGTGGTACTCATAGTCCCAAGAACTTTGAGAAGGAAAACAACAATACTGGTTGAAGTCAATATAACAATGGGCTATTTTGAAAATCTTAGTTTATTTCAGTCACACAAAGGATTGTCAATAAATTCAACTTTTTAAATTACGAAACTGGATGGACTGTATTCAAAAGATATATTTTTTTGGAAGCATTTTGCATACATAGATACCACCACCATTTCCAAATTGCAACTTCACTGTTGGGGAAGAATAAATATTTTAATGAATGCTATATATTTTAACAGGCTTTGAACCCTGCGGTTGGTTTAAGCTAAGGGTGCAATTTCAGGCATCTAAATAAGTAAATAAATGAGGAAGAAAATCCATGTTAATTGCAGTAATTTGCAGTACTTTCAAATTCTTAATTAAGAAATAAAATAGGATTCATTATCCATGCCCAATGTAGATGGCATACATAGATCACCATTATGACCAGACACAAGACCTGACGTTATTGCCATAAATGAGGTAACAGAGAGAAACCACTGGTGCACTATTGGCCAAAATGTGCAGGCACAAAGAGGGAGGAAAGAGGGCAGCTCAAAATGCCTGTCCTCCATAAATGCCTTTCTTACTGAGCTGGAGATTGCATTATCCCCAAATATGTCCCCTGAGCCTGGAGTCCCCCCACTCCCTCCTAATCTTTGGGATAGGATCTTCTTTCAGCCTCATGCAAAACTTCTCCGAGCCTATCTGGATACCCTGCAAGTGTCAACTTTTTCTCAATCACCTGCTCCAGGTCATTTGTGTGCCTGGGTTTCAGGTCCCTCCTGCCTCACTCTCTTGGTGACTTCTAATATTCTTCCACAAAGTTGGGAAGAAGAGAAGAACTTTTCTTATAACCTGAGGCATTCTGACTCATGCTGCCTTTTGAAAAATTAAGCATTAAACTAGGGAGAACATATAATTTATCACACAAAAATCACTTTTTGTTTTTTGGTGAGGAAGATTGCCCCTGGGCTAACATCTGTTGCCAATCCTCCTATTTTGCTTGAGGAAGATTGTCACTGAGCTAACATCTGTGCCAGTCTTCCTCTACTTTATATGTGGGACACTGCCACAGCATGGCTTGACAAATGGTGTGTAGGTCCGTGTCTGGGATCCAAACCCGTGAACCCCGGGCAGCCAAAGTGAAGCACACAAACTTAACCACTACGCCACTGGGCCGGCCCCAAAAATCACTTTTGACTGGGACAAATGCTTAACTGGACAGGACACCGGACATAAACTGGGACTGTTCCAGACAAATGAGAATTCTGGAAGCCCCCAATGAAAACTCATCCAAGCCCCCAGGGCAGGAGTAGGGTGGGGGGTGGACATAGGTTTTCAGGTAGGTGAAAGGGAGTTCTGCTTTGGTGATGTGGGCTGTAGGGGTGATATCAATGGGCTTCTGAAGAAAGCATTGATACACCTGGCTGCGAGCAGAGACGGCTGGTCATTGTTCTTTTGCTAGGCATACTAATATGGACAGTAGGTGTGCCTCTCCTGGGCCCTCTCTTTCCTGCTGTCCTATTCATCTTAGTCTTGCAGGCTGGCATGGACACAACATGGAAGTTGACATGTCTGTCACTTCCACGTCTGTTGACATGGGCAAGTGTGGGCAGTGAATCATAGTCAGCTCAGTGGTGAGAAGAGTACAGAGAAGGAGCAATTTGGAGGAGTATGAATGACTCAAAAGGAAGAAAGGAAAGGAAATCATCCACTGAAGATCTCTAAAAGGAATGAAGAATCTTGTCTGGGATTGGACCCTGAAGGATTTTGAGCAAGTAGGACAATTTTGGTTTTACCTGTAGACCCAAGGAAAATCAGAAATTAACACATGTATTTATCAAATGCCTATTATATCCCATACAGAAGTCATAAGAGTAGTCTGAGACATACTTTCTGTTCTCAGGGGACTTAAGAAGTAGATTCTTTGAGTCAAAGGCTCCTTTCTTTTGAAAGGAGATCCAGAGAGAAACCTAGACTCTGGTAGCTCTACCGACTGAGCCAGGCTGAACCTTTCGTGGATCACATCCACACTGAACACTTCTGTGGAATTCACAAGGGCTGAAATGAGTGTCCATATCTTGTAGTGTTCTATTTCTTAAAGGGTCCTTCCTCCCTGGCTGCATATGGATGGAGTCCAGACCATTGTGGGATGTGGGCGCTTGTTGCTGTGGGAAGTGTGAACGATTATCTCCATTCCTTACCCAAATAGGGTGCAGAACAGAATCATTCTGCCTTTAGTGTTCTGATGACTCATGGTAAAGAAAATATGGAGCTTTTCCAATTATAGAAGTAAGCCAAGGAGAAACAAGTTCAGAATGCATCCATAAAAACTGAGGCTAGATACCAGACTAGAAGAAAGAAACACACTATATAAAGTGTTCCTGTAGAATTCACTGTTTTGTGTGTACTAGGTACTCTGCCTTGCCTCAGAGAGAGAGTGAGAGAAGGATGCTAAGAAGATATGATGGAAAATGGGAGAAAAGTGGGCAGGAGACCTGTGAACAATTAGAAATGCCCTGGGAAATATACCTTGTTATGCATTTGCAAGAAGGAACCAGGAGAATTAGTTGCTGAAATTCTTTTGAAGAGAGGCCTTAAAAGTAATTATGTCTCAACTATTACATTTGAGAGTTTTTTGTTCATTCTTTTATTTATTCCTTTCATGTAATAAGTATTTATTGAGCATCTTCTCTTTTCCAGATATAGTATTAGGTGCTGGAGATTCAGGGGAAGCCAGACAGAGGTTTACAGCCTTTTAAAAGGGACTTCTATTTTTAAATGGCAGTGTTAAGACAGCCCTGACCACTTCTTTCTGAGTGTATTCCAAAACAACAAGGAAAATGAAAAACAGAAATAAATGCAAACTTCACGTTTGTTGCAGAAGGGCTGCCAAGTGCCATAAAATTCCAACCAGGGGCAGGTAGATATTGAAAGATGTCTGCTGCCAAAGGCCTCTAACAAGGGTGACAGAGCACAGAGTTCATCAAAGAGGGCAGAACTAACACCATCTATTGGGGAAAACCTGGTCTACGGTGAATGGGCTGTCTGTGAGGGCATCCCTGGACCCTGTTTGGCTCCATCGAGAAGAAGGGGAAGTCATAGAAAGAAACAGTGAGGCATGCCATTTCTGCAGGAAGCAGTCTGTTGGAGAAGATAGGTTCACTACCAATTGATCTTGCAACTTCCAATCTCTTCTTTCTTCTGGGATATAGTAAAGGCTGAATCAACATGTACACATGTACATACACACAACTCTATGTGCCACAAGGTGCATCCTTGTTAATGTGAGAGATTCTGTGCTGGATGGTATCATAGCCTAGCCCTGGCCCCATAAACTTTCTGCAAAATAGCTGGTTAAGAAAGAGCTTATTTTAGTTAAATATGAGTCAGAATAAAAAAGAAGCCATCAGAAGAACTCTACAAAAATACTACAAGAGAGGAAGGCAATGATTAGAGAAAACAAATGGACAAAGAACACACAATCAAATTGTGTTTCCATAGAGCTAAAGGAAACTGTGCCAAGCAAATGAGCATAGACCAACAAACAAAAATATTTTAAAAAACAACAAATCTTAGTGAAAAATATCAATTACATAAAATAAGACCTCAAGGAAGAAAAGTCAAGACAACTGAAACTGACAAAAAATGAGTTAGCAGAGCACAGGAAAGAAGTGGGGGAGAAACATAACGTCATCACAAAAATTAGGGAGCCATCAGAGGCAACAAAAAGGAAAACAGACACTGTCCAAAATACAAAAGTAGCTTAAGAATAGGATTGACGGAATGAATAAAACAAAATGAAAATGAACAGTTAAAAAAGATTAGAAAAAGAACATGCAAGCTATGGAAGATGAACTAGAACAATAGACCTATGTGCAGGCATAAACGCAGTACTTGACGGAGAGTACTGAAAAAAGTAGAATAGAAAATATGTTTGGAGAAATATCATTACAAAATATTTCCCAGAACATTTAAATCTACATGCAAAGCAAACTCAAACCAAACCAAAACAAACTGTCTCAGGAAAAACTGATATCGAAATATCAACCCAAAAGGTAAAGGAAGACTCTTTTACCATCCAAACAAACCAAAAAACGAAACAGACAAAATAAAACAAAACCAAATGCAAAATTTCTTTTCTAAGGGGGAAAAATTAGGTTGGTTTCATAGTTTTCCACAGCAACATATCATGCTAGAAGACAGTGGAACCATGCTACAAAAACCTCATTAAGAATTAAATTTAAAAAATTTTTAAAAATTTATGCTCAAACATCTGTTCAAGTACAAATGCAGCACTAAACATCTAATAACCCAGGAAATTTGGTTACCAGGATTTATTCTTCTCTTGAAGAAACTAGAGGCTGAACTTGAACCAACCAATAGAGAATGGAGAAATTATAGCAGAAAGACTGGTGCTGAGTTTTTCATGATTTAATTTAGGATTAAGGCAAAAAAATACTATAGCAATTATGGTTAAAGAAAATAATGTAAATTTTAGTGAACTATAGCAACATGAAAAACATTGAAACTAACAAAATTCAGGAGGTGAGGGGAGAGAGAAGGTGGGAGGCAGCCAAGAGGCAAAAGTTACCACTTAGGGCTAATGAATCAAGTAGTAGAAAGAAATGTACATTAAAAATTGTAAAGTTAAAATAGGCAGAAATATCATCATCATCATCATCATCACAATCAACTAAAATTGGGCAGAGTAGGAAAATGAGAGGCAGGAGAGGAGGAAGTATGTAAATTTCATCATCTTGCAGAGCTGACAGTCAATAGCTACCAAGGACATAGAGAATTAAGTATATTGTTAGAAGATAACCACTTAAAGAATGAAAAATATTAAAACTTTCTAAACTATTACTATGAACCAACACAGAAACCAAATTAAAAAACAAAACACAGACCATAAAGTGAAATAAAAGCAGAAAGACTATGATATTAAGACTAAGTCCACGCATATCTATCATATCAAAAAATATAAAAGTAAAAATGTATCAATTCAAAATAAATAGTTTCTCAGCTTCAACTACAAAGCAAAAAACCAATTATATGTTGTGTGCAAGAGACACAATTAAAAAAGGGACCGGAAAGTTGAAAATAAAAGGAGGGGCAAAGTCCTAACCAGCAAAGGCAGACAAGCAAACAGAACGAACACTAGACATCCCCACTTTAACATCAGACAACATTGAGTTCAGGGCACAAAACAGGGAACAATGCAAAGATGGGAACTTTATTGCGATCTACAGTGACGCTTTAAATATTATGAGTATTTATGCACCGAAAAATATAGCAGCAACATTTATTAAACTGAAAGGCAGTACATACAAAAATAAAGGCAGAGACACATGAATAGTAAGAGACTACAGTAATACAATTCCCTCCGTTCAAAGTAATCAGAGAATGCTTTCAGAGCTGCATTATGCTTAATTTTGGAATTATCTATACTTTTCAACTCCCTATATTTGTACAAACAGCTACCAGAAAATCTGACAGTGTCTCTCCCCTACTATAAATCCATCGATAGCTCCCCATACCTGCCGCATAAAGGCCGAGTTCCTCCAGGATCTGGCCCCCGCCTAGTTGTCCAGCCTTCTCCCACTCTGCATGTGTTCAGAGATATCCCGCCAACTGGGGGTCTCTTTTCCACATCTCCTTGCCTTTGCCTTCTCGTGCTGTTTCCTCTCTATGGATGCTTTTTACTACCTCTAACTGCAGGTGGATGTAACCTATAAGACTTCATGAACATGTCAGTTTTCTGGGAAGTCTTCTTTGCCTCCAACCCTGCCTGGTACAGGACACAATTAATACACACTTACACCTCGCTGTCACTGTCCCAGTTCTGTAGGATTGAGGCAACCGAGATATCTTCATTTCACATCATCTCTCACTCCCTACATGAAATTAGGTACTAAGTCTGCCATCTCTTCCCCTATTATTTTTCATTTCTTCTGCAACCACCCGACCATCGCCCCCTGCACTCCTGAGCTCCTCTTCTTTGAGTATTTTGCCACCAGCCTTACCCTGTCCTGTTGATTCAGCATTCTGCACCTGCAATCCATCTTCCTAAAGCAACACTTGGTCAAGCCAGCTTCTTTGCTCCAAAGTCTCCAATGATCAATTTCTTCATCTGTGTCAAGGCTTTCTACAACTGGACATGATGCCCTTTCCAAAATGATCGTCCATCACTCCCATGTTATACACTGTTCCATCCACATCTATGATCCCTCCAACCATGCCATGTACACATGCTGTGACTATTACCTTCCTGACCTACACTTTAACTATCTTCCTCATGTTCTCTCTCCTTTTTTTCTGCCTACCTATCCAAATCCTGCTTCAAGAGTAACTGCATGGGCACCCCTCCCTGGTCCATCAGTCCATGGATCTATACTCTGAGCTCTTTTGACATTTATTATCAACACTCCAGCTTGGCTTTTATTGTAATTCGTGCTATGAGTTTGTGAAATGAATAAAGGAACACTCAACTAAATTGGAGTTGGGAATGCCTGTAGGGGGAGCTCTCATACCCTATCATATATCATCAATTACTTCAAACAGGAACAGACCTTGGCTTGCATCTCAGACAGGAAGGTGTTTACTACTTTACTACTGATCAAGAGGAAGGAAGATTTCTCTGCCTGCTGGGCAACAGTCCAGCCAATGAGAAGTCACCACCACCCTGAACTCTCGCTCTCCTCCAATGGACTTTCGTTCTAATCAGCATCTCCCAACTCTCCCCTTTCCTCTATAAAAGCAGCCTCTTCTTTGTTTCTCCGGACTTGCCTATGGTCTGCCATAGCATGCATATCCCAAATTGCAATTCTTTTTTCTATTCCTGAATTAACTTGAGGGTAAAATAACGGGCAAATTTACATTTTCGGTTGATAAGTTGCACTTATTTGTACGTGTTTATCTCCTTTGATAGATAGTAAACTTCAGGAATGATATCTTGTGCTTCGTCTACATTATCCTTGACATCTTGCAAGGGACTGAGAATATAGTAGATGCTCAGCAAGCATATATGGTTTTCAAAAAAATATAGAATCTGTTGCTTCCATCCATGGCATTTAGCAGGATGCCAGCTCACCTGACTCCTAAGCCTTAAACAGCCTCCTTCACTGCCTCCTGCCTTCCAGGGTTATAGTGACCCAATTTCTAACCATCATTTCCTAATTATTCACCTACCCTAATTAATTACGATAGAGTTTAATATTTTAAAAACTGCTTCCCTATTTATCACCTCGGTGGACCCTCACATGATACTGTGTTGTATGCAAGGTGGAGATTGTCAGCTCATTTTACAAATGGGGAAATAAAGTCAGTGCATCACTGGTACAAGTGAGGCCAGACCCCCAGCTTCTGCTTCCAGTCCAATATTCTTTACATCAGAGCAAGCTGTGTCTCTTCCTCAAGTTTCTAGAACTTTTCTCTGGAACTTCTCTCTGAATGTGTATTTTTAAAACATTGATTTTTGCTAAAGTGTCTCTTTATTTTGCTTTGATTTCTCCTTCCTTGCAAAGATGCTGCCCTCTTCTCTGTTGGTAAGCATTCTTTTTCTTTCCTGAATGATGGCCTCACTTGGTCCCCCTTTGGTTCTCTTCGGCTGAGTTTCCACTTAGCCCTGCCACCCCCTGGAGAACCATTCTGGCTTAATGCCTCCTGCATTCTTTCAAATTGTTCTTGTGCCTCAGCTTGGCACAGATTTCCTGCAGGGCTGGCCTTCTCAGCTAATGAAGAGCCTCCAGCTGAAGGCACTGTTCCTGACCAAGCTGCCCAACCCTGCTGGGAGGTGGGGGTGGTGGCTGGTGGGAGGGAAGTCGCAGTCCTGCCTTATTACTCTGGGATCCCAGGCAGGAGGCTCTGTTAATGCAGCTCTGGTGAGCCCCGGAACTTCTGGTACCTGGTTTTGTTTTGAATGACCCCACTCTCTCCACACCCCCCACACTGTATCTTTACAACAATCCACTTTACCTTCCTCCAGGAGAGCTCATTCATATTGTTTTTTCTTTCTCTAAATTGTTAATGGTATCACTTTGTCATTTCTGGGGGTGGAGTGAGTATAGTAATATTTATACCCCAGACCAATTGAGTAGGAGGGACATTTTATTATGTATTTTGGAGAGATGCTGGGGTCACCCCTCAGCATAATTGTCTATTAAGTAAAGTTGGTTTTAAGTTGTCACAACCCTAGTAGCAGATATCTATTATTTTTATCCCCACTTCTGTCTCTGCTAGCCATAAAGGAGCACAGGTAACCCAGCCTGTGTGCATCATAGAACCTCATCTCCTTAGCAATCAGATTGGCCCAAGGGGTGGGCATGTGACCCAATCTAGGCCAGCCAGAGTCCTTCACTAGTTGTTTCAAAGAGGAGCTGGACAGAGGAAGCCAGCTTTCCCGTCTGGCTATTGAACTGTCAGGATATGAAGCTGTAGGGGCTAATGCCAAATTCTCAACAACAACCAATTTGAGGAAATGACATAACATCCACAGAGAACATAAATTGAGATTGAGGGATGGGTGGCATTAAAACTCCCAATTCTAATTATTCATGAGATCAGCTCCCACCCCTGGTTTTTCAGGAGTTTGGCTACATGAGCCTATAAATCACCTTTTACTGCTTAAGCCAGTTTAATTTGGTAATTGCAACCAAGAGAGTCCTAGCTAGTATAACCCCTTCTGTCTGTGACTTCTCCCATCACAGGTCCCTGATGCCCTTGTACTGTCCCTTGGCTGCCCAACACCAGGTGTTCTTACACAGCAGCTCTAGGGGCCCCTCGGGGGTTGATTCCTGGCTGCTTACGGACCCTAAAAGTCCAACCCACATGGACACTGTCTTTTCATCGGTAGATAAGGCATAAAAGGCATGAGTCCCTGCAAGAACTAGAGCACCATGAGGCAGACAACTCTGCCTGCTTTGTTTGCTGATGTACCGTCTGGCGAATGAAAGAATCAGTGAATGTGGCCATTCATTCATTCATGGCCCTTCACAGGGCCAAACAGAGGGCTGGGATGCCTCTCTTTTTTCTGCTCAGACATCTTCAGTCACTGCCCACTGCATCCTGAATTTAACCCTCTCCTCAGTCCAGCCTCAACCTCCCTGTCTAGCTTCGTCTCTTACTGTTCCCCCAGTTGTTCAAAGCACCTCCTAGTGTGAAGTAGGAGAGAAGTTACTCTGGCTGCAGCCTATTTCTGCAGGCTCTGTGCTTTTGCTTGGGCAGTTGCATCCACCTGGAAGCACCTGCTCTCTGTGCTTCACAATCTTATGTTTTGAACTCACGCCTCAAGGCCCAGCTCAGATGGAACTCATGCCACGTGGCTGGCCCCGTCCCTCCCATTCAGAAAGAATCTCATGCTCTGGTGGACCTTCACAGCACATTCTTTCGGCCTTCAACCTCTGCAACTTGTATGGAGAAGAGCTACTGATGCACATGCTCTCTCCTCCAGCAGACTCCAGGCTCTGGAGGTGCAGCTCTTCTGTCTCTCTTTGTCTTTGTCTATCATCTTTTCCTTCTGCCCCCTCTTCTCCACCATACACCACCACACTTTCCCACCAACCAGGTCCCAGCACAGAGTCTCACACGAAGTGGATGTCCAATGAATATTATCACACATGAATAAATCTGTGAACGTCGGTGCAAAACAGTAAACTCTGTCTTGACTGGGACAAGCACGTGGACTCAGGCTACCTGGTTACATGGCTCATCTGCAAAGCGGGACTAATAAAACTGCAGACTTTCTCGGAGTATGGCTGATAGAATACATAGTTTATGCAAAGTGCTTAGCCCAACACCCGGCACCTGATTAAGTGCTCTAAATGTTGGTTATTATTGATAGGTCTTAGGTATGTAGAAAGCCAGGAGGATACTTTTCTCTCCATTTCCCATTCAGTAGAGGTCTCTGATATTTACTTGATAATTATCTCCATTTCATACCTGGCAGTGTAACTTCCCACACATCTACCGCTTTAAGGGTCTCCCGATATGGCTGCCTCTCAGTCAGCCAAGCAGCCAGCGTCTCCCCTATTGGAGCTCACCCCTCACCACTGCTGCTCCACCTCCTGGGCCAGAAGAGAAGGGAAGGGCAGATCAATCCCACCATGGACTCCCCGCCCACTCACTGCCCTGTCTAGGCCAGGAGAGATGGGGCAGATCTGGGATGTGAAGCAAGCCTGGCCGCTTTCATTAATTTCTTTTGCCACCAGAGCTGCCAACAATGAGGCCCGTGAGTAAATGGAGCAGGTCTGGGTGCTTTCTTCTGTTTTCCCCTCGGCACATCTATGCAGTTGACTCTGGAGGCTCCACTTCTCTCACCGAATCCCCAGATAGCTCCAGAGGCTTATAATGGGACAAAGCTCTACGACAGAGAACACATCCTCTTCTTCTCTCCTTTGTTTCTGCATTTCTCTCTGTCTCTGGCTCTCCTCCATCTGTCTCATTCTATATATCTGGTTTTTTCACTGTTTAGCTGATATCTCTGTGATCCCAATCTCTTGCTTTTCTGTCATTTCTCCAGCTACCCCTTCCTTGTCTGTTTCTGTCTGTCTCTCTCGTTTTGACCCTCCCTCCTTTCCTCCTGCCCTCTTGCTGCTCCCCTCCTCCCTGCGTGCGATTTGGCTTCCCAGCTCTCCCTCTTGCTGCCATGATGCTGCAGTGGTGAGAAGGGGACCATCTATCTGTCAGAGGCAGGCTCCGCCAACCTCGACCACCTCTCTCCCGCTCCTGGCAATTATCTGGAGGTTGGCACAGGGCCCGGAAACTGCCGCTTGCACCGCCCTGAGGCTCAGGGCCTGCTCCTCCACGCCAGCCCCCTCGGAGGACCGCTTGGTGCTGTGCCCAGGATGTGACAACCAGCAAAGGTCACACACTCCAAAGAAGATGGACTGCTCTACGAGTGGAATTGACATTGGGCAGATTTGCAAATGTCCCTCCAGACTTTCTAGCATTTCACAGACACAGAGGTGAGGAATGAACAGTGAAAAATAGAAATCGTAAATTGCACAGAGCGCCCCTACCCTTGCCTTAATATTGTGTACATTCTAATTCTCAATTTCTTTGTTTCTTTTTTTAAAGGGTAGCATTTGAATCTACCTTATTTGAAATATTGTAACGAATTCATCCACATGACTTCACTGAAAGTTGACAGTGTGCCTGGTACTACCAGGTTAGGAGCTGACCTTACATTTACAGAATGCTGTGCAGTTCTATAAACTGTCAGACCTGACACTCTCTTGCTCAGAAGTCAATGGGATTTCAGTGCTGATGGGGACTTGTGAAGTTATTTATGCCAAGTCCCTCATTTTGGAGATGGGAAATCTGCTGTCCAGAGAGGCTGAGAAAGTTCCCCAACCAGCTGGTTGGTAGCAAAGGCCAGATAAGAATTCTGGTTTTCAGGCTCCTGAAAGGCCCATCTTACTCTACACCCCAATGCTCCTGCTGGGTAGGCATGGTAGAGTTATTATCCTTTAATGAGGGAGGAAACTGATCTTCCAGGAAGACCAATGACTCTGCCCAGGTCACTCAGTTACTAGGTTTTAGAGTTCCAATATCTTTTGATATCTCATTTATTTAAAAATATGTCCTTCCGACCGGTCGACTAACCTTGTGAAGCATCCTGGTAATCAGAGACATTGAGAAAAGGGTGGGCAGGGCTAATCACCTTGGGCTGATTTGAGCCTTTTCAGCTGGTAATGAGCGTGGAGGATCTTTTCATCAATACTGAAGCTAAGCCCTGTCTTAAAGTGCTTACTCATGTTCAGCTAGCCTTTTGCGGAGAGCTGGCGTGTGTCATGGGTTTTTTACATGGCAGGGTACCCTGTGCCCACTGTGTGCACAGTGCTGCATCCCACATGCTCTCTCTTGGAGAACTTGGTGCCTGAGGTTTAGCGACACTCACCACCAGCCTCACAGTAGGAATTTACCTACATGCACTGTGGTGCTGCTTCACTCAACAAGTGGAAAACCCCAAGAGGAAATGGAAATATATAAAAAGGATGACTAAGTGTTCTAGAATACCCTATCAACCTGGCTATGACCAAATCATGGCTCACTCTTGGGTCAAGTGTAAAGTCGCAGATTGAATGGCCTTGGTCATATCCCAGTGGCCTTTGGTTAATAATAAGAGCTGTCATTTATCGAGCATCTACAATGCACCAGACACTGTCATCTCCCTTAATCCTTGCCACCGCCCCGTGAGGTCAGGACCATCATTGCTGTCTGTTTCCCTAAATGAGGTTTAGGGAGGACAAGGCCACACAGCTGATAGGTGTTGAGTTCAGGCTTTCTAAACACCACTCCACCCAACGGCCTCACTGCAGAGGCTTTCTGCGGTGAATTCATGATCCATGGCTCCTGAGAAGGAAGGGACAGCAGAGCCACTAGGTAAGTAGGAGCTGGTGGGACTGTTTATTTTGGGGGTGAACCTGCCTGTATAATTCTTGGGCTCCACAAAGGTATTCTGTATCACGGCACAGTATAAAAATGGACATTTATCAAATACAATCACCCTGAGGAAAACAAAAAGTTAATGCCCATTCAGCATGTTTTGTTTTCAAAGGGGAGGAATAATCATAACGATCGATGTCAATGATAATAATAGAGACCATGTATTGAGTACTTAGTGGGTAACAAGCAGTTTTCTCGGTTCCTCATTTATATTTCACAAAATCTCCAAATTAGGCATTATCCCATTTTGCAGGTGAGGAAATTCAAGTCCAAAGATGTTAAAAACAAACAAAAAATCCACAAAACCTCTGCAGATTTATTTACATTTTAAGTGTAGGTCTGGGATTCAAATGTCAAGCCACCTGCTTCCAAAGCTTTTCCACCGCACTGCTCTGGAGGAAGTACACACTCCCATTTGGAAAGCTTTCCCACTAAATAATTAAAACTTCAGAACAGTCCTAGTCCTTAAAGGGATACGTTTCAATTACGTGGAAAAGTCACTGAGGCAGAACAACCTCTCTGACTAAACTCTTCCTCGGCTCTGTTTCAAGTCGTATGTCTTGGAACCCTCAGCCTCTAGTGGACAATATATACCTCCTGCCTGGCAGCTTCTCGAGGGGGCCCTAAAAGCAGGGAATTTACAGGCCCTGCTACGTGGTCTACAAGGCCCTGGGCTGTTTGGAATGCAGGACCTCTGCCGGCGAAGACTCTCCGTGGAAGCCAGGGCCCTGTTCCGGCCAGTCAGCTGGCTCTAAAAGTCTATGCCTTTGGTACTGAGGTTTTATTCTCCCTTTTGATGCTGTATGGGGAACGGTTGAAGAGGACATTCCCTCTAGTTCCACAGACTCCAGATTTATGGAGTAGTATGAAAATATTTGCCCTGTGTTTGAAACTGCTGAAGAGGGAAAAAGAAACGTTGTTTTCTACGGATTTATGAAAACAGAAACATTGATTTGTTTTGCTTGGGGTTTGTCACTCTTTTAATGATAACATGGAGTTTTCGGGTGCTTTGAGAGGGCTGAGTTTCTGGCAGGTAAGACTGGAGTCAGGGGAAATTGTGAGGTTCCTTTCTTGTACTTTCTCTTCCACCTTCTGCGTCCCTCCCACCTCATGTTCCCTTTTTAATTCCCACCTGCAATGACCCCAGTGTCCCATGTCACCTCGGACTTTCCCAGGGAGAAAAACAATCTTGCATTAATTTGCAGCAAATGTGAAGAATCAATGGGTCACAATTCCTTTTGGATTTTTGTCTCTTAAATAATGCTGAAGATGAGTAATGCTACCCAACCGAAATATATTCTTACTCTCAGATGACGTAATTTTAGGCACTTCTGAGTGAAATAAGTTCGGGTGGAAGCTGAAGGTCTTTTCGTCTCCCTTCATGTTGTGTCACATAAGCGATGGTGGGTTCTGCCTAAACATGAGGCTGGCTCTGACTACAAATGTGGATTTTCCCTCAGAACTACCTCTTTACTGAGCCAAAATTATTCTAGACACTTTGATCTCAAATATTGATGTGAGGCTTCCTAGCAGAGTTGAGGGATAGGGCCCAGGGCCAATAATAAATTAGAGTAGGTCCTAAAAAAAGGAGATTAGTCTGGTGCTACTGAAGGGTGGCTCAGAATGCTGCTCCTAGCAGAGGAAGAAGAAATGCAATTCTTGTTAATAAATTGCTCAATTATACCCAAGCTAGGCAGCTCCTGGAGATGACCCTGTCACTCAGATTCATCCTCACATTCTCCAATGTCCCTTAATGTGAAAGAGCCTCTCTGAGAAGTGACCACAGTAATGCCCTCCTCCGTACAAGTTCCCCTAATGCAATAAAAACTTCTAGCAAACTCTGAGTTACCTATGCACGTCTGCTCAGCAACCAAGAGAGACTGGGAGTAGGTTGTCAGTGTTGGGAATAATAAGAAACAGAAGGACTTCAGAAGGGTGGAATAGAAAAGAGGAAATATAGGTAAAGTGGATGGAAGAGAGGGGTGAACTTTTGGGGGATGCTAAAGAAGAATTGGGGAAAATAATGTTGGCCTTGGGTGGCCTTTGTGAGGGAGGTGGGAGGTGAAATCTGGTAGGAAGGATCAGGGCAGGTGCCCAGGGCCTATAAGACTAGGTATTGGGAAAGGGTTTGAGGAATATTCATTTGATTTCCAAATAATTTAAATAAGGGCAAGCCAAAGACTTTTCTCTCTGTAGCTTCCAAGTCACACAGTGAGACCCAGGAGGCAGGAGCCAATAAAATCTTAAAGACACCCAAGGACCAGGCCCACACATTCTAAATGCTTCTTAGAGTGAGTATTTTCTGCAACAAAGCAAAATGAATTTACAAGTATCTCATTAAAGCTGCAGGGGAAGAGACCATGCAAAGTTTCCAGGGAGGGAGGGATGGTAAATGGAATTAATAGCACAGAACTCATTAGCACCCATTATTACTAACTTAAGATATGTGAAATGTTATTGATATTTTCTTTATTTAGTGCATAATTTCTTGTTGGTTTAAGTAAACTTTGTTAGGGCTTTCTTTGCTTTTTTTACAGCCTACACCTCCCAATCTTATTTTCCCATAAGTTGGAACTTTCACAAAGGAAAATTCTCCTATTGCGAGGGCTTTCAGGAACGGTCAGGAAGTTCCCTTGGAATTCTGGGCTGGCCCTATCTGAAAGTAGAGTGGGCAACCTTGTGTGTATACATGTGGGGACAGCACCCCAACAGGAAGACTTCGGTGGAAGGATACAGACAGATGCGGTGGTGGGGAGAACAGGTGAAAAGTCAGTATGTGATTTGTGGAGTGCCCTCAGTTAGGATTCTCAGCCTGTACCTTCTCTTTTGTACCTGACTTTCACGGCTGCCTGAAATGGCGCCATGTTGGAACCACCATTGGTTTAAGGCAGGATTATTTCCTGTCAGATGAGAATGTTCTTGAGAAGCTAATAGATTACTCACATCTTCATGAAAATGCCCTCCCAAGCCCTCAGAAACCAATGGCTCGAAGAGAGCAGTTTTGAGTATTAAAGGAAGCTGGAAGAGTCCAGAGTATAGAGCCCAGAATTACTGACCAAAGAGGGTGGACTTGGGTGGGGGCACATGAGGGCACTGGATGCCTGGAGGGAAATGGCTAAGGGTGAGAGGAAGAAGACATAGTGAAGGGGAGGCTGAAGATGCCAGGGCTGAATGCAGCCATCTCCAGTTCTCTGCTGAGTTCTTCAAATTTGGTTTTCTATCTCATGGCTGGGCAGGACCAGCCTTCACCACACATTTACAGGTTCTTCTAAAAGGGAGCTCTTCCCTCAAAACCACGATCAAAGATACCCACTGAAATGAGAGAGGTCATAGCACAAGAGCTTCTAGCTTCCAAATGGAGTCCCCAAATGTCAGAACTGGAAGGGGCTGTATATTCCCCAGATTCCTGAATGCTATCTGAGCAGCCTTGTGTACCAGGCACTTGGCGAGGCCCCAGGAATAAAAGGTTGCAAGTTGCAGCCCCGGCCTTCCATGTGCTTTCAGTCAAGCCACTCACCTCCTTCTTCTCACAGTTGAGGGACCTAAGGCCCAGCTGGGAGGCAACTGTGCTCGAGGTCACACAGCTTGTTTGAAGGGGAAAAGACACACAGGGCATTTGTGAAGCATCAGAAGGAGAGCCCCCAGAGTGGCCAAGTGGGAAGTTGTCCCACTTGGGACAGGACAAAGTATCTCTGAAGCAGGGAAGTGAGGACACCATGAGGATAGAGTGTCCATCCTCCTCTAGAGCAACAGGAAGTCAAATATGCTGAAGTCTTGTGAAGGTGTAGATGGAGCTTAGAGAATGCCCCAGTCACTGGATCTTCCCCATTATACAGAAAGTACCCCCATCACATAGACAGCATTTTATAGACAGCATTATATAATGTCGTATTTTACTGTCATTTGTACCCCAAGGTATAGCTTTCTGTACATCAGTATATTCACTTACACCAAGTGTTTTGTAGGTTTCCTGACTTTACCAGAACTGTGAAAGGTCATGAGGCAAGGTTGCTTCCCACACCACCCAGACTTCAGGCGATGGGATTCTACCTCCACTCTGCCATCACAGCACCACAACCTGTGAGGACACTGGGGCTCAGAGACTGTCACGATGGCTGGTAAATGTGCTCTTGGGCAAGTTAGAAATCTCTCTGGGGGGCTGGCCAGGTGGCGCAGTGGTTAAATTCGCACGCTCTGCTTTGGTGGCCTGGGGTTAGCGGGTTGGGTTCCTGGGCTCGGACCTACTCACGGCTCATCAAGTCACACTGAGGGGGCGTCCTCCATAGAAGAGCTATAACTCTACAACTGTGATATGCAACTATGTACTGGGGCTTTGGGAAGAAAAAAGAAAAAGAGGCAGATAGGCAACAGATGTTAGCACAGAGCCAATCTTCCTCAAAAAAATAAAATAAAAAATAAAAAAAAATCTCTGTGGGTCTCAGCTTGTTCTTTTGCAAAAAGAGGAGGCTGGGCTAGAAATACTCTAAGCTTTCTTAGAGTTCTAACTTAATTCACTGAAGTGGGAGTGGCTGATGGGCCAGCAGAGGTGTTGTTGAAATCAATGCGTGGCTAGGTAATCATTTTGTGCGCAGTGTCGGGAAGAAAAGGTGACTCTTCAGCAGTGGGTGAGGAGATTTGGGGGTGTGGAGCCCCCACAGCCCAAAAGGAAGGGCTGTTCTTCCTGAGTGTCACCCGCTGAGGGGGGTCCCTCCCAGGAGCTACAGGCCACTCTGGGTTTTGCTGTGATACAACTCTCCTCTCCTAATGTTCCGAGAAGAACATTCTCATGGAACACAAATCACTGGTCCTTCATTCTGTGATAGCAAATGGAGACTAATGATAGGAGCCAGGACTTAAGAGATGCCTTTACATTAGTGCCTGTTGCTGCGAGCTTGTTCCGGAAAGTTCCTTCGTGCTGCTCAGTTCCTGGCCTGAGGGCCTCACCCTGGGGGATGCAGGATGACAGAGGTTAGGCAGCAGCGCTTCCCCCCAGCCCGCATCTCTTCTACATCTATCTCCCTTCATGGCTGAGCCTGAAATCCCCAGTCCCGGCTCTTTCTGGCTCCCTTACGTCCAGAGCAAACGCCCAATGTCACATCTGCCCCTCGGCACTTCTCTCAACACTGTTCTCCCAGGAGAGTTGGCATGTGCGTGTCCTCAGCTTCCCTGCCACCTCTCTCAGTGATGTTCGACTCCTGATACTCAGTTCCCCATTGGAGAGCATCTGAATCCAGGATCCCCCTTCTCCTCCCACACCTAAGAGGTAGCTACTCTTGTGATCTCCATTTTACAGATGGGAAAATGGAGGCACAGTGAAGTAAAGGGACTTGGCCAAGGTCATGCAGATGGTGTCAAAGCCAGAATTGGAAGTCAGGCAGTCCAGCTCCTGAGACTATGCTCTTGATCATGAGTTTTTTCTGCCTTTTTTCACCTACGCAACCTTCCTGACTCCCAAACACAACTTCCTGGTCTCACGAACCAGACCACCACCCAGTGACCCTCTCTAACCAGTTGCCTTCAAACAATGCTCCTAGGACTCTAGAAGTCTCCCAACTGCCTCTGGGCCTCAGAGAGGTGGGAGCAAAACTGCGATATGGAGCAAACCTGGCCACTTTCATTAAACTCCTTTTGCCACTAGAGCTGCCAATGATGAGGCCCCAGGGGGAAATGGAGCTGGCTTGAGTGCTTTCTTTGATTTTCTTGACTTTGGAGGTTGCCCATGGGCACAAGGAGAGGGAGCCATGTGCTGTTGCTCTCTAAATCTACCACCAGGGATGCTGCACATCTGGGATGGGGGAGGGGGCTTTTGGGTACCACTGGCCAACAAATCCATTGAAAAAGGGCTATTACTATTTATTCTACCTTACTGATCCAATCCTACATAAGATTCAATCTTATCTGATAGCTGAATCTGAGACTCAAAGAGGTTAACTATGTGAAAAAAACTCTTCCAATATTGCAAAGTACTATGCAAGATGTGCTTCGTTATGACTCATTAATATTCAACTTTCACCCAAAGAGGAATTGATTTTTTAAATTCCTATTCATGCATGTTCCCTAACCGGGGGGAGTGCCTGGCAGCCCTGATGTCTCCAGGTTCCTGCATCTCAGGTCCTGTAGGCTCCTGCACCATGAAGGCTCCATCCCTCCAGGCAGGTCTCGGCTGGAATAATAAGGCATTTCCTCATGTTCCCTCAACCCCACTGCCCACCTTGCATTTATTCCAAAGGCTGTCTTTACCTCAGCTTTGAAAATGTGCAACAGCCCTGCAGCTGGGGAGAGAGTGTATCATTTGGCTTTTTGCCCAGAAAATAAGATGCTTCAAAAAGGTCATCAAAAAAAAAAAAAAAAAGTCTCCTGGGGAGAACAGGAAAAAAAAAACCCTGCTCTATCAAGGTTAATTGAGTGGAAGGTGAACTTTCATCGCATGCTGTCCCTGTGTGAAAGCTGCACAGCCTTAAGTATATGGAGGGGGCAATTCACTAGAGAACATGGGCTGGGCTGTGTCTCAGGGACACGGTGTTCTCCAGAGCTGACCCTGAGTCCCCTGGATCCTTGGGGAGCGTCTCCACCATGGAGGAGCAGGTGGGAGTGTGCAGACACGCAGCCACTGTACAGGGAGCCCAGGCCTCCGCAGCATGTGGAGAAATGAAGGCTGGACACCTGCCCCCATGGAGCTTTCTCTCTTGTGGATGAAAGGAGGCCAACAGCCAGCGTGGAGTGAATCAGAGACAAGCAGCGTGTCTGGTGACGCTGATTCTGCAAGTGGTGTGTGCTCAGGGTTGGCTAGAATTGATGGGCTGCAGAGGGCACTGCTCTGAGCTGTGGGAAGCCTGATTTATTCGAGCCTTTTACACTTGCCTTTTTCTGTGCCTACATCCATGGTCCTAACAGGACAATTTTACTCCTTTGGGGACATTTGGCAATATTTGGGGACAATTTGGGTTGTCACAACTGGGAGGGAGGTGCTACTAGTGTCAAATAGGTGGAGGCCAGGGATGCTGCCAAATGTCCTACAATGCGCACGTCAACCCCTTCCCCCAGTAAATCATTATCCAGTCCCAAATGTCAATAGAGCTGAAGTGGATAAACCTTGCCCTAGAACCAGCTCCCACCACCCCATCCCATCTACATAGCATCCTCATAGCATTCATTTTATTTAGGTGTCTGCTCAAAGCAACCTACCAGAAATCCCTTCATGACCATCTCACATCAAGTAAAACCCCATATCTCACTCGATCACTTTATCCCCCCACCTTGCTTCAATTTTTTTCATAGCTCTTATCCTTGTCTGACGTGTACATGTGTGTCTGTGTTTGTTCATTCACTGCCTTCCTACACTAGGATGTAAGCTCCGTGAGAGCAGGGATATTGTCTCTTTTGTCCCTTCCTCTATTCCCAGTGTCTACAACGAAGGACCTACCAGATGCTCAATAAACGTTTGTTGAGTTAGTGAATGAAGGGATGCTAGTCCTAAGCAGCTGCATGATGATCCTGGGCCAGTCACTTAACCACTCTAATATGCATTAGGATTCTTGCATAAGAAAAGAAAACTGAGGATTAGAATGTTTCCATGGGTCTTTTCAGCTTTAAGCTTTTTTTTTATTCTATAAAGAAGTGGAACCTGACTTGGGAATTTTGGATGACCAAGAGGGCAGGTTTCAGTAAGGGAGCACTGTGATGGCAGAGCCTGGGTAATGGAGTCCCTGCCTCATGGGGACAGATAGCGTCTGGATTAAACAACAAAGCACTTAGCCCAAGGCCGGGTTCCCATGAAGGGCACAGTGAATGGCAGCTACTGTTATTTACACAGAACTCAGGGCCAGAATTAGGGTGAGGGAAGTGAGCCACAATCCTCAGCCACAAAATGGAAGAAGGTGTCAGAAAACTCAGTCACTAAGATAAATAACATTTTAAAAAATGAAAATTAATGCAAAAATTCATAATGAATGAAACATCAAGATCTTAACTAAAGACAAGATCCATATTACTGGTTTTTCCTTTTGCTTCAGGCTCCAATATGGCTTGGCACAGCGTTGCTACTGATCTTGTCTTTATTTAAAATTATGGTATTTTGCTCATCGTGGATTTTTTTTGCATGAATTTTGATTTTTTAAAAACATCGCGTTGAAATATGATTTGTCCTGATTACTGAGCTTTTTGTCACCTCCCTCAATTTTGTGTCCTCACTCAGGCCCAGCCCTGAGAGGGAGGTGCTGGAAAGCAATGGACATGTCTAGAAGCAGCGAGGAGCTCCTGACATCCAGCCCTAAGGAAGAGACTGTGTGAAAGGGAGCTTTGGGGATGGCTTGTGGGATCTCAGAATTTGAGGGCTGGGCTTCCCAGACAGAGTGGGGCTGAGTAGATGACTCTGATTCTAACAGAAAGGAAAAAGACGCCCAGAGCTGGGACACTGCTGGTCCTGGTTTGCCTGGGACCGTCCTGGTTGCCCCAGTTGTCTCAGAACAGTGACTAATAATTCCTCCACTTCTCTCTAAAGTGTCCGGGGTTGGGCTGTGAGTCGGTGGTCACCCTGGGTTAGGTTGCTGTCCAAGAAATTGCTGCAGTGGGCCTCTCCTAACCGCTAAGCAGGAGAAAGATGTTACCCTCCACTGGAGACCTGATCTCTGACGATGTCTGACGCTGTTGGAAGAAATCCTCTTAGACCTTAGCTACGCTTTGTAGCTTCATTGCTCTTACCCTTTGCCCTGTGGCCATTTATCACATGTCTGACCTTGCCCTTGTCTTGACAGACTCTTAGCCCCTCATGGCCTTGACTTGTGACCTGCTGCCCGCACCACAGAGTAGCTGCTCCGGGAGCAACACTCACAAAAAAACACAGTGTTTTTCTAGTTCATGGTGTTGGAGAGAAAGATGCAAATGACAAGAAAAATAATCAATACATAAAATTAATGTCAATTTAAAAAAAACCTTTCATTTCGATGACGTTACCCTAAACCTCAATTCCTTTTCTGTTGCATTGTTTGTCTTGAACTTAAAATGTATGTACCGACTAAAGTGCAAGGTACCAGCAGAAATACCCAATTCCCATCTTACTCGCACGAGGTATGAACTAATACAGTGGCTTTAGTGTGTAGCATGTAAAATCAGGTGATAAGAAGTGCTGAAACCAGCAGCACATGCACCCTTTGGTGATTGCAAATAATGCACTTAACTTTTTTTTTTTTTTTTTAATGCACTTGTTTGTCATTATCATTGTATATTGAATTGTTAGTGTTTCAGACCCTGGGCTACATACTTTACAGACACTGTCCCTTTTAACTTTAATCCCTGCAACAACTCTGACAGTGGATGATATTACCTTCATTTTAGAGGTGAGCAAACTGAAGCCTACAGGGCTCATAATGTCAAAGTCACAAAGTTGGTACATGGCAGACCTGGGATTCAAACCCAGGCTTCTCTGAGTCCAGGTTCTCAGCTGAATCCAAGTACTGTCTTGCTTCCCATCGAGGGTCAAACCAGCAGACGAGGACATGTCTTCCATGTGTATCCAGTCCTCTGTCAAAGAGACATGTGACCAGACATCCCCCCAGCTGTCCCTACTTTTTATATGAGCACTGCCCCCAAATCCTAAAATGTTCTGGTTAACTGAGGTTTGACTTGCTGAATGGGCAAACAGATAAATCATGGAGTAATTATTCACATAACCAACAAAATGATCTTTCAAAATAGAATGTCATTGGTCCTTTGAATAGTTTATTGATGACACATGATTCTTAAAATTTCTGATAGGAAAGGGATTTAGAAGTCGTCTAATCCAAATCTCTTTGACTATTGAATTGAGGTGCCTAGAAACTTAAACAAAAGTGGTTTATTGGAGTGTAATCATGGATATTGATAATCTATCTCTAAGATGATAATGTGAACATGAATAATTTTATTTATTTTTCCCCCAAAGCCCCAGTAGATAGTTGTATGTTATAGCTGCACATCCTTCTAGTTGCTGTATGTGGGACGCGGCCTCAGCATGGCCGGAAAAACGGTGCGTCGGTGCGTGCCCAGAATCTGAACCCCGGGCTGCCAGCAGCGGAGCGCGTGCACTTAACTGCTAAGCCACGGGGCAGGCCCTGTGAACATGAATAGAAGGGCAGAGTTCATTGGCCTCAATTTGATTATTTATTTTTCAATTTGACTTTTATACCCAATTTTGGGAATAAAAAATTCTACCCTAACCTTTCTTCCTCTCCTTTCCATAATCCAAATCCTATTCATTGTTCAAATTCTAATTTAATTCTAATTTTTTTATGGAAATTTCCCAATGGTTGGATAGTTATTTTCCTTCCTCTGAACTTCTATTTTTCTCAGTCTTCACTATAGCATCTAGTTCTTGATTATTAGATTGCTTTCTAATAGTTTTAACTTTCCAAATTGATTGCATGAAGAACATAGTGTATCTTCAATTCTTGCTTCTTCAGAAGCCCCTCACTTAGGGATCAGCTTTGTAGGAGGTGCCTTCAGGGCCTTGCTCATGTTCCTTGGACCCTTCAGTGAGCTCCACCTAACTTACAACTGCTGGCATCTGCATCTCTGTGTCTGAAGACTCTCTCTCCTTCCCCCTCAGTAGGGGAAATCTTGCTCTTTGTATATATGGCAGGCCAGAGTTTCAGAGAGTTATCACTCCCTAGCAATAGCCCTCAAACCAATGACCCTTGGGAGTTGGTGTATAAACACCCCAGCTCCCTCACCCCTTGAAATGGTTCTGTCATGTGTTTTGCACCATTTCCCAGAGTTTCCTCAAGAGTTAGTCTCCAGTGGCCCACAGCAGTAGCTGGCTAAATAAATGAAGACCCGTGATTCATGGCCTTTTCTTCCCTGCATTACTTTCTCCACTTCTCTCCCCGTGTTACCTGCAATTCCCAACTAAATGGTTTGCACTCACATCCTTACGTCAGAGTCTGCTTCTGGGAGAACTCAAACTAAGACAGGCATGGAGGATACAGTCAATACTGACTTGTTGATTGGATAATTAACCAACTGTAGGAGTGTTACCTTGCAGATATAGGGGTTGTGCATTCTCTATTCAGAGGGCATTTGCTATCCTCCCCAGTGGTCTTCGCTGAATCCTAGTTGAATGGAACAATGTTGATGGGCTAGGGTCCCACCCCAGTTCATCTAGTTCTGCTCACTACTCTGTATTTGTGATCTATTACTGACATTGGTAAGTAGCGAAGAGCCAAGGGGAATATGTCAAACCTCCAATACCCCTCTCCCATCCATGCTGCTACTATATAATTCTCATTTGTATTGTCTTCACACTGATTACCTCCTGACAAGGTCAAGAAGAAATATGGACCCTGGGTTATGACTAAAGCAAAGGCCCTTCCTTTTGGAAACTCAAAAAGAATGGGAAAATGCACAACAGCAAGAGGTTTCCTAACAGGGCCATGTCAAATTTATAGATAAATAAAATATCAGAGATCAAATGAGGCTGGATCAGCAGTTGGGACCTCTCCCCAGCCAAGCAGAGAACGTGCTGTCTAACTCTGTCTTGGACTGATTTCCAACTTTGTGATTCACAGCTGCAGCCAAGCAGAGCACGTACAATAATGCTATTTGTTTTCCACTTAAAAAAAAAAAAGGCTGGGGAAATATATAAATGGCTCATAGGAGAAGGGGGCATTAGCAGACAGTGAATCTGACCACAGCAAGACAGGCAGATGGTTTGTGGGACCGACGCCAGCTGGGTGTTTCCGTAAGCGATCGCGTATCTCCTCTCTGTGCCCCAGCACTCGGCTTGATGAAGAGGTCAGGAGCAGGCTGCCACAGCACGAGGCCGGAGTGCACATGATATATGGCCAACTTGTCAGTTGCCTAGAAACAGCTCTGTAAAGGGGCCCAAAGACAAATCAATTTATAAGCCCACAAGTTTGGGCCCAGTAGTTGGCTATTATTAAAACATGAAGTTTGATTCCTAGGGTTTGCTTTCTCAAATGCCGCTCAATCCTGTTAACTTTGACCTCACATCACTTCCTTTCCTTTTTAACATGGTTGTATTTTTTGATAAGTGGCTGTTCCCTTCAGGTGGGATTCTGAGAAGTGAGTGAGGAGAGGGAGAGGGACAGGTTCAGGGCAGACTGGGTGAGGTCTGGTTCCCCTTTCCTCACTTGCTGAGCACTTACTGGGTACCCAGCACTGTGGGGACAAGGAGGAAAAGGAGAATGCATCATCCTTTGCTGGAGAGCCGGAGGTTTATGCAACCCAAGGATGCAAAGAATCGAAGCGAGAAGTATGAACAATAGGGATCTTTAAATGGCCAGAGAGGTGGTCAGGAAAAGGCTTCAGAGAAAAGGTGGGACATGAGGTAGGTGGGATTCACATAGATGAAGAGGTAAGATTTTCAGAGATGCACCAATCATCTGGGTAATCTTAGGAAAGTCTCTTAACTGGTATACACTCTGATATATTTATCCTTGCTTTTAGAGAGCATAGGATGGAGAACTTTCCAGATAAAGGACTCAGAGAACAAATACTTTGGGCCAATGAGGCACTTGTCTGACTGGAGCGGGCCTTGAGACTTTATTGATTTGCAAGTAATCCTACTCAAGTGATTTCCATGGCAGACCTGAATGTCCCTTGGGATGGTCGCCTGCTGGCCACACTTTCCTCTGCTTATGTCCACTCCATAGGCCCATCTGCTCTGTTATGGATTCTGGTCAGTGATCTTGGACTGAAATGTTATCCTCTCTCCTGATTAGAAAGACAAGGGATAGGGCTTTCCAACTACAAAACCTATTTTGTAAATGTGTACTGTGTTCCTGCTTTTAGCGAGGCACCGAGATAAGAATACTGGAAGAACTAAAAATCTGCAAGTACTGTCTGACTCTTTCCTTAAAGCGTTTGCAATCTCTTCATGGAGTGGAGTTGAAAATAAATACATAAATGAAGATGCTCCAAGCCAGTGAGATACGCACCAACAGAAGTGTAAGCAATGTGGTGGGAGTTAGAGTAGGGAGTGATCATTTCTTGTTGTAGGGACCAGAAGAGGTTTCCTGGGGAAGACTATGACAGCCCAAAGTTGCCTGAAATTGAGAGAAGGCAGAGGTCCAGGATTTGTCTAAAACCTTATGTGGTAAGTGGCAGTCAGGGATAGAAGGTGATTCTCATATTCACAGCCTGGTAAAAGCAACCCAGCTAGCTTGATAAAGACCATGCTAGTTTTTGGAGATTCAGTCTTGGTTTGCCTAGAACCCTCTCAATTTACATATTATTATTAATAACATCCTCTTTCATTCTCAAAATCGTCTTGGTTTGGACAACGAATTATAGAGTCTTCTTTTTTTTTTTTTTTTTTGGTGAGGAAGATCAGCCCTGAGCTAACATCCATGCTAATCCTCCTCTTTTTGCTGAGGAAGACCGGCTCTGAGCTAACATCTATTGCCAATCCTCCTCCTTTTTTTTCCCAAAGCCCCAGTAGATAGTTGTATGTCACAGTTGCACATCCTTCTAGTTGCTGTATGTGGGACGCAGCCTCAGTATGGCCGGAGAAGCAGCACATTGGTGCGCACCTGGGATCCGAACCAGGGCCGCCAGTAGCGGAGCACGTGCACTTAACCGCTAAGCCATGGGGCCGGCCCTAGAGTCATCTTAATTACGGGTAATTCCTTCAAAGAATGCTTCAAGAAATTCCAAGATGGCGATGTTGGGTTAACCATTTTGAGCTGCAAACAACATGGTAAACTGGGGATGTTAGCTCGCAAGGAAGAAATCCCCTTTATTTTGCTTCTGAATCAACAAACACAAATCAACACAAATGAGAAAAAGCCAAGGCACTCATTTTCTGTAGAATAAACCAAGCAATGGAAGCAGGTGGGCATGCCAGATGTGCACCCATTGTTGAGGTACACCGATAACACACAGAATGGTCACGAATAATCTATTAACACACTTGGGCCACACTCAGTCTTGCTTTGCAGATAAACATGGTCTGCGATTATTTTACAACACTGCTAAGGTGCTGGGGGTTGTCCCTCATTTATTACTTAACTAATAAATACTTTAATTACACTTAATAAATAATGTAAGCAGGGCTCACTGAAGTGGTAATTCTTTAAATTAATTATTAACTGCATGCAAAAGGCTGCACTGCCAGTACCACTAAAAGAAAATTCAGCCTTTAGTCTAAAGTGATTATTCATTATCTGGTATAAAGACTCCATTTGCATATTATTAGAGAAATAAACTTTGGCCTCCTTGGCAATACAGATAGATCTCAAAGTCCATGCATTATGAATCTCCAAATACTAAAGTAATGATAAACAATATGTAATAAAGTCTCCAGTTTATAGCTTTATAACAGCTGCTTTTTGATTTTTCAAATATATTACAATGATAAAGTGACCAGTTAATGTATAAGCTCTTTGTGAAAGGTGCTGCCTACAGATGGTCGACTGATAGGAAACGGTAAATGTGCAAACTGCTCGTTTTCCCTGGAGATCGGAGCCATAAAATGATCTCAATAAGATATGAAAAGAAAATCTCTGTTTAACCCTTTTCTCTGCTGCAACACAAATATAGTACTGCATGTAGCCGTTTTGTGTGTGTCTCTTTCTCCACTCCTCTCTGACCCCCACCTTCTTCCTGGAAAATTAGGGTGGACTATCTGGATAGGCAGACCTTGTGGTATCCCGAATTCTATCTTAGTGCAAAGAGGCAAGGCAAGGTTCCAGTCAAAAGGGACAGATGATTTCTAAAACTGGCAAAAGACTAGAATTCATGTGCCCTTAGATTCCTAGCTTGGTACTTCCTCTTTGAGCCTGGATATCTCCCAGGGGAAGTGTCTGACCCCAATGCCATGGCCTGGGAACAGGATGGGTGGATCAGCCTCCCAGCTTCCTAAGCTACTAAATGCTGGGGGCAAATGAATGAACTGAAAACAGAGGTTTTTGAGGGAGGAGGAGAAATCTCTCTCCTTGGCACAAGGTGGGGATGGTGGATGGAGATAGGGTGAGAAAGAGAGGATGGGGAGAGAGGAAGCCAGGGGCTCATGAAAATGGTGACAGTCACAGAAGCAGGAATGACCTTCTCTCTCCCCATTTCCCATCCCATCCTATTCATCTCTCTGAACTCCATTTAAAGACTACTTTCAACTGACCTTCCTTAATCCTCTGTGCATTTCAGCAGCGTTCACCCACAGTGTAGACCAGTCAACAGTACACTGGTTTGTGTGAGGTGCAAAAGGGGCAACATGAAGATGAGAGATGTCTTTCAAAGTCGTTACTTTGAGAGCTGAAACTTGTTTCAATAATGCTGCTGTTGCTCTAAATATTGTTGGAAATTGTTGAGAATTGGCTTTCATGTTTGTATTAGTCAGCTTGGACTGCTGTAACAACATACCATAGACGGGTGGCTTAAACAATAGACATTTATTTCTCATAGTTCTGGGGGATCAAAGTCTGAGATTCAGGTGCCAGCATGGTCGGGTCCTTGGTGAAGGTTCTCTTCCTGGCTCGTAGACGGTCACTTCTCATTAAGTCCTCACATGATAGAGAGAGAGCGAGCTCTGGTCTCTTCCTCCTTTTTTAAGAGCACTAATCTCATCATGGGGCTCAACTATCATGACCTCATCTATAACTAAATACCTCCCAATGGCCCTGCCTCCTAATACCATCACCACTGGGGATTAAGGTTTCAACATACAAATTTGGGTGGGACAAAAACATTCAGTTCATAACAACGTTCTTATGAACATCTTCGATGGGAGAAGATCCTATTAATAATAACCACTCCCTTTAACTGTGTACAAGTGATGTATGCAAAGAGTTTCGTGTACATTATCTCATATTATCCGCATGGTGACATCAGGAAGTAAATACCATTAGCCATTTACAATTAAGAACACTGAGATTCAGGGAAGCTGCGTTAACTTGCCTAATGGTCACACAGCTAGTAAATAGCATAGCCTAGATTTGAACTGAATGACTCCAAAGCCAAAGCTTTCATGACTATGCATACTGCCCTGTCTTTTGAAGGTAGATTGAAGTTTGGGAAATAACTAGTGGTTAATGGCTAAATATGTTCACCTTCTTATATAACTTATGTCACCAATGAGCCTTCTCTGGGCAGTTCTTGAGTCCAAAGGGAATTCTAAGAGTAGGAATGTTAGGCACACTACAGGTCAGTGGGATGATATTTGGGAGAGAAGGGCCCCACTGGCCTTTTGAAACCATGACATAAAGGCAACTGCCTAGTGTATCTGTGCTACGCACACGGGACCACCTCTATTCTCGTCTAACCTAATCTATAGCTTGTTGGGCCACAAATTGCAGTGAGTGCTCACACGTGTAATCTCATTCCATTTTTACACCATTCCTATGAGCTAGGTTGACTCTATTATTACCCTCATTTTAGAGATGAGAAAACTGAAGCACAGATAGGCTAAGCAACTTCCCTAAGTTTACACAGCAAGTGACAGAAAGACCTAGGGCTCAAAGTAGGCCTCTTTGTTTTTATCACTAAAGAATAAACAGTTGGATCCTACATCACTAATGTCTCTTGCGTCCTATCATAAACGTCAATTTGACATGAAGAGCTAAAAATTCATCTGTACATTTTTTCCCTTACCTACTAGGTCCCCATCCATGATTCATGCATTCCCTCATTGTTCCATTCCTTCACTGATTAATTCATTTAATAAATATTTTTGAAGCACATTACTTGATGCCAGCCACCGTACTAGGTCCTGGCTATCTAATCTAAATTTCCAAAAGGAAATTGAACCAATGGGCTGTTAACTGAATTGACAAAGTGATCCAATTACTTTGGTGTTGGTGGAGACTTCATCAGAGACACCTCTGCATTTTCAGTCTCCCGTAGGCTCCAGGAGAGACATGAGGTCTTCAAAAGAGCTACAGACGCACAACTACCTGTGGCTTCACCACTGGTTCTCACTTTTGAAAAGATGATGGTGCGATTTCTGATTACAGCCATTAGGCAAAATAAAACATAGAGAATGCTGGCTCACCAGTTTCGTGCTGCTTAATCAAATAGCCTCGTTCATCATATTCACTAACACTATTCAGGGAAACTGTCTTCCCACGCTTCAAAGATGGGCGTGAGCGAGCCTGCTCTGGGCTTGCCATCAGATGGCACTTTGCTCTTTTCTTTTTTTAGTACAGGCAGATGATCTGTCCTTTTTTTTTCTCCCTTCCAGAAGGCTGCTCCAGAGGCACAATCTAAGCACAGCAGCAGTCCAGCCAGGAAGAAAACTAAGTTGAGGACAGCATTATCCCACATGACACTCATAATTCAGCAGAATTTCTTTCTGACTGACTCTGGGGCTGGGCCTGAGCTATGATCAGAACATTAAAGAATGTTGGTCCAGCAGCATCCGTGGAGAGAAAGGAGTCCAGCCACTCATTTTACAAATGAGGCCACTGAGGCCCAGAGAGGGGAGGAATCTTGTCCAAGATCACAGAGCAAAGTTGCTCCAGAGCAGGAGGCAGAACCTCAGCCTCAAGGCCAGCGCTTTCAACTCATCTTATCACCAGGACTGTTGCTAATGCCAGAGAAAACCTTGGAACAGGGGCTTGGCTTCTTCAGCACATGCACAGAAGCCTAAGCCTGCCTTCAGGTAAAGCATCTACAGTTTCGGAGGAGCCCAGTCTTTGTTTACGACAGAGGCAAATTTGCAAGGTTGGTGACAATCACTCTACGGCTTTCATTTCCTCCCTCTGGGTCCCTCTGCCTTTTCCAGGTGACCCATTCTCCAGGTGTGTCCCCAGGGATTTCATGCTGCTGACCAGGCCTGCTTTCTCTCCACAGGGC
This sequence comes from Ceratotherium simum simum, assembly GCF_057802395.1. Classification (NCBI taxonomy): domain Eukaryota; kingdom Metazoa; phylum Chordata; class Mammalia; order Perissodactyla; family Rhinocerotidae; genus Ceratotherium; species Ceratotherium simum. The sequence goes on along the minus strand of NC_141913.1, from coordinate 34,903,387 downwards.
CCAGGCCCTGGAAAGACCTCTTCTTCCTCCTTCCCTAGTCCAACGGTTCAAGCAAGGAGGAGGAATACCTTATACCCTCATTCAGAATGAGATCTGAGTGACTGGCAACTAATCTAAGACGAATCTCATGGTTAAATTTCAGGGGATTTAGATTTTGGAGCAAAGATTTTCCTATATAGTTTTAAAAACATGCACATATTTTTGTCCCATGTATTGACATCATGTGGACACAGCGTAAAAGTTCCTGTAGCCCAGTACCCCCACCTCCCATGCACACACACAAGTCCTGAGTAACTTAGATGATGTGGTTGATACATATGGGAGGTGAATTTTTCTAGCCATCTGGCCTAGTTTAAGATAAATTTTTAGTAAATGAAGGTTTAGCAAATAATAGCAATAGCAATACCTTCCTTTATTGAACACTTACTTTGTAACAGGGACTTTGTCAAGAACTTTGTATACATGTCATGTTAGAACAATCCTGTTATGGCTTGAGTTGTGTCCCCCCAATTCATATGCTGGAGTCCTAACCCCTAGTACCTCAGAATGTGACTTATTTAGAAATAGGGTTGTTGCAGATGTAATTAGCTAAGATGAGGTCATACTGAAATAGAGTGGACCCCTAGTCCAGTATGACTGTTGTCCTTAAAAAAGGGGGAAATTTGGACCCAGAGACATCCACACAGGGAGAAGGCGGTATGAAGATGAGGTAGAGATCTGGGTGATGCTTCTACATATAAGGATTGCCAAAGATTGCCAGCAAACCATTAGAAGCTAGGGGAGAGGCGTGGAACAGATTCTTCTTCACAGCCTCAAAAGGAACCAACCCTGCTGACCCCTTGATTTCAGACTTCTAGCCTCCAGAACTATGAGAGAATAATTATCTGTTTAAGCTACCAAGTCTGTGGTACTTTGTTATGGGAGCCCTAGCAAACTAAGACAAAGCCTTTAAGCACTATTTTCTTCATTTTATGGACAAGGAAGCTGAGGCTCAGAGAGGTTAAGTAACTTGCCTATGGTCACACAGCTGGTAAGGGGCAGAGCCAGTATTTAAACTTAGTTCTGCATGCTCTGCTGCTCTTATTTGGGAGTCTGTACTGGTAAAGGATAGAAAAGGCCAATTTTCTCACCAGGACAAGCCAGATGTAATATACCTTTTCTCTTGGCCTGGGATAGGGCAACAAATTCTCCCAGTCCACACTCCCACCACTAACCCAGGACCCTGAGGTATGTCCTCTATTTTTTTCCACAGTTCTTCTCTTTCAACAATTAGTAGAACCCCAAATCAAATGCCTAGGGCTGGCATTAGAAAAACAAATTTTATCACCTAAATCTTCTTATTTTATTTATTTTGTTTTATTATTTTTGTTTAGCCCTGTGAATGCACTTGAGGCCCCCAAAATACAGCATATGCTTTCATACTGTTTCTGAGAGAGTGAATTCCTAAATTCACCAGGATAAGGAAGGAAAGTCAAGTTTAAAACTAAAATGCTCCCTCCTTCCTGGTCTCTGTGGTCAGAGGGCTCTCTTGCCACCTGGTATCCATCCATGCAGCCTTCAAACACACACACATCTGAAAGTTGAACTTGGCTCTTTTACTGAAGCCAAACAGAGTAGATTCCTCCAGGGCCTCCTCATCTTACCATCCATCCAGCGCTAAGCACTAGTGGTTCCAACTTTGGAAGATTTCCCCACCATCTGTCCTGAAGCCAAGATCCGTGGTGGTCCTGTCTCAGCAGCTATGGCATCCCTGTTTCAGGGTTTTGACCAGGTGGAGAAAAGGAGAGCCCCAGGGCGGTGAAATGCAAAATGGCCGCCAGCTTGGATTTGATTCCATTTCCGAATCATTTGAATTTAGTGCCCCTCAGCAGGAAAGTACTTGCAGACTTACCCTCAGCATCTCTGCAAGAAAGGGCCTCTCCTCTGCATTTCTCAAGCTGAGAACTGTTGTAAAACTATATTTGAAAAAAGAGACCCTCTTATTTTTCCAACTCATTAGCTAGAACATTGGCACAACTAGGATGCAGACAAAGAGAGCCAAAGTGGAGGAGGACAGGGCACCATTGTCCACCAGAAGGGACAGTCCAGGCGGAAGCAGGGCAAGTGGTTGCAAACCAAGAGTCTAGCCTTGAGACCAGGGAAAGCAGGCAACCAGAAACAGGGAAGGAGGTCAATACCAGATCAAAACAACACAGCACCAACAAGGCAGCCTTGATATTCCTCAGAAAGGAAGTCCTTTATTTTCCCAGAGAGAGCAGGAATCAACACCCAAGTCCCAGGGCAATGTCAGCCTGAGATCTAAGGACTCAAGGCACTCATGGTTCTTGACTCAGGGCAGATTCTCATTTAGGACTCAATAACAACAGTTTTCTTTTATCGCACAGTGTCTCTGTGTCCTGGGTTGATCCAAGTGCTTTTTCTTTGATGTAGCTTCCATTACTCTCCTCATTTACAGGACAAAAAGTAGAGGCTTGCAGAGGCTAATTTTCCAAATATCATGCAACTAGTAATAGTGCCTGGTTCCATTTAGGTGTATTTTGCTCTTCGCATTCTGCCTACTACATAGGGAAAGCACTTTCTAGGCCGTGGTCTTCAGACCCTGTCCTCTTGGAGGTTCACCTCCTGCTTACTAGGCTACTAGGTTCACCTCCCGCTTAATTGCTGATGTGACCACGTGACCTGGCACCCAGAGAACCCTTTTTATTTCCAATAAGCTGGAACAGTTCTACTGGTGAAGAATGAAAGGAAAAATGGGTCCGGAGTTGACACAGGAATCCCAGGCTACCCAGCTTCTCAGCTGTTATGGTCTTGGAGTGAGTGCCCATTAACAGATCTGCCTGGGGGTGGGAGCTGGAGGTGGATTGAGTGTTAGGGGACAACCATATGGGATTCAGTGTATGTATATGTCAGCAAAAGCTATAGAAAAACACTCCTGGATTTAGTCCAGGCTGAAATGAATTAATGGTTGACAGAAAGAAAAGTAAGACTTTGAAAAAAATTTCTTTAAAATAGTGTTTGCATGGAAAGGAGCTCAGGCTGAGCTGCCTAGAGGAGGCCTATATTCATGCCCCTTTGGAAGCCCTAGCCATCCATTTTCATTAGTTTTATGATTTGATCAACTTACAAAGGTCACTCTTTAGCTTCCTGTGAACCACAATATTATGACTGGGCTTAAATGATGCCAAAGCAATTCATTGAGAAGGGAAACATTCAGTTAAACCAGTCGCTGGGCACTGAAACTAGCTTTCCAAAGCTGAATTACTCCCTTGTAAAATACTGGTCTTGCTTGTGAGAACAAAGCACAGAGTCTCCAAGGACTGCTCTATGCAAGGCAGAACTTGGGGGAGACTCTGAAGATATAAAGGGTGAGCTGGTGCCACTTCTTTCCCCAGAGTGGTCTCTTCTCTTTTGAGTTCCACCACACTGTGATTCCTGTGCCTCCCTCACCCCCCAATACTTGCTAGTGTGGATACAGTGTCATCTCCTTTAAAACTCTGCACCAAGCGTAGGCAAAACTCTCTTCTGTGTTTTTCCTTAGCAGGGCAGAGCAGAGACCTCTATGATGATTTAGCTAATTCCATGTAATGATTTCATTGGCATCTCTTCCTCACTAGACTCTAAGCTTCATAGGAGCAAGAACAGGTTGACTGTGTTCATCCTCGCATCCCAGAACCTACCACAGTGCCAAGCAAATTGTAGATGCTCCAAGAATAGTTGTTTATCAGCATTTATTCAAAGAGAAAACTGAAAGAAAATATCCAAGAAAGTACAGACAGCCTGAGAATCAGTAGTTTCTTTACTGAACACTTTGCTGAACACCAAATTCCTATTCTAACTCAAGTCAATGACATGCTGGAATCTGACAAGAAACCAGGAAACTTTGCTGTTTCAGTGCTCAGTCTGCAATGTCTTCCTCCAATCTTGAGGTGCTAAAGGCTCCAGCTAACTTTGGGGTTACAGAGGGTCATTGGGAAAATTAAAGGAGATATTGTACAGAAAGTGCCCAATGCCTGGTAAGGGCAATAGTGAACTACAGGTGTGTCCCTTATAGCTCTGAGCTGAATTCTTAGCTGAAGGTAACCTCATTGGCACTGGATTGCCTTCTTGGCATCAGAACCTGGTTTTCCCATCTATTTTCCTATCACGGGGCAGATACGAACTTTTAATTTTGACTTTCTTGCTGGATCATTAGGATATTTTTACTCTTGGTTTCCAATCTGAGCCATGCCATTTATAGCTTGTTTGAGTGGAAATGGTATGGTTTAGCCTCCAGCAGGATGGGTTTGCTTTAAACGGTTGCTTTGGCTGTTATAAATCATCTTAAACAATCAGAGTCTCATACAAAAATCTTTCTTTCTCTTGTACATACACACACATGAACACACATGTGCATACACACACACAGAGCCTTTCTTTAAACTTGCACATGAACTCTGTCAAACTAGTTTGCGTGTGAAGATACAGATAACAGGAGGTGAATTCTCTTAGCTGTGGGGTCAAAAATATTTCTTTGTGTTTTTCAGGCAGGCTTATGGTTGCAATAGTAATAGAAGCACCCCCCCTGAACTCCCCCCACCCCACTGTCTCCAACCTGCCTCAGCCAGTCGTGTAGAGAATGCTGATTTGCTACCTACTCTCAGGGGAATGATTTTAGAAGTATAATTCAAGTGATTTTATTTAATCAAATATGCGTTGAGCACCTACCATAGGCAAAGAACTTGCTACATTTTACGCTTACTGGAAGTCTTTATTTTTGTCTCTCCACGTCCTTGAGGGCACTATGTTGCTATTCACTTCTATAGTTTCAGTGCCTAGCACAGTTGCTCATATACAGTAAGTGCCCAATAGACGTTTTGTCGGATGTGTGACTGAAGACAGAAGGGCAATAAGACATCAAGAGTGTGAGTATTTATAACCCTAGATTCCCAGGCCCTCGGAAGGCAGGGTGTCACATACATTAAGATCATGGGTTTTGCTCCCAGTAGGAATGTGAATTCTCTTTCTGGGTGTTATTATCTGCTAAGAAGTTAGCTATCCTTTTCACGTCTCAATCTTCTCATGAATAAAATGGGAAACAATGGGTGATTTTGAGGGTTAATCACAGTACTTAGCACAGTGTCTGGCACAGTGACGGCTCAAGAAATAATTGCAACTCCCATGCTGCTGCTGGTGAGGTTGGGAGGGCAGGAGTCAAATTCTTTTCACATGGTGAACACTTAATAGCCTCTAGTGAACGTTGGTGTGCATGGGGAAAAGACAGGGGCCACGTGAGATGAGAGTGGTGAGGGGCTGGAGCAGATGTGCCAGCTCCCAGATAGGCGGCTTGAATGGGGTGGGGACCCTCTCAGTGCTCTGGTGATGACAGGCATGACTGGCTCCTTGAGTGGAACGTGTCTGATTATCAGCCGGAGGAAATAACTTGCTTGTCTGGCAGTGGAGTACTGGATGAATGGCTCTATCTCCCTGAGGTGGATTTCCACCACCTGGAAACAAGGAGAGGCCACCCCTATGGCCCCACTCTATTTTATGCTCCCTTGGGGTCTGATGGTATCAGCAGTATCTGAGTGGGCGCCTTCTCTGGTGGCGTTTTGGGATTTGGAGTCTAACTACTGCTCTCAAGGACCATGCTTAACAGGCAATAAGAATGGGAGGAAAATGGGAAGAAGATGAAAAGAAAGAGCAAAGCAGCGGGTGTGTGTGTGTGTGTGTGTGTGTGTGTGTGTGTGTGCGCGCGCGCGCGCAGGTGAGCATGCACGTGTGCGTGCTTATGCACACCCAAACATGGAGACGGAGGGAGGGTCAGGTAGTGAGATGCACCTATTCAGAAGAGGACTCCACCATCTGTTTTCTCCTCCTTAGCTTAACCTGTAATTCTGAGCAGGGGATCAACTTGCTTTGGGAGAAAATATGCAAAGAAGTCAAGTGTGTCTTTCCTTTCCATTTGCATCTCAGTTCAATTAAATCAAGCCCCTTCCTTCCTTGCATCTATTTTTTTTTTTTGCTGTGGAAATGGACCTTTTGGTTTTAGCTGCTCTACTACCATAGTTTTGAGTTTTGGTATTTCCAAAATGAAATCTCCAGCCACCCTGCTTTTCTCAGCTTTCTGGCTCCATTGGCATCTCCATTTTGCTTTAATTATCCAATTACTGAAGCTATCCAACCTATTTATTCAGGCAATCAAGGCTTTAAATGCATGGATTTATCATCACCTCAAATCACCTGTCACTGAGATTGAACAAAAATAGGCAACCAGGATGCTGCAAGAGATTTGAATCAAAACACTTCTCCCGGTCAGTTCCTTATTCTCGAGGATCCTATATGCAAAGAAAAAAATTGTAGGGGGAAGCTCTGGCGGGGGGTAGGGAAAGGAGAAAAGAGTGATGGAGGGAAACAGAATGAAGACTGTTTGGAAGGGTTTTGTCTCTGTTCCTATTAGGATTGAACTGTAACATTTACCTGATTTTTCCCTAAATTCCCCTCCTTGCCAGCTCTCCCCTCCATAGAGGGAGCTCTGTCACTGCTGCCCCTCACTATTTCCTCTATAGAGATGTTGTGAGGACGGATGCAAAGAGGTACAAGGGCTTGGGGGGTTAATCTTTTTTTGTCAATCATATCCCAATAAAGCTGAGAAACAAAGGGCTTGGGGTCATCAGCGGAAAAAGAAGGTGGACTATAGATCTAGGCTGGTACAAGAACTGCTTTCGCTTTCTGGAGATGCCCAGAATAAGTCCATTTTCTCATTTATCTGGTTTTCAATGTATTTGAAAACAGATTTTTTTTTTTTAACATAATTTCTTCCAACCATTCCTCATTCATCATTCTGGGCATTTTGCTCCAATTTATTAACTTCCGTGTTAAAAGGTGGTGCCCCCAAATTTAATAGAGAACTCCAAATGGATTATATTCAGTGAGAGGCAATCACCTCCCTCTCTCTAGGCATGGTATTACTATTAATATAGCCCAGTGCTTTTCGAGTTTCTTTGGCAAGTCATATACTGTTTAGCCACAGTCTCCCTCTGATGTGCTTCTTTGGTTGTGAGTTTTTGAGAAACCTATATGTAGGAGTTTATATTCAGCCTTATAACTTTTAATAGGGTAAATTTGGCCCATTGTACTAGCCATGAACACCAGTTTGGATTAAACATACCTTCCAATATATTTACCACTTTTACTTAAAGTGTAGCTTTCTGTACTCTCATCTCAGTTATTAAGGCTATCGACCTGAGCAGGGTTGATACAGAACCCTAGGGCATGGGCCAGCCCCGTGGCTTAGCGGTTAAGTGCACGCGCTCCGCTGCTGGCGGCCCAAGTTTGGATCCTGGGCACGCACCGATGCACTGCTTCTCCGGCCATGCTGAGGCCGAGTCCCACATACAGCAACTAGAAGGATGTGCAACTATGACATACAACTATCTACTGGGGCTTTGGGGGAAAAAAATAAATAAGTAAAATTATTTTTAAAAAAAAAAGAACCCTAAGACTAGACACTAGCCAATGGGTTGCTATTACTCCATTAATCAGTATTTTCAGGGTTTGCTTTCCCAGACAAAGTCTAACTCTTGCATTGGAAGGTACCAGGGGTTCCATCATTGTTCACGTTCTCAGCATAAAAAGAAGAACGATGGACTAGCCTTGTCAAAATTGTTTTGGTACAAATGCCAAATTAAAAGAGGACTCAATCGAGTGTAGACCTGTCCACAACTTCACATTTTGTGTTTTTTTGGGTGGGTGATATGCTAATACTAGCTGAGGAAGTAGTCACTTTTCACGTATAAATTTCTCAATAACACACCGTGTAATAAAGATGTAAGTGACCCGTTCTATTTGTTTTCCCCAAAGTAATTTAATACGTGCTCTCACTTCCTTTGCGTTTGAGTTCGACTAACACCCAATGTTTCCATTGGTGAGTTTGGTCAAAGCAAGTTTATCTACAAAATTTCGAAGCATCAGCTTCATCTCTGCTTGGCAGCATGTGGTAAATGAAGGTATTTCTGGTAAGATTTATTGTATCACCTTCCAGGAAATGCTAACTCCAGAAAGGACCGGATTGCAGAGAACTGTATATTAAAGTTCCTCTTCCTATCTCCGGGCCCAGGTGGAGGGGACAAATGGATTCCTACCTGACTGCAAAATATGATATATTATTATAAACAGTCTTGAATTATAGAAAATACTAGTTAGCATAATTACATTACCATATTTTTATATGGAGATTATTATTCAAATACCAAACAGGCAATCTTCCATTGGAAAAAACCAATAAACGCTCTCAATCCAGACTTCCACTGTTATGTATGTCATAGTACAAAACAGTTTTAAAGTTTAAAACCCATTACATTATAAGAGCTATTCACTTCAAGTAGGTGGCAATTTGCTTCTTTTTTTTTCACCCTACGTTTTGATAGCTATTCACCTCTATCAATTCTTATCTTGCCCATTCTTTAGAAACCAATTGCAGTTTAAAAAGTGCCCATCTATTTCTGATTGGAATCTTCACATGCTGGTTTTTTAAACTATTTTTCAATCTCTTAATAAAATAGATTGCCTCCCGGCTGCCAGTTAGTAAACCTGCTAACAACGCAGCAATTCCAAGGACCGCCCTGGCTCCTGGGTCTCCCTGCTCGCTCTGGGTTTTGTCCAAGGAATCCCAGATTTCCATTGCTGCTACTACGTGGATAAAACAGTTTAATGGATTAAACTTATTTAAAATTGTACAAACAATAACAACAACAACAACAAAGCTCTGCAAAACTTGATTAAATTGAGTTAAACTGTCAGCCTTCTTAGTCCGTGAAATATAAAATCGGTCTTACAACTTTTTTCTTTACTTGTTAACAATTGACATCTCAGAGTCTAGCCAGACTGAAAAGTTTCTCCATATCATCGAGGGCAACTTCTATTTGTAAGAGGGGTTATCAGTCTTAGAACAAATACTTCTTAAGGACCCACCCTTGTCTGGCCATAAATCAAGTAAAGGAAGTGAAGACACAATATCTGTCCCTCAGGTCTCATGCTTTAGAGAGAGAACAGTATTAGATAATCTACAAAGTTAAGGGGGGGAGGTTCAGACTATGGGATCACCTGTGCTTCAGAGATGAAAGAAATAAGGGGGTGAAGGAGTGGTCCCCAGTACCCAGGAAGGTCCCGCAGAGATGGAGACCAGGATCTGTTAGGTGGAGGGGACCATCTGGTGTTGAGCAATAAGTATTATGCATGTGGGGTGAGCCAAAGGCAGTGAGAAGTTGGCCAGACTGAACCCTGTCCCCTCTCAGAGGAGGAAAAGCTACACTGTCTTTTCTTTTTTAAACTATGGTCATCCTCAATGCCCACTCAGGACCTCCATGCTGATCCCATAGCCTTGGTCTCATGGTTCCCCAAGCTTTGACTGTCCTGTGATCTTAAACAACATGCACATCCTCTTGGTTTGAATCAGATCAAGTTAAACTTCTTTCCAGCCCCAAAAACAGATATCAGGAAACTTTAAGATAATGTAACTCAACAAATATTCATTGATCCCATGTCAGAGGCTGGACATTGCATATTTCCAGCCTTGTAGATCCTTTTAATCCTGTAGCAGATGTGAGGTGGAGAGATGTGATAGAATAAGGTAAGTGCCACGAGAATAGTATGGGGAGCTCTGAGAGAGCACGTTGATGTGGAGAATCAGAGCAAGTTACATGCATTTGAGATGACTTTTGAAAATGGCTGAGGCTTTTATATTCATCATAGAAGAAGGCCTAGGAAGATAAGGGAATAGTGCAGACAAAGGCATGGATATAGGCAAGCTGAGATTGCATTCAAGGAAAAGCAAATAGTTCTGTTTGGCTGACTATATTGATAATATAATTTTATTAACTAGAAAATGATATCTATTGCAAGCTCTCTGTTATAGGCACCACATCCTGCTCTTTATAGGCATTATTTCATTTAACCCTCAGCACATGTGAGGGGTCCTGTACACATGGGGAAACTGAGGCTTGAGCAGGTTAAGAATCCTGCCTGCAGTCCCTTAACTAATAAATATGAGGCCAAGACTCAAGCCCATGTCTATCTCATCCATATTGAAAAGGATAGAGTTCAGAGGAGGTAAAGGTTTATTTTGAGGGAGCACAAGAGAAGAGTTGATGGAGCACATCTCCAGAGAGTGGAGGCAGGATGAGGAAGGGTTAGAGGAGAAGAAGAAGAAGAATAGGGAATCGTGAACGCATTACAGCTGACTCACAAGACCAACTTAGGGATGGAAGATCAGGGCCTGGCTGTTAGGGTGCAACAGAAAATCTGGACTTGGTGACTTCTTTTGGGCTCTGCCTCCCCTAGATCACACTTGCTATTTTCTAGCACAGAAATCAGCCCCCTGGATTAGGGGGCATGTTCCCAGCTGACTCCTTGGGTTGCAAAAATCTGTGTACCTCGAGTGGCAGTCTGATCAGTGACTAAGTATTCCGGGCCACTTGTTAATTTATCACCCCTTTATTCTGCTGGCTACATTCTTTGTTGGAGGATTTCATAATGGCAATTTCTCAAAAGCTCCACCAGAAGCTTCTTTCAAACAGTCACCTGGGTCCTGCCTGCTGCTGTGGCCTTATCGTTGGGCACAGGAGTGTGTGTTATTTTCATTTCTTTGTTGCCATGCAGAACCCCGCACGGGGAGGGTGCATGCTGGGAAGTGTTGCTATCCTTTTAAACACTGCTATTTTTGTTATAAAAGATGGAGACGTAGTAGGAGGTTAATGGCTGCTCAGAAGCAAAACAAATAGTGACTAAGAACAAATATTCAAATGAGGCATTGTCTTGCTAGGGGAATGATATTCAACGGCGAAGCTTTGTGCTAAGTTTTTATTTCCCTGTTTGACTGCATAAACCAGGGGTTGTGTGGCCTCATTTACTAGCATTGTACTGTCTTACATTGTCAAGTAAGGTAACAAAAGAGACTCTGCTGGAATGACAAGAACCCTCCAGAGGCCAAGGGCTCTACCCAGGGCAGTTTGTTTCTTCCTATCCCCTTCCCATTTCCTTCATCTTATTGAAGGAATCATCACCTCCTACTGATTTCCCCAGGCCCCTACAAAGCCTAGCCCTGGGCACCTAGGGGCAAGTGTTCATGGCAGCCCATCCCTCTAGAACATATCCACTGACCTGTGGTACTGCTTGTGTCCTTTGCCTAAAGCACATAGCACACACATGATTGCTCCCTTGCTTGCCCATGACTTTCAGTTTCTAACAGTTTCTAACCATGCTGAGGTAGCATCCTAACCTCCAGCCTTCTGTGCTCCCATGCCCAACTGCCCCCAAAGGCTACTGTTTGCTAAGTGACTGTAGACAGAAAAGAAGAAAGAAAACTAATATTAGTTGGGTGCATACTATGTGCTGGCTCTGGGTGAGGTGTTTTTATCTTTTTTACTTCTTATCATAATCCTGCAAGGTAAGTGTTATCATCTTTATTTCACTGTAAAGAAACTAAGGCACAGAGAGGTTTAGTAAATTACCCAAGGTCACTGAACTAGTTAGTGATGGGCCAGGATTCATTCATTAATCAGACATTGCCCACGTACACATACACCACACACTTATTCACTTGCTAGGTGTGTAATACATATATATTTTTATATGACATCTTAATTGTTTCAAAACATACTGTCTCCAGAAATCCCTTGAGAGGAGAGTCTAATGGTAACTTTTAGGCTTCAGCATAAATTATACCATATAGGCAGCTATTGCCTCTGCCTTGTCTGATTATCAACCCAAATGAAATGTTATATGATTGTTTCCAAATACAAAGTAAGAGATCTAAAGTAGGTTATATAAGATCTTCCACCTCCTTCTTCACCCTTCTCCAAATCCTTCATATCTCACGCCAGGGTCCTAAACTCCCTCCCTGACCATTTCCTCCCTCTTCTAAAAAGTCACCCACACCCAGCCAGAGAAGCCTCGTTAAACATGGGGCTCACACAGGGCAAGGGCAGACAGGTCCCTCTGGGCGCCCATTCCGCCTGTCAGCTCCACTGATCCATAACTCTTGCTGTCTTGGTGGACAGTGATCAGACTCCCTTCTTACCGCCATGTGAAGCCCACCCACCCGCCTTCGCATGCCCTCCGTATTTAGGTTCCTCCACTTTCCAACCTTCCTTTTCAGGCTTCTCTCTTAATTGTCTTCCTGATGTTACAGTTCCTTTCCACAGGGTGAGCCAGGCCAATCAAAGGACTCACAGGGGGAGTGACTCCAATCCATGCTGCTCTCTCCCTTCTCTGAAATCCTTTGGTCAGTGTTATCTGGGTTATCATAATAGCCCGCTTATTTCCCTTGTGTATGTTATGTCTATTCAATTTGATTTATAGTCTTGAGGGTAGGGACCATGCCTTATGCTTCTCTCTAACCCTTCATAGCAAATGTCCAACAAATATAACCGCTAGACTGAAGTGATAGAAAGAACATTCAATTAGTAATTTAGAAACTTGTCTTTTGTTCCAGCTCTGCTACTACCAGCTATGTGATTTTGGGCACATTACCTAACTCTGAAAGACTATTTTCCCCATCTGCAAAAATGACAATGTTTGAGCAAATGGCTTCTAAGACCTTTTCCAAAGTTTTCACTCTGCTTTAGTGAACTGATTAAACGTTTGAAGATAGAGAAAGTTGCAAAGAAAGGCCCGTGCAAAAGCTGAATTGCTTAACATACAAGTGTCTGAGAACAGAGGCTGAGTGCGAAATATATGAATGGAGGAGCAAGAGATAGAACAGTCAGTTAATTAAGACAGATTGTTGAGTTTCCAACAATTTTAAGGCTTTCCACAGCCTTAAAAAAATAACTGGGACCAAGCAACTTGATCTTCTTTAAGTGAGCACCTCTAATTCTTTAGGGAGTGACTAAAAGAACTTCTGGAGTGAAGAGGACCAGATTCCTCAATCGCAGACCTTCACTGGACCCGACTACCTTGGCAGGTCCTTCCACTGTGGAGATCAGAACTTAGCAACCCCAGGGGAGCCCCAGAAGGAAACTTCCAGGTACCCCAGGAGGTAGCTTGACTAGGAGGATCAAACTCAAGCAATCTGTCTTCCTTTCCTTCTGAACTCTTGTCAAAGACTAGACTCTATTTGTGAGGCTGAAATGTACACAAAAATATGAATTAATTCTATTCTAAGACTGGCTAGGTTGGAGAGGCCTCTCTGGCTATGAGTGGGGGTCCTAAGAGCTGCCTGCTGCTCATATCACAGAGGTTTGACAAGAGGGAATTGAGTAATGGGCTAGGTTTCCTCCTTCAAGGCTCATTGTGGAACCCCCTGAAAGTGGGCAGGTGAGATGGTCCTGCTCAGATAGGTCCATGCCTCTCAAATCATACTGCACAAGGAGAGACTTTCCCTGCTTAGCCATGGCCAGCCTGCTGTCACAGGCAGGTTCTTACTAGGAGCATGGGCCCCCCACAGCCTCTTGGCTTGAAGGATTTAGCCGTTAAAAACATAACAGTGTTTATTCATCCAGTAAGTGTTTTTCTTTTTGCAAAAAATGAAAATATACAGTATATGTTGTTTTTAATTTAATGATATATTGTAAACATCTCTTCATGTCAATAAATTTAGAACTCTAACATCTTTGTCCTTGTCTTCCTTGTTCTCCATTACATAACTTCATTCATGGTCGGAGCCAATGTTCCTCCAAAAACATAAAAGAGTAAATTCTGCCTTTGACCCCTAGACCCTCTCCTGTCCCTGTTCAGTAATCTACCTGCTACTCAGTCCTCTTATTCATCAAGCACTTGTGAGGGGGTGATGTCAGTACTTACAGGAAAAGTACATGGATTCCTTCCAGGAGAGCAACAGATGCTCATCTCTTCCCAGAAATCTAGAACCAACAGTAGGGGACAAGTTGGAGGGCTCATCAAGAGCCACCATTTATCACCAATGATGAACCACTACTCATCAAGAACCAAAAGTAATCTTTCTGAATGACTTCAGAGAAGCTGAATTTCTATGTGTTTTATATTACTAAACAGAGCCCAAATGGAAGTTTTGTTTAGTTTTCTCTTCTTTTGACTTGGGGTGGTAAGTGGGGCAGGGTCTTTTTAAGTGCAATCTGAGAGATTGGTCAATTCTATCATTAAACCTGCTATTCCCTTCTGCTCATCTCCCTACCCAGACCCACCATGTTACCTTGACATAGTCCCCCCACTTTATGCTTTTCCGATTATAATCCATGTTTCTGGACCAATTTAGGTAGTGTGTACCCTTTGGGGCTCCCCTGACTCCAGCTCCTATGGATGGCTCTCTCTCCAGCCCTCAAGGATTTCCTTCCCCTCATGCTTCTGTGGTGCCGACTGCAGATGTGGCTCTCTGCTTTATATTCACGATAGCACCATCTTTCCTGCACGCTTCCAATATTGTGTCTGATTTCTTCAGCTACAATTCTGCAAAGCAGGTTTTTTATTTTAAAGTTATGGTCTGTGGTCACCATTTTATAGCTTCTTAAACATGGATCATTTCTATCCAACAATCCGAAGAAGTGACACCACGCCCTTGAAAGGTGTTGTTTTATTTGAGTTGGTTATAATACTGCTAAGATATATGCTATCCCAAGAGACTGGCTGTATTGTGAGTTTTCCTTGTAAATGTCTAGCTTCCAATTTTACTTCCCAGGCTGGTGCTCCTTGTGTTGAATGACACATCTTTCAGTAGTACGCAGATATAGTAGCTGGGTGATTTACATATAATCTCTCCCTCTAGGACTCCCTCTTAGGAGGTTGGGTTTTTTACATGGAATGAATGGACTTCAATCCAGATAGACTTGCTAAAAACGGTGAACTCTTCCTTACTAGAATGCAACGTAGTAGACTTGTCAATGCTTTTTCATACATATTATTTCAGATCTTCACTGTACCCTTGTGTGAAAGGAAGGGCAGTTATTTTAATTCCCATTTGACAGATGAAGAAAGTGAAGCCTGGAGAGATCTTATGACTTGCCTAAGATCACATAGTTGGCGGCCAAGCTAGAACCAGATGCCAGGTCTCCTGTCTGGACTATCCTCTTGGCAACACAAACAATGATGCTCTGACAACCATCTGTTTCCTCACATCATTTTGCTTCTAAAATATGGTCACATTTCTAATCCCATTTAATTCTCACAAGAGCCCTGGGAGAAACTCTTGGGTGGGGGTTATCTGCATCATTATTTCCAACTTATGACAGAGAAACAAACACAGAGATTTAAGGGGATTTCCTGGTCACATGTGGATTAGTGGATGAGGTAGAAGAGAACTCGGTTCCCAGACCCTCCAGGTAGAACTGTAACACTTTTCTGCACACACATCATGTACCTCAGAGGTCGGTCTCCCTGCTGCTAATAATTTAAGTAGAAAGCACAAGTGTCAGCAGGAACTTCTGGGTGGTCTTCAAAGGAAACATGCCACCCAAATGAACCCATCACTTGGTACTAAGTGACAGACAGGTGTGCAAGTGGTGTGGTCCCATGGAAAGAACCAGGGGGAGGCGGTCTTGGGCATGGAGCCAGGGTGAGAAGCCGGGCCTCCTGATTTCCAGGCCAGTGCTGTTTTTCCTAATCCCACTAATAGGAGAAGTCAACAGCTTTTACCATGAAGAAAAATTAAGTGAATGTCAGATTAGGGATTTGGTTTCCCCCATGACAAATATAAAGAATCACTCCCACAATCTTCCAGTGAAAGGGGGTGGAGTGTCCATTTCCATGCTACTTATGTCCGTCATAAGTAGGTATTTTGGAATCAGGTCACGATTAACTGGGTAAAATGACCCACAGTCTCAACTCAGCCAATACTAATATTTCCCCAACTCTGTGTTTTAGAAAGAATGAATAAATTTGGCATCTTAAGAGGTGAAAGGAGATGGTTGCAATGCAGTCATTCCCTGAGGGAGGATAGCAGATGGATAGATTTCCTGCTGTTGTGATGGGTGGTCCAGAATTAGCGAAGAGAGGGCTTCCTCACACAGGCATGTGTGACCAATGCAAGTTCCCTGAGGCAGAGCCAGGACCCTGGGACAGCACTGTGCTTCCCTTAGAAAATGTCTAATCTTGTTCAAGAGCTGTCATTCCACTGAGTACATATATGCTTAGCTCACTCTGCTCTGCTTTGTGTTGTCAGGGCTAAAATCAGCGTGTGCTCCACTTGGAAATAATTTTTAAACCAATATATTCCATATGACCAGCTAACATAAATTGTAGCCAGGAACAGAGATGAAGGAAGTATGTCTTCTCCCTTCAGGGAGCCTGCACTCCAGTTGAAAAGTCGTGATTACAGACTTGACAAATGAGTGAGCAATTTGAGGATAATAATGACAAGTGGCACTCAGTGAGGAATAGAAAGACTGACTGTGGCAGCCCAGGAAAGGGAGGGGTGTGGGTGGGTGGGATGGTCCACAAAGAGTCGGAGCAGGGGTGGGACTGGAGTTACATCTTGACTGCGGGTTTGCTGCTGGGTAGAAGGGGTCATTGGAGAGGTGGTATCAAATGCAAGAAGAGAGGTGGAGGCAGAGGAAGCAGGAGAGTTGGCTTAGCTCACTTTCCCAGACACAGACTTCCCTTTTGTGCCCAGGGACTTACTGTCCCATAATCACAAAGGACTACATGATGGAGTATGGGTGGCTCAGGGTAAACCTGCCTCTGCTCCAGAGGCTCAGAGAGCATCCTGGATGATAATGGGTGAGAAGCGCCATTTCTAAAGTGGAGAGATAGCACACAGTTTTTCAGACAAATAAAATCCATCCCTCCTTTTTAAAACAATACACCAGGGCTGTGTTACCTACCTAGAGAAAAACACTTGGAGGGAAATGTGGAAATTGAGATTGCCTTGAGGATCTGTGGAATGTTAATACAATGTTTGTCAACTAGAAGGTTCTGGACAACTTACTATTATATTTGAGGACCTGACTGAGGGGCCAAATTCCAGGAGAGGCCACATAATTAGGAGGTACTTGTAGGACTTCCAGTGAGTATTTCATATGTTCTTTAAGATGAAGAGAATCTCAGTGCCCTCTCCTGGGACAAACATCTGCTTCCCAGCTATCTCTAAGGGCTGGCCATCCAGTGTCTGTTCTTATGATGGCTTGTTCCATTAATGTAGTGGTAATCCATCAGTGGGGATTAACAGGGACTGAACCAAGGATACAGTTCTAGGGTGGAGGAGGCTGTGGAATCATGGTGCTGAGAAGGTAGAGAGGAGGCAGCATTGGGAGATTGGAAAGTTTGGTACATTCTTTGCTTATTTCAAATCAAAGCTGAAGCCTGGGCCTGATGTCCTCGTTAACTATTGTTATTGCCCTGCCATATCTCTAAGAATTATTACGTATCTCCTAGGTCATTAACTTTGGGGTTGAAATGTCACCCTAAAATGAAAGGGGGACAACAGAGGACTAGCTTTTGGATGGGATATTATCATTGCAGGGCCATTTTGTCTATGCTGTATTTGGAAGCTTCTTTTGAGAGCTTTTATTTTCACATTAAAAGTCATAGCTCTTAAAGGGTACCGGATGTGCAGTCAAGGCACTGAGAGATCAAATTGGCCTTGACATTAGTCAGCTATGTCTGAGATGTGCTTGGTGGACCAGGGGTGCTCCATGAGGTTTTATTGAATGAATAGGAAACTCAGGGAAAATCACTAAACTTTCCTGGGTCTCAGTTTCCTCATCTCTAAAACAAGAGAAATAGCCTCTAGTACCCCCAACGGACAGGGCCAGGGCGGAATAAAAATGAGGTAATGGTCTTTTAACACACTTTAAAAGTAAAAAGGCCTGTAGAAATACAAGTGGTTGCTATAGCAAACTGAGTTGGAAAAGGCCAGTGAGTAGGACCTAGAAAACTTTGGATCTTGTCCAACTCAGCCCATAAACAATAAATCTTTTACTTTCCTGGAGCCTACAAGATCTCATATGTAAACGCACAATAATAGAATCTGTTTACTTCACAGTGGTGTTTTGAAAGTCAATGGAGATAATAATGAATTGCTCTACTCTGACAAGCAATGAAAATTAAGTTATGGGTGTCCAACTTTTCATGCCTGTGCTCAATTGCGATTTAGAAACAGTTTGCTCCTGGAGAAGTGAAGCTTTTATAGGGAGGCCCCAGGTCTGTGGATCCTACCCCCTGTCTTCCTGCCTCTAGTCGTCCACATCATGTGTTTCCCATTAGCCCTTTCTTTGCATTCACCTTCCGGCCTGTGTTCCTTGCAATCATTGCTCAGCATCTCCCAGATGCAAAGTCTTTCTAGAATCCCAGAATGTGAAAGCTGGACGGTGTCTCTGAGTCTACAAAACTAACCCCTTATCTTATCCATGAGAATATGGAGGCTCAGAAAGGTCACACAGCTATTGGTTGCGTAGTCAGAACAAGAACCTGGGTCCAAGTCTAGGGTTCTTTTTAATGCATATCACTTCCTGTCTTTTAAACACTTTACTTCCCAGCCCCATTTTATTACAGGGAATCCTATCTGCTAAGGGTTCAGCTGGACTCATAATTGATGCTGTTATGTGAAATCTGTGCCCTCCCTCCCTCCCTCTACCATTTCAGGAGTCTCTCTGAAAGCCAACCCCAAGTGTGGCATTGGTTAGCACATCCCCAATGCAATGGGGAGAAGCTACTCCGCTCGGCTCCAGTTATCTCTCTGTCTTGTAGAAAAGCAAAAGAGATGAATAGGGATGGAAAAAAGTCCACCTGAACTCAATAAATCTTGGGTGAAATGATGCAATCTGACAAGGTAAATAAAAAATGGGGCTCTTGAGCACCAACTCTGGGGACTAGATGAAGGCACGCCAATTACCAGGACGTCTGATCACTTTGTTTTTTCAACATAAAACATCAAGTTAGAATTACTGCATGTCATCATCTGCAGGTTTTCGTTTCTGCTTAGGATAGTTGAATAGATATGCTGCATGTCACATTTGTGATGTATTTAGCAAAACAATTTTTTTAAGGAGTATTTTTTTGATTCTCAGAAAGCTTGGTTTTTCAGTCCTGAGGTTATCATTGTCTGTGTGTCTCTGGTAGGTTATATCCCATGTCTGAGCTTCAGTTTCTTTGTCTGTAAAAAGGATGGGATAGCCTAGATGCTCACTAAGGAGTCCTCTGGTTAGAATGTTCCAGTGTGACTCCTCAGCTTATGCACACTAGTTCAACATGAGAACCTTTTAAATATTAGTGATCACTCAGCCCCACTGTAGTGGCTCCCCCACACTGGAGCTCTGGAACAAAGGGCTCTCACCAGGGCAGATGGGAAACCAACCATCAAGCAGTGGTAGATTACCCTGTCTTTCAGCTCCTATTTCCTGACAATTCACATAACCACCTTTCAGAAGGACATGATAATACAGTGTCTATATTGTAAAACTGCTCATAAAACATCATGGGATTGTGGGAAGTCTGGGTACCTGTAAGGACAATGCTGGAATCCAACTTGAGCCTGGGTGGAAAATAAATGATAAGCTATTTGAAATCATCCTCTTTTCCCCAAACGGAGCATAGAAAGTGAAGATAAACGGAAATGCCATCAATTACTGTTTTTCCTAGTGGGAAAGGGATAAAGATATTTAAACGATGTGTGACACAATGGAGTGTGTGTCCTAATGGAGAGCTTCCCATCCTTAACAAGGGAGAAAGTTAAGGCAATAGAATCAGTAGAAAAGTTAGGAAGGGAGAGCAAAGAAAGGGTGGAAATGAGAGACTGAGGGAGCCAGGCCCAGTCTACACATGATAGTAAAATAAAAATCAGACAGAAGGTAAGCACATGCTTATAGAAAGTCTTTTGCCTATTGTCTAAATGGAGACTCAGAAAGAAAAGACACAGGACAAGATTCCCAAAATGGGGAGAATGGGGATATGAAAAGCAGGAAGCTAGTCTGTAAGATCTTAGAGAGCAGCATCTCTAACCACCTTTTCTGTGTCATGAAAAGCTCTGCCTCAGTGGATGGAGCAGGGGTTTTGGCCAAGGCTTAGTCGTGCATTGGCCTTCCCTCTCTTTGTAGGACCAACACCAGATTTTTGACCTGCCTACTGTTGGGATCTCTCACAGGCTGCTCTGTGGAAGATTCCTGAATCTACACCTTGGGCTCTGTCCCCTCTCCCTGGGTCCAGTCCTCCTGTGTCTCTCACTTTCCATTAGTCCTCTTCACATTACCCCTCCCATCTTCCATTCAGCCTAAATCCACATTCATCATTTCCTTACTCACACTGGCTCCCCTTCCCAAATTTTCATACTATGTCAGCAGCTCCAACTAGCACCAACTATTTCTCATATCTCCCTAGACTCAAAATTGCATTTCTTCTACTTACCTCCTCTGTCTTATGGCTCCCAAATTCAGTCATTGTTTTCTAGTGAAATCTCTATGCCTACAAACTCTACATTTGTCAGGACCTTCCCTCACATTATTTCCAAACCACCCTAACACCACTTGCAAACTGGCCCTACCTCCAACTTCTTCCCACTTGAATCTACCCAATGTCCTTTTGTCAGCCTGATAGTCCTCAAATACCCATTAGTCATGCTATTCCTCTGTTCAGAAACCTGCCATGGCTCCCAGTTTCCAACAGTGAATCAAAACTCCTGAATCTGTAAACTCTACTTTCCATGAGAGATCACATTTTCAGCTTCTGTTCTCCATATTGTCCTTATTATTTCACAAACATTCTTATTGAATCTACTTATTCTCACTTCTGTAGTATAACCTTCTGTCCCATTGGATGTTTCTTATCCTATTCAAGGCCAAAGTCAAGACCCTCTCCTCCAGGAAGCCTACCCTGATGACTAAGACTGGTGCTGATGCACTTATTGCCTGGATACTGCATTCAGCACTGGATTAGAAGCTGATCTTCATTGTCACCCTAAGCTTTGGGACCAAACATAATTAACTCTTAAGCATTCATCTTCCCGTTCCTTGATGTCTTCTTCAATCCTCTCCTATGTGCTTGGTGAGGTGAGAATTGTGAGTTCATTGATAGTCTCTGATTATCTGATCAGCTACATGACCAGTTCAATTATTTTCACAGGTTTGATTTTTGAGGAAGGAGCACAAAGATCAGTCATTTTGATATGTATATATTTGTGTGTGTGTGTGTGTGTGTGTGTGTGTGAGGAAGATTGGCCCTGAGCTAATATCTGCCAATCATCTTCTTTTTGCTGAGGAAGACTGGCCCTGGGCTAACATCTGTGCCTATCTTCCTCTACTTTATACGGGACGCTGCCACAGCATGGCCTGACAAGCGGTGCACTGGTGTGCGCCCGGGATCTGAACCTGGGCCGCCAGCAGCAGAGTGCGCACGCTTAACTGCTACACCACAGGGCCGGACCCTCGATAGATATTTTTAAGAAAATGCAAGTAAAAATATTGACCATAAAGACTGCCTTAACATGTGACCACTTAACTGATGATGTCCATCTTATCTTCAGGACACTCTGATGAACCTTTGGGGCCAGCACACTCCTCTCTAGAAGGTCAGTACACTCTACTGCTACCTTTTATGCTGGATGCTTCCCAAGAAGCAATTGTGTTTGTTCCCAAGCCTTTTTATGCTGGTTGTAGTTATAATCATGTAATTTATTTAAATATTATGCAAAACTGTGAAATATGAACGCAAAGAGAGTTGTTGTTTTGATAAAAACCAAGTTGATAGCTTTGGAAAGAGTCAATAAATGGGAAGTTGATTAAAAAAAAAAAAAAGAATTGATGTTGAATTGATAGTAGGTGAGGTGACTCTAAGAGATTAGCCAAACATTGTAAAGGTGTTGATGAATTCTGCATTCAGATTGCTTA
Organism: Ceratotherium simum simum; assembly: GCF_057802395.1. Lineage (NCBI taxonomy): Eukaryota > Metazoa > Chordata > Mammalia > Perissodactyla > Rhinocerotidae > Ceratotherium > Ceratotherium simum. Next base: position 34,881,623 of record NC_141913.1, on the reverse strand, counting down.
GAAAATATATTTTAGGTTCTTGTTTTACTTTAAAGACACCAAAACTAGATAATGTAAATTACGTATTCTGGGAATGGTTTTGGGGAAAAGATGATGCAGAACTTTAATAAGAAGACCTTTATTCAAAGAAAAATTATTGGTCCTATGTGAAAGGATTGGTAAATGAATACGCGTTTATAAGTTTAAGCTAAAATAAAAAGTTTACTGTTTTTATGTATGTTTAAAATAATTTGATCCATTATCAACCATTATTCCAGACTGTGTCAGATTAAAGCAGTTCTTCTCCAATGAGTATTGCTCAACCTCAGCACAGGTAAAAATATTCCAGAGTTTTTGAGCAGAAACGGCAGCTTCTCTTTTGAATACCAGAACCTCACACATTCAATTATGAGGCGCAGAGGTGAAGAACTTCTGTGGTGGGCAGCCTCCAAGAGCCCTACCACTGACCCTTACTTCCTGGAGTTCACATCTGTGTAATCCCCTCCTTCATCCACTCAGGCTGTCCTGTGTGACATATATTAGAAGTGATGGTGTGTGACTTCTAAGACTGAGTCATAAGGGCTTCAAGCTCAGTATCTTATATTACTTACTCACATTGGAGGAAGCCTACCACCATGTTGTGAGGACACCCAAGCAGCCCTGTGGAGACTCTTGTGCTGAAGAACGGAAGACTCTCAACAACAGTAAACATCAGTTTGCCAGGTATGTGAATGAGCCACCTTGGAAGCGTATCTTCCGGCCCTAGTCACATCTTCAGATGACAGTAGCTCTCACTGACATTTGACTGTAACCTTATGAGAAATTCTAAGCTAGAGCTGCCTAGCCAAGCTGCTCCTGCATTTATGATATTCAGAAACTGTGACAGATATTAAGTTACTATTATTGCTTTAAGCTACTGTGTTTTGGAGAGATTTGTTATGCAGCTTCAGATAACCCACAATTTCCCAGAGTTTTTATTTCTAACCAGAGAGAACCTGATATTGAGCATTAGTAACAAGAAGAATGCCCACTCTTCTGAGAGTACAAAGGACACATTGCTTTGTGCCCTTGTGGATCTTATGAAGTGAAAAAGGAGAAGGGAGAAAAAGTTCATTTTGAACAGTTTCTAGGATAGAGTCATGACACAAAACAAATTTGCTTACTAGTTTGATGGTTAAGACCAAGGCAGAGTGAAGGGGTACCAGAGAGAATTGTTTACCCATCTATTCATACTTTAAACCTCACTTACACACGTAAATTCCCCTAGCAGAGTCAGAGGGAGCCATGAGGAACCACGGGGATCACCCAGGTCAGGGTGTGCTTCATGAATCCTGGGTTTCAGACACAATTCTGTGAAGATTCTCCACCACATAGTGTGAACACGTTCCTCTTGTTAGTATCTAACAATAGCACTCTTGGGTCTAAAGCAGCAATGCTTATTGGCAGGTTTGTCATAGCTTACTGAGCACTGGTCAACAACATTGAACACTTCTTTCTTTTTCACAAAACTCCTGTTAAAACTGAACAAATCAAATGATAAGACTCTGGCTGTGTCTTTGGTACTTGAGCCTCAGCAGCCCAAATATGACCAGTTGCCTTCTCCTAAATGTCCTTCTGCCTAATTGCTAAGCCATGGATCTGATGCTCGCACCTGGGAGTATCTTCTGCCCACCTCTAACACAGCACCTCAAAACCACCATCAAGGGGCTGGACCAGTGACATAGTGGTTAAGTTTGCATGTTCCACTTTGGCGGCCCGGTGTTTGTGGGTTGGCTCTTGGGCATGGACCTACACACCACTCCTCAAGCCATGTTGTGGCAGCATCCCACACACAAAATGAGGAAGATTGGCCCAGATGCCAAAACAACAACAACAACAGCAAAAAAGCGTCAAAAGGGGAATGCCTTTTCTTTTTCCCCAGAAGTAAAATAAGACGAAAAGGCTAGTTGAACAGGGACTTGAGTTAGATCCACCTCTCCAAGCGATGAAACAACTTCTAAAATGTCTTCCTTCCTCCTCCTCACCCCAGTCTCATTTAAATTTTCCTACGGCTTTGATTAGATCAATGTCCTGCTTAAGAATCTGAAATGACTTTCTAATGCCATTCAAATAAATGTCCAAGCATCTAAGGATGACGCTTAAGTGACCTCAGTAACCATGCTTCAAATCTAGCTTGAAGGTACTTTCCAGTCTTGTCTCTACCCACAACTCGTGTATGTGAATCTGGAACCCCAACAAATGCTAATCATTCTCAGAACACACCAAAGACTTCTGTGCCTCCTGCTTTTGCTCCTGCCATCTTCTCTACCTGGAATGCTCTTCTTCTAATCACCAGTCTTCCATACATCACTGAAGTCCAGCAGTTTCAACATCACGAACTATAGGAGCTGTCCCATGACAATGCCAGCCCCACTCACTTACAAGAGATTGGTTTCTCATTCAACAGTGCAGTAGGTATCCAGGTTCTGCACATATTTGATCTCCCCTCTGAGTTGGAGGCATCTAGAGGATTGGAATCAGGTCTCATTCACTGCTGTTTCCCCCACAGCACCTAGCAGTGTCCTTGGCATTTATAAGGAACTTAATATAGGGTTGATGAATAAATGAATTGCTATGTTCCCACTGTTGCTTTACATTCTTGCTTTTCCAAAACTCAGCTTACTGTCTGCCCCACATACACATTTATTTCAAAGGGAGAACCACAAAAAGACAAGCACAGGGATGTGACATGAGATGGACAGTGCTATTTCCCTAAACAGCTTTATCCAAAATCTTTCTACTTAGCTACTTTTCATTTCCAAATCCAATCATTTAACTTCATTTGATTGAACTGACTGCAGGTCCTTCTCACAAAAGAGAATCTTGGAAGATGGAGAAGTTTGTAGCTACCCAGAAGGTATAATTTGATGGGAATTTTAAAAACATCCTTTCCTCCTTCAATCTAGCCTTTAAAAACTATTTACTGATTTATTAAATTCTTCCATTTGAGATTCAATGTTTAGTTTTTTTTTTTAGGTAACTATCCATGGGAGAGGCCACACTTAAGGTGTGATGATTATCATCAGCAATAATGATGATGGGGAACCTATAAGAAATAAGATTCTGGGACCAGGGAAGTGCAAAGAGAAGGGGTAGGAGAGAGACTTACTGAAAATGGGAAGTGCTAAAGAGCTCAAGCAAACTACAATCTGGTGAATTTGCTGAAGTTTGACCCCATCCTTAGTAGAATTTTAGTGGCAACTCTTCATGGACCAGAAAACCTCTCTGCTGATGAATAACCACAATCCCGACATTTTTTTAACCCACACACCCCCAGCTCTAAGATCATAATTGCCTGTGACAGAGAGCCAGCTGTATCCCTGTGATGTAATTATCTTCTTTCTGGGGTCCATCTTGTGAGTTCGTGTACATGCACACAAGCACCTGCATGTGTGCGTATACACATACATGCTGTGTTGGCACAGCGACGGCTCACTGATGCTTCACACCCCATTCATTTTCCCTTCTAATATGATACATCAGAAGCACATTGAAATTTCTAGGTGTGTAGTAAAACATGAACCTATGGAAAATAAATTAACCTAGTAAAATCCATTTGAATGATCCAATGTCCTGTAAAGGTAATCTGAGAGGAAAAAAAAAAATTACTGGTTTTGATGACAATTTAAAATATCTTTTACTTCTCATAAATAGTAGGCTAGTTAAAATGCCCATTTTACTTATATCATGGTAATGAGTTCTATATGCCATTCCCAAATCCTCGTCTTTCTCTTGTTAAGCTTCCCCAATAATATAATGACAATAACAATAACAACAATGGTCATATACAACAAAACAAAGATCATTGGAAAGTTTTCTTTCTCCAAAGAAGAATTTTTGAATGACGGCACTCTGCGCCTTGAATGCATTATGGTTAATTTCAGATTCCGAGGATGATTGACTCTGACTGGTGGAATAAAAGGCCACGACCAATTATTATTCAGAAAAATCCTGCTGTTTAGCCAAAGAGCGTACAGTGCAATCCAGTCCTTGATGTTCCTGTGATAAATGCTCACATGACAAGGTTATTTGGTGTAGAGCAGCCAGAGTGGTTGCTATGGAAACCTGTTCACAATGCTCATAAATCTGAGGTGTAGTTATCCTTGCTGTCTTTGCAAAAAAAAAAAAAAAAAAAAAAGGAAAGAAAAAAGAAACCTACAAAGCTAACTCAAGCAGTTTAATTTACAGCACTGCCTCAAAAAAAGAAAAAATGGGCAAATGAATTCTAAGATAATAGACTGCTCCATATTATATTCTTTCACAATACGGGCACTTAGAACTCAAATGCTCTCTTCAAAGCCAAAAAGACTTTTAGGATAATCATTATGGTAGAGAATATAGGTCATCATTAGCACCAGGAGTGACAAAAATAAAAGAGGTGGTTAGAAATTCGAGTTTGCCGGCATCAGTTGTTTTCCTCTGGCACAGTTAGCAATGCAAACAGCTGTTGACAGCGCATCAGGACAGGTACATTCGATGGGGAACAAATGGCTTTTTTAGTCACTGCTTCCCAGAAATGATGGGCTGTAAGTCTAAGAGGCCAAAGGTCAAGCAGACAATGATGAAATATCCCCCACAGACCCAATGTCAGGTTGTTCGATGTTAAGATCGCTCTGATATAGTCTCTCAGCCTCGATTTCAGCTCCACTCAAGCCCCATTAGAAGTAAGGGCAGCCTATTAAACCAGCAGGCGGCAAGGCTTTTCTCTTCTCAGGTATAAGCTCCCTGGCCACCTGGCTCTTTGACCCCTGGGGCTTATTTCAACCATTATCAGTTTTCTAAATAAAAATTGGGAAAGAGTCGAACCCTTTGAAGTGGCAATTCTTTAACACTTGGAAACATGAGAGCCATTGGCTCTGAAGTTATCTAGAATGACAGAGAAGTCTAATATATTAATGGTCTAGTTCAAATTAAGTCTAATATTTGACTTATGCCATCTAACAGTGGAGATGGCTCAATTAGAGATTTTTGATGGGCAAATTCAGTATGTGATCAAGGCTCAGAGTATACTTGCATATGGGGGCATTCCAAAGAGTACAAGAAACTACACGTTTGCCTTGGCAACACCAGAAGTGACCAGTTGTATAAAATTGGAGAGAATGATGACAGAAACACATCCTCTGCCCCTGGGCCTCAATTCTGAGCCAAAGCTTAAATCCCTCTACCAGTCTGTGATAAAGGTACCTACAGGATGTGGGGCTTCTAAACGTACTTGGTAGACCAAGGACGATCCTGACCAAGACATATTTGGTAGCCATGGCTGGTTCACTTCAGGGTCATCAAGTATATACTCAATTTATAAAAATTCGCTCCACCCACCTTTTCAAGAATGCCTAAAAATTCTGTCATTTGAGATGACCTTTGTGGTTTAAGATGTATTATATCCTTTTAAAAAGCAGACACCCTTGTGATTTGAAGAGGTTAAACATGTAGACTTTGGTGCAATGTAGCTATGCACTCTTTAGTGCAAAGAAATTGATCAGACTCTTTTCTGAGAGCAAGTGAACATGATGGGCACCAGGATGGGAGGAACTCTAGAAGCAGGAAAGAGAAGGCTGGGACTTTACAAAGATAACCTTGTGTTCAAGACCATGAGACCCTTGAGGATATGGACTATATTTTCTAATTATTGTATCTCCAATGCCTAGCACAGTGCCTGACACATGGAAAGTCTCAGTGCATCCTTGAGCAATTGATGCAGTTATATAATTTTGCAGAGGATGAACTTTCCTCTGAAAAAGTGAATTGCATATGTGTCCAAATGTTTTGATTTATCTCCCATTGGATACATGGGTGGATAGGTAGAAAGGAAGAAGAGTGTGATGGGGGAAAGAGAGAAGAAGGAATTTCCTTTTTAAATTGTTGCGTTCTCTCAGAAGACTCCTCTGTCCGCAGTCTTCACTCTAGATTTCCAAAAATCTTGGAAAATGCTGAGTATGCCACTATTTATTATTTAACTAGGGCCATTTTCCAACTGAGAACTTCCCATGGCTGGATATGAGCTTGCACTCCATGCATTGTACCTCAACTCAGTCCTGCAATGCTGAGCGCTGACTGCTGGGCCTGAAACCAATGACCTGGAATGGCCAGGCCAATGTTCATCCACCACTCACATAATACTAAATGTGGGTTTGCCTAGACTGACTTGCTCCATTTGTGGTAAATTAGAAATTATGCAGGGCCGGCCCCATGGCTTAGCGGTTAAGTGCGTGTGCTCTGCTGCTGGCGGCCCGGGTTTGGACCCTGGGCGCGCACCAACGCACTGCTTCTCTGGCCATGCTGAGGCCGCGTCCCATGTACAGCAGCTGGAAGGATGTGCAGCTATGACATACAACTATCTACTGGGGCTTTGGGGGAAAATAAATAAATAAAATTATTAAAAAAAAAAAAAGAAATTATGCAGATGTATCCTTATTCTCCCAATACTCCACAGCAAAGAAGTTTTCATGCCCCTATTTGATAATAATGGTGTTAACTCTCTTTCATGGAGTATTTTTGTGTGTTCATGTCAGGCACAGGTCTCTGTGCTTCACATATAGACCTACAGATGATCTTCTTTCTTACATTACTCTATTAGGATACTTGTAGGGTTTTTCACTCATGTAAAGCTACATGTATGATCTCATTTGATCCTTACAAAACACCCTAGAAGTAAGTACTACTATTACCTTATATATAGATGAGAAAACTGTGGCTTAGGGACCAAGTTCAGTATCTTGTCCAAAGTCACACAGCTTGTATGAGAAATAATGGGCCTGGGATCCAGAACTGTTGCTCCAGAACCACACATATTAACTACTATGGCTCAGCATTGGCAGAAACAGTGATTCTCTGATCAGCTTGCTGAATGACAACGTTGGAGAAAAGGCAGCCATGTTTTGTAAATCATTGGAATTTTGAATCTTTAGTGTTGCCATTACCTTAAAATTCTGATTGCTTCTTCAAAAGCAAGGAGAAGAGAGAATGCCTAACTGGAAGTCAGACTTGGATCTGAGGAAAAAGAGAAAGGAAAGGGAGCTGAAGAATGCTGGTATAGTACGGTTGTTTGAATATATTTTCACTCTGGCAAATCTTTGATGCAACCACCTTCATTTACCTTCCTACCATATTGCAACACAATTCTACAAGCAATGCTACAACTCTACAAGCTCAGCAAAGAGGCCCTATTGGCAAAAAGTTTTCTTTTCTGGGAGCAGAAACAATCGAGTTTCTTCTTACTAAAGGGAGGGAATTCTCCTCAATAAAATTTCCTGATCAAACTTCCCAACACACTTTCTCTGCAGATAACATAAGCTATTGTGTATAATTATCTTATTATATATGAGTGTAAGCGCTCCCCTGGATCTTAAGCTTCTTTAGATGGGCACGCAGTTCTATTTATCTCTATCTTCTCCATAATGATTGACAAAAAGCACCTCAGGAAAACAATAACAACTTCAACAACAAAAAGTGACAAGCTGAGGATGAAATGCCAGATTTCTGCTTTCTCCTAAAATATCAGAACATTTGGCAACAGTGGTCCCAAATTCTTGCGTGGAGCTGAGTAATGGTTACCGTCTTCAGACAGGGCTCAGCACAGTTCCACCTGGTCAACTCCACTTACTTACATTAGCTGTCTGGCCACATGAGCAGTTGAGTTGAAGAACCCCACAACAAAGAAGTGAGAAACAGGAGAAGGACAAGGCCTCCCGGCTCAGAAGCCTCACAGCATTCTTCTACCATCTCAGGGTTGGCCATCCTGACCGTGATCATAACCTGTGATGCATTCCTTGACTTCTGTCCCACTTGGATGTGCTTTATCTTACTTCTCATACCCAGAGACAAGGAATCTTCATGGCAAGGAAACTTAAGGGGGCTGAGGAGAAGCAAATAATTCTTCTAGGGATGGGACTTTGGGCTGACCCTCAAGCTCAAATATGGAAGTAAGAGATTATAAAAGCAGGCATGTGAGCTCCCTGCTCCTATGGACAGTCTTCACTCTGAGCTGAGAACATGGGCCAAACCGCTGGGACCAAAGTTTGCATTTAGAAGTGTAAGTTAGAGGACCTGAAACCTTTCTGTTTTCTCTCTTTGCAGTTCTAGTTACTGCTAATTTACTCATTATGAGGGCGAAGAATTAAGCAACAAAAAGCTTAGATCATGATGAATAAAAATACCAATAGGGTATACATTTATTTCCCAAAATAAAACATTGTTCCATATAGAAAAAAATTCCCCTAATATTTTGACCTTGCCAAACCTCCTAGCAAAGCTGTCACCCTTGGGATAAGACCTTGGCCTTACTTTGCAATCTTCATTTGTTTGTTCAGCAGTTTGTGCCAGGTGAGGCTTAAGACAGTGGGAGATGCAACAGTGAATAACAACAACGAAAATACCTGGCTCCTGCTTTCAGGGGCTCACACTCTATTTGGGTCTACAGATGCTAATTAAATAAGTGCCAGTATGAACAAGAAAGGAGTTCAATGGGAGAATCCAGATCTAGTCTTGATTGGGAGTATGTCTGCGGGGGTGGGGGGGGTGTCTCCAGGGAAGCTTCCTTGAGAAACTGGCCTTTGAGGATGCATACTCACTCATCTGGGTGTCACCTATGATGCCTGTTCTGGTGCCTCACACAGAGCAAGTGCTGTGGCACTTGCATCAGGGGATCCCACCCAGGCCACCATGCCAGCTGATCCTCATCTTTCAGTTCAAGCATCTTATCCTCTGGGCAGCCTTTACTGACATTCATCCTCCACCCCGGGCCAAGTTCTCCTCAGCAGTCTTCCCGCATTTCCCTATGAGCCCATCACATTGTGATTATTGTAAGATGAAGCGTTGTTATCTCTGTTACTCAGGACCTAATTCACCCTGGGTGAATGTTTGCTGTGGAGTGGATGAGTGACCTCTGAGAGAATAGAAATGACATAGTTTGTATTGTGTATGAGAGAGACTGAATCTGTGTGTTATGGGGAAGACTCAAATTTGGTTTATGTTCACAAAAATGAACCGTAAGCATCCCCTTCACTCGCTTCTGTTGTACATTTTCCTTGATCAGAGCTTTTAATGCAGTTAAGTTTGGTCAAAGTCTGACCCTTTTGTTTTCTAAGATTGAACTGACTGGTTTTCATTTATTCTAATAAAAGCAGAAGTGCTCATTTAAATTAGCAACTTCTGGTAAGATTAACAGGCTACATAGAAAAGCACTGGATAAATTTGCTAATTATACTCCTCTATAGTCAGTGTCTAGTACTTAACTCAATTACACACACACATATATGCAGTCAATTCTCATTATTTGCAGGAGTTATGTTTTATAAAGTTCCTGCAAACACTGAATTAGTGAATACTGAGCCATTGCTCCTAGAGGAAATACAGAGTTAGGTTCCTGAGAACCTCTGGTCACATTTCTGTCAACCAATCAATATATAATCCTGTTTTATGTGTGTTTCTGTTTAGAAATGCCTTATATAATATATATTGTTAGTTCACTAACATTGAGCTCAACCGCACTATAACTCATGTCTGAATGAAGCTTATCTAACACGTGTATTTGTAAGGCACAGCACAGCCGTCTTGAATTTAAGAACACTAGACGGTACTCACCACTGTGCTGGGGGCCATTTTAAACAGCAAAATAATGAACAAAAATGAAAAAAATATGTGGCCCTAAATAAACCATAGAAACGACACTTGTTTGCAGTATGAGAGCTGAAACAGGAAGGCAGAGTGTCTCACTGTTCGACCTTAGCTAGGAATGTGCAAATCGGGTGACCCCAAATTTTTCCCATTCTGCACATGTTCTTGCATGACTGTGAAAACACTATGAGTATTGATTTGGAGGTTGCAAGTAAATTTCAGAGAGTAGGTAAATTTGCAAATGTGGAATCTGCAAATAAGGATCAAACATATATAATACAAATAGAGAAATATATCTATATACAGAAGTATATTCTTCAGCCCATTACCTGGCATATAGTAAGTATCCAATAAACACTTTTTTAATGAGTTAATTAATAAGATTTGCTATTTAAGTATAGTCAAAAATAAAACATTTGGTTAAGAGAGAATTCATATATATCATATGAGGTAATACAATAACGCATATTTAATAATAAAATGCTACTGAACATAATTTCATCTTTTGATTTTGTGCCTCATAGATTCATTAAAGGCCATGTCAAATGACCTGACCATGAAAGTTTATGAAGTTCACTTAAAGTTAAATAACTTCCCTAAAATATAGTGCTCATGTGGATTTGGGGGGAAAAGCACAAACAATTCTTTTCTTAATCTTTTTGTTTCTTCATTTTCTTCTAATAGGAATCCCGAGACACTCCTCTGGAAAAGGGGTGGATGGAAGGAAAGCTTGCCTTGAAGCTCAGTGGGTTGGGTTTACTTTGGAAGGAAGCAATGCTGCCATGTGGAAATTTAGGATTTTCTTTCTGTTTCATTTTCACTACCATAGTCATAAAAGGGCTTCATAATACTTTGTTGAGTGAAGAATTATGGGTATCAAAAGGCCTGATAGTAAATAGTTTGCTCTGTATTTAGAAAAAAGTAGAAACTCAAGAATGAGTATTAACGTAGGAGGAGAAGAAGGGAAGGGCAGTAGAGAGATGAGGGAGCAGTCATAGGCCCTGACATGATTCCCAGCACCCAATGTCAGTGGCCTTGGTGATGACAACAAAACAAAAATAGTAGCTCACATATTCATTTTACTTTTTAGCTCTCATATAAAGTATCTCATTTAGTTCTTGAAGCAACTTCTTGCGGTAGATCATATCTATATTTTAAGAATGAGGAATGGAGAACTGGATGCACTTGTTAACTTCTGAAATCTTACCTCTAGCAGCAATGTGAAAAGTAAGACTTGTGAATCCAAGGCTAGTGCTCCTCCACTTCCCCTTGGGGGGCTGTAACTGAAGGGGCTGGAGCTCTGAGCCAAATGTTTGATGAACAGATGTCAACAGATACTTGAATAGCTGAGCAATTGAGCCACTCTCCGAATCCATTTGGTTAAATCCACAGACTCAAGAGCATGGTTAAAAAAAAAGAAATCTTAGGGATAATGTTGTACATCTTTTATTTTTCAGATAAGGAAACCAAATCCCAGAGAGGTAATGTGTACACAGTCATATAGCTAGTTAGTAGTAAATCCTGGTCTTGAACTTGTGTCTCCAAATTCTGGGTCTTCTTCCTGCCAGCCTTATGCTATTTCTACTGCCTTCACACTCTTTTTTCCCCACTCCCCAGAGCTTCACAATTTTGAATTTTCATGATGGAGCTTCAAATACATGGTGTGGGGATATCCTCTCTGTGGTCCGCAGATAAGAATTGCAGACTTCCCCGCTGTATTAATTAATGGCCTCATTAATCCACATTTAACTGTTCAATTAAATGTTTAATGTAACGCTTAGAGGTGCCATCAATTACCATGTGTGAAGCGACTCTTGGATATCCTAGCCTGGAAGCTGCTGGGTACATGTGCAAAATTACTGTCATTCGGACACACCATGTTATCTCATGGAGCTCTATTCAGGGAAGGTGCATTACATTTCCAGTTTAACTCAGGGTGGATTAAATCTGTGCATTGGAAAAGAATGGAATTAAATACTTTGCTGTAATGACTCACATCCTCACAAGTACCATTCATTAATTGTAGGCACTACATGACATGAATGTGCTAGGGTATGGCAAATATAATATTTTGAATGCTTTTCTTTCCAAGAATTACCCCAGAGAGAGAGAAAAATGATCTCAGTGGTGGTTACTGAAAACATATGCCAGCTTGATTTCCCCAGCAATGATATTAACAGTGAAGAGAAAAACATTTGTGCTTCAGCTCAAAGAAAGGCAGCTCGATTTCCACCAAATGTATTTCAACCTGACCTAGGTAATAATTAAGCAAGCAATGTGGGGAAGTTCATAATTGCAATTGCTTATTATGTGACCTAAAATGGTAAGATTTGTTTCTGTAGCAGAGTTCCTCTAAGCAGGCCAATAGATTAGAGCTTGCAGTTGCCCCTTTGGAAGGCCACCAGAAGCACGTGATGTGTTGGTTGGGACATCAATGGAGAGAGGTGGTGCACATCAGGGCAAGGTCTATGTTTTGCACCAGCTAAAAGAACTCAGGATTTTCAAAGTTGAGATCAGGCAAGTAACAATTGCTCTTGTCCTAGGTGAGGGGAAATGTTTTGCTTTGTAAACAGTGGTTGAGATACTGAGGAGACTCAGCCTTTATGAGGAGAGTCTTTGGAGTGAGACGTAAGAATCAGTGGTACCTGGCTCCTCAGGGTCTGCCCCTCTTAAGACTGATCTATCAGCAGTTTTCTCCTGAGGGCCTGGAAGGGCCTGTTCAGTGTCAGGACAGAAAGAGACAGGGTGGATGTGGGATGGGCAAAGGGGCAGGTCCAAACCAAGCCAAATCTAATAACAAAACTCAGCATCAAGAAAGTAGTCTGCACTAGGATCAGCCTTCAAAATCATCCCTTCTAAATGAGTAACTGGGTTAAAATTATGAGGTGGAGTCAATGGAAATGAGAGAAATTCAGGAATGATCTTGAGTTAGGCATGAACATGGAGCCATGAGGTGGAGATGCATATGTTTGAATAGTGGTCAAGAACCTTGCCATACGAGAAGGTTTTCATCTGAGTGTTGGGTGGAATCAGGAGAGTGCAGTAGAAAACAAGGAACTTCCAGAATGAAAAGATCCTAACAGCAGGGATGGGAGAGAGCTGGATAGGCAAAGAAAGGGGGTTTTAGATAAGTATTGCTGTGTGTTATGACTTGGACCTCAAAGATAACAGCATAGGTTAGATTTTTTTTTTAATCAGCTTTGGTCATTAAATTTTATTTCTTTGAATATGATGCTGTCCTGAGACAGAGCCATATGGGTCAGAGGATTTATTAGGGTTATATTTGCCTCCATGTAGAAGAAGTAGATGGGACAAATCCTGATATTGACCTCTGTTTCAGCAGTAAGCAATTTCTTATTGAGATGTACTGCGTTCTTTTTCTCTTTCAACCCTTTGCTACTTGTACCTCTCCTGGCTTTAGACCTCACTGAAATGGTCTGCTCACCCACGTCCTTTTCCCTGCACCTTTTGGATCTCAGAGCTCCAGAGCTGGTCTCAGATGTTCTTCTGCCTTTTTTCTTGGAGGTGTTCTGTGCACATTCTCAGACTGATCTCCTGCCCTGGGGGGTGTTCTGAAACTTCCCAGACTTTGTCTAGAAAGTGACCTGAGGACTCATCTCCAAGTAAGCCCCTTGTGACAGTGGAGTCACAAAATGCCACAACTGGCAGACACATAGATCTTCCGGTCCAAGATTTTTCAATTTATATGCTAGAGAGCCCTGGAAGTCCCACAGGGAAGTGCCGTGAGGACTTCGCAGGACAGTGCTGGTGAAACTGAGAACAAGGCTGAGTGGGAAGTCCTCTCCTTCCTTGACCATTACAACCCTGCTTTTTTCTGTTTTACGTATGGTCTCTGTGCAAGATTTTGTTCCACTGCTAAGAAAACAAGATTGACAAGCAGTAATCCAGCTGTACCCTCTCCATGCTTAGAAGACAAGGTTAAAATCTAAAGAGATGAATGACCTTACCAAGGAGACTTAGCTCCTCAGGGGCTAGACCAGGTGGAATCTCCAGCTTCAGTCTTCTTTCCATTATACCAGTGGTTACCACCTGGCTGATGACAGAAACAACAGCAGTCTCTCCTGGAGAGCCTGATTCACTAGAAATGGGACGTGTGGCCTGGGAATATATAATCATAAGTTTCCCAGAAGATTCTGACAGATATGGGAATTACTGCATTATGCCGTTCAAGCTTCCCATTCCAGCAGGTGTGAAGCAGCATAAGGGAGACATCTCTCCCCTGATGGGAAGAGGGAAGGAAGGAGGGAAATCAGGAGTCAGCCAAATTCCCTGAGCTCCCAAGACTATAAATTTTCTTACATCAGTGTATGCTGCACTGGTTTTTGATTTACGGATTAGAAATCTAGTCTTATTATTGCATGATGCAAAAATTAATATCATAATTCATTAGGCTAATTAGTCCCTGGTGTACCAGGCATTGTACTAGACAGTAGGAATACACAGATACAAGAGTTACCTCATACCTAAAGGAGGGGGACAGACAAGTTAATGGACACATATAACACTGGAGTTAGGATTCGGATAGAAAGCAACGGGAGCCCCAAATGGAAGAACCTCTCTAACTGGGAGGAGGGGGGCCTGATGGTAAACTCAGCCACCCAGAAAAGGGAGGGGTCCTTCCAGGCAGCAGGAACAGCATGAGCAAAGACATAGATGTGTGGCAGAGCTTCAGGTATTCTGAAAGCTGCAAGAAACTTAGCATGGACGGAGGAAAAGGGAGAAATGGGCCAGTGCCGGAGAAGTGCTGAGGCTGGAGGGGTGGAGTATGGTCAGGTCATGGAAGTCCTCACTGGCTTTCGCCCTCTGGGTGCTGGGAACCGCTGAAGCATTTTAAGCAGAGGAGTTTGCTGCTCAAATCTGACTCGTATAGTGTATCCCCTCATTCACTCATTCATTCATTCGTTTCTGACTGAGTGGTTATTCTGTGCCAGAACCTGCTTCTGACATTGGAGATACAAAGGAGAACAGATAAAACAGGGCCCCTACCCAGAGTGCAAGGTGAATAAGAATGAGGCCATGAACTATGTCGTGGAGCGTCCAGTTAGTTCCTGCCTGCCTCCATACTCAGTCTGAACCCACTGCACAGGCCCTCTAGCCAGCTCACATGGTGAGGAGTGAGCAGGAATGCAGAGAGCTCAGGGGCAACCCATCTCAACTGTTGAGAAACACCACTGTGTCCATGGCCAATAGCTAGAGAGCACCATTGTTGCCTGGAAGCAATTATTACCATTTTAAAATTTAAAAAAATATGAGATTCTGTGATAGAATTAAATTATTATCCTGTGTTATGGACTGAATTGTGTTCTCCTCCTCCCCACACACCCCAGCTAAAATTCATATGACTGTATTTGGACATACAGCCTTTAAGGAGGTAAATAAATAAATTTAAGGGGTTACATAAAGTCATAAGAGTCCTAATCTGATAGGACTAGTGTCCTGACAAGAAGAGAAAGAGACACCAGAGATTGAGTACTCGCTCTCTTTCTGCGCACACAGAGGAAAGGCCATGTGAGGGACCATCTGTAAGCCAAGCAGAGAAGGTGACCATCTATCTGTAAGCCAAGGAAGAAGCCACGCAGAAACCAACTAAGCCACCTAGTCTGTGGTATTTTGTTCTGGCAGCCCTAGCAGACTAATACATCCTACTGGGAGATATGGAAGTGTCTTATTCATAATGAGAATTTTTTAGGAACTAGGGGTTGGAGGAAGAACCTTCCAAATAGTGCACACAGGGATGGTGAAGCCCCAGACACCACCCTCTGAAATGGTTCACACCTATAATAGGAAGCTAAATTTCATTTGAAATTAGTTAAATCCGGCTATAGCTTCACTATTCTAGATTCATCCAAGAGATCCAGGTTTTGGTCTCATCACTGCCACCACCAAGTTGTGCAAACTCCTCTCAATGATTCAGGTTCCTCATCCGTAAAATGAGGAGGATGGTGAGCAGGGGTGAGGCAGTGGGGAGTGGCTAAATTCTTACACTATCCTTTGGACTACCAAGACACAACGATTTCATGATTCTTCTCCTTCTAGCCTCCTAGACAAGTATTTCAATATTGACAAGATCTATCAGCACATTCACCAGATAAACACACCAATGGTATAGCCTATCCAGAAGTGGCCCACTTGTAATAAACCTTATTGGGGAAAGAAATGGACAATTAATTTCAGGCAAATAATAAAAATGAATGAAAATTAAAGATGTAGAGAAACTAATAATGACAGCGATGAGGGCTGGCTCTGCCTTTATTAGCGTCTTTTGTGTTCTTTTATGAAATGTCTATTATCGGCGAACTGGCTGATTATTCTCTCATAATTACTTCATACGGAATAATTAAATAAAATGCAGACAATAATCTTTTATAGACAATTACAAAGAGAAACAATTTTGCGGGAGGAAAGGAAGGGAGGGGTGTTGGGTGAGAAGGCTAGAATGTGATTCCCCGTTCCTGGGTTTTCATGGGGGTTCCTTTGCCAGCTTCTGGGGCTCTGCTAAGACCTCCAAAGTGACTGCAGGCCTCTGTCATAGGTGTTGAGGACCTACATCCTCATTTCTAAGACTAGAGTGGATATGGCTCCCTGGTAGGAAGGGAAGTGCAGACAGATTTTATAAAGCAACTCTTGATCCAAATATTCATCCGCAGAGACTTATTCTCTGTCTCTGGCCATCTGGGGATGTCACAGCAGTTAAGATGACAGGCTTTGAAGCCAGACAGGTACAGATTCAATTCCCTATCCTTGAAACTATAACTTGGGGATCATTACTGACACTTCCTTCTTCCTCACCCATCACATCTAATCCATCACCAGTGGTCTTAGGGAATCTGTCTCCAAAATATTCCCTAAATCTTCTACTGTTACTCTCCTCCACCACCCTAGGTCATCCTCTCTTTCTTGGGCCACTGTAACAACCTCCATGTAAGTATCTCTGCTCAAAATCTTGCCCCTATTCAATTATTCCTCCACTAAGTAACTAGTGAGATCTTTGAAAAATATAAGATAGATTAGGTCACTCCTGTATTTAAACCCTGCAGGGGCTTCCTGTTACATTTATAAGGAAATGGACCAAATCCTTTTGCTGAACCACACAGCTCTGGCTGGTGTGGACTCAGCTGGCTGCTCTGCCCTCATTTACCCCTCTCTCTCCACCTCGGCCATCAGCCTCAGCCTCCTGCCATATCCTGCATGGCTGTGGATTTTCTAAGCTTAGGCCATTATACATACTCTGCCTCAACCTTTTTCCTGGGTAATTCCTATATATCTTTCACATTCATTAATGAGGACAAGGATTTTCATCTGTTTTGTTCACCTAGAATAGTGCTTACCCTCATGGAGCCACTGTTTTATTATTATTTTTTGGGGGGGAGAGCATAATAAAGTAAATACATAAAATATTTATAGTATTGTATGATGATAAATGACAGGGGAAATCAAAGCAGGGGAGAGGGATGGGCTGTGGCTAGGGATGGTGTCAGGGGTTGCAGTTTTAAATAGAGTAGACAGGGAAGGCCCATGAGGGTGATATTTGAGTAAAGACCTGAAGGAGGCAAGGAGTGAGCTCTGTCAACTGAGAGGTCTTCAGAGCAGCAGAACCCTAGTAGGTCTGAGCACACCTAGCCCCAGATATTACTTTCTAACTGCCATTATCCACCAGAAAGAACTAGACACCCTTGGAGAAATGGCCAACTCCAGGGCTGGGACAGGAAAAGTACAAATGAATTGCTCAAAGAATGATACTGCTAGATGAAGAGGACACAGGAGCCCGTCAAAGGGGCTCCTGCTGGCCAAATTTAGGACAAAGCTGAGCATCAAAATAAATAATGATAGGAATGGATATGAGCTATTGAATAAAATAGAAATCCACAAGTCAACTTTGATACAAATAAACAAATGAATAAAACATAGGGTGAAATTAAAGCTCTTCACTACAAGAGAATGCCAACTAATAAATGTAAAAAGAATGATGGGATTAGGAAATAGCCATTTGGCAATCACTATAGTGACAGTTATCTCAGGCAAGAGACATCAATGGATGTTGAAACCAGTGGGTGTAAGTGTGATAATGAAATAGATCTTTACATTGTCTCAAAATATCTCCACACAAAATACTTATTAAGTAAAAAAGGGAAAAATTAACTTTATGGTGGAGAAACCTGGAAAACACCATCTTACTCAAGTGATCATAGTATCAATACGAATGGGACAAAGTGACATTGCAAGGCACCTAAGAGAATGACATGAGAAGAACAGAGCATTACTTCTTGGATTTCCTGCCCAAAATGCATAACCTGGATCTAATCATGAGGAAAGATTGAACCAACTCCAGTTACGGGACATTCTATTCTACAGAATGAGTGCCTTGTAATTTTCACAAAGATCAAGAGCATGAGACTCAAGGAAAGACTGAAGCACTGTTCCAGTTGGAGGGAAATAGAGAGGTGTGACAACTGAATGTTACCCAACACCCTGGATGAGTCCCTTTTGCTACAAAAGACATCATAGGAGCATTTGGTGTAATGTGACTGGGGGCTCTGGATGAAGAGTATACGAAATCTCCTTCTACTATTTTTTGCAACTTTTTGTAAGTTTTAACTGGTTTCAAATAATATTACATTAAAAAAAAATTTACCCTAAACTTCCATACTACAACTATTGCTAGTGACAAGCTCCTTGCAATACAAATTGCAACTGACTGTGATATGGCCATGAATGGTGACAAGACAGTCAATTGCCTCAGGTCTGCAGGACCTTTGGGGCTGCAGCCAATTATGATGAGGATGAGGAGGAAGAAAAGAAGGAAGGACGGAAGAGGGTGTTGATGGAGTGGCTTTGTCACTTGGTCCTTGCCACCAACTCTCATTTGCAAATTCCTCTGCAGGAGTAGTAGCGTAGTCAGAACGCTTTTAACTCCAAACGTAGTCTCACCAGTTGTCTTCCTGTGTGGTTGGGAGTGTGTGGGTGGCAGCAAATAGAAGAAAGATCTGAACAAGTAGAAAAAATAGATGCAAATGGAAAAAAAAGTCCCATCCAAATATATATTCTTGGGCCAGCCCCGTGGCTTAGCGGTTAAGTGCGTGCGCTCCGCTACTGGCGGCCCGGGTTCAGATCCTGGGCGCACACCGACGCACCGCTTCTCCGGCCATGCTGAGGCCGCGTCCCACATACAGCAACTAGAATGTGCACCTATGACATACAACTATCTACTGGGGTTTTTGGGGGGAACAAAAGGAGGAGGATTGGCAATAGATGTTAGCTCAGAGCCGGTCTTCCTCAGCAAAAAAGAGGAGGATTAGCACGGATGTTAGCTCAGGGCTGATCTTCCTCACAAAAAAAAAAAAAAAAAAAAGAAAAAAACAAATATATATTCTTCCTCCTTCCCGTACAACCCCATCAAACAGAATAACAAAAGGAAAAGAAAAAACAAAAATCAGCCACCACCAGGAAACCTCCCAAGTTCTTCTGTGCCAAAAATCAGCAGAAGCCAAGGAAGTGGCATTTCACCCACACGGACTTCTCCACGATGGACCCCAGCTGGGTCTCCCACGTCTGGATATTTATGAGGCTCTGGGGAGGCGTTCAGAACTGGAGACAAACTCCAAACCCTGTCTCTCAGAGAAGTGTGGTGGTGACTTCAAGGGCTGTGGGTCAGCCAGCTTCCTTTCTGCTGGCTCAGGTGCTTACAACCTGGGCACCTGGGCTCAGAAGCACACACCTGCCTCCCGGGGGAACTCACCCCTGGCCCAGGGAATGCCCCCAGCTGCCTACAGCCCAAGGTTCTCCTTAGAGTTAGGAACCATAATTTGCTTTGCCAATTTTAGCTCAGAGGGTAGGAGCGTAAACTCAGAAGCCAGACTGCCTGGGTTTAAAACCTTACTCTAGTCCTTACTGGCTGTGTGAACATGGGTTACTTTTTTAACCTCTTTCTGCTTCAGTGCCCATATCTCAAAATTGAGAGCAGTAATAAGACCTACTTCTTGAGATTGTTGTGAGGATCAAACGAGATGAGACTTAATATCTAATAAGTGTCATTATATTATTTTTTGACTGTCTAAATATATTTTCTATTGTGGTAAAATATACACAACACAAAATTTTATCCATCTTTCAATGGAGAGTTCAGTGGCATTAAGTATGCTCACGTGGTTGTACCATCTGTCCATCTACAGAACTTTTTCATCACCCTCAACTGAAACTCTGTACGCATTAAACACTAACTCCCCATGCCCTCCTCTCCCCATCCCATGGCATCCACCACTCTACTTTCTGTTTCTATGAGTTTGACTACTCTAGGTGCCTCACATTAGTGGAATCATGCAATATTTGTCCTTTCGTGTCTGGCTTATTTCACATAGCATAATGTCCTCAAGGTTCATCCATGTTGTAGCATATGTCAGAATTTCATTCCTTTTTAAGGCTTAATAATGTTCTATTGTATGTATATACCACATTTCGTTTACCCATTCATCTGTCGATGAACATGTGGGTTGTTTCCACCTTTTGGCTATTGTGAATAAAACTACTATGACCATTGGTGTACAAATATCTTTTCAAGTCCCTTCTTTCAATTCTTTTGAGATACTCTACTATTTTATGCTGAAAGTCTGACCATCCAATTCCTGCTTGTCTGATCCCTGAGACAGCCTGGGAGTGCATGCCCATCTTATTTCCTTCATTAACTTCAGCTTTCATCATCTGATTTAGGTCAGAAATTAATATCCAGCCTTGATCTCAGCCACACACTCATTGCAGAGAAGCAGGAAGGAGAGAGGTTGATGAGGCAGGCAAAGACTTTGACTCAGAAAGAACTCCTTTAGAATCTTGGTTCTGCTATCTTATCTACCTGGGCCTTGCCCTGGTCATTTAATCTCGATGAGCCTCAGTTTTCCTATATATAAAATGAATTCTATACATAGAATATTACCTCTTTTTTTGTGTGAAAATTAATTGAGATTATATATGTAAGCTCCTGGCATACAGTAGGCCCTCAATAAATGTTACTTCCTGAACCTTCTGTAGGATTAAGGTCAAAAGTAATATAAACTTGCAGTTAGTGAGTTATTTGTATCATCATCATCATCATCATCATCATCATCATCACCATCATCATTATCATTGCTAGTTCTTGAGGTTCTATGACAGGCCAGGCATGGAACTAAGTTTTTTACATAGATTAGTGTAGTCAATTTTCTAAACATCTCTTTGAAGAGGTACGTCCTGTTGTTATCACTGATTTAGGGATGTGGAAACTGTGACTTAGGGGGATTCACTCATTTGCTCAAGGTCCCACAGCTAGTAAGTGATGGATCCAGGATTCAAATTAAGCAGGTCGACTCCAGAGCTGTATTCTTTACCTTCACACTCCACTGCCCCTACAAATAACTAACTAAATGGATAAAGATGAAAATAAAATAAAAAATAATAGAAAGTAAAAGAAACTAGAAGGAATTCTGACATTTGTGTGTGTGTGTCAATAAGCGGGGGGAGCAACATGGATGACAGTATTGTACTATTGTTGTATGAATATGTATCTGAGTAAATGATTGACATCAAGGGTATCAGTTAATGGACCAGTATAAAGATGGAGAAAAGTCTCTAGTACAGTTCCACAGGACTCTGTCCTTGACACGATCATCAGTTTTATTTTTTCAGTGGCTTGTATGAAGTATAGAAGGAAGGATTATAAAATCACACAGATCTGGGGCCCAGCTACTGGATGACAAAAAAGTTCTCTGTGTATGAGGTAGATGCAGAATAAACAACATAAATTTTAATAAGGATAAATATAAAGATATGGACTCAGGTTAAAAAAAATACAAAATTGCACAACTGGAATGTAGATGAACTGACTTGCCAGAAGTTAAATGAAAAATGATTAAGAATGATTTATTGGACCAGAAATGCTTCATGCTCCAGTTGTGGGATGTGCTTGCCAAACATCTAATGTTCCCTTAGCCCCTGCAATTAGTAGTGCAGTATTCAGAGGAAGATGGGGACAATTGCATCGGTTTGATCACACCTAAGACAATGTGTTCAGTGCTGGGATTACCACCTTAAGAAAGGCCTGAACAAACTAGCATTTACATGGAAGACGGTGATCGGAAATGTTAGGGTGAGAGATCTGGAAACAATATCACACGTGACCTGGGGGTTGGGAGACTCAACTCACAGGTTGAGAAGACTTATACAGATATAGTGTATTTGTCTCCAGATATTTGAAAGGCTCCCATATGGAAAAAAAAGGAATAATTTCTTCCTTGCTAATCCATAAAGTAAGACCAGAACAAATGAATGAAAGATGTGAGGGTCAGATTGCAATTTCATGTAAGAAATAATTTCCTAAAAATGATCACTGTTCAACAATGGAATGAGATCCCTGCCAATGCTGAGCAGCTCATCTTTTTATTGAGGCAGAAGTTGGTGGACTAACTGTCAGAGATGTTTTAGGTGACATTTCCCCATTAGGCAGCAGGTTGGATTTAATGGCTGTGGCTACATGTCCTTTCCAACTCCAGGTCTTATGAGTCTGAGCCCTCAGTTCTTGGGTTTCTCCAGGGGAAGGAGGATGAAGAGAGGTGGTAATCCTGGCATACAGAGAAGCAGGTCTCTGAGTGTGTGGGTTCAAGTCTGGTTCTTTTCCTAGCTAGCTTTGTGATTTGAGAAAGCTACCCACTCTTTCTAAGCCTAAATTTTTTCATCTGTAAAAGAAGCAGCTCGATTAGATAGTCTCTCTGTCTTGTTTTTTTCAATACGGTAAAAAAAAACACACAGCATGAAATCTACCTTTTAACACATTTTTAAGCGTACATGGCAGTATTGTTAACTACATGCACATTGTTGTACAGTGGGTCTCTAGAACGTTTTCATCTTGTATGACTGAAACTCTATATGCTTGAAGAGCAACTTCCTCTTTCCCCCTGCCTCTGGCCCTGGCAGCCACCATCCTATATTCTGCTTCTGACAATTTAACTTTGACAATTTGACAGTATGTAAATTCTGACAATTTAGATACTCCTATAAGTGGAATCATGCAGTTTTTTGTCCTTCTGTGATTGGCTTTTTTCACTTAGCCTAATGTCCTCAAAGTTCATCCATGTTGTAGCGTATAACAGGATTTCTTTCTTTTTCTTTTTTTTTTTTTTGAGGAAGATCAGCCCTGAGCTAACATCCGTGCTAATCCTCCTCTTTTTGCTGAGGAAGACCGGCTCTGAGCTAACGTCTATTGCCAATTCTCCTCCCTTTTTTTCCCCAAAGCCCCAGTAGATAGTTGTATGTCATAGTTGCACATCCTTCTAGTCGCTGTATGTGGGACGCAGCCTCAGCATGGCCGGAGAAGCGGTGTGTCGGTGGACGCCCAGGATCTGAACCCAGGCCGCCAGTAGCGGAGCGCATGCACTTAACTGCTAAGCCACGAGGCCGGCCCTCTTTCTTTTTTAAGTCTGCATAATATTCCACTGAATGTGTATACCACATTGTTCCTTATCCATTCATCTGTTGATGGACATTTAAGTTGTTTCCATTTCTCGGCTATTGTGAATAATGCTACAATGAACGTGGGAATGCAAATATCTTTTTGAGATCTTGATTTCAATTCTTTTGAACAAATACCCAGAAGTGGAATTGCTGGATCATATAGTAGTTTTACTTTTAATTTTTTTGAGGAAACTCCATAAAGTTTTTCATAGTGGTGGTAGCATTTTACATTCCCACTAATAGTGCACAGGCTTCCAATTTCAGCGAAGAAAACAGTCAACAGAGTGAAAAGGCAACATATGAAATGGGAGAAAACATTTGCAAACTATATATCTGATAAGGAGTTAATATCCTAAATATATAAGGAACTCCTACAATTCAAGAATAAAAAACCAAATAACCCAATTAAAAAATAAGCAAAGGACTTAAACAGACATTTCTCCAAAAAAGGTATACAATGGCCACCAGGTATATAAAAAGATGCTTGATATCACTAGTCATTAGGGAAATGCAAATCAAAACCACAATTAGATATCACTTCACAACTGTTAGGATACCCATTATCAAAAAATTAGATAATATCTTAAAAGTAATTTCTACTTTAACAGTCTGTAATTCTAAATTTAAAGAAACTAGGTTAATCTCAAAAATATATAAAGGACCCATGCATCTCAACAACAAAAAAAACTAACAACCCAATTAAAAAATGGGCAAAAGACCTGAACAGACATTTCTCCAAAGAAGATATACAGATAGCCAGCAGGTACATGAAAAGATGTTCAACATCAGTACCTATCAGGGAAATGCAAATCAAAACTACAATGAGTTGTCACCTCACGCCCCTCAGAATGGCTATAATTAACAAGACAGGAAACAACAAGTGTTGGAGAGGATGTGGAGAGAAGGGAACTCTCATACACTGCTGGTGGCAGTGCAAACTGATGCAGCCACTATGGAAAACAGTATAGAGATTCCTCAAAAAATTAGGGATAGAACTACTATATGATTCAGCTATTCCACTGCTGAGTATTTATCCAAAGAATGCGAAAACACCAATGCGTAAAGATACATGCACCCCTGTGTTCATTGCAGTGTTATTCACAATAGCCAAGACTTGGAAGCAACCTAAGTGACCATCAAGGGATGAATGGATAAAGAAGATGTGATATATATGCTCAATGGAATACTACTCAGCCATAAGAAACGATGAAATCCAGGCATTTGTGACAACATGGATGGACATTGAGGGGATTATGCAAAGTGAAATAAGTCAGAGGGAGAAGGTCAAATACCGTATGATCTCACTCATTAAGTAGTAGATAATAACAACAACAAACAAACACATAGAGACAGAGATTGGATTGGTAGTTACCAGAGGGGAATGGGAGAGGGAGGTGGGAGAAACGGATAATTAGGAACATGTGTTTGGTGATGGATTGTAATTAGTATTTGGGTAGTGAACATGAGAATAGGATGTAATCCATGCAGAAATAGAAGAATAATGGTGTACACTTGCAATTTATACAATGTTATAAACCAATGTTACCACAATAAACAAAAATTTAAAAAAGAAATAAAAAATAAAAATTAAAAAATTAATTAATTAAAAAAATAAAGTAACCAAAACACCGTGAGTTACAAAGGATGCTAAAAATCTCATATATATTTTATTTTTAATGAAGCCTGAGGACTTGATTCAGTGTCTATTTACTTTCAATTTACACACAATTTAAAGGAGCATGATTCTTTGCTTTCCAACACCTTAAAAACTTAAATGAAATCAATTAAGAGGAAGGGGGATGTCCAAAGTAGCAAACTGATGACAGAGCAAAGTGACCCCTGACAGCCTGGTACATAACAGAGCAACAAGAAGAAGCAGGCACTTTTCAATTCAAGGTAGACTGGCCGCATGTAATACTTGGACCAATGAAAGTATCATTGCATCCCAGCACAACAAAGTATTTAATGTGCAGAGTATTTCTGATTTCTTTAAAAAGACAAACTATAAATTCCTGAATTGCCCTAAGAAGGCAAACTTGAATGAATTAAGACCATCTGAGAGACAGAGTGAGGAAGGGCTAAGAGTCTGGAACCGTCGAAACCTGAGTCTGGATCCCACCTCCATCACTTACTGATGATGGGACCTTGCGTCTCCATGTTCTCTTCTGTAAGACAGCGATGATGATACCCTAGAGAGCTTTGGGGAGGATGGAATAGGATGATAATGCTTGTAAGACGCATGGAACTCAGTGAGTCTTGGCTGTGGCCCTGATAAGGATAACCGGCAGAAAAATAGTGAGTATTGTGCATCCAGCCTGCAAAGCAGGCCAGAGTTATGCAAGAAGGGGTGGGGAAGAGAGCGAGCTGGTGCTCCCTCAGACAACTGGGAGGAGGCTGAGTCAGAGTGGACGAACCGGGTCCACTTCCAGTGTTTGCGTCCCTCTCAAGAGCTTTAAGCTCTCTCCTGCCCTCTTGGGCTAGCAAACCTTCAAAAGTTTCTGACTGCTGCCTTTTCCAGACCTTAAGTTTCCGTGATGCACAGGGACAATCTATTGTCACCACGTTTTCTGTGGAGAAAAATGAACTGGCACATGATTTCCTGTTAAAGCAACTGATGTGCCACCTCTCCAGGGAGAACATAGATTTTATAAATTTGTGCTGCAGAGGAGAAGGCTTCAATCAAGAGAGTGAATCAACACTGGCAAAATTTCAGGCATGGGTTGGCAGAAGGGGGCAAGGCATATTTAGGAGTATGAGTCTTCTTAGACTCTTTGAAGTTATTTCAAGTACAAGTTGAGATCTTATGCATACAAAATAGCCCTAAAAATGTATCAACATATAAAATTGATATTAAATAATATTATCACAGAAGTTTAAAGGGAGACATTGAGAGAGGAGCAGATTTCCAGTCAAGTAGTGTTATAGAAGGAATTCTGGAGGAGCTGATGAAGAAAAATCTTTGCTCTATCTTCATTTACTAAGAATTTACTGCTTAAAAAAGAAAATAAATTGGGGCTAGCCCAGTGGTGTAGAGGTTAAGTGTGCGTGCTCTGCTTTGGCGGCCCGGGGTTCGCAGGTTCGGATCCTAGGTGCAGACGAACGCACCGCTTGTCAAGCCATGCTGTGGCGGCGTCCCATATAAAGTAGAGGAAGATGGGCACAGATGTTAGCCCAGGGCCAACCTTCCTCAGCAAAAAGAGGAGGACTGGTATTGGATGTTAGCTCAGGGTTAATCTTCCTCACAAAAAAAAAAAAAAAGAAGAAATTGATTCACCTTATTAGAAAGCAAATGTGCTCTTAGAAAACAAGTTTAATCTTAACAATTTAAAAAAAGATTGGACTTTCTAACTATCTGTGTATTTTTATTTCAAAGTGAGATAGAGAAACTATATACATACATATTTACATATGAATGTGTGTACATATGTTCAAAGGTACAGATATAAAGTGTATAGTCACACGAAATGATATCTTATTTCAGCACTATATATAAGTGAATTCTGTATGTAAGCGTAGCATGTGCCAGTTAAAACAAATACTGTATACACCAACCATATTAGTGGAAATCTTTTAAAAATATGTTATTCTACTCTGGCCCGTCTTAAACAGAGCTATTAAATATATTCTGACATTTTATGGTGACCTCGGATCAAGATCATGCACATTGATTACCATGCTGTGCTATGAAGCAATGAGGCTTTCATTGGCCCAAGTATTACCTGAGGCCAGTCAACTGTGGTTTTCCAACTCTCCTTTTTCTAAACATTTAGCAAAGAGAATTCACATAGATCAAACAAAATTAAATCCTTGGATAAAGAGTACGAAACCAAGTATAGGTGAAAAGCACGTCTATGTTGAGGGGGGAGGTTGTTGGTGAGATCATATCCTGAGGTTCCTGAGGGGACCAAATGGCCTTGGGTGGCTTTGCCCATTCCAAGTTGGTGATGCAGCACAGTGGTCAGGATTCTGGCATTTGGATCCTGCTTTCAATTCTTTCTGTGTGTCCCAGGACAATGTATTTAAGCTCTCTGAATGTTGCTTACCTCATCTATAAAACGGGTGTAGCAATATCAACTGTGTCACTGGGTTATTGTGAGCGCTCAGTGAGGTGTGAAAGGTGTTCAGCTCAGTGCCTGGCCCCAGCGGCCATTCGTGACAAGTGGCAATTGTTATCACTTCCTTTAGGTCTTCCAGACCTGACCACTCCAGCTAAAATCAGAGCCCTCATTCACACTCAGTTTCTAACCCCATTCCCAGACATTCTATAGATACCCTATTTTATTTGTGCATCTTTTTTGTTATCTCTCTCAGATAATAAAATGTAAGAGCCATTAGAATAGGATTTTTGTCCAGCAACGCCAGACATTTAGTAGGTGCACATTCCTTTAATGACAAATGAATTCACTGATGAGGGTGAGGGGGCGGATGGCACAATGGAGCGCCATTCTCGCTAGGAAGCTTAGTGGACTGAAAGCTCACTTAGTGCATCCTGATTTTACCATGCTCAGAGCCCTGCAAGCACACGAGGCAATGATGAAGTACCGTCTGAGACTGATCACTGCTTACCTCATGAAGCAGGACAAACAGAGGTCTCTCTTAAGCACCACCTAGACATGTCAGTGCCTTTCCCAGAACTCGGTTTTCTCCCAGCCCTCCTGTCACACTTGTCCTGTCGGCAGCCTTGTGTGTGGGAAGAATAACCGACCACCTGTGTTCCGCAGCTCCAAGGCTTATGGCAAGTCCCTTTCCTCCTCTCAAATTCTCTCCCAAACACCAAAGCGCCTTTTGCATGCCACAATGACCTTCTTTTAGCTTAAAGTTTGGATATCTGTCAAAATGCAAAGATCTTTTAGCAGGGTCAACATTTTTTCTCCTTGGAGTGAGTGTGGGATCTAATTTACAGATCTTTGGATTGGGGATTAGCGTGGGGCACTAAACCCAGGAAAAAGGGGAGAAAGAAGGAGAGAACCATTAGGTGAGGTATGCCAAACTTTGCCAATTTTATTTTGCCTAAGGCCTGTCTCGCCCTCTGGCACATGTAAACAAATATCCTCAAATATAAAGCACCTTTTAATTCTGCAGTTGAATGACTGTTTAAGAAACCTTCTGTAGCAAAACCCTAAGAGATCACAATTTTGCAATGTTTATTCATTAACTTAATCCAGGGAGATAGAATGCTGGTTGAGGTTGATTTGGGACCCTGAGAGTAACTGTAAGAACAATGCTTCTTATGCTGCAAAAATGATCAGTCCTTGAATATGACGAATAGTGTGACTTGATGAAGAATGAGACAATCCTTTTGGAAAAGCTTAGTTTGGCCACTGGGTTGACCATTACTTTTGGAGAAAGAGAGCTATGTTCCATGGTTCAAGAAATGATGAAGATGGTATCTGTAGCCCATATTTATGAGAAAGAAAAATTATAAAGCATCAAACCAACATCAAAATTTAGTCAAGAAAACAAGTTGCAAGCCTGTCCTGGAGTTAGCACACATTCTGTTCCATCATTCAAGCTACAAATGTCCACAGCCAGCCAATAATTGTCCAGAAAGACGATCTCTGTCACCAGCAAATAGCTTCAGGATGGTCAGTTTCCTCCAAATACCAGGGCTCACACTTATGTCGTATGTTTTAGAAAGATTTCCATCAAAATGTTTTGAAATAAAAAGGTTTTACCTCTCAAAAGGTTCACTCTTATTCTCATCCATGCCAGATTACTGTGTGTCTATTTATATGCACATATTTAAATATATGAATATTTTACTTCTGTCTTCCCTTAATTATTTATTCAATATTTTTAAAATCTTCATTAGATGCTTCGAGAACATCAGCATGCCTTCTTTGAAGGACTCAACTCACATTTGGTTGTGTAAGAATCCCTTGGCTTTACAGTCCTATCATACAGAATTACATGTTCATGTGCACCTGTGACCTTTATGGCCCCTCTCTGTTCATAGCTTGCAGTGAAGGAGTTTGTGATTTGCAACTCTTCTTCATGCAAGTGTCAAGAAGCCCTTCTTTCTAGCTAGCATCTGGAATGAGAAACATGGGTGGAATTCCTACTTTTTCATGTTCTCTTGGGGAATATGACACGGGATGGTGGAAATGAAGGGTTAGAGATTCTGTATCTCACTAACGAACAATTTTCAACTCCAGATACTCCCAGCCTTGGGGCATTGAAGAGAACATGCCAGGAAGGAATGGAAGAGGCTCTCAGATAATAATAACAGCTCTTGTCAAGAGCTAAGGAATGAAACAATTCTCCATCTGTGATAAAGTAAGGGCTCATTTCAGGTTCATAGTTCCTTCAAGGTATGAACAAGGTGAGCTTTAGAAGATCCAAGACTTTCTCCTCCTCTGAGCCTTCCCAAGCTGCACACTGCCTTTAGAAATCAGGTCAGACGAGATTGGGCTTTATGAGATAACAAAAGAATATACGCCATTTCCCAAGGTCTCTCTCTGCCTCAGTAGTGAATCTATGTCAAGTGAAATGAATGCAGTGGGAAAAGATGGAATTGTCAAAACAAAGAGGTTACTCTAATCCTAATATTTTCACTTAGAAACTGTTAACTTTATGTAACTCACTTTACCTCTCCGAGCCTCAGTTTCCTCATCTGTAAAACAAAGATTAAAAAATGCCTGCTACTTACTTCACAGGGTTGTTGTGAGGGTAACAATTGAAGTTGGAAGGTGCTTTGGGACTTTAAAATGATTTATTATTATTAGTTTATTATCCAACAAGATGCAATTCATGTTCCAATTTGTGTTTGAATATTATTAACACGGCTCTAAGCCTGAGGTAAATAAAATAAATGTAAGTTTAAAAACAAACAAACAAAAAAAGAAATCAGGTCAAGAATGACCTCCTTCACACACAACCTGACCTCACAGGGATTTGTCTGTTTCTTAGTCCCTCCTATGGACACAGTATGTGCCAGCTTTCGTGCAATTTCCACAAGTAGCTGTGGACTGTCTTACAGCTATGTCATGTGTAAATGCTATTTCACACGTGAATAAGTTTCCTGAGGGCAAATAATCCTTCTCAGTTACTGATTGTCATAACAATTCATACATTTTTTTTCATTTTAAAACACACGGTGTGGGGCCGGCCCCGTGGCTTAGTGGTTAGGTGTGCGCGCTCTGCTACTGGCGGCCTGGGTTCGGATCCCGGGCGCGCACCGACGCACCACTTGTCCGGCCATGCTGAGGCGGCGTCCCACACACAACAACTAGAAGGATGTGCAACTATGACATACAACTATCTACTGGGGCTTTGGGGAGAAAGAGGGGAAAAAGGGAGGAAGATTGGCAATAGATGTTAGCTCAGGGCTGGTCTTCCTCAGAAAAAAGAGGAGGATTGGCATGGATGTTAGCTCAGGGCTGATCTTCCTCACAAAAAAAAGAACACATTGTGTGAATAAGAGAGAAAAAAATTGTGGCCTGTACCCGTATACCATCCCTTCTGACTTGCCCTGAGGATACCGGAAATGTCTACCAGCAGTCTTTTTCTTTTTTTTTTTTTGTGAGGAAGATCAGCCCTGAGCTAACATCCATACTAATCCTCCTCTTTTTCTTTTTGCTGAGGAAGACTGGCTCTGAGCTAACATCTATTGCCAATCCTACTCCTTTTTTTTCCCCCCAAAGCCCCAGTAGATAGTTGTATGTCATAGCTGTACATCCTCCTAGTTGCTGTATGTGGGACGCGGCCTCAGCATGGTGGGAGAAGCGGTGCATTGGTGCGCGCCTGGGGTCCAAACCCGGGCTGCCAGTAGCAGAGCGCGTGCACTTAACCGCTAAGCCACGGGGCCGGCCCACTACCAGCAGTCTTGAAGAGATTTTTGATCTAAGGCATTGATCTTTATTGGGAGAGACAAAATGATTGTGAACTAATTTATTCATTCAGTTATTCAGTCAAAGATTTCTGCTGTGCACTTACTGTGTATAAGGCACACTGCGGAGTAGACCTGGAGGGTGGGGCAAAGTGGTATTAGAGATTGCCTTTGCTTCCCAGGAGTGTGGTAGTCATCACTGATTCTCACCAACATCTGGGTTTCCTCACCTGGGGGGTGAGGAGGCACATGGTAGGGTTGCATTTGCTGCCTCCTTGTGTTGGGTTGAGGGCATATGACTAGTTTGCCAATGAGCTGTGGCAAGAAGTCACGTGTGCTACTTCTAGGCTGGAACATTTAAGTGCTGTTACGAGACCCTCCAGGGTTTTCTTTTCTTTATGCACAGTGAACAGCAAAGTATGAGATGATAGCTGCTCTATTAGCCTGGCCCCCAAGTGACTGCCAAGAGCAGAGCCCCTCAGCTGATGGGCAAGGAGCATGAGTGAGACAAAGCCCTTACTATTGAAAACCTTTGAGATTGGGGGTCATTTGGTGCTGCAGTGTAGCCTAGCCTATTTTGACTGAAACAGGGAGCTTATCCTTATAATACAGGGATAAAACATGGACGTAAATGACTGTAATATAAGGAAGAAAGTGGTAAGGAAGATACAGCAAAATTCTCATGGCTTCCTCAATGTGTAGAGTGTCAGTGAAGGTCCAATGGAAGAAGCGGCAACTGGGCCAGGCCCAGTTTAGAGAAAAACAGTAATTCAGACAAGAGCATTCCAGAAACAGTTTGAGCCAGATCTGGAGGGAGAGTTAACATTCATAGACTGTCCACAGAGCATAATTGAGACTGAATCACAATTGTACTGCTAATAACAACCTACTATTTATTGCACATGCTCATCATGTGCTTGGTTATGTATGAAGTGGTTTGCATGCATTATTGCCATCAACCTTCACAATGTCCCTGGGAGGTAGGTATTGTCATCATCCCAGCTCTACAGTTGAGGAAACCGAGGCTTCAAGAGGTCAAGTAACATGCTTAGGCTCCACAGCCAGGTGGTATCGCTGCAAAGCCTCATATCCTAGCCTGACTCCAGAGTCCATGCTGTCGACCACAGTGATGCACTATTTCTGAAAGCAGGTATCTTAGCAGTTGTTGAATGGAGGAGGAGTCTAGGGTTATGTGTTAGCAAGACTCAGTTTATCTGTTAATGCAGCTGTGCCCACTGCCACTGAGGCAGGAAGCACGCACGCCTTTTTGGGATGGGACCCAGCAAGGTGAGCTGTAATGGATGAAGAATGGGGAGAAGACAGGTACAGAGGCAACGTGTGGGTCCAATAGGGGGCGCTGTGTGCCTTCAGACTACAAGGTTGTGGTTGGCCCTGGTTTTCCAAGAACCTCCTGAGGTCTTTGAATCCTAGAAGACACTGCAGGAAATAGCTCCAACTCCAGGTGTCACGAAAACAGAGTTCCTTGTCAACAATCCTCGCTCTACCCTGGTCTTCCTTTCGGTTTTAATACCATCTCCACTCCCATCTATGGGTTTTGGATATGAAATTTCCATGAGACATTTGACCCTTCTGCTTGGGTTTTAAAAGCCAGCCAGAAGTAGTTTCCAGCTGCAAGTTTTGAACCAACTCCAGCTGGAAATACGTTACTTCTCATCTGGACCTCCTCATTTACCCCAGAATAACTCACCACCATCACTTTCGCCTCCACAATTTGGCTTATGCTCTTCTTTGCTGATTTGACTCATCCTTCTTTGTCAGTGCGGCTCTCAACTATGAACCCTGCAGCACCTTTCATTTCTGAGCCAAAAAATCTCCTCTCCTTCATACAGACCCTGAACTCCTTGAGGGCAGATACCGTGTTTCTGCTTCACTCATGGCACTTAATATAGTCCTAGGGATGTGGTAGGCGATCAGTGAAGATGCTGGCTGCCTAAGTCTATTTATCTCCATCTTTTCTGAAGCCACTGACTGACTCATTTATATTCTTCCTCTTACTTTTCCGTGTAAACTCTAGAACACCCTACTGTCTGTATTACCTTATTTGAACCTCTATTTCTTCGGAGCCATTTACTCTGAAGGCCTTTAAGTCAGTCTTGGGTTCAATTTATGACTCTATCATTTTCTAGCTAAGATATCTTGGATGAGTCACTTAACTGTCCACACCTCAGTTCACTCATCTGCAAAATGGGCAGACAGTGAGGGTAACCACATTCTATTATGTGAGGATGAAAGAGATATAAAATATCTGGCACCCAGCACCTGTCAGATACTATATGGGCTTTTAATCCCATTCTCCCTCTATTCCCTTTTCAAGCCTCACTGGAAACACTCTGGTTCTTCCTCATCTACTACATCCATCTCCCTTCACCCCTGCTGAGTTCCTTTCGTTGCCTTTTTAAACTTAGCATCTCAGCATCCTGGGATCTCAGCATCTTAGGAAGGTTGTGACCCAAAGGCAAACAGCTTGCTGTGGAGCCAGCAGCAGCCCAGAGCCATCGGTGCACAGCCCTGTGATTCCTGCGCACTCGAAAGCGTTATCAAGTTGCAGGGAATTTGGTAGCGCTAATCAAACATTTGCTGTGCACCACCTGGGACCGGGGTGTACTCTAAGATAATGTCTGGCTTCAGATTGGATGCTGGTGATTAGAGCAGTAAATTAGCCCCACTTCGTGGCTGCAGGTTGTCTTGGCCCACTTAGCACCTCGGAGCAGATTTCAGTGTGCAGATGTTTTTCAGCTTCCCTTTTCATCTCCGAGGAGTACAATTACAATATCCTGATGTTCCCCTGCCATCCACTTATTCCCATTTTGCTTCTGTGCTTTCGCTCATGGGTAACAAAAGGCAGGCAAAGCTTCAAAGCACCCTAGTCATATTTGCTTGAAGGTGCCACCATTCTGGTAACCAGCGCGTGGTTTTCAGCTGAGTGAAACCTCAGTTAAGGTCTCACTCAAGTCATAAGGGAGCATTCACCTAATTGAGGACAATGGGTCGTTTGGGTTTAAACTCACGTGCCCATCTCCCTGCAACACACACATGTGCACACACCATCCTGGGTCCTCAGTTTCCCTGTAGTTTTCCACTTGAACAGGAGATGCCAGACAGGTCACCATAGGGACACACAAGGGCAGTGACTGGGCAGCTGGGGGGGTGGACAGAGCACTTTGTGGGGGCAGTTGGCTACATACCACCCAGCAGAGGGCAGCAGTGCCTAACAGTCGATCCGAAATCCATCCCTTTATTCAGAGATAGGGCAAGGCAGGTTGGAGGTAACTTTGAGGCATCTTTTGCAGCCCCAAGAAAGTGGGGAATGTTTCCTTTATGAAGTCTGTGGGCTGATTCCTACCGAAGAACACAGAAAATCCTACAATCCTGAAGTCCTTTAGAGAGCAAAGATCTGATCCACTCACTTTATAGCGAGAGGATTTGTACATGGATTCCCAGGCTGGTCCTGGGAAGGTTCCATGCTGCTCTTCACTTTGAAGGTGAAACCAAGTATGGAGCTGGGAAAGCATGTCACAGCCAGCAGAGCAGAGGGTCTATATGGCTCCCTCAAGCTCTTACTCCTCCTTAGTGCAGTGGGTAAGGTCTCACTGGTTTAAGAGAAAGTGCAAAGTCTTCTAGTCTCAGCTCTCTCATTTTCAGACAAATGTAACTGATGTCCAATCTCTATTTCCCTGTGTAGCATCTATGCTAGCACGTCTTGCATACGTAAGAACAATTCTCTTCCCCCTCTGCGCAACCCAGGGACTCTCCTTGGCTCTCTCAACTTGCTCATTTTCTGGGGATTTACCCTTGATAGTGGTCCTTCTGAAATCCTTCCTGAAAATGAATCTCAGATTAATCTCACTCACCCTTCTCACCTCACATCACTGTCAGAGGCCCCTTGGCGGCTGCAGGGAGGAGTGAGGAGGGAAAAGATGGGTTCAGAAGTGGAGGAATAAAGAAACCCAGGAAAGCAGAGCCCAGGGCAACCACCCAAGGATATTTTTCAGATTGTTCTCCTGTAACATCCACTGGGATAGTGGTTTAGACATTTTGAATTATGGAACAACCTGGGGCAAGATTAAGCCTCAGTGGAAGGTCTAAATTGGATCAAGAGCATCATGAGGGTATGAACACCTGGAGGCCTGTGAAGGGAGCCCCAGGAGATTGGGGAGAATTAGAAAAGGCAAGGGAGGTGGGAGTGTAACAAATATATATCTTGCCTCTGTCAAAATTTTGTTCAGGACCATCAGGGAAGCTGTAGAAAAGACTCCTATACTGGCTGGATAGTTTTATTGGATGACTGCTAAGCCCATTTCAACTCTCAGCCTCTGGGATTCTATGAGCTGAAGGAGCTACCATATGGTCCATATGGTCATTGTATTTTTCTACCTGGGGCTGTGCTGTGTTAGTATACAATGGACCAATTTCTTCTATTTTCCACAGACAGGCTGCATAGAACTTCGCAGGTGCTTCTGGGAGCTGTATGGGATTATGGGAAAGGCAATATATTTGGAATCAGAAGACCTGGGTCTTGGTTCTATTTTTCTCACTAACCCATTGTGGGATCTTTGGCAAGTCACTTTCTCTCTAGTTTCTAATTTTCTTTTCTGTCAAATACAGACATGGGAATATATCAGAGATGGCAAATATGCAGCACAAACAAAGCCAGGCAGTCTATGCCCATAGCACTTATTGCTAATAGCTCACAGTGCTCTTTCCTACTTCTCTAACTCAGAATCCTTCTCAACATTGCCTTTGAAACAGCTGTTATCAACCAAATAGAGCTTTTTCTTGAGATTAAAACTGTTTGCCATCACTGGACTAGACAATATTAAAGATTATTTGCAGCTCTAAACTAAATTCTTCCTCTGCCATATATTATGCAAGACTACCATGGTCATAGAACAAATGGATATCTCCTAGCTCTTTTCAAAAGAGTGACATGAAGTATAAAAAGAGACATCTGAAAATGTTGGTGTCATTTAACCAATTAAAAGTATTTAACAGGTGCCTAGAATTTTCATAAATTCTTTATACAGAGATTAGGCTTAAAATACAAATATTTCAGGGACTAATGACACCTGAACTAAACTCATTCTGACCCATAAGGGCCTATGGTTCTTTGTTATAATGCAGGGTAGATATTCATTTAGTCTCCAGATAGCAAAAGTTGGGTGGACAGTTAAGTACTGTGGAGAATCTGGAAGACATAATACGGTAGCTAGGTGTATTGCAGACCAAGTCATATAGACTAACTCCAGCATAAATGCCTGTTTTGCGTGAAGTCTTCCCCTACACCTTCAGGTAGAATGAAATCCCATTGTCCTTGACCCCCATTATACTACTCAATACATTCTGCCATGGACTGTCTTTCCCATACAAGTGAAAGCTCTTTGAAGGTAGAGCTTGTATTTAATTCTTCTCTATATCCCCAGCACTGAGCACAAGAATTACCCCCAAATGTTACGTGGTTGAATTAAATTGAAATCAATTTTTGTCTCCAGCCAGTCTGTCCCTTGAGGAGTTTATAGTCTGTATTATTGGATCCCTCTGAGCTATGCCCAAGATACATCAAAGAAGAAAAAAATAAAATATTGACTCAAGTGTTGAAGCCCTCAGTTGGCTCAAGTCAGGATCTAAAAGCAAAGGGAATGTATCAGGTCCAGTTCTGTGTCTTCGTGGCTTATGCAGTTTGGGATGACTGCAGTTAAGAGACCACAGAAAACTAAATTCAGGAGACCCTTCTTTTCTCATCTTTAATTTCCTCAACTAAAAAATAAAAATCTTGGTCAAGAATATGTCTAGTGTCTTCCAAACCTAACATCCAATGATGTCTTAATTTGAAGAGTGCAATTATTTATTAACCAAATATATGCCAAGAGTCACTATCCAACTGTGTGACATGGATAGATGAATTCAAGCCTCTTAGGTTCCGCCTGTCAGAGAGCTCAGCTCCAGCTGGTGGAGGAAGCAATTCACTGTCTAACACATGCAGAACATTGGCTAGCTTTAGCTGTAGAGAGAGGTTTATCAGAAGAGTTCAAGAGCAGCTTCCTTAGAGGACTCAAGCTATGAAGCAATAGGTAAAATGTCTCTTCTGAGAGATGATGGCCTAACAGCTCAGGAAAATTCAAGAATGTCTATGGGTCATAAGTCCTAGAGACCAGAGCTGGACAAAGCATTTTCACAAATGTTACCACTTCTGATACCTGACAACAATGCTAAGACCTGTTATTTCTGTTTTCTAGATGAGGTAACTGAGATTCAAGGAGGTTAACAAATAGTCAGACTAATTTTGAGAACAAAAATGAGCATCCCCTGATATAAGAAGGCTGGCCTGGCACTCACAGGTAGGCCATATTATTCTCCTGAAAGACATTAATAATCTCAAAGAATACTAACCTCAGGCAAGGTTGCTCTGAGACCATGATAAAATGAGACAAAGCAAGGCCACTTCATAATTTTGTCTAATCATAGATAAAAACAAGGCCACCATGCCACCCACAAATGCTAAACACCCCCCCTCTCTTGGGTAAAATGAATGACTCCTACTTCTTTATCACTTTTAGATTTATCCTTGTTCCCACTATAGATAAGATTTATTAAGATACCCAATCATAGACTTTTTCCCACTTTCGGAGAGCATCCAATCTAGAGCCAACCTTTATTTCCTTAGACCTTCTCTCAAATCATCCAACCAAGGCCCAAATCCTATAATAGGTTCTTGCTAACACATTGTTACTGAGATGACTCGTTGTTCACCTTGATGTGCATTATCCTTTGCTGCAAAGAGTAATAAACTCAACGTGGTTAACTACAGGTGTGTT
Source organism: Ceratotherium simum simum (assembly GCF_057802395.1). Lineage (NCBI taxonomy): Eukaryota > Metazoa > Chordata > Mammalia > Perissodactyla > Rhinocerotidae > Ceratotherium > Ceratotherium simum. Next base: position 34,843,835 of record NC_141913.1, on the reverse strand, counting down.
CCTGGTTGTCTTTGGCTGGAAGATACTGACAATTTCCATAAGGCTTGCCATGGTCACCCAGTTAGGAAGGGCTAGTCTTGTATTATCTAGACCCTTGTTATTTTCAGGGCACTACACTACTGAACAAGGCTAACACCCACCACCACCATAGGAGAGAAGCCACGAGAGTGTAGTGGCAGCCACCTGGAGAGAGCAGCAAGGCACTGGGGTTTAAGGAGAATGAATCATCTTAATAACTCCTATTTGAGTCTCTACTTCACTTTTTAAAATCCCTTTCAAATCTGTCTCATTTGAGCCTTATATTTCTTTGGCGAGGAGGTGGGATGGGCATTACAGCACCATTTGGCAGGTAAGATGGAAAGTGATTTACATATGGTCCCTTAGCTAGATAGTGAGAGCCCTTTCTCTTATCTACCCTATTGCTCCTACAGGTCCATGCATAGAATGAATGAAGAACGAATGAAGTACATGCATAAAATTCTTTTTGGCCATAGTCAAGTCTGTGATACCTGCAAAACTAGAGGAGACTTGGTAGGGAGGATTTTATCTAAAATGGGCATGAAGGTTTAACATAATCACACACTTAGTGTGAGGAAATAATGATAAAGTTTTGATAAAACTTGATATGCTTCGATAAAATTTGGTATGCTCTTGGGCCTCATTAAGAGGTGGATGGGGCTCAGACTGTAGAAGGTAAGAGTTTGGACAGAGCATAAATAAGGTATCTCACTCAAGTCTGGGAATCACATGTTAGAGGATACATGGGTACCTCTAGCACATTCAGAAGAGGGTAATAATTATGAAGAGTGGCTTTGCAACCAGGTCATAGGAGAAATGGTTGAGGGAATGGGGGCAGGAGAAGTCAGCTTGGAGAATAGTTCACATGGTGGAGATGTGATAGCTGTCTTCAGACACGGGACAGGCCATCACACAGAAGAGAAAATAGACTTTCACTATGTTACTTTGGAGGCAGAATTAGGACCAGTGGGTGGAATTTATAAGAAGCCAGCCTTTGGCTCAGTATAGGAATTGTCTTTTTAATGTGGAGAGCTATCCAGCCATGTTGATCAGCAAGCTTACTATTCTTGAGGGAATTTAAGTAGAACCTGGAGGACATTTTGTAGGAGACACTTGAGAGCTGATTCTGTACCACGTAGTAGTTTGTATTCCATGACACCTGTGGTTGTTCCATCTCTACCTTGCCCATCTGGGTTATTCCAGGCACTGTGTTAGACTCTTTGTGGGAATGAGGGTGGGGTGGGGAATTCAAGGACTAATATGATGTAGTAACTTTTCCATCTTGTGATTTTTATCTGATCATTCACCACCTTGGATTTTAATTTAATTAGCTCTTTGGTCAGGTACCATCTTCCCATCAGATTCATTTGATAAAAGTGTATTTCACACTTATGTTTTCCAGGCTCTATGGATACCTTGGTGAATAAAACTGACATGGCCTCTCTTCTCATAGAGTTCCCTCAAGATCTTAAACTTGAGAGTAGGAACTGTATCATAATGTAATTTTTTTTACCTTCCACAGAGCATTAGTAAAATGTTGGCCCATAAATGTGGCTACATATGCAAGGATAAGTTAGAATTCAGGACAGTTGATGTCCAACCACAGGCACCTTCTGCAGAATCTTTTGCCTCTAACATGTTATCATGTTATAGGCTACTTCCAAAAGTCTTTGAAGTCAATTTACACTAGAGATGGATGATGGCCATTCAAGTTCAGTTCTAAATGTTAACTGTGCTGTAGCTCACGCATTCTTCTCAAGAAGTAGTTTTCCAAATATTTTACTCTAGAAATGAGGAATAAAGGAAGCTGTCTTCAGACCTCTTTGACAGTAATTCAATTCAGTTCAATTCAATTCAATTCTTAATGGGAGTCTTTAAAGGGCTATACTAAATACTCCAGAGAATTCAGAAGCAGATAAGACCTAGCCCTCAGCTATAGGAGCTTACTGTCTGGTTTGGAGCCCACAGATAAATAACTGTAAATTCAAAGTAAAATATCTAAGTGTCTAAGGGGAGAAACAAGGAAGAAGAGATTACATTAATTTCTGAGTTCAAGAAGGAAATGGCAATTTCCTAGGAATTTTGAAGGATGTGTCAATTTCCGATGATAATTGTGTGAGGTAGGATCTTCCAGAAAGATGAATGAGCTTGGGAAAGCCACAGAGATGGGAATAAGGGGGATGCTTTTGTAAAACAGTCAAGTTCCCTGTAATTGGGAGGTTGGGTAGGTAGTAGTAGGAGGTAAAGCCAGAAGTTGGGGCCATAGAAGACAGAGGCTTGGATGCTCAGTTCAAGGGTTTATTTTAGGTTTAGTAGGTAATGGAGAATCTTGGAAGGCTTTCACCCAGAGAAGAGGGTTAACCAGAGCCATAGCATAGAAAAGGTGCACCTGGCAGTTCTGGATGGATTGGAAGTGAGAGTGACAGGGCAGGTATCTAAGAGGTAGAGAACACCCAAACAAAAGGGCAGGCACATGAAATGGAGAGAAGAGGATGAATCTAAGATATTGAGCAGGGACAATCTAAAGACTTAAGCTTTGGACTCAATGTGGTTGAAGAAAGAGAGGAGAAGGGAGGAACGGGCATAGGGGCCGAAGAGCTAGATTAAGAGCAAATAGAAAGGGCTGAGTTTTAGACATTGATTTTGAGGTGTTGCTAGGACTCCAGGCTGAGAGTTTATTTAGCAGTTGGAAGCCAATGTCTAAAGCTTTGGATAGAAGTTGGGGCTAGTACCAGGATTTACAAGTCATCTTGGTAGAAGCCAATGTTATATAAAGAGATATAACCATCAAGAGATTGATGGTAGAGATCTTCAGTAGTTTTAGGGGAATAGCTGAGGAGAAGGCAGGGAAAAACACATAAAGCAAGGTTTGTGATGAAGAAGTCACCATTTAGCAGACCAAAGAAACCAGAGGAGACATTTCAAAAAAGTTAAGCTGGAGGTCAAGAGAACAGAGTCAAGGTCAAGGAGGACTAGGAATAAGAACGAACTTTGGCATCTGGCCATTACAGCTGTTTTTATGGCCTTTAGAAAGTAGCACATGGTGGAAGAAGCAACCAGATTACAAGAGCTGTTTCAGCAGTGGAGGCAGTGACATAAGCCATATTTTAAAGGGGTTAGGAGGTAAAGGAATATTTTAAGAGCATAGCATGGGTGACAAAATGTTTTACTAAGACAGAAATACAAGAACCTGTTTTTAGAAAGAAGTGAGTAGAAGGTGAGAGGCTAAAGGTATGTGCAAGAGAAAAGAACCAAAATCTAGTTGTAAATGTCTCTGATTGAACTGATGTTCAGAAATCAAGGTCCGTAGCTCCTGAGGTTGCCATTTCGCCTTCCACAGATAACTATACACCTAGTCCCAAAGCCATGCCGTGGCTCACATAGTCATCTCCTCTTGGGATACTCCCACCCTGTGCCCACCCACCCGCTGCCATTGTGAACCATCTTTAAATGCCCCATCTGTCAGTGATCTCTCTTCTCTGAATCTCTGTTGCATCAACTAAAACCAAGCAATTTAGCCCAAAATGATTTTCTTTACTGACTGTGTTTGTCTTTCCAACTAGACTTGTGACAGCTAGGAGCAGGTTTTATACTTTCCTTGATTCTTAGTAACTTCTAGCAGAATTTGGGCACACAGCAGGTGCTCAATAATATCTTTGAGTCAGAGAATTAAGTTGAGAAAGTCCAACTACCTCATTTTCTTGGTGTGGAAATTGAAGTCTGGAGAGATTTTTATGACTTAATTTACTCATTCTGTCATTTGTCAAACACTTTCTGGGCATTTATTTGTGGTAGACACTGTGCAAGATGCTCAGGACTTCAGGAGACAGATTCATGATCTAGCCTAGAAGAAAGGCGTGTAAATGGCTCAGCAAAATATAAGTTGTACAAAGTAAAATAGTGGTTTTCACAGGCTGGAGCAGGATAGAGGGGCTATTAATTGAATTTGAGAAGTGAGGTCAAATCCAGAAAAAGCATCAGAGAGGAAGAGCTATTTGCCCTGTGCCTTAAAGAAAGAGAACTTATGGCTTATTAATATCCATGCCAGGGTGTAGCCTAACCTCACAGACCCACATGCTACTCTTCCAACTTGGGCAATGGTTAATTGCCTGATTGAGTAACTGATTGCTCTGTGCCTGGCCACTGTTTCCCACCCTGCCCTGGCCAACAGGTATGTGGACATGCACTGCTTCTTGTTAGATATTTGGGTGACAGAAGGAGCTACTATTGCCTCTAGGGAAGGGGAGGAGCATGATGGAAGTGGCGAGGCTGCCTAAGATTGGCTGATGAGTGTGGGATGACAGGGAAGGGGTTAGGGAACTGTCACAGATTACTCATAGAGCCTGTCCTGCACTCTTCCAGTGCTGGTGGTTCAGCAGTGTTACCTTTGTAAATCTGAGGTTTTATTTATTCATGTGTGTGTGTGTATGTTCAAGAGTCTCTCAACTTCAAGAGGAAAGGGAGTTCAGCCCAACCCAGGGGTTGTATCTTTACGTTAACTCACAAATGGCCACTTGTTTTGAACCAGATGTTTTTGACCTGAGTCCTCCAATCTTTCTGTCCTGTAGTCCTAGAAGCTAGTTCTCTAGGTTACAAGATTAGATCAGCAAGAGGAATTAAGTCAAGAGTGAGGGAAAACAGAGGAGGGAGAGCTAGAGACAATTCCACATAGAAGGCTGCATTTTATACTAGCTAAAACCTGATTGGCAGGAGAGACATGTGTTGGCATCTCAGGGAGGGCTGAGGCTGGGAGTCTGCAACTGGCTTGTGACCTTTGTTCTGCTACTAACAGCACAGGAACCCCGCGAACCTCCAAGCCTCTCTGGACTTCTGACTCCTCATCCTTAATGTTGGGGGAGTCATTGAACAGCTTCTGAGATCCCTTCCAACTCTGGTGGTCTCCAGATTTCTAATTGGAGCCCCAAGAAGACAGCAGCTTGTCAATCTCTCTTCTCACCTCAGGAGGAGTCAGAAAATATTTGGCTCTGGCTCTTTAGCATGGGAAGTGGTGGCCCACAGACATCACAGTCGAGATATTAATAGATTATTCCAAATGTTATATTTGCATAGATGCACCACTCATTATGCAGATTGCCAATTATGAACTATTTGTTCTTTCTTCCAGGGGAGATGTTGTTTATTTGCAAACTGCACAAGGGTGACTTCGGGCAGCATGGAGACAGGCGCTCTCCCAGGAGATCTCTTTGCCGGGCTCTCTGACATGACCTGTTCTTTGACGGGTTTTTAAAGGGCCAGGTGAAGGTCATCAATGAGTGCTGGGTAGTGAGGTGATGAGAAGGAAATTAGCAACAGGATTTTAAGAGGAGGACTGAAATTAGAAGGTCTTGAGATTAGAACGATCAAGTATCTAATGTAAAAGAAAAATAGCTTTGCTCTGAGTTGGGCACAACCCAAAATGTGCTCAGTCCTTTTTAGCCACAGCATTTCTTCTGGCTGAGCCATGTAATGATCAGATCTCTTCCTCACAATTCAAAAAACACCAACTTTAATAGTCACCTGCTACTTATTGAGCACTAATGTGTAGGCAACTGTCTTAAGTCCTTTACTTGGGTTATCTCATTTGACCTCATAGCTATTAGGAGACAGTGAAGTTTAGAGAATTTACATATGCTTCCCAGCTGAACTGGTATTTGAGCACAAGCCGTCTGATCCCAGAGCCTATGCACTTAACTGCTATACTCTACTTTTCCTTAGATACTTAATATATTGACCATAGGCCATTTTTCTCAGGGCCATATATAAACACAAGATTGAATTCTGAGAGCATGTAGAAACAGGAGCATCTGATATAGTGCCCCCAGTTGTCCTCTATTAGACTCCAGTGTTCCACTTAAGCCTCTAAATCTGAGAGTCGCCTGAAGTTGGCTCCAGAGGGAGCATGAAGGTGATTAATGAGTTTTTAAAAGAGGAAATGAGGGAAGGATGTAGGAACTGTCTGCGATGAAGAAAGAAAGAAGGCTGAGAGGATATTTGGAACAATAACTGCAGCTAATGTTGGAATGGATAAAATCATAAACTCTTGGAAGAAGAAAGAGGCTTGGAAGTCACCTCATCTAATGTCATGCCCAGTGCAGGAACTAGAGAGCCTGAGCTGAATAACACAAGCGTGTGAAGATGGTAGGAAAGGCTGATCTCTGTCTGCAAGAGGTCGGGGCAAGTAGAAATCAATTAAGTCCTCATGGACTGCACGTGTATGTGCCCAGACCTGGGCAGGATGTCGTAGAGCATACACAGAAATGAGCTCTGTTGTGAGGGACAAGCTGTCTAGTTGGATTTAACCTACAAAATGAAATAAGACTCCACAAGATAGTCTACATGAGACAGGAGTGTGGTCTGGAGCTATGCTGTCTAATCTGATAGCCACTAGCCACATGTGTCTACTGAGCATTTGAAATGTAGCTAGTCAAATTGTGCTGTAAATTTAAACTACATACTGGATTTTGAAAACTTAATATGTAAAAAATAATGTAAAATAATAACTATAGTTTGTATCGATTATACGTTGAAATAATAATATGTACATATTAGACTCAATAAATGATATTATTAAAATTAATTTTGCCTTTTTTTTTTTTACTTTTTAAAATGTGGCTACTAGAAATTTTAAAATGACATATATGGCTCCCATTACATTTCTATTGGATAGAGCTGGTCTAGATTAGATCCTGGCTACCTAAGGTACAGTTCATTAGCAAGGGTGTCACCTAAGAGCTTGTTAGAAACGCAGGCCCCACCTTGGGCCTACTGAATCAGAATTTGCATGTTAATATGACCCCCAGTTGATTTGAGTGCACACTAAAGTTTGAGAAGCACTAGACTCTACCAGTGTCCCACGTCTTCTTTGTGGGTTGGGCTTTTCTAGTCTTCACACTTAAACAATGCTAGCTCTGACACTAACTATCTGAATGCACAAGGTCCGTCCTCAGTCTACACCTTAGATTTCCCAACTATAACAAAAAGGAGCTGCACCAGATGCTCTTAGAGTCATCTCCAGCCTTATCCAGCAGGCTATGACCCTATGATTGTAATGTAGAAATTTTGTTATCTGGTAGAGGAAGTTAATTGTTCATCATAACAGTTAATTTTAGAATTTCTAGTTCCCAATCAAGGTCCTATCTAAGATGGTAATACCCTTCAAATTCTTTTCCAAAATCTTTGTTATCTCTGTACCAGATAAGCTTGTCCTGTGTCTTTTTGAAAGCTTCATTCCAGTATTCATACTCTTGAATGGATTTACTTGTAAAGCAAGCAGTGGAGAGTTTAGTGTTTGGAATATACACATTTAATAAGGAAAATGGTGAGACACGAAGACACTATCATTTACAACAAGCTTTTTGAACATCTCTGGGCTAGATCTGCAAAACGGGTATTCATCAATTCCTCCTCAGTAGACAGAGAGTAAGTGACATTAGGGGAGGCAGAAAAGCACAGGAGTAAAGGGCAAAACATCTCAAGTCCAAAGGACTGAGGTTTGTACTCAGGCTCTGCTCATATGGGTAATTATAGATAAGTAATTTTACCTAGCTAAGCTTCAGTTTATTTCCTGGCAAAAAGAATGAAGTCATGTCACTGTTTATTCACTCTATAGATAGTATAAGGATTAAATTAGTTTGGCATGGTGTTAGGGCTCGATAAATATTAGCTATTATTATTATTTTTATTATTAATGTTAGTAGTTGAGACTAATAAAGTGTGGGGCTAGATATTACATGGTGAAAAGAGTTGTAGGACAGGGTCTACTAATTGCAGTTGAACACCACATGGGGGATAGTCTTTGGTTTGGAGAGATGGATGAGAGGTGCATGGGATCTTAGGTAGAAGAAATACCTCCCCTAAGGAGTATGAAAGATCTAGGCATGTTTGGAGGATAGCAAATAGTCTAGTTCAGTGAAGACAAGGGCGTAGTGAGAAGTATGGTTGAAAACGCAGGTTGGGTCCTTGGTTGTGGAAGCTGAGGTAGCAAAGATATTTTGGGGCTACAGGATTAAACATTTTTAATTCATGTTGGGAAACGAGTGTCCCCTCTGCCAAGCCAGGGTACAGAGTCCTTTTACCTTTCGGGGTGTTGTTTTGCTCTGAGTGGGGACGACAGATTATTCCATCAGCCCCATCTCTCTGGCCTGTCTTCCCCCAACCAAGCCACTGGCAATCGGATCTCGCTCTCACGCTGACATTTCCCTGAGACTCATTTCATGCTATGTCTTCACGGGGGCATCCGGGCTGACAATGCAAAGAGACTTTTCCCACATAATTGAAAGGAATTTCTGATTATGCGCGGGGATGTCAGCCATGATGAGGTCTTGGACTGTTTCCAATTCCAGCCGCTTCTGATGACAGTGTTCTAGTCTCCCTCTCTCTCCCCCTCCCTGGCATTCTCCCTGTGAACTTTTTGCTCCTTTCTGGGAGTGATTTCTCAAGATAATATGCTGTTTCCAAGCTTCCCTTTCTCTAGCCAGATTGATGGGTCCCGCGTGAAGCACACCCTTCGGGGGCCCTGCTCGTAAGCGCTGCTGTTGCACAGACCTGCAAAAATTTCTTCAGTGGTTACTCTGTCATTTCCATATCTGGAACCCTGTGCCTGACAGGAAAAGGTTGAGTGAACACACATATATTTTGAGGCTTTCTTTAGAGAAGTTCTTTTGAATATGCAGAACAAAGTGAGGGCTGCATTTATCTCTGACCTTTTCCGGCTCTTTTCTTGCATCTGTTAAGGGAAAAACAGGCCTCCGAGCTCACCAGCCTCCTCTCCCACGGAGCAGATGATAGAGTTGCCTAGATTCACTTCCTTGTCAGTCCTCATTCTCAGGCCTGCCTGAATCTTTCCCTGTAGCTGATTCTTTTTGGGGTTGCTGGGGTGCCCCGGGGGAAAATGAAACAGGATCTTTGGGGGTGGTTGAGGTAGGGGCCTTTGGGTTTTCCCACATGTTTAGCCTTTAAATCCCTTCTCCATGAAGTGATTAACCCATTGCTATCCTCCAAGTGTTTCCTAGCAGAGTCCCCTCTGAGGTGGGGAAAGAATGTGTATCAGGAACAGGGAAGAAAAAGATGGAGAAAGCATCAGTTCACTCCCACAGTGCTGATCAGAGAAGATGGCTTTGCCTAAAGCCTCAGCAGTTCTCAGTCCAGAGTTTCATCAAGGATCCAGTTTGATCCAGGGGTGCCTCTGGGGGAAAAAAATCTAGCAATACATGTTTTGCCATTTCTTCTAACTTCCCTGGGAAACAGCTATAACATAGTAGAAAGAATTCTGTACTTGTTATCAGGAGTCTTGGATTTGATTCTGGCTAGGCCTTTTAGAGGGTATATGCCCTAGACTGTAGGCTTCACAAAGAGTCACCCTGTCTGCCTGGCTTCCCATTGTATCTCAGAGCTTAGCACCATACCTGGTGCACAGTAGGTGTTTAATAATGCAAATATATCTGGAGCAAGTTCATGTATAAAATATACTCACAGCTTTGTTTTTATTGTTAAGACATTAAATGAAGGCACTATGAACAATGCGCTAGAACAATGCTCCTAGCATAAAACGTTTAAATGTATACACGTCAAGTTAATCTTAGCTTACCCTCCACTGGAACACTATCCTTCAGCCAACCCAACCATATATAAAATACTTACCTTGGATCCTTGAGATTTCACCATTAAATATGTGATGTTTCTTTGGATTAAGAATTACATTTTCCAAATGACCTCTTTTAAAGTGCAAATGTACCTGGGTTGGGTACCACATTAAATCATATATGTGAACTAGTGTAAAAAATGATTTCCTAAGATAGACAGAAGAGACTAGTTACCCTTACTATTCAGCCCCAAAGAGGAGTGGGTAGATAGAAGGATGCTGGAAGAGAAAGCTGGAAACTGAGTCTTTTTCATCAGAGATTGAATTGCCCCATCTTTCTGCTCTAGGCAATCAGGCCTAATTCCTTTTTACATGGTCGGGAGAAGGGGAAAGTTTGGAAAGAGGAAAAGACGAGCGACGATAGTATTTATTTGTTTTTTCCATGTTGACTGAGACTCATACAGAGTAACTACTTTTACCCAACAGACAATCTTAGCTTCTCCTAGGTGAGCTGGTTGTAGTCACTCATTCCATTCAGGAACCCCTATTACAACATCCTAACAACCTAAGTTGTTGGTTGGCTTCTTAGCTGAAGATGGCCACTGTGTGTTAAGGCCTGCCATTCTATTGTTGAATGGCCAAACATTTTAGGAAAGATTTAATTTAGTTAGATGATTCAGATCTTGAGTACTTATTGATTATTAACATTATTTGGAATCCTTCAACATCCAATAGGACCAATTTCTCATTGGTGTGAGAGGAACAAGCTGTTAAACCAAATCAAAGAAAAATTATGAGGAAGCTGAGATTTTCCGTTTTCTGTGGTGTAAATACTGCCATCACAGCCAATTTTAAGCTACCAATGCGAAGTTACTGAAATTGAAATTGGGGAAAGATGAGCACAATTGGCTTGGTGTGAGCCAGCTCCAACACACCACTGAAGAGTGACTTTTGCAGGGTTACAAGGTCACTAAAATGTCAAAACACAGGTTGACACGATGTTCCAACCTCCTTGCTCACTGGTTGGTCAACTTGTCATTTAAAATGGGAAAATGGAAAAATTTTTTTAATTATTTATTTATTTTACTATTTTAAAAAAATTTTTTTTAAAAAGAAAGGCAGACCTCATTTGGGTGTATCTGAAGTCTCAGAAGCTTGACTACTCTACGTTCTCCTACAAATGGACCTTGAGAGCTTGTACGGAGGTTCTAGCTGGGTACCCCAGCTGCTTGTACACCCTTGAGCCAAGAATTGTCCTCCTCTATTGGAGAAGGTCGTCCTCTTTGACCTACTGTGATCTTCAAGAGAGATGCACATGGAGTGGTGAGGGAGGAAGGGGACACCTATTTAACCAGCCAGATCAGCTGAATCAACCCTAGCGATCAATGGGGTAACAGATGTCACAGCCACATCACCCTCACATCCATGGATGGTAACTCTTTACATGTAGTTTCCTTTTCTTCTTGGGCATGCCAGATTCAGCTGGTTTCTGAAAGCTCAAAAACCAAGGAGAAAGATATATTGAGGCAAGGGGCTTCATTCTTCCCGTAACCTAGAGGAAAACTCTTCCATCTTACATTCGTGAAATCTTGGTAATTTTCCCCAAACACATAGTCTACCATCTCACTGTGAAACCTTGGTCAAGTCATTTCCTTTTCTGGGTTGTTGTTGCATTTATCAAATAAGGAGGGCGGATTAGAAAATCTCCCAAGTCCTTCCTACTTCTAATATTCTTCTAATCCAAAACTGAAAATCCTGAAGCTACAAATCCAAAACATAAAATACAAGTAAAAATTTCCAGTCAAAGAAACAACTTTTGGTTTACATACTGCTGGATAGCTGGTTCCCTGCCCCTCAGCCAAATGGAACTATGATTCTGACAGATTTTACTCCTCATTCTTCATGCAGGGCCTCATCATGCTATGTGATTTGAAAGAATACCAGCAAGTCCCAGACTTTCTCCAAGTGCTCTCCTACTGGCCCGGTATTTGGCCTAACATTCTACTTTTAAATATAAATTCCGTTTCAGTCTGAAGTGCATAGATTGCTCTGAGGAAGTCGATGGAATCTATGAGTATCCACGAATGCTTTTGTATGGATAAGTACTCTGCCAGGTATCAGCTGAGCCAATTCTCTCAATAATGAGAGACACACACCAGGTATGTGTGGAGGTGGGGAAGTAGGAGACAGAGATTCAATCTCAGGTCCTGGTCAGGTGGGAAGTATGTCTTGGGCAGAAGTCTGCAGCTAGTTTCCCTGGGCAGCCAGAGGACAGCTAGTGGGCAGCTTCTGGGTGGTAGGAGAGGGAAAGACACTTAAGGAATAAGAAAGATCCTGAAGAAGAAGGTGGAAAGTGATAGACAACTCTCTAGCTCACAGTGCCAAGATCCACCTTGTGTATTTCAGACTGTCTTTGCTGTAGATGCGAGTGGTGACAGAGAGGTCCTCGGCGTGAGCTACAACAGTGCCTTTGTCTCTATGACTGCCAAGAGTGGCTTCCCCACCTAGGGGCACCTGCTGGACAGAGTTCCGAGTGTGGCTTCATCACAGACCTTTTCTGTGGCTGATCCAGCCGGCACATGCTGGGGAGACTGAAGGGGAGGAGAAAAAACGTGGAGGGAGGCCAAGAAGGAGGCCGGTAGGTGAAATGGAGGACTAAGACCAGAAAGGCCAGTGTGATTGTGGTGACCGCTGTGGCCAGTGAGTGCAGGGAGCTAGAGAAGCTCAGCTGAGAAGCCAAGGGGCTGATTCAGACTCCTAATGGGGGAGGCGGCTGTGCTCTATTCTCTCCTCCAGGGCACACTCTGCTTCTGGTAAGTCCTTTAGAAAGGAAACGCTGAAAAATCTAGTTATGCTTACTCTACCTCTGCTGGTGGAATTTTCTGATTACAAAACTAAGTTTATTGAAGTTGGCTTCTTTTTTTTCTTTGGTTCCTTTGCTTGGCTTGAGTGTGTTGCTTAGTCTGTTTATGGGATAATCTAGCTCCATTGCAACCCTAAATGGACAACTTATGTGTGTTGAGCACACAAGAGAGAGCCCCTTCACAGTCCTAGAAAAACAATGAAAAGTAACAACAATAGCAATAATAATAGTAAAAATAGTAATAATAGATAACACATATGGTGCTCATTATAAGCCAGGTGGTGGAGCTGTGACTTGAACCTAGTCCTTCTGGCTCTAGGGTCAATGATCACAACCACAAAACACAGATGTTTCTGCCTCACCAAGAGAGCCACCCAAGTGAGACAGGGGAAAGAGCAATGAGGTAGAAGCTAAAGGTGACCTGCGACCTTCGTGATACTGGGCGTAGCACTAAATGTCTCTAATGCTCCATTTCTTCTCTCAATAATAGGAGTAGCAAAGAAGACTGCTAAGACCAAGAAGTATCACTGTTACGTGTTATGTTTTGTGTTTGGTGGTTGTCAGGCTCCACAAGAGCAGGGATGCATGCTGTTTTGTACAGAAAGTAAGAAGTACCTATAATGACCATTTTCTAGGCAAGATTACTCAGATTACTCCAGGTGAATGATCTTAAAAGGCCACACAGCCAGAAAAAGGCAAAACTGAGACCTGCACCCAGAATCTCTAACTCTAACTCTGTAAATCTGGAACACTGGAGGAGAGTAGAGGTTTTTGCACAGCATTCCTCTGAGCTAGGAGGCTTAGGAAGTCCATGAGACCCATTGGGGTGCTGGGGTTTGAGGGGTGGACAGGGGAGAGAGAGAAGGGAGGAGGAAAGAGAGAGGACCTCTGCTCTCCTCATTCAGAGAGGGTCCCCTTGACTTATTGACCTGTGTGCGATTTCATATGAAGAAGATTCCGGGATCTGGAAAAGCTTATGGTTCACTCTGTTTCAGTTCTGTCACTCTTCATATCTGGGGCTACGAATGGGCTTCCAAGCACCATCACCCAGAGCAAAGATGTGACTAGAGAATGGTGCTTTAGTTCTTTTCAATAGAAGCTCGCTAGTGAGGCCCTGGGAGTGAATTCCTATTCATAAGAGACAACCCATCCCCACTCCTGGAAAAACAACTTGAGACATTGATAATAAAAATGAACAAAAAGTGTCATGCTTGCTGGGTGCCAAGCACTGTTCTAAAACCATGCATTGCCTAATCTATGCTGCTTGTAAAAACGTGCAGTGCTTTTTCTTTACAAAGAGAAACCATGAACTTCTTTCTGGAAGAAAACTGTTTTCTCTCCTGTTGTAATTGCTCGTTTAAAAACACATTCACCCCTTCCATATATGTGTGGATGTATATACATTTGTATACACACACATAGATGCATATAGGAACACATACATGCGTGTATATGATCACGTATAATTGAATTCTTATAATTTGTCCACCTTCAGCATACCACTACTACAGAAGAGCAGCTTCTTTGCTATTGTTTCACTTTTACTCCCACAATGATCAAAATAAGTAAACCGACCTCCCATGGGGAAGAGACTTTAAACATAGTGTGGTGAAATTTTGACTTATTATACGAGTTAGCAGACCTGAATTCCAGGCTCAGCTTGGATTAGTCATGTGTCTATTCAAACAATGTTTGTTAATTACCCCCAAAGCCTAAGGAACTGTGAGGGATACCAGAAGTATATGATGCAGTCCCAGACTCCCAGAATCAGCCATCTAGAGCAGGGAGTAAAATGTCCAAAATGTATGCTAGGAGGCCAGGGCTGAGCAATTTTGAGAGTGGCTCAAAGAGCCACAGCAGCACAGGGAAGATAAAGGGGTTTGGGGGTGCAAAGGTAAGGAGCTGGAATTTGAAACCGGTCTGGAAGGATAGGTCCAGACATTTATTTACCCATGGCCTCTTTTGGCAAAGTGAGGGGACTGAACTGTAGTGGTGAGGAAGGCCATTCTGGGGAGGCAGCAAAGCGGAGGTGGGGACCCCAGGCAGAGGGGAGCATGCTGAAGCCCCTCCCCTCTGAGTCTCTCCTCTCATCTATTAAACGAGCAGTGAGGACTAAATAGGTGACTTCCCAGGTCCCGGCCCCCATGTGACACTCCAGGAAGTGGTTCATACGCAGGTAGCATCCATCCCTGACAGCTCCCCATGTAGCACAGCCCCCTCCCGTCGGGGCCACCTGGCAAAGACCCAACGTGCCACTTTGTCTTAATCCATGGCTTTCAGGAATAAACCTCTGAGTTTCTCCATCTTCCACTTCTAAGCACAGCCTCATTGACATTCTGCAAACTTTTCTCACTCTGTGAGAAGACATTTCAATGAGTCTGAGCTGGGACAATTTAGAGCTGAGACTCCAATCTCTATTCACTGCCTGGGTATGTTCTCACAAGATTTGAGTCAGGAGGCTAAGCTTTTAGATCCCCCAGTGGCATTGTCTCCAAGTTTCTCGGGGCCAGGCTGCCAAGTTCAAGCGAGGTGCTGATCTCCCTGCTTTCACAGACCTACTTATTAGCAGCTTTCCTTCTTTCTTTTTCTTTTCTTTTTTTTTTTCCTTCCTGGCCCATAGATACAATTATTAGAAATTCCTGGTTTTGTGCCCATATTGAAAGAAGGTCTGAATGGGTATGCTAAGGACCCGAAAGTGAGCCACTCTCCCTAACTCCAGCTTATGCAGTTAATTAGATTTGGATGGTTTCAGAGGAGCAGCTGGAGTTTTCAGAAAATGGAAGCAATAGAAAGGGACTATTCAAGGTATTTTGGAGGGGCTGTATAAAACAATATAGCTGTGAAATGGGGTTTGGGAAATACAGCTCTCTTGATTGGGGGTGGGTTTTGGGGGAGAGGAGGCAGGCAGGGAGAGACAGGAATGAGTGTGAACCAGCAGAAAAGTGCCAAGCCTGGGTGGATTCCGTTCACATGGACACTGTCAAGCTGGTGCCACACCATGAGCTCTGGTCCCCAGGGAAGCTCTGTCCCCAGCTTGGAGGGTACAACTCCAGCACAGCCTGTCTAGCATATGCCCAAGGCAAGTAAATTGAGGAAGATGGGAGTTATATATTTGTCTTGGAGTTCAAGGCCACTCTCGTTTGGCTGAAACTATCAAAAGTTTATCAGAAAAAAAAGTTTCTGCAGTGCAGCTTCAGAAGAACCACACTCTCCATGCTTTGGACAGAATATGGCCCTACCTGGAAGGAGCTGATGCCAGAAATTCTCTGATATCCCTGGTTTCTTTTAGTGTGATATTTTAAACTTCTTAAATATGCACAGACTCTAAGGAGAATGAGTCTCTACATCGACCATCTAACAATGTGACTCTGGGCAAGTCACTTTGCCCATCTATAACTCATAGTGGATTTCTTCATCTGTAAGACCAAGGAGTTGGTTCAGATGCTCTCTAAGAACCCTGCTCACTCTCACATTCAGTTATTCACTCTTGATAATGAAGAGAATTTATGAGAAGGTTTGGAAGAGGAATGGGGCACAGGGGGTCCTGAAGTCTGTGGGAGAGAAGGAAGAAAGATGACTTTCCCTGGTTCCACCAGTCAGCAAAGGACAGCTGGTAGTCACGTTCTCCCAGCTCAAATTCCACTGCCCAATGGTCATTGATCTAAAGCAGTTCTGGGGACAGCGGTAAAGGGGAGCTCTCAGGGAGAAGGTGGGCATGAGCAGCAGCATTTTGTTCCATGGAACAGTGATTAGGAAACTTGATTGTAATCTAGTGGTTTATTTTCTAATTATTGGAAGATTTTCTTCAAACAAAATCCTACGTAGAATCCCAGACATGAAACTGGGAGAAGCAGAGCAGCCCTGGTTAGCGGGGAGTCAGCTGCCAGGGCCATGTTGGCTTCCTCTGGTTCTGACTCCTGAGATGCCCCCATTGGTCCAGGGACAGAGCTCTGGGGCCCCCTTGCTGCTTTAGAGCCTCTGCAGACAGCAAAGCAGCTTCTGCCAAACCCCGACGATCTAACCTGTCCCATCTGTTTTTTATATTCGGGTCTGTCTGAGATTCCATTTGATGTAACTGTGGAGATGCCCCTTTTTTTCATTCCTGATTCAGACAGAGTCAATGTGTGACAGACTGTCTGGTTGTGTAGGTGGGAGCTGTGTGGGACCAAATTGTGGTTATTAATATCAGTGTGTCCACGGGCTGTCAAGCCCTGGAGAGAATCATGGTTTCAATAATAGCTCACTTATTTCCTTAGCAAAAGGCCAACTTCTTATACCAAAAACATTGCACTGTGTCCTGGGGCTCCTGGGGATGAATGGGACACAGTCCTTTCTATTAAGGTGTTTATACTCTAATAAGGGATAGAAACCCCACACACAATCACTACAATCCAGGACAACTTCATCACTACTGCATCAGAAGGACACAAAATACTATCAGAGGAACAAGCCAGGGCTTTCATCTAAGCCATCTGACAGGAGTGACACCATGTGCTACCCGGTTTCAGGGGAAGAGAACAAGCAGTGATGGATATGGGTGCTGGCTGTCCATTGGATTCTGTTTTGACTTTTTTAAGGTTTAAATATTAGAAGAGAGGATGTGAAAGAGAAAAGAAGTGAAGATATTAGGGGTGGCAGGGGGAGAGAGAGAGAGAGAGAGAGAGCCGCTTTGGACAAGCTTGCAACGTGTAACGCTATAAAACCTCCCTTTTCTGTTCAGAATCCTGATATTTTTAGATACTGTCTGCTCCTAGTTCTTGTCTTTTCAATTGTCTGTATGCCCTTTCTCTCTGTGGTATATTTTTAGATTGTTGGCTTCTAAAAGATGAGGATGGTGGGCACGTATTTTAATAAACTTGGTTACAATGCAAGTGTTTCCCTTCCTTGGAAACCAGATCACCAGCTGGGGAGCCTTTAGGCAAACAGAACACATACTGATCACCACCCACTTTCTGTGTTAGCTGGGGAGGAGGATTTGGTATGAGGAAGTACACATAAGACATGGCCCCCGGCCTCAGAAATGGACTGTTTGGAGACATAAGACAAACCAGCCAGAAGCTTTTAGAAAACAGTGAATTCCTAAACTCTGGGATGTTGCCTCTGAATGTAGCTGGTATCAATGTTTTGAGTGGCTAGAGTAGATTTCAGAGGGCGAGGGGAGATGAGCTAGGCTCTGCAGAAGGTTTGGGAATTAGGAGAGATAGGAATTGAATTTGTAGTTATTCAGTGCCTAGACATTAGTCCTAGATACTGTGGGGGACACAAAGAAGCAGAAGACCCTTGAGACACTTTCTGTTTTTCAGGGGGAGGGAGTGTATAACATACCCAGGAAGCCAACATTGCCAACTGAAGAGTGCACACAGGTGCACGATTGGGTTCTGTGGTTTCAACAATGGCAGGGCAGAAGAGGGAGAGATCTGTAGGGGGCTGGGGTACCCATCAAGGGGGGATGTACACCTTGATGAAGAAGAGGAATCTGGAGAAATGATAAATTAAACAGAGGAGAGTTAACCTTGAAATGAGGAGGTGGAGAGCAGCTTAGGCAGGGATCCAGAGGCAGGTTCAGCATATCTGGGTTAAAATCAAGACATCTCTTGATTGGTATGGAAGGTCTAGGTTGGCGAAGAGCATGAGAGGAATCTGGGCAAAGATTTTGAATAGAGATTTCATGTGAGTTTGGAGACAGGGGTTCTTGAATTCCAAACTAAGAGATGAGAACTTTATCCTGTAGGTGAGGTAAGCGCTTTTTCAGACCAGGAAGCCAAGCCCCTATCATTTCATCAGTTGGAGAGAAGCCCTCGCCGCTGGTGGGGCAGCAGAAACCTGTGCCAGGATGCTCTGCTGCATTCAGAGGCACAGACATAAGGAGCTGGAAGCGGCTCGCCATAATTGGCTCTCTCTAGGCTGCTGCCTTATTGCGAGAAGAGGCGATGCTCCCTCCTCTGCACACAGTGATTGCTGGCCCAAAATAGCCCTGCACCTGCTCCGAGATGCCTGCGAGATAATTTCAGCTTCCAAGGAAACTGCCCTGATTGGTGTTGATTTTTCATGACCTCCCTTCAGGCAAACACCTGGAGATAAGCACCTGATCACGAAGGCATGGAGGTATGCAGTCAGGCCTGTCCAGTGAAGCCTGCTCCTTATCTACTCCTAGGGAAGGGAGGCCCAGGCTCTGGGGCCTCCCGCCCTGCAGGTACCCACACCAAAGGATTAAACATTAACTGGCTGATGCAGAAGGGGCAGGGAAGGAGTGGGGGGTAGGAGCCCAAGCCATTGCCCTGGGGAGCCCCTTTGGAAGCAATGCTAGAAGTGGGGGTCTGCTGTCTCCTACCTGTGATTCACAACCTGACTGTCATCTATCTTCCCATCTTATCTTCCACCTCTGCCCACCCTTCCATTTCAGCTCAAACCAGCCCTATTAAAAGACCGTCCTTTAGCCTGGGCCTGGAATCCTGGTCTGCTCACCTATACAAATGCTTCCCTTTCAGCTCAAACATCACTTTCCCACAGATCCAACTGTGGCCATCTGTGTGCAGAAAAATCCAGGGAACTTGAGAGAAATACAAACAACTGGCTGAAAAATTGGGAGAGATCACAAACAGATCAGTGAATCAGTATCATATTTAAGACATATTGATGCCTGCTATATTTAAGACACTGTAAAAAGTGACTTCATGCATATTATCTTGTATGACTCTCTCCAAAACTGTAGAAGACAGATATAGGTATCCTTCATGTCCACTTTTCAAACGTTAACTTGCCCAAGGTCATATATGTAGAAGTGTTAGAAGTCACGTTTAGGGTGGTATTCAAAATGCACACTCTTTTCTCTGTTGTGCCATCTTGGTCACACATTATACATTTAATTATGAGGAAAGAAAGGTTACTTGAATCAAGTCAAGTTTTGTGATACAGTGTTTTATTATGTTCCTCTGGTGGGTTATTGGTTCTCTGAGGATTCTTACTAATATTCCCACTTGACAGAGCTTCATCAGAACCCAAGCCCAAGTAGGTACTGCTTCCAGAAGGAACAGCCCCAGAGGAGTGGTCTGCAAGACCAGTGAGGCTTTGACTAGGGAAACAAAGTTTTTTTTCTGCTATTTCTTCTGTTTCTGAAGCATAGTATTCATTGAAACTCAGTCTTTCTGGCAAATTTTGGGGAATTTAATGTGGAATCTTCATTTTGGCACTTCATTGAGACAAAAGATAGACAACTAAATTTCTCTCTCATTCTCTCCCTCTCCTTCAAAGGGTTTATTTTTAATTTTTTCTTAAACTGAAGATATGCACAATCAACTACCTTGATTGGGGAATTACATGGCTCTCGCCTGCTCATCTGTGCTGATTCACGAAATTTGCCATGTCTCTAAGGAGACTTTTTTGTGTGTTGTGGTTACCAAAACCTCTGTGTCTGAGAGCTGGGAGCTTTCTGGAAGTCTCTAGAAGAGACAGGGTCTGAGCCTTTCATCAAGGTGTGAAAATAGCCTCTTCTCCAGGGACCCTGTCGGCCCACCAAGCAGCTCTCTTCCTTACACGCCTGAGAATGTGAACCCCGGGAGCATCGCTCTCCTCAGGGCGCATGTGGCTTCTTCTTACACCAATGATTGTAGCTGCAGGGGAGGTGGAGGTGAAGGAGAGGAGACCCCAGATCCACACACTCTTATTTTTCATTTGTCTTCCTCTAATCCCACCATATTTCCCCTCCAGCTCTGTTTTCTTACCCTGTCCTGATAGCAGTGGAAAAAATTTGTGTCCCCCAAGCCCACCACGTCAGGAAATAAGGTCTGAGAGTGTGAGAAGAGATAAATTGCTCCTCTTTGCGTTGACCTTCAGCTGTTCCTCCAGGATCCCCTTCCTAACTATAGCTTTCCTTATCCTCGTATCTACAGACTTGGCCTCCCCAATATCCTGAACTGAAGCCCCTGCCCTTCTAGAACACACACAGGCCTGATTAAGCAAACAAAATCCACAGGCCAGTGAAGCCTGCCCCCATCATTCTCCATGATATGTTCCAGTGCTTGGTGTCCCTGTCGTGGTCCAGCTAACTGCCAGGCCCCAGGCTCCCAGGTGTTTGATCCTGCGGGCTTGATGGCTTCTTGCACCTGGGCCCAAGACCTGGCACAGACCTCTGCTCTCCAAACCTGGCTGGCTGATCATCCCAATCACTTAGAGAACTTTTAAAAACATTTGCCTCATACACCAGCCAGAGGTTCTGATTCAGCAGATCTGTACTTTTGTTAAAGCTCCTGGGTCAATTCTAGTAAGAGCCACCCAGATGTGCGGACCACTAATCCAGGTCACTAATTATTTTATCGTTTTTAATCCATATCTTGATCTCTTTGTACCTAGACTTTTGGCCTACATTTTATTTCCTCCAGCTATGACCTTAAGGAGAGCCAGCTTTCTGGTCTCAGATTTGACCACTTTTCACATTGTTCCTGATTCTGATCCACGTCTCATTAGCCCAATTTGTCACTGTCCGTGCTGACATGATAAGTTTTTTCCAAGACATCTATAAGTGGGCTATTATCACACTCTAGAGAAATTCTCTAAATAGGATAAAAGTCTGTTGAATGGGCTTTGCTGTTTAACCAGCACTTCCATACAGTGATAATTATTGAAAATATGATAATCACAGTCATAAAAATAGTTACCTGTCATAGGAAATAAAGCTGTTCCACATCCATTATCTCATTTAGTCCCAGTAAAAGCTCTAAAAGTCACCAGTGTCATTCCTATAGTAGAGCTTTATAAACTGAGACTTGGAGAAGGCAAGAGATAGGCTTAAGGATTCATAGAACCTGTCCTTCTGGGCTTTTTGAGCACTGAATGTCGCAGCAGGCTGAGCACAGCTATGATTTTAGTGCATTGTAATGTAGTCTGAAACCTGACTTGTACACAAAGCCCTGACCACCAGCCCATCAAAGCTGTCACAAAAACCCTTGGATGTTCACAGAAGTCCTGGACCCCTCCCTGACTCCTATCCCAGCTACGTCTCAGTCTCCATCTTCTGGTCTGCTCTTTGCCTCTGGTCTCTTTGGATCCTGCAGTCAGCTCCTCCCTAGCACCTGGTTGGGATTTACCCCTCTGGGTCTCCTTGATTCTTGCTTGCTTGAGTGGCAAGCCTGCCCTGACTGTTCCCCAGCAGCCCAACCTGGCCAGCTCACTGGTCAGCTGACCTACTGCCCAGAGATGGCGTAGGAGCATTCAGACAATAACGCTTAGAGGTTTGGTACCCAGGTATTCTGTCTGAAGCCAGGGTAAGGCTTATGGAAGACTTGGCTGTGTGAGCATGGGTCAGGGGTCTTTGTGGTCCTCATCCAAAAATACCTCCCCTCTCTAACCTATGCTGGCAGCCAGAAAAAGATGGTCTCTTACATCTGTGCGGGATTAGAGTCATTATCAGCATCATAAAAGTTGTCCTTCATTGAACACCTACTCTGTTCTAGGCCCTGTGCTTTGCATACATTATCTCCCTGCAGGGGAGGGGTATGATTATCCTCATTTTATATTTAGGACATTTGGACTTAAAGAGATTAATGCGGAAATCCATAAGCATCTCTCTTCCCCAGGTCATAGAACCAGGAGGTGAAGGAGCCCTGTCTCCATATCTCAAAGGCAGGTTAACATCAAGTGTTTCTTCCATGATATTATATTTCTTCAGTTCCATCAATATATATATCATTTAAGATATCATACATCTTTTTAAGAAGTACCATGGGAGCGATGAGACACCCTTAAGTAAGCTTTCTTAGTTGATTTTTCCCAGTACGCACAGCTAAAAGTCCTTTGAGATTTTTGAGAAAGGTGAACCAGAGATAATTTGAAGATTGAGCCACTTTGCAGAACAGTAGATCAGTAAGGCATGTGGGGAGTGAGGGCTTGGGTAGGCAACACACATTGTGAAATTATGAAAAATTTACCTCTTTCCTAATTTCACCTCCTCTAGCCATTTCTATGGAAATCATATTTTACTAAAGCAGTGGCTTTACCAGGGCATTGACAACCTGACTTCACTGGATAATCCAGTGCCCCTAGCTCTGGGATATCTCTGTGATTCCATCAGATAGGGCTCAGGGATCCGAGGGCATACTTACATGTTTGTCTGCTCCACTGAACTGGGAACCACCACAAGTCAAAACTATCCTTGACATGGCTTTTCTCTAGCTTTGATCACACAGTAGACATTACTCAAGATGGATTGAAGGGGTGAGTGGAGAAATGAATCACAGCTACTCTTGCTATCAGCAATAACCCAGAAGCCAACCCATCCAGACCTTGACTATTTCCCAAGGTTCCTCAGAGATCAACCAGCTCCCAATGTTTAGAAGCTTTGCTGATTGATTCACTGGGGATTCTTGAAGACTATCGATTGGGTAAATAGAATGCTAACAAGTTGAACTGATGAGCCAGAGAACATCAATAGCTTAGATAAGCTTGAATCAGCGACTTCTACTGGAGGTATAGCACAGGTAATTTGTCTTTATACTTACTTAGCATTGATGTTAAAGAGAACAATTATTCATTCATTTTATAGCTTACCTCAACTTTACCCCCTCCAAAAGTTACCTTAAGCACCTTCAATATTTTAGAGATAAAGCTAAGAATTTTGCTTCTTTCTCATAATGGAAGGAGACCAGTTGAGCACCAATAATTCCCGCTATGTCCACCCATTATGGTTTTTTTGGAAAAGTCCCCATTCATCTTGTTGAAAATCTTTTTAATCTCAAAAAGAGGAAAACAATTAGCAACTCATTTAATCTGCCCATTTAACATAATTCAGAACAAAGCCAGCCTAAGCAGCCATAGGTAGACTAATACTAAAGATTGGATAATCCAGGGGCCTACATTTAGTCTTGGAAGGTGGTAGGAAGAAAACCACTGGTCACAGACTTCATGCATGCCTACCACACTCAGACTTTCCAATACATCCATCTTCTTGGTACCCAGCCCCAGGATTCCTCCACTAATATATGTTCTTCTTTCCATTTTGTTGAGGCTTAATAATGTGGTAGACAGGAACACCATTCATGGTCTCAGGTCACTAGGGATAATTCATGCAAAGATAATTATGAAATGATTGCAATTTTAATCTGTACATTCTGGCTGGGCCTGCAGGAGAATTGTGCTAAAACAGGTCACACGGACCCCAATCATAAATATTTTCTATAACACAATTGATCTATAAAAATGAATGCTAACCTTTCCGTCTTCCCAAAGAACAGTACAAAATCAGAACTGTGCTATTTACAGAAATCTCAGGTTCCCGCATTTGATCAGTTTATCCTTATTCCTTCCCTGTATCCCTGAGAACTAATCAGGAACCTAATCCGACTATTTTCTACCATTTTGGAAGCATACAATTGTTGATGTTTCCTAGAATTTTCTTTCAGTTCCTTGCATATGTAGTCCTTCCTCCTGCTTTTGTTTATGATATTTCCTCTTCTTGGTATAATTTATTCCTCCTCTCCCTGTCTTTTGTCCCTCTTCACTGCCACCCCCTTTCATCTTGTTACCATCCCTCAACCTTGGATCTCAGCTCATCCATCCCTTCCTCAGGGAAACCTGTTCTGTCTCCACTGCAGCCTAGATCTGGGATCTCTCTTACCTATTCTCATTGCTCTCCGTATTTTCCTTCCCTGTCATTTGTAAATATATATCACTTGGCCAATCTTTCTCTCCTCTGATAGATTGTATGCTCTATGAGGTCAGGGACCATCTTTGTCTTTGCATATCATTGTGTCTCTAGCACTTAGCCCCAGTGCCTAGATCCTCAGTAAACTGTTTCAAAAGACAGAAAAATAGAAAGAATGAAAAAGATAAAAGAGGAAAAACATAAAGGCATCAACTTTAAAATTTGGTCTACTTCTTGTGCCTTTTCCTTCTCTTTGGTAGATGGATGAACATGTCATGAACTATTTTCTCTCTGCTTAAAAAGGAAAATTTGCTCTTTGGACAGAGAATTATAAGAAACAATGGGTGTGTGTGTGGGTCTGGGTGCAGGTTGAATATGTTGTTCCTTCTCTAGAAGCATCTAGAAACATATTCTTGGCCAGTTCGGCTCTTAAACAGGGCCTAACTCAGTTTTTTTCTTTTCTTTGAAGTCTTCCCTGGTGACTAAAGCCCTCATGAATGGGTACCTTCTGCAAACTCCTAAAGCACATATTTGTCACATCAGAGAACTTGGGGTTTGAGTGGGCCAGTCTCATGCCCTGTCCATGGGAGCAATTCCCCCACCACGGCCCGGTCCATGAGTTCCTCATAGACATCACCTCATTTTGACATTACTGTGTTTAATGGATTGAGAGGTTTTCCTTACGTTGATCACCTCCCTGAGGATCAAATGCTTTGATCCCATTCATATTCCCCAAAGACCTCCCAGTATATCTACTCCTCCTTTCCCACCACAGTCCTTCTGATATTTGGATATAGTTGGCATACCTGCTCCCTTCCTCACATCTCCAGTCCCATCCTATTTCCACAGTGTCTTTCATAGTTCTGTGTTCCATGTGTGTCTCATCTCCTCATTTGGATTGCAAGCTCCAGGAGGGAACAATTTCCCTTCTGCCTCTTTCATACACTTCTCAAACCCAATATTTGGCTGGAAACACAGTGGGCATTCATTGATGACTGAAGAGTGTGTAAGTGCAATGGAGAAAGGCTATCATGGAAAAAAATGGAGATTATTTGGGCTGGAGACCTAAGATGGATAAGATTTCCCTCTCTTACCATGGTTGGCAAAATTGAATTGATCTTAGTCAATGTCAAGACTCCACCAATCCATATTAGGTCAATAAAGAAATACAAAATGTTCCTCTGGTTGGGGAAGAGGGGATTATTTTTTCAGTGATTGGTATCAGAATAAAAGATCAAGAAAATTCTCAACAGAAGGTAATAGGAACTGAGAAGACAAAGATAATTAAACACATAGAGGAAAAGATCAAGAAAGAAGGAGAATAAAGGAGGAGAAAGTGTGGAATTCAGAACATGGCCAGGCCAAGAGTGCTATTTCTCTGGTATCCCTGCCCCGGTCCCAGAGGATGCATTAGGTTTAATGCAGAAAATGACTGACAAATTACTAGGTCACTGAGTGTGAAATTTATATTTTTTGCTTCTTGCTTTCTCCCATCCTATAATTGTATCGACCTAAACAGTAAAAATATTGCTATTGTCTTCTTTATTACAGCACCTCTGAAAAGGAAACTGCTGTGTCACAGTAGATTTTTTTTCCTGGATAAATCTTTTCCTTGTGATAAATAAATCTCCTAATAGGGTCTTATTTAAATAACACTGTGCTGGGAGTTAGGCAGAAATCAAAAGATGAATCATTAAGCTTAGTAATAGGAAAGCAGTGTGCATCAGCGGCATTGCCACATCCCGAGAAGCCACATCAATTAGGTACCTAATGTGTGACCCGTCACATAAACCAGTCCAGCCACACACTCCTCATGCTCCCAGTATCGATTGTGGTCCAGATATTTGGAATTAAACTGTGCCTCCTAATTATCAAGCACGTAGACCTGTTCTGGTCCTGCAGTCAGGAGGCTGAACTGTGACCCGTACCCGAGGAATTTCCCTCGTGGTGATGAACGTGCTCTCCCTGTGACCTTGAGCTATGAGTGTGTTTGTTTTCTAATCAACCCTTTCTGAGCCACGGGGGTGTTCTTGGGAATCAGAGAAATCACAAATAGCAACTGTTTGGTGCATCTCAGTGACACACATTTTGATTCTGGGCCTTTATCTAGGTTGGTTTTTAGTGACATTTGCTCTTTGGAGAAAATACTCTAAATCCATTTCTTACACATTTCTCTGGCTATTTTCTCCACCTCAGGTCATAGAGATCTCTCCCTGCCCTGAGCTCTATTAGCGTATTGTTCACTCCCTGGACTCTGTTCAAAGATGTGTTTTGTCTTTTTAGCTCTGTAGTTCTTTAGGGTGAGTTTTGTAAATTATTTTGCTTTTGTCTTAAATATTCTTTGGTGCCCAGCATAGGGTTAAGTATATAGTAGATGTTCAATAACCAGTTGATAATATTGCTTCTTTGACTACTTCTAATTTCTTGCACTACTTTAAGTGGTCATTATTTCCTATCATTGATGGATTGAGATGTTGCCTTTTGCCAAATTACCTAGGTACATAAAATACTTACAGACGGCTCTCAGGTCCCCTGGCATTTTCCTTTAGCCAAGTTATGCCCAGTTAGCTCTCTTAATCTTCTTCTATGTTCCACTTCTTGCCTTTTAATTTTTTACAATCTAGAGATGACAGCACCTTGGATAATTGAAGAGAAACATTTGGGGAAATGCCTAGGAGAGGAGAGTGCCGTAACCAAAAGAGGTTATGTTTGTGCAGCCTCCCCAGACTCACTGCATTCACTGCACGATGTGTCAGAATTGAAATGCCCAGTGCAACTCACAGACAACTGTTGCTGCCTGTCTCTGATTGACCTTTGCCGTGTTCTGGTGTGCTGGTCTACCGCCTAGGAGGCCCATTGATATATTCCATCCATCCGTAGGAGGAGGTTGGAATGTGGCCAGCCAATCAAAACACAGAACAGGGAAAAAATAGATTGTTAGCAACCTTTTTTTTAAACAACAGAATCAGTTTTTATCCCTGCAACACGGTGAATCGGCCCAATATGCCACTTTTGGTATACCGTAAAGTTCTCATGTGGCTGCAAAGGATAATAAATCTGTCTTGGAATTTATCTATGCGTTCCCCATTATGTGGCCTTTCTCCCATTTGATATAATCTCCAGGATGAATCATGTGTTTTTGAGCAAGCAGAACTTCCCAGTGAACTGATAGTCCTTCCAAATATGATCTGTGTCCAAATGGACAGGGAACATGAAGCACTTTTTGAAAATAAGAAAGCAAAATAAGCATAGAGAAATTGGGCAGAACGTGGTGAAACCCCATTATAAACTACCTCAGTCTAGCATGGACCATACTGTAGGTTCAACCCCTTCTCTTGAGTCAACAACGGGTTCATCACTGACACAGGAGGCCAGCAGGAGCCTGATGCAAGTCAAAACCTGTGACGCCAGCATTCCAGTCAGTTGCTGCTGAATTCAAAGTAAGGAGCTAAAACCATCCTGTAAGTAGCCATGTAAAGGGAAGAGAGAGCCACACAACTGGTCTGGTCTGAATGCAAAGGAAAAGGAAGACAGAATGATATAGGAAACACATGTCTCAGCCTGACTTCGGAGCCTGAGCTATCAGTCTTTGCTTTTTTACTTCCTCCAGTGTGATTCTGGGCAAGTCACTCAACCTCTCGGGGCCTCACTTTTTTTATAAATTGGAGCAAATTGTTACTGCTCTATCCATCTCTTAAGCTGGTTAGGAAGCATATAGAATTGCAGCATTCGAGAACTGAAAATGACTTTGTAGAGTTGAACATTCTTCTGTTACAGATGAAGCAATCGAGGTCCAGAGCTGTTAAGGTTGAATAGTAGAATTGGAGCTTTAGGAGGAACAGTAGAGACCATGATCATAATCATAGCCATAGGATGTTTGAAATAGAAGTGACCTCGGGACTGATCTGGCACAATATCTTTACCTTATAGTGAGGGAACTGAAGTCCAGAGAAAGAGAGGAATTAGGGGAAATAGTGGGAGAACTGGGGTTGCCACTTGAGTGTTTGGATCCTTTGTCATTTAGTTCAAGTGAGATGAGCTATGTGCAAGGCTTTTGAGAAATCTAAACTTTTTTTTACACATGCATAAATGTGTAAGAGGACTAAATACTGTTGATGCACATTTCAAACCTTGTAACTAATTTCCACAAACAGCTCACAAACCAGAATTTCTTACTGAAGTCATCTCATCCACTCTGGGCTTCCTGTGGGACCTAGGCCAGTGCATACCAGACCTGATGGAAGAGTGAGGCAAACTTCTGCAGGGGGAATTGTCTCAGTGCCCTGGATGGCGTGGCAGAGCAGAGTCACTGTCAATATGATGGCAAAGAACTTCAACTCATGAAATCTACCTAGTGCCTGTTACACGCCTCCCACTAACTGTGAAGGGCTATGGGAATGCAGAGATGACACTTTGGTTTTATAGGGAGCTCACAGCTGTGTGGGTATGGGGAAAGTGAGCTGGGGCACACGGGACAATGGGCTGAGACCCAAGGCAGGCCCTGAAGTACCCTACCATATAAGTAAAAGTGCTAAAGGAACACTGGGTTTGAATACAAAAATTCTGAATGGTCTGTCGTAGGAAGGTTTTGTGGCTGCCTTGAGGTTTATACTGAGTCTTGAAAACTGAGTAGATGGTAAGTGAGGATTGGAAGTAGATAAAGGAAAAAGCTAAACTAGAGATTCAAGAGGACAGAAGAATCAGAATAAGGTAGGATGTACCTCCTAGTATCAAGACTTATTTTAAAGCTATAGGTATTATGACAGTGTGCTATTAGCACAAGGATAGATGGAGAACAGGATAGAGAGCCAGAAACAGACCCTTTTCTTTGCTGGAATCCTGATCTATGACAGAGATGACGCTGCAGATTCACAGCAGAAGGATGGATTGTCCCATACTTGGTGTGGAGACAACTGGTTATCCAAAGGAAAGAAAATAATGTTGGATTTTGGATCCCTACTTCATACCATGAACACAAATCAATGTCAGGTAGATTGAAGATCTAAATATGAAAAGTAAAACTTTTTTTAAAAAAAATGTCATCATGAATTAAGGTAGGTAGGATTTTCTAATACTGATAAATTTATATTCAATTTCAAAACTCCTGTTTATCAAAAGATGCCATTAAGAAGATGCCATTAAAAGAAAATTCAGACTTGGAGAAGATATCTGCAACTCATAAAACCAACAAAAGATTGATAGTCAGAACATATTTTTCTAAAGTAGTAAAAGTAAATTAAAACAGACGACCCAATACAAAAGGAGACGCAACATATGAATAGGTAATTCATAAAAGAGGAAATACAAATCACAAGAAATGTGTACCTAGAAGTTCAACTCTTATTATCTGGGCAATGCAAATTAAACTATAGTGAGATACAGTGTCTCACCCAAGATATTGGCAAACTTTCTAAAGTCTGACAATTCCAAGTGTTGATATAGATGCAAATTGATGGGAACTCTCATTTACTATTAATGAGAGTGTAAATTGGTACCACCAGTTTGGAAAGTAGCTTGGCATTATTTAGTAAAGTTGAAGATGCACATTTCCTATATTCCTCTAATTGTCCTTATAAGTATTTTCCCTAGATTAACACTCATAGTGAGGTCAAGGAGACACATATATGAAGCATTGCATGGTATAAAACTGGAAATAACCCATAGGTCTATCAAAGGGAATTGAGTAAATAAACTGGAATGGTCCTGCAATGGAATGATATAGGGCAGTACAAATAAATGAACTAGATGATTCTTATGGATCAATCTCATAAATTAAATCCAGAAGAGATGGTTGGTAGGAGAAGGTTGCCTGAAAACTGGAAACAGCAGGGTAGTAAACAAAAGGCAAACAGAACCGTGCTTTTGAAGAGTGGCAGAGAGCATCATGTGCATGATGGGATGTGATCTGGGCTTCCCTCCTGCATACCTGTCCATCAAATGCCTGACGTCATCATTAGAGGACAGAGACTTTGCCTTTTTTTTTTTTTTTTATCTCCATCTCTCTGGCACCTCTCAGAGTTCCTGGCATAGAGTAAATACTCAATAATATATTTTTAAATGAATGAATAAAGGCAAGAACCAATCCTACCCTTCTTTGTAGGAAGAATCACAGAGTAGATACAGTGTGTTCTTTGGAGTTATTCTCATTGCATTCACTTCCTGTCCAGATAACTTTCTCTATTTCTCAATTTCTCTGAGTTTTCACAGAGTGAAACTGCTTACTGGCCTCATCGTTTTGACAGCATTTCTAGGATTTGCCTCTTCCTCTTGCATCCAAAATATATGCTTGTTGGGACTCTTCTAGACCTCACCCTATATACCTCTTCATCTGGCTGTTCACTTGTATCCTTTATAGTAAACTGGTAATTGTAAATATAGAGGTTTCCTGAGTTGTTCAAATGAATTATTGAAGCCCAAATTTGTAACCAGCTAGAAGTGCTTGGGGATATCCACGACTTGTGGCTGGCATCTGAAGTGGGAGCAGTCTTATGGGACTGAGCCCTTAGCCTGTGGGGTCTGTGCTAATCAAGAGTAGTTAGCGTCAGAATTGAGTTGGTGGACACCTAGTTCGTGTCAGAGAGTTGATGTTGGAGTGCATATGGCTTAAGTAATATCTCTATGCATTGATCAGCGTATATTTATTTAGTAAAGAATATATGTAGGAGACTCTGCCAGGCACTATGGGGCATAGTAAGAGTAATAACAATAATAATAATAATGACAAAGATAGTGCTAAATTTTGATTAAAGACTTTCACAGAGGGCTTTCACATGCATTGTCCCTTTTCATCCTAAGAACAAAATGGGAATATGACAGCTTATGAAACTTACTGGGCCAGCAAATTGTAGCTACTTTCATGCACAAATTTCATCATGAATGTTTGCTTTCTTAGAATGCCCCTAAACTCTTACCACCCCTGCCTTATAGGATGGCCCTACTCCCACCCCAGGGACTATTGTTTGAGGATGCCCGAGGTCTTGTATAATCAGATATTGCTGTCACACAAAGTCTAGTCTTGTCATCACCTCACAAATTGTCCCTTCTAGATCCTCCATGTAGTTCAGAAAGACAGTGATTTTATATTTTTCTAATCTCATGATATGTAGAATTTCTAAGAGACCCTTTGAATACCCAGAAGAAATCACAGGGCCACCATACGCCTGGGCAGGGGCTGGGGAACCCTTTCAAAGGGCTCATAAAGGCAAGAGAGAATCCTTTCAGCAGAAATTAAATCATAGCATTTTATTTTTATCAGACACTTGCTATCATTTCCCCCCTCCCTTTGCTACCATGAAAATTGAGAAACTGGGAATCCAATTACAAAGGCGAGATAAAAAGGAAAGATAGTAAAACATTTTAATTGGATGGAGGAGACGCTGAATCGTGTTCTCTCACTCTGTGCTTCAAATGCTCCATGTGTCACAGCAACAGAGTGAGGTCACTGGAGACAGGAACAGTAAGGTGACACGAGAGAAACAGGAACAGCCATGGGGGTGTTCTGATTCAGTGTTCTGATCCATCATTGCAGCATCCTGACCCCCTAGCATTATTGATTCCCTTTGGACCACTTGACCCAACATACTGGTGGGCAGAACGTAGCCCAAATAAAGAAGACCCACCTTCTCTGTGAGTTTCATTTCAAACATGGATTCTCAGAACGGGAAGAAAGACTGTTATTAAATGAACTTCAATAAATGAAGGTAGATTTTGGGGGCTTCTCTTGGAGTTGGGTCAGGGCTTTGCTTATGAGGAAAAGTAACAGAATCAAAGTTAGGCAGAGCCAGCCCTGATGGCCTAGTGGTTAAAATTTGGTGCTCACCCCTTGGGTGGCCCGGGTTTGCTTCTCAATGGCAGAACCACACCACCCATCTGTCAGTTGCCATGCTGTGGTGGTGGCTCACAGAGAAGAACTAGAGCAACTTACAACTAGGATATGCAACAATGTACTGGGGCTTTGGGGAGGAAAAAAAAAAAGGAGGAAGATCAGCAACAGATGTTAGCTCAGGGCAAATCTTTCCCTACAAAAAAAAAAAAAAAAGATAGGCCAAGGTTTTCAGCAGCACTGAAGTAAAATACACAATAGGACTATTTCTGGTAGGAGTAGTAAAGTCATCCTACAATTGGGCTCACTACCCATGCCACCCAGATTTAGATTCTGTGTCAGCTACTGCCAGATTTAGCAACTCATCAGGGCTTCAGAGATCAGGGACAGTGGTGCAGGGTTTGTGATTCAGGTCTCCAAGAAAGGCTGATTAAAGGATAATTTAGTGGCCTTTGGCTCCATGGGAAGGTTGGTAGAGGGAGATGTTCCTGCTCTAGAACTAGTTCTACATCTAGAAGTAGGTCTGGAAGTTCTATATTTCTCCCCAGGACAAAGCTTGCGAGTCGGAGAATAACCAGTCACTAGAATGCATTGTCGTGGGAAGGTCTTTGAAATTAGGACCAATTCTTGATTGCCTTTCCATACTCTATTCTTGCCAAGTCCTGCATGCTTTGCCTCCTAGGTATGTCTTGAATAATTGCTTCTCTCCATTCTAATCATCAATGCTTTGGTGCAACCAAGCACCATCTTTCTATGGGACATTAGCAATAACCTTCTCTTTGGCTCCCTGCATTCACTCTGATTGCTCTCAGAAGTGTTTGCCACATTTCAACCAAAGTGTTTACAAAATATAAATCTGACCATGCCCCTTTGTTCTCAAATTAGAATTCTGTAGGGCACAGCATGGACTGACCTTGGTTCACTTCTCTGACCTTGACTTTAACCACACTCTCCCTCACTCTCCATCCCAGCCACATGACCTGCCATCTCTCTGTCCTTTCACAGGAGTCTCCCTAATGTGTATGTTCCCCTAGAACACTCTTCTTCTGGTTCCCTCCTTCTTATCTTTCAGATCTCAGCGTAAGCCTCCTTTGTCCAACAAAGGTCACCTGGTCACCCTAATCTCACAGGACTAGCAACTGTTCACCATTGAATTCATTTTAAAAAAAAAAATATTTTGTGGGGCCAGCCTGGTGGCATAGTGGTTAAGTTCACATGCTCTGCTTTGGCAGCCCAGGGTTCACAGGTTCAGATCCCAGGCATGGACCTACACACCACTCATCAAGCCAACCTGTGGTGACGTCCCGCATAACAAATAGAGGAAGATTGGCACACATGTTAGCTCCCGGACAATCTTCTCAAGCAAATAGAGGAAGATTGGCACCAGATGTTAGCTCAGGGCCAATCATCCTCGCCAATCTTCCTCAACAACAACAAAAAATATTTTGGTCAACATAGTCAATTCTCGTTATTTGCGGTAGTTCTGTTCTATAAAGTTGCTGCAAGCACTCAATTAGTGAATACTGAACCTTTGCTTCTAGGGGAAATAGAGGGTTAGGTTTCTGTGAGCCTCGGGTCACAACATTTTTGACAACCAACAAATACATAATCTTGTTTTATGTGTGCTTCTGCTTAAAAGCACCTTATTTAATATATATTGTTGATTCATTAACATTGAACTCATGGCCAACAGCACTGTAACTCATGCCTGCAGGAAGCTTATCTAGCACACGTATTTTCTCTGCAAGGCACATCACAGCCTTCTTGCACTTAGGAACACTAGACTGCACTTCAGCACTACACTTGGGGCCATTTAAAACAGCAAATCCACCAAAAAAAGCCCAAAAGTGGAAAAAATGTGGCACCAAATAGACTGCAAAAAGGACAGTTGTTTACGGTATGAGAGAGCTAAAACAAGAAGGCGGCATGTCGCCTTATTCAAACTCAGCTGGGAAAGTGCATGTCTGACGACTCAAATTTTCACTGCTTTGTGCAAGTCTGTGAATGACTTCAAAAACATTGCGAGTATTGATTTGGGGGTTACAAATGCATTTTAGCAAGTAGACAAATTTGCAAATATGGAATTGATGAATGATGAGGATCAACTGTATTTTATCCTCCACTGGTTTACAGACTCTATGAAGGTTTTTGGTTGCTTTTTGCTTTCCATTTGACTCATGGTTCCTCACAGTGCCTGGAAAGTGGTAGGTGCTCAGTAAACAGATGTTCAGAAAATGAATAAATGTGAGGGATGACTGAGGCTGGATATTGAAAAAAATAACCATCTCGGTCAGTTGTCTGTTCATTTAAAGAAATGACCCAGCCCTTCTACAACCACCCTTGGGGCGTCTATCTGAGGGGGGATTCTGGGCTGGATGATAAAGACGATGAATCAGAATAGTTATTCTCATGTTCTCCAGCATAAGCATCAAACGTTGTTATGGGTCTGTCCTACCTGAGATCTAATCCTTCACTGACTACGTGTATCCACAGCATGGACCACTCCCTGGGGGCCACAGGTTGTGAGGGTTGGCATCACCCACATCCATGCTATGATTTTCCCAAAGTAGCGTGCATAAAGGGCCAGAGCAGAAACTAGTTTCTGACTCTCACACCAGTGCTCTTTACTCCACACTGCAGACTCCTCCTTCAAACAAACACAGTGTTTGTGGTTACAGCTTACAATTCATCACTATACCAATTATTTAAGAGGAAGGGCATTTCCTATTCAGAATCTTTTCCCTTCACAAGACCAGGAAAGTTGTATTCTAATTTTTACCACCTAATTGCTTTAGGACCCAAAGCTCACAAATATACCTTGAATTACCTCCATTGGTGGGACTTTTCCATCAGCTAGTCTACAGTGGACCTAGAGGACTCTGACTTGAATCTCAGTGCTTCTATTTAAGACATTCTACCCTCACAACCAGGATAACCAGCTCTCGATTTTTCAGAGAATTTCTCACCTCATTTTATCTTCACCAACCTCTGGAATGAAAGTAGGGTGGATACTTGTGTCTTTATTTATGGATGGACAAGTCATGTTATCTCCCTCATACTTCTCAGGACTACTAGGGAGAATGAGCTAGCATACAGAAAAGCCCTCCACTAGCACACAGCAATTTCTCAAAAAATACTTTCTAATCTGAATCTTAGGCCCAGAGAAGTAATTGGTCAAGTGGATGTAAGCAAAATAGTGATGGAGGTGGTTTCCTTACTACTGTATAATGGCTTCTGGACAAGCTAAAGTTTGGGGATGCAGAACATGTTCCAGAATTGCTGTTCTGAGAAAGTAGGGCACCACACTGGTTGCGGATGAACAAATCTGAGACAATTATTCAAAGTACAGTCGAGGGCATTTCCTTTCCAGATAGACCCTATGACCTACCAAGTCACCCAAAGGAAACTTTGCTGTGCCCAGTGAGCCAGAGCAGAGGTGTCTGATGGACGAGTCTTCATAGGATGCAGCTTTCATCATGTCTTCTCCATGCTTTAATGCAATGACCATAGCTAGGTTGACCATATGTTTTGGTTTGCCCAGAACAGTACCATTTTACATCTGTTCTGACGTTATTAGTAATAGTGCCCCCTTTTATTCTCCAAAGTGCCCTGTCTTTGGACAATAAATTATATGGTCACCTTATTAAATATAGGGTGAATTATATGGACTACCCCATCGACCCTGCTTAGTCCAGAATCTAATGCATCACCAATCTGCCAAAAACCTGCCTACACAACCTGTTCTCTCTTTCCTTCTCAACATCTATTGCTCAGCTGATGATCCTTTCACTGTTCATGATCCATGCCACGTTCTTTTCCATCTATTTATATTATCTGTAATTTAATTCAAAATGCAATAGCATAGACAGTATAACGGGCATGTGTGTGTGTGTATGTGTTAATTTTAATCTACACCCTAGAGGTTATTGATTAACATTTGTAGTTCCTTAATCAGGAATACACATTCCAGAGTTGGTTAGTCAGCATTTGAAAGACTCTAATCAGAAATCATAACTCCAGAGGCCCCTAGTGCAGGCCTCCAGCTTTCTTTACTTCTGGTTATGACCAGTGGCTTTGTTAATTAGGATAATGGATGTTAGAAACCATTTTTGCATTGACGGCTAGAAATGTGGGATATTTTGCACTATTTTACAGGTAGTCCTCCCCTTGCATAGATAAAGTATAGGAATCTAGTGAGAGCAATTTTCTCTTCACTTTGGAATGGTGTTCTCGGGGTTAGGAATCCAAATGGGTCTTGTGTCTTTGCTTATTAGACTAGAAGGTCACTGGAATCCTGCTTCCAGAGCATTGCTGCATCTGTTTCAGTGCATCGTTTCATACAATGGCAGAGGGGCGGGATTCACGTTGCTTACAGCACAGGTTGTGTGATTGTTTTCATACCTGTCTGCTAATAAACTTGTGTGTACATGGCAGAGTTGAGTGCTCCATGGAAGCCTGACTACCTGGTAAATTACAACCTGGTAGCAAGTTAGTAGGGAAATAGACCTATAGTCCTCTCTCACTTCTAACTTTGGAGGCTACCAGTACCTACCAAAAGTAACAAGAATTGGCACAAGTCAGTTTGCAAAGAGTTCCATGTCTTGTTGCATGGTGTTTTTTCCTACTAGATTGCCTCTTCTTCCCATGCCCCATGCCAGTTTATTCCCATCCTTCAAGACCCAGTTCAGGTGCTGCTCATAGCCAAAGGGTCTCCTGACTGTTCCAGTCCTTTTGGCTTCCTGTTCTGAACTCTTACACCACTTAGAGCAGGACACACACTATCTAATACATGTTTTTATTATTATTATTATTTCTTTCTCTAATTATTTTTGTATGCATACTTTTGAAAACTGGACTATAAATATCCCGAGTGTGGAGATGTATCTCTTTCTCTTGGAGTCCCTTTGATACCTGACCCAAAGGTAAGCACATATGAAAGGCTCAGTAAATACTTACTGGCCAGTCAGCTTACTTAAGAACCTGAACCAACAAGCCTTGAGCCTCCATGTATTTGGACTGTGGGGCAAGGTGGAGGCCCATTGATGAAGGACACTGAATTCCGGGCTGTGGATTTAGATTTGCTGGTGGAGGAAACTGGGAGCCATCATACACGGTTATTGTTACATTTCCATTTGAAATATGGGGCCAAAGAAACAGTCCCAGAACATCTGTCCAGGGCTGGAGGCCAATGCATATCCTCCAGATGTTACTCGGGGATCTATGAATGCACTCTTCCTGCTCTATTGGCAAGGAGGTAACTGAAGGAAGAAGGCAAGATCCAGAGGGAAAACTGACGAAATAAAAGAGACATTATAAGGCACACCTTCCGAGAGCAGCCAATTTATAGGTTCTGAATATTGCACTATAAATATCAGCATCTTAGAATCTCAGAGTGAGAAAGGGCCCTTGGAGATCATCTGGCCCAACCTCCTGCCCAATGCAGAGTTATTAAGCATGGCAGGCTGATGTTAATAAGGGTCCCCTGCTGCTTCCTCTGGAAAGCTCCATTTTTCAAGGATCTCTCCCTCACCCTTTATATCCGGTTAGGCTACTGCCCAGAGGACATTTTCACAGTTCAAATACCTTTTTGTTTTATTTTTGGATTTGCTTCTTTTAAATCTGTTTTCCTTACCAATAAGGCCACACAAAAGTGGGTTGTCCAGGTGGTGTATGTTGTATCTCCTTCGCTACCCCTCACTTTTCTAATTAATTGGTCCATTTTCAAAGCTGAAACTGGCAGGCGCTTACTCCTTTAGGGTCTCTCTATCCCTGCCAAAAACAGCCATGTTAAAAAACCTATTTTATGACTAGGTTTTCCAAAGTTATAGCCTCTCTCATTCCAACCAGCTTGGCAAGAAGGAGGCCAAAACACAGATTAAGCCATTTTCTCCTCATTATCGCCCCATTAAGCTTGCAAAGATGCTGTAGAAGCCCAGGGCTTCATCTACCTGTTCTGGCCAGGAAGCCAGGAGAGTTTAGCACCTTCCTCTGAAAGGAGCCATTTATTCAATGAGTCAGGGAGAGGCTCCTTCTCTCCTGGCTGGAGGAGGAAGCCTTACAAGCGAAATGCAGTAAAACCTTGGCTGCTCAGAACCTTTGGGGAATTCTGGTGAGGCAAGTTTTCCAGGTAGCTAGGATGACTTCTTTAGACTTCAAAATTCAAAATAATTCTAGCTATTTTGGAAGAAATTTCTACAAAGTATATTCTGCATTTCCATGTCTTCTTAAATAGAGAATCCTAACCAGAACTTGATCCTTTTCTTGATTGATGAGGGTCGCCTTTATTGACACCAATTCATACTGGCTTAAATGAATGATAGGAGTTGTGCAATGCTGGTGGTTACACCCAGAATGGAAAATGCTTTGGATCCTTACATCTGCATGTAATAGTTTTTATGCCTCGCTTCTCTACTGTAATCAAGGAATCTACTTTCTTTTTTTTTTCTTTTTGTGAGGAAGATCAGCCCTGAGCTAACATCCATGCCAATCTTCCTCTTTCTGCTGAGGAAGACTGGCCCTGGGCTAACATCTGTGCCCATCTTCCTCCACTTTATATGGGATGCCGCCACAGCATGGCCTGACAAATGGTGCATCCGTGCGCTCCGGGATCCGAACCCGGGCTGTTAGCAGCGGAGCATGTGCACTTAACCACTACGCCACGGGGCCGGCCCCTGAATCTACTTTCAATATCGTGTCCCCAAAAGGACATCTAATTTATACATGTGCATGAATCTCAAAATAATTATATTAAGTGCAAGAAGCTAGATAAAAACAAAACAGAAAAACAGGTCCACATTGTGTGATTCCATTTATGTAAAACTCTATAGAATGCAAAATAATCTATAGTGACAGAAAGCAAATCAGTGGTTGCCTGGAGTAGGGGTAAGGAAAGGAGAGACTACGAAGGGGCAGAGGTAACGTTTCGGGGTGATGGGTATATTCGCAATCTGGACGATGGTGGTGGTTTCAAGGATGTATGTCTTTGTCAAAAACGTATCAAATTGTATACTTTAAATAAGTGTCATTTATTTTACACCAATTATACCTCAATAAAGCTAATTAAATAAGCAGGCAAGTAAATAAATAAATAAAAGCTATACATCCAGTCACTCAAATTCACGTGGGAGCATTTGTGCGTGAAGGCAGGAAGGGAGCACTTAGCAGGAAGAGAGATGCAGAGGGAGGCTGGCAGAATGCAGTGCTGTCAAAGCGGACCCCTCAGCGAGCAGGGTGGGAGAAGGTCCTGGTGGTGGTATGCAGAGCTCACCGTTGATCCAGGGCTAACTCTGCCACAGGCAGGCTCCCAGCCCTACAGAGGCATTCACTCATTTACTCCTCACAACACCCCATGAGGTGGAGATGTGAATTTTTTTTTTTTTTTTTTGCCTATTTTATAGATAAAAGAAAAGAGAGATCAAGGCAAAGTGAGTTCTCAATGTGGAGAGTCATCTAAACCAAACGTCCAAAAGATGGTTTCCAAAGTTCTATGAGTTTACAGATCAAGATAGACCCACAGAGGTTGGTCCATTTATGTGATGTTGTGACCAAAATGCTTCAAGACTTTATTTCTTATTCTTTAGTCAGGGTGATGGGAATTTGGTAACTGCCCCTATAGTGAAAGAAGTTGCTAGAAGTTAAAAAAAAAGAGTAACTATGTGGTAGTCCTCAAGGACGTAGAATATGTGGCTACTACATGCCATTCCTCAAATATCCCCTCTACCCAGCTCTACGGGCTGGTGTTTAAAACGTCTTTAATAAAAGATTAACAAAAAATTCTCATTCAACAGCCAAAGCAAAATGCAATTGCTTTTTGGATTCTTAATATGCAGACTTACACTTATGATAAAGGGCGATGCCTGTGATTCAATTTTTATATTTGTTTTTCTATTGTATTACTGATTACATACAAATCCTGAAGCAAACAATTCAGCATTGACCAGGCCTCAGGGGACAGAAGCAACGCAGGCTGTACAGAATAGGATGCAGAACAAACCATAAATATTCCCTTTACCTTAAATTATTAGTTTTTGTAAGAAGAAACTGAGGCTAATGCCAGAATAAGTTAGTTATCTTTGCAGTGTATCATATACAGCTAGATGCAGTAAATTATATATAGTCCTCAATTTAAAATTGGGTTCAGAAAAATAAATAAATAAAATTGGGCTCAGTTGATCTTAATAAACACTTTTACCAAGTTAAAGAACCATTTCAAATATTATTATGAATAGCTGTCAATGCTGGGTGGGCTAGTATGTAGTCCAGTGCCTGGCACCCAATAAACACTTATTAAATTACTGAATGGAGTCAAGATCCTGTAGCCCAGAATAAGCGCAATCACTCATGCATTACTCTTTTCTTTTTTAACAAGGCGTGTTAAGGGTTGATGGGCTATGGGTCTCATAAGCTTCTTCAGATGTGAAGCAGGAGTTTATACCCCTTCAAACTTCTCATTGTCCCTAGCACACGGTGGTGCTTCTTGTGAGCCCTCAATAAAGATTCATGGCTTAAGTGATTGCAATTTACTGACTCCACAATTTTTCTCAAGACCAGTGCTAGGAGAGATCCTCCATTATTTTCTATGTATATTGTAGAATATAAATTACACTGTCAATACAAAATAAATGGCATTAAACTAT
This sequence comes from Ceratotherium simum simum, assembly GCF_057802395.1. Lineage (NCBI taxonomy): Eukaryota > Metazoa > Chordata > Mammalia > Perissodactyla > Rhinocerotidae > Ceratotherium > Ceratotherium simum. The sequence goes on along the minus strand of NC_141913.1, from coordinate 34,803,281 downwards.
ATATTGGATTTCAAGAAAATGCCCTAAAAATGCCTTTCAGATAGGCCCTCGCTGCATTATGCCTCATACCCAACTACCACTTTCTCCTGCAGAAACTCCTATACATTCTCTCCTAGAGATGCTCTGTCACTGGGTCTATTGCATGATGTAGTCACTAGTACCAATAAGGATTTTTTTTTTTTTTTGCCTCTCTATCTAAATATTTTCATCTCTCAGTTCCAGGCCACTCCACTTGATCCTCTGAGAAGGCAAATAATTTCTTCTGTCAGTGGATATGATTCCCCAGAAGATATTGATGCATTTGGGAGTATAATTTGGCCGGGGAAGGAGATAACCTGAAACCACAAACCATCCTAAACACTCTATTATTAACAAAGAGAAAAAAGCTGAATTGAGTTGGAGAAAAGCCTTACTGAATGATAAATTGTCAGAGCCTGTGTAGCTCAGGAGGTTTCAGCCCATTCACCCCAGCTGCATTTTTATTAATTCTTGAGGAAAGAACTTTGAAATAGCAAGTCTAATAGTCAGGATTTGAATGGCTGCATTTGCTCCCAGAGGTGGCCTGAGTCTTGAGAAACATGGTTGGGAAATTCGCCCTGCACATCTCCCCATTCCTGATGCTTGATTTTGTTCTCCTCATACAAAATTGCATCATCCAAATTGCTGCCAGTACTTTTATTCTAGTCTAAGCTGTGGACTTAGTGTAGAAGCCATAATTCCAGAAACTTCTCTGCAGACCAGGATGTCAGTTGTCAATCTGGGTGAAGGCTTTGATGCAACCTTGCAATTTTTTACACCTCTTTGGGTTTTTTATTCTTTTTAAGTTATGGTTATATATATGTCTTGTTTCCTCTCTTCCATTGTCTTAGAAGTCTTTTGAGATAAATTTCTACAGCATCCATCCAAGTCCTTGATCATTAGTGGACAATTATTACATTGAAACATATTTGAAACATAGAATTGACTGCCAAGAAGCCTAGCAGGATGAAGACAAAGGAACTCCCCTACATTGGTTGGTTGGAATGTTGTGGCTGCCCTTAACTTCAGAGGAGAAGTTTTAGAACAGAGGGGAGAGTAGACATGGATTTCAAAGGGACAAGGACTTACCCTACACAAACAGCTAAGTTCTTCAGACCCACCCAGCTGCCACCCGCGGACAGAGATGATGCATGTCACTGTTAACCCCACCTACTGTCTGCACAAAGGAAGGTCCCAATATGACCTGAACTCCAATGACTAGAAGAGATCACTTCATATTTATAGAGAAAGGATATGATGTCTGGGATGTGCTTTAAAATATTCCAGAAAAACAGATTTTGTTTGTTTTTGTGTTTTTGGTAGGGGAAACTAGATGAAACAAGAATGCCAAAATGTTGACAATTGTTCAAGGTGACACATGACGGTATTTATACTATTCTATTTTTGTGTATATGTAAAAGATTAAGTAGCAAAAAAAGATAGGTTAAAAGTAAGAAAAGAGAGAGTTACTTCACCACCATCCTTAGAAACTGGCTGAGTGAGGAAAGAGCAACTTTCTTCTGCTAAGAATTTTTACATCATTTAAAAACTGTTTTGGGTGTGTATAAGGGATATCACAGGAGACTTTACTTTAGATCTTACTTTACTAGGGCCCCAAATCTGAGAACAAAGAGAGTTAGTGTCCGTAGATTCTAGAGATGGCTGTCCGAATGTCTATGCAGTAGTTGCTAGGAAGGTGGCTATTGTGATTTGAATTGTGTCCTCCAAAAAGACATGTTGAGGTCCTAACCAGGTACCTGTGCATGTGACCTTATTTATAAATGATGTCTTTGCAGATGTGATCAAGTTAAGATGAGGCCCTACTGGACTAGGGGGGACCCTAAATACATTGACTGCCCTTTACACGAAGAGGAGATGACACACAGAGACTCACACAGAGGGAAGAAGGCCATGTGAAGACAGAAGCAGAAATTGGAGTGATGCATCTATAAGCCACGGAATGTCCAGAATTGCTGGCAACTACCAGAAGCTGAGAGAGAGGAATGGAACAGATTCTCCCTCAGAGTGTCCAGAAGGAACCAACTCAGCTGATGCCTTGATTTCAGACTTCTACTCTCCAGAACTGTGAGGGAATAGATTTCTGCTGTTTTAAGCCACCCAGTTTGTGGAAATTTGTTATGGAAGCTCTAGGAAACTAACACAGTGGCCAAACACTGTTTCTGCTGCCCGTAGCTGTTACTCCTCCTTCCTCTACCCTACAAGAAGGGGCCTTATGAGAGAGAAGATTGGGGAGAATGGATTTCTGTAGAGAGAGTTTCAAGAGGCTATGGCTCCTCCCTCTCAACCCTCCACATTCAACTAGGTCAAGGGGCTTCCAGAAACCTGTCAAGGAGCATGACCTGTATCCCCTGGATTTTGAAGGATTCAGAGCCTTGTGCCTGATTCCCATCTGAAAATGTCCAAAGACTGCAGCAATCTGTGGTGACTGAGGAAGAAGTGAGGACTGTGCTGGCTTCCAAGTATTTCCTGGGTTAGAGGAAAGGCCAGTGGATTCTGCAGAAGGTGGCTACGCAAAAGCCCTTTTGAAAGGACCCTGCTCAAGAACTTTAACTGCCAGGATGAGGAAGCCACAAGCAGAAAGATTCAACGTGAGCTTTGACCTAAAAGGGACCCTGATCTAAAAGGAAGATTCAAAATTGTCCAGATGGAAGAGGCATCAGGGTGGTTAGAGACAATTCAGGGTTGGACCTCAGAGAGGAGAAGATCAACAAAGAATCCACAAAAGTGTCCCATGAGAGAAAGGGCCAGTATTTGTTCATCTGACACAAAAAGAGTCCAACATGGAAGAATGAGAGAACTTGCTACTAAAAGTTGTGCTCTTTTCCACAAATTCTCTTTCCTCATTGTAGCCAATGTCGGGGTCTGGGAGTACAGAAACAGATTCTATCATAATGAAAAGATACAAAACAGATTATGTCCCCCCTCTTCTTCCTGAGCTCTGGTGGGGTGAAGCTTTTCACCACTTTTGACCCAACATTGTAATAACCTGAAAATAAGGCTGTTTTTTGATATTTAAAAGTGATATGGAAAACTAAGGGCTCTGAAATATCACCAAAGATGGACAAAGCCAGTGGCAGGAAGAAATTAATTTGGTTCTTTCTTATACTCTACTCAGTCCAACTTGTCCAATAAACCAACTACATTTGCTAGTTTTACCTTCTCTAAAACAGTATAAGCTACCTCAAGGTAAAAGCTATGTCGTATATGTCTCTAGTTATTTCATCCAAATGTCTAACAGATTTTTGGACACAGAAATATTCAGCAATAATTTTAGCTAGTTATGTATTTCTTACGTTCCTTAGGTTTTGTGATACATCACAAAACATATCATTCATACACTTTTTGAAAATGCATAAAGCACTTTTACATTTGTGGATGTATGTTGTGTGTAATTTTATCTTCTCAACAATCACATAAGCTCAGGAAGGCAGAGATTATCCCAAACTTCTAATTCAAGAAATAAAGACTCAGATAGCTTCTCTAGCTAGTGAGTGGCAGTGAAAGACTTGAGCCATGGTCTTATTATTTCAAACCAAGTGCTCTTTTTCTCCAACACAAGACTTTCTAAAATTGGAAATTGTTTTTGGAGGAAGGATCTTAGTGGTCTGAGAGTGAGTGATAAACGATGACTCTGGGTGGGAGGGAAAAGACTTGCCTGGCTGCATCACATCCATGACCTTGTGTCTGTGTACAGAACTTGAAAATGATATATGTGTGCTCATTCATGAAGCCCATATCCACGTTTTCATGTCCTACTCAGGGAAGATGGGCATCCTGCCTTACCCAGTAAATCCCCCATCACTCGAAAACGGGGGATATAGCTAACATTCCAGTCCATCCCTCCTCAGATCTTGGCAGCCAGGCACCATCATCACTCATGGACAGAAATGTTTTCCCAGCCCCCCAGTAGAAGACCATGTACTCTGAAATGCAGCTTCAAGCCTAGTGATGAATTTTCCCCAAGCCACCCACACTCATTTGCCTGTGACCAATTGCACAACTTCAAATCCAGCTGGCCCGGCTTAGGGGTGTGGTTGGAAGCCAAAAACGAGTTGTCTTAATGCAACACAAACAAGAAGAGTCTCAGTCATAGCTTTGGGCTCCCTAGTCCCTTGCTTGACCCCAGCGAGTGAGTTGGCTATGACATCAGCTCTATTTATTTTCAAGGTCTCAGCTCATACCCAAAGACTCATTAACCAACCTGGATCTGACGCAACTTCAGTCACTGGAATCCAAAGTTATTTAATTCTTTGAGCCTCAGTTTCCTCATTTGTAGAATGAAATAGTCATTTCCTCTTTGCAGAGTTGTTATGAAGATTAAGAGAGATTATATATGTAAAGTACTTGTCAGTGTGCCTAGCACATAGTATAACCTCAATAAACAGTGACAGTGATGATAATAATGATATTAAAAATAAGTCGTAAGTATTACTTATGTTGCAAACCATGACAGCTTGAAATCTGAACTGGCTATCTGCCTAGTTGAATTTACCTAAGTTTTCTTTGGCTCCGTGTAAATTTAATGAGCTAAAGTGTGTCACATGTCCCATTCTATCAACTTTTTTCCCAAACTAACATCTATTACTGATCAAGCACTGTGCTGGGCACTGTGAGAGTTACAAAGAGGAGGAAGACAAACCTCCAGACTTGTAGGAACTTGGAATCTCACAGCAGAGATGAGGCATACACATAAACTATTGGATGACAATACAGTCTGGTGACAGTCTAGCAAAGAGAAAAAAGCATTTCTTTCTAATCCCACTGAAACTTGTCCCACTTTAGAAGTTACCCCAGCTGTCAGTCATCAGCTTTGGCTCCCAGTGCCCAAACATGTTTCTAAATGGAAGCCACATTGGGACACAGTCTTTGCTATTAGTAGAGGGAGTTGTCATCTGCAAATTGATGGTTATCTGAAGATCTGCTAGGAAGGAGGAGAGGGGTCATTGTAGAGGCTTGAGGGCCATCAGCATACATACATACACACACATCATCCCCAAGGGTCCCCAAGTTCAGTCTCTAAAAGGAGTTTGCTCACCATCTTGAAAGAAACATATAATTGTATTGCAGATTTCTCCATCATAATCTGCTCCATGATACAGAAGAAATGCTACCTTGCCAAAAGAAATAAGACATTGGCAATCAACATGTCTCCTCAGACCTTGTCAAAGAGCCATAACTGTAACAAAATAAACAAATAGATCATCAAAACATTCTTTTTCCCTTTATCCTCACTTGTCTCTCTTTCTCTTTTTTTTTTCACTTTAAATGCTCCATTAGAGTGTAGAAGATTTCACAGTTTTCTCCAGCTCTGGAAAAATCGTTAAGCCCTTCTGCTGGTCGGCTTTGGAAACATTTGGAACAAATTATCTCTACTTTTGGAATTTGAATAAAGGAATGTGAGCCTCACTGGAGAAATGTGAAATCTAGGGCGGGATTCGCAAAATGGTTTAAGATTTGCTTTTGCACACATACTTTTTACGAGTTTGTTTGGGTTTGGAACATAGTATAAGAAAAATAACAGGACTTGCAATGTGCTTTCCTTAATTCCTCTGCTTTTCATAAAACCCATTGGCCCCTCCCCCAATGCTCCACCATCACCCCTCAGTAGCTTCCCATCTTTAGTGTCAAGTATGTGCTTCTTACATAACATGAAATCTACCAATTAGGGTCAAGCAAGAGGAGGGAGATTTTCTGGGGATTTATTCTTGACCCAATCTCATGTAAACCTTTTATTATGCTACCAACTTCCTGATCTCCAAATACCATTCCAAGAAGTTGATACAGCCCCTGAGGGAGTTATTGAGACTTCATGAATCTCAGTACCAGATTGTCTTATCTGGGCCCCAAAGCAGCTATATCAGAGCATAACTTTAGTCCAACTCAAGCCCTGAAAAGGGTGTGACAGGCTGATTTCAGTCTTATGCTGCTTTTCAAGACTTTGCCCATCTTTTCTGCCCCTGGTCCTACGGTTGGTGCTTAGTGATAACCGGATAGAGGACTTAAGAGGCTGAGAGATGACACAGACATCCTTCTTGAGCCATAAGCTGCTTCTAAGACCTTCTTCCTGGGGTCTTCAGGCCACACTCCCTTCCTGCCATGCAGACACAAGTGCCTTCAGGAAGAGAAGCCACTCGTTTTCACAGAAGAAGCCAAAATGATGAGGGAAGGAAACAGAGGGTCTAAAACCTCTGCTTCAGAAAGGGAAGAATCCTTATGGAGCAACATTTTTTTCTCCCATTTTGTTTTTTCAGTTGCTAAGGGAGCTATGGTGACCACACCTGTTTAATTTTTCTGGACAGTCTGTTTTCAACATTCTCTTCAGTTCCCCATACAAATATGATATTTGTCAAATCTTGTCCTCATGTTTAATTCAGAAAAATGTGGACACCATAATATTTCTATAGTTTATGTAGCCTCATTCAGAGGTTCCTTAAGAACTCAGCAACACTCATCGTTTCCTTCCCTGATCCCTTCTCCCACAGCTTAGTTAGGTAAATATGTATCACACCCACCCAATGACATGATAAAAATGCCTGGATTAATTCATCCACTGATGAATGGATAAACACAATATGGTATATCCATACAACAGAATATTATTCAGCTCCAAAAGGAATGGCATTGCCACACATACTACAACATGTATGAACCTTGAAAACATCATGGTAAGTGAAATAAGCTAGACACAAAAGGACAAATATTGTATAATTTCAGTTATACAAAGTACCTGTAACAGGAAAATTCAGAGACAAAAAGTGGAATACAGGTTACCAGTGTCTGGGAAAGGGGAGAAAGAGGGAATGGGAAGTTATTGTTTAATGAGTACTGAGTTCCTGTTTCAGTTGATGAAAAAATTCTGGAAATGGATAGTCGTAATAGTTGCACAACATTGTGAACGTACTTAATATCACTGCACTGTACACCTAAAAATGGTTAAAATGGTAAATTTTATATTATATATATTTTACCACAATAAAAAACAAAATGCTGGGTCAATTGGTTTACACACCTTTTTACTGGAAAAAGAGCCCCAGATGCACATTCTTTGGGTGTAAAGAAATACATTAATTATATTATGGCTGCTACCAAGTAGGTGGAATTGCTCATAATGGAAAATCGTGGTGCTTAGAACCTTACTCAAATCAGGAACATTTTGGACGGATCATCTTTTATTAACAGCAGGACTGGATAACCTTCCATTCCTTCCTCCATCAGAAATTTTCTAATGAGGGAACTATCTATATATAGTCTTGCTCTGCTGAGAGCTGTAAGGAAAACCCCTCTCTGTCTTCTTATACTCCATTCTTACCCGCTATGTAAGACCCTCTACTAAAATCTAGACTTGAAAATAGGCATGAGGCCTAAGTGAGGCTTCCTGTGCCCTGGACAGGAATTGAGGGTAGAAAATTTGTAGAACCTGCCCTAGGTCTGCTTATCCAACCTGCAACATGGAAGAGGCATGCCCGGCAGAAAGGTCTGCCTTCATTTCTTGGCACTTGGACTCGGGAAGCACCAGTTAGAGCTCTACCCTCTCACATAGCAACCCTCCTCACTAGTAAAACAGGATCCAGTGAAGGGCCTTGACTCTGAGCAATCTGATGGGCCTCTTCTCCCTGGGAGTGCGAGGGGAGAGGGTGAGGTTACTAGAGAGGGATTTGAGAGAGGGGCAGTGAAGGTTGGGGGAAAAACCCTTTTGCTCCTCTCCCCAACATAACTCATTTGCCACCTAGAGTCTTTTCTCTTCTTCTTCGGTGCTTTCCCATATATTTTAGGTTATTGATGATATGATGCCAAAATTCAATGGAATGCTCCTGTGGTTTGGGGAAGGCGCAGAGAATCAGAACGAAGTGCTGTTAAGAGAAAAACTGTAATCAGTATGCATGAGGATTGGAACCAAATCTTGGGACTGAGGAGTAAAAGCTGTGAGTAACATGCATTCAGGTGGAAACACTTCTAACAGGAAATTGTGGTTCTGGAAACTTGACTCACATCAGGTATAATTCGGACAGAGCATTTCTTATCATTTTTACTTCTGGTTAGCAAGACGCAAAAGATGGTTTAAAATACATGGACCCTCTTGGCAGTCCCTCTTGAATTCAGAAAGATGGTAGGAAAGTGTGAAAGAAAGGCCATCAACTAGGTGTCAGGAGGCCTGGGTTGGAGTGCAAACTCTGCCATTGTGTGTGACTCTGGGTCAGTCACATCACTGCCTTAGTCACCAGCTTCCCCACTGGACAAATGAGGGGCTGGTCTATAGCAGTGGTGTAAACTAGGATGTGCTTCAGACTGTTTTCTAAAAACTATTTATCTATGAGATTTTATCCCCACTTACTGATTCAGACTCTGTATGTGTGTGTTGGGGGGGTGTAGCAAGAAGTTGGGGAGTTGGGAGGGTGGCAAACAAAAATAGGTCTCAAAAATAGGTTTTGATGATTCAATATGCATCCTTGACTAACACTTACTGATCAAAATTACAGCTAAGGTCACTTTCAGTTCTAATATTTCTAAGATTTTATAAAAAACAAAGACTGAATACCTACTAAGACCATTAAACCTGGCTGTTTCAAGGATCAAATGAGAAAATGATGCATATGGATGTCTTAGAATATGGTACTATACAAATGTAAGCAATAATTAGGGCTCCCACAATTCTGTGCATTACCCAAGTGGTTCATCAAATATTAACCAAACCTTCTCAAATTAGAAATTCTGTGATGATAAGTCTAGGGAACAGGATCTACGCTTGCCACTTTTGCTTGAGTTTCTTCTAGGGAGAGCATTTGTCAGTGTAATAATATCCTTGCTTGTTTTCTGATAATGTGAATGCATATAAGTCAAAAGAGGACAGCCCTGGACATGTACCCATTTCCCAGCAGAGATGAGCTATGGAGAGTCTGGATCTATCTAAAACCTCCCCATTTTTCTCAGCTCAGAAGTCATGTATCCTGAAACTTTCTGGTCTTATGGAAGAGGTGTGTGCCATTTTATTGTTACCACCCTGTGCCCAGAAGCTGATACCTATCCCCGTGTTTTGGCTCCTAGAATGACTCTTGAGGTGGAGCAGGTTAGTATGCTACAATGGAGGGAAGTCTTTGCCTAGAAACCTTCATTTCCCTTGAGCTAATGAGAGAGCTGTCACCTAAATTTTCATTGTTTTAAGAGCAAGTGGAGGCTGACAGTTTCCTTTCAAGCTTGAATGATGAAGAGAAAACATCCCACGGCCTCATCTGGCTGGCTTGCTGCGAGGTAATGAGCCCTGTGCAGCACCCATCTCTGCTAGACTGGAATGACCTTATGTCTGGTAATGCATCAGAGGAGAGTGAAAAACTCACCACAGGTCCCCGCCAACAATTCCCCCAGGATGTGCTGAATGTGCCAAACAGTTTACTAAATGGATCTCGAGTTACCGTGTTGAAACATATCCCAGCATATTGCAACAGAGAATGTCTCAATCTAAAGGTCACATTTTACTTTGCAAAGACCCTGTATGAAGGGGTTTGGAGGGTGGCTGGAAGGGGAATGTCATGGAGGTGAGGGTCAGGAGATAAAATATTCGTAGTGTTTAAAAACAAATTTCACAACCTTCCCTGGCTAATTGCATTCTATTCTCAGTCCAGACAAGGAATTTCATTTGCTGCCAGTCTTTGTTCCAAGATTTGCTGGAGTTTCTTGGGACAGGGTAACAGCATAGGGTTGGGGGGGGACGCTGGGCCATGTCCTGCAAAAGCTGGGAGGATGTAACGTGACGGGGCGAGGCCAGGATGGAATTCAAAAGCCTCCAACTTTCTCGACTTCTTTTCTTTTTTGTTTTTTTGATGTTAGCTGTTTATTTCAACTTCCCTGACTTCTTATTTTCTTTGCTTTTAGAGTTTGGGCTGCGGGAGTGGTAGGAATAAATAAGGATTTAGAGATGTGAATCTTGCTTAAAACAATTGTTGGAGACAGCTTGGGTGCAGAGAAGAGTAAAAACATTGAAAAAACTTGGCTCCAGTCTGGCTTTGCAAGTACAGAGAATCAGTGGCTGCCTCCATGGCGTGGTTTGAAAAATGCCTGGAGAAAATGTTTCCTGTGTCCACCATTACGGCTTTATGACCAAAGATTCTTAAAAAAGGTGTTTTACTTTGATCAATGGATACTTGTTGAACAGGTGATATGTTCCTAGTGATGTGTGGCATGGGAAGGTCAATACCTACCTCCAAGGAGCTTAGTCCCATTTGAGTGATGGTCACTTACCCTACTACCTCCACTAAGCACAGTGCTTTTTGTGCTTTCAAATTATAAAGTCTCTCTCGCATTTTCTCTTTTGTCCTCCTCCTATTGCCATTAAACTTGAAATCTCCAGAGCATGCATTTTACACAGAGTGCTCAGTATAGTTCAGCAAGCATCCCTGAGAACAATAATGAAAACGGAAAGAAAAACCTGCTACTTCCCAATGTCTATAGCGCAAAGGCCCAAGAAACCACAATGTATTTTTGCTGGTGGGTGGTGGGAGGTGGAGGGTGGTGGTCAGGATACATACTGGTATTTAGAACCTGCCTTGGCAAACAAGTCCATTGAAATGAGAGCCTTAATTTATTTGGGTAGCTGCATAGCAACATTGCTCTGAAGAAGGAAGTACCTGGATGCTGTGGGGACATCCTCAGCCCCCAAAACAGATTGACTCAATGACATTAGGTTGAATCTTATTAAATTGCTGATTTTTGACTGTTTTTGACCTATAAAATGACAATTTTCTAGAGTTCAATCTAATACAAAGCAGAATTTGAAAGAGCCATAATGGAAGCAAACACAGTCAGAAGAAGGAGAGAGAAAAACACACGCGGATTTAGGAAATTGTGCTTCTTAAACCTCCATTTCCTTCTTGCTATAGACTGAATGTTTGTGTCTCCCCAAAATTCATATGTTAAAATCAAATACCATGTGATGGTATTTGGAGGTGGGGTCTTTAGGAGATGATTAAGTCATGAGCGGGGGAGCCCTCATGAACGGGATTAGTGCCCTGATAAAAGAGACCTTGGAGAGCTCCCTCATTCCTTCCACCATGTGAGGACACGGTGAAAAGAAGGCTGTCTGCAAACCAGGAAGCAGGCCTCACCAAGCACTGAATCTGCCAGTGCATTGATCTTGGACTTTCCAGCCTCCAGAATTGTGAGAAATAAATTTCTGTTGTTCACAAGCCATCCAGTCTGTAGTATTTTGTTATGGTAGCCCAAATGGACTAAGACACCTCTCCTCTTCCTTTTCCCTTTCCCAAACTTATTACATCTTTATGGGCAAATACTTTAAGAGGGGATATGGCAGCTGACTGAGAGAAAGACTAAAGGATGATGTTTAACACAAAAGGGTAGCTTCTGGAAGAGGCCTGACTCAAGAAATAGGGAGAAATCATTGGGAAGTCTAGTGGACACTGGAAAATAACAAAATTTATTATTTTGCAGCTCTGTGAATAACCAGTTCACTAAGGTTATTGTTACAACAGTCTCAAAGTGTTTGCATTAGTTAGAATATATTAAGGAATGTGTAGATTATTTATGCAGTGAAATCACAGCTTGGTTTCCATCACAATTTGTTTACCCTGTAAAAATACTCTTGTGAGGGCCACAAGTTCTGAATTACACACCTTAAGACCACTACACATTAAGATGCAGCCAGGTGGTATTTTTATTTGTTTGTTTTGTGTTTATGTTAAGCAGGAGCAAAAGAAAATTGTCTCAACTTGACATTCATCTCTATTGTCTAGTTTTATGTTTTAAAACAATTATTAGAAAAAAATCTCCTGTTTATCAATTCAAGCATTGAAGATAACTGGTTATGTTGGATGACTTTAAGGTCTTTCCAACTCTAGGATACTCAGGTTCTCTGTTATAGTAGAAGAAGCACTGAGCTGGGAGTCAGGAAACAAGGGTTTAAGCCAACTCTACAAACAAATAGGTGTGTGAGCTGGAAAAGTAGACTTGAGGAAGATTCTTTTGCTTGTCCATTACAAGAAAGGATTGGATGAGATATCTCATTACAGTTCCACCCAATGTGACTTGAGAGCTGAAAAAGGAAGAGGAGACTTTCCTAATTGCAAGTGAGAGAGAAGGAGGAGGTAGATCAGAAAATGACATTTTCTGACCTGAAGTGTTATGAATCTACCTGAAAGGTCAAACAAATGCGTAACATTTATTAGATCGATTGTGTTCACTTTGATGGGAAATTCCATGTCAGAACATGTTACAGAAGTCCCATTATACCCTATGTATGGAGTTGATGTCTTTAGCCAATTGTCAATGGACCTGTCCTTGGAAATGTTTCTTTAAACCCTCAATTAGTGTTCACTATTATCCCTTATTTGGAAATATGAGTTGATGTTCGGAGTTGATAGTCTCTCCAAATGGCCACAATCTCCAAGCTTTAGATTCTAGCCATCCTAACCTAACCAATATAGTCTAGCACCAAATTATATGATTTATCCTATGTATGAATGTGATGTGTGACCATTACAACGAGGACATTTTTGCCACTGGATAAAATAATAGTATTTGCCATTTATTCCTACTTTGAGCTGTTTCAGAATAAGCCCTGGAGGACAGACTGTTCTTCTATTTCCTGGAATCAAAATCATATAAACTTTTAAATATGTGTTCTGCCATCAAAAATATCACCAATAGATCAAAAGGATACTCCTTATCCTGTCCCTTCCTCCACCACATCCCCACCTCATCTTCAACCAAAAAAATGAAACAAAAATGCCAGACTGGCCAAGTTTTCAACACCTTGATTAAAATCAGCCAGAGAGAACATGCCTAAACCTCTCCATCTTCCTCCTGCCTGGTGCCCTTTGGGAGTCTCTCCAAATGTCCCTCTGCTCTTTGCAGCAGCTCTAAAAATAGCAGATGACTGCTCGGTACTGTTGCTGTTTGTGAAAATGTTCTCTTTGCATTTAGCCTGCCTGCCTCAGTGATTAGTGCACTGCAGACACTCAGCATCCCTGGACTCTGCTGTGTCAGCTTTTCTTTATAATAGCGAGGGAGCTGGAGGATAATTCTAGGACTGATGTTTATAGGGACTCTCTCTCTCCCTCAGAACACAGAGCAGGCTCTTTTTTCCCCGCACTCACCCCACCATTAAGGGCTCCACGCTCCAGAACAGCCTAGAGGGAACCTCAGGATGAATCTGCAACTGCAGTGCCCCCCAGAATGTACTAGCTTTTTCAAATGCATCCACTTTCTACATAGAACTGGCAGGCATGGGTGGGTAATGAAAAATCAGGAGGCTAAAAGTGTGGTTCTGTTCCTAGCTGTTGTTCCTTGTGGACCTTGCAGTAATTATATTCATAAAATCATGAGATGGTACCACCGGATGGAGGCTCAGAGGTCGTTTGGTCTTGGGGTTGTTGAGTCTTAGTATACTTCACGATCTTACCTGGTAAGTTTGTTTCAAGTGTTGATTTACATGCTCATCCCTTAATATTCTGATTCAGTAGTTCTTGGGGGATCCTAAGGATCTGCCTTTATAGACATGGACCCAAATGATTTGGATGCAATTGGTCATCAGACTAAATAGTGAGAACCACTTCTCTGAACTAATTCTCTTATGTAAAGATGAAGAAATCAAGGCCCAGAACATGGAAGCGATTCTCTAACTAGGGCTGCAGCTAGAACCCTGGTTCACTTTTTGTCCAGAAATCTTTCCATATGAAATCACATGGTTTCCACTCAGTTCAAGCCACACTGGTGATGCAATATTCACGCAGATGCCGTGGAAGTCAAAGTTCAAAGGCAATCTCAGAAGAGAAGGAAGATTTCTCTCCCAACAGTGAGTGGGGGGTGTAGCCATGTGTCTTGACCACTGAATTTTGGTGGTTCCTTGGGCCAGCCACTGCACTTCTCTAAGTCTTATATTTCAGAAATAGTATAACAGAGCTGGCCTTGTAGCCTAGTGGTTAAGTTTGGCGTGATCCTTTTTTGTGGCCCAGGTTCAGTTCCCAGGCATGGACCTACATCACTTGTCAGCAGCCATGCTGTGGTGGCAACTCACATACAAAATAGAGGAAGAATGGCAACAGATGTTAGCTCAGGGTGAAACTACCTCAGCAAAAAAAAAAAAAATAGTATAACAAACCAGCCTCCCTTTCTTACCTTATGATGGCAATTGATGTAACATGGCTGAAAGTACTTGAGTTGAGTCCTTAACTGGGACTCAACTGAAAGTCCAGAACATTTCAGCCTTGATCCCTCCCATGAATCCTGCCAGGCTCAAAAGATCCAGTGCCGGGATCACTGGACCTCAACTCAGGTCAGCCCAATGCCCTGCAGGAGATCAGCAGCCCTGGTCTGTGACTAAGAGGGAAGTAGGAAGACACTCTTGGTGAAAAACAGAGACCATCATGAATATGGGAAATTTCTCCACCAAGGAGTCATGTCTTTGGAGAAGAAGTCCCTTTGGATTTTCTTTCTTATCACTCCATGTGAATGAGTTTGTGTTGTGTGACTCATGTGATTTGGGTACATGGCCTCACCTTGCAGAAGGGATCTTGCACAAGGATCAAAGGATACAAATCTCTGAACTCAAACCTCTTCGAAACTGAAAGCTATGCCAAATGTTGTAGATCATCTAGTCCAAACTCCTGTTAAGAATGATTTTACTACCCTACTTACCTCACAGGTCCAGGAAATAAGAGATAAAGCACATAAATATATTTCATAAACATTTAAAATGCTACATAGATGGAAGTAATTTTTAATATTTTTACAACACATTAGACAGGCTAGAAAAGCAGTCTAGAAAAACTAGACTAGAAAAAAAGGAGTGGGGCATAGAAATCAGCACTTGAAACTAGGAAACTAGGCCAGTTGGGTGAATATGCCTAAGGTCTCATACCAATTTAATAGTGGAGTCTGGTCTCCTAACCCTTGGGAAGAAAACTTTTTCCAAGACATGACTTACAGATTACCCAGTGTTGCAGAGTATCAAACCTACTATAGGATAAAGTATGTTTCTCTTCTCTCCTTGTGCATAATAAGAAAAAGCCCATTAGTTGCTGATGTTCTGTTTGTACTAGAGCAAAGGAGAAAACCCAGAACTTCTGGGAAAAAATTATGTATTCTACTGAAGCTATTAATCTACAAATACTACCCCAGCACAGTGAGTTAGGTAAGCACAGTTTGATGATGTTGGGACTATGGGCAATTACAGATTTAGTAGGGCCTAGACTGAGACAACAAAGTGTTTACTGGGATAAGGCTTCTGACCCAGGCAAAGTCTACAACTGAGTTGGTCTTCGGAAGACCAGATTGACTCATTCTTTCATTCCACGTATGTTTATTGAACGCCTCCTAGGTGTCAGACATGTGCCGTGCATTAGGGATTGGCTGATGGACAAGACGGTTGTGGGCCCAGTTGTCCTGATGCTATGGCTTGCAGATGGTACACACAAATAAACAGACAGTCCCCATCATGCTACATATGTAAGAGGTGTAATATGGGGATACAGAGAATGCATAATCAACCAACACTAGGAGGTGGAGGAAAGGTCAGGGAAGTCTTCCCACAAGAGCTATTATATGCCAGACACTGTGCTGGAAGTGTAGCAGACACTGCCTTCAAGAGGCTTCCTGTCTAGAATGGAAGATAGATATGCATAACAGAGTGGTAAATGCTGTCACAGGAGTGGGGCAACACTTCTGTGCTAGGGCAGTCCAGAAGAAGAAGCTGCAGGGTCATGCACCATCAAGAAGAGCATCTTTGAGCTGAAGCTCAAAACGTGGGAAGGAATTTACCATGCACAAGGAGATGATCAGAGCCAGTGGTTGTAAAGAGGAGCTGGAGCACATGGAGAGACTGGAGGTCAAGATCAAAGGTGGGTAGAATCATAAGGGTGGGAGGTCTTCTCCCACATATCAGCCAGCATAAGGCTCCCCTGGCAGAAGTGAGGAGTGTGTACAGAGATAGCAACGCAGTCTCCACACACTTCAACTCAGAGTCAGGTTCTCTGGTCCCTTTGACAACTTTCTTATCCTGATGCACCCAGGTGTGGCTCAGAATCTAGCTGTGCATTTGGTATCTCCTGGGACTCCAGGAGGCCCCCTTGGAAGCAAGCACGCTGACTGGTACTGAGTGACATCCATAGCCTGGGGAGGACCTGCGCAGGAGCTGGGAGCACAAGGTATGGGGTCACAATGTAAGGCATGGATGGCAGGCTGACCAGAGCCAAATCTGGGACAATGTTGGCTTGCACTGCCCTCCCTTCCACCCTAGATGCCTGGATACTCAGAGCAGCTCTCTCAGAGGTTTCCAGGGCCAGTGTTTCCCCCAAACAGTTTAATTTCCCCAACACCCATTCAGACAGAGGAAGCTGGAATAGTGGAAATGGCGTAGTGCTTGTCACCACGCAGACCTGGGTTCAAATACTGAGAATTAAACGGGAAGACATACGTGAAAGACCCAGTGCTCTCCTGGCTCGTAAAGGGCTCCATAAATGGTAGCAACTTGTTTTATGCCCTCATCTATCTCCTTGGGCCCTAAAGAGTGTATCTAAAGGGTAATCATCAATTATTCTCTAACCAAACAAGGCATTAATGACTGAAATGTTTTTAATGTATTTTCCATCTTAGGGATGTTTTAACAGGGGATTCCTGAAGTCACCACGACTTAACTCCAAGGAACAACTCTCTTGAGGTAGATTAGTAACCAGCAAGGAAATCCAATTTTGCACGGAGAGGCCTATTCTAGATGCCTTAAATTTCAGCATCTACACTTTGGGTTGACATCTCTCCTGTCTTCAGAGTAGTGAATCTCAAGGCTAGGACTTGGGGTGGGGCCTGTATCTGAATCACTTAGAGTCTCACATGTCATTTCTCCCCACTTCGAAATTGCCCCTTGCTCCAGGGCATTACGGGTGGTTAGGACTGGAGCTTGTCATAGCTCTCAGGTGAGGTAGGGCCACTTTGGGACGCTGTGAAGGTGGCCAATGGTGTCTCTGGGGTTTGGGAAGTCAGAGAATCCTGGCTTAGAGCCATACTTTAAATTTAGAGATGGATAAAGAGGAGCTTGGATCAAATGTCTGTGAATTTAATCCACGCACCCATATCTCCATATCCTGCACACATGGAGACGTTATGCAGGGTCAAAGTTATTTTTTTAAAAATGATACCTGTCATGTGTGGAGAACCAGATCACTTGGGTAGCAAAATCATTGTCAGCTGCCCTGAGCCTGTGCCCAACCTTCCCAGCTAAAGCTTGTCCCTCAAGAAGGTAGCAGGCTGGGACAGACATCCCAAGGCTTGGAGAGGCAGCCCAAATGTGAACCTTCCCTCTCAGGGACAGGGAAAGGGCAAACTGCTTTCCCTAAATGTTTCTGGCCGGTCCTCTCCAGGGCCAGGCAGGATCCTAATCCTGCCCACAATGTGTCTGTCTCTCAGGCCTTTGTTATTACCTCTTCTGTGCTCAGAGCCAGCTGCCTCCCACTCCTGGAAGCCTGCCAGCGTCGCCCTCCAAAGAGGCGTGTCTCAATCAAGTTATTTATTCACCTAATCAAAAAGGAAATAATGTATACAATTTGCAGTCTTCCCAGGTCCTAGCTCCCTCGGAGGCTGGGTAGGGGGAGATACATATGAAAGCAGAGCTCTCAAGGTGGGGCTCTGATGGCCCAGTGGCCATGAGATGGGTGATGGCTTCATGGGTGATGAACCATGAGCCCCAGTGTCCACGTGGTCCAGAAGCCCCCACCGTGATCAAAGGAGGGAAGGGACAAAGCAAGAGGCCGAGCTCAGATTGAAGCTGTGGATAATGTCATAGAAATCAACCAGGGTGCAGACAGAAGGGGAGCCATCTGCTAAACCCAGGGCATTTGGAGTGTGGGGCCCAAGGGCTCCAGAAACCCAAAGAGGATGGCAAAAGCTGGAGGCACACAGCTGGCCGCCTTGGTTAGGTGTGTTTCTCTAAATCTCCATGTTTCTGCCTCAGGACTCTGACCAGAAATCACCCCTCCCCACATCCCAACCTCCTTCCATTTCACCAGCTCTTGCCCATCTTTCAAACCTCAGCTAAAATGACCCTTTAGAAGGTAGGCCTTCTCTGACCTTCCCATGTCTCTCATAGCATACGGATCTTTCTCTCCCTAATATTTTACACTGTAATTATATAGGCGTTTACAAACTTATTTTCTTCAGGACTAACTCTCTCAGAGGACTGTCAGCTTCACTGGTGCAGGGACCGATCTCTCATAAGATCTTTAGGAGCTTAGTACCATGTCACATACTAGATGCTTAACAAACAACGATGATATAATGTGAGCAATGTGTGCCCTGTGCTTTAACTATCTATTAAACGCTTTATCTGTCTATCTAGATTTCAAGTTCCCTGAACAAGAGAGGAAGTGTATCTCCCACAGAGCCTAGCAAGTTCAGTTATAATCTAAAGTGGTTTTAATATCAAAACAGTGGTGCTCATAGACAGGGCTAGAAGAAGCACTTGAACGCAGTGGTTCAGAGCTCAACCTTTGGATTAAGCTGGACACAAGTTTAGATTCTGTAGTTTCTTTAAGTCTCAGTTTTCCCATCAATAAACTGGGGAATGCTTCACTTCAAAGTTTCACTGTGAACGTAAATGAGGGACCACGATTAGTACAGGGCCTATGGGGTGAACACTCCTCAAATGGGGGAGAATGCATGGATTAGTGCTGGCTATTTGGAGCTATCTGCATGGAACAGTGGCCTTGAACTGGTTCTGGAAGGATGGAAAAGATTTGAGAGTTGGAGGTGAAGAAAAGGCAGTTCTGCCTGTGGAAGCTCAGCATGGGAATGAGTCATTCAGGTTGCACGTGTAAGTTGGTGGCATCAAAGGGCAGAGCACCTTGAGTATTGCTATGTTCTTCTTGGCTCCTCACCTCAGAATTCCCATGTTTGTAAATGTTCAAAGGTCCAGGGAGGTTCAAGCATCATGAAGAGTCTAGAATTCAGGCTCTCCCAGCTCTAGAAACCCCTAAGGAAAAGAAACTTTGACACTAAGGTCCTCAGAAGCACTCAGCAGTCAGTTTCTTTGTAACATAGACCACCAACCCAATTCCGCATGTTAGAAGATTTCAAATGTCAGCCAGCTGATACATTTAGTGAAATAAGTAGCTATGTGGCTTAGGCCAGCCACTGCACCTTTGCCGTTGGATTATTTGATGCCCGTGTCCCTCCTACTCCAATCTTTGCTTCCCTCTGCTTGTCCTCTGAGGAATTGAGGGTCTTTTTGGACTGACATTTTAGGTAGCCCTTTCTCAGCCTTTTCTGGGAAGGAAAGCTGGAGACAGAGCCCACATCAGCTTGCTAAAAATTGTAAGGTCAGAGAAATCACCTTGAGTTCTCTCCTGTCCCCTAATTCAGCGCTCTTCTCCTCTCATTCTCATTTTCTCCCCAGCTCCCAAGCCAGGGTAGAAATGGTGTGGGGAGCATTGGGGCACCTACTCCTTCCAGGGTCTCTGAATGTAGTCTCACTACTTTTCCGGAGGAGCCAACTTCCATAAAGCAGGCACAAGAAAATTCTTACAATCTAAACCATTCCTAAGTGTGGATGGCAGCTAATGGTGGTCCCCTTCCGGGAGTGCGTGGCAACCACTCACCCAAAAGGAGAGATGGAATACGGCTCCTGGTGGCACTGTGTGCCACCTTTCCCATCTCCACCTCTTCCTCTCTTCCTCTACATATTTGTATCTAGATGAAATCAGTTGCAAATGAACTTCAGGGGGACCTTGAAAAAAGGAAGTACTCACACTGCACCTGCTTGGAGATTGTGGAGAGTTTATGGGTTACTCTAGATTTCACCTCATTCTCTCTCCCTTCTTCCTGCCAGCCCACCAGCTTTCAGGGAACCCTCGAGCCCCAAGCTAGGAGTAACTGTGTATGCCAGGGTCATGGATGATTCTAAGCTAGGAAGACATGATTATGGAGGGGGACTTCTCAGGTCCTGTCAAGCCAGGGAAATTCTCAGTCCCTTGTTCCAACTTTCCAATAAGGCTCAACCTGTGGTTCATTGTTTAATGAAGTGCTGGCCAGACAAGAGGAGTCATGGAGAAAAGTCGCCTGGCAGTGTACTCATTCTAAACTCCCCTTCCCTTCTCACTCCTCCTTCTGCTGCACAAAGCATTAACCAACAATCTTCCCCATCTTTGAACGTCAAAGTCTGTCTGTCATCAGAGCCAAATGGTCTTTCCAATTAGACTACAACTGGGCACATATTTGATACTCTCCTACCTTTTCTGGTGCCTTTGATCTTGACACTCCTCCTGTCTGGAATCCTTCATCCTGCTCCTCCACTGATTCAAATTCTTCCTCCCTAAGGCCTCTGTAGGTCCCCTGCTCTGGAAGCTTTCCCTGATAACTCTTCTCTGCAGTGAGCTACAGTTCCTCTCATGGTCAGGCAGCCAGCACTGTGCTTCCCGGGGTCATCTCTTACCTGCTTCTCTTTTTGTGTGCCTAAGTCCAGCCCAGCATTTGCCAGTTCTTACCTCCTCTCAAATCTCAGCCCCGTCCAGTCCATACAACTCAGGTAGGAGCTACCACATGCTAATGTGAAGTTTTCTTCTGTGGATATGCATTTTGTCTTCTCTTGGAGTTTGTGATGCACCAGAAGGCAGGGGCAGCCTCTTACTCAACTCTGTGTCCCCTCCCCTAACCCCAGCCCAGTGTCTTGCATGCAGTAGGTGTTCCATAACTACTGGCTGCTTTATCGATAGTATTAATTTTCGCTATACTCTCAGTCCACAGTGGCAATGTTGTGGAAACATTTTTGTTCTTTTATCTTCCAGATACACAGCTCCACCTTGTATCATCATAACATGTTTTTTTTTCTGCCAGGTGCTGACAGTCAGTGGAGGGAGTTTGTCAGGACAAATACCCCTTATTTCATGAAGGGATAGATCAGTGTAGTGGAAAGAAGAGAGGAACTCAAGTCCAGAGAGCTGAGGTCACATCCCAGCTATGTGACCTTGGGCAAGTCCCTCAACCCTTCATTGTCCTGTAGGATAGGAATGGTCAACACGGTGCTTTAGAAACTGCAGGATGCTGCTTCAATGTCAGGTTGCATTCATGATATAGTTACAATCTCTACTTATGGGGATTGAGGACTCCCTGAGGACAGCCACAATCTTTGTATCTTCAGTGTTTGGTATAGAAGCCACTACAAGGCAGAGGCTTAATCGATATTCCTGGAGGTTCCACTGAGAGCACACAGCAGTGTCTCTGAGACCAGGGTAAGGTGGTTCTACTGTATGCTTTAATGAGTTACAATAAGACTGATCTTGCTTTTTCCTGAAAAGAAATACCAGTCATCCCCATGATCAAGGAAGGCCTGAAGGGTAAGGAGATTTTGTTTTCACTTGGTTGTTTGGCACCTGCAGCCTTGCAAACAACATCTTGCCTCTCCCATTGGACTCCCTAGTGGTTCAGCACACACTTAAGATGTACCACGTGTCAGTCCTGGGCTGATCACTGAGGAGACAGAGACAAACAAGCTTCCTGCTATCACAAGGATTTGCATCAATGACTTTACTTCTTTTGCTCTTGTCTCAATTAGAAGGAAACCTCAGACATTTCCAAATACTGGAATTCCCCTCTTAGATTTTTAATAATAAAAGCAGGGCAGATGAAAAAGTGAAGACAAGAGAACAGAACTCCCCTTTTCTGGGGGGGATAGGAAAATCTGATCTCACACCCACAAAAACTCTTACAATAAGAACAGGTCAGAAATTTAGAATATTCCAGATAATAACATTAATAATTGCTAACTTTACTGAGCACTTATATTTTGCCAGGCACTGTTCTAGCACTTTCCATGCATTAACTAGTTTGATGCTCATAATAACCTTATGAAGCATATGCTATAGTTATCCTCGTTTTACAGATGAGGAAACTGAGGCACCGAGAGGGGGAAGCAGCTTGTGCAATGTTACTGAGCTAGAACCAGGATTTAAACTCAGGCAGACTGACTCCAGGGGCCCTGCTCACAAATTAGCTATAAACGAGATAATCTGGCTCACTTTATACACCTGATGAGAAGTGATGTAGCAGAAAGGACAGTGGGGTCCTTGAGTTGAAGTCCTAGTCAAGCTATTGATTGCCTCTCTGACCCTGAGGAAGTCACTTCTCTTGGGCCTCAGGCCTTGCAGCCACACAGAAAGAAGGAGTGAGCAGCTTGGCGACCAGGCTCCAGCTCTGACTCTTCTGATTCCTAGAGTGGAGCAGTGTGACCAGAAACCAGGCAAGGAAAGGGTTAATGAAAATCTGATCCATAACTAAACATAATCTGTCAAACGTTTTTCAGACTAGGAGAAAACTAAATGTGCTGTTTTTCAGAAGGTGATGTCCTCATTTTTGCAGATGTTGCCATCCTGCAGTGAAACTTATGAGGGTGCAGCAGGACCCCTGCAAGTTGCTCCAGCTCTAAGCCTCCAAAAGTCACCTTGGACCTGTGGTGTAATGGCATGTTGCATTGAACTCCTTATATAATGGCCTGTACATGTGCCCTGATTAGGCCCACTTGTTACACAGTTGTAACATATCCTCTGCCCTCTGTTATATAAAATCTCAAACTGCACTAAGCTGGTGGGGAGGGGGCGGTGGGCACTGCTTTGGGAGCGATCCCTGGCGTTCTCCATTGCTAGCAATAAACCATTTTTCTTCGCCCACTTCGGCTTTGGTTGTGCTTTTTGGCTCTGCACTCACCAAGAGAGGGGACTCACTGAGATCGATTACACAGAAAGGGAGGCAGGCAGAGAGGGAGGCAGGCAGAGGGGCAGGCCATCCCAGCCTCCCTCGAGTCCCCTCCCGAAAGTAGGCATCTCCTGTGCTTCTTCATAAAGCTGTCTCTGCTGCCCTCCACAGAGAAGAATCCCGTCAGCTCATCCAATTAATCCATTCAGTGGGGATACATCTAATTTAGCAGTTCTCTGTTTGCCAGGTGAAAGCTGCTCCACAGGAGGCCAGGAGCATCACCAAACCTGAAAGCATAAAGCCAGCTGCCTGGTATTAGCAGGCGCCCATTTGTCTTAGAAGAAAGATCTCAGTACCATCCCTGGATGTGGAGTAGAGGCAGGGGAGCACCGTGCATGTCCTTAGTCAGCATCACTGACCAGGTCAGCCAGATTTCCTGAGTCTTTGGTCTTGGAGCAAGAACCCTACCCCTGCAGTCAGCAAATATCCCACTCATCTGTGGTCTGCAGGCTTTAGGAGAGAAACTGGAGAGGGGGTGGAGTGAGGCCTGAGAGGAGCCTAAGCTTTCTCTTCAGCTAAGTAGACTGGAAAACGTGAAATTAACACACATTGTTTATTTCACGCTCTCAGCCTTGCCTGCACAATAGCACAAATTAAATTCTGCACTAACCAGACGAGCAATTAGCCCACAGTGAAGATAGGGCTTTCAGCTGATTGCTGAGGCATTCCATTCACACTATTTATGAAGGGAACAAACTTACTGAAAATATTTTTGTAGCAATAATTTTTTCTGATACACATTTTCCCCCAATTTGCTGCATTACCCCATACTTCCTGGTATTTGAGATGATTTGGCTAGGTTTTCTGAAGATCAGTATGTAGTTCATCAAAGAGAAATTCATCTTGGGTCAATACCCAGTAATTAGCATCATTTTCATTGAAAACGAAGCTGCTGTCATTTTGGAAAAAGCAGGGTTGTTTTTTTTGTTGTTTTTTTCCCTAGTCTGAAGGTAGCCTGTAGTAAGATCAGAGATCTTGCTGCATCTAAGACCAAAATCTCTACATCTTAGTTTATTGCACATAGCTCGAATATCCAATTTCCCTCTCCTACCAATAAAAATAATGAGTTAACTTTTACTGAGCATGTATTGTGAGCAAAACACTGCTCTAAGCACTATATATGTATTAACCACCCAATGAGAGAGATACTGTCATTGTTTTCATTTTATAAATGTACCAAGCAAAGTACAGAAAGGTTAAGTAACTCGCCCATCATGACACAGCTTGTTTGTAAGTGATGGAGCAGGGATTGGAACCGCAGCCCACATGTTAACAACTACAGTGCGCTCCGTGGCATGAGGACTTTGTCATTCTCTAAGGCTTCCCAACTTAAAAGAGTCCACAACTCTTTTTAAATAGTCCAAGATAGTCTCTAGTATCAATGGCTTATTTCATTTCTGTCCCCTCATTCTGAAACAGCCCCTCCTATCCCATGTCTTGGCCTCTGAATAGTCTGCCACTCTCTCCCCACTTCAACTCTCTGGACTTTCTTAGTCCCTGCCAAGCACAACTGCCAGGTCAGTCCTGCCAAAATACAGCTTTGCTGTGACCTTTCCTTGCTCAAACATCCATCTTTGGGGATGTTGTTGGGCTTATCAGAAACTCAAGCAGCTCCCAACAGTTGACAGCGGTGACTGTCAACCAGGTGTGTGGCGCATCAGAATTAGCCAAGGAGTTGTTCAGTATTTCAGATGTGTGGAATCTGAATGTCCAGTGATGGGGCCAGATGCTTGGGATTTTTGAAAAGTGTCATGAGTCTTTAACTCACCTTTACTTAGGGACCCCCAGATCCTCTAATGGGAATATAGCATGGTGGTTGGGAGCCCAGACCCTGTAGCCACCCTGCCTAGGTCTTAAGTGTGGCTCTGCTACCTAGTAGCTGGAAGATTTGGGGCAAGTCTCCTCATTTCTCTGTTCCCAGTTCCCTGATCTATAAAATGGGGATAAAAGTGTATCTACCTCATAGGGTAATTGAGAGAATTAAGATATTAAGAAGAATTAAGAATTGAGATAAAGTATTTAGAGTGTTTAATGCCTATAATACAACAAATGCTGTATAAATATGTTGACACTATTACTAGATGATATTTCAGTTCCTTTGCTCGGCATTCAAGGCTCCCCACCACTGGTTCTGACTTTTTTCTTCAACTCTTGGTGCTGCTACACCCCAGGGTGGACCATCCACCATATGTTTACTTCTACTTTTTAATATAGGTTTTGTATAGAATGTCTTTTTTCCTTCCTTGTTCTTGCTATCTGATTAGATACCAAAACTGAGGCAAGGACTCAGTCTTATACCTGTTATCTCAGTACCTCCTAAGTGTCTGAAGCTGGCAGGCACACAGCAAAAACTTGTGCAGGCCTCCCTTGTGGGCTTGTGGGCTTTACCTTCTGGATCTAGTAAGTAGCTATTGCTCTGACCCTCTCTAAGCCAACAAGCAGTGCCAAGGGAAAGGCCGCCACCTTCCCTCTGCTATGTGCCTAAGCCTCCTCAATGGAATTGCTCTGGTAGACTTGCTGGCATTCAGCCTGTTGGACCCCACCAGCCTCCTTGCTTCTTCCTGCTTTAGTGGACCTACTTTGGCTTTCAATATCTGCCTGACTATCCCTGACTAGCAAGTCTTCATATCCTTGCTCAGGTCATCTGTGCCTTCTTGTCACCCATAGGTCAGCAGGGCACATCTCTCTGAGACATCTTCAAAGTTGGGTTGACTTTCTATTTCTATGACTTGAATCCCAGCAACACTCTTTACCCTCCAACTGGGCTACTGTTTATGGTCTTCACTTGCTCCACTATTCAGTGATAGGCTCCTTGAGAGGATGGGGCATGTCCACTTCCATGGAACCACATGATCACGTGTCTTGCTGTTGTATAGACTGACATAGTGCACGTGTCAATTATATCCCTGAAAGCAGCATGGGTCCAAATTGCAAACCCACTTTACCTGCCCATTGCCTCCATCAGCATTAACATATGCAAATGTATTTCCTATGAATGTCTCATGGCACCTAGGATAGGGCTCTTCATAAACCACTGCCTAGGAAATATTGGCTAGTGGCTGACAGCAGTGGACAAAATTCTAACTCCTGGCAAGAAACTTGCACTCTGGTTCAGACCTATGTGGCTTGGTCAGGCCAGTTAACTTTAAGAAAGTTTAATTTTCTGCACTCTAATATAAATTAGAAAGACTGATATCTGTTTTTCTCAAAACAACAGTGATCCTAAATATCAGGTTGGCAAAGTATGATACTATGCTGACTGTGGGTAAAGAGGTAGTACTATGGAGCCCTTCAGCCACTGCTAGTGGGCGTAAAATGCCAATTTGGAGAGCAATATGGCAATAGCTAGTAAAGCTGCACATATTCCATAACCTAGTAATTCCATTTCTAGGCAAACCCTAGAGAAAATTGGGCTCAGGGAGACAAGTGCCGTGTTTCTGGAAGCATTGTTTCAATGGCAAAAATGGGAAAGAACATAAAATGTTCATCAACTGTAGAATGGGTAAATAAATAGAATATCCATTGAAGGGACTATTATAGGGCATAAAAAAACCTGAACTATTGTCACAGGTACCAATATGGATGAGTCTTAAAATCAAACTGTTGAGTAAAAGAAAAAAATCAGGATACCTACATCATGAAGAGCATTCATGTGAAGTTTAATAAAATGTGAAATGATACTATGTGTTGTGTAGAGATAGATATAAAAATGGAGAACGAGAAGCATCACATTTAGAATACTGGCTATTTCTGGGGAAAAGGAGGGACATGGAATGGGGGTCATTACAGAAGAGTATATAAATTATTATCTGTAATGTTTTATTTCTTAAGTTGAGTAGTGGCTACAAGGGTGTTCATTAAGTTACTAATTATACTTTTTGAGTATGTCTGAGGTATTTCATTTTAAAATGAAAAAAATAAATAAATGAAAACAAGTATTCTCAGCACCTCCATTACAAGGTGCTCTGCCATGAGCAGGTAAGAGGCTGCAGAGAGAAGAGCAGTGGACAAGGAACATCTCTTCACTGGACTGTAAAGAAGTGAGGGATTGATGTTGAACACATTGTTTCATCCACCTTGGTATCAGTTTCCTCATCTTTACAATTGAAATTGTAATGTCCTTCTTATTTGCAGGGTGATTGTGAAGATTAAATGAGATAATTCTTAAAGTGCTTCTGAGAATTAAGGTCACCCATGGTAAAAGGAGCCTGGAGTACAATGGGAGGAGAAAGATTAGGAATGTGAGCATAATCAATGCCAAATCATATGAGGAGCACTGAAGGAGTTGAGGATGCTCACTATCCAAAATGACATGAGCATGGTTTTAAAATTTGGGACTATCTGCCCATGTCAAGCACCTTATTCGTGTAGTTCCAGAGGTTAGAATCTGGACACATGGGAAGATATTTCAGAGAGGAAAAATTCATTGACATGTAGAGGGAGGAAGAACCTCCTAACAAATCTCTCAACCACTGGATCAGGAATCTCCAAAAGTTAGGCTGAACTCTATCTGTCAGAAAAAATACTTGGAGAACAGGGAAGGCAAAAGTAGATGACCTCTGGGTCCCATGCATGTCTGAATCCCTTGTTCAGTCATCCTAACCCTCTCTGAAATGTCTCCTTGTGAGATCACGGTTATGGAAACCCTAAAATAACCAGGCCACTCAAATGACGTCAAGAACCGATAGGAAACAACAGATGGCCCTAGTGGCGTTTTAAAGTGTTATGTTTTTTGCTATGTTCAGAACAGGGGAAAAGAAAATTCTGAGTATATATCATAAATATTAGCTTTAGTTAACCAATTATTTTTATAATGAAGTTATTATTTGGCCATCCGGATGAAATCATCTTGCAAGGGATGGCAAGGCAACCTGAGAGGAAGGGAGGGCAGAAGCAACAGCTCTAAGGAAAATCACCTCCCAGATTCCAATACACAGTACCCTCCCTCTTGGCAAATTGTGAGTGAAGGAGGGAAGCACATGACTGGAGAGGCAACCCCAGACAGAGACAAAAAGAGTGGCAGCTACGCAGTCTGTATGATACGGAGGTTCAGGCAAGCTCTTCCAAATACTTTCCACTGACTGATTCTCCAAATTTTACCATTCTAGAGACAGTATGATGTAAGAGTCTAGACTCCAGAGTCAGACTGCTTGGGTTCAAATCCTAGTTCTGCCACTTAATAGTTGCTGACCGCGGCAAATTATTAAGATTCTTTAAGTCTTTATTTCTTCATCTGCAAATGGGGATTTTAGGTGGGAAAATACACAGACACACACACAGACAGGCATGTGTGCACACATACACACAGAACTTAGCGGATAGTAAAGACTCATTAAATGTTGGCTCTTATCAGGATTAGGATCAAAGCCTAATTCCTCCAGCTTTCTCCAGTGTTACAAGTTTTCAACAATTGTTCTTATTTCCACATAGATGACCAAATTATGTCCTTATCCTGGGGATAGATTTCTATAGGAAAGAAAAGAGTATAAAGGGACAGACCTGGCTGTTGAAGGGACAGAGAGCCAAAGTGGGAGGCTAGAGGGAGTTCAGTCTCCTTTGGCGGCTTGAATATAGATGAGGTCCAGGTCTTGGAAGGAGAAAAATATTCTTCATTCCACAACATGCTATTTGCTTCTGAATTCTATGGGCTACCTCCAGTGGTTAACTCTCCCTAGATGCATTTTCTGGATGAAGATTCTGAAGCTCTCAAAAGAATGAAGGTGCCAAAGAGAACAGAGGAAGAAATCTTTCCTGTTGCAACCAAGGCCAGAATGAAGCTCTCATTTCCCAATCTGCAGACTCTGAACCTTGGGCAGTCCCGATGGCCTGACTACCTTTGCTTTCCTTCCACTTAGCCTTCTGGGGGTAAAAGAGAGGGATTGCTTTAAGAAGCAAGATGGAAATGAGAACAGATAGTTCCGGGAGCCTCTAGAGAGTGTACCTGAGCAAGTTACTGCTGTGGAAGGAATCACTAGTCCTTAGAACAAGACCTTAGCTGCCATCCAGGCCAAATCTTTATTTTACAAATGAAGAAACTGGTTCCCAAGAGAGCGGCTTGGGAAAAGCAGTGGCTTTCCTGACAGCCCCTCAGTGACCCAGTGGCAGAGCTGGAACGAGACTCCACTGCTGACGTTGGTTCTGGACTCTTTCCACTTAAGCAGGGGTTGGCAAACTATGGCCAGTGGTCAAATCATGAGCTAAGAATGGTTTTTACATTTTTAAATGGTTGAAAAAAATTAATAATAGTATTTATTGACATGAGAAAATTATATGAAATTCAAATTTCAGTGTCCACGAATAAGCTTTATTGGAACACAGCCACACCCATCTGTCTATGTATTGTCTGTGGCTGCTTTTGTGCTATAAGAGGAGAATTAAGCAGCTAGGACAGAAATTATATGGCCTACAATGCCTAAAATATTTACTACTTGGCCCTTTATAAAAAAAGTTTGCAGACACTTGCACTAATACATGTTACTGTTATGCATTGGGAAATGAATTAGAGATGAAAAGAGGAAATAAAGTACCTTTAAGGCACACAGTTTTAAAAGATCTTTCATGTGCTTTGGACTGGCTTATTCAGAAAATCTATGGTGTGCCTCTTGCATACCTGGTGGCAGAACACTCCCCACCCCCTTCAGTGGAGAAGCTAATAATGAGAGTGTTAATTGTGTTCCTGACCAATACTTTGTAATGGTCTCTACTCTACTGGGCCAGGGAAGACAAAAAGACAGATATGGCTGCCCTATTGGTCAATGAGAACCAAGGACTTTGAGTGACCCAATCCTTCCCTTGCTGAAAGGATCCTGATCAAATGTTATTGGACATTAAATATGCATTACTGCAAGCATTAATTGAGGATTTAATATGCTCCCTAATTAAAATTTGGTGGCGAGAAGTTCATCATATTTAGAAACACAGTATTAAAAATCCTCAGAAACTTAATAAAATTATAAATCGGAATATCTTCTCTGAAATTAATGAGTCAAAATATTATAGCCAAGCGGGAGTCAGCCGTGTCTGGAATTCTGAAGGTCATTTGGAGTCATAAAAACGCAGTTTTCAGTTTTATGGTTTCCGAACAATAATAAGGCTGAGGAGAAATCTGGCAGAAAAGAAAATCATCTCTACTACACACAGCAATTAATATAAGAAGAAGCCCTAAGCTGGTGACTTAGGCAGAGAAGCAGGTCTACTTTAGAGTTCTAAATTTTTAGTGGGTAGATAAGTGGTGAGGTCAGGTGGGTGTGGAGCAATACAGTGGGTTGGAGGGAGAGGGTTGTGATGGAGGGTCTGGGGAGAACATGAGAAGAGAAGAGAGAGCACTGGAAAATCAGGGGGACAATGTCCTAATAATGAAACCCATCCAGAAAGGAACAAGAGTCTTAGGAGGCAGTGAGCTCTTAGTCACTGGAAGAATTCAAGCAGAGGCTGTTTAGAATCCTGGGCTGGAGAGTCCTACCACGGTGGAGGTCGGACTAGATGACATCCAAGTGCACTTCAAGATTAAGATTTTGAAGTCCTGTG
Organism: Ceratotherium simum simum; assembly: GCF_057802395.1. NCBI lineage: Eukaryota > Metazoa > Chordata > Mammalia > Perissodactyla > Rhinocerotidae > Ceratotherium > Ceratotherium simum. The sequence continues at coordinate 34,772,975 of NC_141913.1, read as the reverse complement.
ACCTTTGAAGGACGTATTCAGCTGGGAAGTGGTAATAACATTAAACAGTTTATTGGTTTGACTCACCTTTGGGTGCCCTGAAAAAGAGTCGGAGACCTCAAACTCCTTCCTTAACGTACATGTTCACTGAGCACTGTATCCTCTCTCCCCAAGAACTATGCTCTTTCCTACTGTTCACCTAGACCTGCTGTGGCTCCTAAAATGCTTTGGCCTCCCCCACCTCATCCCCATTAGCTCTCTGTATCTGGAAGTCCCATCTCTCCCCAGGACCACTTCCATCTCAAGACAATCAGTCCCTTTCCCAACCCCTGTCACAGGTCAGGTTGGAAGCACTCATTTTGCATTTCACCATGAGCGCTGTTTGTGGAATGATCCCTAGGGTTGGTTTCTGCCCCTCAAACAGTCTCTTATTGACTCCCTGAGGGCAAGGAAACACATGTGTATTCTCTAATAAGGCATCTTTGATCCATGTTAGACATGATCTATGTGCTAATGAAGAGTTAACCCATGTTCCTAAATGAAATAGGGAGCAGGAGCCTTTAGTCATAGACAGTTCTTGAACTTCATGGGCCTCTGAGTCCTCCCCTCTAGCAGTTGAATACAAACTGGGAGCATCTCCTGAATGTTATCTACGTCTCAGGGGGTCCAGGGATAGTACTGTGTAGTGAGGTTACTCTCTCCTCTTCAGCACTCAGAATCTTGTCTCTGCTCTTGCTCCCAACACTAGCTATAGATCTTCCATTCATTGCTTAAAGAACAATCACCCTCTCCCAGCATGCAGACCCCCTACTACCCAAGGTTTGCATTTTAACAAAAGTTCCAAAGCCTTAAGCTAAATGCTATGGAGGTGGCAGAGTAGTTGTAAAGGCCCACAAGATAATATTTGTAATTTTGTTACGTGTTTGAATATTTACATACATATGCAAATAAAATCCCCTTGCAATTACTCTTCAGTCTTCCCAGGGGTCTGTGGCCCACAGGTTGGAAATCTATTCTACATCATTAGATTTTCATTTACAGAAAAAATAAACCCCTGAATACTATGATCTCTGGATCATCTTTTCCATGGGTCAGGATGTCAAGTAATTAGAAAAACTCTTCAGTTATTAATTAATCATCACATCTTCTTAAAGTTTTTGCAATTTGCAAGATATTGTTCCAGATGTTGGAGGAACAGGGAGAATACAACAAGTATAAGACACGGGTCCTGCCCTCAGTGGGCTTGGAGTGGTCAGGAACCTAGCCAGACATACCAACAACATGAACCAAAGGCAGTCTGCAGAGAGGGCCAAAGACCAGCACAGGAAGCAGGGCAATGGAGGTGGGTGAAACCATGCTTGTTGAGCTGAAAGAGCAAAGGATGACTTCCTGGAGACTCTGGAGAGAATAGTATTCAAATATGATCAACATATCTTATATGTACTGAAAAAAAATGGGAAGAAAAAGGAAAAGCATCCCAAGTCCTAAAGACTTGGGTTTCTTCAATAGTCAGTTTTCACAAAATGTTTAAAGAATGCACATTTTAAATTATAATTACAGTAGTCCAACTGGTGTGTCATCACTATCTTTGAAGAGATAGGTCCAACTTGTCTGAAGCTACAAGTATGTGGAAGGCTTTCAAGGACAATGCATATTTAACATGTCTGGGTCACATCATAAGTGCTTGGGGATGGCTGTATCACTGACTGGTGGGGACAGCTGAACCTCATTCCAACATCAGTGTTCCAGACTATCCTCTTGGTATAAAGCTTAAATCTTGGTCTTTTGGTCAGATGGAAGAAAAAAGAAACAATAATAACATGCTGAGAATGGACAGATTTATTAACAGAGCATTGTGTGTTTCAGCTATTCAACTAGCCTATATACTGATTTGCCAAGGTGGTTCTGCGATGAATGTTATTGTGACATTCCAGACTTATCAACTTAAAGAACAAAAGGAATTATGGAAGAGGGCAGAGGTGTCTCCTCATTTGGGCATGCCTTGGACAAAGTCAAGGCTGTATACATGCCACAGGGATGAGTGCAGCAGCCAGTATTGGTGGCTCTCCTCAGAAATGTCCATCACAGGAGCCCTCTCTCTCCCAAGATCTCCATCCTTGGACACTTTCGTGAAAGTTCCTCGATCCACAATGACCTCGGACCTTAGCTTTGACACCTAACACACAAGATTGGCTTTTATTCACAGTTACGCAGTGCTGACTTCTACAGGAAGGGTCTTTCCAAAGAACTGGTTAATGCAGTTTGGACGTTGGTCACTTACTGCTTTATATTTTTGTTAGCAGTTTCTATGCACGTGTCCTATCTCTTCACTTACACCACATGTACTTTATAAGTAAAGGCTGCTTCTGAAATATCGTAGATTTCCCACAGTGGCTTGTACTAGGATGAGCATACGAGTTTACAATGAATACTACTTTTCTTTTGGTAACAGAAGCTGAGTTTCTTTCGGCTATAGAAAGGTGATTCTAACCCAGTACTTGATAAAACCAAAGAATGGATAACTAAAGAAGAAATAAAGAAGGTCCCTGTCCCTAGAGAATCTCAGAAGGCCAGACACCTTGGAAGGATTAGGTATTGTGACAGGAAATGAGCCAAGGGGCCTAGACAAGGAATCTTGGGGCCTTAGTCCACAATGTTCTGAGAGAATTTGGACAAAGTGACTGTCCCTCTTTGGGCTTCAATGTCGTCATCTATTGAATGAAGTCATTGGAAAAGTTGTTCTGTAAAGTTCCTATTAGTGCAGACATTTGATATTTCTATGGCTCCCAACTGCCTACAAGCAGGAGTATAGACCAGCTACCTACCTATTCCAACCTCAGAAGCCAGAGACATCATCATCTAAAAATAGACCTGCTAGAGATCAACCCAACTATCTCGAGTCAATTCCCCACACTGGCCTCATTCAGGACTGAGAGCCCTGAATTATGTGACATTTTTCAGAGGGGTACCAAGCATAGGGCTTGATCTCTTATCCTCTGGGATTTCCTGTGTAGATGAAGAGTTAGGAGACATAAACACAGATGATAAGCATTACAAGGCAGAGAGGGGAAATACCAAATGGAGTGGCCATTGTAAGACCTGGAGGAACCCAACAGAGGAAATGAGACCTCAGGGCTGGCCTTGAGAGACAGGCTTCAGAAATAAGTGACCCTTGGCTGGAATTTCAGAGGAAGGCCTGACCTGGAAAAGAGGAGGATGGATTTTTAAGGGGGAAACATTATAAGTAAAAGTAAATTCTCACAGTAGTAAGAACGTATGCGGTATGTTCAAGAACTAATAAATAGACCAATCTGGCTGGAACAAAGGTTTCCAGAGAGGAGTTATAGGAGACTGTTCAGGGTACAAAATCATTCCGACCAACCACTTAGCGTTATGGAGACAAAACAACCTGGTCAAAGGACTGCATTTTCCTTTTTTGAAGCTGTTGTTTTGGCTTCTAGTTTCACTACACAAACAAACCAGTTTGATTGAATGAAGCAAAAACAAAATTTCTGAAATCAGTCACAAATTCTCTGAGCCAAGATCAGGCGCAAATGTGGGTGTCTGTGATGCCAATAACTAGTTTTTCTTAGTTTTTCTCAGCAACTCCCTCTATGGCAAATAGGCAAGTCAGGCCTCTGGACAGACCTGCCACAGGTCTGGGATCCCTGAGTGAGTTGTCTTCATTCATGGGTGGTGGCCTCATCTTGACCCAACACAGAAGCTCAGTGGGGCTGAAACAAGAATGGGTGCAGCAAATTATTTTCTTGAGATGGCAGAGTTGCGAACCACAGGGTCAGTATCAGGTTCTAGTCCTGACTCAACTGCTATCTTCAGTACATGAGCTTGAGCAAGTCCCTTCTTCTTATTGAGCCTCAGTTTCCTGGTCTCTAAAATGGGATAATATCACTCACCTTGCCCACTTTACAAAATAGTGAAAATGTTTTATAAATCACAAATGCACACATCTGCCTCCTTTATCAGGCTGCCAGCTCCTGAGGAGAGGAGTCTGGGGGTGAAGAGCACGGGCTCTGAGTCAGACAGTGTTCAAATCTGGGTCTACTTCACACTAGCTGTGTGATCTTGGCAGAGAAGGCACTTACTCATCTATGCCTCCATTTCTTCCTCTGTAAAATGGGGACAGTAATAGTACTTTCCTTAGAGTTGCTCTGGGGACTCACAGATTCATGTATGTAAAATGCTTAAAATGGTGCCTGGCTCATATGGTGAAAGTACTCAATGTTGGCTATTAACTATTTTTATTTATGAAAAGAAAGAGTTTTGTTTTGTTTTAATCTTTAACTCTCCTGCATCATCTAGCCCAGGGACTTGCATATAATAGGTAATTACTATGGTCTGAATGTTTATGTCCTCCCTAAATTCATATCTTGAAATCCTATTGCTTGATTTGGTGCAATTAGGACATGGGGCCTTTGGAAGGTGCTTAGGTCATGAGGGTGGAGCCCTCAGGAATGGGATTAGTGCCCTTAGAAAAGAGATTCCAGAGCCAGCTTGTCCCGTCCACCATGTGAGGACACAGTGAGAAAGCATGGGCTACTGAAGGGTAGCAGAATATGCCACCCACAAAAATCCCACTTTGATATATTATTTTGAGCTGTACACACTTGAAAAACAGCAAATGCGGGAAGTGGCTTTCTCTGACGTCCCCTTATCTGCCTGAAGACAGATCCTCCAAAAGGAACTCAATTATCATAGATTCCGTCCCCAGGAGTTTCATCAACCGGGGAATATTTCCTTTCCTTTCATGCTACAGCCCTCACTTCTGAAATGTGCCTAAGTCAAACCTTGGCCCCATCTCAGGGACGAGTCTCCAAAGAGACACTAATTTAGCCTGAGTAGCTGTTTTTCCTCCTGCCAAAAATGCATATGATGAAATCAAAAACCTAATTACCAGTCAAATAACTGAAAATAATTTAAAACCAGGAAGCCATCTCCTGCACATCTTCATGCCGGCCTCCAGCATTAGCACCCATTGGGACAGCCTCAGAAGACAGGCCAAAGAAACACGTATTGGAAACAGACTCTTTTAGGCCCGGACTTGAGACAAGAAAGGGGCAACAGAGGAGACTTTTGTGCTGCTGCCTTTATCCTCAGCTACGTTTTAAGGGAGTATGTGCGTGTGTATGAATGCCCCTAGCTTTTCCTGGAATCTAATCTACACCATGACAATAGCAAAGACTCCAAGAAGACAAGTCAATCTGGCATGCAAGGAGTTGTTCCCTAATTCCCTGTCTTTACATAGAACATTAGGCGCTTGCACAGAATGCTGGAAACCCTACAAAGGGAAACGGATTCTCAGTTACCAGTGGCAGTTTGATGTCATCAGCACTGCCAGCAGCACTCCGATGTACCCCACTGCTTTCTGTATTAGGAGCTGAGCTATCTCCCCAGAACATCGTCCATTCAGAACCCAGGCTGAATGCTGTATCTCTTTTACCAAATTTCTAATGTGTCAAAGAATCTAATTTGCAAAACAAAACTACCTTTTAGCCAGAAGGCTTGTGAGGAGCTTTATCAGTTACTCTGCATTTTTTCACCCTTCTAAGCAATGGCTCTTCAACCAATGGGTCAAGTAACTCAGCATCAGATTGTGTCTTTAAAATACAAAAATTTCGAGAATTGTTTCTTAGTTGAGAATGAGAAAGATATTGTCGTCGTATTAAAAAGCAAGGAAACCTGGTCTTTGAGGGTATAAGATCTCCCACTTTTCCCATCTAATTAGGTCAGAGAATCCCCCTTCCTTCTCTCCCAGAGAACCACAGAGGAGACTGACTTTGGGAGAGATTTGAATTGGATATTTTTATTTAAATTACGATTTTCATAATTAAAATGATGTTAACAGACAATCAAACATTAATGAGATTCTGACATGCGCTAACCTCAGTTGAAAGTCACAGATGGTCTTTGATCAGGTTTACTATCTAAACAAAAGGAAGAAAAACGAAGCTCAAAGGGCAGAGGCTAGGAATAGAAGGTGGGTTAAAGGGGCCTCAGGAAAAGGAAATTTTATTTTGAAATGATTTGATCAGTAGAGTAAACAGGTCTTAACACCGTGCCTGCTCTTGATGTTGCCTTTGGATTGGTGTAGCCTGGGTTCTTGGTAGATTTTTGCATGCTACACTGTCATATCTGCATCAAGGGGAAACAAAACAAACAAACCACTTTAAATAAATGGGTATTTCATTAGCCTTTCCTCTAAGTAAGAGCAACAAGCACTGCCCTACATGCCTTGCTTTCCCAGTGCTGCTCCACCAATGACAGGGATGTCTCCTCTGACAAATGGCTCTAGAATACATCTTCCTAAATCTTAAATTATCTCTCTTGCTACTTTATAGAGAATGATGTGAGGAATAAAAGAAATGATGCGTATGTCCGGTTAAAAGTAATAAATATTCAGAAGACATTATATTATGATTATAGGTTTTTCATGGCTCCAACTGTGGCTTGATTAAGTAAATTCATCTTTGAAGGATTTTTCCACTTACTTTTAAAATGGAGACACAGGCATAGAGTATAAAATGCCTCTTTGTCTTTAAAGTGAACTTATTTTGACCTTTTGAATGAGTGGCTTGTCATATTTTATTTGTGTCCTAAATGGGACTGTAAACTCTCTCCTTCAGGGTGATGCCCATGCCCGGCAGCCAGGCCATTCGAGAAGTCCCATGGGTTGAGTGCCTGCTCTGTGCAGAAACACCTAACCTGGATCTTGAGGAAGACTAGCCAAGATGGAGCTATTTGTCCAGCAGAGAGTGGCATCACTAATCATTCAGGGACTGACACTAACACTTGTTTAGCAGTTTAAAATTTACAAAATGTACCTTCATGTATATTATCCCATTGGATCCTCCAAATAATCCTATTGGGTCAACAGAGTAGCTATTATTACTCACAGTTTGTAGATTAAGCACTGAGACTCAGGAAAGTTCATAATCCAAATCCATAGCCCAGGTAATGGAGCAGGGATTAGGACTAAGCCTTCCTCGAACTCTGCTGTCTCTTCCACTGTAGGTAACTTCCACATGGAGCATCCCGGCCTAATGTGCTACTCTGCTCACGATTACCAAAAAAACGCTCTCATCCACATTTGTCCTTAGAGGATGCAAGATTCAAAGTGCCATCCCGGATAAGAGTCCTGTCAGAGAATGCTAATCAAATCTGGCCTAATTGGATGCCAGCTCTTCCGTTCATCCCAATTGCAAAGCTAAGCTGTAATTAATACATAAAAGATGGTGATTACACTGAATTAGACAACATATCAAGAGAAATCACAGTTTTAGACCATCTTTCAATAGTTGCTGTACTTTCAAGAAATACAATCTTCTAACAACGCAATTATTATCAGGTTAATAGACTATCTGAATGCCCCTCATGGTCTCTTGTATTGATTATTATGCCCACTATCTTCTTCTTTCATTCTCCAATGAAACAGGTTCCTATTCATCTTCCCACATTCTTTCTTTCTTCCAGCGCTGTATTTTATTGTTTTCTTCCATAGGGGAGCATGTAACTTTAAATCAAAATAACAGCCAGAATAATAGAGATTCTCACATCTGCCTTCCTTCTTCAGTATCAAAATATCTTACAAGGCCTCCAAAAGAAGCTATCAAAGAGGCATAAAGGAAACAATAAACATGAAAAGAACAATAGAATATTTGAAAAGGAGAAAAATATCTCAGCCAACAGAGATGGACACTTTTATGATGGTTACCCTGGGAAAAATACTTTCAGAAAAGAAATTGTCTTACATTTTTCTCTAAACTGAGGAAGTAGAGACCACCACTCTTCAGAAACAATGCTCCCTTACCCCCACTAAAAACAGATCCTGGGGAATATCTACTCCTAGCAATGGGCCTAGAGAGCTGGTTGGAGATAGTTAGTAGGGGAATACAGTTACTTGTAATTGATGGATCCAACAACAAAATTCTGGAGGGAAGGTCAACTCCCTGATCCAGTATGCAGTTTGGGGTGGCCATCTAGAAGGGTGAGAGGACCAAGACACTGGCTTAACTAATCCTGAGATAGTGAATGAATCTCTGAGTGACAGATACTGTAGACAGGTTAGCTTCACACCTGGCTTCTCTACTTCATGCCACAGAAATACTTCTGTCAATTGGGTGTCTAATTATATCCCAACTTATCTTACTACCTGCATAAAAAGCTGATATCTCTGTACAGCATCAAAGGTATAGTATCCACGCAAGACAAGGACTGTTTTTTCCTACAGTTGTACCTATCCTGCCCCATCCCAGGACCTGGCACAGGACCACATACACAGTGAACTCTGAGGTCCTTCACTCCATGGTGCTTCCCTTTGGAGGCAGGATCTGTATTCTCTGTGCCTTTATTTCCCCAGAGCCCTGTGCAAAGCCTTGCAAATCATGGGTAATTAATAAATATTTGCAAAATTACGTCTAGTGCTCACTGAAGCCTTGGGTAATTCAAATAGAAGGTAAGACTTCAAAAATTAATTCCAATCCTGCCTTCGATAAAAGAGTGCTAAGAAATAATAAAAGTAAAAAAAAAAAATAGCTAACAGTCTTTGAGTATTTACTTAGTGCTAGGCCCCCCCCCCCAAGTGTCTTCCTTCTGTTATTTATGCTCATAACAACCCCTTGAGGTTAGTGTTAGTTGTTATTCCCATTCTTCAGCTGGGCAAACTCAGTAACCCATGGTTGTATAGCTAAAGTCAGCATCTAATAAAGTGCTTCTATGATAAAAGAAACCAGAGAGGCAAAGGTAAATCTGGTGTTCCATCCACTCCAGCGGTCCTTCAGATAGTTCCCATAGCCAATGCGATTGATGGTGCAGAAATCAGTTATCAAAGCGAAAAGGCAGGCTGCGGATAGATAAGGCCTGTAAAAATGGACAGAACATGACATGCCTCACTGGGAGGACTGATGGAAAGGATTGGGATTGCTTCCGAGAAATGTGCTGATTCTTATCCAGCAGTGACTGTGCCCTGACCTTTTCTAAGGAAACGCATTGAGGAAAATGTTTGTAATGGGCTCTTTCCTAGTTCTCCTTTTCAGATGTAGGAAGCTACGGGCTGTGAAGAGGATGGATAGCTTCTTGATGATGATCTCGGGCAGCCATATGACAACCTGTAATAATGCCCATCATGGTTCTATCACCACCGTCACTGCAAGTGGAGCATCAACGTACTTAGAGGGCTGTGAGAAGCTGCATTTTCCATGGGTGTTTTCCTATTCTTAGAAAATATGTCGAATAAATGGACCATGTGGAAGCAAGTTGAAAAATGACCCATCATCGGCATACATCACAATCTCCCTTTGGTCTAAAACAGAATGGGACATGCTTGCACCTCTGTGTCAGGACTGGCCTTGGGACAAGCTCCATCACCACTTACTATGTTGCTCTGCCAGAGTGGGATTTCTTATTAGCTGCTTCCCTTCATCTATGAGTTCCCAGCATACTACTGGTCCACCAGAGGTAATCAACGTATGTTTGACTAATGAGTAACGGAATGAAAGGATGACTTTACAGTTTATTAAGGATTCACTTTAACTAAAGAATGTTATACAATTTCAAAAACTAAAAAAAATATGTATATTTCAAATGTTTTGAAAAAGGCTTAAAATGAACTGGGTTCCCCAAATTGCATTTCACAGATGCTGAGATATATTTGGCCAAAAATGTAGTGGGTGGTGGAGGAAGGTCCATGATCAAGTGAGCTTGGTAATTTAGGGTTAAACAAAGTCAAGTAGAATCTTTAAGGCAGGCCTGCAAGATGCCAATATGCACTGTGTGTCTTCACAAAGGTGTTATATTATGTAGCCAAATATATTGATCATGGAAATCATTTTCAAGTTACTCCTACTAACATTTTCAAAATTCCTCCACAGAAACGGTTTAGGTTAGTAGGCACTTAAGAATTTTATAGGGCCAAGTCATGCCATATTAGTTACCTTTCATACATTTCTCCGAGAAACTTCTATGATATCTATAGAGCATAGTTCTAAAAGATAATTGAGGGAGATGCAAAACAAATAACAGCTTGTTCCTGTCCTTAAAGGTCTTAAAAGTGAATAGGAACAGTAACAATTATACTATTTTTAATAGTACTAATATTAATTCACAGCTTGCATTGGCAAAGGATATGCAAAGTGTAGGGCAATGTCATTAGAAAGTAACTGTATTTAGAAATCAAGGGAAGAAAAAAAAGTAGAGCAGACTCTATGGCATAGCCTAGAAGTTACTTCTTTGAGTAAATATCTAATATCTGCATAACTCACTGTATACAAGGGAAGAGCAGGGATAACAACGTCTGGCTATTTGAGATTTTGAAAAGTATTTAAATTTCTGAAAAATGTGAAGACTCTCATTGTATGTGGACGGCTTTCTTTGATAAATCATCACTCACTTGGAAATGGTGAATGCAATGAACCTTTTCATCTATTTTTCCCGCCAAAGATGAGGTCTAGGGTGAACTCATCCCTTGATCACACCCACTTTCTTTAAATTCCTTCATCCCAGCAAACTCCTCTGGCCTCAGTGTCTCACATATGTTGTCTCCTTCTGCGTGAAATGCGCTTCCTCTTACTCTCCTCTGGCTCGCCCCTCCTTCCTCCAGTCTCAGCTTAAATGGCACTTTTCCAGAGGGACTTGCTTGACCCCTCCACTCTATATTAGGCACCTCCCTTTAATTTCTCTCATCATTTCTGATTCTTCTAATTGCCTATAAATATTTAGGAATATGTCTTTCCCATTAAATTAAGCTTCATGAAGACAGGGGCTGTGTCTATTATATACCACTTTATCCCCACCACATAGCACACTTCCTGGTGTACTTTATTGATACTCAATAAATATTTGATGAATGACTACATGAATGAATGAATGGATGGATGAAAAAAAATAGAATACCAAACTAAAAATTGAGATGTTGCTATAAACTGATACACCTACCTAAACTCACGCATCTGAGTGCTTTGCATGTCAAAAAAGTTCCCGGTGGGAAGTTGTCTATTTACTTTGCTAATGTAATCACTGCTTAAAATATGTTTAGAATTCTCCTTTTGAAAGAGTATTCAGAGCCTGATTCAAGGTGATCTGATTTAGTGAAACAGCCAGAAATCATTCAGAACTAACTGGAGAGCTTGGAGGAAGTTGAGTCATATTTTGGGGGCCCAAGCCATAGAGCTCGTAATTTGACTTGGAGAATAATTTCCAAACTGGAAATCCACTAACACTGCAATGCACATCACATCATCATTGGGGTCGTTAAGGAGCCACTGGGGATGTAAATGAAAGGGGGCGTCTCACTTGAATATTGGTTAAAAAATGAATCTTGTGACTTTAAAGTTTTACTTCCTAATTTAGAGGGTTAATGATACACCAGAACAAAAATAACTGAAGCATCTGAAGAGAAACCACCCCAATAGCCCCAATGGTTTCTAACAGCACAGGCAACATGTAGGCTAAACTAGTCTGTCCCACCACCAACAGGGGTTCTCAAAGTCATTGTTCCGAGGGAGTTATCAATTTCCCAAAAGACTTATTTGGGGGACCCTATTTCAGGAGAAAGAATAATAATTGAACAGTATAATGGAGATTCATCTGGTCTGGGTACAATTGCCCCCACAACCTACTCCTTTCTTGCACCATAATGAGATCATGTGTGAAAGCCTAAATTATGTAAATGAAAAGGCTCCACTAATACCGCTGAAATATTCCTGGAGTGTTACACTTGACAACCTCAAAGTACATTTCACACTGCTAATGACTTCATCACTAACACAACTGCCATGAGTCAAGCGGTTTCCATGGCAACATCCTAGTACAGCTGTTTACCCATATAAAGTATTGCACCTACTTAGTTACATATACAGACAGATCACTAGATTCCTAGGTACTGAAATTGAAATAATTCAATTTTCAATGTCTCTCTTTATGAAGTGATTCTGCCAGCTATAGGGATTAGCATATCAATGTGACTTTGACAGGGGTTGCTGCAAAAGACATATTTTGCAGGCACTTCATGTCAATTAGAGCCCTAACTGTTTCATGGAATAATCATTCCTGCCAGATTAAGGTCGGGCTGCAAGGTAATTTAATTGGTGCCATTATATGTAGAAAAAAATGCTCTAATAGAGTGCATACACTGTCTCTGCCAGGAAAGGGGAGGGCTGCACACAGCAAATGCCTGAAAAGAATTGCCTTCTTAGCCATTTAGAAGGGATTTAAAAACACCACACACACCAAGATGGCAACCTCTGCAATGCTATTTCCTGAATTAGCTGGGAGGAGAACTTTGAAGGAGAGAGAGGACGTTGGCCAGTTTGTGGTTTTCTCCAAAGGTTTTTTTTTTCTTTTTTTTTTCCCCTAGAGGAACCCAAAATAGCATGACAGTTCAATTGATTCATCACCACAACTCCTATGTGAGCTTCTTGAAATGTTGCGGTCACATTTGCTGAGGGGGAATTTGTCCCTGGGTGGGGGGAAGAGGAAGGTCACAAAGCAGACTGGGAAGCTCCCCAACGTGCCAAGTGTAGGATTCCAAAAAGGAAATCCAACTCCAGTCTCGGGAAGGCGCGGACCCACAGACACAGGAGACCGAGCTTGATGCAAATGCACGAGGTTTTAATTAAGCGGAGCTCCGGGTCGACACGTACCTCTACTTGGGAGACAGAGGGTCGACCCCGAACCTTAAGGGCAAGCTCTTTTATAGGATTCGGAAGCATAAAGCGGGAAAAGGTTGGCGCGGTCTTACATGATTGGCTAATTTCAAACATTTAAGCAGTTCCATTTTACGGCGCGACTTGCTCTGGCGCGAAGCCATTACCAGGTTACACCCACGCGCCCCCATCTGGACCACCTCCACCCCGACCCTCCCAAACTTATCCCTCTGGAGCACTCTCTTGTTCTCAATTTTCCCCGAACAGTTTAGGGCGAGTCTTCTATGAATAGAGTCAGTCAGGATCGATAAACGTTCCCCCTTATACCAGGAATCCTTAGGGTGTGGAGGTGCCTGTCTCTAAGGTATTAACTTTTAAATTTTTAATATAATTTACTTCCTTCATTCCCCACTTCTTCTTTTGTCCCTAGTTCTAATCTTAGAACTTAGTTTTCGGTGTCTACTATCAGTGGCTCATTGTGTGGGAGAGCTTGGTAATGGCGTTGGAGCATCATAGCATGCACCGCATTGACCCTTTTTTTTATGAAAGCAGTAATTCTATTGAAAACACACGGTCCGAAGACCAAAAGTAGACAAAGAATCAGCAAGGGTCCTGCTAGGGAGGATAGTAAGGTCGTCATCCAGGGGGACTTAGTGAACCAAGATTCAAACCAGCTTTGTTGCGCCTCCCTGCTTTGCTGCCTCATGTCTAATCTTTTCTTTAATCTTTGCATTGAATCTCGGACTACCCCTGTGTGATCTGCATAGAAACAGCAGTCTTCTTTAAGGGCCGCACAAAGTCCTCCCTCTCTTAAAAACAGCAGATCTAATCCTCTTCTATTCTGGAGCACTACTTCAGACAGGGAGGTAAGGGACTCCTCTAATTTAGAGATGGACTGTTCTAAAGTCCTGAGGTCTTCATCTATAGCATTGCTCAAGGCAGTTAATCCCCTTTCTCCTGTGACTAAGGCCATAGTGCCAGTCCCTACGCCCGCGGCAACTCCCAGTCCCAGGAGTACAGCCAGGGTGAGGGATACTGGTTCTCTTTTCCATAATCTGGATCTCTGGTCAAATTCATCCTCGAAACTATTGGCAGTATGATAATAAATTCTAGGCACCAACTGCACAAGCACGCAAAAATCTTGTGACGAATTGAATACGCTAGTTGAGATGCAGGGGGTTAGGCCCGTGGTGCAGGCCCACCACCTATTGGGTCCTGGTACCAAAAAATGACCAGGAGTAGTCGGAAGGCTGACTTCAATCTTATTACATAGAGCCTGGTAGCCTGGGGGAATTTTTCCTAAGCATAGTCCTGAACCGGTCCCCGACACATCCGTTAGGGTTAGCCGCCCTTCTTTGCCCCAAAGACAAGTCGTGTGGTCTGGGGTGTTATTATAGACCCCCATGGTGGCAATTCCTTCATAATAAGGGGGGCTGACCGCTAGGCATAGCCAGCATGATTCAGTCATTTCAGGGTTGGAATCATTCAAGGCGTAGTAAGCTCCCCATACTAAGTTAAACAGTCTGTGCCATCTTTGCTCAGTAGGTACTGCGGGAGGTGGCGTAGATGGTGGTCGCAGAGCAGATCTGGTGACCATATCTACGGCCCCATTTAGGGTTATGGATTTTACCTGGGGGGGTTTGGGGCTATTTAACCCTATCGGTCTGCTGGCGGGGATTTTTGGGACAGAGGGGCCTCTCATCGGCTAGGCTCCGGTTTGGCCCTATTGGTCTGCTGGCGGGGGGTTCTATTTTTAATCTAATAGAGAAGGTCAGGCCATCATCGTACCGTTCTTTGTACAATCTTATTCCCCATGAATGACCATTCCCGATCCAGGTTTTAATTGTTTTTCCCTTCCCTGTGAACTGAATGGTTAAGGGGTGGCACCAGGTATTGCATTCTGAGCCCCGACTCATCTGGTGGCTATAATTTGGTCTAACCCTGATTAAATCCCAAGAAGAGGAGGGTTCCCAATAAGTAGTCCCACTGGTTTCACATCCCCAGTTTTTACAGTAGAAGTCTTCTTTGCCCCCGTACCAGGAGTCAATTGAACGAGGTCTGTGGTGACCGGGGCACACGTAAAAGGGGTATGCCTTTAGTTTACCCTTGCGATGGGGGGAGTGGCATCCTCCGGCTTGTTTTGCCCCCTTCGTCGACCCATGAAATCCCAGTCGGGGTTCCTATAGCCAGTTTACAAAGGTCAGGGTGTAAGTCTGGCCACCATGTCCAAGGGGAAGCAGGTTTTTGGATTGACCAGGTTATATCTCCTACCTGGGAGACGACTTGCCACGTGAGCAGTTGAGGAGCGTGGGGATTAGGATTGGACGACCTGCTCGCCGTTCCCATGACGCAAACGCAGCTTAAGAGGGTTATCAGTCTTTTCCACCTTCCAGAGATCTGCTGCATTCTGGGGTGCCTTCTTTACGTGTGTGGCGTGAACCCAAGAGGTTATACCGTCCACCTTGACTGCTGTGGGCGTAGTGAGGAGCACCACGTAGGGCCCCTTCCAACGTGGCTCTAATGACCCCGTCCGATGTCGTCTCACAAGGACAGAGTCCCCAACCTGGAATTGGTGCGGGATGAGCAGATCACCAGGCTGGTAGGCCTCTTTTAGCTGGTTCCAGATGTCGCGCCTGACGGCCTCGAGTGCTTTCAAGCGGGCTGGGCAACGAATGCAGGACCGTTGTCAGATCCAATTACCTTTGGGATCCCGAATCTCGGGAGGATTTCTTCCAATATCTTCTTGGCTACTACAGAGGCAGTCTCTTTTCGGGTGGGGAAAGCCTCTACCCATCCCGAGAAGGTATCTACAAATACTAGAAGATATTTATTTCCATACCGGGCCGGTTTGATTTCAGTAAAGTCTATCTCCCAAAAGGTTCCGGGCCTATCTCCCCGGAGTCTATGTCCAGTGCGGTATTTGGTAACTGCAGCATTTGTGAGAGCGCAAGCTCTACAATCCTTATAAATTTCCTCAGCCGCCTTTCTCAAATCTGGTACCTGGTACGGGGAGGCCTCAATAATTTTAATTAGTTTCTGAGGGCTCAAGTGGGTTAGCCGGTGTAGATGTGATAGATATTTTCGCCCTTCTGCAACGGAAAGGACTTTCTCTTCTTTAGTTAGTTCCCCACCGGAGACAGTTTTGTTGACCTTAGCTCCCTGGAGAGTCAGGACCATAGGTCCTAGTGCCGCCCGCTTGGCTTCCAAATCTGCTAAGCGGTTCCCTTGAGCTATGGGGTCGGTGCCTTTCTGATGACCTGGGCAATGGATGATTGCCACCTTTTAGGCAAATGTATAGCCTCTAGGAGGCCCAGAATCTCTTTTTATTTTTGATATCTTTTCCGGCCGAGGTAAGCAGCCCTCTTTGTTTATAAATAGCCCCATGAACATGGGCAGTAGCAAAGGCATACCTGCTGTCCGTGTATATATTCACAGTCTTATTTTCAGCTAACCTTAACGCCTGTGTCAGGGCGATAAGCTCAGCCTTTGGTGCAGCAGTCCCTTCCGNCAAGCTNCTTGCCCACAGAGTCTCTTGCCCGTCTACCACAGCAGCCCCAGCCATCCTCTTACCTTCTGCCATAAAGCTGCTGCCGTCGGTGTACCAATTAGGGGCCCCAGCCCATGGCTCATCCGGCAGATCGGGTCGGGTCCCCGTTTCTGATGCCAAGATGTCGCCGCATTGGTGAACAGGTATTTCATCATCTGCTTCGGGCAGTAGTGTGGCCGGGTTTAAGATGGCCGGTGGGGCGAAGGTAATTCTCTCAGTTAGGAGCAGACTTTGGTAGTGAGTCATCCGGGCGTTAGTCATCCATCGATCTGGAGGCTGTCTGATAATGCTTTCTAAGGCATGGGGGGCTACTACGGTTATCTGTTGGCCCAGAGTTAACTTATCTGCATCTTTTACCAGCTGGGCAGTGGCGGTGATTGCCCTTAAGCAGGAGGGCCATCCACTGGCTACCGGATCCAGTTTTTTTGATAGATATGCGACTGGGCGCTTCCAGGGCCCAAGGGCTTGAGTTAGGACTCCCCGGGCGATTCCCTTTTTTTCATCTACATACAAGGTGAAGGGCTTGGTCAAATCTGGTAGGGCCAACGCGGGTGCCTCTAATAATGCCCGTTTTAGAGTCTCAAAAGCCTTCTGGTGCTCTAGAGTCCAGACAAAGTTCCCACTTTCCTTAGTCAATGGGTACAGTGGAGCAGCCAGGGTAGCAAACCCAGGGATCCACAATCGGCAGAAGCCGGCTGTCCCCAGGAATTCCCTTACCTGGCGAGCGGAGGTTGGGGCCGGAATCTGGGTCACAGTCTTTTTCCGTCGTCGGTTAACCACCTTTGGCCGTCCTTTAGTGTGTAGCCTAAGTAGACTACTTTTTCCTGGCACAACTGTGCCTTTTTCGACGCCCGGTATCCCAACTCACCCAACTCGGCCAGGAGGCGCTTGGTCCCTTCTTCACAGTCTCCCGGGGTTTCCGCCGCCAACAGTAGATCATCTACATACTGTAAAAGAGTCACTTGAGGGTTTTTAACCCTATAATCAGTCAAGTCCCTGTGGAGGGCTTCATCAAACAGGGTAGGGAGTTTTTAAAACCTTGAGGTAGTCTTGTCCAAGTCAGTTGTCCAACGATCCCCATATCAGGGTCGCGCCACTCGAAAGCAAAAAGTAATTGGCTTTTGGGTGAAGCCGTAGACAGAAGAATGCATCTTTCAGGTCCAAGACAGTGTACCATTTTTCGGGATGGGGGGAGGGAGCTGAGTAGGTTATATGGGTTTGGCACGGTAGGGTGTAAATCCTGCACTCTCTTATTTACTTCTCTCAAATCCTGGACCGGCCTATAATCATTAGTTCCAGGCTTTTTTACAGGCAGGAGGGGGGTGTTCCAAGGAGACTGGCAAGGAACCAGGATTCCTTGTTGGAGCAGCCTCTGGATATGGGGGCGGATTCCTTCTCTGGCCTCTTTGCTTATTGGGTATTGACGCACCCTTATCGGGAGGGCTCCGGCCTTAAGATCTATCACGACTGGGGAATTCTCGTAGCCGTCCCTAGTCCCCCGGTTTCAGCCCATGCCGTTGGAAATTCGATCAGCCACTTATCGGTATTGAGCTGAGCTCTAGGCTTAGGCTGCTGATGGAGCCGATATTCTTCCTCTAGCTCCAGGGCCAATATCATGGTGGTAGGTGCGGACCAGGATACTGTAGGCCGAGGTTGAGCAAAATCTATTTGAGCTTTCAGTTTGGTTAAAAGGTCTCGACCTAGCAACGGGTCGGGCATTCAGGAATCACTAGGAAGGAATGGGACACCCTTCCTTTCCCCAAGTCCACTGTCCGGGAAGTAGTCCATGAGTATTGTTTCTGCCCAGTGGCTCCAACAACCAGAGTCTTTAGTTTTTAATTTCCCCAAAGGTTGCTTCAGTACTGAATATTCAGCCCCAGTATCAATCAGAAAACTCATAGGGGTCCCCTCAACAGTTAGGGTTACCCTAGGCTCGGGGAGGGGGCCCGAGCCCCATCCCCGCTATTCTTCGTCCTCTCCTAAAGACAACACCTTGGGTGTGGCCCTTTTCTTGGGGCATTCCCTTGCCCAGTGTCCTCTCTCCTTACAATAGGCACATTGGTCCTTGTCCAAGGGTTGCCGTCTGCGTGAGCCTGGTCGTGGGGCGTTGCCCAGGTTCCCTGACTGTCTGTGATCTGGCCCTGTCGCTTTTATCACTGCGGCCAGTATTTTAGTTAGTTTTTTTTCTCGTCTCCTGTCTCTCCTGTCTTCCCTCTCCTCAGCCTCCCTTCTCTCTCTCTCGCTTTTCCTCTTCACTCTCCCTTTTATGATACACCTTTTCAGCCTCCTTTATTACGTCCCGCAGGTCGTAGTCTTGCAGCCCCTCTAGCCTTTGTAATCTCCTCTTTATATCTGGGGCTGACTGTCCAATAAAGGCCATAATGACAGAGGCCTTCTGCCCTTCCGAGGACGGATCAAAGGGCGTGGACCTGCGGGAAGCCTCCCTCAATCGTTCTAGAAAAACGGAGGGGGGTTCAGTGGGTCCTTGCTGAATCTCTCTTACCTTAGCCAAATTGGTGGGCCGCCTTGCGGCTCCCCGGAGACCCGCCACTAGAGCCCGGCGGTAAGCGGACAGCGACCCCCTACCTTCAGCCGTGTTATAGTCCCAGTTGGGTCGGTTGTGCGGAAACCCTTCTTCCGCCTCAGCTATCGTTGCCGGCTGCCCGTTGGTGCCTCGGATATTCTTTCTTGCTTCCTGTGTGATTCTTTCTCTCTCCTCCGTGGTGAAGAGTGCCTGTAAGAGCTGTTGACAGTCATCCCAAGTGGGCTGATGGGAAAACATTAGGGACTCTATCAGGGCGGTTAATCCGGCGGGGTTTTCTGAAAAGGGGGGATGGTTATTTTTCCAGTTATACAGGTCTGAGGAAGAGAAAGGCCAGTACTGGAGGGGTGACAGCTGGTTGGGCCCCGCAGGAGCTCCATACTCTCTTAGCGGGAGCGCCACCGTGGTATCAGGCCCGTCCGGAGTGGCTCATGGCGGCTCCGGCTTCCAGCGGAGGGACCCGAGCCAGTCGCCCTCCGTCCTGATTGCGATCCTGGAGCGGGGGAGGGGTAAGGGGGAGGCGAGAAAGGGGGCCATTCGGGAGGAGGCTCAATCTCAGGGTAGACCCCGGGGGGGGCCGAAGGGGTCTCCGACTCCGCTGTTCGAGTTGATTTCGATTTTTGCCGTGTCTCCGCATCCTGCAGCGCCAGGACTCGGGGGCTTAGTTTTTCTGCTTTTACCCATGGCTTAACCCACGGGAGTGGGTTCTGCACCAGATCCTGCCACACTGTAATATATGGTCGTTGGTCAGGATGGGACCCCGGTTTCTCCTGGAAAACAATAGCCCTCACCGCGAGGATAACAGTTAGATTAAACGTCCCCTCAGGGGCCAACCCACATTGAGGAGGGCCACTCAGAGGTGCAAAAGTCTGCCAACGCCCTTTTTTATTTCTACCGACAAATCGTGCGCTCTCGCTCTCACTTCAGTCCAGTGGTCTAAGGTCAAAGAGAGGGGGTCGTCATAGTCTGTCCCATCCCACAAATGAGGTCCACGTAACGAACAAAAACAGAACAATGAACATCAAAAACACAGCAAGACAAAAACAACTTTGCCCGGTTGGTGTCTGTACAAGCCAACCGAAGGCGGTTTCAGACGGGAGGGGTTTTCGTGTCCTCCCTGGGAAAAAGAGTGCCGTTTCTTTTTCTACCTGAAAGGGGGTAGTCAGGCTTTCCTGACTCCCCTTGTCCCTTGGGGCGTCCCCCAGGGTTGCAGCCTGCAGTTCCCAGCACGTCTGCCACTGCAGCCGCTTGGCCCTCACGGCCCGAAGCGGCGGCTGCCCAGATACCGAGACCAAAGCAATGCTTCGCGGCTCCGCACACACTCACACACCCAGTCACTCAGGCTTACCTCCAAGGGGTCTTCGGAGTCTGGGGTGACCGCGCCGATCCCGGACGAGCCCCCAAATGTAGGATTCCAAAAAGGAAATCCAACTCCAGTCTCGGGAAGGCGCGGACCCACAGACACAGGAGACCGAGCTTGATGCAAATGCACGAGGTTTTAATTAAGCGGAGCTCCGGGTCGACACGTATCTCTCTTGGGAGACAGAGGGTCGACCCGAACCTTAAGGGGCAAGCTCTTTTATAGGATTCGGAAGCATAAAGCGGGAAAAGGTTGGCGCGGTCTTACATGATTGGCTAATTTAAAACATTTAAACAGTTACATTTTATGGCGCGAATTGCTATGGCGCGAAGCAATTATCAGGTTACACACACGCGTCCCCATCTGGACCCCCTCCACCCCGACCCTCCCAAACTTATCCCTCTGGAGCACTCTCTTGTTCTCAATTTTCCCCGAACAGTTTAGGGCGAGTCTTCTATGAATAGAGTCAGTCAGGATCGATAAACGTTCCCCCTTATACCAGGAATCCTTAGGGTGTGGAGGTGCCTGTCTCTAAGGTATTAACTTTTAAATTTTTAATATAATTTACTTCCTTCACAAGAAGTGGTATTGAACCCCTCTTTTCTCCCTCTCCCCGAAGAGTGAAAGATGCTTCACTCTTTACTGTCCTTTGTTGCCAGAATCCTCTACCATAATCACCCATCACCTCAGAGAGATGCACATCATCCCCAGCTTCCCACACTCAGAGGTTTAGAGAAAATGGCTGAGGTTCTGAGTAACCAGGAGCAATGGGTAGCACCACCCAAGTTTCCCAATCTTAATTGGAAAAAAAAGTAGAGGAAATAGTCCTAGAGAGAAAGATAATGACTCAGAGGCATTTTCTGGTACCGATAACACATTTATGAACTCATGCTCACTCATCATTCCCCATTATGATCATATTATGAGAGAATGCGAAATAATAGTCTCATCTTTGTTTTGTTTTCACTGGCCCTTCCCGCTAGAAATAGTCTCCCAATTTGAAGTACTCTGGATCTATTAAAACCTTACACATCCTGTATTGTGAGAAAAACTAATTTGGCAGTTAATCACATCTGCCTTTATATCATTAGTGTTTGTTATGTGTTTCCATGTATTATATCTTCATTCTAGCTTTCGCTGCTTGAGGGCAGGACTTGTGTTTTTGATATCTTTATAGAGCCTGGATGCCAAAGTGACCCACATGAGAGATGTTTTGCATTCAATAATTCTTTAACATTCATTGATGATGTTGGGGAATCATTTTTAAAATATCAAAGAAGGCAGTGAATGTTGGAGGATATAGCACATGTAAAAAAAGTGCTGATTGTCAGAGGTGGTCTCTAAGGCACCTACTTTTACCAAGTAAGCAAGTTGAACAGGTTTGTCTAGGGCAGTACTGTCCCATAGAAATATAACTCAAGCCACGTGTGAAAATCTAAATTTTCTAGTAGCCACATTAAAAAAGTAAAAATATACAGGTGAAATTAATAACATATTTTGTTTAACCTGATGTGTCCAAAATAGTACCATTTCAACGTGTAGTCAATATAAAATTTGTCAATGAGATATTTTATATTCTTCTTTTTGGTGCCAAGTTGTCGAAACCCAGTGTGTATTTTACACTTGCAGCAGATCTCAATGGGGACTGGGCATGTTGCGGGTGCTTAGTAGCTACACGGGCCTGGTGGCTGCTGTGCGAGATAGAGCCATTCCAAGGTCTCACAGTTAGTGAGGATCAGAGCAGCAATAGAACCCACATCTCCTGACCCTCCGGCCAATATTCTTCCCACCACCAAGGGTGGAGCTGATTCATTTTCTCTCTGGCCCCTGCAGCATATCCTGGCCTCAGCCAGGAACAGAACCCCAGCAAAAGCCTCTGAGAAGCTCATAGCCACACAAAGCCAAGAAATTTAGTTTGCCTTGCTCTTAACAATGAGAGCTTAAAATAGTGTGGTGAAAACTTTTAAAGGTTGATGGGAGGGAAGATCAGCCACAGATGGGATCTTGGCAGTTGAAGGCCTGTCAGAGTTATTATCAAGAATCCACTGAATCTGTCCATTTTGTGAGCCTCACCCTGTGTACTGTATTTCTCTCTTTCAGTGTAAACAACTCATTTATCAGGCCACGGCTTGGCCCTCTCAGATTCTTCAGGTCTTGCCTCTGACTTGGAGAGTGGCCATTTAAATGACGTTAAAAGAAAACACAATCCCTACCTTGCATGGCACCCTGGCATCTCTTTCCGGAAGCTCTTTATGAGTTAACATACTACTGCCCCACTCTGCTCAGCCCTGGGTGAAGGATGCTTTTAGGGCCAATAGGCGTGCCTGGGCTAGAAAGGGGACAGAGACGATGCCGGAGTTTTTCACTCGAGGATATAGATTATATTTCAGAAATTGAGCCAAATTGCCCCTAGAGTGGGATTCCTAGGTGTCCTGGCTAGGGAATGGGGGAAAATAAAGAACACTGGTCTGTGATTCAGTAGAGTTTATCAGCTTTGGGGTATTAAAAAAATAGGACTGTCACCCTCTTATTATTGACAGGTAGATATTTGTGCCATAGAAATCTCCATAGTATGTAATTTTGATTACATCCCAGCTCCTAGGGGGCTTGAAGGAGCACTGTGGAGGTCAATGGAGGTGGGGAGTAGGTGTCAGTTCTCCTTTGCTTAGGTCTTCCAGTAGCATCCTTGCTGTCTCCTCCCTTGGGCTGGTAGGGTCTATCCACCTGGCTAAAAAAAAATAAGTTAAAAGATTTTTTAAATGTGATAAGAAATTAAGCAATAGAATGTAATAAAAGAGAGATGGATGCAATGATTAAGGCAAATGATGAGCAGTAAACCAGGTCCCTGCCAATACTCCCCCATGGAAAGAAGATGGGTGTTCTTGTTGAGGTGGCTGAGAATGACCAGCAGGTATCCTGGGCACCACTTGTTCAGGGCTTGGGTCTACTTTATTGGTCCCCAAGCCTGCACAAGGGAGTGAGATCTTGGGTTAGTGAGGCCCAGGACTCTTTTATTTACATTTAGCATGAGTTGGTGGAATATGCTCTTACTGTGTGTAGGCGGGTTCATCCCCATAGGAACCACAAGTGAGATTGAGGACACCCCCAGTTCTCAGTCTCCACATATCCCCTTGGAGGTGAGAGGTGGGGGCAGGTGGGAATGACACAATCAAATGTGTAGAAGAGGGAAAGTGCAGGCTGGCTGTATTCTCAGATGACCCTGTGTCAGTTACTTAAGAATGATCTCAATTGGCACTCAAAATTGTTATGAGGAGGGAGCTGTTATTCTCCCCATTTCTGTAGCTCCCTAATGGATGTGGGTTTCAGCCTCCTCAAACATCTGGTCTCTTTTGGGGCTCAGCCTACCCTATGTGTCTGGCAACTTATACCACATAGAAAAGCTAGAATGTGTGGGTGAGGATATCACGCCTGCCCTACCTCTCTCCAGAAGCTGCCTGGGCACCAACACAGAGGTTTCTGCAGGGGCAGGCACTGGCCCAGGGAGCATTCCTCAGGGCTAGTAAACCATACCTCCAAGTGCCTGCCACTAGTTTCTCCACCCCCTCATCCTGCCCCACTGAGGGTGGAGCAGGGAGCCTGATGCGACATCGATTTGTTCATGGGTCTGGGGTGAGGCAGCTCACATATCAACAATTGAACTGATCCCAATGCACAGGGTTAATCACTGGGAGGATCAAAGAGTTTGGTTTAGTTTTTCAGCAACTTATCCTACTTCTAAGCCCACCAGAGACCCAAGAAAACATGCCTGAGATGGAGGGTCAGAATCAACAAATGCGCCATTTGCCTCAGTGAAAAGCTTTGTATCTGCAGGGTTCATTCACTTTTTTCTTCTCGTTTTTACTTCTCAGCAACCCTGTGAAATAAATATTTCTGTGACTAAGAGTGGTTGCTCCCATAGTGCCCCTGTTTAGAGAGGAGAAATAGAATCACATATAACTAAAGCAACTTGCTCAAAGCCACCGGGCAAGAGATAAAGGAAGGTGGGACTGGGGGGCAGTTATCCTGCTCTTAGCAGAATTCAGGAGCAGGAAGGATAGCATATAAGGACTGCCCAGTGCCCCCTAGGGTTAAGGTTGGTCGGGGCTAGCTAAGCCAGTGTGGGTTGTGTGGGGCTTAGGAAGACCATGTTTATTCATGGCTGTTGGTGTCAGACCAGAGGGAGAGTACTCTGTGGTGTCTGGAGAAGACCAAAGCAGGAGGTACTGCCCAAATGGCTCATCAGAGCAAAGAGGATGCCAATAGGAAGAAGCGAGCCCAGATAAGGAGCCAAAGAGTCAGAGAGCCAGGGAAGGTGCAAGTCTGGAATAGCCAGTGTAGGGTGGGGCACAGGAGGACAGATAGGGCAGAATGAGGAGTGATCATCTGGTTCTCATGGCCACCTCATGGCTTCTTCTTCTCTCCCTGAAATTCCCCACTGTCAGAATTTGAGAGAGTAAAGCTACAGGTGGAGAAGCTCATGAGAGAACCTTTCTCCCCTGTCCCCATGAAGCCCCCATGGTCTGACAACGAGCTCCCCTACTGCGGACCATGAGTTATTGCTCTCCAGGTGTCTGTGTGGTGGCTCACCAGCAGTGCCTTGACCTGCATGCCACTTTCACAGGACTGTACCCCAGGTCCAGTCAGTCCCTTTGTTCCTTTGAGGTGACATGGGTGACAATCAATATCTGTTCATGCAAGTTGCAATAGTTTCTCCCAAAAATATTTACCAGCTTCTACCTCTTTCTAATTAACGCTGACAGGTAATTCCTCCTCCCACAAGGAAACAATTCCCTCTTCTGAGCAGGTGTGCAGTTATCCTTCATCCACGACAGCTTAGACACAAGCAAACAGGAGTAACATGCACCACCTTCCAGGGGCTATAAAGGAAAAGGTCTTTCTGTTTTCTTTTAAATCTCAATGGGGTTGGTTTGCTTGTTTTAAATGAGACAGTGGGTAAATGGCTCTCCTTAGGAGAAGGCAGTTCTAATGAACAAGCCTGGCCCATTTTCCACTGGGTAATGAGTGCACCCAGGTAGCTGCCGGGAACAGTGATGTATTCAGTTGTCACCCTGATTTTACACTGGGGCTGGGTGGCCTGTTTAATATATGAACATAAATCTATCAGCTGTTTTTACAGGTTCCCATTTGGAAAGCCAAAGTCTTAGGATAATGCATGCTCTGTGTTTATGAGATTGGCACAGCCCTTCCATCATTTCCATAACACCTATGAGCATTTACAGGTACTGTATATTACAGACCCTACACACACACACACACACATACGCACACACACACACATAGGCACACACACACACAGAGTCATGCATACATTAAAACTGTGAATGCCAGTAAAAAGAAAGAGAGATTTGCAAACAGTGGAAATTCTCTCAGTCCCTCAGCTTCTGAGAGGAAGAGGGAGAGGAATGAGATGAACAAGGGCAACACTCAACTTAAAATTAGAGAATTCTCCCTCAGTCTCTATAAAATGAGGACAAATATAGTCTCTTAGTTTTTGCCATCACAAAATTTTTGGATTCTCAAATTTGGAACTTAGTGTATGTAAATGAGAAATTACAAATCAAGTTTTGATAAAGGAGAGAAGAAAGGCCACAATGGGAGGGGAACATTGGACATGTGTGGATGTGGGACATATTAAGTGACACCAAATGATGAGGCTGGAGGTGACATGGACAATATTCAAAATATTGACACATTTCTGAATCCAAACAGCTCTGAGCATCCAATCAAGGCCATGTGATTATATAAACAAAGATGGAAATAATGGACCACGGTAAAGAGGAGATATTCAATTGGACGCTAACAGCCAAACGAGATAAACGATAAAGCCAAATGAGAAGTGCCCAGACAAGAACTTGAGTATTTCTGGGGAAGTTTGGGAGGCCAATCTTGGAAGGGTTCCTGACCAAATACAGTGCACATGGGAATTTACACTTGGATCAGCTGTCAGCTCCCCAGAATAGCTGGTGGAATTGTTAAGCCACAATGTGCCAACTTCTAGAGCTACTGTACGCTCTAGGTCTGGTTCTCAACCCTGGACATACATGTTAGAAATACCTGGGGAGCTTTTAAAAATATAAATATCCAGACTCCAAACCAGACCAATTATATGAGAGCTGGTGCCTAGACACTGGTGTTTTTTAAGTTCCCCAGGTGATTCCAATGTGCAGCCAAGGTTGAGAACTGCTGCTCTGAGGAAATGTGGGGTAGCTATTAATTCCCTATTTCAGTGGCCCAACATGCACACCAAAGAAGAGAACTGCACAGACCCAGGCCTTGAGAAATGTCATGCATAAAATTCTGACTGTGGTTCCCTGCTGTCAATAGGTAAGTCCATCTGCCCCAAGAACAACATAGTGGCTGACGGAATAATCCCCGGATTGCAAAGAAGCATTTATCTCTTTTCCCAGTTCTTCCACTAATGAGCTAAGTGACCCTTAGCTCAGCACTATAGTTCAGCGTCTGGATTATAATTCATATTTAGTGGAAGAATAAAAGTCACTGAGCTCCCCCAGGCATTGGGTTTCTTAGCTCATAAAATGAAAAAATTAGATCACAGATCTCCAAAACCCTTTCAAATTCTAAAATTTGGAAACTAATATAGATCCTCTATAATCTGCTTCCATTCTACTAATAGAACTTATCACCCTCCACATTTAAAATAAATCTTCCAAGGTACCATAGTTATGTAAGGTCGTGGTATGAGGGGAAGCTGGGTGAGAGGTATATGAGAAATCTCTGTACTATCTTTGCAACTTTTCTATAAACCTTGGATGCCCCCAAAATATTCCACAATTAAAAGTTTATTGAAAAAGAAACCTTTCCATCCCATCAGGTGGTTTATTCCCTATCTTCTGAGCAGACCCCACAAATTCCCACATTTGAGCCTTACCCTAGGCTAGTCTCCTCCCCTGAATTTTTCTTTCCCTTTCCCTCTTCTCCTTCCCATACCATTCCCATTTAAGTTCCATGCTTCTAGTCTAAAAGATGCACTTGATCACTTTTGAGGTTCTTCCAGCCCTCAGACCTTCATTTTGTATTTCATCATCTCCTCCATCCCTGGCTGATCTCTCGCTTTCTTTAGGTTTTGTATCAGTCGGGGTCCAATCAGGAAAAGAGAAACAGAGGGAATTTGTGACACAAGTGATACAAAAGTAAAAAGTCAAGTGTGGGAGAGTGAGGCTATAATTCAAACAGCAGGCAGCTACTCCCTCTAGGTGGGAAGAATGAAGGGAGAAGATAGTGTTACCAGAGCCCAGGATCCAGGTAACCCTCTACCTAGTGGGAATTGGAGCCATAGGAGCAGGGAGTGTCTGTCCAGTATTAAGCGTGAAGCACCTACCAAAACACTGCCCAAAGCAGAGAGGGGAGAAACACTGGTATCTCCTTCCTCCTGCCCTCCATCCTCCCAATAGTGTCTCCCATTGGCGAAATCCAGGTAAAGGCCAGATGTCATTGAAACTTGGGAAACAGAATCTTGCAAGAAGCAGCCCCTCTGTGATACAGAGGAAAAAAAGGACAGGGCAAGGAACAGGTTTGAGGGCAACAGGCCAAGAACCTACACTGTGCATCTAGCTTGTATAACACAATCTAATGCTTGATTGTATTCTGTCTTGTCTGATACTCTAAGACAGAACGCCCAATAGAAGTATAATGCAAGCCACGAATTCTGGACTACATACGCTACTTTAAGTATTCTAGTAGCCATATTTAAAAAAATAAAATATGTGCAATTAATTTTAGTAATGTATTTTATTTTACCCAATATAGCCAAAATATTATCATTTCAATGCATAATAATATTACCAGGTTTAATGAGATAATTTACATTTTTTTCATACTAAGTCTTTGAAATCCAGT
Organism: Ceratotherium simum simum; assembly: GCF_057802395.1. NCBI lineage: Eukaryota > Metazoa > Chordata > Mammalia > Perissodactyla > Rhinocerotidae > Ceratotherium > Ceratotherium simum. Next base: position 34,745,013 of record NC_141913.1, on the reverse strand, counting down.
GTGCATCTTATGCTTAGAGCACATCTCAATTTGGACATTTCAAGTGATCAATAGTCACATGTGGCTATTGGCTTCCTACCGGAGTTTTGAGTGATTTCATACGGTTTCCAAGTTTTGAGGGAGAATAGGACAAGAATCCACCATGGAGGACATCTCCATATCTAAGAGAAACCTCACGTGAGGGAAAGTTCCAAAAAAATTCTTATGAAATCAGAATTGAAAGAAGAAGAAGAAAAAACAACAGAAACCTGTTGAACATAGATCTTAGAAGTCTGAAGAATTCTGCCATATATGCCAGACGTAGTAACATTTAGAACTATTTCACACATCATATTAAGTAGCTTTGGAATTATGGGCTATGTTATTGATTTGCGAGTTTCTTTTGGATGATGTTGGATGATGACACATTAATTTTTAATAGCTTATCCTTTTATTAATAAGAAGAAGACTGGAAATGTTCAGAAACTTCCATCCTGTGATCTTCTTAAATTTAGAGGGAAATTTTCCGTACAGAAGGTAATGACTCAGTGTCTGGGGAACTTTGAGCTTATAAAAGTCTCAATAGGCCACAAGAATCACAAATCAGATGCACACAACGTAAGGTAATGATTAGTTCAGAGGGGGGAAAAAGAGAATGAAATAGAAGTTTCAAGATGTGACTATGTCCTGTTTCTTTTACTCACTGATGGGTGCACAAGTGTTGATTGCATTGCTAGTTTTCATAGCCTGCATGTATTTTATAAATGTTTTTATATTATTTTGATATTTAATGAAATTTCAAATGCCACTCACACAAATTTATACAAAGTAAATGAGGAAGATAAAAGGAAAGGATGGAAGGAAGGAAAGGAAGAAGGAAGGAAGGAAGGAAGGAAGGAAGGAAGGAAGGAAGGAAGGAAGGAAGGAAGGACGGACATGAATGTGAGGAAACTAGAAGAAGGCAGAAGATACAACTAGTGTAAATCAACCCTTCCCAGAGCATGCTAACCAGGAGGACATCTTGCTGTATTTTGAAATCCCATCTGTACAGTTTGCCCCATTGTCAGCTTCACACACCTAGGGCAGCTGTCTTCTAGACGTGGAGATGCTCCAGAGTAGATGAGCCTGGGCCTTGGCATTTCCCTCTGGCAGAAGCCCATTATCTTTTGACAGTCCTGTGCCTTCAATGAGACGATTCTTTGAGGGCAGACTTTTGGTTGGCTTTTATGAGAAGGATGGAAATACATGATTTGCAAAAATTAGGACAGTGTTGGTGTGGTGGAAGGGTACAACTTAGGGTCTCATGCCAGCTGAACCCACAATAGATGAGGGATCCTCCCCTGACTCTTAGAATTACTCCAGACTTGAAGAAAACCAACTACAGAGTTAAGGTGGGGTCCAAGTAACTCTTGTGCACCTCATGACTCCTAACAGAAGCACCCCAGTTGTTGGGTCTTCTCTAACTCACAGTGGACTCCCCACATGCTATTCTAAGCCAGACTCTGCTAATGATGCAGGGTGGACTTCTTTTCTGAAGTTGGCACCAGCTCTCAAATCCCATCTCTGAAATCAAGCCCAGGTGCAATGTCTCAGCATCTCATTGTGTCTGCATCAGCCCGGTGGTGCCAACTCCTTGACCCAATGGCTCTCACTGCCACAGGGGAGTGAGCTGCACCAACATGGAACTGGCCAAGACTCAGCATTCCAGGCGAGATTCAAGGAGGAAGGAAGACTTAAGTCCACGTAGGAGAGCAGCTACACGGGAGAGGGACAGGCAGCAAACAGGGGACAGAGATGCTGAGAGAAGGAGTCCAGGCTTGAGCAGGTCAGAGGCTGAGCCACTGTCTGGATCCCTGGTGAACAAGGTTGACTGCTGATCCTGGAGCTGAAACTGTCTGCTCTTTCTCTATTTTGTACTCTGTTGCGTGTTAGTCTCCTTGGACCTAGGAGTGTTTAACATTAACAGAATGGTGTCAGATCCAGCGAGGGAGTCTCATGCCTGAAAGAGGTAGGATTACTTCACTGTCCCTGCCTTCAAGTGATCTTGTTTCTACTAATAAGCAGAGAAAGTGATGGGCATGCCTTTTTTTTGTTGTTTTTTAACCAAGAAACGCTTCTAAATTCACCCTAGCATCTAAGAGAGGTGAGAGGGAATGATGACAAACATTCTCAACATATTTCAACTGACAGAGTCACATAATTAAATTTTGATTGAAAAGGGCCAAACAAAAAATATCTCAACTATTCCATATTTCTTTTTGCCCCAATAATTCAAATGGTCTTGGAAAGCAAGAATGATCTCAGACATTTTGTTGTTCATGTAACATACAGACCAATGATAACCAAGTCTGATGCTTATGGCAGGGAGGATGTGGGCAAGACGTTATTTGTATGTCTGCACGTGCACATGTGTGTGTATGGACGCACAGTTGTGTGTGTGCAAATGTATGTATATATGAATCTAGGAGCATACAAATAAGGTGGCTAAGTTGGAGATGCAGTGAGTAAACTCCAAGAATAGCAGGGACACTGTTAACCCCCAGAAAAATGATTTGGAATTTAAATAGCAAGTGTTTGGAAGTGATAGGCAAAATAAACCTGGAAGGCTGTTTGCGGTACAGATGGGATCTGATGCTCTCTGAGCAGGGAGAAGCGCTGTCAGTGTTTTGACAGACACAGACTGATGTTCAGGACAGAGCCAAGGAGGTGCTGAGTGGTGGGGTGTGCACGGGGGGGGCGGGCTGGAGACCTCCGTGACAGATTGACAAGACTGTGCAGAAATCCTTCTCGAAGCGGAAGGAGGGGAGAGAGGGGGTGTGTAAATAAAGGCACAGTGAGACTGGGATGCTGGTGGCAGGGTGAGGTGAAAGGGCAGAATTGCATTTACCACGTCCGCCTCTTTGGGGATTATTAAGGAGGTAAATGCAGCGGCCAAAAGCCAGACCACAGGGGAGATAAGCATCAGTTCCCAGCGCTTTATTTCTCTCCACAGTTTGTGGAGCTGGCAGGCCTGCTTAGTGCTCCAGGGAGGGAAACCCCGATGACAAATGCCTCCCACGAGGGCTGAGGTTCAGAGAGCAGAGCTCAACCAGAGGCAGCCATACAAAGAGTGTTCCTCTTCCAGGACCCGTAGAAATGTTACTCAGAAGGGAAACTAGAGCCTGGAGGGGTATAAAAGCACTATAAACTATGGTCTGCAAGACTGGAGACCCCGCCATAGACTTAAACACTTGGTAGTGGAAATATTACTCTCAACTGTATAGCCTTAACTCACTTAAAGCAAACCATCCCCCTGCCTCTCCCAGTCTGTCCATGGCCCCTCAGAACCCTTGTACCCGCCCTGAACCTGGCCTGTCCTGCCCTCCTCTCTAATCCCACCTTTCTGCACTGAGGCCCCTTCTCCCACACGCCCAACCTCCTCAGGTGGATGCCGTGTCCTTGTTCTAATCTCCCTTAGTGTGCGTCCCAAGCCCTTAGCATCCATCAGGCAGTGTGGTGGTGTGGCTACAACACTTGAAGTCAGCAAGGCCCCACTCAAGTCTTGCCTTTGCCCTTCACCGACCCTGTGATCCTGGGCAAGTTAGTTACTCTCTTGGAGCCTCAGTTTCCTGGTTGTGGAGTCAAAAATATGCAGCATGAGTGGCCGGCCTGGTGGCATAGCAGTTAAGTTTGCAGGCTGCTTCGGTGGCCCGGGGTTTGCAGGTTCGGATCCCAGGCGCGGACTGACGCACTGTTTGTCAAGCCATGGTGTGGTGGCGTCCCATATAAAGTAGAGGAAGATGGGCACAGATGTTAGCCCAGGGCCAATCTTCCTCAGCAAAAAGAGGAGGATTGGCAAAGGATGTTAGCTTAGGGCTAATCTTCCTCACACACATGCAAAAAAATGCAGTATGAATAGCAAGCTTGTTTCATCTAAATCAGTTATTCTCAACCAGGGGCAATTTTGTCCCCTGGGGTGCACTTAGCAATGTCTTCAGACACTTTTGCTTGTCACAAGTGGGGGACGGGAGGTTAATTCTGGCTTCTAGTCAGTAGAGACCAGGGATGCTACTAAATATCCTAAATGCCCAGGACAGCCTTCTACAACAAAGAATTATCCAGCTGCGGGTATCAATAGTGCTGAGGTTACTTATGAAATGTCTCTCAATGTCTCGTGGGTTCCTAATCAATGATAGCTTCTATTATCATAGATTGCTTTATATATACATATTGTTGTATATGTGTGCTTTTGGAAGATCATAAGCCCCTTGGGGGCAGGCAGAGGCTGTGTCTTAAAGCCTCTTGGTCCTTCATTCAGAGCCTTGCATAGCAAAATCCTCAAAAGTCATCAACTGCTTGGTAAAAGTAATCATGGAAGAGACTTTGACTCTCCTGGCAAAGGATAAATCTGTTTTGTATGGCTGGGTTCATCTGTTCATGGCTTAGGATGGAAATAAAGCCATACATTATGCTTTTCCCCTCCCAGAAAACCTCGGTATTGGAAGACCACACTAAAACTGTATCTGGATCGCTACTAAACAGTTCAAAAGAGAAAAATACAGGCAAGTCACTGCTTTCCAATAAGTCGACAACAAAACAAAGGCTGTGTGACTAAACTCATCCCTTTTTTACTTTAAACTATCAAAAGGACATATGAGGGGCCAGTGTGAGGAACCTTCACCTTTGCACATAAATTCATCATAAATGTTTCAAGTGACCTGTGTTTGCTGGAAAATGTTGTAGGTAAATTTCAAGGTTTTTCTGTTGCTCCTTCATAATTAACCTAAAATATCTCAGATGATCTGTTACTGCTGTCATCATGTTCTCTTCTATCACTGGCTACCCAGCACAGGACCTGGCCCACTGGATGGCCAGTAGATGTTTGCTGAGGAAGAGATGAACCTTCCGCATGGCCTGAAAATGGATGAGAGCCAGGCTCCAGGGCCAGAATGCCCGCTGTAGATCTCAGCTACACCACTCACCTGCATGTGGCCTCAGTCAAGTTACTTATCATCTCTATATTTCTGTTTCCCATCAGTGAAATGGCTACCTATGTTGCCTGTCTTTTGGGGCTGTTGGGAGATAAAATATACCAAGTGTTTTACATCAGACCTCTCATATAGTCACTGTGCACTGCTAAGCATCAGTCAGCAACCACGCTGTTTAGAAAAGCAAAATAAGCAATGATTGCTCTCCAGTGCTGGAGAGGAGAAGAAGAATGAGGACATCTGTACAGCACTTTATGAGCTCTTTCACCTTTGCCCATCACAGTGACCCTGTGAAGTGGGTGAGCCAATGTTATTATTTCCTGCCCAAGCTACATGTCGAGTGAGTCAGAATTCCTGCCTCCAGTGCTCTAACACAGTGGTTCTCAACTGGGGCAATTTTGCCTACCCCCAGGGGACATTTGACAACGTTTGGAGACAATCAGGGGATACTATTGGCACCTCGTGAGCAAAGGCCAGGGATGTTGCTAACATCATACTATGCACAAGACAGCCTCCACCACAAAAAATTATTCTACCCCATATGTCACTACTGCCAAGGTTGAGAAACTCTGACTTAACAGGAAATCTCATGTTCTTTCCACCAAACATGTGAATGAGACACTGAATTAATATCAGAAAAACCCACACTCTACAAGGAAGCCATTGATTCATCTCACGGGCTGTGTGTTTCAATGGGAAGCTCCACAGAAGACCTTTTATAAATTACCATGTGTTCGCTAAACAGTAGAGTTGTAATAGTTATCACAGAATTTAGGGATGTTGGGGAACTCCCTAACTGTCTGAATTTGACCTCATAGATAAAGTCCTCCTGTGTGTGGACAATCACAGGGAGCCAGTTCTGGCATGGAGAAGGAAGTGGTGTAAGATCATGTTGCACTTACTGGGAGAAATCTAGAATGGCAGACTATTCATTGTAAATGTTAAAGAAGTTCAGAAAGTGAGAAAAAGGAAGCCCCTTTAAAAAAGAGAATAAGAAAGGAGGGAAAATTTTTGGACCCTGTGCACACTGTATGTGCCTCTAATGTATCAGATCCTGTTTACATGTGTTATTTCATTTATCCTCACAACAACCTTATTAGGTAGGAACAGAGGCTTAGAAAAACTAAGGATGTAGTTCATAGATTTTAAAACAAATACGTTTTTGACATTTTACCATTCTGGAATGGATATGCATCTTAACATTGCTGCCATCTTAGAATCAATGTTGGCCTTTAATTTTTTTCTTTTCTTTTTTTTTTTTACATTTTAATATATCTGAAATAAGGACACATCTTACAATCTTTGACTTCTTAGATTCATAAAATATGGTCACTTATCCAAGATCATGCAGTTAATACATGGCAGAGCCGGCAATGTAAGATGCTAGACATTATTTATTTCTAATTCAGCAAGGAAATTCAAGTGGTGTGTAGCAGGCTTCTTGTAAAGTCAAGTAGAGAGTGTGTTTTTTCCTGAGATGACTGTACAGCTGCAGCGAGAAGTTAAGGAAGATAGTACATTTGTGTTACTCTATGTTTTAGGGCATTTTAAAGTTATATCAGTGATAGAAGCAGCCAGGGCCAGAGTGGGAGGTCAGGTCTAGCCATCAACCTTTACGTCATTGGTTGTCCTGGACAATGTACAATGATTCAGCCTTGCATGGCAGGTGCAGACCAATGAAATAAAGTTTAACTTAGGAGTGCTTGATGATAATTCAGTTATTCGGATGTTACCAATCTGTGCCTAGGAATAGAATTTATTTTAAACTTGTCCCAAATGGTATTCTAACTCAATGTTAACATAGGTAGGTAATGTCTAATACATACTTGTTGAAACTTGTGGAATACAACAATGTTTGAAAAAAAATCATGGGCTGGATTGTAGGCGTTCTCTATCTCTTAGACGCCACTTGTGTTCCTGAACTTATCATGCTCCCTAATGTCACATTGCTGTTACCTGGCCTGTTTATCCTACCTGACTTACTCCACACGTGTTGTCTGACTAGAAAACTCCTACACACCCTAATTTCTCGAAGCTGACCTGCTGAAAGCCTATCTTGATTTCCTCAGACTTCAGAACCTCTTCTGTGCTCCCTCTGCAATTGGTGCATACTTCTTTTACAATAGCCTTGTAACTGCATTGAAAATTTTGGAGTGCATTTCAGTCAGGTCCTTGTGAATCTTCTTACCCCTTTGGATTCGTCAGCACAGTTTCTGATCTGCACACAGTAGTGAACTTGCTAAAGGGATGAATAAATGAAGTATGTCCACTGTGAAATATCTCCTTACCATGACCTAGAAAGCTCTAAATAATCTGCCCCTGCTGCCTCCCAGACCCTATATCCCAACATACTTCACCTCACACACTTCCATCCAAACCCATTGGTCCCCTCGCTGTCCCCAAACAGCAGACCTCTAGGCCTTCATACTTGCTCTTATGATCATCTGGAGCTTTAACTCTTCCCTCAGATATATGCCATAGCTCATTTCCCCTCTTGATTTAGGTCTCTGCTTAAATGTTATCTTTGCAAAGAAGTCTTCCCTGACAAGATTGTCAAAAATAGCACCTTTTTTCTTCAGTTCCTCTGTTCCTACCTGCGTTATTTTTCTTCTTAGCACTTATCAACAGCCTACATATTTTGTATTTATTTTTTAAAAGTTTGTCTATCTTCCCCACTTAAACCTGAGCTCAATGAAGATGGGGATTTTTATCTGCAAATAATAAACAAGTAATCCCTCAGTAATAAAAGAGTAAATGAGTCTATTATTACCTTTAATGAGACTATTTTCATCTGGTGATAAAGAGCACAATTTCAGGCATAGTACCTCTAGAGAAATCACTTTTATGGATCACCTAAGATAGCCATGCACCATTCTAAATTCTTAACATATATTATCTCATTTATCACTCACAGTAGCCCAAGCATATAGGTACCATCAACCCTGATTTAAAAGAGGAAACAGTTATGGTTCTTCCAAATGCCATACACTTTCTTTTATACTCTGCTCTCTTTACACTATCTCACTGTTGCAAATCTACCTACCCCCTTACTTTATTCAACAATTCATGGAGTACCTATTGAGTTTACCTATATGTATCCTTTATGAGAGATGCATACAAGCTTTTGTCTTATAGGAGTTTAGCAAATATGACACTTTACGACCGTTTCCAAGGTAGTGGAGATATATTTTTTTAAAAAAACAAACCTAAGAGAAAATTCAGAAGTATTTATTTCTTCTTCCTCTTCTTTACGCATATTTTTTTATTGTTACTCACTTTCATCCAAAAATAAATTCACAAAAAATGTGGAACAACTACCACATATTCTGTGAAACATGAAAAATAGTGCTGTCCCACTCCTTTCCAGACCCTAACTTCTGTAATGTTTTGGTTTAAATAAAATATTGCAGAGAAACATAATCTTAAAATGAGAACAGGAAAGACCATGACTAAGGAAGGAGCGTAAGAAAGAGAATTTAGTTAATACATCTCTGCAGCTTCTCCCTGGAAGAGATCTTCAAATGCATTCATCAGGCAGAGAAGCCGGTCTGGAAAAACTGTTCTTGGAAGAGCTGTGCTTGAGGAACTCACACCAAGGATAACATTCCCAAGGGAGCCTGGGATGTGTTCAACAAGGAGTAAAAGATGTTCAAGAGGACAAGTGAGTTGAGTTATCAAGGAAGTCATGGAGAATTAAGTAAACCTGACTCCCTTGGGCAAGGCCTGCAATACTACTGCAGAACTAATTGTAAATTTTGATCTGAGGACACGGTCCTAACTCTTTTGGGCTATTGTGGTCCCACCTTAGACATTTGTTGACTGGCAACATCCTGCCCTAAAAAAATACAAATTTTTTAGAGCATGGATTTCCTACTCTATGGATTACTTAAAGAACAAAGCCAGCTTAACAAAATATTGCATTTTCAATTGTGGAGAAATCAGACATTCGGAAAACCTAGATCTTGTGAAAGCTTGGACTACAACTATGAGGAAAGGTAACAAAAGATCTATAGCTGGGTCTTGGTGTGAGAAAACAATGGCTAAGGCATCATTTAATCCCAAAGTCTTCCAATGACATAAGAGAAAAAATGACTTCAGTTTAGTAAGTTAAGTTCTGTTATTTAAGCAAGTAGCAGACTAAAATTTTCTCTTTAAGCCAGATGTTTAATTTCATTAATGAGAACAACACACATCTTGCCTGAATTAACCCAGGAAAGGTCAACATGGGTGAAAGTATCCAGCCAAATCATGGCTGGTCAATTCACTCTGGCCTCCACCCTGAGCAGTATACAGAAGATCTCAGAGTTGTGGGTGCCACTGTTGGTCAGTTAGGTTGGGTTGTGCTGTCATCAATATAAGGGACTCCTGGCAAGTCCATTATCACATAAATGGAATCCAAAAATATAAGGAAGTGGTGGTGAATTATATTACATTTTCTTAAATTAGGTGTTTCATGTATTAGGTAATCCTCATTAGTCCTGTCATGGAATTATAATTCAAATTAAATAAAATTCATTAAACATTAAATATGACATAAATTTGTAGCATAATGGAACCTTAGTGTTCAGTTGATCTAAATCCTCTTTACCCTTCCATGCCATTTCACAGATGATTATCCCAAGCCCAGAGAAGAAAAGTGTCTTGCAGAAGTCACAATTAAGTTTTAATTTCCAAAAGAGCTGAGGATTTTGTTTCACCCAAAGGAAATCTATGCCAACACACTGAATCTGGCTGTTTCTACTTGGCCTACATCTTGCCTCCCAGCTCCTTGTTAATGCTTTCTTTATAGACTATCAGATACTTCTTGGAGACCTAGTTACTCTACTCACCTGTTTGTGCCTCCCCTTCCTACTCTTTGCCACCCCTTACCACAAACACACACGTTATCAGAGAAAAGGTGAATCTGGACTGTAGTGGTGTTTGATGGTTTTATTGCAGCACATCGCCTAGTCCCTCTTGATCTGATAGGGGAAACTCTTTTCCTCCTGACAAATACTCTTCCCACCCATTTCATTCCCCATGGTGTGGGTGGTGTCTTGATTTTACCCTCAGTTTCAGGGAGAGGAATGTGACTCAGACCTGACCAATCACAACATCTCATTGCCCTGGCCACAGAGATGGGTTCAGGGATGAGAATGTGGCCCAATCAGACCCACTGAGGCAGTCACAAGACTTCTGTTGGTATTACTGTAATAGAAGCATTCTCTCTTTCCTGCTAAACTTACAGCTGCTAAGATATAAGCCTGGAACTGCTGGATGATCATTTTACTTCTGCAATGGATGGAGCCACTGAAAACGATATCAATACATAGAAAAGCAGAGTAGAGGGATGGAGAAATACCCATTCTGATGATAGTGTCAGAACTCCTTGATCCATTTGAGCTTGAAACCCTTAGACATTTCAGTTATATGAACCAAAAATTCACTCTTTTATTTAAGCCAGTTGAGTCCATTATTCTGACACTCACAATTGCAAGATTCCTGACAGATTCTATAGTGTAGAGTCTATCTACTGTCTAAGCTCACCTAAAAGGGATTCGGTTGCTACCTTAGGTAGCTTTTTATCATTGCATGTTTTGCTGATAGTTTTAAAGTCACTTTTCAGTTGCTGCATGCTTTTTCATAATGTCATGAATTACAGTTAACCATCAGACTGTATTTCCATTCAAGTCATGAATTTCCTGACTGTTTCTAGGATCTGGGCTAGGATGATCTTTTAGATTCTAGAATCACTTACCAAGGGAAAAGAAAAAAACAACCATTGCTAGAGAGAGCTAAAACTGGACTGGCCCAACCAATAAGATGTCTACATAACAGAGGTTATTTCCTTTGGGGAAGTGCTGGCTTGATCTGGCAAGAACTACTTTTCCCTTTGCTTTTATGACTTCATTAATCCCTGCAAGTGCAGCTTGATTTTCAAGCAGAGGCATCACTAGCATTCTTTACCTGGTAATGGGGTCCCCCCTGTACAAGGGGGAAGTGGGTACTGGCACCATCAGCTGTACTCCTCATCTATCAATATCTGCCCGCTACTTTTGGCCCCATGTGGGCAGCTTTGAGGAATACCCCCACTGTGTACAAAAGCAGTTAAAAGCTTACTGTGTTCTCCTAAATGGCGTATCTGTTTTAAAACAAAGTCTTACACCAAAGGAAAGACTGTTAGGCATCAGCCACAAACGAATGAGAAGAACTTTCCCAGAACATCTGAAATCCTACCCATCCATTCTGCTTTTGGGTAAAGAGGGCCCTAGTAATGGAAATGAAAGGGGAGAACTTTGGGAATCAGGTTCAAGTCATTGTCAAAGTATATCTTGATTTGGCACTATAAAACTTGGCTCTTTCTGGAAGCAGGACTTACTCTCAGGGCCTTCCCTGCTCCTGTCAATGATCATTACTAGTGACCTCAGTCTCCTCCTGTCTCATTTTGTACACACACACACATACACACAGAGTAAAAAGTGAGGCAAAGTGATGATGAAGAGCTTCTCCACTCACACCAGAACTCCCATTAGTACCTCTGCTCTGATGCTCTGCTGCTCTAATCTGCTGGACTCTGGACCTTTCTAATTACTCTCATGGTCCGGCTTGACCGTTCAGCCTCACCTGACATGTGAAGCTTGGGCTTTGATCAGCCTGACCCATGGTGGTTACCAGCTCCCTACCCATACCCACCCAATCAGATGAAATACCTGGAGTCTGGACCTGCTGCCACCTGCTTGCTTCCCCCTGAGGCTGGACATCAGTGCTCACAAGTGTTTATATGTGCTTCCATATCTGTCACATGCCCTTCATTTAGACTTCACATAATCATGTTGCTCCCCCAAAGAGACAATAGGACACAGGAGGGAAAAATAAACAGGAGCATTGCTTTTCACTTTAGATAAGACAAAATCTGTCATTTTGAATCCAACTGTTTATAGAACAGTGAGCTTACAGCAATTCTACATATGAGACTGTACCATTTATTTAGCATGTATTAGATATTGCTTTCGATATCTTTTATATTATATATTATTACTATGTATTAGTGCTTAGCACTTCTATTTATCTTTTATGTGGACATTTAACTACTTGTGGATTTTTTTTTTCCAGTTCTCTCATACTTTGAGTCAAAGAGATAGTTACATTTCCCAGCTCCTAGCATACGGCTTAAACAGATATTTGTATCAAACAAACCGAGAGTTTATTGCTACCTATTTATTGAGCACTTGGTATTTGCTTCTATTTTGTTCTGGTTACTGTGGGATTTACAGAAGAAAACTTTATGATAGTCTCCCTTCTCTGGAGATATGGAATTTGAGCGGTGGGGGTGGCAGTAAGATTAACGAGCATGAAAACAAATAGAGACAAACGCAAGATATTTTATGGTCCATTGGTACATTGTGAGCATTGTGGGCTATGTTTGCTATAGGGTTTTTAAAAACAAACAAAAATTCACGAGAAAGTAAAATTTTTACAGTCATGGATTTAGATGGAAGAACACAAAACAGGCCCATCCCTCAGTCTATGACAAACCGCTCCCTACAATTTATCTCTTTAGAGTTCTGTTTAGTCTAGTCTTAAATGCTGCTAGGAATCCGGTTTCCATCACAGTCGTTGGGAAACACCTTTGCAATCCAAGTGTTCTCTGTCTCAGGAAGTCTTTTCCAGGACTCAACTCTTATTGCCCCTCCTCTTACTGCCTTTCACTGTTTCATTTCATCATTTCTCAAGCCATGTCTCCTAGTACCGTTGTTCTCCATCTCCTTGATGTGGTTGGCCAGTGTTCCACACGTCTCATCTCCCTTGTCCTTCATCTTTTGTTTTCTTTTCTTTATATCTCCCCTAACAATATTAAATAAATGTCCCAGGAATGTCCTCCATATTAAATAAATGGTTACAGTGTGACTCACAAGATGCAGTGTACTTTAGAAACAACAGCTCTGATGTTCTTTGACATCAAAATATTTTCAGTTCGTGGTTGTATCTTAGTGCCTAGTGTTGGCACATGGTAGGTGTTCAATGATGCTTGCTGCTGGCATAGATTAGCTCACCCTCTTAAAAGGACCTAGTTCTTCCAACAATGGCTGCCATGAGTCTAAAAGGGATGATATCACAGTAGAATGGCACACAATATCTTCATGCTTTGGGGGCCGAGAGGAATAGAGTTAGGATAACAAGAGAAGGGTGGTAGCTCACACAATGTTGTAGAGTTAGCAAATAAGGTGGTACAGTATGGAGACTAAGAGATCTGAAGAGGCAGAATCAGGTTCTTGGGTCTGTATACTGCCAGCTGGATGAGGAGGATCAAATCTCAGTAGACCTCCTATAACATGACCACCTATTTCACGATTAAAAAAGTGACTTTATGGGGCAGACTTGTGTCTGTACATGTTGTCATAATTTTTTAGACAGAACTGAATCATTAGAATTTTTTGCAGAACACTAAATACTAAACATTCCTAAGCAAGTGGTCAATAAGGGCAGTACACTCACCAGCACATTTGGAGAATCTCCAAGTGCTGTAAAGGCATCCACATAAACGTACATGTACTGGTCACCCTTCAAATCTGTGTCACGTTTGGGGAGACCTGGTCACTGCCCAGACTCGACTGTTATTAACACACAAGGCAATGTCCTCACATGTTCTAGAAAACACAGGATGTTCGTCTGGTATTTGTTTGATCACACACCACACTCCTTACCCTTGACCTGTAGCAAGAATTACTCAAATCAGCATTCAGCCTGACAATCATAGCTATAAAATTATGGATCCTCAGCTGTGACAAAGTTGATGTACTTATAGCTTGAATGTACAATTTGATGGTGTGTCTGTGAAGGGTGTTTGGTACCCAGGGAATAACCACATACCAACTGATAACCTCTACCTTATGGTGAGCTTTTCATAGTAGTATGGCCATGAAAGGATGTGAGGAAAGTATTCATACTGATCTGAGAACTATTCTTTTCCTTAAGTATGTTTGATATGTAATATAATTTTTTTTTTTTAAAAAAAAAGGGGTTTTGGTTGAACTCTCCATGAAAATAAAGCCTTGGTTAATAGCTATGAAGAGGCCCCACACTCAGTGAATTTTATTCAATGTGAACACAATTTTTAAGAACGCAAACGAAAGGAGTGAGGATATATGAGTAAAGCCAATGACTAGAAAGAGCCCCACAGTTGCCAGGGCATGGCCAAGCCCTGCCTCCCTTCTCAGGCTGTAGTATGATGTGATTGGGAAACGAACATGTCAGAATTTACACTCAAATTCAGTGCCATTACATGTTCTAGCCCAGATGGAATGGGGTCACTTCCTTTCTTAGCTCATTGGCCAAGGCTGGTTTTGTGGCCTCACTGAAGCAGAAGGGGGCCAGGAGCCAGCAGTAATGACTTCCACCCCTCCTGTAAGTCTGTGGTCAAAGTCACCTTCTCAAGGAGACCCACACTGATCTCTTCATTTTATATCACAATTTCCTACTTTGGTCCCTATTCTCCTTACTTTTTATTTTATTTTTTTTAAAGAAATTTCACATATCCCCTTTAAACTACTATATACTTTAGTAAACTAATGTACTTACTGTCTGTCTCTGCTCGGTAGAACGTACACTCCACAATAGCAAGGATTTTTGTCTCTTTTGATAACTATCGTATCCCTAGCATCTCAAACAATGCTCAGCACAAATTAGAAGCTCAGTAATACTTGTTGACCTGAAATGAATTTCAGGAACAGTGATGACAGTGCAATTCACTGATATATGCTTTGGAATTACCCTTGTCTACACCACTTCCCTCAATAATTGGTTTACCCTCTCCTCAGATCAATCCCTAGAGCACATTTTTCTTAGCCAGCAAATATTAAATTATTGCTAAATGATTCATTTAAAATTTTTTTCAGGTTATAATTTTGTCTTTCTCTTAATATGACAGGATCTCTGTCATTCATGGGCAGGTTTTCCATCTCTGGTTGTGTTCTGTCAAGCCAAGTACCTTTGACAAAGGTCCAAATGAAATGAAAAGGGAGATAGACACAGAGAAAATGGATATCAGGGTGTTAAAGAGAGTGTTATAAAACCGTAGAGAATCAGATTTCAAAAGGACTTTAGGGGACCTCCTGTCCAACTTTCTAGCCTCTGACAGAAGTTTTCAGCAATGAAGATTCATAACTCTATAATAGACGGCTCATTCAATTGTTGGACCATTCTAAGAATTAGAAAATTATTCTTACATTTAAGGGAAATTTGCTTCACTCTGAATTCTACTTATCGGTCTTGGTTTGGTTCTGTGGAGCTAATCAGAAAAAGTCTAATTCTTATTCCATATGAAAGATCCTCACAAGCTTGAAGAGAATTGTCATGGCTTTGTTCCAATTTCTAATCTAGTCCCAATAATTCCAGGACTTTGTTGCTTATAGCTCATGTGTTGTATGCCCAAAATAAATCATTTTTAATGGAAGGACGGACCAGTGATGGTTGAATGAATATATGGATGCATGCAAAGAGATGGTTCACTCCCTGGTTAATGAATGCCTTGCTTCTAGACTCCTCACCACCTTGGCCATCCTCTTCTAGATGCTCTCTGCTTTGCTGGTGTCACTCTAAAAGTGAAATTTATATAATATAATCCTCCAGGAGAGATGTGGCCCATACAGAGAACTCTACAACTGAGAGCTAAATGTGAATTTCTGTTTTTCAAAACCCAAAAACCATACTGTAAGGCAAAAGATGAAAAGACCTATATATAAATATTGTGGTATACTTAGTAAATTTGTTTCTCAAAATGGCATTGGTTAGCAATTCTTAAACTATTTTATGTGTATTCTGGTTTAGAACAAATAAGTAAATATACTGTAGATAACAAGAGTCAGGTTGGAAAAACCTAAAAATCTGTTGGAAAAATCTGTTCTTTTTCACTGTTGGAGAATAAAATTACAAATAAGGAAGGAGGAAAGGCTAGAATGAACCCTGTGATATTGGATTAAAATCAAAGGTATGAGTATGACCTCATGGCTTTTTAAAATATATACCTACAGAAAGGTATAAAAATAAATATAGATGCATGTGTATGCATGTGTTAATACCCATTCACATATTTGCAAGCTCTTCCTATTGAGAGGATGTAGGGGTAATGACATCACAGTGAAAATGAGCACACCTAGTGCTCAGATCTTGGTTTCTTAATGCCATCATCCAATAAAAGGAGTCAGGTCTCCTTTGAAAACCCTTTTTGATTCCAAAGCTAGGTCAGTGAAAATACAAGATGAGCCTGGAGCATTTGCGGTGCCAAAAAGTATGGAAGTGTTTTTAAAAAGGATATGGATATGTCAAAATGGTGCAGAAACCAACCTGAAAGAGCTCTCAGTGACTAAATCTGGAAGAATAGGATAAAACAAATATCCATGAGTCCATACTAAGACACAAAAACATTTGAATAAATAAATGTAGAAGAAACAGCTTTTCCTTCTAAAATAATTTTATTCAAAAAATGTAGAAAAATTAAGGAAATGGAAAATTATCACTAAAACACTACATTAAAATTGTTACTGGCAAGATCTCCCAATGTCTGCTAAAATTAGTGGGGGAAATTTTGAGGAGAAACAGGATATTTGTATAATCTCAAGATATCTTGAGATTTATAAATTTCAAAGGTATTTATAAATTTCAAAGGGAAAAATAGAACTTCACGGTGAAGCAATTCATCAACACCAACTTAACCAAGTGATAAATGTTAATGTCACCAGTAAATAGATATATAAACATAATGTAACACCTGACTGATACACTGAGAAGAACACATCTCTTCTTAGTAAATTGCTGACCAAAAATGCATAACCATAAGATAATCATGACAAAACATAAGACAACCCCAGGTTAAGGGACAATCTACAAAATTAATGACCAGTATTCTTCAACAGTTTCAAGGTCATGAAAGATAAAGGAAGACTGAGGAATTGTTACAGATTGGAGGAGATTCAAGAGTGATGAGAACTAAATACCACGTAGGATACTGGATCAGATCCTGGAACAGAAAAAGGACATTAATGGAAAAACGGGTGAAATCCAAATTAAGTCTATAGTCAGTTAACAGTATTGCACCAATGTTAATCTCTCAGTTTTGAAATTTGTGCTATGGTTATACAAGACATTAACATTTGGGAAAGCTAGGTGAAGCATATATGGAAATCTTCTCTACATGTTTTGAAACTTTTCTGTATGTCTAAAATTATTTCCAAATAAAAGGTTTAAAACCAACATAAGTGTTTCAGGGGTCAACCACTTTTTCTGGCTCATGCCGGTGTTGCCTTCGTTCCATTCTCTCCTTGACGTCCAGCATGTAGCAACGTGCTCAATTAATGTTGTGGAAGGAAAGAATCATGGTAAGGTGGGAAGTACACAGGACTGGGCCATGTGCCTAGACTATAAAGTGATATGCCTCCCTTGAGAGTTGGAAGCTCTGACTAGCGGTAAGGAAACCTTAATTCTAGTTCTGGCTTCATCAAATTGTTGTTTTTGGTAATAGGACCTTGAGAAACTTGTTCAATTATTTCTACTGTAGAAACGAGTATAAATAGTGAACTTTCCTCTCTCCCTCACAGGGCTGTCCTTAGGCTCAAAGGACATAGTGAGAGTCTGGACCAAAACAATGACAGAGGCATCACCTTACTCAGAATTCCTGCAGCATTTACTGCCTTTCATGTATGCATTAGTGTTTTATGAGGAGCAACATGGATAGTGATTAAGAGCACAGGCTCTGGGTTTACATTGCCTGGTTCCCATCCTAAAGCCACTGCTTACTAGCTGTGTCATGATTTCCTCGGTCTTTAAACCAGGGTAGTGACAGAACCTACCTCATAGGGTTATGGTGAGGATGAAAGATACAATATTTGTAAAGCTTCTAAAAGTTGTGTTGCAATGTGATAAATGCTATATAGTGTTTGATTTTAACATTAAGATAGTTTTTCCTGATGCTTCATGTCATTATTCAGAATACTAATCAGCTCCTCAGAGTAGAGCAACTTGTGCCTTCCTAACTAAACAGTAGGTTGTTTGAGGGCAGGGATGGCGTGCGCCTTGTGCTTCAGGCTTCCTCAGCATGATGCCTTGTGCAGAGGAGATGCTCAATAAGTATCTGATGATTGATTGATTCCTAAGACCCTATAGCCAATGTTCTCTTCCTTCACAATTTTGCTTTGGGCCAACTTGTCATCTGTGTATATTTAAACAAAATCGGAAAGTAGAAAATTCTCTGTGCTCGAATTGGTCTTTCCTGAACTCTGTCAGAGTTTGCTATGGGAGTTGTTAGCTTTTTGACATCTCTTCCTCCCATTCCCCTCCACCAAAAATCATTCTGTCAGCACCCCGTCTGAGAAGACGAACTCAGAAATAGCACGCCCAGACACTCAATCTTTGTGCTCTGTCCTCTTTCCTCTTGTCTGGGAGTAAAAAAAACATCCTGCCATCCACTTTCCCACATTATCTCTTTATGTTCTTTTGTTCCTGTTTCCAAGAATACATCTTTAGAGTCAACTTGAGCTTCAATGCTCGGCAATTACTAAAGAAATAAAATATTGCCCTCCTCGTTAAGCATTTTGGCCACATTCTTTTCGGTGCTTCCATTTTCCATATCTGAAGTGCAGCGCTCCCTCAGCGCCCTTGAAGGTGTATTTGTTTGCTTTCTGAATGCGTTATTCCATAGAAGAAAAAAATATCATCTTTCAATTTATGAATCACTCTTATCTTTACTCCTCACCTTTCCTTCTCTTTGTGTTTCTTCCACTTACATGCTTCTAAATTATTTCTGGCCAAACATGAGGCAGCCAAGTTGGAATCCTGGGTCTGTTGCTATCATTATGATCATTCCTTTGGAGCAATTTGTATGAAATGAAGTCCCATAGATCCGGGGCACACCGCAAACCCCTTTCATTTTTGCAGACAGCAGCAATTGTACTAGAGAATTATCCACATGCTGCCCCCTACCCTGCCCCTGGTTGTCATTTCTCTCCAACATATAATTTCCTCCTGTTTTGCCTCCATGACTCAGCGGTGGAAATAGTTCATGATTCCAAGAAGCTTTATTGCTCCACTGACCCTAAAAAGTGTCCCAGAAGGATAGGGGTTCTTCCCCATCTTCTGGGAGGGGGAAAGAAGAGGATAAAACACTAGCACTGAAATCCTCCAAACCTCCCCTCCTTCCTTTCTTTGCCTGACTTGTGGCTTCTACTCTGAGAAGAGAAAGTGTGGGAGTTTAGAAGGCAACATAGTGTGAGTTGCACCCATCCGCAAATATGCCAGTATGTGTGTGTGTGTGTGTGTGTGGAGGGACACACTCCAAAGAGAATGGCAACTCCCAAATGAGGCACTTCCCCTATTTGTGGTGATGTGGAAACAAAAGCAGCTGAGGGAAGCACAAGGTCTGGATTTGAAGAACCTGCCTCGAGTCCTAGTTCCACCACCTTCAAACTCTCCTCTATGACCTTGATCAAATCACATACCTGATCATGTCTGAAAAGGGAAGAGATAACTCACATCTCCCTCACTGGGCTGTCACGGGTGTCAAGGAATTGTGCACTTGTCACAGCATTTACACACTGCAAAGTGCCATGTGGATGCTATTACTCAAAAATAGACTTTATAGCAATGAATAAAAGTTATTCATTGGTTATTAATATGGCCATTCAAATCAATTGATCAATATGATTTGCACTTATTACATCAGCAAGAAGCATTAGACAAGGTCCTTGCCCACAGAAGCTTACAGTGCAGTTGCGAAGCCAAAACTTGTACAGCTTGTCCAGACTTACACAGCTGAATCCATGAGAGAGCAGATAGAATCTGGTGCTAAGTTGTGCATGGTAGTGTATTCTGTAGTGGTGCTGGGATTGCAGAGGTTTAAATACCTCAGTTAGTGACTCATATGTGGAAGATAAGCAAACACAGAGATACAGAGGACAGACTGGTGGTTACCAGAGTGGAAGGGGGCAGGGAGAAGGTGAAATGGGTAAAGGGGTACATGTGTATGGTGACGATGGCAACTAGGCTTTTGGGGGTGAACAAGATGGAGTATATACAGAAGTTGAAATATATTGATGTACTCCTGATATTTACATAATGTTGTAAACCAATGTGATCAAATAAAAAATAAATAAATAAATACCTCAGTTTAGAAATAATAATATTGATCAGACACTCCCTACTTCTAACATCTGGCAATGCTTTAATAAGGGTTTATTAGCAATAAGAGTTGCAATAAAGGTGGATATATGAGATGCAGGCACCTCCTAGGCATCTAAGCTCCTAGCTTGGTGGGGCTCAGGCTCTTGATCACTGTATTCTTCTACCATTGTCAACCTCCTGTCACTGAAGAGTTGGTGGGAGCACAGTGTAAGAGTGAAGAGTGCCAGTAGAGTCATTCAACCTTGATCAAATCACACCTTCCAAATGTAACAGCTAGTGACCTTGGATATGTTATCTATGCTCTCCAGGACTTGGGTGTCATCAAGATGGTGCTTATAGGACGTACTTACAGGATGGCGATGAGGATGAATGGGTTAATACAGGTCAAGTACTAAGAACAGTGCTTGCATGCCATATATGCTCTGTAAATGCTAGTTATAGTTATGGCTATTGTCACTGTTGTTGTTATTATTACTATTATTATTATAATAGTATTTTCCAAAGTGCGTTCAGAAAACACTAGTCCTGCAAGATATTCCTCACAGACACGGTTCTGTGGTTCAAATATACGGTAATTGCTTCATTTTACATGTAAAAATGCACTTGAGTATTGAAACATAGGAGACATCCTTAAAGAAAGGTATTTAATTTAAACCAACTAGGTTATCCAAACATACTTGGCCACGGAGTCCTCGGTTCCTACATAACGGCAGTGATCTTAGACTTCCTCAGCAAAGCACACTTCAAGGAACTTATTCCAAAGTGGTGAAGAAATGGGAGAAATCTTCAATTTATAAGTATTTTAAGCTCAGTTAAGGGCTACATAGTGACAAGAAAATCAATTAGAAATACTAACTGTATTGTAAGTGATTTTTTAAAAAGTTATCAAATATATGGCTCTTGTATTTTTATGTAACTATTAGTTCTTTACTTGATAGATTAAAATCAACTGAAATATTGACTTTTCTCTCTGGTCAACAGCTGACCTACAATTTTATTAAAAAGAGAGAGGGTTTAAAATTGTGTAATTCTCAGTCTCACTAACAACAAAAGGGCCACAAGGAATGTGTTGAAGAATACATGTGCCCCGCCCACTGGCAAACACAAAAGTTAGGAATAACTCCCTAGACAATTTAACTCAGCCTATTATGTATGAGTTTATCTAAAACTTTTCAGCTTCTATCATTCCTAGAACAATTAATTTCATAAGTCAAATTGCCACTTTATCAGGCAATTTTAGGGTCAATGTGTCTGGATGCTGTGATCAGCTTAATGTTCACCCTTCCATCACTTTGAAAATATGTCATCATTTCCAGTCTCTGCACAGACCCACCTTGACCACATGTCACCTTTTCAGGAGGTGTGCCCTTCAGCAGAACATTGGTGGAGGTGTCAGAAAAGAAGATAAGAGTAACAGGATCTGACAAAATTTTATTTCTGATATTGTCCCTAGGTATATAATTTTTCTGTATTGGAGCATGTAATCTAAAGACAACAACAACACTGGTTCATGTAAAAGGAATATATGTAACTCTATAAGCCATTCCATGGGTTTGGCAAACTGACAGCCCCAGGCTTTGAGGGTACCCATGGTGTATCTATGATGTTTGGGTGGCCTTTCATTCAAGACCTTTCCAGTGTTGACATCCCAAAGCCCTAATTCATGTCATAACTGTGGTTTCATCCTTTCCTCTTTCTTTCCCTAGATAGTCAAGAAAAGTAGTTTTGAGAAGTAAAAGCTGCTAACCGTTAGCTTCTTATTTTAGTCATCAACTGGTGATAGAATGTTTCCTCTTGGACCTGAACTTTCCACTATCCTTCTTAAGGAATAGTTCCACAATTAGTAACTTTGCCTTTGCTAAAATGAAATTATTGTACCAGAGAAGCAACATAGAAGCATGATTAGTTAAGATGCCTTTACTCAATGGAGTTCATTGGTTCCTTAGAAGAAGACAGGCTAAAAAGGAATGAGACAATGGACTTGTAAGAGCCACAGAGAAAGAGAAACAGGAGGTAGAAAGCCATTCTTGACCCCAGCAGGACATACCTATAGGGATCTTTCTAGGCAGTTGGAAGATCACAAAAAGGTGGCAAGTTCCACCAGAATTCAAAGAGTTGGAAGGGGTGGCTGAAATAGAGGTGATAGAGTAATCTTTTTTTGTGGCTTTGGACTGGGCCTATCTTTGACACCTATTCCTTAGCAGCCATAGTTTACCTATTTCTGTTTCTTTATTTTAACTTCCAGTGAGGGATTAACAATCCAAATCCTTCAATAAGAATTTATTCTTCTGTTCTCTACTGTCTGATATCTAACTAGGAAATTTTAGATAAGAGTTACCAACAGTCTCTTCATCAAGGGAAATCGAGGGACCTGGGGGGTGGGATGGGCATCTGTTCAGGATCCTCCAGCACAGTGAGTCCTGAAACCCAGGCTAGAACCATCTCCCATCTCTTATTTAGGTGAGACCAAACCAGGTGTTAGGAACCTAAAGTGAAATGGATGCCTCAGTGTGCAAGGCTAGAGTCCATTCAAAGGGCTTAGTCTTGTAAGATCTCTGAAAGCAGACATCTGGGCCTTCCTACTCTCTCTGTGTCCACAGGCATCTGAGCATTGAAAGGCAGAGAAGCTGCCCACAAGACTCTGCCAAGGACACCACTGAATGAGGTTTTGGGGCTGGTGGCATATGCGTTTCTCTTTTAAATATATATATTTTTTCATTTTGGTTAAAACCACAAGTATTTGAAATACTCCCAAAGGAATGAAATCTCAGATCTGTGGAATGTCAGTTGTGGAAATTAAATGGCCACCACGTGACCTAGCAAATGCCAGTGTGGAAAATAAACATATAATGCTGAGCAGACCTGCTGTTTACTCTAACATTTTGGGATGACAGGCAATCACTTTCCAAAACCACGGCCAGAGGTAGAGCTCTCAGAAGGCTTAAATCAAGAGTCTTTTAAAGCAAATTGACGATTCAGCTGTGATTCTCCAGCAAAGTAAGGATCTGCTCTTGAATGCTGGACAATGAGAGCCCAGGCACGCTACTGAACACACACAAACGCACTCTTCCTTTTTGGCCACAAAAGACCATGTTGTTAAGTCCCGTCTTGCTCAATGCTGCTTGCAGCTGTGGAAAACCAACATCTCATATTTTAAAGGAGCGAGGGCTATAGCTTAACTCTGGTGTGATGCTGGAGGTAATGTGATGGGGAGAGAAAACGTCAGGGTGATAGAGAGTGCCAAGGGAGAGAGGGAGAAAGGATGGGTGGATAGGAAGGGAGAGTCAAGAAAAGAAGCAGAGAAAGTGTGGCACAGTGTGAGGGGAAAATGGAAAGGAGAAAGGGGATGATAAAGATGAAAAGAGAGGGAATGGGAAAGAAGAGAGAAGTGGAAGTGAGTATGGGGATAGAATCAGCAAAATGGCTAAGATAGAGGCAAAGAGGATAAGCAGAGGTGAGAGTGGCCCCTTTCGCCTTCAGATAGCATCACTAATGCAGAAGACTTGGCCAGCATGGCACTGCACAGCTGGAATCAATTGGAGTGAACAGGGGCGGCTGCCCAGGCCTGCCCCGGGGAAGCAGTGGGAAGCCCTTCCCTCTGGTTTGGCAAGGTCCGGCTCGAGCCTGCCAGAATCATCAGCCTCCTTGGGGAAGCCATGGAGAGCAAGAACTTGGCCCACACCAGCCTTCAGCAGAACCCAGGCTCCTGTGAATAGCTCAGGCCCTGCCCATATTTTCACCTGGATTGCTGGAATCAAGACTCAACTAGAGGTATTCTCTTCTCAAAGGAAGAGACAAAGCAATGTGGGTTTTTCCTAGAGAAAAAGCAAAATTCAGTCAGTTGCTTTCAGGCCTTCAATGCATTAAAATTGAGGTCCATTTTTCCACAGTACATGGAAGAAAAATCTTGGCGGACTTGTATAGTTGGATGGTTCGTATTTGCACCTCTCTCCTTCTTCCCCCTCAGGGCCCTTTTCCAAATTTTAAGCATCTCAGCTCATTTGATTAAAATGTATGTGTGGCCTACAGTGTGTTTGGTCACTGGCTCTGTGCAAGAAATTCTGAGTGACTGACACATGCCCAGGGCCTGTCTTCAGGTTGCTTATAAGCTCTTCCACGTTCCTGTGTCTCTCGTCAGTCTCAGGACCTTGAGTCAAAACTAGAAGAGCAAGGACATGACAATTTACCCAGCCAACAGCACCAGGGTTCTAAATGAGACAATCTGGGTTATAGTTTCAGGAAGTACACTGCCTGCCTGCATGACCTTGGGCACAAGAATTCTTCCCAGGACCTCAGATTTCCCACCTGTAAAATGAAGCTGTGGGATGAATGACTTATAGAGTCCCTTCTAGTATTCCAGTCTTGTGATTCTGCTACAAAACCTCCTCATTTACCCCTAGTGCCCACTTCCACCAATTTCCAGCAAACCTTGGATTCAAATAAGATATGATTTACTCAGATTTCTTTTTAGGCATGGAATAGAATTTCCTCATCCATTCAGGCACATGAGAACTCTGATAAAAAAGGCTATTCACTATGAAAATTTAATTTAAGAAAAAGAAATTAAATCAAATATTTCTTAAATCACTTTAATGAGTTTACAAAATTAGAGTAAATCTATTTGTTCTCTAAAGATAAGACCTGGAGCTAGAGGTTCAGTTCCATCTTTCAAATGGCTTGGTGTGGGGGTGGGGGAGAGGGAAAGTATATTCATATCTGAAAATGATTAAATGAAAATTTAATCCTTAATTATCCTCCTAACAGCTACTGATGGAAAATCATGTGTGCGTACCAAATTTTAAAGTGCCTGCGTTCTGTGCTTTCAAATTAAGACTTTTTTTGCAGTCATTTGCGTTTAAAGTTATAATGCATGTCTATTTTCAAAGCATCCAGCGTAATTCAGACAGTGACTGCTTTAAGAAGTATTGTGTAAAAGTAATCTGCTCATTCTTCCAAATCCATGGATCTCTCTGAACTTGCTTTGAGCTGCTTCTTTGTTTGCACTCTGCCTTCCCTCCCTTGTACTTCTCTGCATCACACTTGCTCTTTCCTGCTTCTCAATACTGGGCCATGAGGGTGCTCCCCTTAACAAAGTGTGTTAGAGCAAAGATTCTCAAAGTGCGGCCCTCTAGCCAACAGCATCAGCATCACCTGGGAACTCATTAGCAATGCAAGTTATTGGGCCCCACTCTGATCTGCAGAATCAGAAACTCTGGAGGTGTGTGGCCCAGCAATCTGGGTTTAACAAGTTCTCCTGGGGGTTCTGATGCTCAAGTCTGAGAATTTGGGGTGAAAGGAGGGATCAGGAACTGAAGCAGAAAAAAGTAGTGGGGTGAAAGAATTAAGCCTTTTTAATTTCATCAATTGATTTGCTTCCCTAGCACCCCAACTCCCATCCTTTTTGAATGACTCTCCTTATTTTAGTCTATCTATAGAAATGTTCAAATCTTATATTTAAATATACAGTGGGAGGAAACATGCATCTTTTGTGTCTTTTGCTGTATTTGAGCCCAATCATACTTTCGAATTTCTTTTGAACTCACTCCATTGAGCGCTCTTATCTGTAAAAAGAATTCCATGTCAAAGTTGCTATGAGTATGTTGGTACCAAGATAAAACCTGAAGTGACAATATTTAACTTTGATTTTAATGTTTCTCAAATTGCTTTTGTGGAGAGTCTGAACATTTGAACAATATTGATCTAGAATAGTGAGGATCACAAACACCAATCTATAGACTGTTCCTGATCCAGGACTAAGTTCTTGTCAGAATGAGGCAAGATGTTGTGAATAGCTTTTGTTTTTGGTGTCCGTCTTATTTTGTTTGTTAATAAAGCTAGATATTCTATTTAAATGACTCTTTTTGGTCTGAGATTGTCTTTCAAATTTTTTGTTAATATGTTATGTTTTTTAATGTCAATATTTGGCAAAGTAAAAATTAGAAACCCTAGTGACACCTCCATTAAAAATTACTAGAGTACAACGCAAAAAGTCTAGGAAACACAGAAATAGATAATTTCTAAGGTCCCTGTAACATGCTTTCAAAATTCTGTGGTCTCATCCTTACCTGTCTACTATCCCAATCTTAAGTGAAAATAGATATCAAATCTTCTGAAGACTTCTCTTGTGACAGAATTGATTCTTGCGTTTTTTCATGAATAAAATAAAAGCCTATGGTTCTGATATAGATGTTCAGAGGGTAGAGTCTGTCCAATCTAGAGCTTGGCATGAAGCTCAGGGCACCCTTTGTATGATTTTCATTGCTGGTAACAATGGAGACCAAAGGCTTTCTATTGCAGAAATAGCTTTTATCAGTAACAGACACTTCTGAGGGAAGTTGTTGCATTAAGGTGAAGGACTCAAGAGACACGTTTCCTCCATCATGATTTCAATATTCTACAAGCTAATGCTTTTCTATTTCTTCAAGCTACAGACCAGGAGAGACTCTGCCATCATAGTTCAGTAGAGGATGCTATTTGCTTAGATACTCTGTTAGAAGATACTCTGTTCTCCTCAAACTCATAGGTTGAAGCCCTAACCCCCAATGCCTCAGAATGTGACTGTATTTGAAGATAGGTCTTTATGCAGGTCATTAAGTTAAAATGAGTCATTAAAGTGGGCCCTTATTCAATATGACTGGTGTCCTTATAAGAAAAGTGAATTAGGACACAAACACACAGAAGGAAGAGCATGTGCAGACACAGGGAGAAGGCGGTCATCTATAAGCCAAGGATAGAAGCCTCAGAAGAAACCAACCCTGCTGACACCTTGATCTTGGACTTCTAGCTTCCAGAACTGTTAAAAAATAAATTTCTGCTCTTTAAGCCACCAGTTTGTGGTACTTTATGGTAGCTCTAGGCAACTAATACACTACCCATCCTGTGAATCAGAATGAATTTGCAAGGAAACAGTCCTTTCCTGACAGGGAGGATTGTTTGAGTTCCTTGAATACATTGGAAAATCTTTCTGAACAAGATTCCTCTCTGTTTATGACTGAATTATGAGGTTTTCACAAGCCGGATGTAGTGTATGATCTCGTAATCTTTTATATTCTGAATCACAAACACTCCTTACTAGAATGATGGAGCTGAAGAGATTTAAGAGATTATCTAGTCTACTTGCCTTTCCCACTCTTTGTTTATAGAAATAAAGCTGAAGTCCTAAAAGGTTAAGCAATTATATTTAGGTCATTGGCTATTTACTGGCAGAAACAGAATTTGGTCCAAAGTCTTGACTCCAAACCTAGTTTCCTTACCATACCAAGCTGCCTTTGATTCTTTTTCTGCACACATTTATTGAACTACTATATTCAAGGTGCTGTGGGACAGGCTTTAGGTTAAGGACAGTGTCTTTTAATCAAGAGTGTACAACAGAAGCACACAGTGAGATTTTTCAAAATTTGGATGCCAGGCCCCTACCCCAGACCTACTGAATCCAAATCTGCTGGAGTGTTTGACAACTGGAGTGTAAAAATAATATGGTAGAAATATGGTTATCTTTTTAAGAAACTGAAAAACCATGAATGTACTGTTTTCCATTCCTACCAGCAGTGTATGAGAGTTCTAGTTCCTCCACATCCTCACCAACACTTGGGATGGTCAATCTTTTTAATTTCAGCCACTTGTATTGTTATAGCACAACGTTTTTAATGTCTGCATTTCATTTCAAAGTATGAAAGTAGCATAATTTAATCAACCAGTTCCCTATTGATGGATATTTAGGTGATCTCCATCTTTTGCTAAGACGACAATGTTGCCCAGTCCTGTGCATTCACTTTACATATTGAAACACTACGTCGCAAATTTCCAGGAACTATTATTCCCACTTAGATTAAGTAAATGACACCCCAGACTTGTCCATTCCAGCAGCTCAATTTTTAATAAGTAGGAAAAAATTCCTGAAAGGTATACTCCGACTGTGCCAAACAGTATACACATTTAACTGGGTATGCACGTGTGCACAGGTCTTTATCAGAAAGATTAGAGCAGGAGCAAAGCGGGTGGGTAAGATCAACCAGAGATCACAAGAGAATTCGAAGGAAGCAAAGAGAGGATGTATAAAGATAGAACTCTGTGAAACACTGATATTTAAGATACAGACAGAGGAAAAGTGTAAAGCCAGAAAAGGCGAATGACGTGAGAGACAAGAGGAGAAAGAGAAGTGGACATTTAGGGTGATTAAGCGCCTTATCCAGTACTGCCCAACTGGAGACCAGCAAAGCAAAGATGATACTGACAATGTCCCATTAGTGTAGTTTTCTTTCTGGCAGAGTAATTTCTGCAACTTAGTCTACCTCTCTTTTCTACTCCTTGCTTCTTTCTCTCTCTCTCCATATTTTTATGCATATTCATTTTATTATTCATCCCTTCCATAACCACTCCATCCCCACCTGACTTGTCTTTCTGGAAGAAAAACCAGGAAGCTCAGTTTCCCCAGTATCTCCAGCTCTGGCAGGCACAAGCCATGCCACCTTGTGAGAGTCACCCACCCCTCTGGTGCATCATTGGTGATAAGATGTGCTTTCAGGATCAGGTGGTAGTATAAGTGTCTGAGACACACAGGTGCTCATAGCCGGGGTGGGAGAAGATGCAGAGATGGTGCCCCAACATCACTGAAACCCCAAACAATTGACCTCAACGTCAATTCATTGCCCTGAATTGACCAAGCTTGACAATGTGTTGCAGGAGATGGCGATGATGTGACAATGGTAACCCTTTTGGAAAAGAAGCCTAGTTTTTGCAGGATTTCTCATTCATAGTGATCTCTCTCTCTTGTGAATGCCTAGTATTCTACAAACACTTGTATCTTGCAGGATTATTAAAATAAATTTTTCCATAATGTAAGCAAAGCACCTGAAACAGTGACTGGCATGTAGCAAGTACTCTCTATAAGGTAGCTAGTATGATCACTACTGCTGAATACCAGGATATGACCTGATTGCAGTAATGACTGGCTTCAGAGTAGCACCCCAGTGAGAGAACATTGCTTGCTCACAGTATAAAAGAGTGCATATCTGGGATATGGAAAGAACAAGAAATTTTATTTAATTTTTCTGACTTCATTGTGTGGAAGACCACACAGCTTCTGTCTGCATGAGCATTTGGTTTGACAACATCAGGGAAAGAAAAGCTCATTCCTTAACACCAAATCTCACCCATGGGCCTGATCCAAAGATAGCAAAGAATCCAGAGTTGGAGTTCAAGGGCAGTGTCATGCAGCCTGTAGGCATTTTAGGGAAGAAGGGTAATTGTACCACCAAGACTTAGAAGCTGGTTTACAGCTACATAAATGGGGAGGCTGTGTGTGTGAGTGAGAGGGACAGACAGACAGACAGAATGGAAACCTCAGCTCCAAAAGAGATGACAACTTGTTTCTCTTAATCTCCTGGGGTTTCCCTATGAAACCTCTCTGCAGCCTTCCACTAGCTCTTTCAGAGGAGCTATAATATTACTTCTAGTGGGGCCTACACATTTTCCCAGCTAACTTGCCTCAGGCATCTCATCTTCAAAGTTTCCAGTAATGTTCACAACTGGCTTTCAATTCAAGAGAACAGACTTATAAAGATAACACTTCTTTTTCCCCCAACATGTCTCAGAGCCAAAAAAAAAGCAACTAGCCTGAGGATTCCATTGTTGGACAAGGTCTCTGTGATAAGTACAGGAGCAGGCAGCCATTTTGACCTCCCGGACCACTTCTCAACCCCAGACCAGCACTACGCAATGGGTTTCCCGCAGACAGTCCTGACCTAACCCTCTCCATCCCCAGTTAGTGCTTTGGAGATGAGGGAAACAGGATGGACATATAGAAAATAGGAAGAGGGGGAAATAGTTACAAGAAGGATGGAGAAGAAAAACTCAAGATGGGAGAAGAAACAAGAGTAATTAATGGAAAAATTAGGGCAAAAGAAGGAGAGAAAAGAAAAGGAGAGTAGAAAAGAAGAAAAAAGGGCATAAAAAGGGAAAAGAATTAGGCTACACGTGAAAGATAATAAAACACTTTAAAGTGGTCATGTAATAAAAGGAAGATTAAAAATCAAATGAGGACTAATTAAAATGTACCCTCAACTGTGTGCATGCGTGTGTGGGTGTTTGTCAATGGTATCCTTGATCTAAAACCTGAAAATCAAACTGGAGCTGATGCTCTGAGCAGAAAAACATTCACATAGATGCTCATTAGGGCCTGTTTAAATATTTCTGGATTTTATTCATTTGTGTCTTTAAAGGGACCACACTTTCAGCAGAGTTATCAAGGTCTGTTGGTAAATCATGTTGTTTGACTTTCCGCTTGCAGGTTTACATTCCATTTTCTTTTATTTCAAATCCAGGATCTGGCCTTAGTGAGGATCCTTCTTTTATTCTGGTGGTTATTAGGCCTATTTGATATTTAGTCAATGTCTCTGATTCATGGAATGAATTTGACATTTTCTAAACCAGTTACAAAAGTTATTGTTGAGGAGTGTTGTAGCTGGGAGGAAGGAGAGAGACTATTCATCGGAACCAAGAGGAGACAAAGACCAGAGAGGCCAGGTGGTTTTCAAGAGGCCACATACTCCAACTTTGCCTCTCACTGAAACTCAGGCAAGTCACTCAACCTCTCTGAGCTCAGTTGTATCTTCTCCCAAATGAGTGTTATAATATTTGTTTCAAGGATTTTTGAGAAAATTAAAAAGAAGGAATGCTTGCAACGCAAATAGCACAAACTCAAAGTAGATGCTCAATAAACGTTAAGCATACGGGCACGTGCATACACACAGTTAACAATACCCTATCCCTTGCATGTACGGCAGGGCAGATGAGAAATAGAGCTGGAGCATTGACTGTAACCTTAGTATCCTTGTTAGGGCATCACAGGGATGCAGCCAAGTCCACATATAAGATAATAGAAAAAGAGAGAATGAGTGAGTGAATGAATGAATTAAAGAAAATTATTTCCCTTCCCTAATTTAAAAAAATATGTAAAAATATTTTGATAGAAGTCCTTAAAAAAGGAAATAATTATCTCAAAAATGTACTTACATAAAAATCTCCTTCTCTATTGATACTGAGGCAAATACACTTATAAACAGAGTTACCAGTTGCTCCCAAGTGAAGGTTGTTTACATACATGTATAAACATGTGCACATATATGGTCCTGTGTTGACTATCTTGGAGGTAACCATCTAAAGACGCTGAATCTTTTCTTCTACTTCCTTGAAAAGACACTAAAGGGAATTTAAAAGAGAAAAATTATGGAAAGTGGACAGCAATGAAAATATCATTTCACTCAAGTTCATAAATCATTTAAAAAATTCTTTTTTCATTTCCCACCACCCAGCAGATTTATTGAAAATTTATCACCAGTCTTTTCAGGGAAGCTTTCCCTTGTTCAGAAGAGAGAGGATTTTGACCTAAATTGCCTAAGAGCTAAGCCAGAATACCATTGTAGCTCTGCGGCTCCATTTCAAAACTAGCCTGTATTTTACAGAATTTCAAACATCTAAGTCACTTCCAGTCATAGGAGCTAAAATTGGCCAGGGTGGAGCTTGCGGCTGTCAGAACTGATAAACATTTCCTGAATGCCAATTGGTTGGAGAACCACGTCTCTGAATGCCATTAAAGAGTCTGAAGTCCACCTCAACACGTAAACTCAACTTTCAATTGCTTGTCGGGAAATTGAGACTTTGTTTGAACTAGCTCAACCAATTTTTTAGTCCCTCATTCTGTGGTGCAGGGGTCTTACGAATGCTGAGATCTCTGGAGGGAACAGGCCAAGTCTTCCTGTTCTGCACCGGGATGAGAATAACAACATTCAAATCCCTTGATCCCGGGGATCAAGGTCTTTCTGCACGGACTAGTGCCTTCCATGGGCCTCAGACAGTCTAAAGGAGAAGAAATAAAAATCAAATCAAAGCTTCCAATATTTGCTATGGTAGGACAAAATGGGTTTAACCATGGTTGGGACCTTTTTCTGTTGGAGGAGCTTTCTTCTCTAAGGCAAAGTATATCCCTGGCAAAACTGGGAGAGGATGTGTCTTTTTTGCTGCTTCCCTATCTTCCCCCTTCCTTTTCTGTGCAGTGACCCTGCCAGCTAAGCTTTTACTGAACAAATTTAGAATGGCCTGCTACCTTCTTTTCAAGATAGTATTTGCTATACATCCACCCCACAATCTCATTGACAGAAAGGGGTCTCCAGTGTGTGTTTTTTCCAATACCACCAAGCAATGAACTCAATTTGACACTATCTACCTGGAGATAGCCTCAGAACCCACAGGTTAAGGGCTCAATCCTACAAGATTGCTCCACCCAACTTCAGACACCAATCACAAGTTCAGGTTTTCACCTGTGCTTCTGATCGACCAGTTGTAGATTGGAGGTTCCCATGACCTCTCCTCAGGTTCCATTAATTTGCTAGAGCAGCTCACAGGACTCAGAGATACATTTTACTTACTAGAGTACTGGTTTATTATAAAATGATATAACTCAGGAACAGCCAGATGGAAGAGAGGCATAGGACAAGGTATGTGGGAATGGGCACAGAGCTTCCACACTCTCTAAGCACATCACTCTCCCAGCACTTCCACGTGTTCACCAACCCAGAAGCTCTCAGAACTCTTTCTTTTTGGGTTTTATGGAGACTTCATTACCTAGGCATGATTGATTAAATCATTGACCATTGGCAATTGATTCATCTTTCAGACCCTCTCCCCCTCCTCAGAGGTCTGGCAGTGCGACTGAAATTTCAACTCTCATCGAGTGGTTGGTTCTCCTGGCAACCAGTCCTTATCCTTAGGTGCTTCCCAAAGTCACCTCATTAACATAAACTCTGGTGTGGTAGAAAGAAGTTTGTTATGAATATCAAGACACCTTTATCTCTCTTATCACTTAGGAAATCCCAAGGATTTTAGGAGCTCTGTACCAGAAATGGGGATGAAGACCAAATATATATTTCTTATTATAAATCACCATATCACAGAGTCTTTTGTTTATAATTGATGAATCCAAACTGAGCTAGCTTAGGCACAAAGGGAATGTAACAGCTTCCCTGGCTGCTGGAAGGGCATTGGTGTTCCAGGCCTCAGGAACACTTGGAATCAGGGATTATAATTCCACCACCTTCCTCTTTCTCTCCCTGTCTCATCTGGGCTTCTGTCTGAGTCAGATCCATTCTCTCCCACCATAGACTGGCTTCTTTTATAATGGGGAACATAATTGCCTAAACTCCAGTGCCCCATATCACATTGCTGGACAATTTCTCCTCTTTTGGAGCCCAAATTGAAAAATGGTGAGAAAGGGCTTTGATTGGGTTAATATAAGTCCGGGGCACATGACCGGAATAACCAACCTACATCAGCAGAGTGAGGTTCTATAATTGGCTCCGACTATTCAGGGGGCAGATCTGTTAGAAAATGGCAGCTCCCACTTGAGCTTCTTGAGGTGGAGGGAAAGAGGAGTATTTCTAGAAGAAGGAAGGTAGGCAGGAAGGGGTAGACAAAGTTGTACATGTTTCTCAGAGAAATCCACAAATATTTGTATGCAAATCTTTCGCTTACATTTACATTTTGATACAGGTAAGTAGCCAGGGCCAGAATCTGAGGATGTTCAGACCACAGGTTCAAGGCCTCCACAATCCATTGAAGGAGGCCACATGCTACTACTCTCCTTACCCATATCTCTTCAACACTGCTTGGCTGATTCTAGTACAATTACATATTTTGATCCAATGGATGTATTTATGAAAATTGCATGTAAATCAATTTTTCTAAAGAAAGAATCAAATTTTAAATGAACTGGGGACTTTACTGTTTAACCTTCTTAAAAAAGTGGTAGTTCTGTGTACAATGCTGAGATAGCCTTAGACTTTACTTTGTGTTTGAATACAGATTTTTATATGGAGCTTACTTAAATTGGAAGCAGGTGGGGTCAGGATGAGAAACACCTGTACATTTAACTTGATGTTCTATTAATCTGATGTTCTGAAAAACATTTTTGGGTTGTATCATATGTTTTTTCCTGTCACTGCAGGTTAGGTGGTCCTTTGTGATATAAAGAGTTCAGTTCCAGTCTTCTCTTTCTAACTGAATGATCTTGAACAAGTCACTTGTTTGGCACATAAGTGATTCTTAGTGAAGATTTGCCTGAATGAATGGATGGATGGGTAGATGGATGAATGAATGAATAGATGCAGGACAATTGGGTCTTCCTTTAGCAAAGTTTTAGAGAGAGTGTTTGGCACTGACTCTCCTATTTTTTCTGCTTCTTTCCACCATAACTTCTCTGTATCTTATTCCTTTAGGACCCTGATCACAGTAGGGTGCTATATAATCCCTCTCCCTCTTTGCCACCAATAAGCTTGCCGATTCGGGCTTTTCTCACATAGGCATATCTGTATATTCATGTTTATTTTAAAGCTACTTGCCTTTAAAACAAAAAGCCTGTGAAATAATTCATTTATAAGGCATATCTAAAGCCAGACAAAAAAATAAACAGTCACCAGAAGATCCCCACCAGAAGGGTCATTAGAAAAGAAAGCAGAGAGAATAATTTGTAAAAATTTTTATAAAGGTGAAGCCAAGTGTCGAGGAAGGGCCTCTCCCAGCCTTGCCTTCCTATCCTTGTGAACTTTGAGGTCCAGGATCGGCCCCTCAGCCTTGCAGACTCAGAAACCTAGTTTGATCAGCACCCAAGGATGAATAGGCCACTCAGGAACAGTCTTCAGTTAACCTCAGAGACATTGTATCAATCAAACTACTTATTAATTAATTTACCCCAAATACTATAACTCCTGTGCCATTCAGATTGGGTACAACCAGCACATTCCTGCCTGTAGACAGACATACCTGGCATGCCAAAATGAAACCAGAAGGTTTGTTTGTGAGCACGAGGTCATAACAAGGGAATTTTGACAGTTAATGGCTTTAGATTCAGAGGCCAATAGGACTGTCATGTGCAAAGCCATGCAATGGCACCCAGACTCTAAGATGTTGCTGGGTGAGCACTACCCACACAGCCTCTGATTCTCATTTGGTCGGTGCTTCTAGTAAGGAACAACACTCCTTCTGCCTGATCCATTTTCCCCAAAGATGTCTTGACACTCTCAATCCACTTTATAATCAAGATCTACTCATCTGAAAACTTTCCTCTCTATAAGGAGGCGGCTAATATCTCTTCTGATATACCACGTGTTTCCAAACGAACTCTCAGGACAATCCTAGTTCCCTTAATTTCAAGTCCTTATGAGCATGGTACTTTTGTCCCCCATGTGACCATTCCTTCAGTCGTAGCTCAGAGTACTGGTTCTGAGGTAATGCAGACCTGGTTTCAAATTTAAGCTGGGTGAACATGGGAAAAGTCACTTAACCTCTATGAGCCTGCTTGCTCATCTGTAAAATGGTCATGAAAATAGCTGAGGAGACTATTGTTAGGATTAATTATGGTAATGTTCAGAAGCTCTTAGCACATCTGCAACCTCTCACTCACAGTTAGCAATAATAAACGTGACTGTTAGTCATCATCTCTCATTCCTCCATTCAGCCATCCTTCAGCGAGCACCCACTAATGTACCCAGCCCCACCCTAGGCCAGGAATCTAGAACATGGTAATTACCACAACGGAATATTAAATTTAGCTCTAAGCTTTGTGGCTGTCAAGGCTAAAAGGGCCATGTTAATTATTGCTAAGGTTTTTTCTGAGCTCAAGTTTATTTGATCCTATGATACTTACACAAGACGCTTAGTACCAAAATGCTTAAGCTCTAAAGGAATGACTTTCTAATTATGGACTTTCAAATACTGAGACAATCAGATGAAGATGACATCTCAGCGCTCAATAGGCGGAAACCGGTGGTAGAATAAACCAACCCATGTTGACAATACCCCATGCTTCCCTGCACTTCCAACACAGTCTAAAAAGTATAAAGTAAAAAGGCAGGTGACTGTTGCAACATCCCACTCTTTGAAAATAGAATTGGTCCTCCTGGCTGAGGAGAAGAATATGTATGTTTAGTCTAATAGAGATGTGACCCTAGCTATAAATTATTTCTTTGTAATTTTAAGTACAGTGCTTAAGAAATGAACTCACATGGCTAAGATGCATGCATGCATTCATTTAGCCTGATCTTGAGTAATTCACCTTAATAAGAAAGACACAGGGCCCCATCTTGCCATATGCCGGCAGTCACTTTACTGGACTCGAGATAGAATCAAAGTAATTGCTCCATAAAGTAAAGCAGTTAGTAATAACCTAAACTCCAAACGCCCTTTAATTTTCTGATTCATATCTTTAATCAATTTGCAACACGGAGCAATTGAGTTTTCCCTCTAGTTTCCCAATTGTTTGCTCAAAAGGGCTGCTCTGCTGTCTTTGACTGACGTGACATTATTGCATTTATATTGACTTTTACGGCAGTTTTTACAACATTTGAGGTGCATAAGTTACATGAAAATGTAGCACGGGAACATTTCAGGAAGAAAGGAAGCCATAAAGAGAGTGCCCAGCTATAATGTCTGCAATTTACAGTGTGAGGACATTACAAATGGAGGAGAGCAAACTGGGCCTGGGCTTGGCGTCATCTGCTTCCAAAACCCCCAGGAAATTGTCCAAGCTGCCTCCTCACAGAACCTGGACCAGGAAGAGCCAAAGCTGTGCCAGTTGCTTGGCTTTGCTGGGCCATGAAGTGCTCTGAAATACTTTCTTAGACACGTAGAACACAGAACCATTTTCTAGCTTCAAAGTTGGACAAAGGGAGGGTGCTGATGAGGCAGGATTGTTGTGAAAGTCAAATATAGTCATGTGCCACATAATGACGTTTCAGTTAATGATGGACCACGTATATGACGGTGGTTCCATAAGATTAGTGCCATCTACCCTAGGTGTGTAGTAGACTATACCGTCTTGGTTTGTGTAAGTACAATGATGTTCGCACAATGATGAAATCACCTAAGGATGCATTTCTCAGAATGCGTCCCTGTCGTTAAACCATACACTACTCTAAGCCAACTGAGGCCTACAGTAGGCCAGGGAACTGCTTGTAGATGATAGGACTATGGGTTGTCACCTGTTCGCGGGCTGGCATCTCAGTCTTCACTATCCACGTGTTACCAGGGACCCAGCAGTGAGGTGGAAACAAATGGAAGGCCATTTCTCGTCTACAAAGGACCCTCGCTTCCACTGTCTCTTCTAATTGAGATGACTCTACCTAATTCAGGCCTTCAGCATCTCCTACCTAACTGGCCTCCAAATCTTCAGTCCCTTGGCTCTCCCATCCTCACCAGAGAAATTTTTCTAAGACATCAGTCAGATGATGTCAGTTCTCTTCCAAAAACGTGTCCAGTGGCTTCCCGCTCTCTCAGAGTAAGTTCTGACTCTTTCCTCAGCGTCCAAGGACAGTCACATCTTACCTTCCAAAGTTAATGCCTCTATTCAAGCCATGCCAGGGAGTAGCTCTTCCTAGCAACAGAGAATTTTTTGACCTTTAGTGTTCCCCACCACTCTTTTACCTCTACTCCTTTATTTCTCCACTTACTAAAAGTTCTAAGAGGTCATGAGCTAGACTCTAGAGCCAAATTCCCTTGGTTTGAATCCCAGTTGTAACACTTACTCCTTCTGGGACCCTAGGAAAAGTATTTAACTTTTCTGTACTTTAGTTTTCTTATATGCAAAATGGGTATAATAGCTGTACCCATCTCACTCGATTGTTATGAGGATTAATTCATTCAATATACTTGAAGAGCTTAGAACAGTACCTGGCAGAGTAAGAGCTATTTAAGTGTCTGCTGCTATTTGAATGTTGGATTCTTTTGCATTTCTTCTTCTAGAATATCCTTCCTACTTTCTCCAACAATCAAAATCCAATCGTTCAGTAATTAGCATGTTTCCGCCCCAGTGAAGCCATCCTAGATTTTCCCATCAGAATGAGGCACACTGCTATGCCTTTCCACACTCCACATGTGTCTTTAACTTAGAACTTTTACTAAGATTACATATGTCTCTGCCCAGAAGGGCATGATTTCCATCAGCCCAGGAGCCATTGCAAGAGAGGCAACCCACATTGAGCATTAGGTTGGCCTGCCTTCCTCATTCTACAGGCTTGCCACATTC
Organism: Ceratotherium simum simum; assembly: GCF_057802395.1. NCBI lineage: Eukaryota > Metazoa > Chordata > Mammalia > Perissodactyla > Rhinocerotidae > Ceratotherium > Ceratotherium simum. The sequence continues at coordinate 34,706,844 of NC_141913.1, read as the reverse complement.
AGGGTCCCATCATAGGATGCATACACACATAGTGCAAAGTTAATTTCTGTTATGTTACCTGTGATTTGGTCTTGACTCAAGTCAGGAAAAGCTCAAAGGTCAAGGGAAAATTTAAATCAGTGAAGCTACTAAAATCTTCCCTTGGATCAGCCCTCGCTGGACTGCAGGCCTTCTGGACAGATGGGCAGTGGGAGTAGGATTGGAATGGGGTCTAGGAAGGGTGGATCCAACACTTTCCTTCCTAGGGGGGATCTGGGACTGGCTTGTGGCTTCCTCCTGAAACCAGTCAGTGGAGCTGAGTGGAGCCACCCCAGAGCCCAAAAGGGCAATTCACTGGCAGCTACCACTCTAGAAATGAAGGAATGAAGTCCTTGGTCAATATTCTTGGTGGGAAACTTTCTTTCAACATGTGGCTTTTTCATCTTATACACACCTTTTCAAGAGAACACTTCTCATGTAGAAGTAGTGTCTTTATTTTATTCTTTCTGATAATGTAGTTAATGCCTCTTTGTCTTATCCTCTGGGTTGTAATGTTCTTGAGGTTGAGGACTACACCTTTTAAGTAGTTACTTTTGGACATTTTATTTTTAAAATACTAAAACACAAACAAAAAAAAAAATCACTCCTAATCTGACTTTTAAAATATTACGTGAAATTAAAAAACAAGACTGTGACCTTTTGCACCCCTCCCCCAACATTGCCATTGGTTGCATGTATAGTCTTCCTGAAATTCCATAAGTTTCTCTAGCTGTCCCTCTCTTGCTCTCTCACTCTTTTACTTACCTCCATCTATCTATCTATCTATCTATCTATCTATCTATCTATCTATCTATATCTATCTTTCTATCTACATCTATTTGTCTACATGCATAATGTATTCATATAATCCCATAAATATACACATATACAGTTAATAAACATAAAATCACTGGCCTGTAGAATTTTTTTTCCCATTTGATGCTATATCATGGACATCTTTCCAAGTCACCTGTATCCAACTCCTAGAAGTGGCGTTATTAGGTCAAGAAGCATGGGTATTTTGGGGTAGCAATCCCTGAAATTCTGCAACAGCACCATGCCACCTTACTTTTCAGATATTGCTCTCTTCATTCTAATCTCTCTTGAGTTACTAGGGACGTGGGTGTTCCTTGAACTGAGTAAGCCCTCTCGTGTGTCTTATACTCACCTCCACCACACTCAGTGCCCTTTACAGTGCTGAACGCATAGCAAGTGCTCAATAAAAGCCTGTTACAAGAATGAATGGACATGCAGGAAGCCCCATATAATGCTCCCCAATCAAGACCACAACCACCTGCTAGAGGGACAGCATATGTAGTTGAGAGTCTTTCTGTGTTGCTTTCAGGAAGTCACTAAGTTTTTATTGTTTCCTCAGTTTCCCATTCATCCAGGAAGTTTAGAGATATTGAGTTGTCTCCCTGGAGACCTTGGGTGGAATCTGGTATTTCAAAGTGCTTAATGGTGCTGCTCAGTAAATAAAAGATGTCATTAATATGCATGAAGCTATTTCATCAAGAGGCCAACAGAACAAATTTAAAAGCTATCTTCAAGGGAAAAGAACTAAATTGCCATTATCATGCATACTAATAACCACAATGGAAGTCTGCAGGAGCCAGGACAATGCACTCTCTGGGCCCCTCAGACTCTGCTGCAACCTTAAGGTGCCCCTGGTGTCACTGTCAGCCTCCCAGGGAAGGGGCTGACTAAGGAGAATCATCTTTTACCTCCAGACTTCTACAAACAAGACTGGAGCTCTCAGCATTCCAGGGCTGTGCTTAAGGGCCCTTAGATGATGCATCTAATGGTTTCCGAGAACTGTCCCTAACAATATGAAAAATTAGATGGGAAACAGCCGACGCATGGGCAGGACAAAGGCTCAGGAGGATTTATGATTTGCCACCACTCCAAGGTCACATTTCCACTCATAGGCGTGAGAAATGGGGAGCGTGGTTAAGGCAGAGTCATTAGAAGTGAAATGAGTGCAGTGATGACTGGAGAGCTAGCAATGTGCTGCGAAAGGAGCCCTGGGCTGCCATGCGACCTTGGGCAAATTTCTTGAACTCTCTTTACCTAGAACCTCTACTTCACCTCATCTATACCTTATCTATAGATAATCAAAGACACCTCCCTGGGGATCCTGCATGTTCACATTAGCAGGGAGTCTAGTGTCTTCCTCTTGGGGCTTCTCCTTTTTTAATTGCCAAAGACCTTCTGCCAATGGGGCCAATCTCCATTCAAATATCAGGAGAAAGAACTTGGAAGCCTGATGTGTCCATTAATGGGTCCCAGTTGAGCTGCCTTTGTTTCTATTGTTACCACAGGTGTCATTGAAAAAATTCCCACACCACATAGTCCCTGGTGTTCTTTTTATGGCTGAGATAATGCCTTTCTGGTCCAGATCCTGTACAGGTTGCAGTGGGTCTCCACAACTGTGACTTCCTCGTTACTGCTGTCAGTGGTTACACTCCTACGCCCAGTAGCACTATTTCTGGGCTCTCTCCCTAGACATCCAGGCCCTGGGATTGAGACCAGACCAATAGTTCCAGATGTTTAAAGTTCTTTCGCACCAGTAGACATCAGTTGACCCATCTCAAGCTATCATAGATAATCTAAATGGAGATGTTTAGAATCTGAGTCTCCCTGGCCTCCCAGGGGATCCCTTGGCACCTATGTAAACTTACTCCTCTCTTCTCTAGCTAAGCATACTACAGGGTATTGAAAGGATGCAAAAGCTTAGCCCCTTCACATCTTACGTTTGCCTAATTAGAAGAGGCTACCTGTTTGTTCAGGAAAGAGGCAAATTTGAAGGGTTCCAAGTCACTTTCTGTGCCCACTTATACAAGGAAACAGCAGATAAATTCTCCTGTTAAAAAAGGGGATAATTCTATCTTTATAGGTATTTTGCTATATGTACAATATGCTTTACTAAAACCTGCTTCATCTATCTCATCAGGATATTGTGAAGATTAAATAAGGCATTTGATAAAAACATGTGTTTTGAAAAACAAAACAAAATGGTAAATAATAAAGACAAGGAATTACTATATAAATGATTCATTCAATTAGAAATAGTTTGGTTTTAGAAACTCTGGGTTGGCCTCTAGGCAGGTAGGGTTTCCCAACAGATGGTGGAGAATAAATATTGGTTCTCCAACGAAGGTCAGAGACAGAGTATGCTTGATTTGTGGTGCAAACACAGAAAGGAAGCCAAAAGAATGGAATGACAAATGAAAATAGTTACAAGGACAGTATTATTAATATATAATATCCATCTCCCACTTAATTGCTGGTCACTTGTTTTCCTCTAAAACTCTGAATATTTTTGAAGCCACTTAACTGTTCTGGTATTCAGTTTTCTAAATGTAAAATGAGAAAGTTAGACTAAAATCGGAATTTTTTTTAGTCATAGAATGCCTTGTATGAGCAAAGACTTATAAGATGCTCAATAAGTAAATCCACTGAAACAGAGTATTTGAATACTCTAAGACTATATACAGTCAGAGATAAATGGTAATCTTCCAAAATTTGTTCATACCTTACAGAGTAGGCGATGCTACCCTACCTAACAACTCCAGTAAAAGCCCTCTGGAGGTATTTTCAGGCAATGATCATCCGTGGCCAAGGCCCAGATCCTCAGCCCAGGATTGCATCTATAATTCCATTAAGCTTCTTGAGTAATCTGACAGCATTGGGCAGATGAAGAAATTTAGTAATCAGCACTTAATTTTTCCTAATTTTTCAAATATAGAGAATAATTGATTCTGGCCAGAGGTATAATGTGAATAAATTACCTCTGATAATGCCTGGAAGGCCATAAGCAGTCTAGACAATGAATAGTTCAGGTGGCTTTTCTTTATCTAATATTAAGCCTGCATTCTCCTAATGAACTAATTTCTCACTTTTCTAATACGTAGCTCTAAAGTCACCCCTTGCTCCAAAAAAGCAGAAGCCAGTGTGTAGAGATAAGAAACAATTCTACTTTTCTAAATAAAGGCTCTGTGGCCGTTGGAAAATAATTTTAGGTGGGGGCATTGGGTAGGGTAGAAAGTAAAGAGCAATTGGGAATAAACCCAGAAAGATAAAGCCAAACTTGGCAGGGAATAAGGCCAAGAGGCAGTTACAAAAACCAACCCAGCAAGCCAAAGGAAACTATAAGCTTAGTGAGAGTCATGCCAAACATAAGGCCCAATAACAGTCTAACTTTGCTTCTGTTCAGAATACCTAGATTGTCGTTTCTTCATAAACATTGTCATGACACACAGGACCTAAGCAAGACCATGAAATAGGGGAATGTTGTGTTTGGTTTCTTCCAATGCTGTCCTTCCACCCATATCAAGAGAAGACACCCATTCATCAGGGGCAAAGAATCACGTAATCTGTACAGCAAGAACTTAGTTTGTGGGGAGTAGTTTGCTGTAAATAAGACAGCATTTCCATAATATGTTTTTGTTATTCGTGTGAGTTTAGATTAGACGAAAGTTGATCTTAAGAGGTCAACTTGTGGGGCCCGGCCCGGTGGTGCGAGCAGTTAAATGCTCACGCTCCGCTGCGTTGGCCCGGGGTTCGCTGGTTGGGATCCCGGGCACGCACTGACGCACCGCTTGGCAAGCCATGCTGTGGCGGTGTCCCATATAAAGTGGAGGAAGATGGGCACGGATGTTAGCCCAGGGCCAGTCTTCCTCAGCAAAAAAAAAAAAAAGAGGAGGATTGGCAGATGTTAGCACAGGGCTGATCTTCCTCACAAAAAAAAAAAAAAAGAGGTCAACTTGTGGAATCTCCTAAAGAACACATGAATCCCTTCTACATTGCAGAAAGATGGTCACTCAGGTTCTGTGTGAGCCTTTTCAGGGACAGGAACTCACTACCACTCTAATATGTAGATCCCATTGTTGGACCACCCCCAGATTAGAAAGTTTTTAGAAAATAGAATGAAACGAAGGGGACCCAACATTTCTTACAGTTTCAAATACAATTGCAAAAAGAAGGAAATGTTTGACCAAAAAGAATGTGTTTTGACTGGTAAAAGTCCCATGTAGGCATTTAAGTTGGAGAAAAATTGAGATGCAGAAATTCAACCTGTAACTTCTCCTCTTATGGACCTCCTCCTGAACCAACACAGCACTGGTAGTCTGTTCCACAAAGCTTGACACATGATGATATTGTTTAATCAAATTATCCTTTTGTGGTTTCACGGGTGTGCCTCTATAGTGGGTATACAAGCTGCTTAGCAGCATCTCCCATGACAGCCAGCCTGAAGCTGGCTGGCTGCTCTTTAAAGCCCTTGGTGACTAAAGCAAGTAAGCTGAACATGCAACAGATTTTTAGAAGTGGTAACCCAAAATGTATTTAAATATAGTCTCTTGAGTTTGGTCCTAAAGAGATTGTCTATGATGTCAGCCTGGTATGCCTTGGTTTGCCAAATGGATCTTCAAAGCTGGAATCTAAATTGGTTAGTCCTTCCACATCTCTAAATAGTCACTGGAATGGCAAAGAATTAGAACAATAGGTTGAGATGTGTTACTGTCAGGACCTAGTTGATTCTTCCTGTTCTGCTCCCATAGGTTCAACCTTGGTCCAAGCTCTCACCATTTTGTGTTTTTATTATTGCACTGAGCTCTTAGTTGAAATCCCTTAGCCTGGTTCTCAAGGTGTTACATGAAAGACCTCCAGCTTCATCTGTTGTTTCTTCCTAGAACAGTCTAGGTTTCCTCTTTGGCAACACTCTTGACAAATGTACCTACTTATTTGAAGGACTGCCTTCACTACCACAGTCCGAACACTCCATGAGGGCGGTGGCTGTGCCCTAGATATTCAGTGGGGAATCTACAATACTTACGGATGCTTAATAACTATTTATTGAACGAAGGACCTAATTCCTCACGTACACTGCATAGCATAACATAATTGAGGTGTGTACCATTCTCCAAGCAGGCCCCACACCCTCCTGCACTATTGTTGCTCATGCATTTGCTTATGTTCTTTGTATTATGGCCATATTAAGAGAATAAGCCAAAGATGGTGTGAAGACAATGATTTGGACATAATTCTAGTGATGAGAAGGGAAAGGTCAGAGTATCCTGGCTGGATATAAGAAAGGATTTTGAGGATCACCAGCTGAGAAAGACCTAGCTTAATCATTAGGATATCAAGATTTTATTATTTGGTTATGCCGTGACCTTGGGAAGATTACTTAAACCCTCTGTGTGTTGGTTCCTTACTCTGCAAAGCTTGTATAGTAATGCCATTCTGCTTTATGACGTTTCTACAAGTCTGTGTAGAATGACTGTAAGACACTCCTGCCAATACACTTATTTCATTGTTGTTGTTGTTGTTGTTAAATATGTAACATAATTGCAAACTGGACTCAAAAAGAATGTTTTTTCCTGCCTGAGGTATTAACACAAAAAAGCATAACAATTCATTCCAATAATTAGCACAAATAATATTAAGAAAATATTTTCTGGAAATCAACAACCTCTTCCAAACTCCCTTTGAGTCTTCCTTCCCTGACACTCTCTGGGGATTCGATTCAGTTCCACAACATTTCTTAAAAGCCTTTCATATGCCAGGCCACATGAGGAATAGTTGGGGGAAGAGAGATCTGTCTTCAAGGATCTTGTGGCAGGCAGAATAATGGCCCCTAAAGACGTCCACTCCTAATCCCCACAACCTGTGGATATGTCACCTTACATGGATAAAGGGACTTGCAAATGTGATTAAGGTAAGGGCCCTGAGATGGGGAGATTTTCCTGGATTAGCCTGTTGGGGTGGGAAAAATCTAATTACATAGCTCCTGAAAACTGAAGCCCCTTTCCCGGCTGTGGTCAGAGAGGGAGGTGTGAATACAGAAGAATGGTTACAGGCCAGCGGTGTTGCTGGCTTTGAAGCTGAAAGAAGGCGTCCGCAAGCCAAGGTACACAGATGGCCCCTAGATGCTGGAAAAAGCAAGAAAACAAATTCTCCCCTAGAGCCTCCAGAAAGGAACACAGCTCTGCTGACACCTTCGTTTTGGCCTGTGTTGGACTTCTGACCTGCAGAACTTCAAGATAATAAATTTGTATTTTTTAAGTCACTAAGTTTGTGGTAATCTTTTATGGCAGTATAACAAAGAAGGAACAAGGGGAGAAATCACAACAGTCAAAGGACATTCAGGTTTAATTCTGCAGAGTGAGACAAATCAATAATATTAATGATAACAATTAGAGTTATAATGATAATCCTTACACAGTATTTAATATCATTCATGTAATGCTTGAGATATGTTTTAATATTAATTGCATTTTACAGATGGGGAAACTGAGGCAGAGAGCTATTAACTAACTTGCCCAAGTTTATACAAAACATGCAGATCCAGGATTTGAAACCATATTCATTCCATAGGGTGGAAAGATGAGTCCTACCTGGAAATCCAGCAGCAGCTTTTGGATTAGATAGGATCATGCCTGACCTTGAATTGGGGAGTAGGATTTTACATGAAGAGACTAGTGAGACCACCATGTGGAGGAAGTAATGTGAACAATGGCATGGGGACATCACTATGGTTGGGGGAAGGTGAAGAGTTTGAGTTGACATCATGTAGAGTGCCAGAGGGTATATTGGTAGAGACAGGCTGGAAAAGTGGGTTCAAAACAACTCATGAAGATCTGGCCATGCTAGGCACTTGGGTTCTGATTTGTAGGTAGATGGGAGCTATAGAAAGTTTCTAAGTGGAGGAGTCACATTACAGAACTCATTTAGCTTTCACCTGATCCACCAAGAAAACAAGAGTTGGAAGGCAGTGGGAAGGGGGCATTTATTTTTTAAAAAGACTAGTCTATGGGAAAAATTGCTGGCTTGACTCTCAGGAGATCTATATTGATTACTTACATCTCAAATTCCAATTTTTTTAAATCAGCATTTAACTCCTTAGTATTAACTCCTGACTTCTGATATTTTGGAAGGTAGGAACTGGCTTTTATCCATGCGTATCTCCAGCATCTATCATAGGGCCTAACTCAGCATCAGGGTTTACTAGAGAAGAAATCCATAAATGGATGAACATTTGGGTCAAGTCATGCATTCTTGAACTTCTTTTATTGAAGATATATGTCTTGTCTGCTTTCCAAAAAGACTATAGGCCAATAATGCATAGAGCAGAGGTACAGGAAGCATGTATGCCAAACCAAACACTCTTGCTAAAGATTGGAGAGGGTCTCTGGACACCAGATTTCAGCAGTTCCTGTGATTTCTGCCCTGGGAGACGTGGTGATGGTGTTGAGAGGATCTGTGTGCTGAGGAAAACCAGGTGGCCCACCAGTCCTGCTCTCAACCACAGAAACCACTGGAGAGGTAGACTGGGCCACACACTCAGGGGCTGCACGGTCACGGACAGTCACAGGACGGGAGTGCTGGATATTGAAGGAGTGGGGCTGGAGAAGTGTGAAATCCAGATGGGACAGCTGGAGTTGGCTGTATGCAGTGGAGAGTCTCCCTGCAGCCTCCCAAAGCATCTGTGAGGGTCTTGAACCTACAGAGTGCGGAAGGTCATTAGCTTTCTTACAGAAAATGCGAAGGGTGGTATTTTACATCAGGGTGTGATGAAACGAAAAGGCAGCCCATGCCAGGGCTCAACAGGGGACCCTGTGAGAGACACTCTGGACTTTTGCTTACCCTGCAGGTTAGAGAAGGGTGTCTCTCCCTCCCCCCATTCCCACTGAGAGGAAAAGAGGGCGGGTCCAGAGACCCTCATGAAGAAATCCCCTTCAAAGAGGGATGCTGAGGGCCTGTGTCTTGAGTTTCTGGCAGGGACCTGGGCATGACCTCTGTGTCACCAGGAGTCTAGAATAGTCCTAGAGAGTCCAAAAGAACCTAAAAGCCATAGAGGGCCTCACCTGGTGGCAGGAAGGGGAGAGAGGATGTCCCACATAAAGGTACAGCCAAGAGAGGGCTCCCAGAGTGCACCTGTAGACTTGTTGGTAATAGCTCCACCTCTAGAAAGGTTTCTGACAATTGCCTTTATTAAAACTCATCTCTTTCTCTATTAGAACCACTGTCATGGCAACTTGACCGTATACTCTTTTTCAAGGACTCCAAATATTTTTCTTCTTCTTTTTATCAAAATAAAAGTCAACTTTAAAGAAAATGTTGTAATAAAAATAATAAATCATCCCATATCCTGTCACCTAACACAATTCGTATTGTCATTGTCTCTTATTCTTAATTCCTCTAGTCAATGACAGATTCTCTCTTGTCTTGTAGAAAGGACATTCCCAATGAGGAAATGGAAGTAGAAAAGGAAGAATTCTTCCATTATCTATTTAAAATGATACAATCTACTTTAAATGGAGCATAAAGGATATATTCATATATAAACCTAAAACCTTTTTTCCTGCAGTATAATCCAGGCCAAAGCCTTGAGGCAAGTCCTTTGAAATTTAGCAAATTAAAGTAATTAACATATGCATCTTATTAAAGCATGGAGCAAGAGAACATGGCTGACAGGAGTATGGAAACAACAGTACATCCCTGTAGAGATGAAGTTTGACTTGCAGGATTGATACTTATATTCCACTGGCTATTGATACTTATATTCCCAGCTGGCTTTCCAATCTCTGCTCCCACCAGCTCTCCACACAAACTGAGGTCCAGACTCAGCCCAGCCTCCCCATCTTTATACTTGCACCTTTCCTCTCTGACATCTTCCCCTTCTTTCTGACCATCCAACACCCAGGTCACATTTTAGCTGTGGAGCTGTTGCACAAAGCCACTCCTGTCCTTCCAATGTAGAGAGTGAAAAAACAAATTTTGCATTCCTCAGCCTTCCTTTCAGCTAGGGGAGGCTGTGTGACCCCCTTCTCATCAATGAGACATGAGAAATCTGCTTTTGCTGGGGAGAGGTTGGTCCTGAAAAGCATTTTCTTTCATGCTGGAAGGAGACAGATAGTACTGGCACCAACCTGTCTCCTTTGTATCCTCCTGCCTTGAATACAGATGTGACGTCTGGAGGTGCACAGCCTTCTTGTGACATGAAGGTGATGCAGATGAGAGAAAGGGCAAGGGAACAGCCTCCCTCCCACTGAACTGTTGACCGGGCACCAGCAGCCGCCATCCTCCAGAACCTTATCAGGAGAGAAATTTACTCCTGTTTATTTAAGTCACCATAAGTCAGGCTTTTTATTACTTGCAATCAAAATTATTCTTTACTGATAGTCACCCTCATCAGCCTTCCCTTAGCAATCCAGCCTGAGAGGCAATGTAAGTAGTGGTTACAAACTTGTGTTCTGGGGCCAGCCTTAGTTTTGAATTCAAGGTCTATCATTTAATAGCTGTTATGACTTGCTCGTTAGGCTAACTACCTATCTTCTACAAGTTTCGCTTTACTTATCCATGATATGGGAATCACAGTGCTCTGTGCTTCATATAAATGTTACATGAGATAGCACATACAAAATGCTTAAAACAGTGACTGGCAGATAAGTGTCAACTAACATTGGTTTTTCTATTGGGGGTGCTACCGTCATCCTCCAGCACCCACTGAAGACTGAGATTGTTGAACTCTTGTGTCCCCCAGCTGGGTCCACTCCTCCAGCTCTCAGAGCCCCACTTCTGACTCTGTCCTGGGCAGAGAGACAGAGTAGTCACCCCACCCACCTGCCCTGCCCTGTCTCTCGTGGGCCTCCACTCAGGAGCCTGATTTGGACTCAGCTGTGACGAGCTCTCATAGTTGTTATTTGGCTCCCAAAGCTGGTCTGGGGCCTCATCCTACTTTGCCCTTTGGTTTCCTTGAAGGAGGACTTTGTGCAGAGAGAAGGCAAGACGAGAGTTATGAGTCCATTTTCCATTCCCCTGCTTCCCCGGGAGCTAAGACCTTCTGGCCATTGCCACGGCAGTGGGCTCCTGGATAACACCACGGCAGACACTTGGTCTCCCTGGCACTTCAAGGATGGGAAAAATAAATCGTTCAAAGAGTCTCCTTCCCTCTTGGGAACTAGGGATTATGCTGAAAATTTATTATTACTTTAAATAAATAAATTACTCCCTTGAGGCCAGATGAAAACATGTTCTTATTAAATTTTTTAATGGAGGAAAGCAATTGGAGAATGAAATCAAAGGTGCCCAAGTGGATTGAAGTGGCTCCTCAGAAGCTGACATAATAGCATTTGGTATTTACATTATGCTTCTCATCAAAGGAGCATTTCACAAAGGCCCTGCTTCCCCCAGAGTTGCCCTACAGAGCTGGACTCCAACGCAGAAGAGCCCAGAGCCTGGGGGATCTGCCAGCCTCCAAAGCTGAGCCTCAGGCTCCGACCACTGCGGAAGACCTCCCATCTCTGGACCTCAGGGCTGGCTTAGTCTCAAAGCCCTTCTGGGAGCTGCAAGAGGGCATCTGTGTCCCCACTGGTCAGTGGGAAAGAGAGTGGCTGCCTCCCATGTAAGGACTCCTAGGGGAGACAGGTCATGGAAGCCTAATCAGGCACGGCTGATCTCTCGCTCATACACACACACACACACACACACACACACACACACACACCATGAAAACTGTTGGAAATAAGAGCCTATCTGTGGTTGAGGTCCCTCCCTGACTAACCACTAGCAAAGTCCAGGATTTCTGACTGTGTTTGGTTTTCTCCAAGTGTTTCAGACATGCAGAATAGCGATAAAGGACTTTTTCCTTACTTGTAGTCTAGATGGGAGATAAGACATATGCATATATATATACGTATATATATATATATATATATATATATATATACTGAGAAAGTAAAGGATCCTCTTTTATTTGTCTTTGTCTCCATAGTGCTTGATACACGATCAGGATTAAGTAAGTGTTCTTTCAATGAAATAAGTGCACAGGTGAACTGATGAAGGACAAAGGTGGATCGATGAGGTGGTAAGTGGAAGTTTCCAGGTAGGAGTGATCACAGTCTGCGTGGGGAGCTGGACAGGAGTTCACTTCTCAATCACAAAAGCAACTGAAAAATATAGCTACCATTTATTGAAAGTTTACTCTTTGCTTGGCACTGTTGCAGAATTTAATATGTTTTTAAAAGAATAATCTTCACCATAACCCATCTCATAGCATCACTTTACAGATGATGAAACTGAGGTTCAGAGTTGTGACCTGTCCATGGACTTGGTAAGGCCAAGGTCGGAACCCAGCTCTACCTGGCTCCAAATCCATGCTCCTCCTCAGTGCCTCTTATCCTCCTTCACCCGTGGTCCTCCCTCATCTTTCCAACATAATATCTACATCCATACTTGTTCCTTGGAAATTCCACACCTGAAATACATTCTTCTTCTTTTATTTAGCAAAAATTCTGTATTTTCTTTAGAGCCCAACCCCACCCCAAACTCTTCTAGTATCCAGACTGTGCCCCAGTACAGCCACCAACAAAATACTCCATCAAGGAAGGCAGATCAGGGATCCTACCTCAATTAATGAAGCTTTAGATATTTCATGTAACGTCCAGTGACTCCATAGTAGGTCTATTTCCCATCCTGAGCTTCCATCCTTTGTGACCTCAAATGCACAGTGACTGTGAGCTCCCTGCAGTCAGAGGCCAGGGTCTGAGTTCCAGCTCCATCCGTTACCACCTCTGTGACCTTAGGCAGATCACTGAATATCTCTAAGTATTATTTTCCTCATTTTGAAAAATGGAGATAATAATATAGACATCACCTTATAGGGCCATTGGAAGGATTAAATGAAATAATAACTATAAAAGCCTTAGCACTATTTGGCACGTAGTCATGTTGGCCATGATTGTCAGTGATGAGGAGCAAGATGATAGAGATGGCAGTCCTCACACTTTCCTCATGCAGTGTCAGTCTTGGTGGGTCAGCTGAAGCCCTGCATGGGACTGAGAGGAAAGTAAAGGATTTTCAGTGTAATCAGCTGAGTGTCATTGGGGAATATAAGAACTGACAAAAGGGGACTATTTTGCACTATTCAAGCCCCATAAATGGCTGTTTCCCATGAGTAGGACAAACTCTTGGGATGGTTGATCCCCAGCAGGTGACATAAGAAGTGTCATACAATGGGATAAAAATGGTCTGGAATATTTACAAGACATAGTGTGCAGTGATACTCAGAATAGCAGTTGGTGACCTCTGTAGGCTTGAGTGCCTCTCTCTGGGGTAGACTGCCCTTTCCCACCTCTGCTCTCTTGCTCACACCCCTCTCCATCTGGTGCCCAACCCCTATTCTCCATGATCTCACTCCCTGTTTTTGTCTATTTTAATCACAACCATCCTTATAGCCCAGTTGAAATCCCACCATTCTATGAAGCTTTTCTCACCACTGCAGTCCAAACGCCCTTCTCCCTCCACTGAGCCCTTAAATCAGAACTGTCTCACATTTTGGTTTCAGTATGATGACCTTGCACTAATATTCCATTGTTCACATTGAAGCCTTGATGATTAGTCTGCAGTTCTTCATGGACAGGACCCATGCCAAATACAGATTTTTGATTTCCAAAACTGAGGTCAAAAACAAGTCCAGATGGAGCTGATAACCAGTTTTCAAGCTACTTACTTGTTGGACAGAAAGATAAGTAGCAACCAACTGACCTGACAAGGTATTAAAAGTTCATACTGTCCAAATCTTTTCATTTGAAATAAATGAGTAAACTGAGAATCAAAGAAGGGATCTTCCTAGTCCAGAGTCACAGTTAAGGTCAGATCCCAGGCTAGTGTTTCTCTCCTCAGACTATGGGAATAGGAAGCTTTACAAGAGAACCCAAACCAAACTGTGATTTCCATCCTTTCTCCTTTCTCCTTCATATATTTATCTTAAGGGAAGTTCGGAGCCTTGTTGTTTCATTGGGAAAACAGTAAAAAAATATATGCTTACTTTTGATCCACTGTAGGCCTTCCAAATTTTGCCTATTTTGAAGACATGGACTCTCCAGCCTCAACTTTTACATTCCACTCCACCCTGTTGAAATACCTACAGCCCCCCTCAAGCTCCCACGCAAGCCTTCGCACATCTTCCCCACACCTCACTTCACTTGGCTGGCCCTCTCCTCCTAGACTTGCCTTCAAGGTCTTTTCCTATGTGAAGTCTTCACTGACTCCACAAGGTTCTGTTGGGCGTTCCTACCAAGCGTTGCCCTAGCACTCTTTGTATTTTCCTGCTGAGAGTTAGATTAGATCACTATCCAGAATCCTTGTTACATTGCATTAAAATTTTCCTATTTTCTTCACTGTTTGATTTCCAAAAGACACATCAGGGTGCCTGTTTGGGTCACACTTCCCGTTGTAGTAAGGTTCTTTGAGAAAACTCCTCCGCCGCCCCTTGCCACTCACTCCTGAAATATTTTCCAGATGAGGGCTGCCATCTTGATAAGGCCCTGCATCCCTGGCTGCAGGGACTGATCTGGCAGTGGACACTGGATGAACTGGGACCAATCAAAGTGCATCACTGCCATGGTCACACTGATTGGCCCCCAGAAGACCACCTGATGCAAGACAGGCCAATCAGAGGCTTTCTCCAGGATTTTTCAAGCTTAAGCTGGGAGGAGGGCACTTCTTTTCCTCTCTACTAATGCACTAAAGATGAGAGGTCAGAGGTGCTGGAAGCCATGGTTCTTTCATACTGGAGAAGCTGTTCTGGAATGATGAAGCAGACTGAGAGAGAAGAGCAAAGACAACATTTAGAGGAAGAGAATCTTTATCACGTTTGATCCCTTGTTTTCCCAGTCAAGCTCTCACCCTGAAACTTAGATGGTTTGATAAAATGACCCTGTTATGGAGCTGAACTATGCCCCCTCCCAAATTCATATGTTGAAGCCCTTAGCCCCTAGTACCTCAGAATGTGACTATATTTGATGATAGGGCCCTTAAAGAGGAAATTAAGTTACAATGAAGGCATTAGGGAGGGCCCAAATCCAATATGACTAGTGTCCTTATAAGAAGTGGAAATTTGGACACACTGAGAGACATCAGGGATTCAGAAGTACAGAGGCAAGACCATGCGAGGACACAGAGAGAACACGGCTATTTGCAAGCCAAGGAGACAGACTTCAGAAGAAACCAAACCTGCTGAAACCTTGGTCTCAGACTTCTAGCCTCCAGAATGATGAGGAAATCAGTTTCTGTTGTTTAAGCCATCCAGTCTGTGGTACTTTGTTATGGCAGCCCTAGCAGATTTATACAAACCCTAACATTCCCTTTTTTTGTTCCAATTAGTTCAAGATCAGTTTCTAAGTCTTGTGATTCAAAGGGTACCAGTGTAGGCTGTTAAATATCTTCAGCAGAAGTAACAGCAATTGTAGCCCAAAAAGCTTCACGTCCTGTCCCAAGACCCAAGGCCTGTGACAAACAGGGACAGGCTTACCCACGGACTCACCTAAGGGCTCAGGCCAAGACTAAATGGTGTAAGTCTAAAACGCTACCTCAGGGCCGGCCCCGTGGCTTAGCGGTTAAGTGCGCGCGCTCCGCTGCTGGCGGCCCGGGTTCGATCCCGGGCGCGCACCGACGCACCGCTTCTCCGGCCATGCTGAGGACGCATCCCACATACAGCAACTAGAAGGATGTGCAGCTATGACATACAACTGTCTACTGGGGCTTTGGGGGGAAAAAAATAAATAAATGAAATTATAAAAAAAAATAAATAAATAAAACGCTACCTCAATTTGACAAATTAATGGCTGCCTGAAACATTTTGTTTGCTAAACAGCTTTTCTCCTTAACAGAATCCAGAAACCTAGGACTGAGCAATGACAAAACTGACGTTCAGCCTGTGAGTAATAATTAATCTTGATACCTCTGATTGCCCAAAAGACTAGGCGTTTCCTTTTAAATGGCATTTACCGCAAACTCACCTGCAAGATAAACCTGGTGAAGGTGGTCACTCAACTAAGACCAGCTGACTTGCTTTAAACATCACTGGATGACACTTCCTTCTTGGGGTATTTTTCCCACTTCCAAATCAACTACTTGCTTACTACTAGGAGTGGGTATTTCCTAGCTCTATTATGAAAGACTATACCTGGTAAAGATCAAAATCTTCCTTTTTTTTTCATCTAATAATATTATCTGAGTTCTGTCTGAGACCACCATTCATTTACCAAATATCTGCTGCATGCCTACTAGTGGTCAGAAAACAAAGTGGCCTGACCACATTAACCTAGCTTCCTACAGAACATCCATTATTGTGCTAAGATTCAAAGTCTTGACGTTCTACAAGT
The DNA here is from genome assembly GCF_057802395.1 of Ceratotherium simum simum. NCBI lineage: Eukaryota > Metazoa > Chordata > Mammalia > Perissodactyla > Rhinocerotidae > Ceratotherium > Ceratotherium simum. The sequence continues at coordinate 34,690,654 of NC_141913.1, read as the reverse complement.
GTCAGCCTTGGGGACTACTTCTTAAACCTTAATAGCTTCATGGTCTATTTTCACTTCATGTTGTGTGTTGGTTGTTTATTCCCCTGTAGTCCTTACAGATTGCTGCCCACTCACTCCATTTCATTGCGAGAATGCTCTCCTTCCTAAACTGTAGTTTCTGAATGTGTTGTCCTGCCTCCCCATCCCTTGATAATCCCCTTGCTGGTTTAAAAGTAAACTAAAGGTGTTTGCTTAGGAAAAGTCAGAAAACAAAGGTTAAAAACAAACAATGAGAAATGTACTAAGTTATGAAAATCTTCAGCAACTAGTATTTGAGGTTCTCAGAAGCATGAAAACAGGGAACTGATTTTTTCTTTTTTAGTTCTTTGCTCTTTTGCAGACGCATTTTTTCCCACAAGTCTCACATGACTGCCCCAATATTTCATCCATGGCTTTGATAATCTCCTTCCACCTTTCACCTCCTTCTCTTCCTCACTGGATTCTGCCACTTGGGGAAACCATGGCTAAAACTCACTTCTTTGTGCTGAACATGTTTCTAAGAAAGAACTTAACTGCCTTTGCTTATTTCTTGCTTCACACATCAAAAGATTGTAAGAAAAATTTGATTTAAACAACTTTTTATTTAAATAAATTTTTATATATTTATTTAAAGAAATAAATCTATTTAGTGTGGCTATGTTTTCCACAAAAACGCAGACATAAAAATATTAAAATTGTTTATTACGTCTGTCTTTCAATGTTCTTTATGTGGATACAGATAAATTCTTGAGTTTAGCTGGAGGATTTTTTAATCAAATAACAAATGAATTTTCTGACTATGAATCTAAGTACCTGTGTCCTAATTATGGGAAAATAGAGGAAAATTTATTAGCTTGTGTCAAAATCCACTCAGCTCAAGGCTCTGAGAGAACCCACTTTTCCACTTTTTCAGATCCTCTCACTTTTATCTTCTTAAAGATTTTATCTTGTTTTAATCCAGAATATTTAAAGTTAAATAAATAAAAAATCCAGAACATTTTACCAAAATAACAACTAAAATATGATTCTGAGTTCAAATATTCTTGGAAAATGCTGGATAAAATAAATTAAGCATTTTTTTTAAAGCAGCAAGACTTCTCAGAGATTTTAAAATGCTTGTGTACCATGAGAACCTACAAGGAGTGCCACTGGAAGCAACACACAAATCTATGTGACCTCCCATACCCCTTTTGTGCAAAGGATCTTTCAGGATTAGCGGTCTGGGGAACATCAGTTTAATGTCTCTAGCCACTTCACTGACTTACAGAAGAAAGAAACCTTAGAGGCATAAAATAAAAATATTTTTATTTTTCTTTTAAAAATCTAAGCTATCAGTCTACTTGACCTTAAAACTGCTATTAACTGCCTTAGAGGAAATGCTATTTCTGGTGATACCACGTGGCATATTTTTTTTTAGAAAGGAACATATTTAAGCCCTTGAGTCAAATAGCCAAATATTTCATAATATAGAGAGAAGTCACCAAAAAATACTCAGAGATGTATATAAATGCCCACTGGATGGTAATGAGCATTTTATCTTCACCACAGACTTGAAGTGTTGGATATACAAAGTATGGTATATACATGCAGTGGAATAGTACTCACCCTTAAAAAGGAAGGAAATTCTGACACATGCTACAACATGAGTGAACCTTAAAGACATTACGCAAAGTGAAATAAGCTAGACACAAACAGATAAATATTGTATGATTCCACTTGTGTGAGGTAGTCAAATTCATAGAGAAAGAAAGTATAATGGTGGTTTCCAGGGTCTTGGGGGCAGAGGGGAAATGGGGAGTTATTGTCTAATGAATATATAGTTTATAGATGAAAAATTTCTAGAGATGGATGGTGGTGATGGTTGCACAACAATGTGAATGTACTTAAAGCCACCAAACTGTATACTTAAAAATGGTTAAAATGGTAAATTTCATGTTATGTATATTTTACCACAATAAAAAAATAATATCCTGAGGTGATCACCCTATGAATCCCATAGATAAGAAGTGTAACTTATCAAGAAGAAAAAAGGGAATTTGAGTAAAACTGGTATTTGAAGAATATAAAATCTCTATTCAGATTTCTTTTTTGAAAATATTTTTCTTTGATACAGGAGGTAAAGCAACACAGCAATTTTGAAAGGGAGAGCTAAAGGGGAAATAATTTTAAAATCCTAAATTTTTAACATGTTGTTAAATTTTAAGTATATATGAGGGCCTAATGTGTACAACTACAGGGCTAAGTAATATTATAGACACAAATACAAAAATTTTTTATCCCTGTGTTCAAGTAATTTATATTCTTATAGTAAGACACACCCATGAGTAACTTGGAGACAATAAAAACTGTGCTAAGAGATGTGCATGAGGTATAAATACAGAACCCTGGGAGTATGGAGGAAAGATATTATGTCTGATTGAGGATCCATTCCCTCCTCTTCACATCTACCCTAATTATTCCATGGTTGAGATCCAGATCAACTCCACTGTCTAGAGCAATGAGGAAGCCATTCCTCATTGTTCTAACCCACTGTGGTCCAGCTTCTGAACTCTCACTACGATCACACTCTAGTAACTGTTCAGAGCGTTGTCCTTTTTCTCTATGATTTTAGGTAGACACCGTAACATGACTAATATGTATTTTTATGTCTTTCATGTGTTCTCTTTATTTGGTTAGAGGCATCCATTGCTTTGGGGTGATTAGCATTGTTAAAATAGGAATGAAAGGAAATAGAGGAAAATTGTGTTTTGAGTCCATGGTGCAAAAAGGTTTTGAAAGCCAACCTTGGTCAAGAGAGAATGGGTTTCTAAATTCCCAAAACTCCCCTCTTCAAATCAGAAGCCAAGCCTGGCACACTCAATGGTGGCATTTTACTCTAATTCATAGTGCAGAGAATAGAGACAAGAAAGGAAGTTTCCACCAGATAAGACAAGGAGAAAGCATTTCCAGGCGAGGACAAGCAGGAGGATTTTGTGTGGACGTCCCCAGGGTAAGAATATAGTCAGGTTCCCTGAGAATCAAAGGCCTGGAATTTCTTGGGCCTTGACTGAAGGCGGGAAGTTAGATGACTGAAAAACTGGACTCTACAGACTGAGGTCATCTAGGACACCCAGGCTGCTGCTCTGCCCCTCTACACCCAAGATGGCTAGGAAATTCTTAAATAAATGAGTCTCAAACAGACGGATCTGATTCCACATGATGTGTGCATTGCACGCAGAGGTCCATTGAGTTCCCTTGAGTTCTGTGTCCAGGAGTGGACACAGAGGTGCTGAGTCCCTGCAGCACTGTGTTAGATGGAAAGGATAAAAACTGCGAGGACCTCTCCAATACAAATATATTTGAAGATTATATATTTTGATGGTGTGAGCAACAGCACAAAAAAACAGATGAGATTAACTTTAGTGGGCAGACACCAGCACAAAATGTTCAGGAACCAGACAGACAAGCTTCACTCTGGTGGACAGCAAGGAGAACAACATGCAGAGCGGTCCCCTTACCCCAGAGGGCAGGTCAGCTTTCCCTGCGCGTAGCCAACCATCTTGGGAAGGGTCATAGAGACGCTTCTTGTGAAAGGGGAAATATCCCTGAGTGTGCATACTTCAAATTCACTAAATATTTGTCCAAATTAGACCAAATTACACCTAAGAAACTATTCTAAAATGAAAAAGATTGAATTGCTTTTAATTGGAAAATTTTAATCCACCCTACCACAATTGGTAGGACTCAGGAGAACAAGTATAGAAAAAAAAAGTATTCTTTTATTTTTTGACCCATTTAACTTAGAGTATGTAAATGGTCATCCCTTTCCATGTTTAACACAAGTAGACGGCAGTCTCCTGGGCAATCTATGGAATGCTTTATGCTATATATGCAATAGGTGCCCCTAAATAAATGCTGTATGAAGAAACAAAAGGAAAAAAAGATGAATTTTATTTCTTCCCTGACTCTCATTCCACCAAAGCCAAAATAAATTATAAAACAGAGAGATTTAAAAAAAACATAACGTAAGAGAAATTACATAGAGAGTTCTGGAAAAAAACTGGTATTACGAAAGTTACAGGGCTTAGTCCTCAGAATATTAATACTGCTAGCCACAGACAGCCTTCCTGCCAAGCTTTCTGTCAATAAGCTGAGGTAAATATCTATCTGGACTGGTAAAGTCCCAGAAAAGTAATAAGCAAAGTTTTCAATCTTCAAAAATGTTTGAACATCTCTCTCTTATAGAGGAAAAAGCCTGGAACTTCTCATAAACGGATATTTCCCTTGGGGAACTAATATCCTCTCCAGGGTCAAACTTGCATTCTCCTGAAGATTCAGTGAGGCAACATTCACAAGAAAATCATTCTTTTTTTTTTCCCCCTTTACTCTTACCTTAAAATTCACTTTGCTTTAGGAAGTCATTGAATATACATTTTTCTGATTGGAGCTTTCAGTAGGGGAGAAACTAGGGCAAATTTTAGACAAAGCAAAAGATAATCTTAAAATTTGGCAACTAAGCCAGGGAAATCTTGAGAAAGTTAACAGAGTGGCTGGCTTTTCCATGGTGTGTACGACAAGGTGTGCAAGGTTGTTAACAAGAGAACTCTGCAAAAAGCACTGTGGAAAGCAGGTGAATATTGATTCTCCACCTTAAGCTCAGAAATAATTAATAAGGCAATGGCAGTTTAAAGATACAGGCATTATTTTTTTAAATCTGGGACAGATTTTTTTAAATCTGGTATTCGGAAACTCATTATATTCAGTACCTCATGAAAAGATCCTTCTCATCCTTCAAGAAGTCACTCAAATTCCATAAAGCCTTCCTTGACCACTCCAACACTCACTAATCACTCCCTTCTCTGACCTCCAAGGGCATTTATTGCCTGTAGCACTCACTGGACATAAGCTGTTAGGTATCTTTTTTTTAAAAAAAAAAAAACATGATCCAATAGATAATAAAATCCCCTAGGGTGGGGACCACATTAAACTCCTCTTATCATCCTGAGTACCTAGTCTGGAGCCTGATGCACAGCCCGTTAAGTGTTCAATAAATGTTTGTTGTTAATGATGATATGTTGTATATGCATCTGAAACATAATCTGGATAAACACCATACAGGAAAAGTGCAAATCATCATCTAACAAACATGCATGCCAAGAAATCAATACCAGAGTTCTATCTGAGCACCAAGTAAAAGACAAAGTAATGCCCTTCTCCCTGCCCCAACATCTAACACAGTGATGGATTAGGCTACATAAAATTATCGATAAAGACCAATATAGTCACAATGATTTCTAAACAGTAGCAAGAAATATTAGATACCACATGTAACATTACAACAACGGCAGCAGAACTGAGAGGCCATATGTGGAGAACCAGATTCATTGATGAAGACCCTCTTTGCAAATAAGGAACTTCAAGCATAATGAAAGCATGGAGCTTTCATTTCCTCCTCCTCTATCTCCCCAGCCCAGAGACTGAGATGCTGATTTCTCCCAAGATACACCAAATGAGCGTCACTTCCTCCTCAAACAAAGGAGCAGGAAGGCAAACTGGGCATTAAACCTCTGACAAAACAAACTCAACCCTTTCAAATGAGTTATGTTCTTGCAATATGAGTCAGGTTGAGCAAATTCATATAATTCTCATTTATATACACAAAGAGAGTAGAACAGTCTATTTACCTCTGGTCTGAATTCCTGTATTCTTCCACAAGATTCAGCTTATTAACTTACTAGCAGAAAGTTTGGGCCAACTCTGTTCCAGCAAGGAACCTCATCTTGCCTTCTCTGTCACTCGTTTACCCTTTCTCTTTTCCCTGGAGGTGGGGGACTTCTAGGAAGAGGTATCTACGATTTTTATTGAATATTTAGGTAGCATACTCAGCGTTAGCATTGCTCTAACTGATGTGAAGCAGTGAAAAAAATCAATCAGACCAATCTAAATGTGCCCAGGCCCAGGGCAGAGATCTGGAGCAAGGAGGGAGCAATGGGGACCACAGGTTGATATTTTCCCCTCAACTTGTATGTGCTCTGCTGTTACACGGAAAATTACAATAATATAACTAATTTAACTGATCACTTCAATACAACATTGATAATGATTTGACTCATTTTTAATAGCATTTACTAGTTCTTTGGCTTAATTAACCAACCAACAAGATTTGAATTAGTGCATTTACTCCTCACCTCATCCATTACCATATTTCTCAGTCACCTTTGAAATTTTGAAGGGGTTAAAGAACTTGCAAAACAAATTAGCTATACAGACACAACTTTAATTACCTGGTTTTCTTCCACAATTATTAATTTTTTTGTGCCTTAAGTACACTAGCTAGGGCCGGCCCCGTGGCTTGGTGGTTAAGTGAGCGCGCTCCACTGCTGGCGACCCGAGTTCGGATCCCGGGCTCGCACCGGCGCGCTGCTTCTCCGGCCATGCTGAGGCCGCGTCCCACATACAGCAACTAGAAGGATGTGCAGCTATGACACACAACTATCTACTGGGGCTTTGGGGGAAAAAATAAATAAATAAAATCTTTAAAAAAAAAAAAAAAAAAAAGTACACTAGCTAAAGAAAATGAGGATTGAATTCCATGGGTTAATTGATGTGTAGCAGTAACAAGTTCCATAACCAACTTGGCTTCTTTCACAGCCAAAGGAAGACCAAAATCATCTTTTCTCTTTGAAACAATTGGCCTGTGGCATCTTTTTGTAAGCCAAAGTTGTCACTGAAATAAAGAAAGAATTATATAGATAAAGTATTCCTATATTTAGCGAATGCAGGAAGTTTTCATTTCAGGATATAGAATTTTCCTTCTAGATCCTGAAGACATGGACTTAGAAATGATTCATGTACTCACGGTCCTTCAAGTACTGCTGGTGCAGTGGGTTGAGGTGCTCTAAGCCTTTTCTTTGTTAATAGGTAGAGGTGAGAATATTTCAATGAGATGTACTCACGTCCAGGAACACCCAGGAAGAAAACTGGAAAGAGCCTAAATAGAAATACAGAGGAGCTCATTTAGGATGGTTGTTTCTTATGATAATAGAGGCAAAATGGTGAGTTGGGGCGATGGCTGGAGCCAGCACAAGGAGGCACTGTGGGGCAGAAAGTGGGATTCTCCACCAGATGGCGCTAGGATACATCTGTGGCATCCATGGGTACTGCTACCAAGGCAGGGCAGCAAGGATAGGATCAGCTTTCATGCCTCTGTAGGCAAGGCGCTATATGGAGTGCCATACAGATAAAAGTGAGTACATGTGAGTATTTCATTCTTCCTTAGGTTTGATCCTACATTGAAGGTATACCTGGGATGGCACATATGTATGTTCTTATGAGTATGATTATATATGTGAGTATCAATATGTGTATGTGTGTGAACACACACATATACACACATATATGTTAGGTTATATAGATATGAGTTGATATAGGTATAGATATAGATTGGGGACATTATTACAATAAGTGGAAATCATGTTAGAGGGAGGGGACTAGCTTCTCTTGACTGTGTATTGTGTGCCAGGCCTTTTCATATGCTTTCTCACTTAACCTTCATGACAGCTGTGAAAGGTTGCTATTACTACCCTCGTGTTTACCAAAGAGGAAATTTGATGAACTTCATACAGATTAAGGAACTTGCCTGAGGTCACACATCTGAGAAATTGCAGGGCCTGGATTTAAATCCGGTTCTGCTGAGCTTCAAAACCTTAACATAGTCTTTAAACCCACAATACAGTCATGCTTCACATCACACAGACTTGCAACAGTTTCTTGCAAAGTGCAAATTAACTCTAGGAAATATGGCTTGTGGTACATTTGCACGAACAATACTGACATGTGCATTATACAAAATTAAAATAACATATATGCAAAAGTTTGATCTATGCTGGATTGTAAATCTATGTAAAAAGTTAAATAAATACCATATTCCACTTTCCTTCTTTTCTTCCCAAGATAATTATTGAAGAACCCCATCATAGGAAAATACACAAGAATGAATTCCAATACACGATTCAATTAAAATAAGAGACATTTAAAAGAATAGTAAACTTATTTTAAAGTGGATATATCAAATCCACATGCATATGTAATTGAATACATTCACTATTTTCCACAAAATACATTAGCATTAAGGTAACAAAATGAATTCCATTAATGTTGTCTTTTTATGTTGTAGGAAAAACCACTTCCATTGAGATGGTTGGGGCACTCCTTAACTCAACCCACTCCACTGTGGTCTCTTGTCATTGAAGACTTTGTAGCCTTTGGGCACCAGCCTTTTAATTTTTTTTCTCGTCCAGAAAGTGTGTTGTTCTGTAAATTGTGTTTTTGTGAAGACAGATTAAAGAAGGTAGTGCATATTGAGCAGCTACCACAGTGTCTGGCAAATAGTAACTGCTGAATAAAAGTCAACAATGGTGATTCTGCTGACTATAAGAAGAAGAACGAGGAGAAAGCAGAGGAGGGAGAGCTGAAGGAAGAGAAGGAGACTAAGGAGGGAGAAAAGGTAAGAAGAAAGAAGAGACGAGGGGAAGAGGAAGAAGGTGGAATTATAGTGAGAGATAAGGGATGGAAGTGACAATTTGCAATTGTCAAGACAATTTCTTGTCTTCCTAGTGTCAGAATTTCTCCCCAAAGGTATAAAAATATCATCTGAAACAATATGGAATTTTAAATATCTGCCCTGCACCCTGTAAGTTATTCTATTCTTTACTTTAGATTTTGTGCAATTTTCTTTCTTTCTTTTTGTCTAAGATCGGTTAGCTTTTCTGTAGACTAGAGAAGAATGTGCTGAGAACTGAGCCCCCGGCTGAGATTGTGGGATTGAAAGGGAGAGAAAGGCAAGCAGCATTTCATCAACTTGGACTCCGGGTGCTTGGAAAATATATTGCTTGTGTTGTTTACAAACGGCCTATTTGGCAATGTGATAACAGTTCACGTTGGCACTCTGAAACCAGATGGAAGATGTGGAAGTCCCTTCTAGAGAAAAAGTAAAGTAGAGAGATTTTCTCTGGTGTGTCTGATCTCTAATGAACAGTATCTGAAAGGAGAATTCATAACTCAGGCAAAGGGGGAAAAAGGAAAATATTCTCAGTTACTTTTATAAGTAAAATTCCATTTAGTAAATTTCCTAAGTAGATTGTTGTCCTCTTAGGTCTCAGGGTGTTGGGTGTTCAATGGAAATTGAATTGGCAATAAAATATTAGTAATAATAAAGGCTAACACTTCTTGAACATTTACTATATACAAAGCACTGCTTTCCATGCTTTATATCACTTTATACTCAATACAATCCTATGTAGTAGGAACCATATTACAGATGTGAAATATGAGGCTCAGAGAATTTAAATAATTGGCTAAAGTCACATAGGTGACTTAGGTGGCAGAGCTAAAAGTCAAACCTAGGGCTAGCTGAAAGTGAAGACCTCTGCCGTCCGTGCTATGCTTCGATAACTCACAAGATGCCTACTTCAGTGCCCTACACACAGTGGGTATTCAATAATGCTCCCCTTTGCTTTCTTTAGAGGAGTTACTGCCCTTGGATTTTTACTTCATTCAATAAAGCTCTAATTTCATCTGTACACAGGTTGGGACAATGTCATATTTGGAGAGTGATACTGACTTTGGGGGTCTGAAATATTCATTCTTTCTTGGATGTTTCTGATCTTAGATCTTAGATCTTAGCATAAAAGCCTAGAATTCCTCCCTGGGCTCAAGAAGCCATGAGATATGGTGCAATAGCTAGAGGTTACCTACATGGATTTTGGGGGAGTTGAGACATACAGTGGTGAGAAGGAGGACATCTGACTCTACTGGGCTTTCATCCATACCATTCTGGCACATTCATTCATGTGATATAAATAGATTTTTTAAATTAAGGGAGAAACCCAAAGCTTGACCTTGTTTCCAGCAGATAATTTCCTGAGTTACTAGAAGACTATAGCAAATTACATTAGGAGCATTGGACATGGTGGCCACTAATTAATTACTGCCTCAATAAAAGGACATGACCATCAACCATAGGTGCAGTTGAATGAACGACCATCTCAGCTTTTTCCTGCGGTCTCCTTTCATCTACTTAACCCCCAAACTAGGATAGCAAAATGAGTGAGGAAATCAAGGCCCACAGATGTCCAAGGTCACACCATTAGTCTGTAAGTAAACTAGAATGTAGGTTTCTTATCTCCTAGTCAAAAATAATTTATGATTCAAGGCATTTTAGCAAATATTGAAAGATGTCTTGCTGGGGAAAAAAGGGAGGATCCTAATTAGTCAAATGTGTTTGGGAAATGCATCATTCTTTATTATCCTTTCCTAAATTTAAAATGTACATTTTGCATATGAAAGTCTCTCATAGATCTTTCTGTAAATTTTTGAAATTTGGTTTTATCCATAAATTCCATGCATTTTGATTATGCATTTGATCGCAGGTGTTTTTTTTTTAAAACACCCGTTAGTATTCAGAGGCACTAGTATTCCTCAAATCCCATTTTTGGTAACATATCTTAAAGCAATTCAGAAAGAGTTCTGGGACTGCTTCTTATTAATAGTAATAGTATAAATAATAATGCTAATACTCGCCTTTTATTGGCATTTCTATGTTCGTACCATCTTACCTCAAAATACTGCCAAATCTTCGTAACTTTTCCTGTCTGATTGATTCTCTGTGTTCCTACCAGATATGCCTTCCCTAAACACAGTCACTATGCCCTCCTCCCGCTCTATGGAGTATCTATGATACTCCACTGTTCTCAGTGTAAAATCCAACTTAGTCTGGCATTTCAACCTTTCTCTCTCTCCAGGTTTTTTCTTCACTGCTCTTCAAGGCAAGCCCTTTGGTTTAATCAATTGGCTCACACTCTGATCCCTAAACAAGGCACACACTTTCTCACTCCCACCACCTCTGTGTTCTCTCCTCTTTCCACGTGTGCAGATGTGTTTCTCGATAGACTGCAGGTTCCTTTGAGAGCAGAGGTCCTTACCTGTTCAATGTTGTTTCCCTCACAGCGCCTGGCCCCATGTCTCATACCAGGGATGTTGTAACAACTCCAGCTGTCCACCTGTACTGCCTTCACCTCTCATCTTACGCCTCTCAACAACAAATGTCCACGAGCAGGGTCACATTTGATGACCCGACACTCAGCAACTCATGTGGTTTTATTTTGAAACTTTAACTATAGTGACAAAGCTTTGTTATGATAGAAGTTAGAAATACTAAAAAGAATTGCATGTGAGGGAAAAAAGCAATATATATTTTAGTTCTATATTTTAAAAATTTTTTATTGAAATTCTACACCTTCAAGTCCAAGTTTTTGTATTGGTTGTAAGAGTAGCTTTAGGTGCCCATGGGCTTGTGTAAAATATGTCCTCCAGGTAGTTCCATCTCTACCTTATAGAAGTCGCTGTTTGCAAAGGGATCAGTGCACACAAAGTCAGAGAGGCTGAGATAGAAGGACAATCTATAGTCAAAAGACCTGGCTTTGGGTTCTGATTTTATGGCGGACTCCTGAGTGACCTTGGGAAAAGCTTCTTATCCTCCCTGGGCAGCAGTTCTCTCGACTGTAAAATAGGAAGTCCAGTATTTAAACTCACAGAGTTATTGTGGGAATTAACTGCGGTAATTGCCGTAAAATGCCTTGTAAATTATAAGGAGCTCTGCAAACGTTAGTTATTATTAAGGAAACATTCTGGGCATCTCCAAGTTGGTTTGTTTGTTTTAGTCAACACTAGAGGTATTTCTAATTTCCCTAGAATAATTTCTATCATGAAACGTGATTTTCTTATGTCTGTATGATTGCTCCGTGTTCCACTTTTAACTTGGTTCATATTTACATTCAGCAGAGTCAACTTCTTAAAAACTTCTTTTTATCGCTGCTCAAGCTGTTGTTAGTAACCCAATGAAGTATTACGGCTAAGCTTTCCATTTTAGATGCTGATTCCAATTTTAGACTTTCAACTACACACACACATATCATCAGGTTTATTTTTCCTCCTCCCTTCCTCCCTCCCTCCTTCCCTTCCTTCCTTCCGTCCTTTATTCCTTCCTTCCTTCCTTCCTCCCTCTCTTTCTTTCTTTCTTGCTTCCTCCCTCCCTCCTTTCCTTCCTTCCTTCTATCCCTCCTACCTTCCTCTTCCCTCCTTCATGCCACTATCTCTTCCTTTTTTCCTCCCTCCAATGAGAGTCTAGAAATATTCACATCAGAAAATGCTGCATGAATCTTTGACCAGAATGAAATTTGACTTCTCCCCTGCCTGAGTCTACTTGAAATGCTCGTAAACCCTCACCATTTTCTCCAGAGCATTCAGATAGTCTCTAGTAGGTAAAATGTACCTGTGTGTTATTTACCAATTAGGTCCCAGAGCAGTCTATAAAGTTAATGCATAATCTATTATGCAGGATACTTGATTACTGAAGAGCATTCCCCAGGCATTCCACAGCCTATCGGGGCCACACATTTTCTATGATATGATGGGAATTATTGACTCACTGGACCAGAATGCTCTCGGAGTCCACATAAAGACCCTTATTTCCACAATGAATTGAAAAGCCAACAGACTCTAGTTTCCTGCATATTCACAGTTTGCAGATTATTGATCTGATAATGAATCAACTTAGCATCCTCTGGGTGCCCTTAGCTCAATGTATGTGCAACCTCCCTTCAAGAGGCCCGAGTCACAGAACTCCCCAAACCACCACCTGCACACCAGCTGCTTATGGCACTCAACTGCTCAGATTATTTTTGTTTTTAAAGTGTAGTATTTCAGCCTTCCTTAAAGCATACTAGATCTGGGAAAGTAATACTCCCTAGGAAATAATAAGTGAATTGCCATAGATGCACAATTATAAACAAGAAAGGCCTATAAAATATAATCATAGAATTTTCAAGCTGGAATAAAATGTAATAAAATTGTTTACAACTTATTGCACATTAAGGCTAACCTTAGGGGATTAAAGACAGGACTCCTTTTTAAATTAAGTGTGTGTAGGTGTGTCTGTGTGTGCGTCTGTGAGTGTGTGTCTGTGTATGTGTCTCTGAGTGTGTCTATGTTTGTGTGTGTGTGTCTGTGTGTGTATGTACTGATTTTTCTGAAGGATCATTGTTGGAGCATGTTTAATTGAGTCCCCTCATGTCACATAGCCTCTTAGGAAAGTGTGTTCTCCAGTGGCCGACACAAACTACACAAGAGCTACATGGATTATTTTGGGGGGAAGGTCATAACTTGATCTCATCCCCGTTTAGTCTATTAGAAAAATTACCTTCTAAATTTCAATATAAAGATCAATTCTGTTTTGAATGATCACATTTGCAGATGAAACAATGCACTTTTGCACCTCTACTTTCATGGTCTTTCTGTCCCCACCAGCCTCTCCAAATCATCTTTCCATCTCACACTCCAATGGAGGTCCGTCTGCTGCAAGCAGAACTGCAAATCAGGATCCGTGGTCTGAGCCATTGCTCTTCCTTTAACCCTCTGCTCCCTTTGGAAGGCCCCCTCTCTTCACATGCTCCTGTCGTCTTGTGCTGGAGTGGAGGGGTTCCACAGCAGATTCCTTTGTTGAGATCCCAGGGATTCACATACGTGAAGTGCTCACTTTACATTCGTTGACTGAAAGAATGAATAGATTCCAGAATGGGTCTAGCCAGGAAGCCACCCTATAAGGCCTTGCTCTCTGATATGTTCCATGTTCCACAGGATCTTCACATTTTCAACATGTGAAAGATTGAAAAGATCTCTAAACTCCCAGAATTGGTTCTTTAGTGGTAGGATTTTAGGTTCAAATACAAGCAGTGAAGTCTTGAGTAGTATGTCTTTGAATTGCACCTATTCAATCTATTTTTCCATCAGGGGCTCATAAGCACCACAAAGGCAATGACCTTTTTCCTGTTTCTGTGTTTAACCCCCAGCAGTCCTCATTATATTGCTCTGTTCAACAAATGCTGAGGTCCGGCTCTTTCTGCTCCTTTCATCCCCAGATAATTTAAAGTTGACTATAATAAAATGTTTTGCAACTTACTACATGAAGTTGTTAAAGATCCTCTGTCAGGTAAGTGATAAGAAAAGAGTCTAGCCTGTCCTTCTCAATCACTGGCTCAAAGTTCATGCGACCTGTACTTGTACATATCATACCCAAACCACCTTTGGCCTGCTGATTTGAGGATATCATCCATCAGTGGATGAATGTAATGCTGATCTCTGGCTCTCTCTGCTGCCTGACAACTGGTGCCACTAGGGGAAGATCTAGGACCCCCACCCCACCCCCACCCCCCACCCACTGCTGGGATGCTGGGATGCTGGAAGAAAGGACCTTGAGATAGAGTGGTCCTCATGTCCAGCATCAAGTGGCAGCTATCTGCTCTCACCTAGTTCCATATCACGGTCAGGGCCATAATTGTGCCTCAATATCTATATCTCCTATCTCTGTATTCTGAGCAAAGCTGAGGGAGTTGCTACCCAAAACAAGTATTCCTCTCTCAGCAAACTACCCCCACCTCCCATTCCTCCTCACCTCATGACATTTTCTCTTCATGCAAAATTACTATAGACAGAGTGTAAGGCAGAGGGAGGTTTCTGGCAAGCAATTAGGTAAATGCCTTACCTGGAAAGATTTTTTTAAACCTCAAATAAAGATTCAAGAATTGAAAGTTGAAATACATTTTATGAAAATGTATTGATTGAATTTGGCTCACTGATATAAGATCATGGCTTCCATGTTCAATAAAATTTCCTTTGACATCAGCCAATTAACCTGAATATAAAGCAATGATTTGTTGACTGTCTTTATTTTATTGCTAATGTCAATTGGCATTTGGCTTTTTAGTCATAATAAATTTACAGTATCCACTTTACTCTTGTGAGTGTTATTGATAAGACAAAATGAGAACACACGCTTACCATCATTGCTTTTAATTCCACCCTTATATGGAGTCTAAACACACCACCAGACAGTGCCCTCAGAGGTCATCAAACCCCAACTCTCCATTAGATCAGTCAGAAGGCTCCACAGTTAACAGGGAGCAGTACATGTCAGCTCTGCAATCACACCATGGTAAAGGTGAGACAAACCATCAGGTAGTCCAGAAGGCTTCCATTTAACAGCCATTCATTGAGCCCGAAGAGTTGGAGTAGGTTCTGGACCTTCCTCCTATGAGCACAGATAGAGCTGTAAATATGCCCTCTTGTTCTACTGACAGGAGCCTCAAGAGGCTGATATTCATCTGTCCCAAATGAACTCATTTGAACTCTTGGGGGATTCCCCTTAGCTTTCTCATTACCAGGCTAGAATAACATGCAAATAATTAGGTGCCAGCATGCCCTTTTTTTAAACATTATTAAATATGCAACAATTATCACATATAGTATATTCTTTGTGAATAGAAGCCCCTTCAGGATAATGCATATTCTCAATCCCAACTGAAAAAAGATGAATTATTAACATTCACTCTTCAAGCTCTGTAAAACCAACTCTCAGATCGTGGCACTGAACACTCGCTGCTCTGGCATCTACACACACTGGCTGGAGAATTCATGTGCTACAGGGTTTGACACACTCATTCTCTCAGGTGAAATACTGCGGGCAAAACTGCATAATTTATTAGGCTGGTACAGCAAGGCTGAATAATTAGATTATCTCCTTGTATGAGGCTACATTTTATGATGATTTTTTTTAACACTGCAATCTAAATTGGGATTGGAGGTGAGGCGTGGAAGGAAGTTGAAAGTAAACTAATCGGGAGATGCTCTACGGGAAACAGCTGTATCACTCCATGCCATCAAAAGTAGGATCTCATCCTCAAAAGGCTTTCAAATCGTCTATATGATTGGCTAACAAGCACCTCAAATGTTTTAACAAGAAAGTGATTATATATATGTATGTATATACATACACATATATACAATGCTGCGGGTTTATTTGGGTGCGTGAAGAGGAAAAGAAAAAGAAGCCTAGACACCGATAATTTCCCCCACGAACAGGTAGAAAATAATTTCCAAATGTTAGCCAGAGGAGACAAAGTCAGAGAAAGAGCTATATCTTACCCTGAAGTTCCTCCTGAGCCTTGAAATGATGGTTTTGGGAAGAGTAGCCAATGTCACCAAAGAGACAACTCCCAATAAGAATTTGGGATTCTTCTCAGGTGGTCAAGGTAAAGAAGGCAGCCACCATGGAGGACACATGGGTGTCCAGGTGTTTGCTATCCTGGCTCACTCAGTCCTTCTTCACTCTTTCTCAGCACCTGAGCACTAGAGTGGGTCTGTCATTCTAGGAGATTTGCTTTTAAAGTGCCTCCCCTTGGACTGCTCTCATTAGCATCTCGTTCTTCTTCAATGGTCAAGTAATACGTGAGGATGTGAGGATTGGGTTGTTTTCCCATTGGAGAATTTGCATCTTATTAACTAGCCAGACAACCCATCTCAGGAGCCCCAGAGAGAACCACTGAAGATCATTCTTCCTGTGGCCACTCTGGTTCTGCTTGGCCTCCCCTCTGTCACATCGTTTCCTCCTTTTTTTTCTTTACACATTACTGAGAGGTTAAATTTTTACAAATCTTATATTCATAAGACATTTTATCTTTGAGCTGATGGGAGATAAGGAAAGCTCGTACACCTGGCCCTCCCAGGATGGAAAACTCCATTTGAAACTAATTGGCTATCTTGACAGTTGGTACATGAGCATACCTTACCATGAAATTCAGGCAGGAGAGGCAGGATCAAAGAAAGGGTCAAGAGAAACCCTTCCTACAGGATCCGGTGTAAGGGGATCAAACCAAAGTCAATTTCCATCCCCTGCTTATTTCTGAACTGAAGCAATTTAAAAATCAGGTGGCTAGAACCCCAGTTTTTATCACCCCCATTTCATTTTCATCTTTCATTATCATTATCACAAAAAGATACAAAAAATAGTCTTTTATTCATCAACATCAGGTAAAATGATTTGCACATATTTGCCTTAAGCATGGAGTAAAAACTAAGACTCACTCATATTCACTGTTTCCTTTGAACATCACATAATTGGTCCCTATATTTCCCTGAAATCTTAGATTTCATTCTGAAAACCCTGCATTAGCTATGACTTTATCCTAAGGATCAACTTCTTTTAAGCCTCAATATCTGTCCCTTGCTTTTGGAAAAGGAACTGTTTTTCCAAAGGCTCAGCATGCCATCCTTTGGGCTTTTGCTATATCTATAGCAACCACTCTGTTGGGAAACCTTACAAATAAAAGGAGGCTTTGGAGTCTGGGCACACATAAACAGATACATCGCAATAATAAACATTTTAGGTTCTTTGTTTAAACCAGCAACAACAGGTTATTAACAACTCCTGAGGTATCGCCCTTGATTCTGATTAAAGAAAAGGAATTCTGTTTCCTGAAATTTAGTAAATTTCCAAGTTAATTTGCTCTTGCATTTCAGAAATTTCCATTTGACAATCCAATATTAGACCTGTGTTTAGAAGAGATGTGTGGCCTAAACTGGCAATTAAGGGTAAAGTTCTCTGTTATCTTTGAGGAATTTCCTAATTTTCTCCACAAATTATGCATCCCCATTTTGAAAGTCATCCCTTTCAAAGAAATCTAATGGCTTTGTGAGAACATTAACTCTACTCTCAGCATTCCTGTGAGACTGACAGGAAGAAAAATACGAAATAGTTTAAAAGTGGGGATGAATAAAGAAAATAATGTCTAGTCATGTTGGATTCAATGCAACATTTCCTTTTAGTCAATAATCTCTTTACTAAAAGGAACCGGGGCTCATTGGAGAAATGGATGCTTCTAGGACTGGGACAGGAACTACACAAGATAAGCCTAGAGGATCTTGCTACACCAAAAAATAAGAAAGTGTTTAAATACATACATACATACATACGTGCACACACATGCACACACACACACAGAGATGGCGGGAATGTCAAAGGACCACAAGAGACAAGAGCTCCCAATGGCCAAAGCTAGAACAATTTGGACAACAAAATAAACGAAGTAGTAAAATAAAATAAATATCTATGAGTCTATAGGGAAGGAAAAATTTCCTTCTACTCTCTTAGGTTCTATAGCTGGGTCTAAGAATTAAACTGTAAGAAGAAAGATTAACAGGAGAAAAGCATACAAATTTTATTTAATATTTTTATATGTGCATGGGAGTCTTCAGAAGGAAAATAACGACAAAGAGAAGCCCTTAGCCACAAAAGTTTATATACCTTTTTGAACAAAGAACCATAAATTGTAGGGATGTGACACGGCAAAGGGATTTGGAATAGAGACAGCAAATCGTGGGACTGTGAGTAGGAAATAGATGGGGAAACTAATAGAAGATAAGGATTATTTTGGTAGGTTTGTTTGTACGGGTCCATTTCAGAGTCAATTCTCAGGCTCTGGTGATAAGAATGCTCCTCTCCTCTTGGGACAGAGAAGATATCTTTTCCATGGGTAATTTTAGGACCTGGTTCTAGGTAGAAAGGGGGAGATCAGAGATCCCTTCTTGCATCTTCTGTTTCTCAAGTTCCTTCAGCTCAAAATAATCAGTATGCCAAAATGGCATATTTTGAAGTGGCATGTTCCGAACTCCTTCAAGTACATACTGATATAAGTAAATGATTAAATAAAACAATAAATCATAGAATAGAATAGACAAATCTCCCATGCAGAACAATTCCAAATAACTTATGTGGACAATCAGCCCGTAAAAAGGTAGACCATAACTCTCCACTCTTTAAGTGTGGGCTGCTCATAGTGACTTCCTTCCAAAGAGTGCATACAGTATGGAAAAGGAAAAAAGAAACATTTTCCAGTTGACAAACTTACAAATATTACCTCAGACATAAAAAATGATGTCATCTTGATAGCATGCATCCTTGATATGGAGTGATGAGAATGTGATCTTCCTCCAAAAGCCACAATCCTAATCTATTCATGAGCAAAACATCAGATAAATCCCAACTGAGAGACATTCTACAAAATACCTGATGAGTAGCCCTCAAAACTGTCAAGGTCATCAAAAAATGGAAAGTCTGACCTTCTGTCACAGGCAAGAGGAGCCTACAGAGACATGATGACTAAATGTAATGTGGTATCCTGGATGGGATCCTAAAAACTAAGGAAATATGAATAAAAGTATAACAATATATCAATACTGGTTTGTTAATTGTGACAAATGTATCATACTGATATGAGATAATAATAGGGGAAAATGGGTGTAGATTAAATGGAAACTCTACCTTAGCAATTTTTCTATAAATCTAAAACTATTCTAAAATAAGAAGTTTATTTCTAAAATATAGAATCTACTTACTACTTCCCAGGCAAAACCCAAGTGCATGAACACATTGGCATTCAAAAAATGTTTGTTGAATATATGAAAATAAAATTTGTTCCTTAGTCTCTGTGAGTTTACTGTAGTACATCACCTCCCATCCAAGAGTTCTTTTATTTAACACCAAAAAATGACTTTGAAGGTAGAAATGGTATATGGAAAAAGTAAATCTATAGTGGAGAAATCAGAAGTAATTTCTCAGCAATGAAAGTATATAGTCATGCGCCATATAGCGATGTTTCAGTCAGCAACAAACCGCATATATGACAGTGGTCCCATAAGATTAGTACCATATAGCCTAAGTGTAGTAGGCTATACCATCTAGTTTGTTTAAGTACACTCTATGATGTTTACACAACTATATAATTGCCTAACAATGCAGGTCTTAGAATGTATCCCCATCCTTAAGCGACACGAGACCGTATATTGACATCACTTAAAATCTCCATCACAATAGAACTTTTAAAATGATAATGCAAATAAGAGACTAAACTTTTTATTTTTAAAATACTTTCACATTTATTTGCAATGTCAATTCCTGCAATAATGAATTGAGACAGGCAAGGTAGGCATTACTTTCTACATTTTGAAGATCAAAAATCTTGAGGCAAAGAGAAAATGTACAGTGGGTTTAAAGTGGAGAAGAATTGCTTCATAATCCACATATTGGCAATAATTAGGTTGTGGCTTGGGCAAGTTGTCTCACTTTTCTGGGGTTCAGTTTCTCTCTCTGAAAAATGAAGGATACTTCCACGGTAGGGGAAAGTCCATGTATAATATACCCCTCCCAACTCCAAACATATAGAAGGTAGCATGTTTATTTTAAAATAAATATAAAACTGCATTAAATATTAAGAAAAAAAATCCAAAGACCAAAAAAGAAAGAAAATTACAGGTACAGGCATAGGTTAAAGCCTCATGGTTATTGAAATAGAGACTAGTTATGTATGTATGGTCTGGCTGGGTCCTGCAAATGGGAATAAGTGGGCTCCAAACTGGGCTCAGACTGTGCTTCATAGAGATTGGAACATCCCCTCTTGTCTGCCAAGGTGGCTTCTAGAAACATGACCCTTTCCCAAAGCATATTTACAAAGTCAAGATTCTCACATGAGCATGGTTTTCAGGTGGAGCTGAGCTGCTAACATAAGGCCTCCTGTGGATCCAGACACCGAGAGGCATGGGTCGAAGCAATTGTAAAATGGCCTTCCAGGAAAGGGGCACAGAAGGGAACTCCTCAAGAGATGAGTGAAACCAAAGAAATGGGAGAATTCTCATTCAAGGAAGTAGAACTAATGGAAAAATATGAAAAGATGTTTAAAAATCAATATCTTTGGAATTCTTAAAGAAATAAGGGAGGGGAATGGGAAACTCAATAGTAGATTAAATATTAGGCTAACATAACCAAAGAAATTATGAAATGAAAGATAGAATTATATCCTGAGAAAAATTTCCAAGATGAAAACAAAGAGATAAGGTAATAGAAAAAAAGAAAGAGAAATTGACATGGAGGCTCAGAAGTACCAACATATGTCTAATAAGAATTTCAGAAGAGAAAGATAAAGAATGGGGGAGAGGGTCTAAAAGAGTTAGGTAATGCCTGATATTTCCCAGAATGAGAGAGACAGAAGTCTTCAGATTAGGGAGATCCATTGTGCACACAGCAGGAGAAATAAACGTACATCCACACAGAGACATTGCAATGGAGAGAAGACGGTAAAATCCACCAAAGGAGACAAATTACCTAAAAAGAACAGCAATCCAGTTGACAGCTCATTTTTTCATTAATAAAAGAACTTGTTCAAAGTGCTGTGGAAAAATAATTATGAATGTACCTAGAATATTATTCCTTCAAGAGTAAATGTAAAATGAAGACATCTTCAGACATTTAAGGACTAAGTTTATTACTATCAGATCCTTACTGAAAGAACTATTAAAGGATATAATTCATCAAATAGAAAAATAAATTCAGAAGTAAGGAGTGGGATTCAAGAAAGTTGGTGAGCAAAGAAAGTGGATATAATGATGATAAAAATACATAGATGTTTACTTTAAATATAAAAAATATGCTTTTTGTGTTTAACACGTTGGAATTAAAATTCTAGATAGTGATTGCATGAAAATTAGGAATGAAGAGATCTAAGGAGTATGAGGTATACCAAGGTCCTTTCTTGTACACTTTGTTAGAACCTTAGTAATGGAATATATGTATTGAAAATTTGAGGGCAACCACTAAAAGAACAGAAATAAAATACAAAACTTACAAACTAGCATAAGAGGAAAAAGAGCAAAAAAGGAGAAAATTATATCAACCCAATAAAAGACTACTAGTGAAGGGAGAAGGAGAAGGAAAGCAAAAGAAACATAAAGAGAAGACACAAAATAAAGTAGTAGAAATAAATCCAGATGAATGTGGAGACACAAGTGTCAGAATAATACTTCGTATATAGCATTGATGCTTATTATGTAAAAATTTTAAGTCCCTAATAAAATAATTATAATGCACATACACATATATGTAATCAACTCTATAGATTGCTTTAAGCAGACTGAAAGAATCAAACTCATGATAGTAGTTGCAATATTGGTGAGCAGTACAAGAAGACTTCTTTTATCTATAATATATTAATTATTTGAATATTAAAGAAGAATTATTAGTATATTCCTTTATCTATAATATATTAATTATTTGTATAGTAAAGAACACAAATATAGGAAAATATTCAGGCTTATTGATTAGAGGTGATGGAAACCCAAGTATTATTAGATTTCCCTTTGTGTGTCTTATGTTTTTCTATTTTTTACAAAAAGTATTTAGGCTAGGTTATTCCTTCTATGTCTAATAATGTATATATCTCTATGTTACCCCAAAGCACCCAGGTAGCTGCAAGCAGAAGAATCAAGACTAGCACCGAGGTTTCCTGATTTCAAGTCAATGGTTCTTTCCTTTACATCAATATTCTAGGTGTTCTAGTTATAATCAATGTCAGCTGCTCCCTCGGGTCTTTAGAGATGACTTTTGAAAGTTAGTACAAGCTTTGAGTTTTTATCACTTTTTCTTTTACTCTCAGTGCCCAGATTGGCACCAATTTACCCTGGAGAGGTTCTTGTGAGCCTTAATTGAGGACCACAAAAGATAGCAAGATCTTAAGTGAGTAGCTCTGAATAATTTCTCCAAGCAGATCACTCTGTGGAATTTCATTTTCAACATGAATGGTCACACTTCAAGCAATGAATGAGATGCATTGTTCAGGGGGAAATGACGCACTCAATTCTGTAGTGCTGCTCCACGGTCTCAGTGCAACTTAGCAGTGCGTCAGCATTTTCATTATAAACCCGTCAGTGGGATGTAAGTGCCTAGAGGCTTCCTATGAAATCAATTTGCTGAGTCACTGCTGAGAAGGACCCACAAGACTGTCACAAACACAAACATCAAACTCTTGCTGGATGCCTCTTCTGACTATATTGGTCCTCACCCTGACCTCTTTATGACCTTGAATTTTTTCTTTGTTTCTGGAGCCTACTAGTTTGATTATTATTGGCTCATATCTATAGTCTCATATTTCTCTTACTGGGTCACCCTTTTTCTCCACAATTGGACAAAACTTGAGGGTGGGTGGAAGATCTTTTGTTTATCATGCAGCTCCTTACAGAACCAAGTTATTGCTGCATGGCATAGGTTTTAGAGATAGAATAGCTGAATGAGAAGAGTAATCAATAATTTAATATGTGATCACGCATTTAGATACAATGAAAACTCTCTCTTCGTGGTGTTGGACTAACTCCCAGATTAGAGAATTAGTTGGAGCACATAATAAGCTATTTTTTTCCGGAATATGTACATGATGGAGGACAAAACCTGTGTGACACATCCAAATTCATAAACTAATATCTCTTGACTCTGGAATGCCCCTACTTTTTCCTCTGAGTGTCTGAAGCCAATCCATCCTTTATCATTAGTCCTAGTCTACCTCAGACAAGACTTCTCTATTTTGCTCATCTCTTCCCTCTTGCCTCTGAACTACTTTTGTAATTATGATCTATGCAGCTTAGCCTTTATTTATATATTGTGTTGGTCTGTGAGTTATTTGGGGGATATTAGTTCTGTTTGCCAAGTAAATGGGAGAGCTTCCTGAAAGCAGCCCCTTGTTTCAGGGGCTGAAACATAGTTTGAGAACAGTGCTGACAACTTACAAGGCACTGGAGAATTAACTACGTGTTTCTTGACTGCTTTGTGGCAAGTCATACGGCTCAGACTCCTCTGCTCAAAGACACCAGCTCCACTCCTCTGCATCAGGCCTCCTTCGAAGTCACTGAATTGGTGGAGTGAGTTGGGGCAGAGAGCACTCTGAGATTGCCTATAATCATGCTTCTCCATTGTTCTGCAAAGGTGGCTGTCTGTTTTAAGAAATACTGCTCAATATTACCTTAAGGTTGGCAAACTCTAAGCAGATTTTGACTTAGAGGGAGAACCTAGGACCATCAGCAACAGCTGGAAATCTTACCTTACCGTGTAATGTCTCCTGTCACTTCAGAGAATCACAGTTTTGCGGAGTGAAAGTCCTTTAGCTCAGGAGCTTCAAAATTCCTCACCTGCCATCTGCAGTAAGAACTCCATTTTACATTGCAACATAGTGCATGCATGTGAATGAGTGAGAGAGGAGGAGAATGAGAATGAAACCAAAGTTTTAGGAAACTCTAACTACTATATGTGGTTCAATTGATATTATAGATCCTATCCTATCCTATCCTATCCTATCCTATCCTATCCTATGCTATTCTGTTCCATTCTAATTCATTTTTTAAAAGTGTTGGATATGACCAACTATATTGAATTTATAATTCTGATATATAAATGACTTTTCCCACATTTCAGATAAGAATTTATTATTCCCATATCATTCAGTATCTGCTTCAACCTTTTTAGTGGCCATCTGATCAGTAGGAAGTTCTTTGGAATATTTGATAAGATCCTTTTTCTCTGTAACTTCTGTACCCAGATTATTTTTGAGCTTTTGTTGGATTGTGGCTAAGGCCAAAGTCCCCACCTACTGTGAAGCATTGCAGCTAGGCACCTCCCTTCAGGGCTTTCCCCTCAATTGGCCACCACCTCCTCTTCCCAACCCCAGCCTCAACAGCAAGAGGACTGCAACTGCAAATTAAGACTTAAGAGGCACCACTTAAAATAGCATCAAAAGATACAGAATATTGGGGGGAAACTTGACAAAATATGTGGAAAATATACACATTGAAAGCTACAAAATATTACTAAGAGAAATTAAAGAAATTAAATATGGTCATGGGGTAGAAGACTCAGTATTGTCAAGATGTCAATTTTCTCAAATTTATCTCTAGATTCAATGCAATTCCAATCAAAATCTCAGTTGGCATTTTTGTATAAATTGACAACTAATTCTAAAATTCCTATGGAAAAACAAAGAACCTAAAAGAACCAAAACAACTTTGAAAAAGAACAAAGTTGGATGGTTAACATTACCTGATTTCAAGACTGATTATAAAGCTACAATAATTAAAACAGTGTGCCGTTGGCATAAAGATAGACAAATAAACCAATAAATAGAATAGAGTGTCTAGAGGTAGATTGCCAAATATATGGACAAGTTATTTTCTAAAAAGGTACAAAATTCCTTGTAGAAAGATAATCTTTCCTACAAAAGGTGCTGGAACAATTGTATATGCACATGCATAAAAGTGAACTTGGATACCTACTCACACCATATGCAAATATTAACTCAAAATGGATCATAGGCTAAATGTAAATCCTAAAAGAATAAAACTACTAGAAGAAAACCAGAGAAAAACTTTGTGTTCCTCAGTTAAGCAATGATTTCTTAGATATGACACAAAAAGCACACTCCATAAAAAGAAGAAATTGATAAATTGGACTGTCTCAAAATTAAAAATTCTGCTCTTCAAAAATCACTGTTAGGAAAATGAAAAGACAAGTCACAGACAGGGAAAAAATATTGACAAATTATATATATCTGATTGAAGGACTTGTATCCAGACAATAAAGAACTCTTAAAATGTAATAATAAGAAAACAAACAACCCAACAAAAATACGAACAAAAGATTTCAAAAGTCATTTGACCAAAGAAGATAAAAAATTTTAAAATAACCATATAAAAAGATCCTTATTAGGGAAAGGAAAATAAAAACCACTTTGAGATACCACTATACACCTATCAGAAAGGCTAAGATTTGAAAGACTGACCATACCCAGTGTTGACAAAGATGTGAAGGAACTGGAAGTTGTGTACATTTCTGTGAGGATGTAAAATGATATAAGCACCTTTGAATAGAGTTTAGTGTTTCTTAGCAAGTTAAACAACATTGCTATATAATCCAGCCATTCCAATCCCAAAAGAAATAAAAGCATATGGTTGCACAAAGAGTTGTTCGTAGATGCTCATAGCAGCTTTATTTGCAATAACCAAGAACTGGAAATAACCCATATGTGTATCAACAGGAAAATGGAGAGACAAATTGTGATATCTATTACAATGGAATACTACACAACCATAAAAAATGAACTTTTGATACACATTACAATATGAATGAATCTCAAAAATAATGTTGAATTTGTTAAAGTAGCTGGACAAAAAAGAGCACATACTGTATAATTCCACTTGCAAAAAATAATAGGAAGTACAAATTAATGCATTGTGACAGAAAACAGATCACTGATTGTCCAAGGACAGGGCGAGAGAAGAAATGATCATGGGAGACATAGATGGCAAGGGACCACCGGAAAACTTTTGAGGATGATGGATATGTCCACTATCTTGATCATAGTGATAGTTTAATAGATGTATACATATGTCAAAATGTATCAAATTGTATTATTTAAATATGGGTAGTTCAATAAAACTGAAAAATACTTTAAATGTATACCTGATACCACATGTTCAAGAAAAAAGGAAGAAGAAGAAAGGAAAAAAACTGTACTAGTGTAATTTTCATTAACTGAAAGTGAAAAAATAATTCTAGAATTAGGACAAGATGTCCACTGCTACTCTGCAGGAAGGAGGGGCTCAATGAAGCACGGTTGAAAGCTGAGACTGGAAAAATGCAAAGCCATATCACATGGATACCTCAATGAATTGGGACTCCTCAATAGGCAAGTTTTATTTCTATGCACAGATCATAATTTCTCCTTTGGAGTTATTCTTTCTTTTTCATGACAGTGCATCAAATGCACCAAAACAGCTGCCCTAACTCCTCTTAGGTCTCTTCTCATCCATAATAAACATTCTCAGTTTCCCAAGAGGCAAGATATGGTTTCCTGATCCATTCGTGGGTTTTTAACCTTGTTTCTATCTGGTTTCTCCCAACCACTTCGTAAACTACCCAGTGGGTGGGTAGATTCTATGTGTATGCTTAAAGCTCCCAGGTGTCATGCCACCAATGTAAACAAGCTCCCAGAGTCTCAGTGTTGAGAGGGAAGGGCAGATGTGTTTGGACGAAGCCCTGGAGTTGTATCCTAAAGGATCTGGTTCAAGGAAACAAAGGAGGGCTAAGGTCCCCAAGAAATAGCAAGACCTGGGCACGAGGTCCAAGATATGTCATTTAATTGAATACTTAAAATGTATACAATTTCTTTTGGGATACAATTTAGAAATTGCTCCACTATCCAAAGTATTCTAAAACAATTGTGTGAATGGATGCGTACATTTGTACAACTCCCTCTTTAGGCATTCTTATTCTTCTGGGGTCCCTGGAAAGGTTAACAGGTCATGAGATGCCTTATATTGCATCATGTCTCTCTGGTTCAGATCTATCTGAAAGTCCTTAATTCATACACTTCCATTTTATTTATCCTCTCACACAATACAACTTTACCTCGTGCAAAGTATGAGTGAGACCATGGGTCAGGCACCAGGGGTGAGGTAACAGTGGGGAACTGGGATGAGCATGACTCCAAACAGGTCACAGCCCCTGCCTTCAAGGAGCTTAGTCTATTGCGGGAGAGGATTGGGATCAGATAGGATTCTGGGTTAGAATGTGCCTTGGAGAGAAATAAGCCAAGAGGGGGGAGGCTCAGAAGACACAGAGCTGGCTGCCAGCTGGGAAAACAGGGAAGTTGTCCTCCTTTCTCTCCATCAAGCTGTAAGCCCCTCAGTGTAGGGAAGGTGTTCTCTCCCTCCATATCATGTCAGTGAAAGCCGGAATGCCATACCTAGAACAAGAGAAACCTTATGCATTTCCCTTATGAAAAAGGCCACATGGCATAGCAGAAAATTCACCTGGCTTGTAATTCTGGCCCTGCAGTTCTTAGCTGTGAGGCCTTTGGTAAATTACTTACCACTTCTGAGTGTTAGTTTTCTTACCTGCAAAACTTCAATAGTAACAATACTTTCATTTTTGGTTGATGAATTAAGTGATTTCCTGAAGGCTGTGTGAAAGTGCCTGACTCTTAATAGATGCTGCATACAAACTAGGCGGGCAAGACTTCCTTTGTGTCATGGACTTGGTAGGAAGATGTCTGGTTCTCACTGAGCTTAGGGAAAGGGAGATGTGGATTCTGGTGAACTTTATGACATTGCTGCAGCCCATCTCTATCTTGAATCAGGAGTTAGACCACTTGACCAACTTAGTCATTGAATCAGCGGCAGAAATTCCCAAGGAAGTGTCAACCTTAAAAATAAAACAGTCAGTTATTTTACCAGCAAAATGAGTTTATTAAGGAATAGCCAAAGAACTGAAATTTGGGATGTGCATGCTATGGTGGACCATAGGCAAATCAAACAAACAAGAGAGAGAAATGTTATTTTATAGAGAAAAAGAAGGAAATTGGGAGGGGTTGTTTTGAATGAAAGTCCCTTGGTGGAAAGCAAGAGTTCAGGCTGGTGATAGTTTCTTATTGGCTGAGTTGCTGGGGTAGTTAGTCATTTCTGTTTGGGATGCAATGTACATTTCTTCCTGTAATTGACGATTCTTTTCTATTGATGACTTTCTGCTGGAGCCTGTAATTGACTATCTTTCTGTTGATGACATCCTTCTGTTGGGGTCTATAATTGACTGTCTTTCCTATAATTGACCTTGAGGGGTATTGCATGGGAGCTCCTGCTTCTGGCCTCCTGACTCCATTTTAAATGAGCTTTCCCTTTATTAATTTTCACAGGAGTGACATGAAATGCTGATTCCCAAACCCAACTACTTATACTAATAATCTGGGATATCTGTTAAAAATGCAGACTACTAGACCCACCCAGAGGTTCTGTTTCATTCAGCCTAAGATAGGGGCAAGGAAACTATATTTTAATACCTATTTCAGGAATCTAAAGCATTTGGAAACCTGTGTCCCTTGAGGTCTGTCAGTTTCTACTCAAACTGCCAACATTTATTTATTTGTCTGTCCCCCGAAAAGGGATTTGCAAACTTTTATAGTATGATTTCTTGCTTCCCCAAGCAAGATCTAAAGGAAGAGTTTGTAGAGAAAATTATTGCATAAACAAGGAAAATATTTAGTCTGCTGAAGAAGAAAGGTCAACAAATGGTTCCCAAGCAATTAGAAAAGCCATTTTGTATGCAAATAACACTGCTATACAGGGAATGTGCTAATTACAAATTATTCTTATCTCACCTGCAAAGCTTTTCCTGATGTTCAAATTTGTATTATAAACCTGTGCTCTGCTCCAGACCAACGCATCAGCTGTATCTTGGGGAAAACCAGGAACATCATCTCAGCCTTTGTGCTTTTGGGGGTCTTCTGGGGCCAGGAGGTGACATTCCTCAGAGAACCCCTGAGAGACAGGGGCTCATCTAAATGTGAACTAAGGGATGGGACTGCCCACCTACTAACACACACACATCCTTGGCTCTCCCTTTATTTGTTGGATTTGTGATTTTGCCTCCATTCTCATCACTCTAAGCCAAGGCCCTCAGCTCCTCGCACCTAGATTAATGGTTTCATTAATAACAATTGTTACCTCTTTTTTTTTCTTTTCTCTGGCATTGTTTTCTTTCTTTCTTTATTAAATTTTATTTTATTATGAAGAAAACACTTAACATAAGATATACTCTCTTAAAAAATCTATAAGTGTACAATAGGTTATTGTTGAATATAGGTATACTATTGTACAGCAGACCTCTAGAGCTTATTCATCTTGCTTAACTGAGACTTTATGCCCACGGATTAGGAATTCCCCATCTCCCCCTCCATCCAGCCCCTGGCAACCATCATTGTACTCTTTGATTCTATGAATTTGACTATTTTAGATACCTCATATAAGTTGAATTATGCACTATCTCTTTCTGTGGCCAGCTTATTTCACTTAGCATAAATTAGAAGGACAATTGTTACCTCTTAATAGGCACTTACTAAGTACCGGACACTGCTTTGAGTATGTCACATGTTTTATTTCAGCAAATACATGAAACATACATGCCTTATAGATGTAGGAAGTCAAGTTCAGAGAGGTTAAATAATATGGCCAATGTCACACAACTAGTAAGACAAATTGAAGTCTAGTCTAACACTTGAGGTCTTAATCATGGTACTCTACTGCCTTATATCTCTACAATAACTCCATTTTATCTATTGATGATTGTTTCTCCATAGGCTAAATTGTTTTGCATTTGGCTTCCAGATTTATTTTCTATGAACAAGAAAGACAACACTTACAGGCACATCATAATGTGCCAGGGACAATTCCAAATGCATTATCTCATTTAACTTTCACAAAAACACATGAGGCAGGTTGTATTATTATTGTCATTCAATCTAAAAAGAAACTTAGCCTAAGAGTTTTGCTCAGAGTGTTAGAGCTCCTAATCATTGAATGTGGATTTGAACTCAAGTCTTCTTACTACAAAGCAGGAACATATAACCTTCAAGCATACTTCCTGTCCTCTATAATATTTATCAATATCTTTTGTGGTACAGCATATCCAGTTTAATCCACTTACCAGTTTCTTATGTAACTCAACTGTTTCTGCCTCAGAATTATGGGTTACCTTTTGCCCTGAAAACTGAGTCACAAACTCCAACCCTAAGAGAAAACACATAAAGACTTAGCACACTACCTTGTACGGAACAGAGCTCAAAAACTATTTGCAGAATCATCCAATAGGAGGCCTGGGGGCAGAGGTATACCTACATTTAGCTACTCCTTGACATACTCTCAGATAGCTCATTTCTCATCTCCAAACTTGCCTTTGTTTTGCCTTCTGATGTTATGGAGTGTCCTGAACTCTCAATTGTCCAAATGACTTTTGATTCCTGGTTCTGATTTGATCTCTATATTTTTGGAACTCTCCAGGTCAGGCTGACCCCACACTCCACCCCAGGCAGGATTGGCTGGGCAAGAAAGGGAAGTTTCAAGTCCAGGTGACAAGCTAAACCCTTACTGTGGGACCACCAATCAGGGAGGCTTCAGACCACACACTGTTAAGTCAAGTTCTAGGCAATTCCTAGGAACAGGAAATTTTGGGAGGAGCTGAAAGGAAAGCTATTCAAGCTGGCAGGGATTTGGTATCTGGAAGGTCCTATGATAGACAGTACTAGTCGAGGTAGGCAGCCTCCAGGGCCTGTGACAACAAGTAGCTGGAATACAGGGACAAGAGCAGGAAATTCTAGGAATATGCTAGATACAGTCCTAGAGGACCCTGACTTGCAGGTAGGTTACCAAAGCAAGGAATTAGACATAAGGGGAAAAGATGCTAACTTAGCTACATGACACAGGACATAAGTTGGACCAGGATCAGTGGCCAGGATGAATTAGTGATAATCATCACTGAACAGGTGCCCAAATATTTTGTAAAATATCACCTGTGGGCATTGGCAGGATGGGTAATAGCGATCAGGGCAAGATATAAGATGACTTTTGATTGCCTACTTCCCATCTCCAACTCATCTTTCACCATCTCCAACTCAACAGTCTATGTCCTTTATGAGGATCTCTAGATTGCAGCCACACCCAAATATTCAATTTCTAACACCCTATGAATTATACCTTCCCAGTAGGGCAGATTGATGTTTCCATATGCATGTATCCTGTGAACTCTGACATAAGACTCACCTTGTCCATGTAGACTGCTCTGAAGATTCACTTGGCATAAGAAGAAAGGACTCTGGAGTGAAGTGATCACCTATTGCATAGACCCGTCTTTGATGAATTAGGAAATACCCTCTATTAGAACTGACAGGTCACCTCTTACAGTAGTCACAGATGACCTCAAGTTTCAATGTAATGTAGAAAAAAATGGAGCCTACTCTGTCTCATAGACCCTTTAGGAAATTTTACTGACCTTATAATACCCACTGGCATGAGATGATGCAAGCTTGTCTCAAAAAGATGTATTTTCACAAAGATAAACATTTTTCACAACATTCTCTGAGGATAAAACCCTCCTATCCCAAAACAACTAATTTTTTAACAGGAGCAGAGATTGGAGAAGGGGGATAGTTATCAGAATATATGGAAGGGGTGATCTGGAAATCCTGCTTTTACCCTGAGTCATAGACGTTTTCCTGCTGGGGCATTATCAAGTGACCTCATCTTCTTTTGAGAACTCTTGGCAACAACCTATTAATGCTGGAAAAGCCCTGGTTGATCTAGGGATTTCCCAACACGATAGTGCCAAGATTATCTCCTCCCCAGCCTCCAGTAAACAACAATGTTGTTTTATCCCAAGAAGAGTATTCTAGGGAATGTAAATCTCAGTTCATAATTTTAGATCCCCAAAATAAAAATCTTTATTGTTCCACAAGTTAATTTAATTCCAATTGTGAATTTCATTCTATTGGGGTTGGTGGCAGACACTTAACCTTATTCAGTTTGGCATTCTTTCTATCCCTTTCTTCAAGATTACATTTAAATTTGGGTTGCATACACAGTCCCAAGCATTGGGAGGGCTCCATTTAAATTTTGAGGTTGTCTGTCTACCCAGTCAACCACAGAATCACTCCAAATCTCCTCTGGTCCTCAGTTACTATCCATACAGGTCACTGCTTAAGCTTTTCTTATTTCTGTCACAGTTACCAAAGTAGACTAAAATGTTTTAAGATAAACAAAAATGCAGAATGCTCCTGAGTGGTGAGTGACCCTTTAGTACAATCCATGCCATTCAAAAGTAGGATTCTTTGGGACAGTGGCCCAGGGAGTGCTGTGGTGGTCAACAGTAATATCTGGCAACACTCTAAAGGTTTCTCACAAGTGCCTACAGAGGATTGTCCCAGCAGAGAAAGTGATTGAGGGGCCATTCATGTCAAAGAATCTTGGTGCTTAAGAAGAGTCCTGGGGTTATGTGAAGTTTCAGCTAGAGGGAATTGATAGAGCCATGAGAGGATCTTTCTCAGAGTTTTACCATGAGAACCTGGTAGAATTCCTAGATGGTAAATTCACAAAGGGGGAGGGGCTTCCACTAAGACTGCAGCCCCCAGGAGTTTCTTACTCTCACACTAGTTCGCACTCAGCCTTCAACAATTCATCAAAATGATCATTTAAGTATTGCTACCAGTTTCTGGCTCCAATGGCTTCTACTCTAGTCAAGCGGATCTCAGCTGTGACACTCAGGATGTACCTGTGTCTCCAGATTTTGGGGTGGCAATTTACCCTGCAACTCCAGTTCTCTGAGGGGTCCAAGAAAAGTCCTTGATATAGGGTTTGTCCAGATTTTCTTATTTTAAGGAAGAGAATGACTTCCAATTTTTTTACATGTAGGAGCTGAAACTGAAAGTCTCTAAAGGTTTTCTGTTATGTTTTCTTCTATAAGCTTTATAGTTTTAGGTTTTACATTTAAGTCTTGATCCCTTTTGGTTAATTTTTGTAGATGATGCAAAGTATTAATTGAAGTTCTTTTTTTCTTTTTTCTTTTTTTGGCATATGGATATCTAATTGTTCCAGCACCGTATATTGAAAAAACTATCCTTTCTCCATCCAGTTGCCTTTGCTCCTCTGTCCAAAATTGTTTTCCGTATACAAATATGTCTCTATTTGGTTCTATTGACTTTATGTCTATCTTAAAACCAATATCATATAGTCTTGATTACTGTAGATTTATAGCAAGTATTGAAATCAAGTAGTGTTAGTCTGCCAACTTTGTTCTTTTTCAAAGTGCTTTGAATTTCCATAGGGATTTTAGAATCATCTTGTCAATTCCTACAAAAAAAGACTGCTGGTATTTTAATTCGGATTATATTGAACTTAGAGACAAATATAGAGAGAACTGATATCTTAACAATATTGAATCTTCTGACATATTAGCAATATATACTGCTCCATTTATGTAGATCTTTATTTTCTCACAGCAATGATTTGCAGTTTTCTGTGTATTGGTCTTACACTTTTTGAGGATCAGATTTATGCCTAAGTATTTCATATATTTTGATTCTACTATATATGTTATTATTATTTTTTAATCCCAATTTCTGACTGTTGCTTGTATAAAAAAATAATTGATTTTTGTATATTGTTCTTTTCTCCTGCCACCTTGTTAAATTCACTTATTAGTTCTAATAGCTTTTTTTGTAAATTTCATCAGATTTTTTTCACATGGATGATTATATTGTCTGCAAATAAGGATAGTTTTATTTCTTCCTTTCCAATTCAGATGCATTTTTTTCTTACCATGTTTCCCTGGCTACAATCTCCAGTACAATGTTGAATAGAAGTGATGATAGAACTTGACTTGTTGCTGACTTTAGGAACATAGATTCTGTGTTTCATCATTAAGTATAATGTTAGATTTAGGTTTAGCGTAGACGCCCTTTATCAGATTGAAGACGTTTCCTTCTATTCTTCCTAATTCTGGGGCAAAGGCCAGTTACTCCTATACCAGCATCCTCTGAGGTAACCATGTCTGTGTAGACTTTGGCCAACCTCATGTGGCCATAATCTGACAGTGTTGCACTTCTTTTGCCTTATGCTTCAAGCCTTCCCTGTTGATGCTGAATCATGGATGACATGGGATCTGGTCAGTGACACATGTGTACAATCTGGAAGTTCAGGGGAATTATCCCTATGTGGGACAATCCTTTGACTCATTGACTCATTAGGGAAGTGGCAAGTAAATTCTTCTCTCTCCCTCTCCAGAAGAACAGTCCTGAGACATGAATGTTTCTGTAGCCTTTCAGTGAATCAAGTCTGAGATAAAGTGAAGCAATTAGTGATGCTTGATAGCAAGCAAAGGCCAGCTTGATAATTGGATCTCTCTTCATTGGTGCTTCATTCTCATTCTTCCTCATTCCTGCTTCTCTTAAATTACACTTTCTAATAAAATAGTAGCACATAAGCCTCTGCTTTCTGGGGCCTCCAAATTATGAGGGTATACAAAGGTAAAACTTGGACCTCCTATATTCATTTTTCCAATATGAAAGGAGCTTGTGGAGGGATGAAACCAACAGAGGTGGATGAAGATATAGTAATCGTAAAGAAAACGTGCTGGGTTTACTAGATTAAGTCAATGCTCTGAAACCTGTTCTACTTCTGGATTCCAGTTTTGTAAAACAAAACAATTTCTTATGGTTCAAGCCATTTAAACAATTAGATATGTTGCTCCTTGCAGCTGAAAATATACTACTTATGCCTTGTTTAATGTTTCAATCATTATTTATCATTTCTTCCATTACTTTTATATTTGAAAAGCAGTTTCCTGTTGTGAGATAAAATAAATACCTACCTATGTTTTTTTCTTGGCTTCAATGTTTTAAATGAAACTGCTTCATATATGTGGATTGTTTTGTGTGTATGGTGTGAGGTAAGGATCTAACTTTATCTCCATTCCAAATAATTAACTATTTATGTCAGCACAAGTCATTCCTTCATCTTTTATTTTTCCCTTGATTCATGATGACATTTTTATAGAATCTCCTCTACTTATAAACTTTCATAAATAAGAACCAAGACATGTTCCACAGCAAGACTATGTCAACTACATCTGCTACCAAGAAGTGGCATTAGTGGTCACCTGTGGGCATTCCAGTTTTTTTGTTACTTGTATTTGCATTTTTCATTGCTAATTTTGAGTTATTTTACTAATATCACTAACCTCATCATATCAGATAAATGCAATAGCAATGTGAATATGGTAAGATGATGACAAAAACAAAAGTAGAGATCATTTGTTAAAGCCGAGTTTAAAAAAATAGAACAAGATAAAAAATTGAAAGTTCTCAGCAAATGGCAGATATTGCACACACAAGTTCCACAGTTAGAAATTATTCTGACGGACAAAACAAATCATGCAAGATAAGAAAGTGCTGGGATCCTTTGCAATGAAAAATAATTCACACTAACAAAGAAAACTAATGGATAATATTTTGAGTGTGGGCTAAAGAAGTATCATCCACATCAGAAGCCTGTTTGCTAAATGTTCTGACTGGATAAAAGTTTGAGAACACAAAAGTTCTGGGTGATGAAATAGGCTGCTGATCTACTCCAGTTCAAGGTTCATTCAAATCAGCACATCAAAATGAGCAGTGATAGACTAGATGAAGTTATTTTAACTACTGAATGTCTTTGGGGCTCATTCAGGGATCTTCAGGGAGACAGCTGCCTACCTTGGGAGGTTTTATCAATCTCCATGAATCCAATATGTTTTCCAAAAGGATGAGCCAATGCATGAGGATCAGTAAGAAGCCTAATAGTGTGCCTGGATTTAAGGCATTGAAAGACTACGACTCAATCTGATTTGGTGGGAATGTATCAGGGGAAGCCATCTTAAACATTACTCTCATAATCACTTTGGGCTTGTGAACAGATCAACTTATGAGCTATATTTACAAATCTAACTGTTCATAATTCTAATCTATACCAGTCTCTGTTTTTGGCTGTTTATACTCTTCTAGTCACCAGTCTGTCAAGTCTAGCACCAATACCGTACTGTTATAATTATTCCTTCATGATTTTTATTTTATTTTTTTAAATCTTGGCAATCCATAGCCTTTATTCTTCCAGATAAATTCTAGAATCACTTCAGATTGAATTAACCTTTAAGTTACCATTGGAAGAACTGTCATATTTTTAATATTTAATTTTCTCATTTACAAACATAACATATTTCTCATTTATTGTCATATTTTATGCCCTTCTGTCAACTTTTTTTGTGAC
This sequence comes from Ceratotherium simum simum, assembly GCF_057802395.1. NCBI lineage: Eukaryota > Metazoa > Chordata > Mammalia > Perissodactyla > Rhinocerotidae > Ceratotherium > Ceratotherium simum. The sequence goes on along the minus strand of NC_141913.1, from coordinate 34,654,276 downwards.
TGTATTGTGACTCTTTTTGTGACTATAGTACATTTTACACTCAGCTTCTTTACATATTTTTGTTGCTTTATATATATTTTTATTTTTAAAAAAACAATTTGCTTTGTTAAAATATTTTCTATTTGATCTTTCTTGGAATATAGGAAAGATCCTGATTTCTATATATCTTTTCTATACTATCAAATACTCTTGTTGGCTTTGGTAGTCAAGTTAATTTTCTTGCTAAATACTTTCCTTTTTTTTTTTAATGCTTTGGTACAACATGAGAACAATCTATCTTTTCAAAGTTTTAAATAACACATTTTTCAAATCAACTGGAGTCTTTGAGGATATTTTTTTCAATTATTTTTCTTCTCTTTAAATCAATGTTGAAAGGTATATTTTTCTAAGGAAAGTTTCCATTTCTTTGAGAAGTTCAAATTTACCTCCATAGGGTATTATATAGCAGTATGTTGCTTTAAAATACTTTGTATCTTTTTTCTTTACAATTTTTTTACTGTGGTAAAATACACACAAGATAAAATTTATAATCTTAACCATTTGCAAGTGTACAGTTCAGTGGTATTGAATACATTCATAATATTATGCAACGATCACCACCATCCATCTCTGTAACTCTTTTCATCTTGTAAAACTGAAACTCTATACCCATTAACAATAACTCCCCATTTCAACCTCTCCCCCAGTCCCTGGCAACTACCAGTCTACTTTCTGTCTTTATGATTTTGACTACTCTAAGTACCTCGTATAAGTGGAATCATACAGTATTTTTCTTGTTGTGACTGACATTTCGTTTAGCAAAATGTCCTCAAGGTTCATCCACATTGTAGTATATATCAGAATTTCCTTCCTTTAGAAGGCTGAATAATATTCTATTGTATGTATATACCGCATGTTGCTTATCCATTCATTTGTCACAATGGACATTTGAGTTGTTTCCACATTTTAGCTATTGTAAATAATGCTGCTGTGAACATGGTTGTACAAATATCTCTTTGAGACTCTGCTTTCAATTCTTTTGTGTATATATATCCAGAAACGGAATTGCTGACTCATGTGGTGATTCCATTTTTAACTTTTTGAAGAACTGCCATACTGTTTTCCACGGTAGCTCTACCATTTTATATGTCCACCAACAGTGCAGAAGGGTTCCAATTTCTCTATCTTCTCACCGACACTTGTTACTTTCTGTTTGTTTTTGCTTTTGCTTTTCTTTTTGTTTTTAATGTTAGCCATCCTAATGGGTGTGAGGTGGTATCTCTTGTAATTTTGATTTGTATCTCCCTAATGATTAGTGATTTAGAGCATATTCTCATTTGCTTATCAGCCATTTGCATATCTTTGGAGAAATGTCTATTTAAGTACTTCGCCCATTTTTGAATTGGGTTGTTGTTGTTGTTGTTGAGTTTTAGAAGTTCTCTATATATTCTGGATATTAATTCCTTATAAGATATCTGATTTGAAAATATTTTCTCCCTTTCTGTGGGTTGTCTCTGTTGATATTGTCTTTTGACACATGAATTTTTTCATTTTCATGAAGTCCAATTCATCTAATTTTTCTCGGGTGTATTGATTTTTATACTACTCATTTAATTTTTTATGTTATCTTTTTTAAATTAGATTTTCCAGAAGTCATTATTTTATTGAGATCTTTTCCCCCTACTGTACCAAATATTATTTTAAAAATTCTGTTTATCTAGTTTCTCTATTTCATAATTTGTTAATTTTTTATTTCATACCTACTCTTTTACTACCTTTATCTTTTAGGTTAGTGTGTTATGCTTTATAACTTATTAAGTTGGCTGCTTAATTCATTCCTTTCATTCCTTATTGCTTAATTTAAAAAAATTCATAATGATGTGAATTTGCCCAATGATTCTGTTTTGGTCACAAATCATACATTTTGATAAATACTGCTCTTGTTTTAGGTACTTTCTAACCAGTTTATAATTATAGTTTTGATTTCCTCTAAACCTAAGGAATTTTTATGGAAATTGCCTGGGTTAAAAAATAAACTCTTGTTTAATATATATTAATTCAACCTCATTAATTATTATATACAAATCTCTTAATTAATCTACTTCATACATTAAAGAGTGACACAGATGTATTAAAGTGTCCTGTTTTTCTGCAAATTTCTTTCTATGTTTCTTATGGGTTGTAAATATATCTTGATATTATTAACTGGTATATATATATCTCTGCTTCAGATGATATCTTTTATCAATTAAAAATGACGCTTTGTTTTATTTTGAGCAATTTTTCTTTTTATTTTACTTATCTGAAATTAATATTGTCATTTGTTCTTTTCTTATATTTGAATTTGCTTGATACAGTTTTTTTTTTTAGTTTTAACCTTTTGAGACTTATTTTGCTTATAAAGAGCATATACTCGGAATTTTACAGAGAGTCTTTTATATAGAGGGCTTAAGATAATTTATATTCACTCTCTCTCTCTTTTCTGGCCTCCTTCAGGGGGATTGAAAAGACTATGCAATGAACCTTTGAGTGACACTAACTCCCTCTTAGAAGCCACCATGCCTGCTCCACCCATGCCTGCTTCCTGAGGCTACATACCTCTGTTGAGCAGAGGTAATAGGACCAGAAATAGGACTAGATACAAGACAAGGAATAGGAATGGGTAATAGGTCTGATTTGGATCAGTCACCTGATCCAAAGAGATTCTATCAAACAGCTGGACTCAAGACCTCAATAGGGCACCCTATACAGAGTGATAACTGAACAGCCCAGTCACTCCCTTACCTTGCAGGAATTTGAAAGCAAGATAAAGAGGGGGAGTCAGCAGTCAAGAGAGAGGTACAAACCCCTGAAGACACACCGACTGTGTGCAGAAGTCCTGAGGAGGAGAGGGGGGAGGTGACAGAGCAGTTGGTTGGTGGCATCTTGGAATGCTGAGAGTACAGTGGATGGTCTGCAATGGGGAACTGGTGTGCGGAGTAGAGCACAACTGGGCAATAGCTGAACAGCATTCCAGGTCTCCATCATGTCTGCGGGCTGGTGTCCTCAGCTCTCCTACTTCCCCAGGCCCCCTTCCCACCCTAGGGAACCTGAGAATATCTGAATTTGTAACCAAAGGGCCTCAAATTGCTTCCCATTTTCCATAGGTTATACTTCTGTGCTCTTTCATTTATTTTATGTATTTTGCTCTGTGGAATATATGTTGTTTGATTTTATGTGCTCCAGAGACTTGAAAGAATTCTATCTTGTTTTGAATTCTATTAGTGATTATGCTTCAGTTTTTCAAAAATATCATTTTACTAAGTTTTAGTTGATATTTCTGTAACTATTAAAATCAAGAATGGAATGAAATATGCTGAGTCCTATCTATACAAGGAGAAAGATTTAGCATGGTTTAATGCCCTACCTTGACACTCGTTCTTCCTCTAAAATATAAACTAGGATTTTTATACAGCTTATTAATAAATCACTATTCTTTTTATAATACATAGCTCACCTTTCAAATTCTTTGACAATTTACACTATTTTTTAAGCAATCACACTTGCAAGAATTATTTGGTTTTAATCTTATGTTTAAATGAATGGCTTTAATGCTTGTTTCTCAATCTTTTATACCTTAACTTCTACATTCCCTATTACAATTAGCAAGTACCTACACAGTGATTCCTAAGTACCAAGGATTCTAAGCTCATTAGAATAATGACTCATTTAATCCTCATAACAGCCCTATGAGATGAGTGCCAATATTATCCCCATTTTTTAGATGAATAAACAGAGGCACAGAGATGATAACTTACCCATGGTCATGTGACTAGTTGTCGACAGAGCCAGGATTTGAACCCAGGCAGTGAGCTGCTGAGTCCATCCTTTTAGTAGATCTGCTATGCTTCCTCTCATGTATAAGCTCTTAATTTTAATTGATCTTTCTAGAGGTTCTTATCATGTTTTTCAAAAGCAGTACTTGAGCAGTGTATTTTCTGAATCTTTGTATGCCTAAGAATTATTCTTTATCCCTTTCATTTATGAAATACAAATGTATTTGTTTAAATTAACATGGAGCATATTCTTTAAACAAAAAGAAATCGTCCTACAACCTTGCTGTGCTGTCTTTTGGTATTCAGTGATACAGTGGAGAGGTCTGATGTCAGCTAGATGATTATAAGGTTTTAAAATCCTTATTCTTATTAACAAGGGGCGAAAAACATTATTCACAGAATAACTTTCAGGGAGAACTCTGTGTAGTTTTTTCTTTTTCTTTTCTTTTTCAAAACTACATGACTAGGGCCAGGAGGTAAGAATCTAAAAGCAGGCTTCTATTGTAAAGGAACTGGTTAGACTGGTGTGCATGAGGCAAGATTGGGGAGAGAGGAGAGATATGGGAGGACAAGACAGGAGAAAGGGAAGTGAGAGCCGAGAAGATGGCCTATGACCCTACGTCATGCTCTGCAGTGGCTTCTTAGGGCCTGTCCCAAGTCTCTAAACTCATGGATGCAATAGATGAGTTGGTGTTATGTTATGACATGCAGCTCTGTGAAAAGTGATGAAGGGGCTGGGTCTGGCATGCAGATTGATAACATTTGGAGCAAACAGTGCCTGGGAAAGCAGAGGAAGTAAGCAAAGAGGCTAAAGTGAAAGTAAGCTCCCTGGGAATTTTCGGAAATCGTTTGAGAAGGCTTCAAACCATCTCAGGCAAGGGAATTGGAGATTTTTTATCTTCTTTTTTTTTGAATTGAGGTAACATTCGTTTTTCACATTATATAAATTTCATGTGTACATCATTATATTTCAAATTCTGTATAGACTACATCGTGTTTACCACCAAAAGTCTAATTGCCATCCTTTACCATAGAAATGTGCCCCTTTACCCCTTTTGCACTCTCTCCAACCCCTCCCCCTCTGGTAACCACCAATCTGTATCTGTGTGTTTGTTTGGTGGTGGTGTTTTATCTTCCACATATAGGTAAAATCATCCAGCATTTCACTTTCTACGTCTGACTTATTTTGCTTAGTGTAACATCTTAAAGGTCTATCCATGATGTTGCAAATGGCAAGGTTCATCTTTTTTATGCCTGAGTTGTATTCTATTGCATATATGTACCACATCTTCTTTATCTATTCATCTGTCAATGGGCACTTAGGTTGCTTCCAAGTCTTGGCTATTGTGAATAATGTTGCAATGAACATAGAGGTACATATATCTTTTCAAATTAGTGATTTCCTATTCTTTGGATAAATATCCAGAAGCAGAATTGCTGGATCATATTGTAGTCCTATTTTTAATTTTTTGAGGAATCTTCATACTGTTTTCTATAGTGGCTACACCAATCTACATTCCTACCAGCAGTGTACAAGGGTTTCCTTTTCTTCACATCCTCTCTAACACTTGTTATTTCCTGTCTTTTTAATAATAACCATTCTGACATGTGTGAGGTGATATCTCATTGTGGTTTTGATTTGCAATTCCTTCATAAGCAGTGATGATGAACATCTTTTTCATGTGCCTGTTGATCATCTGTATATCTTCTTTGGAAAAATGTCTGTTCAGATCCTCTGCCCATTTTTAATCAGGTTGTTTGTTTTTTGTTGTTGTTGATTTGTATGAGTTTTTTATATATATTGGATATCAATTGCTTATTAGACATATGATTTGAAAATATCTTCTCCCAACTGGCAGGTTGCCTTTTTGTTTTGTTGATGGCTTCCTTTGCTGTGCAGAAGCTTTTTAGTTTGATGTAGTCCCATTTGTTTATTTTTTCTTTTGTTTCCCTTGCCTGAGGAGACATAGTCAAAAAGATACTGCTAAGATCAATGTCAAAGAGCATACTGCCTATGTTTTCTTCTAGGAGTTTTATGGTTTCAGGTCATACATTCAAGTCTTTAATTCATTTTGAGTTAACTTTTGTGTGTTGTGTAAAATAGTGGTCTACTTACATTCTTTTGCGTGTGGCTATCTAGTTTTCCCAACACCATTTATTGAAAAGACTTTATTTTCTCCATGTATGTTCTCTAAGAATGGGAAAAGACAAGGATGCTCACTCTTGCAACTCTTATTCAACATAGTATTGGAAGTCCTAGCCACAGCAATTAGGCAAGAAAAAGAATTAAAAGGGATCCAAATTAGAAAGGAAGAAGAAAAACGGTCACTATATGCAGATGACATGATTATATATAGAAAACTTTAGAGAATCCACCAAAAAATTATTTTAAATAATAAATGAATACAGTAAAGTTACAGGGTACAAAATCAACATACAAAAATCAGTTGTGTTTCTAATACACTAACAACAAAATAGCAGAAAGAGAAAGCAAGAATACAATCCCATTTACAATCTCAACAAAAAGAACAGAATACTTAGGAATAAATTTAACCAAGGAGGTGAAAGACCTGTACACTTAAAACTATAAAACATTGTTGAAAGAAATCAAACAAGACACAAGTAAAAAGATATTCCTTGCTCATGGATTGAAAGAATTAACATAGTTAAAATGTCCATATTACCTAAAGCAATCTGCAGATTCAATGCAATCCCTATCAAAACCCCAAGTACACTTTTCATGGAAATAGAACAAAGAATCTTAAAATTTATAGGGAACAACAAAAGACCTTAAATAGCCAAAGCAATTATGAGAAAAAAGAACAAAGCTGGAAGTATCACAATCCCTGATTTCAAAGTATACTACAAAGCTATATTAGTCAAAACAGCATGGTCCTGGCACAAAAACAGACACACAGATCAGTGGAACAGAATTGAGAAGCCAGAAATAAACCCACACATTTATGGACAGCTAATTTTGGACAAAGGAGTCAGGAATTAGAGATTAAAGACAACTTACTTAGATCTGTCAGGGGCAGGGAGGCCCCAGTTGATGTCTGCAGCAACCGTCTATTTTACAAAGTTCCCTGGATATCAACTTGTTGCAGCATTCTAATTATGAATTTTACTGGGAAAGTGGTTAATCCCTTCTATATAGATAATTAAGACCTTTGCTTCAGCTCCAAAAACAATTTTTTAATTAATCATAGTAGGTAGGAGTACAGGTGCTGGACTCAGACTGCCAAGGTCTAATCAAAGCTCTCTCGTTGTGTGAGTTGCAGAACCTTGTTCAGATTACTTCACCTCTCAGTGCCTGGGTTTCCTCACCTGTAAGACAGAGATAACCATTGCACCTATCTGTACTGTTTTGTACAGCAGTAATTTTGTGCTGTTGATGTAAAGATGCTTTTGCACACATCTGGCACAAAGAACGGGCTTCATAAAAGTTAGCGGTTATTATGGTTGCATATTTGACTATCAATTCTATTCCAATTATTCTAGTTTCTTCCTCAGGAATGTCTATAATTCTTATTTATTTATTCAGAAGCATTTATACTTCTCTTTTTTCATAATTTACTTTGCTTTTGCTTCAGATTATGGGAAAACATCTCCGGTTTGTCTTCTAAATCACTGGTTTAATTTTCTTATGTCTTCCTTGTTCTTTGACGCCAATAATGTGTACTGTAATTCTGCTACTATGTTTTTGGTTTTCTTGCAGTTGTTCTTTAATTTACCCATCTCTTTCATCTCATCCACTGATGTTTTCATCTCATGACTTTCCCTCCTAATATGACTTTCAATTACTCTTTTATGGAGGTGAGATCCTATTGCTTCTTACTAAGAATGCAAAACTGTTTTCAAATTTTCTTCCGCTTTCTATATTAAATGATTTTTCATAGCAGTTCACTTTTATTATATTTTGATATGAAATTTTGCCATTATTTTAAGTGGTTTTTTTGGGGGGGAAGATTCACCCTGAGCTAACTCACATCTGTTGGCAATGTTCCTCCCTTTTTTTTTTCCTCCCCAAAGTCCCAGTACCTAGTTGTATATTCCAGTAGTAAGTCCTTCTAGTTCTTCTGTGTGAGCTGCCACCACAGCCTGGATACTGACAGATGAGTGGTGCTGTTCCACTGAAGCAGAGCATGCCAAACTTTAACCACCAGGCCACCAGCACTGGCTCTAAGTGTTTTGTTTTTTATGGGTCTCAATAATAAATGAATCGTTTCTTCTTCCTGGAAGAGAAGTGGAGCCAGATCCTCTGTTGCTCACAGGCAGGCTCTGCTATTTTCCTGGGGCTCCTCTCTCTGCCCTCCTAGTCGTGCGTCAAATCTCTTAGGTTTGCAGCTGACCATCAGGCTGCAACTCTCAGTGTCTAGAAGAATTGTTTTCTAATAGATGCTTTTTCATCTTCTCCAGCTTGGGCTTTGACAGAATGAACAGATGAAATACATGAAAAAACAAAGGATATCTTGGTGCCAGAACTCTCACTTAATATTCATCTGCAATTCTTTACTTTGTGTCATCCCCTTTCTGTCATTCATTTATTTGTTCATGCAGACATGCATGTAGTAACTATGAATTGCATGTCTACTCTACACTAAGCACTGAGGATAAAACAAAACACACTTGATATCATCCCTCAAGAAGCACGCACAAACAATACCAACAATATATAATTGTGAACTGTGAAAACTGTGAGGAGAAAGAGCAATGAAGTGAACATATATTTCAGAATAGAAACAAATTCAATCTGGGTAGCAATCAAGGAAGACTTTTCTGTGGAACTGACATTTAAGCTGATAATTGAAGGGTGAATTGGAGCCATTCAAAGGAGTGGGAAGAAGAGCATTCTAGAAGGAGGTATGTAAGCACACTGATGTCAGACTGAAAGAAAGCCTGTGGCTGGAGCACAAAATGCAAGGGGGAGTGTGGAAAGCAACGCTTTGCAAAAACAGCCAGGAGCCAGCTCAGGCAGGGCCCACAGGTCTTATTAAGGACACTGATCTTTATTCTAAAAGCAATGGAATGCCACTAATCAGATTTTAAGCAGTGTAGTGATAGGCTAGAATTAGTCTTTAGAAGATCTCTCTGATTGGAGAGTAAAAAATGAATTAGAGGACTAATCATGGACATAGCAAAACCAGCTAGGGGCTATTTTAGTGGCCTGAGTAAGAAAAGATGGTAGCTCATACCAGGTTAGTTTGTGTAGGGTTGGAAGTGGGTAATTGGAGAGACATATGGAATGCAAAAGTGACAGAACTTGGTAGAAGAATGGGGTAGAAGGAAAAACAAGGGTCATGCATGCCACTTAGTTCCTAATTTGTGTGACTTGACTGCAAGGTAGAGTTTTTCATTGAGTTTTTTTTTGCAGGGTAAGATTCACCCTAAGCTAACATCTGTTGCCAATCTTCCTCCTTTTTTCTTCCTTTTCACCTCCCCAAAGCCCCAGTACATAGTTGTGTGTAGTTGTAAGTTCTTCTGGTTCTTCTATGTGAGCTGCCACCACAGCATGGCTACTGACAGATGGCTGGTGTGGTTCCACGTCCAGGAACCAAACCCAGGCCACTGAAGCAGAGCGCGCCGAACTTTAACTGCTAGGCCATCAGGGCTGGCTGGAGGTAAGTTTTAAAAATAGGTTTGCAAAGAAAAGGCATGAGATTATTGTTGATAACATTTATGTTTGAGAAGCTGTTAAGACATCCAAGCAGCAACATCAAGAAGGCAGTTAAAATACAGATCTGGAGCTCCGAATAGAGGTTTAGGCCTAATTTGTAAGACTTATGAGTCTTTGGTGAATAGACAGTAACTGATGCTATGGATGTCCATAAGATCTCCAAGGAAGAGGAATTAATGTGCACAGAGAAGTCAGTGAGGAAGTATCCTTGTGGAACTCCACATTTATTAGCTAGGGGAGGAGAATGAGCCAGCAAATCAGACTGGTGAGAGTGGTCTACAATGTAGAAAGAAAATCAAGGGAGTGGATATGAAAGGAACTAAAGGAAGGAAGGGTTTCCAGAAGGAGTAACAAGAAATTTGTTACCCTTAGCAGTCCTTTCCTATTTTTCTAGCTAGGACTATAAAATTGTTATTCTGGGGCGTTTCCATCTGTGATTAGATATGGAAATGGAAGTACTAGTTGGGAAGGGGAGAAAGTGAAGGAGAAAATCCAGGCTGGACAATCAGTATCTACTGTGTAGAAGTTTTCTGTATGGTGCAAATCCTGTGTTTCTGAACAAACAAAGGTGGGAATGGGGTGGGAGGGGGTGGTTTGGGGAGTGGGAAATGGTGGTGATGTAGCAAAAGGATCCCATGACCTCTGGAGTTAGACTACCTGAGTTCAAATCCCAGCTCTGCTTCTTCACTAGCTAAGAAACCTTGAGCAAGTTTTCTGTGCCTATATTCTCCAGCTGCAAAATAGGAATAAAAATATTACTTATCATATGTTGTGGCTGTGAGCATTACATCAATTAATATTTGCAAAGTACTTCTGACAGGGCTAGTGCTTAGGAATACTAAGTGAGTATTAGCTATGATTTTTACTTCAAGTGGGCAAGCTCGTTCTCTTTCCAGGGGCTAGAAGAGGTGGACAACCAGTTGTGGACATCAGTCCGGCCTCCCTGGCAGTCAGCTCACTGTCACCATTTCACCAGGTTGCTAAGATATATTATCTCTTCTGTTTCTTCATATGAATTTTATAGGGTGGTAATAGAAGATTATTAGCCAGAGACTATTTTACGCTATAGAACAGGTACTTAAAGAAGAAATCAGCCCCTCATAAAAGACAGAACTACTTGTCACATAGATTGACAATTAAGGGCTCAGCAAACTGATAAGACCCTTATGTTTTACTCCTCTGAACAAGTAGTGTTCAAATAGTATGACCTCTTTCAAAAGCATGCTGTCAGCACCCTTTACAGCAGGCTCATCAAGGTGGCTAACCCCATGGCCCAATCGTAAGTCAACACCACAGAATATTCCACAATGTTGTAACCCATCACAATGAACAGCTTGCAGCGTGACTTACTGAACCCAGGTCTTATTCCTTCCTGCCTGTCACCTTAGAAAACAGCTTATTCAAGAACTTAGGTCTGTGGTCCTGTTTTCCATGGAAAATGATCCATTCATAAGTCATGAAAGTCAAACAATATAGAGTGAAAAGATTCATCTCTCCTTCCCACCTGCCTAGTTATCACACGAAGGCCCCAGTACTGCCACAGACAACCACAGCTATCAGTCTCCCATGAATCTTCCAGAGTTGTTGTTGTTGTGTATTATTGTTCCCCAACCCCATTTATTGAATCATCAAACGTAGTCTATTATGATACTGTTTTTCACCTTCCCTTCTTTTTAAACTTATATCTTGGGGATCTTTCCATATCAGTATATAGAGAGCTCCCTTCTCTTTTAAAGCTGCATATTGTGTCATTGTATGGCTATATGATGATTTATTTTAAAGGCCTTTATTGACAGACTAGTAATTTGTTTTCAATCTTTTGCTATTACAAATAAGGCTGCAATTAATAACTTTGTAGGTATATCATTCTGCACCTGTGCAAGTATTTCTGTGGGATAAATTCCCAGAAGTGGTATTCCTGGGTCAAAGCATATTTGCATCTGTAATTTTGACAGATATCACCAAATTGCCCTCCATAGGGGTTGTACTAATATAAATTCCCACCAGCAATGTATGAAAAAGGCCTGTTTCCCCACAGCCTTGCCAACAGAGTATGTTTTTGATCTTTGGATTTTTGCCAATCTAATAAGTAAAAAAACGGTGTCGCGGTGTAATTTTAATTTCCATTTCTCTTATTAAGTATAAGTTGTGCATCTTTTCATATAAGAGCCTTTTGCATTTCCATTTCTGTTCACTGTCTGTTCATATGCATCCTACATCCATCTATTGGGTTGTTCTTTTTGTCAGATATTTTAAACATGTTTAACCCCCTTTCCATAATTTTTAACATACCACCCTGGGACTCAATCCTTATCTTTTTGGTCAGGGCCCTTTCTGGTCTTAATTCTCTATTAATAAACATGTAAATGTGTGTATGTGGAGAAGGGGTACATGAGATTATTATTAGAAGTAGAAAGAAACAGGGAGGAAAGGAAATTTGACTGATAGTCAAACTTTGAATTTTTTTTTTAATGGTGATTCTGGCAGACTCTCTCCATTTATAGCAGGGTTTCATTTATTCCCAGTTCTAAAAGAAATGTGCAAATTAGAGAAGCGGACTAGAGTGGTCCTCATAGAACAATTACTCTCAAGACAGTAGTTAGAAAAATGGTGGAGCAAAGAATAGGATTTGGGGGAAATTGTCTAGGAGGAATTACCCTTACAACCACCTGTCAGTCACTTGGAAATCCATTGGCAAAGAAGAAAAATGGCCAGGACTCTGTCATCACTAGGGGGAAGGTAGAGTGAGTGTCATTCTTAATAGAGACGCTGACATCGTGGGAGAGATCTGCTGTGACATGCTCACTGCCAGGAAGAAAATTCATTCCCTAGGTGTACATATCTTATCTACCCTGTACTTTAAAAATAGAAACGGTGAATCCAGTTCATGGGCTGCTCGGGATGGGAAGGAAGCATAATCAAATGCAAGAATTGACCCAGTAACACACACTCGTATGAGGTAATGGCTTACTCTATGATATCCTTTTAAGTGAAATTTAGAAAATGATTTGAAATAGGACCATGAATGCAATCAAAATAAAACCAATAGACTTTGATTTTAATCTAAGCTCTGTCACTTATTAGCTATGTGTCCTGAGACAAGTTGTTGAACTACTCTTGGGCTTGGTTTCCCCTTCTGTAAAATGGAGGGGTGGGTTGGGGCATCTCAGGACCCTTTTTCAGCTTTATCATACAGCTTTATCACACTGTGATTCCCTGCAAGACCGCAGAGCCAGGGTGCTATCAAACAGGGCCATAAATTTAGTTTCCAAGCATATAAAGAAAATTTACACTTAAGTGGTACTTACCACTAATTGAAAATAATTGACAATTATTTGCGGTTCTCCACTCCTGCTTCCAGTGCAGGTCAGGTTCTAAATCATCCCAGCTGCTCTTGCCCACCATTGGTCTCTTCTCCAGCCCTCCAGCTCCCAAACAGCTGGGCTCACAGCAGACCTCTCAGTTTTAAATACCAGGATATTTTGCTGAGTCATCTTCCCACTCCCCTTGATGAAGTTTTGCTTTGGTTTCTCTTCTCTTCCTTATGAACACTTTCTCAGGCCATCTCCTCTACTCTTGACACTTCTACTTTCATCAGCATGCCAACAAAGGGAAAAACTTTAAACTGATATTGGCCTTCCGTAGCAGAGCAGGTACTATTACTAGGCATCATATATAATGCTTCACTATTGTTGTTATTGTCATTGCTTCCAGATTTATATGACCAGATATGGGTTTTCATTTAAGACTTCCTAAGCCTGATTATAGAATCTTAGAGATGGATGAAACACTAAAAACATCATCCAGCTCCATCTCCCACTCATCTCAAAATTCCCTATGCAGCATGCTTGCCAAAGGGCCATCTAGTTGCTCAACACTCCTGCCAACAAGGAACTATCTGTCAGGCAGCTAATTGCATTAGCATCTAAACAATGGCAATACATTGCTTTCACTTTGCCCTTTTAGAAGCAGTGTGACATTGATCCATTGCTCCTCATGTCTTTACTCATCCTAAATTAGGATAGAGCATTTGGCAGTTTGATAGTATCAATTTAGTGTTTATTTAATAGTAAAAGTTCAAAATACTAGCTGTAATCTTTAGTAGCTGTTTTGTCTTGGTGATACAACTCCATTAATTACATTTTATGAAGTCATTTCCATCAGGGTTGAGGCAATCTATGGGTGAGTCAGGATTGGAAGACAGGAGAACTAGAATTTTGTCACAGCTTTGCTCACAAGTGGTGACTTGAGGGAAAGTCATCTCTCTTTCTGGTTCTCAGTTTCCTAATATGTAAAATAAGAGGAAGAGAATAGACACTTTCTAAGCACCCCCTATCCCAGCTATAACTTTTAATGAGGGCACAACAAGTGCTTTGCAAAGGGAAGATAACAAAAATGGTAAATAAATGAATGCACAAACTTCTATGACCAACTGAATATATAGACAAGGTAGAATAATCCAAAAGCTATAGCTCAGTGCTGCCAAAAAAGCTCCAGTTACCACCAATATCCATGAACACTCAGATAAAATAGGACTTCCACAACCTCAGTGACTTCTAATATGACATTTCCCCTTAGACTTTTGATTATTTTACTGCGTTAATGACACTGGCTCCTACGAAACATCACTCTACCTAAAAGGGGAACGTTGAATTAACATTATGAATTATTGTGTCTTTCCTATAAATTATTTTGATGATGGCTAAACATATTGGTTGGCTTAGGGAGGGGACAGCCACACTTGGGAGATCACCTGAGCCAAAACTCCAGCGCCAGCTTAGTGTGAGGGTCCCTGAGGGGAGTGCAAGACGAAGGTTAGGGAGGGAGCAAAGTAGCTGAGGGAATAATTCTTTGAGTGAAGTCAAGACTTATTTACATGCTCAACCCAAGCTACTCACTGCTTACAACATTGATACACATGGAAAATTATTTTCTGGCACAAATCTGTATGTGGAGAATTTAGTTGTCTGTGGAAAATAACAACTACCAGAACTCTGAAAGAAAACTGCCTCTCTGAACTTTTTAGAACGTTGGTTTGCCCCACTGATGGCAAATAAAAGAAGTTGTGCCCTAGAGAAATATGAACACCCAAGGAAGCTTTCCAAAGTTGTTAGGGGTGATTTGAGAGATTCACAAAACTTAGCAAAAAGTTTCATTACTTAGTTTTCATCACCATGTTTCAATAGATTGTTGGTTTGGGTCCATTATTGGTTTGGAGCTACTAGTTTATCTGAGAAATAAGAAAAATATAACTAGCACGGTGAAGTAGAAAATACATTGGCCTGAGAATTAAGAGATCAGGATTCTGGTCTCAGTTCTGTGAATTTGGGCTGTGCTTTCTTCATCTGTACATGAGGAGAGAGATGATTGTTAAGATTTCTTCCAGCATTAATTGTCCATGAAGGTTTTTTTATAAAAACTAAAGATCAAATCGACATAACTTTCATATCTTCAACTCAGAGGTCATTGGACCTATCAGTTTTAAATTTCCATGCAATTAGAGTGGTGAATTCCCACCAGTCCACTTTTCTCTTCTACATAAATGCTCCATTATAGACTGTTTTATTCACTATCCCTTTGCAAATGGTGGTCTCCTTTTAAAATTAGACACTTCCTCTTTCCTTTAAAGATCCCATTTTTCCTAAAGGTTTTCACATCCATCAAGCCATAGCATAGAAATTTTTCATAAAGTTGCCTGATAAAATGCACCACATCCACTTAAATTTGAGTTACAGATAAACAATGAATAATGTTTTATTATAAGTATATTCCATTCAATATTAGGTATATGCTTACACTAAAAATTATTCATTGTTTATTTGAAATTCAAATTTAACTGGGCATCCTGTATTTTTATTTACTAACTTGAGAACACTACCTTTGACCAGAGTTCCTTCTACTCCCAAAGTCCTACAGAACTCCATCTGAACCATCCTATGTGCACATATGTTACTAGCCAACATTTTGAGTGTTTGTGTTCATCTGATTTCCCTAACTAGATTATAAGTCCTGTGAGAGACACAACTGGACGCTACACATTTTGAATTTCCTCCTACCACCAATGGTACTTTTTATCATTTCATAGTTGGCTGATTCCCTTGAGGCTCCTTCACAACCCATGCACTTGCTCCCAATTATTAAATCACAGTCTGCCTCTTCCTCAGGCTAAGATAACATAAGCATTCCATGTTAGCTCAGACCCACAAGAAAATAGGATGAGACTCAATGAAAATTAACATTGGGGTCCACAACAGTTGATCAGTGATATCGGTGACAATGAAAAATATAAATTAACCTGATGATTTCTAGCGAATTAAAAAGTACTACGAGGTCAGTTGCAAAGCTGAATTCTTAGCTTGCCAATTTTGTCTTATTTGTTCTTAACCTACAGGCTCCATTGTCCATGGCACAGAAACTCCTGATGTCTTTGAAAAGTCTCACAAGATACTGAGTTCCTTTTGTGTCCATATGCAAACTTTCAATATTGTGCATCCCTGGCCCCAGAAAACCAAGGTCACCAACTCACCTCTCTCCTCAGAATAAAGTTCTTTACTTTAACTTCATTCCCATGCTGAATCTCTTCCCTTCCTTTCCAGTCCTACCTCCTTCCAAGCATTACTCATCATTTCCCAAACACACCTTGAACCTTTGCTTGTTCTGCTTCTGTCTCTAATGCTCACCATCTCTGCCTTTCTAAATCTTATCTATTCATAGAGTCACTGGTTTGTGAAGTTGTAGAGTGAAGGGACCCTAGGCATCTGGTGTGACATTATCACTTTAATATAAAGAAATGATGGACCTCAGATCTATTCAACAGTACTCTGTAGCAGAGTGACAGAGCCACAACTCATAAATGTCCCCAAAGTCTTTTATTTCTGCCTTTTCTAAGTTCCTTCTTCAAGAACCACCTTCAGCTACCACCTCTTTTTTAAAGGCTTTTGTCATCATCCCAGACAGAAATTTTCTCTCTCTCCTTTAACCCCAGGCAGCATTTTATTTGTAGCTCTCTTGAGGTACTTAGTTCTTTTTTGGTCATGTTTTTGTTGTTGGCAAGGTTCCAAGATAAAACTATTCCCTGTGCTAAGAACAAAGAGATTGGATGTGCCTCTGGAGTGCTATTTTCCTAACAGCCTGGGGTTCTTTTGGGAAGAGAAATGGGTAGATAGTGTTCCCTAATTGCTGGACCCCATGACTGAGGCTTTTGCAAGTAAGGAATTATGGCTGCCCTTCACTCTCTGGGCAGTGTTCAACATGGAGAAACAACTGTGAGGAAAGGGAGCAGGGATGCCCTGGATCATTCCAGGGACACAGGCTAAGTGTGGTAGGGAAGAAATGGTCTTGAGTAAAACTTCACCATGTCTCATTGTATTCAACCTACCTCAGGGTAACCTGTCATAAATTGATTAAGAGAGACACGTGAAAGCTAGGAGCATTATAAAAAACTAATGTAACTGTGACTCTGTGAATACAGCCTTATCAAAGAGCTCTGGAGGTGACACCAGTGGGAGCAACCTTAAACAAGGGATGAATCAGCAAGGGAAGGGAGAGGGCCAGGTGAGAATCAGATGTGTCAATATTGGCTATCACGTGAATGATGGAGTCAGACGTGTAAGGTGACATGTGGCAGTCACAGGTCTCAATGTCAGAATGAACTGGGTCACCAAATAGTTTCAATAAAAATTCCATACAATACTAGATTAAACTTGGTCAAATTAAAAAATATTTTATACTTCACACGGGAAGTTTATCAACAATCTACCTTTGTGGCAAATAATTGACTGTAAATCACATGATTACATGGGGTTTTTTTATCAATGCCATTTTCTTTCAAAGCTCTTTTTTTTCAGAATGTTGAAATAAGAGAAAAGTATGTGAAGACAATAACCACATGTGATTAATTTCTTAGTGACTCAAACTCTCAAACCTTCAGTGGTTGTGTATCTAGTCAACGAACATTCATGGGCTGCTATTATGTGTCCATGCTGAGCGGTAGCCCATATAGAGCAGTAAATGAAACAGGCATGACCTCAGTCCTCATGGACTTGGTCCCATGATCCAAGACCATAGACACACCCTTTATACACTGTTCAATATAGGAATTGAAATATCTAATAAGTTTTAATAAATTAGGAGCAGCCAGTTTATGCTGAAAATCCATTTTTTTTTATTTTTGTGGCTGTTCTATCATCAGATGTGACATCTTGTTCAAGGCGCTGACTGCCTTATAAAAAGAGAGCTCTTTTTTTCCACCAAAACAATACCCTGATTGGAACACTTCATCAAAAGAAGTAGATTTCTCCTGATCAGCCATATTCCAAGCACTTGGATCACAATATGGTAAATTTTCAAAAGAAAGTCACTTTTACCAAGATGTAAGGGCTCATGTATGTAAGCTCTATGCTTCAAATATAAATACATTTCAAATATATTATTAAAAGCGGTCACTTTCTGAATGCTTCTTGTATACCCAATACTGTCCTAACCCTTTTTGTTTGTGGTTGAATTTAATCCACACAAAACTGTAAGAAGTAGGCACTACTGTTATTATTTCCATCTTACAGATGAGGAAACTAAGGCACTGAGAGGTTAACAACTTGCTCATAAACACAAAGCTAGTATATGGTTCAGCCAGAATTCAAATCCAAATGTCTGGTGCCAGATACCACAAGCTATTGGTTATACAAACCGGGAAGCAGTCTGTCCTCACCACATATATAAATTTCATACTAAAAATCATATTTTTATAGTGCTTTTTCCCCTGGAGAAATTTAGGAAATAAATTAAAAACTTAAAGTGAAACCATTCATCTTTTTGCCAGTGATGTGTTACCTTAAAAGAAAGTTGAAAGAAATGAGAAAGGTAAAGTTTGACCAGGATGGCAGTGTCATGAACCATATGATTATAAAAGAGAACTACTCAGCATTAATGTAGAGTTGTACATCCGGGGCAACATCAAGATGGATGAACTCTCTGTGAACCTGTTCAACAAACTGGCTGTCTGTGGAGCTAGCCATGCTCAGTAGGAGGTGGACCTGCAATAATGCCCCAGGCAGGCTCACACTTAATTATACAAATGCAAAGCAGCACAACAGCATGTAGAGGAGACCCACACAGAAAATTTGAGCTCAGGTCAGGTTGTGGCATATAACAGCAGAACTTACTGGGGAAATGACAAATGCTTATGTCTCCATTTGTGTTTGAGTACTGTCTTAATTTGTTTCCCATACAGAGAGCTCAAATAGCATCCTATCTGGTGCAAAACGAGACAACAGCTGGAGACCCTGAGAATGAGCACCAGCCAAAGTCATCAGAAGGGTAGCAGAGTTGCTGCCAGACAGGAAAGTGGGAAGGTGGATTGCCTGAGGCCCTTGGGTGAAAGGTGAGACTTGGGGACAGATGTCCTAGGGTCTCCAAGTTGCACTGGGAGTTCTCAAGCCAGAAACCACCCCTTGATTGCTCACTCACAGACTGGTATATTCTAGAAAATAGGGATTGCAGATTTATTAATAAATATGCCTCACCACCTCTATGAAAGTGGTGGTGAGGAAAAGAACACAACTGAAGCCAGTTTGCAGCCCCAGTGCTTGGCACAGTCTGAGTACAATAAATGTTTGTCGTCTCTGTTTTATCTGTGCCTTCCTGTTTGAGTTTCTGGGAGGAAAGCATTAGCCTTCAAATGCTTGGTTCACCTTCTTTGTGGTTGTGGTCAGTTCACTGGTTGTTGAGAGACTGTGCTCAATGGCTTGGGGGTGGAGCGGTGGGGGGAGCTCACATTCAGGGCTGCAGCAAGCATTGATGTTGACCCAACTGCACATAAGAATTAACAAGGATGGTGATATCCAGTAGTGTATGGCGTGCAGTAAAATAAAAACTGTCAATATGTTTGAAAGTCGTTATATCCCGCATTGTCAACATAAAATATCTCAAGCGGCTGACTGAAGCAATAACGTCTCTTTGCAGAGCAGTAGGGAGTGGAGATAAGGATGTTTTTTGTGCAATTATACAATGCAGGACCAGCTGTGGCTAGCTGAGTTTTCCCTCATTGACCATAACATCCCCCTGGGAACTCTGATGGGCAGCCCTGCATTCCTGACACTAGCCTAATTCACCACATCAACAGAGTTATGAAGCCAGACTAGAGAGCAACCAAACCCTACAGAGTCAGACAGGCTGCTGCTGCCCTCTTTGGGCCTCTAGCCAAATCAGCTTTGGGAGAGGTCCAAGGCCAGAGGCCCCAGAGAGTAGCAGGGTGTAACCACATCTCCTTTAGATGGAAGAGGACCATATATTGAGAATGAGTCTCCATACTGGGTGCCCATATACATTACCTTATTTTGCTATGGGATGTTGGCATTGCCCTGAGGCAACTCTGGTGCAAACAGGGCTTGGGGAGCTTATGTGAACTATCTGATGCCACGAGCCTGGTGAGCCATGAGATTGGCGTTTGAACTTAGTCTGTGGTTATCAGAGCAGATTGGCATCTATACTTGACCCAGCCAATTAAACTCAAAAATAGAATCTGGGTCAGGGCCAGAAAAATCTTGAAGACCGCATGCTTATGTTGAGCAATGTTTGCATTACAGCATATCACATTTTGAAACACAGTTTATAAGAAGAAAGGAAACAATTATAAAGTACCCAATCATATATACTGTGAGTCAGATCATAAGCCCTATCACCTTGATATTTAGGGAAACCTTCTCAGACATGAGCATCATAACAGGGACTAATGTTCTTTAGAGTGTGTTCCAACATTGATAAGAGGAATCGACCCAAGCCAGAGCTGTCAGGCCAAATCCACTTTTAGATGACTTAGCACACTATTTTGAACTTCTTAGGCAAGCCCGTTAGAGAACTTCCAAATATGTATTCTCGCCTACTTGAAGAAACAGGTGGAGTTAATATGACTACTCATTTACCTTGACTCCCAGCACAATGTTTAGACACTTTCTAGACATATGTATCAACAAATGCTCTGTACTCCAGAAGAACTTTTTCCAGGTAACCCAAATCATGACCTTAGACAGTAACTGTTCAACATGCTTTATGGTTTCAGGAATTTGAAGGACTATGTTCTCAGGAGCAATCCCCTTGATTGCCTATTTACTTTTCCATGCAACTCACTGAAGAAATTCCGTTTCCCACTCAAATTCCTAGATGTGGCTCAGTCCTGCTTCATCTCCTAAAAATATAGTGAATACAGGATGAGAAATAGCTAGACTCAAAAAAGAACATTAGCCAGTATTGAAGCAAGCCAGCTAACAAGCCTTCTTTAAGATCGTCAACATTTTCCTTCAGACTAATAATTCACATTTTAATTCCCTTTCCTCCTCTTTGTAAAAATGTATTCCTAACTGGCTTGGCACAAAATATGAATTCTTCAGATGCGGGCTGTCCCATCACATCTTACTACATGCTTTGTTTCCAATTTGCATCTGCTTAATCCTCTGATTCTAGGATCTACTCCTTTGAGTTTGTGCTGCCGCTGAGGAGGGATACGAAGAGAGAGAAGTGAAAAATCTTTCTGGTCGTCAGTTTATAACTTGCTCTAGAAGTGACCAGGTGAGAGTATGTGTCAGGGAGGATGGAAGGGGCCTGTGTGTGCAATGTGCAGGCTGACCAGACCCAAATAAGCCTCTATCCAGACACCATTTTGTAAGGATGCTGGTCATTGCTTGTGTCTACTGGTGCATCGGCAGCTTATCTCAAGGAGTTAGGCAGGACCATTCTGTATATAACAGGATTCAGAGAGATTATTTGTAAGATTTCATTATTTAGGCAAAAAGAATTAACAAAAATGAACTGTAAATGATAGGTATATATTTCATTATGAATTATCTTAAGCTCATGAATAATCAGCTATAAATACTATCCAGCAAGATTCTAATATTACCTCCTAGTTCTGCTCCACAAAGGACAGGTCAGTAACCTTTCACTAAAGCAGGCAATAACTTTGCCCTCTGCTCTAGTACAACCTGCAACACCCCTTCCGTCACAGCTCACTTCTGCCGAGTCATCACAACCTTCTTCACGGGGCTGACTTCTGTTTTTCATTCCAGGAATCTTATTATTAAGTTTTAGTCTTTCCATCTGCAAATGCCCAAACTTCACATGAACTTGTGCTTCTGGAGCCCTAACTTGCCTTCCTATGTTTTGAAAAATGCTGACTGCCTGCTGTGCTTGTCAATTCTAGAAATGACTTGATGTGTCTGCAGTTCGCTCTCCAGCTTCAGCATCCTGCCCTGCCTGGATTCTCTCTGCTGAGCTCTTCATCTCTCCTTTGCTGTGGTCCAGGTAGGGAATCCACTTCCTGAGTTGGAACGGTGCACATACCATTAAGCGTCCTCCCTGAAAGCCCTCGATGGAGCAAGCGTCTCCATCTTATATCCAGTATTGTGAGCTAAATGTCAATGGAACCATGAGATTTCCTCAAGTCACTTTTTAGTGTTATTGAGGACTTCCTTAAATGTTATATTTTATCAAAACATTTAGGATTTTCTAATCACTTTCACACATACTATCTCATTAGTTTAAAATACTGAATTCATCGGGACCAGTATTAACTCATTTTGTAAATGAGTAAACTAAGTCCCAGAGAGGTAAATTTTGTGTTTAAGTTCAAAACTAAGTTTTAGAAAAACAAGAAATACTGTCTCCTGAAACTTAGTTCATGCTTCAGAAGTGTTTATGGAAAACTATTGTGTAAAATGATTTCTGGCAAATGAAATCAGTTGGCCCAGGGGAAGCTCGCTATTTAAAAGAGTCCCATTGTGAGTCATTTTATAAAGTAAATATTCTCTAATGCATCCATTTTATAAATCCGGATTTGCAAACAATATATATTTGCTGTAAGTGGGGTATATGTAAGCCTGCACATTTCAGCGATTGAATCATACTCCGTGTTTCTCCAGACTAGAGGTCGTTAGACGCTGGCTGAGTCTGTAACGTGAATAAAAAGCAGCAGCAGAGGGGGCAGAGGGTGCCTCTGAAAGACTCTTGAGCAAATCTAGCCCCTGAATTTGGCCATTGGTCAGTTACTTTCCACCTTCGGCCCAGGAAACTGCTCCTGCTGGGATGGGAGGACCCAACAGCTGGGCCCAAGTCCACATTTGTCTGTTACCTCTTTGCCTGACCCTGTCTCACCTTGCTCCATCTCCTGATGTCCTGTACCATGCATCCAGCCTGAGTTGCAGATTTCGCTATCAATATGTCCCCTTGGTCATACCTTTGCCTCTGCTTGTGTCTTACCCTTTCCCCTAACTTTGTTCCTCTTGATCTTGCTACTTGCAGGGTCCTCAGCTCAGATAGATCAGTGATTCCTAGCCCCGGCTGTATATTAGAATAAACTGGGGAACTTGAAATGAATTTTCTAGTGCCTCGGCCCACCATCAAAACTCTATTCAATTGGTCTGGTGTGGGGCCTGGAGGTGCTGTTTTTTGTTGTTTGTTTGCTTTTTGTTTTTTAAACCACCTAGGTGATTCTAGCATGCAATAAAATGGAGAAACCCTAATCCACTCGATGACCTGACTTTGACCTTGACCCCTGGTTACTGAATGGTCCTCATTATGGGCTGAATTGTATCCCCCCAAATTCACATGCAGGAGTTTTAACCCCCAGTACCTCAGAATGTGATCTTATTTGGAGATAAAGTCTTTACAGAGATAATTAACTGAGTTAAAATGAGGTCATTAAGGTAGACCCTAATCCAATATGACTAATGTCCTTGTGAAAAGAGGAAATTTGGAGACAAAAATGTATACAGAGAGAACACCATGTGAACATGAAGATGACCATCTATAAGCCAAGGAGAGATGCCTGGCACAGATCCTTCCTTTGTACCTTCAGAGGGAGTATAGCCCTGCCAACACCTTGATTTCAGGCTTCTAGCCTCCAGAACTGTGAGACAATAAATTTCTGTTGTTTAAGCCCTCTAGTTTGTGGTACTTTGTTATGGCAGCCCCAGGAAACTAATATAGCCCTCAAGACCTCATTGCAGTAGCCCTGATCCTGGAGCACAGCTACAGTGCCTAACTTGTCCCAGTTTTCCCAGGACTGTCCCAGCTTTAGCACTAAAAGTTCACATAATAGTTAGGTGTATTGGCTCCAGAACCAGACAACCTGGGTTTAAAACTCATCTCCACTCATTCTTGGCTACGTTGCTTTGAGCCTCAGCATCCTCCGCTGCAAAAAGACCTACCTCATAGTAATATGTGGATAACATGAAGTAATACACATAAAACACCTAGAACATTTCCTGGCACAGTCAGTACTCAATAAATATTGCTAAATCAATATTATTAAATACAATTAACATCAGGAGATAGTCGTGTAAAGATATTTGCTTTCATGACAATAAGATAGTAAAGGGGCCTTGCTTCAAGAGTTGAATGGAGTCAAAGTACTTTGCCTGCCGTTCATTCATTCCAATTCTGGTTTTTCTTCTTTACTAAGAATGAAATGGCGTTGACATTTCTCAGCATTTCTGCCCTTCTTGTACAGTGCACGTTTACTGCAAGAGTTGGGCTACATAAAACAAACAAGAAGGTATCATTTTAACCATTCTGTGTATTTGTTTCCCATCTCCTTGCAAAACCATGGAGGCTGGCACTCCCAGGCAACAGGTAAAAGTTATGACCCGGTTCACTGGTGAACTTTCTAACCAGTCGTAACCAAAAGAGTTCATTCAAGAAGGAAGACAGACTTACCAATGAGGGAGTGTCAGTTCTCTGAAGACAGATGGAGGTGGGGAGAAGATTTAAAGAAGCACTGACACTGAAGTTAGATCTTGAATCAAGCAAAGGCATTTGCCAGGTGGGTATAGAGGGCTGTAGTTAGTTCAGAAAGAGGGAACAGCATCATAAAGTCAAGAGTGAAATTGCCTGGCATGTTAGGAAATTAGAAGTCATTTGGCATCTCTGGAGTATAGGAGCATGTGGAGGCCCAAAAAGAGAATTTAATCCATCCTAAGGTCTCCACCCTTTAGTGTAATCAATAGGTGAGTCTTGCCTCCAAAGCTAGGTTTTAAACTCACTGAGGATAGTGCAGTAATATTTACTTCTTCTTTTTTTTTTTTTTTTGTGAGGAAGATCAGCCCTGAGCTAACATCCATGCTAATCCTCCTCTTTTTGCTGAGGAAGACCGGCTCTGAGCTAACATCTATTGCCAATCCTCCTCCTTTTTTCCCCAAAGCCCCAGTAGATAGTTGTATGTCATAGTTGTACATCCTTCTAGTTGCTGTATGTGGGATGCTGCCTCAGCAGGGCCAGACAAGCAGTGCGTCGGTGCGCACCCAGGATCCGAACCCAGGCTGCCAGTAGCGGAGCACGCACACTTAACCACTAAGCCATGGGGCCAGCCCCAATATTTACTTCTTTGTATCCCGCTAGTAAAACTTTGTCATAAGTTACTTGCTAATAAATCTTAATCGTGCCAGTAACTCTTTGCAGGGTGGATGGATGTTGTACATACGTGTACATGCATTCGTTAATTTTTCAATTTATTTTATTTGGAATCTATGTGTCACTCTGCAGAATTCACTGTGACAAACCTCATCCCATCACCGTTCCCAACCTGGGGCTTCTTGGGAATCAGAATCTGTCCAAATCTCCCATCCAGCGACAACACTAAACCGACTTCTGTGAGCCTTGGCTCTGTCACAGTGTGGAATATAAAACTAGGGCTGAGGGAAAATAGGCCTTATCTCAAATAAAGGTTATAGCCATGTCCTCATCTACTGCCATACATATTGTCCTCCTTATTCTAGCTGCCAGCTTATTGCTTGACTTTGGATTGCATTTTCTTTCTCTCTTCTGGATCCATTTGCTCTCCTCCATATTAACTGGCCCCCTGATCTGAACTCAGGGCATTCCTGGATGTGTAGTCTCTGCCAAATCCTTTGTATGCAAAAGGTATCAAGGGGTCTCAAACCTGGCTGTGTGTGAGAATCACATGTGAAGTCAGTGGCATAGCCTCTGCCCTGGAAATTTTGATTCGTCAGAAATAGGAACACAAGTACCTGTATAAAAAAAAATAAGTAAATAAACAAACAAAAACAACAAAGAAGAATAGGAGAAAACCCACAGATCATTCTCATGCACAGGCAGGGATGAGAAGCATTTAATTGGACATTAAGTCATGGTTTCCTTAGTTCTGCCATTTCCTATTGCTGCGCGAGTTCAAAATTTTATTTGCTCATCACAGTGCAGCAAAGACAAGAACAGAAGAGATCATATGTCCTCAGGTGCCGGTTAATGGGGCCACTACAATGATCTAGTCTTTGCAAGTTTTAGTGCAGAGGCAATATCTGTAGGGAGAGAAGACACAGCCATCTTATATTTCCATCTGGCCCCACTGATCATACCCCTGATTATCACTAGGAAATTTGGAGTAGGGGCCAAAACATAACCCTAATAATAACTGGAAACCTATATGGAAATCCAGCTATAATTTTTAGTCTTGTGAGATTTTGTGAGGGTCGTTCAATATGAACATTCTTGGAAGTCGGATGCTTTCAATCAATTCTTGAGATTCAAGCCTGTAGGCTTTCAGCAAAGAAAAACTAGAGTGGAATTGGCTATCACGGTGGCTGCAGTGGGGAACATGGTCCAGCCACAAGAGGCCACGGTGACCTCCTGCTTTAGCTGATGTCTCTAGTAAGCACAGCTAATGTCTTCTGCTGCCACTTCCCTTTGGTGTGGCTCTTTAATCTCTGAAGTGTGCTGACATTGTTCATTATCCCAGACACCAATAAGATTCAACTAGTTTCTACAGGGATGTCCATTTTACGAAGCTGTATGTGAATGTAAGACCTTGGTGTAAGTGGTGCACTTACGAAACCAAGGCTTTACCATGTTATTCATTAGGCAAATAAATTAACGTCAGGCCTCCTTATCTACTGGGCTATCAAGGGACAGGCCAGTTCCTTGACAGGATTCTTTTATGAATAGTCATTTGTATGAGAGAGGAAATCTTGGTGAAA
Source organism: Ceratotherium simum simum (assembly GCF_057802395.1). NCBI lineage: Eukaryota > Metazoa > Chordata > Mammalia > Perissodactyla > Rhinocerotidae > Ceratotherium > Ceratotherium simum. The sequence continues at coordinate 34,627,826 of NC_141913.1, read as the reverse complement.
GCCCTGATGGAAGTGCCAGTGAATAGGAGCATTTTCTGCAGAGCAGATGCAGTGTGCACAAGGAACGGGAGCTGTAAGACCTCAAATTTTGTAAAACCCAAAATTTCATGTGCTGCCTTGACATATTTGAGCCCCACGGGCCCACAAAGGCCTAACTGTGAGTTTCTTTGCTGTCTCCAGATATGCCCCCAATCCAGAAGAAAGGCTCGCCACCTGGCTAGTTTCCCTATCAGCTGGAGGAGCTAAACTACTTTCAGTCCTCAACCTAATGGTTTCACCTCCCTGACAGCCTGCAGAATTATTCAAACAAGCCGATCATATCTTCCTGTGGGAACCAGGGGTCACCTCACCCTCTTGTTGCTACAAAACCTGCCTCCCACAGTCTCTGCTTATTTACTCTATCCCAAATGCAACCTCCACGTGGCCTTACTTGGTGTGCAGTGTCCTTTCCCCTCCTCACCCTTCAAATTGTGAGTAAATGTTACTAATAAACTGCTGTCAATCTCATTTGTCCAGTGTCAAAGTGTCACGTGTTCAACAATCTCCTACTATTTAGAGCAGAAGAGCCTTCCCTCACCGAAGCAATGAATGGAAGCTGATCAGAACAGGGGCTCAGCCCTCTCCATCTATGGCAGAACTTTGGCCTTGGTGACCACAGAATGGGCAGTCAGGGCCCTAGCTTCCAATCTCAGCATTTCCAATTGGGCATGTAACTTACACCCTCTTAACCTCAGTTTCCCTATCTGGAAAATACCTATAATAACTTTGGTCTCCACCTGCCACATAGGTTTTTATGACATCTAATAATGATGCTTTAGGACATTATAGACACTAAAAATCTGTAGGGTTATGCTATAATTATTGAATCCTGTTTTTAAAATAGTTTTCCTTAGTCTAGGATGAATAAGGTTATTAGAGACAACTGAACCATTCCCTCTGAGTGACCTGGAGCATTCCTCCTTATCCTTCCTACATCTTCCCTTGAGATGATACCTGGAAGAAGAGGAGGGAGAGGAAGAAGGGAAGGGGAGAGAGAATAGCAGAATCATTTGAATGCAGCAGAAGTGACAAGGTAGCAATTTTTCTTTGCAATATTCTAAGACAAATATACCTCATTGTGCCACCACATTTATGCATATAGAGCCCTGTTTGGGCAGGAGGTGTGGAGACAAGGAGAGAGCAAGAGTAAAAAATTAGAAAGACACGAGCCCTGCCTATAAGGAACATTATAACATAACTTGGGTGACAGACAGCCTTAAGTGTCTTATAAAAAAACATATGGACAAGTAAAAATTGATATATCTTTTTCTCTCTTCTTTTTCCAAACTCCTGTATCCTTCAAATCCCTACTGCTACATAAAGTTTTCTGTGAAGCTCCATTCCTCGATAATTACATAGAATGATAGAAACTTGAGATTGGCACAGACTTGAAAGGTCAGTTATGCCTGTTCCAATCTCTCTCTTTCAAATCCCTCAGTGTGGAGATGTTATAATAAAGGTGTGTCTGGAGTGAGAATAATGCACCTATAATGGGGACATGGGAGTGGGAGGGAAGATTCTGTGATGGATGATGAGGAGGGATTTTTCCATACAAAGAAGTGGAGATACAGGGCTTCAGGTACAGGAGAGACCACTCTCAAAGTAAAAGGAGGAAGAGAAAGCATGGACCTGATGACTTGCCAAATTGCAAGCAAGTCAGAAGGTCTGGAGGGTAAAGTCCCTATGAAAGAGAGCCTGGAGGTAAGAGGGAAGGATGGCTGATTCTGGAATATCTTAGTCTCTATTTTTAAGAAATTTTAATTTTATATTGAAAGTAGTGGAGAAGCATTAAAAGATTTAAATGGTGAGTGTTTGTGGGGAATGTGTGTGTGTGTTATAATCAGATTTGTACTTTAAAAAGCTCACAATGGCAGTAAGTAGAATGAGATTGTCCTGGCAAATTGAAAGCTAGAAAGGACGATTGTGAGATTTCAGGTGAGAAATAAGGGGGGATCAAGCTATAGCTTTGGCAGTGATGAAGGGAAGAAGTGGATTTGGTTTATGGACTCTCTATGTAGAAGTAGAATTCAGGGGTAGAGAGCATAGAGCAAATGGACTCCTACACCACCTCTTCCACTTTGCAGCTGGGTGACCTAAGGTAAGTCTCTCTCTTTCTCTAGGCCTCTTGTTTTATCATCTGTAAGATGAGAGGGTTGGACTAGATATATTACCATCCCTTCCAGCTCTAACACTCTCCAATACTATGCTTCTGGATTTGAATAGCTCCAATAGTTCCAATTTGAATAGCATCCAAGGAAATTTGGTTAGTGAAATTCCCAAAAGACCTTATTTACAAAGTGGTCCCATAGATTAGAGCCCCAGGGAAGATATGGCAAGACTTCAGAAGACTATTATTAAAGATAATAATAGCATTTTGTTTTTATACAACACTTTCACACCTATAATCACCTGTAATCTGCATTAATCTTCATCATATCATTGTGAGCCAAAGATGTATAATGATCATTATCCGCATTTTAAAGGTGAGGAATTGAGTCTTTAAAAGCTCAAAAGACCCTCCTGAAGTCCCAAACAAATCATGATGGAGTCTGGACTGGCATCCATGTCTCTGAACATGTCACACAGAGCTCTTCACAACACCTTGGGCTGCCTCTGGTCTGACCTGAGCCTTCCATGCCTAATTAGGAACCCACCCAGTCCACTCCAGTGAACCCTGAGTTCAACAGCCACCAGGATCAATTTCAGCCTGCCCTGTCAGATTGGCAGGAATGACCTTGAGTATTTACAACCTACTCATACTGGAGAAATATTACTGGGAAGAAGTTC